>NC_136057.1:2115498540-2116820914 GCF_964261635.1 Lissotriton helveticus | reverse complement strand
TCTCCTGACATTCGGCAGACCATGGCACTGGACTCGGAACATTTTTCCCAGTCAAAGCTACCAACGGTTTCGCCAAAAGAGAAAAATTTGGGATCCATTGCCTACAATATGAGGTGATACCTAAAAAGGCACGTACTTCTCTCTGCGTGCTAGGAACATTCATCTGTGTAATTGCTTTTATTCTCTCTGGGGTCAACTTCCTTCCCTCCTTTGACAAGAGATGACCTAGGTAGGTCACTTCTTGGCAACAGTATTGCATTTTTGAAGGTGACACCTTGTGATTCAAATTTGACAAATGATGCAATAAAGAAATTGTAGCTGTTTTGCAAGTTTCCTTGTCATCGGCAGCCACTAGAAGATCATCGACATATTGTACTAAAGCAGAACCAGGAGGAAGTACAAAGGAGTCTAACTGGCTTTTTAATGCTTGACTGTAAATGGATGGGCTTTCACAATAACCTTGTGCAGCACGTTTAAACCTGAAGCTTCGTCCTCCTAAAGAGAAACCGAAGATATCTCTGCTTTCCTCGGCTATCGGAATGCTGAAAAAGGCATTTTTCAAGTCGATAACCGAAAACCATGTTGCTGTAGCAGGAATCAACGTTAACAACGCAGTAATGTCTGGAACCACAGGAAACTGTGGAATCACAATTTTATTAACCTCTCTAAGATCAATTACAAACCTATATACTGGAGGTTTTGTTGGGTCAGTTCGTTTCAGAATAGGCAGTACAGGACTATTACAGACATTACCTCTAGTTTCTTCTACAACGTCTTTCTTGATCAGATCTTGTACTATCATTAGGAGCGCACGCTCACCTTCACTCGAGATCTTGTATTGTGGTATTCGTGGAAGTTTGGCATTTGCTTTCAAAGTTACTACATAGGGTGGAATTTCTAAAAGACCTACATCATTAGGACCAGTCGCCCAAAGAGTATCAGGGAGAGAACGCAGCTCTGGTGGGAGCGCATCCATCGACAAGTACATCAGAGAAATTATTCTTTTACCCAACGTAAGCTGTACTCCTGCCGGAGAACAGTACAATGTCGCGTACAGGCGTTTTAATAAGTCTAAACCAAGCAGATTTTCATTACAACCTGTCGTCAAAATCAGGGGAGCTTTCAAGTGGCAGGGTCCAACAGAAATAGACAAAGGTCCAGAAACAGGGTTGTGAACAGGGGCGCCTGAAAAACCTACTGAAACGTTCGTTGAGCCAGACAAAGGTGCGCCAGGGAGTTTTGCATGTATGATAGAACTTTTTGCTGCACCAGTATCCAACAGAAACGGTTCGACTATACCTGATGTTGCTACTGCGACATAAGGCTCACTCTGATCTACTGGAACTGATACTACTCCCTCTCTTTGTCCATGGCTGTCCTAGTACTCTCTTGGCTGAACTTCCTCACTAGCTTCATAGTAGTCTTCAACATGATATTGTTGAGACCTATTTTGTTGGGCAGATTGTCCATTTCGCTGATCGAAATGATTAGAAGGGCGATCATTTGTCTGTGGAGGCACAGCACCTCGTCCTCGACCTCTAGAGTTTTGTATAGAACTACCACGACCTCTCTGAGCTGTCGCAGCATTATTTTGCGCTAAGACTGGACACTCAGTCTTATAATGGCCTTCCATTTTGCAATAAGCACACTGATTCCATTGGTACTGTGGCCTCTGAGAATTATACTCCGTCCTTTGATATGACCCTTGCTGTGTATGAGAATTATTCGTGCGAGGCGGATATGCTTGCTGTAAAAGAACTTTAGTTTTTAAATCTTTCGTCTTTTTATCTGATTTTTCTTTCTCCTCTTTATCCCTATTTTCATAGTACTGGGCAGTCGCAAGTATTTGCGCAGTCGTAGAGACAGCCCATGCACTTTCAGAATTCTTTAATTTACCACTAAGTTCTGGCAACAAATTGTGCACAAATTTATCAACAAATAATCTCTGGCCTCCTTCTGTGCTCATATCCTGACCACTATGATCCACGAAAGTCTCCTCGAATCTTGTGAAAAAGTCGGAGACGCTTTCGTCTTTCTTCTGTTTGCACGCGGACAATTTGTCCCAGTTAACGCGTAATGCAGGCATCAGGGTTTTCATTAAATCGATTATTCTACCAGGCAAATTAGCAATTAAGGGTTCAGGTTTAGAACCACCTATTTGTTGACCATCCGCTGCAATTATAGCTGCCCAATCACCACCTAGGGCAACTGGATGATTCTCTTTACGAATCTTAGCCCAAATTGGTTGCGGTACTACATTACCAAATAGCAGATCTATGTCAGCTAGATTCAATACACAAGCGTCAACTGTCTGAGCCAACTCTTTGTAGTATCCTGCAGGATTTTTACGCGGATCTGGCAAGGCCTGTTTCACTGCTAATACTTCAGCTCGCTTCCATGGAATATGTATCCATA
Source organism: Lissotriton helveticus (assembly GCF_964261635.1). Classification (NCBI taxonomy): domain Eukaryota; kingdom Metazoa; phylum Chordata; class Amphibia; order Caudata; family Salamandridae; genus Lissotriton; species Lissotriton helveticus. The sequence goes on along the minus strand of NC_136057.1, from coordinate 2,116,818,499 downwards.
CTCTCTGGAATTGGGCTGGAGCAGCTGCAATACCAAGGTTTACATTAGCTTGCACAGCTTCACGCCAAATTGGTGGAACCTCCCTCATTGGGTATTGACGATTTTGTTTCGTACTACGTTTCTCTAACTCCCTCGGTGAACGAAGGGATGGGTCATTCCTATAACTTAAAATCAGTTCCATCGCTTCTTTTATATTTTGACCAACTATCATACCTGCAGCAAACTCTTTCTGAACATTAATTAATTCTTCCCTATTTGATTCAGGGTCATCCTCTTCCAATTCCTCACGTAGAAGGAAGCACATTTCGTCGAACACATATCGTTGTGTCGGTTCGTTCCATTGCATAAATGTATCTAATACATCTTGTACATTATATCTTCCAACTTTCGAAACCCATCTAAGAGCAGTGGAATCTAATATTCCCCGTTCTTCAGTGCTAGGAAGTTGACTACGTCTCTGCACAGAGTCAGAGGTAGGAGTCTTAATCAGAGTTTTATAGAAGGGAGATAGAATATTAGAGACAGAATCAGTGATTCTCCGACGAACAGAAAGCGGAGTCATAATATTAGCAGAAGCAGTAAATAGAGTAGCAGTTGGAACTGATAGAACAGGAACAGTAGGAGTAGCGGGCAAAATAGCCTGTGAACTAGCAGGTGTGAGCGATACAGGTATAGGTAAAGAAGCCGGCAACCCTGGTAGAGGGGGTGCCGAAGGAACATTAATATTGACCACAGGAGGTACAGGAACTTGATTCAGAGGAGCAGGAACACCAGGTTGCCCAGCAACCGGTAATTGAACATTCGGTATAGGTGGAGCCGTAGCACCCTGTGCATACGGTGGGGGTGATCGTAACAAGTAAGACAACAGGGGATCCTTTTCAGGGTCCTCTACTATCTTAGCTGTACTCGATGGCAAAGCAGGATAGCACTTATCTATCGCTAAATTACGCTCTCTATTGGCCACCTCCATCGCCTTCTCAGACTCGTTGAGTTGCATCTGCTTAGCAGACTGTTCTAAAGTCAACTCTTGCTCCTTCTGTTCTTTCTTCAACTTTTTAATTTCTCTCTGTTTAGATTCTTTTCGCCAATAACGGAAAGAATCAAACATTGCCGGCCGGGCTTTCTTCTTGAACAATTTCGTTTCTAAGTTATCAAGAACTTGAGGTTCGAAACTACCATGCAGTGGCCAACTAAGGACACCATCTTTCTCTGTATAGTGGATCCATACCTCGTTATAAGAGATAGGGCCCACACCAAATTTGCAATATAGATCATAAAGGGGAGTTCCAATCGGAGGAACCGAACACGAGTCCTCCAACTGGGAATCACTGTTGCAACTAAAACAAGACAACATACAATTTTTCCGACTTACCATTTTATAATCCGGAACACAAAACAGACAAAACACAAACAAAAAAAGGTGCGCACTCGAACCAAGAACTTAGGCCTACCAAAACGAACAAATGTATCGATACCCAAACTAAACCAAATGATTATCTTAACCAGAACAACCAGTGATAATCTTACGAAACCAAACCAAACCAAAAAAACTAAAAGGATTATCCAAACAGGAGCAACCCTTACGAAGTAACCAACTAGCAACCACTTAATACTTAACTGAGGCACTGAAGACGTCACCAAGGAGAAACCCGTCACGTCTCGTCGTACTAAGGACTGCACCTCGGGTCCAAGACAGGGCGACGGTCAAGGCAACGAACCACTGCAGCCGTCTGAACGGGAACCCTCGTGGAAGAGAACGTCGGGCCACTTTTGCGATATGCCGGGATCGATGAAGTGGGGCGCCTCCCTCTGGAATCTTCACACGAAGCGTCTCGAATTCTTCAGGCTTTTGGACCGGTACCGAATGACGTCGCCCCACGTTGGGCGCCAATTGGAGTTCTGGACTTTTTGGTTCCGTCCAGAGGTGTCAGGGATAACACCCGAAGACCCCGGAGTTCTACCTGCCTCGGTGCACAAACAAACAGAAACACGGGCTTCTCGATGGTGGCGTCAAAGACCAAAGGTTTATTACTGCAGGGACACAGAAGTCACAGAAACTACACATGGGCAGTATCTAGGAGCCTGTTCAATTTGTACAAAGAGGGTTGCTCCTTATATACTGAATATTGGGCTTCAGGCAAATTCTTTACATGTTAGCACATTCCAAAACCTTTGTATCTTAAACAATAAATATTTGGCGTTGCACAGGAATCATCAACAATATCTGATGTCAAAACATTACGAACGAGGGGTTCCCACTCTTCCATCATAATCCCATGTCAACTTTCCATTCAAGACCCGGACCGCCTCATCGTAAATTTCGTTACCTCCCCCTAATAAAGACCCAGAAGGAAAGGAGTAGAGCCAGGTGTAGAAGATAGAAAAGCAGGATAAGAGATGTTTGTGGGTCGTAAATGGGCAAGGTTACCAGCTTCGGCCGCCTAATCATGATCAGGCCAACGGACACAAGAACCAGTATAGCAGGACTGGCCTCAGGCTGGGGAGGCAGCTCTTGCTGAGTCATGCTGTCACAGCGTTGTTTGCCTATGGTGCACATGTCACTAGCAAGGTGAATTGCCTGCTAAAGCCTACGTGTCCTTAATTGAAAGAGGTCATTGCGTGTCCATTGACTATGTGAGGGCAAGGAATACAAAATGGCTTCCGTAATCTAAAATGGATGCCATGGGTAGAACAGAAATGTGTTTGTAACAGGAGTGCTCTTGCTCGTAGCATAGCGAAAACACCAGGATATACTAAATGGATCATTTGCGGTTCACTGATACCAAAATTATGTATTTGCGACAATGTTAAAAACACGGAATAAAATCGTCACGGAACCTCAGATGTAGGGGGCCAATTTTACCGAATCCGTAAATTTACCGAATCGGTAAATTTACCGATTCGGTAAAATACCGAATCAGTATTTTTTCCGATTCTGTAACTTCTAGATGTAGGTGGGACTCTTCTGAGTCCCAAAGGCCTTTCAGATTCGGTATTTTACCACCCAATCCAATTGGGTGGTAAAATACCGAATCCAGGTGTGCATGCACATGTGTGAATGCACACCTATGCCATGTGACAGACAGACATGCCCTTAGGGCATGTCTGTGTGCCACATGGCACACATGCCTGTATTTGGGGTGCTAGATGGTGTCAAAGTGACACCCCCTGCACCCTTGCTGGAATCGGTATTTACCGAATCGGTAAATACCGATTCGGTAATGCCCATTGATTCCTATGGGCTTCAATGCCCATAGGAATCAATGGGCATTACCGAATCGAAATTTACAGAATCGGTAAATACCGAATCTTAACGATTTGGTATTTACCGATTCTGTAATACCTACATTCCCCCCCTCTATTTTACCACTTCTTAATTACCGAATCGGTAAAATTCGGTATTTAAGAAGTGGTAAAATGAAATTACCTACATCTAGGCCATAGTGTTCAGATTCAACCCTGAGCAGGTGATGAATTCAGAGATGGTGCTGCTGAGGCCAGTTCATGGTGGTCTATATGCCAAGCTACATTTGAAGGTGGTTTTGGCTACGGCGTGGAGCTGGAAGTTCATGTGTTCCATAGTTGGTGTGGTGTCGTCATTGGTGATGGGACAGGTGATAGATTACCCCTATACAATGGCAATTCCTTCACCGGGTCAGTTGGTGCAGTCTTGGTATTTTATCTTGTAACCATTGTTGTTGCCATAGCAATGTCAGGGGAAGAAGTGGGAGTGAGCCAGGTCTCCTTGATGAAGGTAACATCAGGGGTGGCGGAGGAGATGGTGTTCTAGATTTCAGTGGCATGTTTGCAGAATGATCTGCCGTTGATCAGGAGTCAATTAAGTTCCCTTAGGAGGGTTATCAGCATCTTGAGTGGGTGTGGTGTTATTAAATGGGGTTGTAATTGGTGATAGGGACATGGTGAAGTGGCAGTGGCATTGCAACTGATAAACCATGCTGCCAGTACTAGACATAAAAAATGGCAAGAAAAGGACATGGGTTTCTTCTTGTAACATGTTACCATATTGCCTTACAAAACGCAGTATAACAAAACTAAATCAATACATCTGTCAGAAGGTAGTACATAATGCAGAATGGCACGAAAATAGCAGCACATAATAATAAATATACATCTGGCCATCTCCTATAGTGAAGGGAGAAATGCAATAACTTGCCCCGCCCAACTAATCTTATAGTGGACCTCATGTGGAGCTGGGTCTGGTGGCTTAGTGAATTAATGCATCCACTATAGGGGCACAGGTTCAAATCCCTGCAGGACCACTCAGCCTTTCATACTTTTGAGGTTGATAAAATGAGTACCATTGAGTGAATATGCATGCTGCGCGGATGCGCGTGCCTTGAGGGGTTTCTGACATTGTCACTATTGCCTCCGACTAGCATTGAACTTTGCATATCTCCTAGCTGCCCGATTTGTTAGCCATTTTAATTATTATATGAATGTTATGTGATTTTTGCTGCTAATTGGAAACAAATTCTTGGTCTTTTAAGATAAGTGTTTGTGTAGAATTGAACACCGATCTCCTCGGGGGGGGGGGGGGCTGCACTTACTTCCTGCAATGCCGGTCAGCCATTCAGAGACGGCATTTTCTTGCAGTGCGCTCTTTAGTTTTTTTGGGCTTCCGGCTCTTAAATGTGCACGCTGCATGTCCTTCTGCGCCCGTCACCGTCCCAGAAGAGGCCAGTGCCAGTTACTCTGCCCGTTGGCCTACGGGCACCCAGGCTAAGTTGACCTACTCCAGGGAGGTGCTTGAAGCTCTTCGCAAGTCGACCGGTCATAGCCATTCCCAGTTTGACCTGCAGGCTGCCCAGGATTATTCATGTGCTGCCTGTGGATTTTGTTTACAACCAGCACCTCTCGTATCCCCACAACCCCCCTGGCTCTTAGCCCACGTCCTCTAAGCTGCTTTCCATCTCAGCGGCTTTGATCAATGTGCGCTCCCTGAAAAAACATAATTGTGAAGTGTTTGAACTTCTCTCTGACCGACCGGTCGACCTTTTGTTCATTACTGAAACGTGGCTGGATGTATCTTCCGACCCATTTGCTACTCTGGCCATCCCTTTGGGATATAAAATCGCCAGGGCTGATCGCCTGAGGGGAGGGGTGGAGGAGTGGCTATCATATTCAGAGAGAAGTAGGATCTTATTAGGGGTAATACCCATGCCTGGGGTGACGGTGAGGCGCTGGTCTTTAGTATTAGGTTCTCTCCCTATTCTCTGTTAGGGGGCACTTTGATCTATTGCACCCCTGGCTCTGCTTGTTCCTTCTTGCAGTCTTGGGGTGATGCGTTGACCACTAGGGCTCTTCGAATTTTCCCAGTTTCTGTATTTAGAGGATTTGAATATCCACCTCGATCAGGCAGAATCAAAAGATGCCATTGCACTGGGGGATATCCTTCAGCTTGCCCAACTGTCGCAATGGGTCATCCAGCCCACTCATCAGGGCAGTCATATACTTGACCCTATATGCTCTAATTTTAGTATTTCGGTCGAGGACCCTTTGCCAGTTTCATGGTCTGACCTTTTTATTACCTTCTTTTCCTAGCTGCGGCCTGTGCGATGGGATCTAATTCGCGGAAACCAGCTATTAAAAAAGTTGATCCTTCTACTTTGGCTGTGGTTCTGGTGGCATCTATACTTGCCCTTACCCCAGACCTCGATGGGAGTCTTGTGGGCTTCACAAATTGGTTAGCCAAGGCTATGTCTTTGCTTGCTACTCCAACTTCATCTAGATTTACGAGGACCTCGCCTTCTAATCCCTGGTTTTCCTCATACTTGCGCCTGCTTAAGCAGAAATGTAAGAAATTTGAACGGATTTGGCGCCGTAGTGGTTACTGCCCCTTGGCTAAGGCCGCTCTTAGGGGCAGACAAAAAATGTACTACTCTGCCATTTTACAGGCCAAAAAACTATATTTCACAGCCCGTATTGAGCAGGCCCGTAATAAGTCCAAGGAGATTCTTCATATAGTCAGAGTTTTACATCTCCTGCAGCTCAAACATATGCTCTCCCGGCAACTGAGGATTGGTGCAATACTTTATCTAATTTTTTTCTTGGATAACATTCTGGAGACTCTCAATTCTTGCCCTGGTCCTCCCCTTGTCGCGGGGCCCGCTGCACCATAGCAGGGTACTTTAAAACACGTGCTGTTAGCTTTTTCACCTGTGGATCTAGTCAGTTCTCTAAAGATCCTAAAGGGTTTGAAGTCCGGCTCTCCCATGGAACCCTGCACGGTGAGATTGTTGGCAGCAGTAGCTGAGACTATTAACCCTGAGGTTAATGCCATTATCAACGCCTCTCTTGGTGAGGCCCGGGTTCCGTCGGAGTGGAAACAGGCCAAAATTCTTCCCCTTTTGAAGAAGCCTACTCTTGACCCTCTGATTCCTGGGAACTATCGCCCGATTTCCCTCCTCCACAGCCTAACCAAAGTCTGTAAGAAGGTGGTCACCAGACAACTCACTGAGTTTGTTGATAAATTTGACGCTTTGCATCCGGCGCAGTCTGGGTTTCAAGCCTCTTACAGCACGGAGACAGCACTTGTTGAGATCTCTGAAGCCATCCGTGACTGTTTAGATGCTGGTGGTAGAGCAGTTTTGTTTATGCTCGATCTGTCGGCTGCTTTCGATATGGCCCCGCACTCCAAGCTGCTCACCCGCCTCACAGACATTGGTGTCTCGGGTTTAGCTTTGGACTGGCTGAGGTCCTTCCTGGAAGGGTGGGCCCAACAGGTTTGGCTGCCACCGGCTGCCTCCTCTTCGCAGGTGGTCACTACGGGTGTACCTCAGGGGTCTTCCCTTAGCCCCCTTCATTATAATATCTATGTTACTCCTCTGGTCTTTTGGTCGAGGAGTTGGGTGCTAAGGAGATAGCATATGCTGACGACACCCAGCTCCTCTTTACATAGGGTAAGGATGCAGACTCAGTACTGCCCGTACAGAAGTGCTTGTCTTTGGTATTTGGGTAGCTTGCAAGGACTCAACTCATGTGTAACAAAGACAAATCTGAGATCCTTCTCTTCGGCAACTTTCCCCCTGATTTCAGAGATATGATTTGGCCCCCTGGATTTCACTTTCCTTCTTCTAATGGGAATCCGCTAACAATCTAGGAGTATAGTTTGAGGATAACCTCTCCTTTTCTATTCAGTTGAAAAAGATTTCAGGCTGCTGTTTCGGCCTCCTTAAAACACTCAGGAGTTTTCTCCCTCTCCTTCCTAGGTCTGCCAAAGAGACGGTGTTTCGGGCATTAGTTATGTCTTGCTTGAATTCTGCTAATGCCCTGTAAATTGGCATCCCTGGCTACTCTATGAATAGACTTCAGGTGATCCAGAACACGGCCACCAGGCTGCTTTTGGGAATCGCTAGGAGGAGTAGTGTGCGTGTTCATCTCCGCGCCCTGCACTGGTTGCCCGTGGTGAAGAGGGTCAAATTTAAATCATTGGTAATTGCTCACCGTACACTTTATGATCATGGGCCCATCTATCTACAGAAATGGTTCTCTTTCTATGTTCCGCCCAGACTATTGCATTCTTCTGCCCTCTTGTTGGCGAGGGTGCCTCGCTTCTCCCGCTTAAAACTGGGTGGTTGCTCTCTTGCTGGTAAGGCCTCTCAGGCTTGGAATGCTCTTCCATTCTTTTTGCGTAACACTCAAGACCCGTTTGTATTTAAGAAACTATTAAAAACTCACCTCTTCCCGTAAGTGCTGGCTACTATGTTAGAAACTCTTCTTGGCTCCTCACTGGGACACTCTTTAGAGGAGCTATTGCGTGCTATAAAAGGATTTAATATAACATAACATATAACAATAAACATCTGTTATTCAGTGACAAGATTTCCTTTGGGTGAATGTGCGCTTCACATATACTCATGTGATGTTATGTTATGTTATGATATGATATAAGAGCTCTGGTGTTTGTACACTTTGTCTACTCCAACTTCATCTAGAGACGCATTTCAAAGAAAGTCAACAACAGATTGGAAATTGCTACAAAAGAGGGCAGCCACCATGTATCTTTATATAACTATGTTAAACAAGTCCTACTTGTCTGCATGGTCCAAAGAGACTACAAGGATAATGGCCCAAAATATAGACACAAATTAGCCTCTGATTGCACTGCAGCCAAGGACCTGTGTTCAGCAACATCATCCGTATTGGGAGTGTAGGCAAAAATACGCTAAACTAAAACCTAGGATATAAAATATGTTACTTGGGATTCAAGAAATAGATGAATAATGGAACTTTTCAAACTTACTTATAATTCAACTTCATGGAGAATATAGGAGTTACTAAAGAATACTAGACATGTTTGTCACCTTGTCCAGTCAGACACTAACAGCAAATTTTGTTCTGCAAGCACACTTTTCACCATTAAGTAATCATACTAACGTCAACATAAGGAGACACACATTACTTTATGTATGAATAAATTAAAAAGTGCATTGTGTTTAATATATCTATTGGAAATACTACAGGAGCAGTACCTCAGGCAAAAAGTGTAAAATTGGCTTGTAGTATAGCAGGTCAAAAGAAAGTAATCAACCCAAAGCTCTTGGCATGCTCATTGCAAGGAAGCATATACCAGCTACTTGCCTAACAGATGTCCTACATAAGAGGAATTTGCACCACAAAATATTTGAGATGAAGGTGTCCTTTATACAAAAATTAACTAAAAGTAGAAACGTGCACTTTACCTTTCAAAACATGAACGGAAAAGAACACTTTGGGCAAAAACAATGATAAACGATTCACCTAACGTTCTATTTCCTTGTGGGGGACCTGGTATTGTAAAAAAGAAAATGGCAGAATTGCTCCACTGTATTACCAAAAACTAAAAGTTATTACAAAGAAAAAAAAGATCCTCTGATTTTAACTGATCACCTATTGGTGCCATGCTAGTAAGCCAAGAGTTCTACAAATAAAATCTTAAAGGAACCTATAATCTGATGGGAAATAAAGAAGAATATTAGCAGGAAAAACATGCCAAAATAGGGAATTTTAAGTAAAAGGATATGTCAATCACTCAGCAGCCTTTCACTGACACTAGGAAATGTTAATCAAAATGATTGATCAATATGGGCCTTATTAAGATGTGGGTCGGATATGGTGCAGAAGGGAACCGCCCCACCATAGGTCGGAAGTTTTATTCTCAGAATTTGAATGTGGCCACCCTATGGGAGGCTGGAAACATCCATTTTACAGTTGCAGCTTGTACTGCGGGTGGAAAAGTCCTGCAGCACAAGCTACAATTGTAAAATGGAATTTTTTAAACATCCTTGCATCGTGTGGCAGGCACCGAAAGGTGGCTCTGCTAGGGGCCCCCAAAGTCAGTTCCCTTCTGCCTTTTAACGGCGTATGGACCGCCATGAAAGGGCAGGTGGAAAGAGACATCATAATCCCAACGGTGGAGCCGAGGCTGGCTCTGCTGTCATAATGGGATTATGGGTCCTTCCGACGCTATGTCAGAAGCGCAGCGGAATCTCCTGTGTGTTGTCCACTGACCGCCGGTATTAGAATGCGGCAGTTGGAAGTGAACCATCGATGCTGGGCGGAAAGCTTATGACTAGCTGTTGAATGGCTTTCCACTGGACCTCAAAATTGGGCCCTTAGTGAATATCTATTTATAGAATATTTTGATATTATGCTATGACGTGAAGGAATATCATCAGCACATATAAGGGATATTGAAACAGCAATGGTAACCTAAATAATAAGCCAAAATAGTTATGTATGCGTTCATTATGTACCATGTAGATGCTTGGGATACCTATAAAAACCCCTGTGTGAGAAAATGCCACTTTTTCCTTGGTCGCCTCCTTTTTTTTGCTGACTATTACACCATCTATTTAGACTCTGCAAACAGGGACACTGCTGTCCAGTGGCCAATTTACATGTTCTGACTGCTAAAACATATATCAATTGCCTATCCCCTGAATGTCCTATTTAACTGTCCTATTAGGCCATAATATGGTGTAGAAAATGTACCCTTAGCATGAAAAGTTAAATGGTACCTGTGGACTGCATCACATATTGTGCCGACCACTAATATGACAAAGAATGCATGGCTTTAATCCTACCCTTGCAGCCTGACTGCAGCAGTTTAAAAAGCAGTGCAACCTGTTAAAATAACCCTTTTTACAGGTTAAAGACTCACTTTTAAAGTCACCCCTTTGTAGGCCTTGTGGATGCATGTTGTTTAAAAGTGGGACATGCAGAATATTAATGTTAACATGTCCTACAGTGGCAAGGCCCAAAAAACAATTTTCACTGTCCTAGCAGTCTTATCAAGAAACACAGAGCAGAGTACAGATTAAAATACTAATACTTTATCTCAGGATTGTTACCACCTAGAAAAATTACTATACTAACCCGCTATTTTGAATAGCTGGTCAAAATTCAATTCAATAATGAAGTTAGATTTTTAATACCTATTAAGGAAAAGTAACTTTTAGAAAGTTAGCTTTTCCCTACCTGAGATTCCTGGAGGCTAATCAGCATGAACTCTCCAGCATCTCCTACCTCTGATGAGCCCAGGTATAGGTATGAAAGAAGTGTGAAATGCCCCCTGGAGCAAACAATAGGCTAACCTAAATGGTTGGTGATGACTTATTTACACTCCACACCCTATTCAGAGTAGCGGGTGCAACACCACTCTGTCAAACCCTGCTTGACAGGTCTGTTGAGCCACATGTAACACTTGAAAGGGAGCGAACAGGGTGCCAAGTCAATTGTTGTCCTGCCTGTCTTGCTGCTGAAGGGCCATGCTTTTGTCCTAACAGACTTCTGTCTCTGAGTTTGTTTTAGGTATATTACCTGCTTCAAACTGGATGTTGGTGTTAGTTGTATGTGGGCACTAGGGATAACCATAGTCCACTCCCCTATACCCTGTCAGCCCTCAGCGTCCAAGCTTAGAGTGTTTTCCGACGACTTTGGCCATCTTGAAAAGTATATGGGGGAACATCCTTTACAACGCAACTTTTACTCCGCACTACCATTACGACACAGCTATTACAACGCAAGTCGTTACAATGACTTGCGCTGGAGGGCACTGTAGGATAGGGAATAGTTTTTTTTCTATCCAACACCTTCCCTACTATCCACGGGGAATGGAGTTGGAATAGAAAATTAAACTATTCCACTATCCAGCGTCCCCCAACGCAAGTCGTTGTAACTACTTGCGTTGTAAAAACTGCGTTGTAATGGCACGCGGAGTAAAAGCATGCGTTGTCATGTCATACATCCAAGTATATGACTAGTAGTTCTGCAGCATCGGCTTAAATTTCAAATTTGTCCCATGCAGAAATGAATGTATCTTTAGATTGGGACTTAGAAACTTTTTAAAACTTTCCTACTTCTAGGCTATAGCGTGGCCGATATACTTGATGTATCTGACCTGTGCTCTATCAAAGTCAGCCTAAAATCTAGTCTAGGTCCCAGTTTACCACGACCATTGACCACAATAGGTGTTTTACGCTTTTTGGCAGCATTTTCATTTAAATCTTTAAACATTTCTGTCTCAGGTTTGTTGCAAGGATTTCTGCTCATACACAGAACTGTGCACAGAGACCTAGGACATTAGTGAATTGAGGTGTACCAGAAACTCACCTCAGTACCAAGAAACCCCAACCAGTTAGCAATCAGTGTCACATTAGCTCTTCGTCCTATAGCAAAGTAACCAATGATTAGACAACCTAGAACAAGCGACTTAAGACCATTTCAGGAATTGTGGGAAGTGAGAACACTCTTTTGTTATACTCTCATACCAGTCCACAACAGGAGTAAAAAAGAGACACTGTAAGGTTCAAATATTTATTTTAACAACGTGATCTCATGCACAGTATTTTAGTCAACATAAGCAGACATATGATTAAAAATAATATGGGCAGCATGGTTACAACTCCATAAAATACAAAAGGAGGAATCACATTACAATGATAGTGCAAACAAGTGATACAGCGCCTATTTTAAACACCCTCCCTATATAGGAACTATGTATTATAAACTAAAGAAGGTCTCTTGAGCTTGTTTGGGGGACCTTATTACCTCTCCGCTCAGTCAGCTGTCGATTCCGATCCGGGAAAAAGCGTTCCGAATTGCCGTTCGGAGCGTTTTTCCCCGTACGAATCATACCTGTAAGCGTCCCCGTACGAATCTGCAAGTACGATCCCAACCTAAAGCATCACTCCGTATGGCACGTAAACAATGCCGTACAAATTGAAAGTCCATACGAATTGCTGTCGGCTGACGCTCCACGCTACGTCCGAACGTAAATAGACCGCGTCTTCCGAACCAGGAAGTACGATCCGTGTTGAACACACTCCGTACAGCTCTTTTTCTACGAGAGCTCAAAACTACCGTAAAACCACACTCCGGCACGAACCGCACCCCGGTACGCGACAAGCAGGACATGAACGCCATCGTCCGTCTCATCCCAATCCTGTACGGCCACCACCTCATACTTAGAAACCGACGACGGCGCAGAAGGTAAGTACAACGAAGTACAACATACCTGTACGTGGTGCCACACGCGCACATCTCCATTGCACGACTGTAATGTCTGGGTACGTTCCACCACACACTCCCGCACATCACCAGTGTAATACGGAGACGTGCCGCACCTACGTCTTCGACCTCGGGGTACGGTACGTCACCGCACAACACCAGTGTAATACGGAGACGTGCCGCACCTACGTCATCGACCTCGGGGTACGGTACGTCACCGCACAACACTAGTGTAATACGGAGACGTGCCGCACCTACGTCATCGACCTCGGGGTACGGTACGTCACCGCACAACACCAGTGAAATACGGAGACGTGGCGCACCTACGTCATAGACCTCGGGGTACGGTACGTCACCGCACAACACCAGTGTAATACGGAGACGTGGCGCACCTACATCATCGACCTCGGGGTACGGTACGTCACCGCACAACACCAGTGTAATACGGAGACGTGCCGCACCTACGTCTTCGACCTCGGGGTACGGTACGTCACCGCACAACACCAGTGTAATAGGGAGACGTGCCGCACCTACGTCATCGACCTCGGGGTACGGTACGTCACCGCACAACACTAGTGTAATATGGAGACGTGCCGCACCTACGTCATCGACCTCGGGGTACGGTACGTCACCGCACAACACCAGTGAAATACGGAGATGTGGCGCACCTACGTCATCGACCTCGGGGTACGGTACGTCACCGCACAACACCAGTGTAATACGGAGACGTGGCGCACCTACGTCATCGACCTCGGGGTACGGTACGTCACCGCACAACACCAGTGAAATACGGAGATGTGGCGCACCTACGTCATCGACCTCGGGGTACGGTACGTCACCGCACAACACCAGTGTAATACGGAGATGTGGCGCACCTACGTCATCGACCTCGGGGTACAGTACGTCACCGCACAACACCAGTGTAATACGGAGCCGTGCCGCACCTACGTCATCGACCTCGGGGTACGGTACGTCAGCGCACAACACCAGTGTAATATGGAGAGGTGCCGCACCTACGTCATCGACCTCGGGGTACGGTACGTCAGTGCACAACACCAGTGTAATACGGAGACGTGCCGCACCTACGTCTTCGACCTCGGGGTACGGTACGTCACCGCACAACACCAGTGTAATATGGAGACGTGCCGCACCTACGTCATCGACCTCGGGGTACGGTACGTCACCGCACAACACTAGTGTAATACGGAGACGTGCCGCACCTACGTCATCGTCCTCGGGGTACGGTACGTCACCGCACAACACCAGTGAAATACGGAGACGTGGCGCACCTACGTCATTGACCTCGGGGTACGGTACGTCACCGCACAACACCAGTGTAATACGGAGACGTGGCACACCTAGTCATCGACCTCGGGGTACGGTACGTCAGTGCACAACACCAGTGTAATACGGAGACGTGCCGCACCTACGTCTTCGACCTCGGGGTACGGTACGTCACCGCACAACACCAGTGTAATATGGAGACGTGCCACACCTACGTCATCGACCTCGGGGTACGGTACGTCACCGCACAACACTAGTGTAATACGGAGACGTGCCGCACCTACGTCATCGTCCTCGGGGTACGGTACGTCACCGCACAACACCAGTGAAATACGGAGACGTGGCGCACCTACGTCATCGACCTCGGGGTACGGTACGTCACAGCACAATACCAGTGTAATACGGAGACATGCCGCACCTACGTCATCGACCTCGGGGTACGGTACGTCACCGCACAAGACCAGTGTAATAGACATGTGGGACATACGTCTTCTATGTCAGTGTAAGTATAAGAGGTGTGTAGAAAACACACCCAGCAGTGCCCAGCATTAGAGTGTGTGTGTGGCTAAGACCCCCACCAGTGCCCAGCAGTGCCCAACATCAGAGTGTGTGTGTGGCTAGGACCCTCACCACTGCCCACCAGTGCCCAGCAGTGCCCAGCATTAGAGTCTGTGTCTGACTAAGACCCCCACCACTGCCCACCAGTGCCTAGCATCAGAGTGTGTGTGTGGCTAAGACCCCCACCACTGCCCACCAGTGCCCACCAGTGCCCAGCATTAGAGTGTGTGTGTGGCTAAGACCCCCACCACTGCCCAGCAGTGCCCAGCATCAGAGTGTGTGTGTGGCTAAGACCCCCACCAATGCCCACCAGTGCCCAGCATCAGAGTGTGTGTGTGGCTAGGACCCTCACCACTGCCCACCAGTGCCCAGCAGTGCCCAGCATTAGAGTCTGTGTCTGACTAAGACCCCCACCACTGCCCACCAGTGCCCACCAGTGCCTAGCATCAGAGTGTGTGTGTGGCTAAGACCCCCACCACTGCCCACCAGTGCCCACCAGTGCCCAGCATTAGAGTGTGTGTGTGGCTAAGACCCCCACCACTGCCCAGCAGTGCCCAGCATCAGAGTGTGTGTGTGGCTAAGACCCCCACCAATGCCCACCAGTGCCCAGCAGCAGAGTGTGTGTGTGGCTAAGACCCCCACCACTGCCCACCAGTGCCCAGCAGTGCCCAGCATAAGAGTGTGTGTGTGGCTAAGACCCCCACCACTGCCCACCAGTGCCCAGCAGTGCCCAGCATTAGAGTGTGTGTGTGGCTAAGACCCCCACCACTGCCCACCAGTGCCCACCAGTGCCCAGCATCAGAGTGTGTGTGTGGCTAAGACCCCCACCAATGCCCACCAGTGCCCAGCATTAGAGTGTGTGTGTGGCTAAGACCCCCACCAGTGCCCACCAGTGCCCAGCATCACAGTGTGTGTGTGGCTAAGACCCCCACCACTGCCCACCAGTGCCCAGCATTAGAGTGTGTGTGTGGCTAAGACCCCACCACTGCCCAGCACTGCCCAGCAGTGCCCAGCATCACAGTGTGTGTGTGGCTAAGACCCCCACCACTGCCCACCAGTGCCCAGCAGTGCCCAGAATCAGAGTGTGTGTGTGGCTAAGACCTCCACCACTGCCCACCAGTGCCCAGCATTAGAGTGTGTGTGTGGCTAAGACCCCCACCACTGCCCACCAGTGCCCAGCATTAGAGTGTGTGTGTGGCTAAGACCCCCACCACTGCCCACCGGTGCCCAGCAGTGCTCAGCATCAGAGTGTGTGTGTGGCTAAGACCCCCACCACTGCCCACCAGTGCCCAGCAGTGCCCAGCATCAGAGTGTGTGTGTGGCTAAGACCCCCACCAATGCCCACCAGTGCCCAGCATCAGAGTGTGTGTGTGGCTAAGACCCCCACCACTGCCCACCAGTGCCCAACAGTGCCCAGCATCAGAGTGTGTGTGTGGCTAAGACCCCCACCACTGCCCACCAGTGCCCAGCAGTGCCCAGCATTAGAGTGTGTGTGTGACTAAGACCCCCACCACTGCCCACCAGTGCCCAGCATTAGAGTGTGTGTGTGGCTAAGACCCCCACCACTGCCCACCAGTGTCCAGCATCGGAGTGTGTGTGTGTCTAAGACCCCCACCACTGCCCACCAGTGCCCAGCATTAGAGTGTGTGTGTGGCTAAGACCCCCACCACTGCCCACCAGTGCCCAGCATCAGAGTGTGTGTGTGGCTAAGACCCCCACCACTGCCCACCAGTGCCCACCAGCGCCCAGCATTAGAGTGTGTGTGTGGCTAAGACCCCCACCACTGTCCACCAGTGCCCAGCATTAGAGTGTGTGTGTGGCTAAGACCCCCACCACTGCCCACCAGTGCCCACCAGTGCCCAGCATCAGAGTGTGTGTGTGGCTAAGACCCCCACCACTGCCCACCAGGGCCCACCAGTGCCCAGCTTTAGAGTCTGCATCTGACTAAGACCCTCACCACTGCCCACCAGTGCCCACCAGTGCCTAGCATCAGAGTGTGTGTGTGGCTAAGACCCCCACCACTGCCCAGCAGTGCCGACCAGTGCCCAGCATTAGAGTGTGTGTGTGGCTAAGACCCCCACCACTGCCCACCAGTGCCCAGCATTAGAGTGTGTGTGTGGCTAAGACACCCACCACTGCCCACCAGTGGCCAGCCGTTAAATCAGAAACATACCATTGTTAACCTCATTACCATCAGGAGATAGACACATGTTAACATACCCAAATGTGAACATCACACCAGCTCCCAGGCACATAGCAGTCACAGACATTATCACATGAACTAAAGTTCAGAAAATGAAATAAATAGCTTTATTCAGTTGGTTCAAAATTGAAAACGTAAATAAGAGTCCTTGCTCATAAAAGGCCAATGGCCAGTCCAAAAAGAGTCTGATCAAAAGTTTGTGCCTCCATGGGTGTGCTCACACCCAAACTTGCCTGCACATGGAGTTCAATCCGCAGTGGAAACTATGGGGGCACCATCTGTGGAATCCTCCGGCGCCGCATGGACAGAAGAGGGAATGACAGGTGGAGTGGGTGCAGGTGTAGTGGATTCATCCACACTGGTTGGTGCATCACCGAAAGTAGCTTCAAAAACCTGGCTGCACACCTCAGCCAGTGCGGAAAAACTACCACCTGAACCCGGGGACACATTGGGGGTGGAGGTAGAGGGCTGTGAGTGTGTTCTTCTGGGTGTGTGGATGCGTGTGTCAGGTGTGTCCCCTCTCCCTGTGGGTGTGCCTACATCCCCTTGAGATTGTGTGCGTGGAGCTTTGAGCTTTTTCGGCCGTGTGGGTGTGCTGGGTGTGTCTGACCTGTGCCATCTGCATGTATGTTGTGTAGGTATGTGAGAGGCAGAGGTGGATGGGTCTGAAGGATGGTGGGGACAGATGCTGCTGGGTATACAGAGCTGCCATCAGTGTTGACTCTATGGCAGCCACACTCCGACATAGATCAGACATGGCCGATGACATGCCCTCCATGAACGACACCAACTATGTAAGGAGTTGTGTATGTCCATGGAGGACTGTCAACATGGATGTCTGACCTACTGCAATCTGCCGGAGTAGGTCCACAGACTCAGCACTGAGGGCAGCAGGGGACACAGGGGCAGGGGCTGCGGTGCCGGAAACAAAGGAGACACAGGGCTAGCACGGACCCTAGGGACACTAACGACTGGGAGGGTGGAGATGGTACTGGAGGAGGGGAGGCCAGCCAAAGAAGAAGAAGTGACCATTGCAGCATATTCCCCCTCCTCCTGAGAGTCTGACTCGGAGCTGTCTGCATGGTAGGATGTGTCAGTCACATGTCGTCCGGCCTGCAGACTCTCATCACCCTCTGTGCCACTGCCTCCCTCTGACTCCTCAAAGCAGGTGGCACTGTCGGTGTGTCCATCTGCCTGGTCCGCGCCTGTGTCTCCTCCAGATTCAGATGATGATGCTGTTGGCAAGGAGATGAAGACAAACATATCAGTCACCTGTACACATCAGACATATCAGCTAGAAGTCATTTGGGCACATTTCTAAACATGGCATGCATCATGAGTCACATGACACTGAACTCTGCACAATGCTAAGTCTAGTCTTGGCCAATTGTGAGAGACACAATGCTCAATGTATAGTAGGATACAAGCAACAGGCAAGGCAAAAACTTGTATGAGAGACACAATGATGATCAACTGCCTGACAACTGGATAGCTGATGATGCATCACAGTTCATTGGCACACCCTGCCACCCAATCCCAGACCTGGTCATGTTTGATTTGCATTGGCCTTGTGCCTCATGGGAAAAGTCCTGCCTGAACTGCCATGTGATGCCATCCTGGGACCTGAACCAAGTGTACCATCACCTCACACTGGCATCACAGATGGCTACAACCAAAGCCACATTGTGTGGCTGACCATCAATATTATTTACAAACAACATGCACAATATTTGGAGAATATGCACACACGCACTGACCAGTGTGAGTATGCATAAGCCCAAAATAGTGCACATGTACATTGTGCACCTGTAGCTAACACATGACAATTAGAAAGTGTACCATGGCCAAAGGCCACTGAGGCTGACTTGTGCAGAAAACACATGTTGAGACTCAAGATCATTGCCAAAGTATGAAGAAGGGCAGACACAGTGCACATGTGGTGCTACATATAAGGTACCAACAGGTGTCACAGACCCCCTCCAACATGATGATGTGCCAGGGAAGATGCATACTGAGACATTGCACCATAGGAGTACATGTGAAAAACAATCAACAGCCAAAGCGCAGGTCAAATGTGGAGTAGAGCAAGGCATGTAAAGAAGCAGCTGCAGAAACTGGGACATTTTAATGCCAATACATAAAGTGCCTGTCTGACCACACCACTCAAACTATGGGAATGTTACCATGCCTTGGAGCACTGCAGGTAGCATGTGACACACATGATAACAAACAGACATGTACCTACCCCCTACTTGCTGCTGTCCCTCCTGCAACTGCCTATGGAGTTCTGGGAACACCACTTTCAGGACCCGGAGCATGTGGGGGCGGAGGTGGCGGGTGCCGCCATGCCGGCGTGGAGCTTCCAGCTTCAGCTGTACTCTGGCGATGCGGCGGGTCCAGCACCGGATGTCCTGCCACCTCTTCTTGATGTTTCTGAGCCTCCTGCGAGGGCCCCCCTCACTCCTGACAGCCCTGGCGATGTCCACCCAAATTTCACCCTTCTCATAGGCAGATACCTGTCATAAACGTAAAGTAAAAGACCATCAGTACACCCGGTCCATGTTCCAAAGACACACATATGTGCACAAAATACTTGATGACAACAGGGCATCGTATGCTCCACACATTTGCAACATTGTCCAGGAGTATGTGGCCTGTGAGCAAACACTACTGCATTACATGCCATTGAAAGGCTACAGATGACATGAAGGGTGCAAAACACTCTTTGAGCATGGCACTCACAGAGCAATATATGCTACATCTGGGTGCACTGTAGCACGTGACATGCTGTCACACACCCCACTACAACAAAGTACTCTCTTGAAACAACACTGTACACCCTGGCACTCACTCCCAACAACATAGCATCTATCCACTATACATACACAGTGGCTATAATGACACAAACACAACAGGTGCACACTCCAAGGTATTGCACACATCACTCACCTGATCCTCTGGTCTCCCATACAGCTTGCTGTAGTTAGGCAGGAGGGCATCCAGCGGGGCCTTGTTCTCACCATCAGTAAATGCAGGTGCCCTCTCCATGCTCAGCTAATCAGGGTCCAGAGGATACAGAGACAGCAGCTGTGGTTACCACTACACTATTGTGCAGGCAAGTGCCCTCCCACAGCCACATGCTGCCTTATATCTGTGCTGCAGAGGGTCTGTGAGTCCAAGGAGTAGTGTGTGATAGGCCACCATAGTTAGCATCCTATGTTCCATCCAATCACATCACATATAAGGCCATGACACACATATGCATGGTTTGAAAAATGAGCAAGAGCTGAACAACTTTTGCAACATTGTATACTTTTGCCCAACTGATTTTTCTAGGACACCTGTAGGAGGCTCAAAACTCTCTGTATCCATGACAACCTGGTTGCATTTTGATCATTCCACTGTTCCCCTAGTATTTATTTGAATACCCACACAAGTACGGTGCCATTGCCGTTGCTAATGCAACCCATTCAATGGTGTAACGAGGCGTATACACGCACGTACCATTGGGGTACGCTATGCTCGCTATGGCTAAAATGCAAAAGGGAAACAAGGCGTACACACGCATGTACCATTGGGGTGCGCTATGCTCGCGTATGGCTAAAATGCAATAGGGAAACGAGGCGTACACACGCACGTACCATTGGGGTACGCAATGCTCGCGTATGGCTAAAATGCAATAGGGAAACGAGGCGTACACACGCATGTACCATTGGGGTACGCTATGCTCGCGTAAGGCTAAAATGCAATAGGGAAACGAGGCGTACACACGCACGTACTATTGGAGTACGCTATGCTCGCGTATGGCTAAAATGCAATAGGGAAACGAGGCGTACACACGCACGTACCATTGGGGTACGCAATGCTCGCTATGGCTAAAATGCAATAGGGAACGAGGCGTACACACGCACGTACCATTGGGGTACAGTGCGTCTGACATGCTCAAGTGAACGATTGTGTAGGCAGCGTTCCTGACCTCCTTCATGTCACCATTGGGAGAGTGACTCCAGGAAATCACATTGCAGGGATGTAGTCTACACTCATGTTGAGGATGTGGATGCATACATCAGCATGCATTCCTTACATCAGCATGCCCCAGGTGTGGCAGACATTGAAGAAGCACAGGGACTGTGACCTTGTGGCTCAGTTGATGTGTGAAGAGCTGTTGAGACATGTTATTAATCATTTTGCACATGTGTATCACATACATTCAACACTTCGCACCTAAGTAACGTCAGCAACATATTGTGAGGCACATCAACACTGGAATGGCACACCATTCAGTACAGGGAACTGTCACATGATGACAGCAACATGCCCACTGTCACAGAGGTCGAATAGACGCACAGCATGACCTTGTGTGACCACGTCATGTGTGTGCCATGTGCAACATTGTGCATGCTGTTTGCATATGAAATGAACAGGTCAGTATTATATTCCTCACCATAGAATATCCCCAAGTGTCATCCTGAATATGGCAATTTCCGCTTAGCAGTACACTTGTGTGTCGGTAGGCATCTCCTGCGGCTCTGCGTGTGTCATTGTGTGCGCCGTGATGATGTTGTCTGAGTACTCATACATCACCTCTGCGTGCTCACGTGAGGTCCTCTTATTTCACACCACCAGCGCTGTTCCCGTATAAATGTAACCTTACTCAATTTTGTACACAGATCATAGTACGATCACTTCTGACCATTTCACTTGGATTGTCTGACTCAGGACGGTGCCAATAGGGATGTCCGTTTCATAGCCTGTGAGGAGTGCGAATGACTCATGTCGGTGACTGACCCTCACCGTCGGTGTCTCCACTGTTTTGTCGTC
The DNA here is from genome assembly GCF_964261635.1 of Lissotriton helveticus. Classification (NCBI taxonomy): domain Eukaryota; kingdom Metazoa; phylum Chordata; class Amphibia; order Caudata; family Salamandridae; genus Lissotriton; species Lissotriton helveticus. The sequence continues at coordinate 2,116,797,123 of NC_136057.1, read as the reverse complement.
AAGCACGACAACAAGAGCTGCTCCGACTGCTGGGACCAGACATATGAAGCCAGGTGTGAGTGGTCCCACAAGCCGCTCAGACTCCAGCAGTTGGCCCTGCACCACAATAGCTCAATAGCTCATGGTCTGGACGTAGGACGAGTGCCTGGGCGTGGGTGTTGAGACATCAGAGCCCCGGGATTTGACATCAGTCCTCCAGGGCTAAGTCGTCCCCAAAAAGTCAAAGAGACGTCATCGCACTTCAAAATCACCACAATGCACGTGCAATGCTGCATGGGATTCGGGTGACACTGCCCACGCGGCTCTGTCAGATTAGCATCCATCGTAGCCTGCACCACGACCTCCGGTCCCTGCCCAGCATGCGACGCAGGAGGACTAAGTGCGCTTCCTCATGACCATGATGTCCCTCACTCCACCAACGGCCTACGCGACGGCATCTGGCCCAGCGGACACCTCTGGGGGCACTAGCGGGTCTGGTGCATTGACCCTGATGCCGTCACTTGCTTCGGCTCTGACGCAGGCGGCGCATTCGTCCCTGCCCCGCTGGGACAGACCGGATATGATTGGTGATCCTGGTCCTCGCTGGTCCACCTCACAACCTCACCGGCAACAGTCTCCCAGGTGTCAGCCCTGGCGCCATCCTCGGGTGGTGCTGTCCCCGATACCACACACTATACGGCTCCGGCGTGGGAACTGCGCGGCAGAACACCGCTGTTAATGCTGCATGGGGAGTTAAACTTCAACGAGCCGGTCACAGCTTATGACAACCCTGATTATCAGCGAATGGGTGATAAGGAGTATTGGAAGGGTTATGAAGACCCACTGACACGTGAGTGTCAGTCCCAAGACGACAGGACAGGTAGATGCAAGTGGTCTGGACACCTCGCCAGACACTGGTGATGTCTCTACTCCAAACGTGTCTTTGGATGAGCGGGCAACATACAGTGTTGTGTTGACATGGGCGGCCAAAGCCTTGCCCCTTCATCTGCCCTCTGCGGCCGTGAGGACCAACCTTCCCACTGAGGTCCTTAAACTGAAATCAAGCTCCGCTGAGCCTCTGCAGCTGTTTCATTCTGAATTTACTGAATCTATATTGGCCAGCATGTACAGGCACGCTGCAGGTTTGGCTGTAGATAGGCACGTTGCCAGACGCCCACACCCCTCCCCGGACAAACCATGTTTCCTGTCCTCCCACCCCACTCCAGAGAGCATGGCCATCCAGGCCTCCAAATCACAGACCACATTCCCGTTTGCTCTGCTGGACAGAGTATCCAAGAGGTATGAGCAGTACGGAAAGATGTCTTCATCCTCCCTGAGTCTGGGACTGAGATCTTCCAACATCACATGCTTCTTTGTCTGCTACACACACTCTCTGTGGGACACGGTTGTGGAACAGCTGCCAGAGTGTGCGTTGTAGGTACGGGCAATACTCGGCCAAGCCCTTGTAGAATGCCAATCAGCGACACGGTATTTGATCCGGTGTGGGCTGGATAGCACCGACTCACTGGGCAGATCGATGGCATCCACGGAGGCAATTTTGTCAAAAGCCTGGTATGTATTATAAGTTAGGAATATGCGACTAACTACTGTACCTTAACGGTATTTCGTTACAAAAGGTAAGTAACTAGTTCATACTGTTCAGTATATCTGCTGTAGGAGCATCTATGTTGGGTCCTTGCCGTGATGACAGTGTTTCTAATGTACGCACATCATGCCACTTGTGCTAATGAACCGCTCATATGTGTAATGGCATCACAGACCATTTGTCACAAATCCAACATTAATGCTGTATGATGATGTCCATGTAATAGTTTGGGAAATTTCACACCGCAATAGGAATATGTCAGATCTGTGCAAATGATGGCACATGTGATGTGTGTGTGTGTATTGCTCTCAGCTGTCTGGATGTGCAGACAACCTCCTAATGCCATTCTCATGATGTGTGTCACTGACATCATACATTGTCATGCTCACTCAGACCTTTCCATCAGATCATTTGTATGCATGTCATATCCATTCCACAGACCACAGGTCTTTTCCTTTTCACGGAGGAGCTGGCACATGTTTCCTCAGTGTGTATCCCAGGCCACACTCAAAATTGTCTACATTAGTTGAAGCAGTGGTGCTTGTGCCATGTACATTGTTATTGTCTTAGTCAGACAGTTCAAATGTATGTAAATGTAAATGTATAGGCATTTATATAGCGCACTACTTACCCGTAGGGTCCCAAGGCGCTTCGACCGCTGCGAAACCCTTCCTGGCTTCCCTGAGAGATGGTCCCTTAATGGGTATCTCCAGGGTGAGACCAGGCATCCCCGGCGGTCTGGTGGGGCCGTTAGTGAAGATGAGGCAAGCTAATGCCCAGAGTTGCCGAGTGTGATCGCTGATCAGAGTGGGCACCGAGGCGAGAGAATTATCGAGTCCGCTGATCCTGGTCCAGAAACCTGCCGCGCCGGGAATCGAACCCTGGTCCCGGGCCGTCCTCTGCTCTCGGGTCTGCCGCCTCTAACCAGTGAGCCACACTACTTCACTACACATTTTCTCTTAATTTTGTTTTGCAGGGCACCCCTTCTGGAAAGACCGTTGCCAGACTTGGAAGCCATGAGGGAACGTAATTCCATACGGTGTTACCGCTTCACCAGACTGTTGATCAAGGACCTGACGGACAGGCTGGAGGTTCACCTGCAACCACGACATAGGTATCCAACTGCGCTGACATCCAAGGTAAAGGTGATGGCAGCACTACATTTCTTTGCCACAGGTACGTTCCAATTTACCATAGCTGATGTGGGAGGGATGTCTCAGACAATGTTAAGCCGTGTATTGACGGATGTATTGGCAGCTATGTTGCTCCACCTTGATGAATTAATTACATTCCCTACTCCAGAACGGTTGACAGATGTCAAGGGGGAACTCTATGCCCTGGGACGCATGCCACATGTAATTGGTCCAATTGATCGGACACATGTTACTCTGGTGCCACCACAGGCTCAGGAGCAAGCGTATCGCAACAGGAAACACTACCACTCGATAAATGCGCTGGTGGTGTGTCTTGCCAACATGATTATCTCACATATTTCTGCACGTTTTCCAGGATCGTGCCACGATGCTTTCATCATGAGGCGTAGCAGGGTACCACAGATGATGCTGCAGCTGCACAACCACCGGGCATGTCTTGTTGGTGAGTGAACTCTGTCAGCTATGTATGTCAGTATGTCACAACTTCATGAACTGCATCATATTACACACTCATTTCCATGATGTCAATTTGCAGGAGACGCAGGATATCCAAACATGCCGTGGCTAATAACTCCGCTGCGCAACCCCAGGACAGCTGCAGACCAGCGGTACAGCAATGCTCATGGGAAGAGCAGGCGGGTTATCGAGCGAACATTTGGAGTCCTGAAGAGCCGGTTCAGGTGCCTGGACAAGACAGGCGGAGCCCTCCAATACAGCCCACGCAAGGTGTGTGACATCTTCACCATGTGCTGCATGCTACACAACATGGTAGTGGAGAAGGCCGTGCCACTCTACCTTGATCCTGATGAGCTGGAACATCCGCCCGTTGAGGATGAAGGCCTTGCCCAGGATGCCAGTGACGAGGAGGGTGAAGATGATATCCGGAGTCACCTCATCCGCAACTTCTTTTCATAATGGTGAGTCATAGTTGCATGTAGGTAATACATGTACTATTGAGTTGCATGGTTAGCATGATGTGTATACAACTGACTGTATGCAATGTCTCTTGGATGTTTGTTGTGCAGTGTCACATAGGTGCAGATGTAATGACACACACGTATGTGCTATGTGTGTACTTGGAATATACAGGTGTACTACTACATCAGGCTATTCAACAGGACAATGTCATAATGACATTATACGGAACTTGACCCCTTGTGTGCCTCTCATCCCCAGCTCGCCCTGCCTGTTGTCCGTTGGTGTCATCGTGGTCAGCCTGCTATTGCTCATTATGATTGCAACGTCAGCCGAATCAACGGAGCATGCATGGACATGTGGAAAAGTCAATTTGGGTAAGGACTCATATGAGGCTGTTTGGCGTTGGTATGGTTTCTAATGTGTGGTACATGTTCATGCGCATGTTGTTAGACCAATGCATACATGCAACAACATCATGTTTCTCATTACATGTAGGCCCACTCCCATGACAGGATAGTCACCCCATCTGACGGTCATCTGTTGTAGTTGTAGACTCTGGTGAATGCATCAATGTGTGTAGACATTGACACTGCAACATTGCATATACCATGGTTTGACATTGTGTTAGAGGTCACAACCACGGACTCTGTGGTGAATTGCAGCCTCACTGTGTGCATTAGAATGTGTCTGGTTCCTCACATCCACCTTGTGGCACAGTCCAGTTAGTTGACCACAAAACCATGTCGTGTAGGTGTTTCCCAGTGTATGTTCCACAAGTTAGGACAACTGTCCTGTGATTCTGTTAGCATGGATGCATTGCCCCTTGTTGCAGTATGTCATGTCACTGTCATGTCGTTACCTCAGTGCAGGTTGAGAATACTGCTACGCCAGCCTTCACAGTGAGTAGCAGTTCTGTCTAAAATCACATGATGCCATGTATGTTTTGCTTTAGACATGACAATGTTGGGATGATGCATATGTGAAATATTTTGTTGCACCAGTGGAGTGCGGTCATTCACATGATTCTCTTGTCCCATGCAGCATTTCTGTGCGACGGTAGGGTATCATTATGTTGCTTGGATCAACATCACTTGCTGTTGAGTCATTTTCAAACTGCTTGTCATGTTTAGCATAGTGATGCAAAGTTGATAGAGCAAAAGACTGCCAAAAGAGTGCCTTCATTGCATGTAGGTCATTAGCTTCCTCATCATATTGGATTCTTACAGCTGTTGTGGGTGATGTCAAGTGGGCCAACATGGCCCTAACGGGTACACATTATCTAATACAGCTATTACAATTTGCGTAAGTAGCATTGCCATATGTTTTAATTTGTTTGTAGGGTCCACATCATCAGAGACAGTGAATTATTATTTGTCCACATAGATCTCATTGCATGGTAGCTGACTTGTTAGCGTTACACAAGACTCAAATAGATGACAGACTGTCCTAGGTTTTATGTGTCCGTGTCACAGCATTGGATCTCATGTGATAGCATAATGAGTGATCTCAAATTGGCTACAGTCGTTACACTTCACAAGTGTGACTGGTACAGTGTATCTCATGAGGTTTTTTTTGTGTCAGTGACATGAGAAAGTACTCCTAATGGTTATTTGCCTCTGTTTCAGGTCTCCCTCCCTGCAGTTCCCATCCTCTCCTTCCCTCGCCTGATCACCCTTTTGTGTCTGTCATTTGTACTCAGACCAAGGGGCTATTTGGAGGTGGAACACTTTGAGCATCACAACACTCTGATGAAGAAAGGTACGGCCATTCCCTGGCAGGGTTGTAGCGAATAGTTATGCTGCATTACAGGTGACCAAAGCGATACAAAAGGGGATAATGGACGGACCGTTTGAACAAATCAAACACTCACTCCCAGTCAACTGATCTGGGTTTAATCCATCACCATTCTTTAGTTCACTCAGCCACCCCAGTTCATACATGGCTATATGCAAATCAGTCTGACCCTGTGCCTTATGGGAACAGTCCAGCCCGAACTGCCAAGCCATGTCTTCCCTGGACCGGAAACAAGCATCCTGGGACCGGTTTCGGATTCATAATCCTCATCAGCCAGGCTATCTTGAATCCAGTGGCCAAGTGAACAAGGGACTCACGTCTGAGTATACCCTGCCACACTTAGGGCGAACAAAGCGATACAAAAGGGGATGATGGACGGACCGTTTGAACAAATCAAACACTCACCCCCAGTCAACTGATCTGGGTTTAATCCATCACCATTCTTTAGTTCACTCAGCCACCCTAGTTCAGACATGGCTATATGCAAATCAGTCTGACCCTGTGCCTTATGGCAACAGTCCAGCCCGAACTGCCAAGCCATGACTTCCCTGGACCGGAAACAAGCATCCTGGGACCAGTTTCGGATTCATAATCCTCATCAGCCAGGCTATCTTGAATCCAGTGGCCAAGTGAACAAGGGACTCACGTCTGAGTATACCCTGCCACACTTAGGGCGAACAAAGCGATACAAAAGGGGATGATGGACGGACCGTTTGAACAAATCAAACACTCACCCCCAGTCAACTGATCTGGGTTTAATCCATCACCATTCTTTAGTTCACTCAGCCACCCCAGTTCAGACATGGCTATATGCAAATCAGTCTGACCCTGTGCCTTATGGGAACAGTCCAGCCCGAACTGCCAAGCCATGTCTTCCCTGGACCGGAAACAAGCATCCTGGGACCGGTTTCGGATTCATAATCCTCATCAGCCAGGCTATCTTGAATCCAGTGGCCAAGTGAACAAGGGACTCACGTCTGAGTATACCCTGCCACACTTAGGGCGAACAAAGCGATACAAAAGGGGATGATGGACGGACCGTTTGAACAAATCAAACACTCACCCCCAGTCAACTGATCTGGGTTTAATCCATCACCATTCTTTAGTTCACTCAGCCACCCTAGTTCAGACATGGCTATATGCAAATCAGTCTGACCCTGTGCCTTATGGGAACAGTCCAGCCCGAACTGCCAAGCCATGTCTTCCCTGGACCGGAAACAAGCATCCTGGGACCGGTTTCGGATTCATAATCCTCATCAGCCAGGCTATCTTGAATCCAGTGGCCAAGTGAACAAGGGACTCACGTCTGAGTATACCCTGCCATACTTAGGGCGAACAAAGCGATACAAAAGGGGATGATGGACGGACCGTTTGAACAAATCAAACACTCACCCCCAGTCAACTGATCTGGGTTTAATCCATCACCATTCTTTAGTTCACTCAGCCACCCCAGTTCAGACATGGCTATATGCAAATCAGTCTGACCCTGTGCCTTATGGGAACAGTCCAGCCCGAACTGCCAAGCCATGTCTTCCCTGGACCGGAATCAAGCATCCTGGGACCGGTTTCGGATTCATAATCCTCATCAGCCAGGCTATCTTGAATCCAGTGGCCAAGTGGGAGTGAGTGTCTGATTGGTTCAGATGCTCCGTCCATTACCACCCCCTTTTGTACCGCTTTTGGCCACCATAAGTGTGGCAGGGTAATTTTGGAACTTTTTCAGAACATTAAATAAAATATATTGTGGGTAGCCACAGTATCCAGTAGGACCAGGGTTAGTTATGGGTGCATGATACAACTGTTTTGTTGAATTTAAACATCATTGAGGCCATGGATGGGTTGGGATTGTGCTGAATTTTTTGTTTTTTGTCGATTTTTTTGGGGCTGCTGTTGTGACCTTTTGCCCAGGGGTAGTGAGTGGTGCATGGACTGAATCTGCCTGTGGGGTCTCTTTAATATAAACATCCTGAATGGCATTGGATTGTGGTGATTTTTGTGTGTTTTTCGTTTTTTTGGGAGTGTTCTGTTGATGTGGACTGGCCATGTGGGTGGTGGTGGCCATTTTGAGTGCTTGTACAGGCAGGCCCTCCACATGTGCTTGGGGTGCAAGGGGCCATTTTGAAGACAGGCAGTGTCTGAGGCCTGCACCCATTTTGCCTAGCTTTCATCCATTATGCCCAGGGGTAGTGAGTGGTGCATGGGCCTAGTCTTTCTGTGGGTGTCTTCTTGAACTTAAACATCATTGAGGCCATGGGTGGGCTGGGATTGTGCTGAATTTTGTGTTTTTTGTCGATTTTATGGGGCTGCTGGTGGGGCCTTTTGCCCAGAGGTAGTGAGTGGTGCATGGACTGAGTCTGCCTGTGGGCTCTCACTCTCTTTAATGTAAACATCCTGGATGGCATTGGATCGTGGTGATTTTTGTGTGTTTTTCGTTTTTTTGGGGGTGTTCTGTTGATGTGAACAGGCCATGTGGGTGGTGGTGGCCATTTTGAGTGCTTGTTCAGGCAGGCCCTCCACATGTGCTTGGGGTGCAAGGGGCCATTTTGAAGACAGGCAGTGTCTGAGGCCTGCACCCATTTTGCCTAGCTTTCATCCATTATGCCCAGGGTAGTGAGTGGTGCATGGGCCTAGTCTTTCTGTGGGGTGTCTTCTTGAATTTAAACATCATTGAGGCCATGGGTGGGCTGGGATTGTACTGAATTTTGTGTTTTTTGTCGATTTTATGGGGCTCCTGGTGGGGCCTTTTGCCCAGGGGTAGTGAGTGGTGCATGGACTGAGTCTGCCTGTGGGCTCTCACTCTCTTTAATGTAAACATCCTGGATGGCATTGGATTGTGGTGATTTTTGTGTGTTTTTCATTTTTTTGGGGTGTACTGTTGATGTGGACTGGCCATGTGGGTGGTGGTGGCCATCTTGAGTGCTGGTACGGGCAACATGTGCTTGGGTTGCACCCATTTTGCATAACTTTCATCGATTATGCCCAGGGGTAGTGAGTGGTGCATGGGCCTAGTCTTTCTGTGGGGTGTCTTCTTGAATTTAAACATCATTGAGGGCATGGGTGGGCTGGGATTGTGCTGAATTTTGTGGTTTTTGTCGATTTTTTGGGTTGTATAACTGATGTTCCTCTGTCTTCCATTGCTTTCAGGTGCACAAGAGAACCACCAGTGCCAGGAAGAAGTCCTGCTGCGGTGTGTGCAGCACAACGTCACGTGTGGCCACAGACAACTCTGCAACTTGTGCAACTGCGGCCTGCTGTTCTGAGTGACATCTGAAGAAGATGGCCCCAAAAAAAGTTCCCTGTAGCTCCTCTAGCAAGAAAGATGCCAGAAAGGAGCAGAAGAAGCAAGTTACCAAGCAAACTGGTGTGCCGCCCGCCACATTTTTTGGGAATAAAAAAAAAAGTACGCCTGCAGCAGCAGCGGGATCTGCTGGGGACCAAGCTGGGAGCAGCACCCCCGCTCCATTGGGCTCAGTGCCACCACCCCCACGCCAACTTAAGTCCAAGCCCTTGAGTGCTGCAGAGGCAGCCAGTCTACTTGTTCAATTACCATCGACCAGTGATGTTGGCTCATCGCAAGAAAGTAGAAGCAATGTCCCTCAATCAACACAGGTTGTTGTAACTCATCTGACGAGTGTTGAACAACCACAGCCGCAACAACAACCACATGTGCAAGTACAAGCCCAAGTACATGTGGAAGGAGAGGCGGCGCAAGGAGAGGAGCAAGAAGAGGTGCATGGAGGGGCACAACAAGTGCCCACAGTAGTTGTTCCTCCAGAAGTAGGGGCACATCTGGAAATCGACAATCAAGCCGAGGTATCATTCGAGGAAGCCACTCCTCCTGATGATCCTTCATTGTCTTCCACATCCCGAGCAAGGAAAAGATCAAGGGTGGTGGTGTCTACATCTTCTTCAAGCCCACCTCCTTCTGATGATATGGATCTTACTTGGGAACCAGCACCACTGCCGTCTGAGAGTGAGGCTGAGGCACACCATGATCTGACAAAGGTAGCTAAGCGTAAAAGGAAGGTCGTCGAAACTCTCATAGTTATGGAGTGTGATGACGCTCAACAAGAAGTGGCGTATACTCCTGCTGCTGAAGACTCTCACGACGACGACGCAGTCATCACTAACGTCACTGAAGCCCCAGCGGGCATGCAGCAAACAGACATTTTGACCCTAGCCCGACAAGCTGCTGAGCGTGATGATGAAGTCGACGAGGAGGCAATGGGAACACCACAATCATTGAAGTTAACTAGTACACCACCACCTACCGCTTCCATATTTCTCCCTCGCCAGAAGGGACCTCCATCCACCTCCACCTCAATTAGTGGTGGGCAAAGTGCACAACGTAGTAAAGTTCATCAATACGCATCCTCCACTTCATCTGGCATTAGCAGCATGACCACCACCAGTATCGCCTCCTCCGGCCCCCCCAGACATTTCAAGTCCGCAGTTTGGGACTTCTTTAGTATTTGCCCAAAAAAGGAAAACCGAGCCGTTTGTAGCATTTGTAAGCTTGCAGTTAGTCGTGGTAAGCTTGGTACCAACTATGGGACTGGAGGTCAGAGAGGTCATCTTGAGAGACAGCACACTGTCCAATGGTTTGCGCACCTACAGGAGATCAAGGAAGCCCGAATTGCAAGTCGAGCAAATGTTGATGTTCCATCTGATGATGACGAGGAGGAAGAAGCGTCACACACTTCATTTACACCCAGTACCCCTGTCAGCACACCCCCTGTGAGCCACACTAAGAGTGTGGGACAGAGTGAGACACCAAGGCGAAAAAGTTCATCAGCGAGCGTAACTGGGTCGAAGAAGTCATCATCATCATCCCGTAAAATGGTCCAGGGCAACATTAAAACCATGTTGTTTTCAGACGCGCCATATGAATGCAACCACCCAACGGCGCGTCTGTATAACACTAAGCTGGCTAAAATGCTAGCGCTGGATCTTCTCCCTTTTTGTTTTGTAGAAGGTGTTGGTTTTCTAGAATTAGTGGCAGCGCTCTGTCCTAAATGGAAGGTTCCTAGCCGGTACTATTTTGCCAGAGTTGCGGTTCCAGCACTACATCAAGATGTGCTGGAGGTGATTGGGGCAGCTTTGCAGAAGAGTTCTGTTCACACTATAGATCTGACAACAGACATGTGGACCAGTGGCGCAGGCACTGATTACATGTGCATCACTGCACACTGGGTCTCTTTTTCAGGTGTTAAAGCAAAGCTAAACGCAGGTGTTGACATGGACCAAGTTTTTAAAGCTGCTCGGAAACATGCAACACTAGCCATGTTTGGCTTGGAGAAACGTCATACAGCAGAAAACATTTTGAATGAGTTTAACACAAAGGTCTTTCACTGGCTGTCCCCAAAAAAACGCGAGATTGGTTATGTTTCCACGGATAATGGCGCCAATGTAGTTAAGGCCATGGATCTGGGTAACTATTTCAGAGTGCCGTGTTTGGCGCACTGTATAAACCTGGTGGTAAAAAAATTCTTGGATAAAGACAGTCCAGCATGCGAGTTAGTGGTCACCTGCCAAAAAATGTGCTACCATTTCAGCCATTCTTTTAAGGCCCGGAAGCATCTGAGGCGCCTGCTACATGAACGTCGAATGCCAGTGAAAGCACTCATCCAGGAGGTGCCAACAAATTGGAACTCAACCTTCTACATGCTTGAGCATCTGTATGAGCAGTTTACGGTACTCGATCAGTATTTCCTTACACTGGGTACAGCTGTGAAGGACCTGAGGTTACATGCGGAGCAATGGGAGCTAGTTAAAAGCCTGACAGACATGCTTCGTCCTTTTGAGGTCTTCACGCGTGCAGTCAGCAGGGAGGACTGTAATTTGGGAAAAGCTATCCCATTGTTGCGCATGCTGGAGCACAAACTGAAGGCGGTGTCTTCTAAGTTTCAAAAAGATGAAGAAAAGCAAGAAGCTTTTGTTTTGGCGGAGAAATTATTAGAGCGCCTACTTGGCGATGAACGTCTTCAAAAGATCCACTCAGAACAGCATTACATTTGTGCTACTATTCTGCATCCACGCTACAAAAAGGCGCTGGCAGGCAGTGCATTATTTCCTTTTGGTGATGAAGATGTTACAAAGTACAAACATTGGCTAGCCTTGTCAGCCATGAGGTTTGAAAGAGAACGGCAGAAAATTGAAGGAAAAGGCAGTACATCAGCATCAGCAGGCCATCCCCAGTCAAAAGACTCCACTTCTGCACCTGTGGCTGTGGCAGAAGTGACCTCTCAGCCGTTAAAGACACCGGCAACTGGATCATCTGCACCAGACACAACAGAAATATCGGGTGATGATAGTGAAGAGGATTGGCTAGCTGAGCTTGGGTTTGGTTCTCAAAAGGTCCGAGCAAAAAGTAAGCAAAGTGGAGGAAACGTGGAGAACCTTGAGTCGATGGTGCAGGACTATCTGAATGACTCAACAGAGGTCTATGTTAATGCTTACCCATTGGCGTATTGGCATGGGAAAAAAGAATTGTGGCCAGAGATCACCAACCTGGCTATAAATTACTTGTCTTGCCCACTCGCAACTGTGTCTTCAGAACGTGTTTTCAGTGCTGCTGGTGGCATTGTAACTTGCAAACGGACCCGCCTCTCGCCCAAAAATGTGGAGAGGTTAACAATGATCAAGATGAATGAGCACTTCATACCACCAGATTACAAAGTACCAGATTACACGACGGAAGAAGACGAGCAGGACAGCAACTTAGATGAGGGAATTTCTTCTGTGTTAGGTGACACTGACCTACTCCTGCCTGAATTCGCAGAGTATGAGGACGAACTCTTCTTCCCTGACACGAGCCCTGAAAATGAGCCAATGAATCAAGAGCTTTCTTTTTCGTACTTATTCACTTTTATTCCTGTGTTTCTGTCTTTCTTTGTTTTGCACAGTTAATATAATTAAAACTTTAATCACCTGTATTTTTGCTTTTTGGCTGTTTGGGGGTCTTCTACTTGTTTTCGCCTGGGTTGACGGCTCTGGGGCCATTGCTGGGAAGGTCTAATACCGGATAAAACTGGTTTGGACAACATCCATGAGGAAAATGTTTTTGCATTTTCTGACATTTCGCTCAATGTAGCGTTTTCGGGGGCCTGTTTGGGGGGCTTCCTGGTGTTTGTGGGTGGGTTTCGGGGTCTGGGAGCAACACTGGGTATGGATAGTTTTGATAGCAAGAGGTTTGAAGGGAATCCATGGAGGCAGAGGGGAGTTAGGGCCTAGCTACAGAGCGCGCACTGAGTGATTTTGCAAATTTTCAGGAAAGGGACAAAGTCCACATTTTTGTACTTTTGCTTTTTGGCTGTTTGGGGGTCTTCTACTTGTTTTTGCCTGGGTTGACGGCTCTGGGGCCATTGCTGGGAAGGTCTAATACCGGATAAAACTGGTTTGGACAACATCCATGAGGAAAAGCCTTTTGGCACTTTTTGTAACTTAGGGTTTGTTAGGGTTAGCCCTAGCAGCAGGATTGCATGTGTTTCGGGGTGTTCTTGATTTTTGCAACTGAGTTCTGGGGTCTTAGAGCACTCGTGGGAATGTGTAATTTTGGTTGCAAGTGATTTGAAGAAAATCCATGGTGGGAAAGGGGGGATCACTTACTCTGTGAGAGGCACTTAGTGTTGAAAACATTTAGCCATTGACATTTAAAGGAAGAAAATGACACAGACTTAAGTTTCAGGAAAACAAACTTACTGTTAAACCCCCACCCACTAGACTCAAAAGCAGTAAAAAACAGGTATGCTCAGATAAAGTTTCAAAAAGTATATTTCTGTAGCCCTAACAAAATAATCTCCCGCAAGACCCTCCCTAACCCCACGATTGTCCTTCGAAAGTCCCAAAAAGAACCCAACTCCCAATTCCCACCCCCCAAAAGTTTCTAAAAAAGGGGCAAGGGACACTACGGCAGGATGCTGTTCACTGTAGCGGCCAGGGCATCATACTCCTTGCGGAGGGTAGCATGGTCAGAGCGGAGGCCCTCCACCAAGTTCTTATAAGTTAAGACCTCCTGCTCCAGGTAGGACACTCTGAGGCATAAGCGGCGCTGGCGTGCCTTGCAACTCCTGTGGGGGGCAGCTGATGTCTTTGCTGCTCGGCGGTGGCGGTTGGTTTTGATAGCCCGGCTCCGTACCGCTGGAGCACTGCGCTGGCTGGCTGCCCGTGTGGGCCCGGAGGAGGATGCAGCTGTCGCAGTAGATGTACTAGTAGACTGCGTGTCCTCCTCCTCCAGGGCCAGCAGCCGCCGATATTCTGCGACAGTGGCATCCAGCCTCCGTTGCCGGGCCATTCGAGCCTGCTCCTTCCTTGATGGTTTGTTGGATTTGGAAGGAGCAACTATATAAAGAAAGAAAGACATAGTCTGTAACCAATGCTCTTAAGATTAACACAAAATGATTGAGCAGAAAGTTGTGTCACAGTACAACTAGCAACTTGAAAGCACAGTACATAACTATTGAGGCCAGTATCTATCTAACCTCCCACTTCTTCATCCTTGCTCTAACATTAGTGGGAGTTTAAGGAACAAATTCTACGAGCACTATGGACTTCCATTACAGTCGACTATGACAGTACACCAGTCTTATTCTTCTTCTTCTCTCTTGTTTAGGAAAATTGGTACGTTATCTTCTGCAAGCCGGCATAATGCCAGCGCAGTGAACTTGCACCCGAGAAAAACAGACGCACACCATGATGAGTGAGACAGACTTGCGTTACTGTACCGGTACAGTACATGCAGGTGGTGAAGCTCATATTTTTCTATTACAGGTGGCACTGAGAATACTCTGTTAAAAGGGCTACTGCTTAATTAATTTAACTTTCACCCTACAATGCAAATGAGTACTAGAGAAGGAAAAAGAAGAAACTAAATAATCTGATTATCTATCACTTCACATGGGATGTATTTGATTACATATGGGATGACTTTAGGTGCTTTGATTTTTATTGAGTAAACAGTGATACACCCACACATGATTGACGTACTACTACCAAACTAAAATTATTAAGAGAGGTAGGGAGTGTCCACCGTAATAACTGGATATATGCTGTGCTTGCAGTTGCAATACAAACTACTGCTACTATTCATGGTAGTATTTGGACAAAATGACAACTTCTTTTCCTTGCCTTTCCTACACTGGAACGGACGTGCGGGTGCGGTGTTACATGCTCTTCAAAGTAACACTTAGTTCATCCAGTGACCATCTACTCTCTCTAGATACACATATGCTATCCAAGAGTCAGATAGTACCATGATCCAGGCATCCATCCATTCAAAGTCTATGCACACATACAGTTTCTGTTTCACCCACCAAGGCTGTTCTCCTTCCACCCATCCTTGCTTCATCATTCACCCAGCCATGCACCATACCATATTCTTTCCTTCCCAGCCACCTCGGGGACCAAGCAAACACATATCATTCTTCTTTGCCAGTATCATTAAATTTCTCGTCCTTCCACACTTACTTACACCCTTCTTTCGCTTTTGGTTCATCCCATCCATCAAGTTCATCTCAGATCTGATTGGGATTCTTCTTGCCCAAAACTTCACAGCTAAGTCGAAGTACATTTAGAGGAGGCTACTACCTGGTTGATTTATAATACACCAGTGCAGAAAGCACACTCTGCAGTCTTCAATCTCAATAAGTAAGGAATATATAGCTTACCTCTGCCCGCCACCACCGTGTGAACCCTCACAGGCACATTGGTGTCGTCCGGCACTTGCACAGCCTCCTCCCCAGAAGTGTCCTCATCCAGTACCACCACCTCCGCGCTGGCCCCCCCACCAGATGTTCCACCTACAAAGTACATTTAAGATTGTTAGAATACACCACTCACTACTATATAATATTTGGTCTAGGAATAAAGAAATGTGAAAAAAACAGAAAACAATGTAATAATTTGTGACTGTCTAATCTAAAGTAAAAATGTTCCTTTTTCCAGGGAAGGCTCAGTGCATAGAGCTATTGCTGACTAGAATGGGAGTCCAATGGAATTACCAAATGTGCAATCTTAGTTAACTACATAGACAGACTAATAAGAATATTCTAGTAATACCACAGGAAGTCATAGTCGAGGCAGGATAAGAATTTAGATACAGTCTACAAGAAGATCAAAGACGATTTAGAAAAAATCGAATGAGGAACGCTAGGAAAAAATAGGTACTCTATATTAAAATGAAAACTTACTGGGGCCAGCAAAGGAGCCCTCGCCTGGCCAATCCTGGCCTTCTACAGCAGCAGCAGCAACCACCTCCTCCTCTGTCCTCTTGCCCCTGGGGGGAGCTGATGTACAACATGAAAGAAAGAAAGACACGAAAATATGGATGATTGTTGTCAACCAAATCAAACATTTCAAAAGAACAATAACAAAATATTTTGGCGAAATAGCAAATAGACAACTATTCCACGGGATGTATTGACCGATCCCATGTGGTCTACTACGTTATTAGTATTGCTTGATTTGCAGACCGTCGACTTGTAAAGTTCCTATGTAACTCACTAAACAAACTACTAAAAAGGTTCGCCTAGGACTGGCAGGCAGCAGTCCGCAGCACGCAAAGTGATAGACAAAGTCCATCGTGACTGCAGATCAGCGACAACACTAAAAAGTTTCCTACTACATTAACCAGTCATTAAAATACTCAAACTATCAATCCTCCACCACTATTTCTTCGCATCGCCATGTGTACAAAGGAAGGACTGGACTTGAGTCTGTAGGGGCTGATTTAGAAGCCCCTTGCGGCTCTTTTGCTCCATTGTTGCGTGACTTTTGTGACGCAGCGGTAGGACAAAAGAGGCGCCATGGTGGGGCGTATATTAACAACGTGACGCATATGGGAGATGCATCACGTTGTAAAGCCCTGCGCCATCAGGGGGCGTTCCGGCGCAAGGGAGGGCATTCCTGCGCAGGAACGCATCCTAAAAGTGGCTGAGTGACATCTACAAGATTTTGAGGACAATGATGCGTGACTCAAACCCTGCGCCTGCTTGAAGCAGACGTACGGCTTGACACAGCATTGGGGAGATAGAGCACCCCAGAGCATTGCTGGAGCTGCACCATCGTTGCGACGCAACACCAGCAGTGCGCCGCCTTTACGGCACAGAAGCGTAACGCTTCGGTGACGTTTTGGGCACATGGTGCGCCGCATTGTAAATACGGTGCACCATGGGTGGTGGTGGCGTGGCGCACAATTACTGGCGCATCCCTGCTACTTTGCAGGGATGCGCCGGTAATTAAATATCTGACCCTTAGTGTCTAGCATTACACAGTTCTTTAAACTACACTCATGCATAATTTCACAGGCCAATGAAATGAACACAAAATCGAAAACAAATAAGCATAGTAGCAGCGCTACTGAGGAGAGCAGTGCACCTGAAATGCACAGAAGATTTTGAAATATAATTTACCTACAATGTAATCAGCAGCATTA
Source organism: Lissotriton helveticus (assembly GCF_964261635.1). Taxonomy (NCBI): domain Eukaryota; kingdom Metazoa; phylum Chordata; class Amphibia; order Caudata; family Salamandridae; genus Lissotriton; species Lissotriton helveticus. The sequence goes on along the minus strand of NC_136057.1, from coordinate 2,116,780,241 downwards.
TTGCTCTTGGTAAAAAACAAAAATTTGCAAGATAATAACACACAGAGCAGGAGAAAACAGAGTAGTAAAGAAATAGCTACTACTACTCACCAAGCCCGGGGATCTCAAGGCCGAGCAGGTCCAGCAGATCGCGTTCCCGGTCCAGGATATCCGTCCAACGGTGGGTGACTTGGTTGTAGGTGCGCCGGACCCGAGATTGTTGGTACATGGACCGGCACACCTTCTCCCACCGCTTCCGGCACTCCCGGATCCCGTAACCGCTAGCGATCTTGCCACCTGCCATGATGGTCCTGGGGAGGTGGCGCTGAACATAAAAAACTAGTGCGGCCACCTCCTCCGCGCTGAAGATCTCCCGGGGCACGACATTCTCCCCCCTCAAACGCCCGCACGGGAACCGGGCACGGGGTGCGGGACCCTTCCCCTTCGCGGGCTGCTTCCCGACTCCCTTTACCATGGTCTGGGCAGAAAGGAAGCTAAATAATAAAGAAGAAATAGAATAGGGAAGAAGAAAAGAAAAGAGTTTAAAAAAGTAATTTAAAATTAACAAAAAGTAGCAGAAAACACAAAACTATAGAGCTAGAAAAATAGAGGGATAGATAATAAGTAAAATAGATCAAAAAAACTTCAAACAAGCAAAGGATGGCAGAGATTCAGAGAGGATACAGAAAGCATGCCCAGAACCATAGCAATGAATGAGAAACAAGATGGCCGCGCCCGTTCACGACCGCGTGGGTAAGTTCGCGTGAGATTTTCCTTGCGATCACATGCGAAATTGTACTAGCAAGCCGCACACTTTGCGAGATTACACATAGCGCCCGGAAACGGAATTACATCACGCAAACAAGATGGCCGCGCCCATGTACGACCGCTAGGGTAACTTCGCAAACCTGTGATGATGAACCAGACGTAGAAACAACATAGTCGCGGCCGTTGCGAGCCGACAAGTAAGTTCGCAATTGCGAATTGGTACACAAACCTCGCGAACTGGCAGAAACCCTTGCGAACACAAAAAAAAAAAACGCAAATTCACGGAGTTCACGGATTTTGCGGATTGCGAATCCGTAAATATGCAAGTTCGCGGATTGCCAATCCGCAAAATCCGCCCATGCTTAGATATTTCCCTATCCCTGTGCATTGGGCATGGTGCTTAGGTGTGTCCCTGGGACATATGGGATGAGAGCAGCCTCCTACCCTCCACCTTGAGATCCGGCTATGTCCTGAACTCATGTCATTCAGGAAATGCCTAAAGACCTGGCTTTACCAACAAGCATACTACTAACTCCACAGGTTTCCAACTCTGACTGCCCTCTGTCTTCCACAGCGCCAGGAAACCAACCGGTGTCAGCGCGCTTTATAAACCATTGTTAACATAACATAACATAACACCTTCCACCCTTTGTGCCTCCCCATTGCAACTAACCCCTTTCTGTTGTGTCCTGCTGGGACTCATGGCCACCCACCCCATGCTGCTGGGCACTGTTGTTAGTCCACCCATGTAACTTGTGTTTTTTGTACACTCACCAGACTCAACGGCTCCTTCAATTCCATGTACTTCCACCGGTGGCAGCAGGGCCATGACTTTCTCCTCCCAGGGATGGTATACAGGAGGTCTGCGGGGTCCACCACCTCCAGTGTAGTGTGCATTGGCGTAGTCCTGGTCCATTTTCTTCTTGACCATCCTCCGCAGATCATACCACCTGGACTGGCATTCCCCCCTGGTGCGCCTGATGGGTGCAACAGCATTGACCCGGTCTACGATCCTCTCCCACAGGCGTGTATTTTCAGCCATGCTGGTCTGTCTGACCAATGCACCAAACAGCTGAGGCTCGACTCTGATGACTTCATCTGTAAGTATCTCATTCTCCGGGTTAGTGAACTTTGGATTCTTGGGTGTGGTCATGGTGTGGGGTGTATGTGATTGAGGGGGTGATGGTGTGTATGGATGAGGGTGTGTGGGTCTGATTGTGAAGGGGGTGTAGATGAGATAGGGTGTATCTGTGAAGGTGTGTGGCTGCAATTGTTTGTGAGATGTCTGTATCTTCGCAAGGATGTGTATGTTGCAAAGGATCCTGGGTTGTATGTGTGGACCATTTTATTGGTCATATGGTGTGTGTGGCTTAATTTGAATTGGTGGTGTGTGTGTTATATGGGGTGGGTGTTAATGTTGACCTCTGTTTGCCAGTTTGGCTGTGACCAGGACATAGCTTCTCAATGGTGTGTACACAGAAGACATGTTCAGTGCTGTTGTGCGACTCGTTAGCAAAGTCCTTGTGCTGGTTTTGGTGTTGGCGTTATGTGTGCGTGTCGTACTTGTGCGTGTGATTGACTTGAACGGGCCGTTGGCGGGTGGGGGGCTTTGCGTAGGCTTGTTGGGGGGGTGTGCGTGTCATGCTTGTGCATGCGATTGACTTGTACGGGCCGTTGGCGGGTGGGGCTTCGCGTAGGCTTGTTGGGGGGGTGTGCGTGTCGTACTTGTGATTGCGATTGACTTGTACGGGCCATTGGCGGGTGGGGGGCTTCGCGTAGGCTTGTTGGGGGGGTGTGCGTGTCGTACTTGTGCATGCAATTAACTTGTACGGGCCGTTGGCGGGTAGGGGGCTTCGCGTAGGCTTGTTGGGGGGGGTGCGTGTCGTACTTGTGCGTGCGATTGACTTGTACGGGCCGTTGGCGGGTGGGGGGCTTCGCATAGGCTTGTTGGGGGGGTGTGTCGTACTTGTGCGTGCAATTGACTTGTACGGGCCGTTGGCGGGTGGGGGGCTTCGCGTAGGCTTGTTGGGGGGTGTGCGTGTCGTACTTGTGCGTGCGATTGACTTGTACGGGCCGTTGCCTGGTGGGGGCTTCGCGTAGGCTTGTTGGGGGGGTGTGCGTGTCGTACTTGTGCGTGCGATTGACTTGTATGGGCTGTTGGCGGGCTTCGTGTAAGCTTGTTGGGGGGTGTGCGTGCCATACTTGTGCGTGCGATTGACTTGTACGGGCCGTTGGCGGGTGGGGGGCTTTGCGTAGGCTTGTTGGGGGTGTGTGTTGTACTTGTGCGTGCGATTGACTTGTACGGGCCGTTGGCGGGTGGGGGGCTTCGCGTAGGCTAGTTGGGGGGTGTGCGTGTCGTACTTGTGTGTGCGATTGACTTGTACGGGCCGTTGGCGGGTGGGGGGCTTTGCGTAGGCTTGAGCGAGGGGTACACGTGTGGTATGTGTTGATGACGCTTGCTGTGAGGCGAATATTCCCCTATGAATCAGTCTTCATGCGCGAACACTTTGGGCTGTACGAATCGCGGACAGGCTTCTCGTACAGGATCGTACTAGTGTGTTTGTACAGCCTTGTTACGAATCGTACGGTAGGATTCCCGATGCTTATTCGTACGGGTCATCGACTGTGGTTCGTACGGTTCGGTGATATTCGTACGGCATTCGACGGAAATGGATCGGAATTCGCTGGTCGGACGGTAATTTCCCATTCGTACGGATTAGGATACGAATGTGAATCGTACGAATGGGAAAATTTTAGCGGATCGGAATCGAGGCCTAAGTGTAAATTACATCTGGATCAGCAAGGCTCCCTGCATCCCTGGAATCTTCCAGGTGTGTGAAATTATGGCAAGTGTGCTATGATAAAGGCGTCAGAATCTTGTTTGGCTCGCAGCTGCCAAAATGTTGTGTCTAGAATGTGTTACACGGACATGCCGATAAACAGGCTCACATGTTATGATAACCTTGATGGCTCAGCACTCACTGTACAGACTGGGGGCACGATGTATGCCCAGAGATGTGGAAAAACAAACCTTTTCCCATGTATAACCTTCGTGAAAGCTAATTCGCAAAAACAGCTAAACAGTGTTGTGTGCAAAAAGCAGCAAAAGGTAAAATTATGTTTAAACTTCTAATAAGCCATGCTAACATAACATGCACGCAAAAAGAGGCCCTAAACCATACTACACCCTCCCTTGTTCGGGGAACGCACAATAACCGGGGCAAACTTCATAGAACGCAGAGTTTGAAACACAGGCAAGGTTTGATGCAAGTATATTACAAGAACCGTGCAATTGCAGATTTCTGCACACGAGTGAGTGATCTGGGGTGGTGATGCAGACTTCGCCATTCAAATAAACTTCCTTTCTTTCCCTTAAACACCTGTATGTGAACGGGAGATTCCAGACTTCATGAAGATAAGCACCACCCAGGGGTTAAATCTACCTATAGCATAGCGTTTCATCAGGACTCAAATTTGAAAAGTGGAACAGGTAGAGTTATCAACCCTTAGATGAGCCAAACTGCCGAATTGGATTCCGCTACTGAAAAAGGTAAAGGTTCTAACTTTTCAATATGCAACAGTGAAAACGTGGCATCCTTCAGTGACATAAATTGCTGTTTAACAGTCAAATTGAAAGGCAGAAATAATAAACTTGTGTTCATGTAATCCCATGGAACTCGGCCATTTTTCAATGTTTGTAGGGTCCATGCAAACTGCATAACAGAATGCAATCTTTTTTGCCCATGATACAGTACAGCAACCTCTTCTTGCACAATATCAACCACAGACGATACAATATTATCCAAAGTGTACATTCTGGAAGAAAGGGTGTTAATGCTATTATCTACAACAGCAAGCACTTTTTCTAAATTGGCCTGATCAATAACTCAAAGCCTAGACGCAGATACAATTTGCGACAGTTTCCAAACCTCATTGTAAGCAGCATATACCCATCTTATCAATCTGCCTGCTGCAGGACCTTTAACAAAATCATTTAAGTTGACAGTGTCAGTGAGTTTGGATAAATGAAGCTTAACAGACACTAAGGATGAATGTCTGAGCCAACTCTGGGACAATTTACCTACAGAATAGGTGGTGACTGAATGTTGAGTCTGAAAGCGGCGATCAACTCTAACCTCTGTATTGCCAGGGGTCAGACCCAGAAAACGGTGTTGGCATGAATCTGCACTTTTTTGCCTTAGCAACCAGCCTTCGGGATTAATGCTGGAAACATTGAAGAGGAATTCCTTAACAGTGCTTGTATGTCACTTAGGGAAGTACTGTTATAATGATTCCAATTGGAAATTCACCCACATCAGGAAACGAAGGCGCATTTAATTTTTTAGAAGTAGCCAATCCAAAGCAGGTGGGAGCCTCTGTTTGTCATGGGGCTTGAAGACTCACTCACCACCACTGACGCTGCTCAAGGGGGCTCAAAGGGGCTCACGCTAGCCATTGCTTTTCCCCGCCACCGGAGAGTGTACCGGCCGCCGAGAGGGGACAAGCCTTGCTCTGAGGGACTACACCTCCCAGCGTTCCCTGTCTGACCAGGATGCCGCCTCCTCACGCCTGCTGCTTCCGCCCGGAGGCGCTTAAACATCAGCTGCACCTCCGAGGGAGCGGGAGCCTCTGTTTGTCTTGGGGGCTTGAAGACTCACTCACCACCACTGACGCTGCTCAAGGGGGCTCAAGGGGGCTCACGCTAGCCATTGCTTTCCCCCGCCGCCGGAGAGTGTACCGGCCGCCGAGAGGGGACGAGCCTTGCCCTGAGGGACTACACCTCCCAGCCTTCCCTGTCTGACCGGGACGCCGCCTCCTCACGCCTGCTGCTTCAGCCCGGAGGCGCTTAAACATCAGCTGCACCTCCCGCGTCGCGGGACGCGCGCGGGCGGCGCCGGGCTGAGCCCGGGCAGAGGGCAGGCCGTCTGTGGCCGTCCGAGGCAGGGCTGGGCCACCCCCCTAACTCTGCATCATGGGCAAAAGGAAAGGTACGGCGCATTCTGAACAGGGAGGTAAGAAGGCGAAAACTACTACTCAATCTGAATCTATACTATCGTACCTTTCCTCAGAGGTAGGGGCCCTTACCAAAGAAATAGCACATGCAGAATCTGAACTGGGCCTTCCATTAACGTCACCCTTGCACCAAACATTTTCACCAGTTGCGGCACCACCCTTCCCTCTGGACCCTGAGGTGCTGATTGTAAAGCCCACTATAGCTGCTACCATAGTGGGGTCCACCTCACCCACCAGGACTATGGCCCCCCTAGTTCCAGAGCCCGCCCCTGTACAAGTAAAAGGCGCAAAGCATACTACGGAAAAGAGGAAGAAAACAGAGGGTACACTCTCTACACCCTTATTGTCTGAGAGCCCTTTGGGCGATCAACTAGAAATCCTGTTTACCTCACGCATTGAACCTCTAATCGTTGATATAGCCAAGGACATCGTGGAAACTCTTAACACTTCCCTATCTGGCTTATTGGCTAAATGCTCCCTAGTCGATAAGTTAGTAAAAGATTTTGCTACTATATCCTTACAGCTAGCCGGAGGAACTGCCTTAAGGGATTTGGAACCATCAGACGCCATAGTCACGATGAACCCCCTACCTACTAGCGGTGGGAGCACTAATGACTCGAATGGGACTGGACGACAAACAGCTAAAAGAACTCTTTTAATCAACCCTAAGCAAGCCCCTCAGACAATTGACAGCAAACCAAAACTGAGTGATGGGTATAGGGACAGACAGCTTGGCTACCCAACCACTGAATTACCCCCAGAAGCAGCCCTGCTTGTGGCTGTTTTTGTGGGAGTTCCCCCACTGTTAGAGGGGGTGGCGGAATCGTCATCGGTCCCTGTAAACAAGGCAAAATCGTGGTGTGCAGGGACATGTAGTGGTGGGTCTGATATAGCCAATAATGTGATATTTGATCGCAGGGTAAGCTGGATTGGGAAAAGGGATAAACACATTAATGGTGATTGTGTCATTGTCAATTTTAACATCCCCGATGCGGCACATAGACTGTTCTGGGATGGTTCTAACATTACTAGCAAAGATTCTTTGAGACCTATCCCGTTAGGGTACTTTTACCCGCCCTCTCCACCGGCTTGGGGACCAAGGTACACCCGACTTACTAGTCGCAGGGAGACCAGCTGCCCTTGGGCAAGCGGGCATAGGCCCGGGACACAGTCACAAATCACTCATGGGAGTATTTTGTCCCTTAACATTACGCCGATTGAGGCGTCCCAGCTTTTGTGTAATGACCCCTTGTCAGTGACTCAGACCAATCGTTTTGCCCCTCTTTCAGATATAGAGGAAATGGACTGACAACCAGCCCTTGCACATAACACATGCCCTACGCCCAACACACTTAGAGAAGCAGAGGTCTGCAAAATTATTAGCTGGAATATTGCAGGTCTAAGAGCCAAGAGGACAGATACATCCTGGTTGGAGTTTATTAAGGCACACAATATCATTGCATGCCAGGAGACGTGGGATAGTTCCCCCGACATCTGGGTGGATGGTTTCATCACCTTTACTACACCCACAGTCTCAAGCCGATCAGGTAGAGCCAAGGGGGGTTTAATGTCCCTGTTTTCCCTCAAATTGAAGGGTAACCTTAGGCAGATCCACTGTGATTCATCAAATCTCTTAGCCATAGAATGGGTTGTTTCGCCAGCCTGTACCATCCTTTTTATAAACTTCTATAACGCTTGGGAGAGAAGTACTGAAAGAGAACACCTGGCTGGGCTGGATAATTTTATTTCATTGTATAGTTCAAATAATCACACTAATTTCGAGTTGGTTTTACTAGGTGATTTTAATGTACATTTATGCAACGAATTATGCAGGACTGATGATTGGGAAGACTTACAGTATAACCAGGTTCTACATTTTGAACATTCTAAAGGGGGGGAGGCCCTCGAGGAACTAATGGCATCGCATAATTTGTTCGAAGCAACCATCACGGAGCAGGTGACAGGACAGTTACCTTTAAGGGAACATCTCCCGGTTCCATAGTAGACTATATTTTTGTGTCACCGGGTATATTATCCAGAGCTAAGAATTATAATGCATTTTTTGTAGCCTTTAGCGATCATAATCCTGTCCTGTTAGTGGTACAGGGGGAGGACTGGTTGTATACCAAGTCACGAGGGGACGTCCCGGGACCGTCAGTACGTCCCACAGATCAAGGACGCAGATTAAAATGGGCGAATATGGTCCCTAAGAATTTCATGCAGGAAATCTTACCTAAGATTGGGCCCCATATAGCGATCTGCCAGGAGGTAGGCACATCTGCTGAAGCCATTATGAGTAGCTTCGAATTAATCTGTTCAGAGGTCTCAGCTGCTCTAATTGTTAAATGTACTCAAGGTCCTCCTAAACTCCACAGGTGGTTTGATGACAAGTGCTCACAAGCCCATAGGTCACTTATGAAGGCACTGAAATGCAGCCCGAGAGACAGGGGTAAAATCTCAGAAGCAAGAAGGGTGTATAAAGCAACCATCACGGGGAGATAAAAAGCGCTCAAAGAAGCAGCCTGGGACAATCTAACTTCCTCAGTAGTTGTCCGGGATAGCTCATTGTTCTGGGCCACCGTGAATCAACCATTTCTCTCAGAGTCAGATAATTGTTCCATGCATTGTGTGATACCTGATGATAAGTGGTTATCCCACTTTGGCACAATCTATGCCTCTGGGTAGATGACCAACCAAACTGAACCGTGGGAACCCTTGGTGTGCGCTCCATTGATCTTCACTGTAGGAGAGGTGGAAAGGGCTATCCTTGAGACCTCTAAAAAGAAAGCCCCAGGCCCGGATGGGGTGCCTGGTGATTTTAACCTGTCTGCTCCAAAACTGTGGGCAGGTGTCCTTAGCCATGTCTTCACAGCGGCAAATAAGAATATTTTTCCCAAAAGCTGGGCAACCGCGGTTATCGTGCCAATCTTCAAAAAGGGCCAGCGCGATGACCCCGGTTGCTACAGGCCCATTTCCCTCTTGGACTCTGCGATTAAGATCCTTGGCAGAGTCCTATTGTTCCAACTGAGAGAAAACATCAAGAAGGGGGAGGGACTGTCTAACTTACAGTATGGTTTTAGGGATAAGAGAGGAACTGTGGACCAATCCCTCAACTTGCAACTACTGATCTCCAAGTATACTGTTGCCAAGGAGGGGTCTTTGTTTCTCGCATTCATGGACCTCTCCTCGGCTTTTGATATGGTCAATAGGGCAAAACTGTGGCCAGTTATGCTGGAGATGGGGGTGGACGGCTCTTTGGTGAATTTTATAGCCTCCCTACATCAGGACTTGTTTGCCAAAGTGAGAGTGACAAAAGAGGGTAGGTGCACCACTTGTTTTAGATCGGAGAGAGGGGTACGGCAGGGTTGCATCCTGGCCCCTATACTCTTTACGATCTATATAAACGGGCTTGAGAAACACCTGTTGGCCGTGGAGGGGGATGTTCCGCGTGTAGGAGAGAGGAAAATACCTGCTCTCCTATACGCGGATGATGCTGTCCTCATAGCCCGCACCGGGGTGGGTCTCCAACGCTTGTTAGACTCATTTGGTAATTTTATGGATCAGTTAAATCTCAAGATCAACACCAAGAAGTCTCATACCATGGTGGTGGCCCGTAAGAAGCATAAAGCTATGCCCCTGTACTGTAAAGGAGAGGTTGTGTCCCAAGTAACATCTTTCCCTTACCTGGGCGTAACTTTTGATGAGAAGGGCACCTGGGGCCCACAGATTAAGTTAAAAAAGCTGGCCATGACTGGAGCCGCTTCAGCCCTAGTGGGGTTTGCGAACAGGCTGGGAGGAAGACCCATGGAGGCCATTTTTAAAATATACAACGCGAAATGTATTGCTATAGCTACATATGGCGCACCTTCATGGGGGTATTTGTCCAATGATCTTTTACAAAGGGCAGAAAATAAATTCCTTCGTCAACTACTTTCCGTTCCCCAATCCACCCCCACTTTCTCAATGCATACAGAGCTGGGTCTAGATTATATTCTAGACAAACTGAGATTGGCTCCTTTAACATGCTGGTTAAAGTTATGGCTTAATGAGGAATTATCTCTTAATCACGTTATTGTGAAGGATGTCATGTCTCTTGACCAAAGGAAGAAAATCCCCTGGTTAGAATATGTACGCCTGACGTTCGAAAAACTTGGACGCCCAGGTTTATTTAACTTGCCATCTTCTATCAGGGTTGAGGATATTAAATGGGTCAAAAAACACTTTATGGAGAATGCAAGGCTGGCTCGGGAGTAATTAGAGCTGACAAAAACATCAGTAAGATTACACTACATGCTGCTATCCTCCCCATCCATAGAGCCTGACCTTACCTTTGTTACCAATACGTTACATGGACATCTCCTTATTAAATTCAGATTTAACCAAATTCCTTACGTGCTGGGCTGCTTCCAGCATTGGAGCATGCCAGAATCAGGAGCCCCATGTAAATGTGATGATTTCTCAACGCAGGACACGTTGCACTTTATAATGTTTTGCAGCATTTTCAGGGAGCCAAGAAATAAGTATTTAGTACCTGTTTTAAAGGAAGCTGGTTTTACACAAGTCAGGCCTGCCCTGCTGTATTTACAGTCTTTAGGCAGTACTTTCATTACATACTCTTTGCTGCATTTAGAACCAAGTCAAGGCTTAAAAAGGGGAACGTTGTTACGTGAATGCTGACATTTCTTTCCCGTTATTCATGACTGTTAAATGTGTTGCACAATCTGAAGATCTGTATGTACTACTTTTTTAAATTGTAAATATTACTGTGTTTTTAGTGGCTTTTATGATTTTAATCAAATCGAATAAAGTGTATTTTGAACAGGTTTGTGAAATAGTCTCATTCAGAAACAACATATGGTTTGGGATGAGACATGCATGATGCAAAGCCTCAGTGCCTTGCACTTGCCAACTTTTACAACCCCAAACAGTTTTAAGATCAATAGTATATTTCCACAGTTCATAGCCCCCAACAGCCAACTGGTCAATAAAGGACTTCGAATACAGTAATTTAGTGTGGGTAAGTCTAACCTTGGAAGAGGACTTCTCAGTCAACTTAAAATAAAATGCATTAGGGTTTGATTGATCAAAATCAGTAAAATAGGAAAACTTCTTCAAAAATGTTTTCGAGCTGCCTTCCACGGTATACAGACAAAATATCGAATCAAAAATATAGAATAGCGCACTAATATTGAAGTCAAAATATAGAATGGACAAAATATCGAATGGACAGAATATAGTCAACAAAAATATCGAATTTAAGGTAAGTAATTTAATATCGATTTTCATAAATATAGAAAGTAAAAATATCTAAGTATATAATATAGGTATTAAATATATCAAATTTGTAATAGTATCACATTTTTTAAAGTGTTTTGTATGTTAGTATATGTGTGAAAAGTGTATATTTATTTTATAATTTATTTTAAGTAATGAATTTAATGTTATTTAATTATTGCGTAATTTAATTCTGTAGCGGGTTGTGGGATTATAGGGGAATAGGTTCGGAAGTAATTTAATTATAATTAATTAAATATTTTAATTTATTTTTTGTTATTTATCTTGAATTAATTGTTAATTAATTTTTAATTGGTAATTGATCAAATTTTAATTGGTAATTAATTTTTATTAATTGAATAATTGATAATTATGTTAATTTTATTAATGTATTTTCCATAGCGGGTTGTGGGTTTATAGGGGAATAGGGTGGGAAGTAGATTAATTATAATTAATTAAATATTTTTAAAACGAATTGGATGTTGATCTTGAATTAATTGTTAATTAAATGTTAATTGGTAATTAATTAAATTTTAATTGGTAATTAATTTTTATTAATTGATTAATTGATAATTATGTAAATTTTATACATTTATTTCCCGTAGCGGGTTGTGGGTTCATAGGGGAATAGGGTGGGAAGTAATTTAATTGTAATTAATTAAATATTTTAATCTATTTATTGGTATTTATTTTGAATTAATTGTTAATTAATTTTCAATTGCTAATTAATTAATTGTTAATTGGTAATTCATTTGTATTATTAGGTGATGGATTTTAATAATTAATTTTTATTTTTATTTTTAATTGATTAATTATTATATTATATTAAATTAGTAGTTACTTTTAAATAGTGTTTTATTGGTATTAATATTTAATGTATTTGCTTTCTCTACTGTTGCACTCACTGGAGTGGGAATAGTAATTTTTACCCCAACACTGTCCAACACTTTCCCTACTGTTGCACTATCTGGAGTGGGAATAGTAATTTCTACCCCTACGCTATCCAACGCTTTCCCTACTGTTGCAGTCTCTGGAGTGGGAATAGTAATTTTTACCCCTACGCTATCCAACGCTTTCCCTACTGTTACACTCTCTGGAGTGGGAATAGTAATTTTTACCCCTACGCTATCCAACGCTTTCCCTACTGTTGCACTCACTGGAGTGGGAATAGTAATTTTTACCCCTACGCTATCCAACGCTTTCCCTACTGTTGCACTATCTGGAGTGGGAATAGTAATTTCTACCCCTACGCTATCCAACGCTTTCCCTACTGTTGCACTCACTGGAGTGGGAATAGTAATTTTTACCCCTACGCTATTGAACGCTTTCCCTACTGCTGTACTCACTGGAGTGGTAATAGTAAATTCTACCCTCCCGCTATCCTACCTTTGCACTCTCTGGAGTGGGAATAGTAATGTTTACCCCTACGCTATCCAACGCTTTCCCTACTGTTGCACTCTCTGGAGTGGGAATAGTAATTTTTACCCCTACGCTATCCAACGCTTTCCCTACTGTTGCACTATCTGGAGTGGGAATAGTAAATTTTACCCCTACGCTATCCAACACTTTCCCTACTGTTGCACTCACTGGAGTGGGAATAGTAATTTTTACCCCTACGCGATCAAACACTTTCCCTACTGTTGCACTCTCTGGAGTGGGAATAGTAATTTTTACCCCTACGCTATCCAACGCTTTCCCTACTGTTGCACTCTCTGGAGTGGGAATAGTAATTTCTACCCCTACGCTATCCAACGTTTTCCCTACTGTTGCACTCACTGGAGTGGGAATAGTAATTTTTACCCCTACGCTATCCAACGCTTTCTCTACTGTTTTACTCACTGGAGTGGTAATAGTAAATTCTACCCTCCCGCTATCCTACGGTAAAAATATTGTATATTTTTTTATTAATATTATGTTAATACATATATATGTTTTGAAAAATAAAATTGTATCTTTTTTTATAACTTAAATTAATTATTTAATAATTTTAAGGTTATTTAAGTATTTTTAAGTATATTTTAGTTAATTATTTTTAATATTTCATTAGTTTTAAATTATTTTTAAGACATTTTAAAAAAATCGATATTTTGACTAACTATATTTTTTTTAACTATATTTTTGATTCAATATTTTTGTTCTTACCTGTTTGTAGATAGGAATTCGATATTTTTGTATTCGATATTTTATCCTCGATATTTGTGTAGTTCTATATTAGTGTAATCGATATTATGTCAGTGATTCGCCTTCCGCAGGTGCGGGACAGTTCTCCCACTTTGTATAGTTAACCACATTTCTAACTGAATTTGTCTTATGCAGAAAGTGATTGCCAAAATGCTGTTAACAGTACAAATCACCATAATTCGCAGATTTGAAATATAAATCTTCAGCATGTAAAGCAGCATAGTATTTCAAATCAGAAAGTAAAGCCTCTACGGCTTTAACGTCCCAATCATCAGAGCGAACATTTTGTTTAACCACATCCCCCATAGAAACACGGAGTACATTGGGAACATTAATAACCTCTGTGGGCCCATGCATCTGGAACTTCACCGCATCCCATACAATCCCATCTAAAATGGGCCAAGCAGTTATATTTACAAATGTCTGGTCCCTCTTCATGATGTGCGAAGAGGAGTGAGGAGCCAAAGTTCCATCAATCAGTCTAATTGAAGTTCTTTCTTGAACGTAGTGTCCATTGATAAAATGGAAAAAAATACACCACAAATCCTATGGACATGAATAAAAAAATTGCAATAAGCACCAGCCAAATGTAAGTCCAAGGAGGAATCAAAAAATGTTTTTTTAAACCAGGTAGAAAAAATAGAAACTTTTGAAGAGGGCTTGGATGTGGAAGAGCGAGTGTCAAATGAAAAACGGGATTGATTAGCCACACGGGTCCCCAAATCAGGCATAGACAAGTCAGTGGGGTAAATATATTCAGTATCATCTAGAGGATCACCAGCAGGTGGATTTAATAAAGGATTCGGAAGTGGACTCGTTTCAACGAAAACATCAGGCCTGATGACAGGATCCGGGGCCAAAACAGAGTGTCGCACCATTGCTGGACACGAAACCGCAGGTGTCATACTATACAGAATCGGCCACCCTGTGTGGTTTGACACTGTCAATGAAAATGTACCTGTTCCCCTTTCGCCCAGGAAGAGGAGGTAAAATGACTGTTCTTGTTCCTTGCACACCAAGCACGGCAACTGGAGCTCGATAGTAAGGACCAAACTCTTTCTTGTTGTCGATCCGCTCTCGGACCAGTTCTCCAACTTGGGCCAGCCAGACGACTACCAGAATCTGTAACACAGCTTCGAACGAGGAGGGCAAGTGTTCCTTTGCAAGACTGTCTCTGGTCTTTTTTAGGTTCTGCAAAACATTAGAAAGTTCATCTACGTCAAAGGAAGCGGCTCCCGCCGCCATGTCTAGACCATCAAGGTACGGGACAAACATGTTGATGCCAAAGAGCATTTCATATGGGGTCAGCCTACCCAGAGACCTTCTAGGGAGATTATTTAGTGCACGTTGTACTCTATTGAGATGGGTTAGCCTGTCTCTGCCAGCACCTAAAACTTTCGCTGTCAAAGATTGCTTTAAGTCACAGTTCATCTGCTTAACAACACTATTACCTTCAGGCAGGTAGGAGACGAACAGTTGACCTGGACCTCCAATGAAGCCATGGCATCCTTGTATCCCTTAGAGGCAAACACTGGACCCTGGTCCGAATGGAAGGTACGACTCGCAAAAATTCCAGCAAAGACACCCAAATCCATTAGGACAGTTCTAGAATCAGCACTCCTTTGAGGCCATGCACAGACAAAGCACGTACAAGAGCCAACTGCTACTAAGATGTAATTATACCCAGTATCAGAGGAGAAAGGACCGCAGTGATCTAAATAAACACACGCAAGTGGTTTATCAGATATGTACAACTGAGTTTGGGGCAGGCGTGCAGCAGAGGAAGGTTTAATTTGCTGACAAATGCCACATTGAATGACAAAATCACGTGTCTGTTTGTACAAACCCCGCCACCAGTATCGTTTCTGGAGAAGAAAAACAGTAGCTGACACGCCAGCATGCGCCAAAGCCATCCCGGCATGGGTTGCTGTAATCAAAGCCTATCTGCTGTCCGCGTTGAGAATCAACATGTCACCAACATTGTTAATTCTCACATGGGGGCGTGGCTTGGCAGCCGATGGAGGTAGACGGGTGAGCGCTGAGCTCCGCGACGGCCTCCCCCATTAATCCTGACGGTGACCATCCTGGGGGCATTGAAGCCCTGATCTTGCCCGCATCTCCTCCCGCACACCTGGGAGCCTGAACGGAGGCGGTGGGCGCGAGTCCGCAGCCGCGTAGAGCCCGCGCCGCGCCTGAGACTTGGTGGGCAGCGCCGGCCATATTGCGGCCTATTCGTTTGCCTGCATCCCCGGCCTCGCGTGGTCGAGAGGCCGACCCGCGGAGGTACCTGGCCGGCCGCCAGCTGCCGCGAAGACCGGAGCACCGGATTTCTGGGCTCGCTGCGGCGGCGGAGCCTGGGCTGCTTCCCACGGTGTGTCTGCAGGAACTCAGCGGAGGCGCCTGCGGGTGAGGTGACCATTCGCAGCCCTCGGCCCTGGGGCCTACTACACGCCGAGAGAGCGGAGCGCGGGCCTGGGGTGGGACCTTTCCCTGCCCGACCTACCGGAATCGGCCCTACCCGGCGCTGACCCCTGGTCGCTTGACATTGGGGGACCCCGCTGTGTGCCACCTGCGGAGCGCGGGCTTTGGGTGAGGCCTGGCCCTGTGCAGCCTGACGGAGGGAGGACGAGCCGGCACTGGCCCCTGGCCACTTGTCATCGGGGGGCCCTGCTGGGCTCCGGCCACGGATCCTGGGATTGGAGTAAGACCGGGCCCGGTGTAATCTGCCGGAGTAGAGGCGGACCGGCGCTGGGCTCTGTCCGCTTGCCACCGAGGGGGCCTGTTGATGCCGGAGGGCCCGGTGACCTGGCGCCGGGGTCTTGTTCCCTGGACTCCTGTTGGCGACAGCAGCGGGGCCGGGTGTGCTGCTATCTGGCCTCCACGTGGTCGGGACCTTGATGGGCCGCCCCTGACGCCATCTTGGGCTAGCTGTTTTGGACATCGCTTCAGTACTCAGAGGAATGACGCATTCGGGGGGCTCCTTGTGTTTGCTAGACAGCGGAGTGGAGAGTGCTGACCAGGTGCCACTAGGGAGTTGCTGGTTTTGGGGACCGGCGGAACAGCGGACGTGCGGCGCGGGGAGTGACCCCGGGGCTCGCGGCCTGGAGAGTTGGACTTGGAGGCGGACGCCGACCCTGTTGCTGCGGAGGAGAGACACGACCACCCCCATGGGGAAACGCCCGAAACCTCCCCTGGAAGCTGCTGGGGGGGCGACGGATGACCGGAGCTCCACTCTGGGCGTTGACCCGGCGGCAGGTCTGCCGCAAAGCCAGTTGGAGCAGATCCTGAAGGCCATCGCCGACACCAGGGAGGCCCTGCATCATGACATTGGACAGGTATCCACGAGCCTGGGCCTGTTGCGTGCGGACCACGGCAAGTTGACGGATCGGGTCAAGCAGACCGAGATGCGGATAGATGCACTGGAACCCACGACGAAGGCGGCGGACGCCCTGATGGGGGAGCTGCAGCAAAGGGTGCAAGTACTGGAGCAAAGAGCGGAGGATGCCGAAGGGCGCAACCGCCGCAATAACATTCGCGTGGTGGGCCTGCCGGAGAAGATTGAGGGGACGAATATGCTGGGCTATCTGGAGGTCTGGCTGCGAGATGTGGTTGTTCCGGAGGGGCTCTCACCGTTCTACACTCTGGAGCGTGCTCACCGCGTGCCGGCTCGTCCTCCGGCCGAGGGCCGGCCTCCCCGCCCGGTGGTGGCACGGTTGCTACACTATAGAGATCGGGACCTCATCCTACAAAAGGCGCGAGCTCTGGGGCCCTATAAGGTGGACAACGCACAGGTCTCCATATACCCGGACTACTCCTTGGAAGTCCAGAGGCAGCGGTCGACTTTTCTGGCGGTCAAGAAGGCGCTTAGGGAGGAGGGCGTCCGCTACTCTCTCCTGTTCCCGGCCCGCCTGCGGATCATGCTGGATGGCAAGTCTTCCTTCTACGACACTCCGGACGAGGTTTGGGACTGGCTGGAGTTATACAAGACCGGCGCGGATGCACTTCATACACCCGGGGAACGACGGAGGGCACCGCCGAGACCCAGGTGGAGTAGGAGACACAAGAAAAGGCCGCCGAACGCTCGGACACCGTCGGTCTAACAGACTGAGCTGGAGCGCAGGGATGCTCTCCGGGCGGTCTCCACCATCTCCCAATCACTGGGTGGCACATCGGCGGTGGAATCGGGCTCCAGAAGGGGCACCGATGTGGGGACTTCTGAGGAGTCGGCAGCTGGAAGCCCCGTGCCACCCCATGTCACCCCTGGAACTGCTGATGATTTGCTGGACGAATGAGGCTAATGCTCCCCTGCGGTGGTATTGTATAAACTGATGTGTTCCTGATCTGGGATTGGGGTGATGGCAGCATTGTCTAGTTGGGCCTGGAGCGGGTGTTGGACAGCCGACTTCTGTGATGATGGCTGTCTTGATTGGGGAGGAGAGGCGGAGCGAGTGGAGCACATTGGGGAGGACCGTTTGGGAGGAGTGTGCTGTTCACGGTCTGCTGGTAGAGGCAACAGGCCACCCCCTCTTATCTCACACCTATTGTGGGACTCTGGTAGTTGCCAGAGGTTGTTCCTTTTGGGAGTTAATCATTTGGATGGGTTTCTGCTGTTTGGGACCTATTCTGGGGAGGGGTGGGGCATGGGGTTGTTGGGGAATGTCGGGGTTTTGGTCTTGGGGAGTAGCCAGTGCACATACGATACTTGTTTTCATTGGGACTGTATTTATTGTCGGGAATGGGGACCCTCCTTGAACTGAAATGTGTGACCTGGAATGTGAGGGGTCTGAATTCCATGCTGAAGCGTCACAGGGTTCATGCTCATCTTGTCCGCAGGGGGGTACAGGTTGCCTTCTTACAGGAAACTCACATTGATCAAACTGAGGGGCGGACTCTGCTGCGCAGATGGCGGGGGCAGATGTTTTACACTACCTACTCGGCCTTTGCTAGGGGGGCTTTGATTTGGGTGCGGGCGGGGATTCCCTTCCAGCCTTTAGTGACGACGGTTGACCCCGAGGGGAGATTTGTAGCTGTGCAGGGCCGCCTGGATGGGAGGGACGTGACGCTGTGCAGCATCTACGCCCCGAACGTGGACCAACCTGCCTTCTTTGCGCGCCTGTCTGGGAAACTGGCGACTGTCCTGGCTGGTCCGGTCCTGCTTGGGGGGGATTTTAACTCTGTACTGGATGTAGAACTAGATCGATCTCACCCACCATTAGCGCAGGCGGCAGCTCACAAACTGGCGAAGAGTAGGAGAGAGTGGCAAAGTAGCTGGGGCCTGGTTGATGCATGGCGGACCCAACACCCTGCGGAAAGGGACTTCTCCTTTTACTCTCCCCCACACGATCTGCATGTTCGCCTAGACAGCATTCTGTGCTCGTTGGACGTCCAGAGCCTGGTCCGCCACAGTGAGTACTTGACCAGGACAATATCAGACCATAACCCTTGCCTAGTGACGATACAATGGCTGAGGCGACGCCAAGCTATCCCGACGTGGCGGTTGAACCCACTGACGCTGGAGGACCCGGTGTTTAAGGCCGACGTGCGCAATGGGGTGGAAGGGTACTTCGAGGCTAATGCGGGCACGGCTTCCAGCAGGGCGCTGGAGTGGGACGCCTTTAAGGCGGTGATTCGGGGCGTCTGTATCTCGGCTACTGCGGGAGTGCGTAAGACCCTCCTGCAGGATGTAGAGCGCTGCGAGGACCGATTGCGCAATGAGGAACGACGCAGCCACACGGACCCTGAAGCTCACAGAGCAGTTTCGGCGGCACGGGAGGTGGTGGCCGCGGCGATGGAAAAGCTGCGCTGCTTTGACTATAAGGAGTTTCTGGTCCGGGCTCACGCCGAGCGTGATAAGGTAGGCTCACTACTGGCGTGGTTGGCCAGCCCTGGGACACGAGGCTCCCCGATAGTGGCGCTATCCTGTCGTGTATTTCTATAGGTTCTGAATCGATCCCCCTATTCCTGACCCTATTCTGGTTATACTAACTATCAAGTTAACTAACAGTCAGCCCATGAGGCCAGAAATCCCCCATGATGCAGATACCGTTATCTGACGCAGTCACACTACGGCACAGGAACGTGTTATCTGATTAGGTCATAACGCTTGAGATCTAATTAGACAAGCGACATTCCTCCAGCCCCTGATAAGGCATACGACGTTCTCATAACAAATCAAACCTATGACAACCTGGAAAATCCGTGCGGCCATTGTTTTGATTTCACAGAGAACTTTAGTAAAGAATGTGCTAACGAGCAAGTCGTATGACATCTTTATTGACGTACCTATGTCCATCCTTACGTCAATCTCGGCACCTTTAAGGTATAAATATTGCCGACCTTGCCCTATGCAAACACACGCGTGGTGACAAGACGGAGCAGCCATCCTTGCCGAAGCCGAGAGCAGAAGCAGACCCCGCTGGCAGCAGCCCCGCCTTCCTGACGCGCTGAGAGACGCGCTGCTATCTCAAGCCGAGAGACCCAGCACCGGCGTTTCTGGGCAGCCCTCGCAGGCAGCCTGGAATATCGAGAGCAGAGAAAGAGATACCATTCCTCATTCATCCTAACTTCCAGGTACAGAACTGAATAACCCCTCACAGAGAATTCTTTAGTTATTCACTTGGCAAAAACAAACTTAACTTAAACTGTAACTTTCTATTCCCGCCCACGCATTAGACTTAGGTCAGGTACACGGGGTAGGCGTATTTAGAAACACCAGTTGAGTACGTTTAGTCAAATGTATATGTGTATGTAAATATATTTTAATCATTTTAAACATCATATGGCTCAGAAACCATATCAATGTTTTTACAGTATTATTTTATACTATTGCTTCTAATGTATGCACTTTACTTAACTATAAGTATTGCAATAATATCGATCCATTTCTCATGTATGAGAAAAGAGACTGATATATAAATAACACCTTTTTATTGAACACGCCCGTCTCTTCCTTTTCTCTACATTCTGATGAGACTAAGAATGCACGTACTGACTGAGTAAAATAATTGCCTTGTGCTCACACGACTCTTGAGATTGACTCTTGATTAGGGGAGAGCAAAGTTGTCATGTTCTATGGTTGTCAGAAACTAAATCCCTTCTTGTCTAATCAGGGAAGTTAATCCTTCCTTGAACATTCGAGAAAGTTTCTAGCGAACTCTGAGCTTAGCTGGCAAACCCAAAAATTAAGTCTAGTATCGACAGTAGTAGACCTAGTTAACGTCTGGTCTAGGCCTTTACTGCTGTAGGTACTATTCCAATGCGCAGAGCCTATTGGGAAAATAGGAGCTACACTACATGGCGCCCAACGCGTTTGGAAAGGGCGATAAAACTAACGTAAGACATTTAGAGTAACTCAGTCGTGCTTTCTCACTCAGACCCCTTTTCCCAAATACTCCAAAGACGTCTGGAGTGGGTGAAAGGTTATATCCTCCAAAACCTCGCAGGAGGGAACTCCTATGTATGGTTCTTGGTCAAGTCAACGTTGAAGGATAAACAGTTCCAAAATATTGTGCATCTAATCTTTGTTCCATAAAGAAACCTGATCTGCAAACAAACATAATACCATCCTGTCTGTAAAATGGGAGACAGTGATGAAGAAAGAGAGGCAGTTAGATTAGCAACTGAACTAGCAGATGCTGATGCTACCATGCAAGCAGCAGACGCGGATATATTACTCATTCCGGTCATCAAAAGAAGATCTATAACTCTAAAACTTATAGAAAATGGACTGACACCTAGAGGTGGCACAGTCATATTCGTAATTGAGGCACACGAATATCGGCAGACAGAGGTATACTATTCATGGATACATTTTCCAGCAGCGAATGCTGTAACAAAGTACTTCCACTATTACAAAGTAGAGGAACCTCCTAAAACATACACTCCTTTCGAGGAGGTGGAAGTACCACTCAAATTCCAAGAGCATTTGCTCTTATTTGATGGCGCCCTAAAACATAACAATCACATTACAAGGCTCGGTCCTTTAGGAAGACCAGGAGCAACGTGGCCGGATACACACCACATCCAGACATCGAAAGAATGCCTGCAGCAGAGCTGTTAATACAGCTAAAACAACTACTAAAAATTCATAGACAATTAGTTCAGTATGTAATGCGGACTTCAACAATTCAGCCAGCGATTAAACTTCCACAGCTGACCCCTCACCAGGGGAACACAAATAAAATTACACCACAGAACATCCAATCCTGCCTAGGTAAAGTTCCAGCTAAACGGGAACAGATACCATTCTGGTTGGCACAGAAAATTACCCAAATAGAGGCGGTGTTTCCTGACACCACCCCGCTGGAAAAACACAGGATACTGACTATATGTCTCCCAATGGGAATCGCACCACACATTGAGGACTGTGACACTTGGGGTACAGTCTTTGCTTCCATCTACACAAAAACGCACGGTGTTCCATCCATTTCGGTAATACCAGATGTGCTAAAACAAATTCAAGATGAATACGGTCCAGAACCTGCTTTAACTCTTGGTATGAAATTACTAAAAGACTTCAAGCAGGTCTCGGCTATATTATTAGCCAACATAAAAGGTGAAGCAGCAAACGTGGCGATCCGCCAGAGGTTAAAAGAGACAGATATAGCAGACCAACCAGCTGAAATTGCCAGAATCATAGAAAAATCCTATGAAGAACTAGGCAGAGATAGTCTAGGTGGAATACCAGTAAAACCGCAACTGACTACAAGTCCAGAAAAAATATTTTTTAATAATAATAATTCACCAAAAAAGAACTGGGATGGAAATAAACAATCCAATCCTAAAGAAAAGAAATTCCAGTCCAGAGGAAGGTCTCCTAGGCGAAGAGAGAAATCTCCAAACCAAAGACAGAGGTCACCGCAGAGTGACCCCTCTGGGAATAGATATAACCTTAGAAATAGGGATAATATTAAAAAACCTGATAGATATCAAGACATTGATACACGTCCCTCTCAATCTTTTCAGAATTCCTCGCAGAAATCGGAAAGAAGAGGACGGTCAGAAGAGCACGCCAAGTCCAAAGACAAGGAACCTGCTCAGCTAAAAAAGAAATTACAATTTCCAAAAAAGAAGGTAGCCAGTATCAAGGTAGTTAACAATGCCGAGAATACTGAGGACACAACTGAAAAACGGAGAATGGGCTCAGACAATGCTAGACAGCGCAGCAGAGGTGAGCATAGCTCGCAAAGTCCTTATGAATCATCTGGAGACAGTGGACACGAATGAATACCTTCAAGTGGAAACTGCAGACACCAGAGTTAGCAAGCCCCACAAGATATACGAGATAACATTACGTATAGAGGGAGATAAGACTAGGAAAATTAGGGGACTATTTTGGGATAACCTCTCCAAAGGCTATGACATCCTTCTAGCTGAAAAAGACTGGCCACCAGAGTTTGTCAGGGAGTGCCCTCATGGCGAAGAAGTAATTATGCCTGCCTTCTCGAATCAAATACCGATTCATAAAAAATACACACTTGCTAGAAAGTGGGCAGTGGCCTTAGCACCTGCTTTATATAAAAATCATGTAGGATGGGATGAGGATTCTCCTCCTCACAAAATCCAGTTAAAATCACAACCTACTGCACAAAGGCAGTACCCAATTAAGCAAGAAGCTAAAAAACAGGTAAATGAAATACTAGATCAGCTAGAATACCAGGGGGTGATTGAAACTTGCACCTCACAAATGAACAATCCTTTGTTTCCGGTCTCCAAACCAGACAATTCATATCGTCTAGTTTTGGATTACCGACACCTTAACACATGTTGCAAAACCTTTGCAGTGCAAAACTCACACAGTGCTGCACTAATGAATAACATAGTGCGCAAAAAATACAAAACAACCTTGGACATCTCCAATGGATTCTTTTGTCAAAATATAGCACCAGAAAGCAGATATTTAACTGCATTCTCAGTAAATGGCACTCAAAAACAATTCTGTCGGTTAGCCCAGGGGTACAAGAACAGCCCGGGGGTATTCTCAGCGAGAGTAACAGAATTACTACAACTATATGATGATGAAGCATTATCTTATGTTGATGACATTTACTTAACAGATGATGACTTGGAGACTCACTTGAAAAGAGTGAACACCATAATACTTGGGTTCGCTGCAGAGGGTTACAAATTCAACTTCAAAAAGTCCAGAATTGCCCATCTGACGGTCCTATTCTTAGGATACGAGGTATCAAGTGAAGGCAAAAGCCTGGCAGACAATTTCCTAGAGAAATGTGCCGTAATCCAAGCTCCTAAAACACTAAAAAACCTACAGTCAATTCTAGGCTTCCTAAATTTCGGAGGAACATACATTGCAAATTACGCAGAAAGGGTCAAACCCCTTTATGATCTAATTAAAAAAGACTTTAAAAGATCCAATTGGACTCAAACACACACAGAAATTTTGAGATCCTTACAAACAGACATGCTAATTAAAACAAAATTAGAAACACGTGATAACACACGCAACCTTGTGATCCGAGTCATCCCAGGGAGATGCGGATTCACATACCTAACCTCTAATGAGGGAGAAAAGGTACCAATTGCATTCAAATCACACATGTACACAGAAGCTGAACAGAAATTCAGTAATACAGAAAAAATAATTCGTGCAGTTCAAACCGCAATAGCTAGAGAAAAAGACATAGCTGACGGTAGACATATCACAGTCAGAACAGCAGAATCAGCCTTTGAGGCACTAACAACACCGTGTAATTTACCAACAACAACATTGAATCCGGAATGGATACAATGGGTGAATTCAATCACAACGGACAAAGTATACTACTACTTTGATCCAGAACTAGAAGAATTAAAAAATCTAAAATATGAAAAGACGTATCCTCTGCCAATCGACATTCTTCCTCTACGACATTACGCCTGTGTAATCTATACAGACGGACATGCTCAACCCTCCGTTTGGGGAGAACATGCATACAATCCCACATGTGAGATTACAAAAGAAGTGTGGCGCGGAGGTAAACTAAGACCTCTATTAACAAAATCACACTCAGTAGAAACTAATTCAGAACTACAAACTGAAATAATAGCATTAAAAATGGCGCTAGATAATGCGGATCGCGAATTCCCGACGCTTATAGTGTCAGATTCATATTACTGCGTCAAAGCATATAACAAGGATTTGCAGACATGGATTCAGAACGGTTACAAAGATGACACAGATGCACCAATAAAGCAGAGACTGCTCTGGGAACAAGTAGCTCTTTTGAAAAAAGAACTACCAAAGACTCACGTGACTCACTCACTGAGTCATCAACGTGATGGCGTTCACGTTGTAGGGAATTCATTGGCTGAAACAGCCGCAGCGGCAGCCACTAAACCGGCTCCCGTAGATCGAAAAAAGCGTACATTAAAATACATTGACGGTGAAACATGGCTGGCGGTGAAAACGTCATCAAAAGGCGACTGCTCAGCGTTACCGATCAACTATCCACTCAATTATACATACATAATCGATGCAAACTCCGTCCCTTTTGCTCGAATCCCTGGAGTGGGGGATAGAGTGATTCCAAACATGGACAGGAAAAACTTGTTAATCGCAGACGCACACATGGGCGAGGGTCACAGACACCTTAAATTAAAAGATTCTCTGGAAGAATTACAATCACGGTACTGGTGGCCAGGCATGAGCCTGCACTACACCATGTTTGTAAAAAACTGCCCAAACTGCAACAGAGATCGCAGTGGGGAGAGAAGCAGTTTAATACCTCGTCGTATAAAGGCAGATAATATTACCAGCAAAAAGAATGGCTTGCGATTAACATATACAGGCTAGTTTCCACTTATAATGTAGATCACCAGCACTCGGCTGACGTCCGGACTATTATACAAGATTTGTGAGTCTAAATGGCATATATACGCTAAGAGCATGCTACGTTCGACCATTGTTTTCACTCAGGCAATCCAGCCTGGGGGGGAAACATGGCCGAATGAGCACAGCCCAGCGGGAATCTTCTCACTTCCTTCCTGAGGGTACGGGATGGTGTAAAGAAAAAACCAAGGCAGAAAGCAATCTATAATGGAAAGGATATTAGGTTCGGGAGCTGGGTGGGTAAAACATCTAATAAGTGTCCAACGTAGTCTAAATAACTTGCCAAGAAATTCTCTGAAGGGATTCAGTCCGTACGAATTATTATTCGGAACTAGGATGTTGATCTCTGACCTTGATAGTCAGACTTCAGTGGTAATAGAAAAAACCTTTGATGTCAAAGACCGTTTGGCTATTTTGCAGGACTTAAACAAAACAAGAAAAGACCTGAGCAACATACAGTTGAAACAACAGCCAACAACCACTGAAGAATCACCACCTGTCCCAGCAAGACCTGTCTGGATTCCAAAAGTCGGGGATCTAGTCAGGGAGAAGATCGCGGTAAAGAAGGAATTTGGGCCTTCTTACAGAAAAGCAGTTCCTGTCTTGTCTGTCAACGGGACAAGATCAGTTGTACTACCGCCACTTGCTGGAAAAAAGGAGAACCGAGTTGTATCCATCGACCTGGTAAAACCACAACATGTGGCCGATAACAAACAGTAGGCCAAGTGGACTCCCAATAAGTAGCAGAACACCAAGGTTTGCTACCAGTACAGAGGTCCTAACAAAGAGGCTCATCACATTCGAAAGGCCTACAGAAGAACAACAAGGACTATGCAACAATGCAATAGAACTCAGACCTCTGAAAACCCAAATAAAAACATTTAGCAGAGACACACCAATCTACAATGAAGTGCCGAGTGACAATGCAAAAAACAAAAATCCTGAACCAATTGGAACAATTGACAGAACTGCATCCGGGTACTTCATCAACTTCGATGATTCCTCTGACGGCTTCAGTGAATCAAAGACACAGCCATCATCAAAATCCTTTAAAGACAAAGCGAAGGGACTTTTGAAACAACTGAAAGAAACATATCTGGTTTCTCCATGGATTGAATTTTGGGTGGGTTTTGGTGCATTTATCCTCATACTTTGGATCATCATGGTATTTACTTTGGGACGCTTCATTGAGGGAAAATATGCTAAAATGGACACAGCAAGTCAGAACATCAACTTGGTCCTCAAACCACGCACATCTTCACACGTCGAGAAAAGAGAACTTTCTTCAGAACTTTCTTCAGCCAACTTCACAGCCAATCCTATACCTGGTGGGGTAGCCTGGGACAACACTGACTATGAAATTTATGGTCCGGTCGAGATCCTGAAATATCCACACCAAATCAAGATCTCTTTGAGTGACTTTGCAAAACCAAACTCATTTGCTGATGATTGGGACTTCGAGAGTATTAACAACATGATGTCTGATTTAGTAATGTCTGCTAAATTTACAAAACATGATTATTTGCAAGGTTGTACAAATTATGATAGTATGTATTGCTATAACCATTATGGTAACCATTTTTTGCATAAATCTGCACAACCTAGAAATGTTTTAAATTATAATCAATGGGAACATTGTGCTACACCTCCAAAAGGGAGCTCTAGAACCGTATATGACAAATATTCATATTTTTCAGGTTTTAACACAAGTAATGCTGAAACATTTTATTTTAAATTGTCAAACAAGACAGGGATGAAAACCATGATAACCAACACAAAATTGATATATTCAGATTCATTCTTTGAAAAAATGAATACATTTGGATTTGATTATTGGGACAAAAATGTTGATTTGAAAAGTGTTTGGGGTACAAAAGAATGGCAAGTACAGGGTTTAGAAGCTTTGTTTAGAGCCTGCATGATCCCAGAACAAATGATATTTTTAAATGACACTGTTCAACAAACCACCTGTCTTGGCTTAGCCAAAATCAAAGATTTAAATAACCCGTCTATTCCAAAGCCAACAATATTTAGCAATAGCTCTGATACAGATGAAGAGATAGACGTAAACCATATATTAAACCAAAACAGAACACATCCTGATTGGAAACAATGGTTGATCTGGCCCACAGATACAAATAACTGTCAAGATAGATTCCTGAATAAAACACAGGGTTTCAAAATGACCAGGCCAGACCCTAGATATCCCCAAAGACATCACCCAGGGATAATAACAACCTACAGTGTGGGCAAATTATGCCTTCAATGGCTACAGACTTCCACACTGCCTGAAATTAAGCAACACCTAACTTTACTTACTGATGGTGCTGACTTGCGTGATTTCATACTGGGACCACGCAAACAGCGTCAAAAGCGTTTCATAGCAGCCTCTGTATATGCAGCATACAATGAGGCCTGGAAGGTTACTCAAATTGAGACAGCAGAAAGAATACGGGAAATTGACCGTATCAATTTGGAAAAATCACTTTCTGTAGTGGACAATGGGTTAATGACTCTGTCCTCCAGAATTTTTTCATTGGACAGCATTGTGTCTTCAGCAATCGATATATTATCGCAAGACTTACTGTTATTACAACATGGTCAGTCACAATTGCGTTCCATTGTACAGCTTGGCTGGACGTTACAAAATCTGCATTCAGGCTACGTGCCTTGGCGTTTAATCAACACAACGTCACTATTCCAAATCTTTAACCTTACTGATAGACAAATCGGTATGGCGCAAAAGGGTGCTGATTATACAATCTTGAGCATTGAAAAACTAGAAGGATTACCAATGACAATGTCAGAACGACCTGTCAGTGAATGGATAATCCACGGAATCATAAATATTCCAATCTCAACCTTCAGGTTTCAATACTGCCAAAAATATATACAGGCTGGCATGTACGAGAAATTGGGAAAGGGGTACCTTAAAACAACTTGGAACCTGCCCTATTCACATGCATGTGTCAGTAATAAAGGACAGAAAGTGTTTCTTAGTGGCAACAATTGTGCTATGTCACTAAGCGGCACGCTTCTGTGTAACGGTATTAGTTTGCACGGAGCCTGTGAAGGGAATTCATACAACCTTTCATGTCACCAGCAAGGCGCACCTGCAACTGAAATAGAACCATTCTTTCAAAGACTCTATAATGGGAGTTACATTCTTATTGTAGACCGCAGATGTTGCAGTCTTATGCCCGGGACTCCTTATCTAGTCACTACAACGGCGAAGGTCAAGTGCTGTGGACGTTCTTTGTTCCCCAGCTCCTTTCCAGACAGGGAGGCAAGGGCATGGCCCAGTTTGAAAATTACTTCTATTCGAATAGACACTTTAAGCAGAATGAAAACAGTGCTTCTTCAGACGCCTACAAGGCTCACGTCATCAAAAGAAACGTATGATCTACAAGTCGCAAGGACGACTGCAGAGATACATACATTATTATCAACTAATTCCCCCGTACATTTCGCGGAAATCCTGAGCGAAATCTTAAATATTTCTGATACCACTGGGGTCTCAAAGGTATTTAAGACAGTATTTTCGATGGCATTAACACCATTCAAAGCCATACTGGGTATTTTTCCAGATTTCGTCCATTCGATTTTTGGCGGACTTCCCCTGATCCTGGGACTAATTGCAGGAATCCTATTCCTAGTCCTTATTTTTCGTTATGGCAACCCATGTCACAGATCAAACTCTCGCGACAATGGAAGATACGATCCTAGCCATTGGATACCGGGACCGGATATCAAAAATCCTGGGAATCTCCCGGCTTAGAGACCTAAACATGACTTGGTTTCTATCATTTCGACCAATGTGGCAAAGGTGTGTTTTACCTGTACTAAGGTGTCTGCTATGCGGAGAAGAATGCGTGTTAGACACCTGTCTGACGCTACAATCGGATGCGCCAGTGGATGCAGATACACTGTTGGTTCCTACCAAGGTTCACGCTTTGTGCTGCCCTCAAAGGCTGCCAATCCTGATGACGGCATTCCTGGAATCTTCACCACTACGATTGAAGAGTAGTGAAGTTCAAGATGAAAGCAGCATCAAACAGGTACGACCTTCTGTCAGTGATGCAAATCAGAATGTCAATGGAGACAATCATGCGCACGAATGCATGGTTACACCTATTTCCGACTTAGTGGAACTTTCCCATGAAGCTGTTGACAGTTTTTTCGAAAGCCTGAATGATATGATGTTCTCTCCGGAACAGAAATAGAGACTTTTGAGTAAACTCGCACACGGCGTTCCCTGAATTCGGCCTTCAACTTTAAAAATAAAGTCACATGAACAATTTAACTCCAGTTCACGGACAGCAATTTTTTCAGCAAGCCCCTTAAAAATATTTTTCTACATATTTTTCCCCGGGACACTGATCTTCTGCTTAAAGTAAGAAACTATTCCTAGAGAACTAAGATTTCTATTTTTAGATACTTTATAGACTTTAGCTGCCCGCTGGTATGTTCACAAATATTTTATTATGTGATGAAATGGTCTCGAACTTCCTTTCTGTATAGCCATATTAAGAGCCATTTCATGTGTATTTCTCATATACCAATAAGCAATAATGCATAAAAATGCGTGTTTACTTTTGCATTTAATTCATAGCTTAAGTGCATACAATATATATGACTGCAATTTTTCAGTATATTTGAAAATTTCGAAATGCATTTATGTATTTTGGGGTGGTAAGGTATACACTATACTCTATAGTATGTTGTACTATGTTATACTATGCATAGATTAGTAGATATGACCATAGTTAGCGTGGAGTGGGTGTCGTGTATTTCTATAGGTTCTGAATCGATCCCCCTATTCCTGACCCTATTCTGGTTAAACTAACTATCAAGTTAACTAACAGTCAGCCCATGAGGCAAGAAATCCCCCATGATGCAGATACCGTTATCTGACGCAGTCACACTACGGCACAGGAACGTGTTATCTGATTAGGTCATAACGCTTGAGATCTAATTAGACAAGCGACATTCCTCCAGCCCCTGATAAGGCATACGACGTTCTCATAACAAATCAAACCTATGACAACCTGGAAAATCCGTGCGGCCATTGTTTTGATTTCACAGAGAACTTTAGTAAAGAATGTGCTAACGAGCAAGTCGTATGACATCTTTATTGACGTACCTATGTCCATCCTTACGTCAATCTCGGCACCTTTAAGGTATAAATATTGCCCACCTTGCCCTATGCAAACACACGCGTGGTGACAAGACGGAGCAGCCATCCTTGCCGAAGCCGAGAGCAGAAGCAGACCCCGCTGGCAGCAGCCCCGCCTTCCTGACGCGCTGAGAGACGCGCTGCTATCTCAAGCCGAGAGACCCAGCACCGGCGTTTCTGGGCAGCCCTCGCAGGCAGCCTGGAATATCGAGAGCAGAGAAAGAGATACCATTCCTCATTCATCCTAACTTCCAGGTACAGAACTGAATAACCCCTCACAGAGAATTCTTTAGTTATTCACTTGGCAAAAACAAACTTAACTTAAACTGTAACTTTCTATTCCCGCCCACGCATTAGACTTAGGTCAGGTACACGGGGTAGGCGTATTTAGAAACACCAGTTGAGTACGTTTAGTCAAATGTATATGTGTATGTAAATATATTTTAATCATTTTAAACATCATATGGCTCAGAAACCATATCAATGTTTTTACAGTATTATTTTATACTATTGCTTCTAATGTATGCACTTTACTTAACTATAAGTATTGCAATAATATCGATCCATTTCTCATGTATGAGAAAAGAGACTGATCAATAAATAACACCTTTTTATTGAACACGCCCGTCTCTTCCTTTTCTCTACATTCTGATGAGACTAAGAATGCACGTACTGACTGAGTAAAATAATTGCCTTGTGCTCACACGACTCTTGAGATTGACTCTTGATTAGGGGAGAGCAAAGTTGTCATGTTCTATGGTTGTCAGAAACTAAATCCCTTCTTGTCTAATCAGGGAAGTTAATCCTTCCTTGAACATTCGAGAAAGTTTCTAGCGAACTCTGAGCTTAGCTGGCAAACCCAAAAATTAAGTCTAGTGTCGACAGTAGTAGACCTAGTTAACGTCTGGTCTAGGCCTTTACTGCTGTAGGTACTATTCCAATGCGCAGAGCCTATTGGGAAAATAGGAGCTACACTACAATCCACCCCAGAAGGGCACATGGTTTATACGCAATCGGACATTAACGACCAGTTCCTTCAATATTATACGTCCCTCTATAGGAGCAGGATGCCGGATCCCCCGGTGGAGCTGGAGGAGTTCCTGGTAGCGGCGCAACTGCCCAGGCTCGACCCGGAGCACGCGAAACACCTGGGCGGGGACATCTCCGAGGGAGAGATCAGGGTGGCCATCAAACACATGGCCCGCCGCAAGACTCCTGGCACGGATGGGCTGCCAATCGAATTTTATGCAGCCTATGCGGATGTACTGGTTCCGCGATTGCAGGCGGTTTATCGAGAGGCCTGGGACTCGGGGTGCTTACCGGCGTCTACTCGCGAAGCTTTAGTGATACCCTTACTGAAGCGGGAAGGAGACGCGAGCTGCCGTTCGGCGTACCGCCCGCTCTCCATGCTCACCACGGATTACAAGATCCTGAGCAGGGTCCTCGCGACGCGGCTACTGACCCGCATGTGCTCCTTGGTACATCCCGACCAGGCGGGCTTTATTCCTCAGCGCACCACTGCCACCTGTGTGCGCCGGTTGCTCCGGATCATGGGGGGAGAAGCCGCTGCCTGTCCGAATGCTGCAGTCCTCTCGATTGACATCGAGAAGGCGTTCGACAGCGTCGAGTGGCCATACCTGCTCCGTGTACTAGAGGCCTTTGGACTGGGCGAACGCTTCGTGAAAAGGACCGCCTTGCTCTATGCTGCGGCCACGGCCCGTGTCAAAACTGGGGCCACCATTTCGGCCGCTTACGCGGTGAGTCGGGGGACCCGACAGGGGTGCTCTCTGTCCCCCCTGTTATTTGCACTTGCTATTGAGCCACTGGCCGCGCATGCCCGGTTGGGTCGAGCGTATGTGGGTCTTCCGTTGAGAGCCGACACCCACTACATCTCTCTTTATGCGTACGACTGTTTACTGTTCCTGGCGGACGCGGTCGATTCCCTGCGTGGGGCTGAGCAGCTCCTGTCGGACTTTGGTCATCTCTCGGGACTGAGAGTCAACTGGGGGAAGTCTTGCCTCTTCCCGCTGACCCCGGGGGCCGACGACACCCAACCGGCGGGCGCCCGGCGATGGGAGCACCATTGCCTCCCCTATCTGGGCACTCTCATCTACCACTCGCCAGTGGCCCTCTTAGATGGCAACATCAACAGGGCAATTCGGAGTCTACAGGGTTGCATGGGTTTCTGGCGGACGCTACCGCTTTCGGTCGCGGGACGAGTCGCATTGCTGAAAATGGTGGCACTCCCCCGACTGTTATATCTGTTTCGCACCCTGCCGATCTGGATCCCGGCGTCAGTTTTCAATAGACTCCGCTCCCTAACTTCTGGGTTCATCTGGGGATCGGGTAGACGACGGGTTGCGCTAGCCACGTTGATACGCTCCAGAGCGGACGGGGGTCTTGCGGCCCCGGATTTTGAGTGGTACTACTTGGCGGCGCAGCTGCAATGGCTCACTCAGGCGGTGGCTTTGGAGTTCCGTGGCCCGGAGGATGTAGCGGGCAAACTGTTCCCGAGACAAATCATCTCCTTCATAATTTTGGGCCAGAAGCTCGATCTAGCTCAGCTCACATTGGAGGAACAAACGATCCGCAGCTGCTGGCTTCGGTGCCACAGGCGCTCTGGTGCCGTTCGCCCCTACGCCCCGGAAATCCCGCTAGGGATGTGCACGGCCTTTCCCCATGGTGGCGACTGGTCAGCATTAGCGATCTGGGAGGAGCTTGGCCTGCAGATGGTCGGCGATCTCTACAAGGATGGCTCGCTGCTCACGTTTCAGGAGCTGCGGGACTCTTACGATCTGCCGAGGGGTGGATACCTCCTGCACGCTTCATTAGTGGCTGGTATTCGCCGTCACTGGAAGAGTGGGCTCTCCGAACCACCGACCTCGGAGTGCTGTCAATACGTGGTAATGGCCGCTGGCACTTATAAGGCCGTCACTTGTCTTTACCGACGATTATCGACCGAGACCCTGCGACCCCTGGATGAGCTGCGAACCAAATGGGAGGGGGACATTGGACGGTCTATTCCTGAAACGACGTGGCCACAGCTGCTGTGCCGAGCATGGAAGGGCACCAGGAACGCCAGGTTCCAATTGGTCCAGTTTTTTACCTTGCACCGCGCATATCTAACGCCAATTAAAATCTCGCAATATTTCGAGGGCGCATCCTCGCTCTGCCCTAGATGTGGGACGGCGGACGCGGACTTCGCCCACATGTTTTGGACCTGCAACAAGTTGGCGGGCTATTGGGAGGCGGTGTTGTCCTGCCTGAATGCTGTCACGGACCGGCAGATCGATCTTGACATGGGTACCTGCTTGTTATTGTGGTTCCCTCACACCCCTCGTACTCGAATTACCAGTAAATTTTGCGACTTGGGTTTGATATTGGCCAAACGAGAAATCTCCATGCACTGGAAATCTACCCAAGGTCCCAGCTACTTGCGTTGGAAGACCACTCTAGAGCGATGGGCGAAAGCGGAGAGTACTTTGCGGCTGCGACAGGCCAAGAGCCTGGATAATGACAAAGCACTGGAGGTGGCTAGGGCGTGGGAGGCCCTAGTTGTGGCGCTCCAGCAACCAGAGGGTGACCAGAGCGAGGATGAGGGAGGGACACCAGGATAAGGACACTGAATTAGGGGACACCTCACACCCACCAAGGCGCACACACTGCTTATACCTATTGATGGCAGGTTTGGGGGTCCCGATGCCCCACGGTAGGATGTTACTTGCCCTTTCCCGAGGTTCCTGTCCAGGACAGAGACGGGGATCGCATGCAAATGATTAAGAGAGTGGAGTGTGACACACTGGCTACGGGGGTGGGTATAAGGGTGGGATGGACCAGATGGGGAATGTTCTATATAAAAGGTGTCTTGTTGGAACTGTACTGCTAAACTGAACTATCGGCTGATGGCTTGATTACGATTTTCTTGTACTGCACCTTTTCCATTTGATTGCCAATAAAAATTATTTTTGCAAAAAAAAAATAGTTAATTCTCACATAAGGAACTTTATCAGGACGTAAATGATAAGAGTATTTAGAAGGGAAACCTCTAGGGTAATTACCTCCCTTCTCTGTTGCGGCAATAGCTGCCAAGATGTCA
The DNA here is from genome assembly GCF_964261635.1 of Lissotriton helveticus. Taxonomy (NCBI): domain Eukaryota; kingdom Metazoa; phylum Chordata; class Amphibia; order Caudata; family Salamandridae; genus Lissotriton; species Lissotriton helveticus. The sequence continues at coordinate 2,116,745,927 of NC_136057.1, read as the reverse complement.
TCATCGATCTTACTTTTGGAACTTGTAACCGCTGCCACTGCAAATATTGCAACTGCTGTCTTCGCAGCCTAGTCCGCGAGACAGTTGCCAACAGCATGAACCCCAACACGCTGATGACCCAGAGTATGAATTACAAAGACGAGTGGAAGTCGTTCTTTGAGTTCAGCCACTCGAACCCAGATCTGTTTATGTTTTATTGTGCGACCATTGGAGTCATGATAATCATTTTGAGTCCAAAAGGGCAGATTGTAAGACTGAACACAGTAGTAAGAGTCACTCACAATAAGAGTAGTCACACTGGGATCGGTGTATTCCAATGCAAGCATTAGAGCATGAAGTTCTGCCAACTGGGCGGTACAGTCCCCTAATGTCTGTGTATGCACAACATCGGACTTGAATTCACCATCCACCATAGTACCAACCACAATTGCGCAGGCCGAAGAGTACGCGTGTTTTGAATCCGTAGCTGCTTATGCACTTCCATCAGTGTAAATGATACAACGGAAATCCTCAAGTGGGCGCATAGTCAGAGGAGCAGGATGAACAACTTCATCCTGCAAGTACTCTTGAGTCTGCAGGGAGGAATCAAAAATGAACGTGACATCGGGAGATGTCAAGGACGTAGCCCACTGTATCCATCGTGGGTACAAAGCTTTCGAATTCAGTACACTGGCTTTTGTTACTGCCTCCAAGGCAGGATACAGAGTAACAACCAAAATGCGTTTTCCCTGCAACAGTGCACGTTCCTTAGAAATCGCCATTTGCACTGCTGTCAAAACTTTTTCCACAGAGGAAAACTGCAACTCAACCGAAGTGTACAAGCGTGACTTGTAAGCGATAGGGACTGTGTTACCCTCATTAAAAGTGAGGTACGTGAAACCCACCGCCCCTGGCACAATTCTTATCACCAGGTTGGTGTGGTTATCACGAGTCAAAAAGAATTTAGATTCAAGAAGATCAGCCTTCAAAGATTGCAAGATGGCTGAATGTTCTGGCAGCCAGCACGATTTGGAAAAAGAACGTTGTATCAACACATAAAGCGGCTTGATACGCTGGGCATATTCCAGAATGTTGGTACGACCGAAATTCAAAAAGCCCAGTAAAGATTGTAGCTTTTTCAGTGTTCTGGGAGCTCACAAAAGTGTGCATTTCTCCAGGGAGTGAGGTGCCAAACCTCAACCTTTATTTTTGAGCTCATAGCCCAGGAACAACACTGTGTACTCTGCATTGTATGATTTTGCAAAGTTAAATTTATAGACTATGTCCGCAAAACAGCAAATTATGCGGTCAACGCGGCACAGATGCGGCCATAACTCGTCATCTGTGAGATAAATGTTATCCACATACGAACATGCATATGCGTCGAGTCTCTCCAGGAGAGAGACTATGCAGGCGGCAAAAACGCCGGGGCTAATATTGTAACCCATAGCCAAACGAAGGAATTGACGCTGTTTGCCTTGTAAAAGCTGTCCATTGACTTCTAAGAGGGGACAGATTGTGGACAAAAAAACCATTGGATATGTCAAGTGTGGTTTTAAACCTTTTACGCGCGAGACTATCCACAAGAGCAGAACTGTGAGTATTCTGCACCGCACACTTACGACAATGAGAGTGGCGGTAATCCAATACCAAATGGTATGAGCCATCTGGCTTGGTCACAATAAAAAGTGGGTTATTCATGGGAGACACAGATGTTCCAATTACACCTTGATATTCCAATTGTTCAAGGATTTCAGCAGCGGAAGCTTTTGCTTCACGTCGCATGGGGCATTGGTGTTGAGGCTGTGGCAAAGACCGCAAGAGAATCTCATGTCGAGGGGAAAATTTGTCCCATCCACAATGAGTACTGTACAACGCCGGCGCAAGCACCTTAGCCCAACCTTCTGCACACTGCAGAGCCTGCTCCTTCGACACTGTGTGCGCGAAAGAGGGAAGGATCACCTTCCAGCCCTTGCGGAGCAGCTAAAACAAAGGATGGGGGCCAATCAACCTCCGCCAACAAAATATCAAAGGTTGTTGTTAAATTTTCCCAAAAAAACCCTTTTATGGTACGTTCTATGTCACCTTCAATTACAAGGACAATTTCATAAAGTCTGTCAGGGGGAGCCACTCTAGTGTCAGCTGTCTCAACTACAATGAAGGTGTCAGTCACTGTCACCTTCAGTAGTGGACGCAGTGCCTCTCGAACAATGGTAATCTCCGATGCGCTGTCCAGCAGCGTCAGCGCCAATGTCAGATTCTGAAGCTACGTTCTCACTATCTGTGGCATATCTCGCTGTTACCGCAGCAACTTTCTTCTTCTGAAACTAGGGCCTTCGATGCTATGTCTCGTCCTCCTTTCCTTTTCCGTCGCCTTACGAGGCTGCTCACAGCTCTGTTGGGCATCTTGACCTCTGCCGCTGCCTTCTCCACCGATGTTTCTTGCAAAGAGCGAGGAGAACGTTTTTCAGTAACATGAAATCTATCAGGTGACTTAATAGTACTGCAGTCATGCATCTCATATGTACGCTCAGCAGGGGCAGGTGTAGGTGAAACGGGACGGGACCCCTGTTTCTGTTGCTGCTTCCCCTGTTTTTTGTTCTTACTCCAATTTTGTTTCTGAACATTTGGGCAGTCATCTTTATCAGATGCCGCTTGTTGAGTTTGCTGCTGTTTTTCTTATTTAGCGAAAGGCTTAACACCCAAACTATTACGGCCAACGATCTTATAAGCCCCCGTAATATTTTCGGTAAATGACGGGGTTTGTCTGCATTGGGGACATCGCTTAAAGCATTAGAGACCTGGAAACTTACCACATCCCCCTTGATATTAGCAAGGACGAGATCGCATACCATGTCAAACGCTCCCACGAGTCGCATTCCCAACTCCACATCCGCCTCTGGTCTGTGTTCATCCTGAACACACTTAATGTCATGCCTGCCGATTGCGTGGGCAAAGAGACGACGCGCAAGTGGAGAAAACTGGGGTATGACCCAACGTTAACAGTGGTTGGCAGTGGTTGGCAAAAGAAGCCCCATAGACTGGTGCACATGCGCAGTATGCACGCATGCGCACATGGTACTGAATCGGAATAAAACCCGCCCCATGGAAGAAGGAAGTGCTTCGCGTTTTGCTTAGCTGTTCCTGTTTTCGTTCCGGGTCGGTTTCTGAGGTCGGCGTCCGAGGAGGTAGGGTGTCGGCACTTTGTTTCATGGAATCCAGGCTCCAGCTGTAGAGTGCTGGGATTTAGTTAGTAGAAAGTCGAGTCGGCTTGTCGTGGGCTCGCAGAGTTTCTTTTGATTTAGATTTGCCTCTTGGTTTCATGTGTGTGGGTCTGCCTCATTAGACGCACATCCTGTGGAGCTGTATTTTCATTTGGAGAAATGTAGAGTCTGATTATTTTAGAGTCCCGTGTTTTGTCAGTGACTCTAGCTTCTATTTAGAGTTCGGTTCGGACATATAAGTGGTGAGTGACTTGCATAATAGTAGTGTTCTTAAAGGCAGCATTTTGGAAGCAGTGCCTTATTTGTTTATGTTATATACAGACGCTGTGTGTGATGAAAACACTCAAGTCTTTCACAGGAAGTTCGCCTGGTATAGTTTGAATACTGGTTCGAGTGGTGGTACATTCTACTAAAGGTACACGTGGGTAGTTATTCTGGAACATAATAGAACCACATAAAAGAGCAATAGGGGGGGTTGGTTTTCACGTTTTCTTTCTTTTGTCTTATTGTAGATCCAGGTGCAGCAGACACATACTGTCTTACACAGACCACAGAAGAAAGAGGAGGCGTATTTCTTTTCCCTTTTCCTACCCTTGTTTTGTTCCCCTGTGTTCCCCCTTGTTACAACTTGGGACTCAGTGTTCTCTCCTGTGTTCCGAAGGGTGACAGGGGGAAGCAGGGTTTTAGCGGCGAGGATCCAGGACATCTCCGAGACAAAGGTGCGTGCATTACATAACGCGAAGCCTTTATCAAATTGTCTCCCAGGTGCCATGGATCTCACCCTACAAGACGTAGCTAGCATGGTAGGCAATTTACAGCGAGAAACGCAGTCCATAGCAGACAGACTAGATAACTTGAGCCTGAATAGAATAGACGGGGCAGGAGCTAGTAGTCCCACTCATGTAGTACAAGTCGTTACACCACACACCATCCCTCTTGCTCCTCCTGAAAGATTCTATGGGGATCCCTCGAAATGCGCAGCTTTCCTAACCCAATGCCAATTGCATTTTTTATGTAAAGCCCCCTGTTTTCCGAATGATCAGGCTAAGGTTGCCTTTGTATTGTCATATTTAGGTGGGTCAGCAGCCAATTGGACAATTCCTTTGATAGAGAAGGATGATCCTTTACTCCTAGATTATGATTCATTTCGACGAGAATTAAGAAAAATGTTTGACAAACATTCTTTCACACATGCCGCAGACACAGAATTACTTTATTTAAAACAAGGATCAAAAGATTTAATCACCTATATATCTACCTTTAATAGATTAGTGGCTGAGGCAGATTGGCCAGCAGAAAAACGTAGCGCTTTATTCTATAAAGGCTTAAGGGACGAATTAAAAGATGCACTGGCTCATGTAGTGGACCCTCCTGATACCTGCCCCGAGCTAATAGATTTGGTGGTGAAACTTGATCACCGGTTAGGTGAGAGAAGAAAAGACAAGGGAAGGAGTGAATATCCTAGACCCCCTCCTAAGGAACGAAGAGTAGAGCCCGAAATAAAAACTGAAGAACCTGAACCCATGCAAATAGGCAGTATTAGAGGGCCTCTCAGTGAATCAGAAAAACAAAGAAGACGAGACAACAGGCTATGTCTCTATTGTGGTAAAGCAGGGCATTACCTCAGAGATTGTCCCGTGAAACCTAGGCAATCCCGCAAAGCGGAAAACTGACAGACCCGAAGGTAACCGAGACCTTACAATCGGGTCCTATGGCACACATGGTCTCCTCCATTATGTCAAATATAGGACATTTCTTTATACCGTCCACCCTGTCTTGGACAACTTCTACAATTTCACAACCTATCATGATTGACTCAGGGGCCTCTGGCAATTTCATAGATTGTCATTAGGCTCAGACACATCACATTCCCAGAGTGCAAAAAGATACACAGGAAGAAGTGTACACCATAGACGGGAGTCTATTAAAGAACGGTCCCATAACCCATTCCAGTATCCCTTTGGAAATGATAATAGAGGACACACACAGAGAAGTCCTTGCTTTCGACATGATAGAATCACCCCAGTTTCCGGTAGTGCTAGGTCTCCCCTGGTTGAGGTTTCATAACCCTCACATAGACTGGAAAACGTCTAAGCTTACTTTTGGCGTAGACTGCAGAGACCACTATTATGATGACATGACTAGAGGGGTATCTATTGCATCAAGCCCGATCACAGTACCTATTCTGCCTTCTGTATCAGCTTTGAGCAGTCCTGAATGTTCCTTACCTTATGATCAACCTGATAGTGAATTGCCCTCAGTGTACTCTGATTTTAAACCTGTTTTTGACAAAGAAAAAGCGACCAGTTTACCCCCTCATCGTGTATACGATTGTAGGATTGATTTGCAGCCCGGGGCTCGTATACCCACTAGCAGGGTCTATTCCCTTACGGAAAAAGAAAACGTGTACTTGAGGGAATACCTCGATACCATGTTAGACCTTGGCTATGTTAGACCTTCCCGTTCACCTGCCTCTTCTTCGCTCTTTTTCATCCCTAAACGGGAGGGGGGCTTACGCTGTTGTATTGACTACAGAGCCCTCAACAGCATAACAGTGAAAAACAAATACCCGTTGCCACTCATCTCCTCTCTTTTAGACCAAATTAAAGGGGCACAATGGTTCACAAAATTAGATCTGAGGGGAGCCTATCACCTAGTCCGCGTCAAAGAGGGAGATGAGTGGAAGACAGCGTTTTGCACTAAGTTTGGCCTATACGAATATAGGGTGATGCCCTTTGGGCTTTGCAATGCTCCTTCAGCATTTCAATATTTCATCAATGAAGTGCTGAAGGAGTTCCTGGAAAAGTCAGTCATTGCCTACATTGATGACTTATTGATCTTCTCAAGGACTCTTGCTGAACATATAGGTCATGTCCGGGAGGTGTTGCAGTGTCTACATGACAACGCCCTCTTTTGTAAACTGGATAAGTGTTTCTTTCACAGACATCAGGTTTCTTTCTTAGGATACATAGTGTCAGCAACCGGATTGAGTATGGATCCCCAGAAGGTCAGTGCTGTTTTAGATTGGCCACCCCCGACATCTGTCAAGGAAATCCAACAATTTATTGGATTCGCAAACTTCTATAGGAGGTTTATCCATCAGTTCTCCGATTTAGTGGCTCCCATTACCCGTTTGTTGAAAAAGGGGGTGTCCTTTCAGTGGACGGCGGAAGCCCATAAAGCTTTTTGTACATTGAAAGAGGCTTTCACTGGAGCTCCTATTTTGAAACATCCTGACCCGTCTAGTCCATATGTGGTAGAAGTGGATGCCTCCCAGGTGGCAGTTGGGGGAGTACTCTCACAGGCGGATTCTGCTACGGGGGAACTCCATCCGGTAGCCTACTATTCGCATAAATTAACCCCTGCAGAAGTTAACTACTCCGTGGGGGAAAGAGAATTACTGGCAATTAAGAAGGTGCTAGAGGAATGGAGACAATATCTTCTAGGCACGAATCATACCGTCACAGTCTTGACGGATCATAGAAATCTTCAATATCTCAAATCTGCTAAAGCATTATCAATGAGACAAATGAGATGGACACAGTTTTTTAATGAATATGATTTCCGTATACATTATCGTGCAGGAAGACAAAACGGTAAAGCAGATGCTTTATCCAGGTTGGGCTTTGTTCCTTTGATTACGGAAGAAACACCCCCTAGCATCATTGCTCCACAAAGGATCATAGGGGGACTCACTACTGAAGCTGAGTTTCTTATGCAAGTGAAGAGAGCCCAACAGGAACCTGATGCACTGGAGGTTTTGTCCCAACATCAGTCTACTGTCCAGTCAGAGTTGCAGTACGTTCAAGACAGACTGTACATACCCTCAGTACCCCTTCAAAATCAGGCGATGGAATGGTGTCATTCACATAGTGTGGCTGGCCATCCGGGATACAAAAGAACCCTTGAATTACTCAGGCGATATTGTTGGTGGCCTCATATAGCTAGCGATGTACGACAATATGTCCATACATGTCCAGTATGTGCTCAGGGGAAGACATCACATCAAGGCTATGTGGGGTTATTACTTCCAATGCCCACTCCTGATGCCCCCTGGCAGTCTGTATCTATGGATTTCATAGTGGATTTACCCCGTACAGTGAAGGGAAATAACACTCTCCTTGTAGTCGTGGACATGTTCACCAAGGCTTCCCACTTCATCCCATTACAGAAATTACCAACCTCTTCTTCATTGGCAGAGATCTTCCTCCAGAATATAGTCAGAATCCATGGTCTTCCTAATGTTCTAGTCACAGATCGTGGCTCTCAATTCATCTCCAAGTTTTGGAGACAATTATGCAAGACGCTGGGGATAGAGGTGCATCTCTCTTCGAGTCATCACCCGCAGACAGACGGTCAGACCGAAAGGGTAAACCAGAGTCTTGAGCAATTCCTAAGATGCCAATTGTTGCACGATCAAAGAGAATGGGATGAATTGGTGTGGTTGGCTGAACTGTCATATAATAACAGTCATCACTTCTCGAACTTATTCACCCCTTTTTATGCCACCTATGGGTTCCATCCTAAAGTCTTGCCATTTTCTCCTTTGCGACCTGGTGCGAGCCCTGCTGTCACTGATTTAGTCGCCCACTTGCAGAGGGTGCATTCCACCATCCATGACAATTTGGATAAAGCCAAAACCGAGTACAAAAAGGCAGCTGACACACATAGACACACAGAACCTGAGTATAAAAAAGATGACAAGGTGTGGCTTTCAACTAGACATCTTTCTTTAAAAGGGGCCTGCAAGTTCCAGCCTAAATACATTGGTCCTTTTCCTGTTGTTAAGGTCATAAACCCTGTAGCCATGAAATTGAACCTACCTCCTACAATGAAAATACACCCGGTGTTCCATGTCTCTTTATTGAAGCCTGTTGCGCCAGGGACTCGCCTTCAGCCAGTCCTGTTACCTATGATGGTTGATGAAGTTGATGAATATGAGGTCGGTGCTATTGTTGATTCACGAAGAGTGCGAGGTCGACTCCAATATCTTGTTCACTGGAAGGGATATGGTATTGAGGAGAGATCTTGGGAACCAGCTGGACAGGTTCATGCTCCTCGGTTGTTGAGGGCTTTCCACAGCAGGTACCCCCATAAACCAAAACCCGTGGGGGGCTCTGTGGGAGGGGTGTTCTGTCATGCCTGCCGATTGCGTGGGCAAAGAGACGATGCGCAAGTGGAGAAAACTGGGGTATGACCCAACGTTAACAGTGGTTGGCAGTGGTTGGCAAAAGAAGCCCCATAGACTGGTGCACATGCGCAGTATGCACGCATGCGCACATGGTACTGAATCGGAATAAAACCCGCCCCATGGAAGAAGGAAGTGCTTCGCGTTTTGCTTAGCTGTTCCTGTTTTCGTTCCGGGTCGGTTTCTGAGGTCGGCGTCCGAGGAGGTAGGGTGTCGGCACTTTGTTTCATGGAATCCAGGCTCCAGCTGTAGAGTGCTGGGATTTAGTTAGTAGAAAGTCGAGTCGGCTTGTCGTGGGCTCGCAGAGTTTCTTTTGATTTAGATTTGCCTCTTGGTTTCATGTGCGTGGGTCTGCCTCATTAGACGCACATCCTGTGGAGCTGTATTTTCATTTGGAGAAATGTAGAGTCTGATTATTTTAGAGTCCCGTGTTTTGTCAGTGACTCTAGCTTCTATTTAGAGTTCGGTTCGGACATATAAGTGGTGAGTGACTTGCATAATAGTAGTGTTCTTAAAGGCAGCATTTTGGAAGCAGTGCCTTATTTGTTTATGTTATATACAGACGCTGTGTGTGATGAAAACACTCAAGTCTTTCACAGGAAGTTCGCCTGGTATAGTTTGAATACTGGTTCGAGTGGTGGTACATTCTACTAAAGGTACACGTGGGTAGTTATTCTGGAACATAATAGAACCACATAAAAGAGCAATAGGGGGGGTTGGTTTTCACGTTTTCTTTCTTTTGTCTTATTGTAGATCCAGGTGCAGCAGACACATACTGTCTTACACAGACCACAGAAGAAAGAGGAGGCGTATTTCTTTTCCCTTTTCCTACCCTTGTTTTGTTCCCCTGTGTTCCCCCTTGTTACAACTTGGGACTCAGTGTTCTCTCCTGTGTTCCGAAGGGTGACAGGGGGAAGCAGGGTTTTAGCGGCGAGGATCCAGGACATCTCCGAGACAAAGGTGCGTGCATTACACTTAATCACAGAGGGCAGGACAGTCAATGACGGGGTGCAAAAGCACCTGGTATAGACTGCCGTAAAAATCACACCCCAAGTTGTACATTCATTTACGTCTGGCACTAAGTCTTTCTGCAAACTAACCGTGAGGATCCTGTGTTTCTCCACAGGACTAGTGTTCGGGAATACTGCTTCCAGTTGGTTGAATTTCTCGGCAAGCCAAAAAGGCATCTCCTCTTTATCCTGGGGACGCTTGCTCATGACCGCATTAACCATGACAGGACTAAGCCTCAGCCCGCCACCGCCAACTGGATGCACCGCACCACCTGGGGCTCCACCCGGGAGGTTGTGGGAAATGTAATGAACCAGATCCCTAATAAATGACACTGCAGAATCATAAAGGGGTAGTAGTTGGGAAGCTGTTAACAGCCCCGCCCTTGGATGCGGGGTATAAGCAGCTAAAACAGGCCAAGTGGTGCCTGGGATTGACAACGGCCCTTGTCTGACCGCTGTAATAATGTGTGGGAGGGCGCCATTAAACCAAACCGCATGCTGCCAAACAGAAATCAGAATTTCTACTGTCCGATATGGAGCGTAATCTGCAGGAGCATCAGCAGGGGTGTAAGTGTGAAAGACACCAGTACCAGCATCTACCGCCGGAAATGTAGCCCATGAGTAATATAACTCAACCGGGTACGCCGCGTCAGCTGAGACTGCAAAAACCACTGCTTGTCCATGTAATGAAACAAGGTATTCCTGCAAGTGATTCTGCACAGCCACACAACTGTGTGCCGGGATATCAACCGCAGCCATATCGATACAGTAATAGAGAAGTACAATGCAATAGAATAGGGCACAACTGGGTAGTAATTCAAATAGAAAACCGTTTTAAATTATCAAGCTTGAAGAAACCTATGTAACTATAGGTAGGTTTTATCCGTCACTATTGTCAACCGGAAACAATAGTGAGGAGGTCGTAAAATGATATAAGCACAACTCAAGTGTCTCACAATAATAACACACCTATTGGCAGCAAGGATTTCTACTCATACACAGAACTGTGCACCGAGACCTAGGACATTAGTGAATTGTGGTGTACCAGAAACTCACCTCAGTACCTAGAAACGCCAACCAGCTAGCAATTAGTGTCACATTAGCTCTTCGTCCTATAGCAAAGTAACCAATGATTACACAACCTAGAACAAGCGACTTAGGACCATCTCATGAATGGTGGGAAGTGAGAACACTCTGATGTTATACTCTCATACCAGTCCACAACAGGAGTAAAAAAGAGACACTGTAAGGTTAAAATATTTATTTGAACGACGTGACCTCATGCGTAGTATTTTAGTCAACATAAGGAGGAATCATATTACAATGATAGTGCAAACAGGTGATATGGCGTCTAGTTTAAACACCCTCCCTATATAGGAACTATGTATAATAAACTAATGAAGGTCTTTTGAGCTTGTTCTGGGGGACCCCATTACCTTTCCGCTCATAAGTGTAAATTACATCTGGATCAGCAAGGCTCTCTGCATCCCTGGAATTTTCCAAGTGTGTGAAATTATGGCAAGTGTGCTATGATAAAAGCATCAGAATCTTGCTTGGCTTGCAGCTGCCAAAATGTTGTGTCTAGAATGTGTTACACGGACATACCAATAAACAGGCTCACCTGTTATGATAACCTTGATGGCTCAGCACTCACTGTACAGACTGGGGGCACGTATGTCTAGAGATGTCGAAAAACAAACCTTTTCTCATGTATAGACCTTCGTGAAAGCTAACTTACAAAACCAGCTAAGCAGTGTTGTGTGCAAAAAGCAGCAAAAGGTAAAATGGTGTTTAAACTTCTAATGAGCCATGCTAACAGAACATGCACGCATAAAGAGGCCCTAAACCATACTACAGGGTCCCCTTATTGGATTTTTGTTATTTTTGTGTAATTTGCCTATTACATTTCTTGCTGTTTTTATAAATTCACGTGGGATTTTTATTATGTTACATTTTCACTTTTTAACTGTTTTTTTTATTTTTTATGATTTACACATTTTCACTAAGTTAAGCCTATAGGCTTTTTGCCAAAGCTAGCACAGGTTGAGCTCAGGTTTAAATTACTGAACCCTTTGGCTGGACCTGACAGTAAATGACCAAAATATCAGATTAAAAATGTTGTTTGACATGAATATTGTGTCACAAATATTGTGACGACCAAATGTCATGGAATAGAATATTGTACTTTTTATTTTTAAATTCACGTTTGTAATTTATATTTTAATGGCGCATTGTTGGGTTTGTAGGAGAATGTGGTGGGAAGTTAATTAAATGATTATTATGTTGTATTTATATTTTACATCAATCAATCAATCAATCAATCAATCAATCAATCAATCTTGTATTTGTTTATTTAAATGTTATTTCATTTTTTTAAGATTAATTTGTAAATTATAATGTATATTTTAGTATTTATACTTTTGTTAACTTATATTTTTGTTGGAAGGTCATTGTGTTGGTAGGGGAGAAGGGTGGGAAGTTATTGAAAATACATTTCTTTTAATTAACTGTTAATCTTGACTACTTTTATTTATAAATAATTATGTATCATTTTTAATAACTTGTTATTTAATTATCTAATTTTATTTGCTTAATTCAGATAATTTTTCCATTTAAATATTTTTGGTGTGTTTTATGGAGGGAAGTCTATTTAATTTTAAATAACGGATTTTTAAAATATATTATACATTTTGGAAATTATATATTGTCTGTAGTTTGTTATATAAAAAACATAATAATGAATTTGAATGATATATTTAATTCTTACTAAGGGTGACATTTTAGTTACTGTTGAATACATTGGAGTGGGAATCGTAAATATAACCAAGTCCAACGCTTTCCCCAATGTTGCTTAGAATGGAGTGGGCATAGTATATCTAACCCCTCCAAAGTCAAGTTCTTTCCCAATAGTTGTTTAGACTGGAGTGGGAATAGAAATGTAACTAGGCTGAAATTCCAACACTTTCCTTGCGGTTTCTTAAAGTGAAATGGGAATAACAAATAAAGCCCCTCTGAACTCCAACACTTTCCCTGCTTTTGCATCGTAGGAGTGGGAATAGCAAATTTAACCCCCCTGAAGTCCAACACTTTCCCTACAATTGCTTAGACTGAAGTGGTACTAGTAAATCCAACCCCTCCAGAGCCCAATGCCTTCCTTTTTGTTGCATAAATTGGAGTGGGGAAAGTAAATTAAACCCCTCTCAACTTCAACAATTTCCCTAATGTTTGTTAAAGTGGATGCTTTCTATTACTGTTGACTAATTTGTTTTTCATAATTATTTTTGTCAGACAAGTGGTGGGAGGACTCACACTTAGGGTCCGGTTCTGATGCGGTTTGGAAACCTCCCGACAAAATGGGTTTGAGAATGGCTTCCGACCAACTCGGATCAGGAGAGTCCAAATGACCAAGTACAATGCATCCGGATGCTTCCAGATATGATTCTGTTGGGCTCCCATTGACTTCAATGGGAGCCTATGTTCCAACCAAATGCATAGACTCCGATTGAAGAAAGGGGTGGCTTGGGAAAATCAGGCACCTAGGGGGTCCCTGCCACAATGTTCATGGCTGGTAAGAGGGGACCCAGGGGTACCCCCACGGGCCTGATTGACAAGGCTCCGGGTGAAGTGGGGTCAGCTACAGGCCCCCAAAGTATGATTCAGACTGCTAATTCCAGTCAGATGGCACGATTCGGAAAGACTGTCTAAATCCAGCATCATACCTGGTCGTTCTGAAATACAGCCCGTAGAGACGTATGATGCTGCTCCGTATTGCTCGGTCATTCCAAATGCCGTCTGGTTCTGATTGGGATAGTCCTAACGTCTAACTCGCATCATACTCGGTTTGTTGGAAACCTTTTTGAGTCGGTCAGAAAGACACGTTCCTGATCTGATTTGGATGGAACAAATGTCATTAAGAGGCCTTCCTAATCGCATTGGAATCAGGCCCTTACTAGTTGGGTACCCAGCAGGTTGAATTCAGTTGATGTGTCTCTGCAATCCCAATAGTACTTCTTAGTAAGGTTCTCAACCCTTTCATATAGACAGTTGTACTGTCACTGAAGTCATACTAGTTTATGCAATTTGGCACTTTTTACTTATGCCATCACTGTCTGCTCCTAAAAAATGTTTAAACAAAGATTTAAAAAGGGTAAGCGGTTCCTTGTGGATGAACGGGTTACCACTAACTTGAAGTAGGCAGTAAAAATGTGAATGTTTTGCAATCACATTTTGCTCGCAAATACATTTACACATACCACTGCGATTCAGTATTAGGAAAGGTTGCCCTAAACATGCCCTTCCTAATACTGAAGCGCAAACTAAATTTTTAGATCCCGTAATAGGTTACTAAATCACAAATAGGGTCTTGTACACTTCAAAAAGCCTTATTTAATTTGCAAACAGGCCGATTCTGTGAATTGGACCATTTGCGAACACAAAAACGATGTGCACATCTGGCCCATAATTTGTGCAAAATGTTAAATCATATTTATAGGAAAAACTTCTATTTGACTTAAAAACTGTGGAGGTATTTTAGTTAGCCCACTTGTCCATTTTGTGTCCATTTTCATTCTGAACTCCAACAACAATGTTTATAATACTTTTTTCTCTGGTTCCCACTAAAAGTAAGCTAGCTTCTGCAGAAAAGCTGTCATTGACCATTACTTGGCATTACAAGAAACCTTAGATATGTTGGCATGTCTGTAAAAAAGGAATTCCCTTTCCTTCTTCTCAGTAATTGAACCAGCACACAAAGGAATCAATAAACCCCAAAGATATGCTAGAGGTTCTAGTTGCCATCCAGTTATCTTTGTCACCAAACAAAAATGAAATTCAAAACAATAAATCAAGAACTCTCTGAACTTTCGAGGTGTGCAAAATGTTGTTTCTCATAACTGTAGTAACCTTGAGCTTATTGTCAGTCTTGAACTACTTGAATATCTGTCAACTTCTTTTTCTGAAGAAAAATCCCATCATTAAAAAAGAGGCTATTAGAAGAAGTGTCAGGGCTTAGTGAAACATGTCAGTCAAGGAGAGAACTGCCTTTGGAATCTTCAAAACTTTAAAGTCGTCTCTTAAGAACTGGTTGGAGATCTTGAGTTAAGTGATATGCTACATGCTTTAAACCTCTATTTCTAAAAAAAGGTTGCATATTCCAACAATAGTTTTATAATATAAACTTGTGTTTTTCGTCAATTCCTGATGGGTGTCCTACATTTGAATGAAAAGATTTAACACTCTTATAAGTAAAAAATTAACCTGATCCGGCATAGGAAAAGGTACAACGTGCATGTTTCGAGAAAGGTAGGTGATTTATTGATTGTCAGAAGGGTCAGTGCATACAAACTGGAAAGCAAGAGGTAATTCAGTCTATGAGGACAAGGGATCATGATGGATCAAAAGCAGAAGGAAGCTCAAATGGTAAACGGAAATAAATGAAAAAGAAGGGTGTAGCTTAAGCAGGTGCGGCCGGAACAAGTAACTGGGGTGGGCGGGGTGGGGGCGGGGGGGATATTGGACAGACAATAGGATAGGGAAAGTAAAATAAAAAATAAAAAAACACTTACCTTGCACGCACCGCATCATTTATATTCATGTGCATTCTCACACCTTTATACCTTCGGTACTTGTATGACATATAAATCAAGACATACTACAAAAATATGACATACAAAAAGATAATGAATAAAAATAAATGTAGTTCACCAAGACTCTTTAGCCAGACAGTAACTCAAAGGGGACTTCTGCTTGGACAGGATGGGTCATCCTGTCAGAATGACTGGGGATGGGCTTTACCCAATGCCAATTACACTTCAAAGGGCTTTAACTCCAACACACACAAAACAATATATCCCCATGCCTACCCTGTCTTTTGTCACCCCAAGACAGTTTGAAGACTTGACAGGGAAAGGGTAAGAACTTTTTTGACTCAGAAGTGGGGATAGGAAACATACAAAGGTCACCACCAGATATAAATATTGGACCTCCAGGATCACTCATCAGAACACTCCTGGACCTGTGGAAGTTACAGAAGAAGCACTGCCATGCTATTTGGAAGACTGTCTTTCAGTCAGAGAAGGAAGATTTGACTGGCTTGCCTTCATCCCAGGCTATCCAGAGTGACTCCAAGGGTCAGTTCGCTGACCTCCTGTGTGAGTTTAAGGGATGCAACATGCTTCAGAGGTCTCTCTGTAATGGTGCAGCTGATCAGCTGCAACTGGACCTGTCTGGACTTGCAACTGGACTTGCCTGAGCCTTTCTTGCCTTTGCTGGAGTAAGTCCTGATACCAAAGAGGCGACCCCCTCCCAGGTCCTGGACCCTTGTCTGGCATCAGAGTGACCTCCTCCTTGGATACCTGAAGGTCCCATCAAATTTAGCACAGATGTGAAGCCCAGCAAAACCTTACCTTACAGCTGACAGCTTTATTGGAAAAGACACAGAGTGATGCAAAGCCCCACAAAGCCTCGTTGCCAAGCTGAGAGTTTTACTGGCTCTGCCGCTGATTGACACAAAGCCCCACAAACCGCACAAACCTTTGCCTCACCTCTGAAAGTTCCAAACATTAAGGTCTGTCAATTCAGTGAAGTTACACCGCCCTGGGAGGGTAAAGAGAAAATTTGTCAGAGAATGGAGGGATACGCTCTATGCAACTATAAATGACCTGAAAAGTATCCCCTCTGAATTGTTTGAAACCTGTATCAAACCTACGCTCCATTCAGAAGCAGTGGGAAAAGGAAAAAATCCATATATATATATATATATATATATATATTCACGCTCCAAGGTTGTCCACCATGTGAGTAGCACGCGAGCAGCAGCTTTATTTATGTGTAGGTGAGGACGGGGAGCGTGAATATATATATATATATATATATATATATATATATATATATATATATATATATATATAATATATATATATACTAATATAATAAAGAGAGAGCCCAAACCTTTGAGGCGGGTAATCTCAGGAACCACAGCACCAATCACAACACCCAATACAGCGTTGGAAAGGGCAGTTGCAGCAGAAGGACATAGGCTATGCAGACGCCCACCATATACATTTAAAAGGTAAAAGAACCGTGCCAGCAAAGTAGTCCCATGTGGGCGTGTCTGCATTGTGCTGTGGGCGTGTGCTGGGGGTGTGACAAACGCTGGGGGCGTATGCTACATTCCGCCCTACATGCCATGTCTCATATTGTGTGCTAACCCCACCCTGCTCCCTTTAAATACCCCTGCACCCCATAATCATAACCCACACTTACTCCTTAAAATGCCCCAACACCCTTAAACACTAACCCATCTTAACCCTATAAATATACCCTGTACCCCAAAACCCGAACCTATCCCTAAACCCTAAAAATACCCCTGTACCCCAAAACCCAAACCTAGCCCTGAACCCTATAAATACCCCTGTACCTCAAAACCCAAACCTACCCCTAACCTTAAAAATAGCCCTGTACCCCAAAACCCAAACCTAGTCCTGAACCCTGAAATACCCCTGTACCCCAAAACCCAAACCTAGCCCCGAACCCTTAAAATACCCCTGTACCCCAAAACCCAAACCTTGCCCTGAATCTTAAAAATAACCCTGTACCCCAAAACCCAAACCTACCCCTGAACCCTAAAATAACCCTGTACCCCAAAACCCAAACCTAGCCCTGAACCCTAAAAATACCCCTGTACCTCAAAACCCAAACCTAGCCCGGAACCCTTAAAATACTCCTGTACCCCAAAACCCAAACCTACCCATGAACCCTAAAAATATACCTATACCCCAAAACCCAAACCTAGCCCTGAACCCTAAAAATACCCCTGACCCCAAAACCCATATCTATCCCTAAACCCTAAAACTACCCCTGTACCCCATAACCCAAAACTATATCTGAACCCTTAAAATACCCAAACACCCCAAAACATATACCTCAGTACTCCAAAACATATACCCCTATACCCATACTTACCTTATCCAAACATTAAAAAAACACATGCTTTTACCATTCATGGATTTACAACGAATTGCGTTGTAAATGTATGTGTGGTAAAAGCATATAAAATGTAATGCCATGCGTTATAATGGCATTGCGGAGTCATGGTACTTTCGTAATGAAAGTATGCGGAGTGATGGTATGCGGAAAGAAAGTTGCGGAATAATGGGTGGTTACCCTCCCCCGGGAAGTTCATTGGTGGCACGGCGGCCAACATCTCCAGCAACATACTCATATATTTTTCACCACCCATTTGAAAAATGCATAGGTCTCTCTCATTGATGGCCAGCACCGACATACACTTTTAGACACACCTCCCGCCACAAGTTCTAGAATTGCGAACTTTAGAGCTGGGGAGCTACGTTCGAATCTCGGCATCATCTCAACATCCTGTGATTCCAGGCAAATCGCTTTGTTTCCCCGTGCCTACCACAAATGAATGTGTTCTTCTGTAATGTAAATTGTGCTCATGCCATGTTGTCGAGTTCGCGCTATATAATATTGCAAGGAAAAGTAAAGTAGGGAAACTCGAGTTCACACACTACTGAACGCGCACTCTTAAGTGCATCAGCAGTGCACTGTGAATCGCAGCGTTTCACAGGCCTGTCACAGATAAGAAATGCTATCAAAACGAAATTCTACAAAACAATATACTACTGGCCGGCAGCAATTTTTATTAGCAGGGCGAATGGGAAAGGTTAAAACATTTTATTAGGAAGCGTAAGGATATTATGTTCCTCTGAGCCTAAAATGCTGACATGTTTCAGCCCTATACTAATGACCTCAATGGTCCTGGACTTTCTTCAGGGTCGGTATGTGCTAAAATCACCCCCACAATGTCAAAAACAAATGTTGTGGTATAAAGCATTCAAATGCATTAAAAGCATTGACAGGCAGTGCTAATACTTGGCAAATAGGGTAGTACCCAAGGCTGTGGAGTGAATTACCACCACGGGGGCTTAAGGGGCCTGTAGTCAAACCTGCATCAATGGTCCCAACCCTGTTAACAACCATTTTGGCACGGCTTCCCAAGCAGGGGAGCTGAGCCAAATAGGTTGTTAAGCATGCCACTACTAGAGAGGATTTGGGTTATATATATATACATATATATATATATGTATCCCAAACAGTCCAGCAATAAGAAAATGAATTCACACTGGTGCCGCGGCCTCTGTAAATCAACGCTTTAATTCAGCAGTGCAAACGGGTGCCCAACGCGTTTCGCTGTTAAACTCACAGCTTGATCACGGGTGGATTTTTACCAAAACAATGTGTCATTTAAAGAAACAGAGACTCGTTCCGCCTCCAATCAATGGAAACCATAGACAGACTTCCGATGCAGAGTTAATAAACAATAAAGTTTTGTAAATTCATGTGTTTAAACAGTAATTCTTGATAAAAAGGTATTGGTGCAACATACTTAGCAAATTAAATAAAACACGAGATAAAGCCACAGTGGGCAAAACATACTCACGGGTTGGTAAGTATGTAGGTTAAGTTACCAGTTGCAGAAAATAATTACAAAGTCAAGCCCAAGTGGGCCAATGTCCATTCAGGCAACTGTTGTTATCAAACATCTAATGTGCTGCAGTTTGTCTTCCAACAGTTTAACTGAAGTAACATAAAAACACGCTACAGTGAGCAAATATAAATCAAAAGTCACTGGAACTTGAACCAAAATGAATTCTGATATGTTGCAGTTTGTCTTCAAACAGTTTAACACATGTACCATAACATCACGCTCAAGTGAGCAAAAAATGATCAGTGGTCCGGATCTTCCAAATTGATATGTTATTCTATCTGCAAGAGAAGAAACATAAGGTTTCTAATTTACTGTCTTGGAACTCTCTCATAGGGTTCATAAAAAATTTAATTAATCAGTTAAAATCAACAAAAGGGCAAAATGGACGTACAGGTTCAGATACAAGGAAGAGGTTATCAAAACATCTCATCTAAGATGAATGGCTAGTTCTACATCAAAGTTAAGCCCGGTAGGAATCATGGTATTGTACTTTATGATCATTTTTGACTCAAGTTTCCTTAACTCGATAGTGCGATTTCCCCCTCTCTCTCTTTGGGGCACTGAATCTAATACACAGAATTTAAGGAGACTTGGGTTCTGATTGTGTACTTGGTGGAAGTGGCGAGCCACAGGATATTGTTTATCATTGTTAGAGATAGCTCTAAGGTGCTCAAGGATTCGAAGTTTGACTTTTTTAGTAGTGCTCCCTATGTAATAGAGATCACACGGGCATCTTAAGGCATAGACTGCAAACTCCGTATCACAGGAGAAATGTTTGGCAATTTTAAAAGGTGGTTTGTCTTTTCTCAACTTAATACTCTTGCAGTTCTGGCTGTACTTGCATGTTTTGCATCTCATGCAGGTGAAAAAACCTTCAATAGGATTCTTACGCTTATACTCTTTTATAGAGCTAGTAGTGAGACTGTCTTTGAGTGACTTACATCTTCTGAAGGTGACCGATGGATAAACCCCTACATATTCGTTGAGATCTTCGTCTGTTCTAAGAACTTCCCAGAATTTGTTCAGACTTTTCCTTACCTCCCATGCCTGGTTGTGGTAAGTTGTTATAAACCTCAGTTTGTTTGTCTCTTTCTTCTCTCTAGGTTTAGTCAAAAGCTCATCTCTATTGAGATTTTTCACTTTTTCAATAGCTGCCTGTATACTGTCTTCTTTGTACCCTCTGTCTCTGAGCCTGTTGCACATTATTTCTTGTTCTTTACTGTAGTCCTCAGCCGAGCTACAGTTGCGTTTGGCACGCAGCAGTTCCCCAAACGGAATACTGGCAACCAGGTTTCTGGGGTGACAACTTTGTGAAAGTAAAAGACTGTTACCTGCTGTCTTTTTCCTGTGGAGTTTACTGCAAATCTCATTGTCCTCGATGAAAATTTCTAAATCCAGAAACACAATATTTTCTTTGCTACTCTGGCTCGTGAACTGTAAGTTAAAGTTGTTAACATTCAGTATTTGGAGGAATTCATCAGCTTCTGATTGTTCTCCCTTCCAAATACAGAAAATGTCGTCTATGTACCTTGTCCAGAGGACGACATGGTCTTGGTACAGTTTGATGTTCCGGACCACCTGCTCCTCCCACCAGCCTAGGTAAAGACCTGCAAAGCTGGGGGCGAAGCAGGTCCCCATCGCCGTCCCCTGGATTTGTCTGTACAGGATTTTATCAAAGATATCTCAAGAAATCTCAGGACTGCATTGATTCCACATTCCAAATGGAATCTTCACTCATGATGCTTTTTGAAAATTCAGCTGTGTCATCTGTGCAGCCACTGAGCTTACCATCTTGAAACTATCTGAGGAAGACGGAAGCTGAAAACGTTGTAGTGGAAATATATTTCTGTTCTTTGGTGAATCTATCTGTTTGAGCCACTTCTTTCTTATATATATATATAACAAAAATATGTTTGCTTTTGCCACTCCTTCTACGTGGTGCGTTGGTTTGGTACAGGTTTTAAAGAACTCAGAGGGGATACTTTTCAGGTCATTTGTTACCTCTAAAAGCTTCATCGAAACGCCAATCTGTATGAAGCCTGACAAGCATTGGTGCACAGACCTCGCACCGAGGGTAGAAGAAACAGCTCTCAGCAAGCTAAACTAGGTCCTATGCCTGGCCTACGCTCTGTCGTGGTCAGACTGAACATGTGACTTTGTTTTGATCCAGCGCAACCAGATACCCTAATTTGACACTTTGCTCCTTTTGGTGCAATGTATACCTATAACTTTATTATTCAGGCGATTCAGTATCGCCTGTTATACTGATTGACTTATTGTCGTTCTGCTATCATTTTATTTATTAAAATTGACTGTTTTTCTAAATTGGTTTGGAATTGTTCTTGTCTTGTATTTTCACATTATTACTGTTTGTATGATGCATAAATACAATACACATTGCGTCTAAGTTGAGTCTGACTATTTTGTGCCAAGCTACCAAAGGGTTAACCACAGGTTAATACGTTGCTTTTTGTGGTTCACCCTGACACGGATTGTGGTTGTTGCCTAAGTGGGACTTCCAACTCTCTCAAACAATCACCCAATTTCTCACATTTTCATAATATTTCAAAATCACTGTATTACACTTTCAGGGATAAATCACAATGACAGAGAAATGTATGGCCTAGAACACAACCAATCATCAAGCACCTAAGTTCATATATCCTGGAACTGTGGTATATTCAGCTTCTCTTCCTTGTTACTCATGTAAGAGGTGGCTACATTTTTATGAGAATGGTGCTCCTTTGAAGCATTAAAAGTAATTTCTGGAGAACCTTAATTTTTGGTGGGGCTTAAACCTATATTGTTTATATCTGTGGTGACAGGTGTGGTCTAGGAACAAATATAAGGTGGTTGAAAAGTTGACACATTGTTAGTGTAGTATCAAGTTTGGATACTATGGGCCAGATGTACGACCCAATTTTGCATGCGCAAACGGGTTTGCGAACCCGTTCACTTATACAAAATCACTGTTGGCCATGTACAATTCCTAAATAGTGAGACCCAATTTAATTGCGACTCGCTATTAAGAAATGCGAATCGCAATTAGGAAGGGGCGTTCCCTTCCTAATTGCGTCCGCAATGCTATATGTGAATGTTTTCTGTCCCCAATTGCGGTCGCAAAACACTCGCAAATTACCACCATCTTCAAGAGGGTGGTAATGTAGTTGCAATTTGGATGGGGTCCCCAGGGGACCCCTTCCACTTTGTAACTGTCTCTAAAAATATTTATTAAGTCCCAGGGACCACTGCCTACCCTTAGAAAACAAAACAAAAATTTTAATTTTTTTTGTTTAATGCATCCTGCTTTCCTTTAAGGAAAACAGGCTGCGTTTTTAAAAAAAAACTGCTTTATTAAAAAGCAGTCCCAGACATGGTTTGCCTGCTGAGCCCAGCAGGCCACCATCCCTGGGAGGGCTAGCATTCCCAATGGGCTCGCAAATTGCGAGAGGCTCATTAATATTCATGAGCCTCACAATTTGTGACCCCTTTGGGAATCGCAAAACAGTGTAATAACACTGCTGTACATTTCATTTAGCGCCTCTCAATTTATTGCGAGGCGCTAAATGAAAGGGTCGAACATCTGGTCATATTTCATTTTGTTTGTCTTTGGTAATTAGGTAGGAATTATATTTTTTTGGGTGATGCCTCTTTGCGTTCAGGATAGTTTTCCTTTGCCCACTCTTCCAGTGGTTGAAGTCTTTGCCAAGCTGACATCAGGGCAGCGCTCAAAAGCAGGGAGCAATCAAGAAAAGGCAGATTTCCTTCTGCAGATGAATTATATGTTTACCGAACCTGTTTTGCAACATTTCCTTTGCGGAAAAGCTTTTAACTTCCTCTACATTCATTCAAGCTAATACTACAGATGATGATCAGGTTCACTCTGTAGACCATAAAGTATTGCAAAACCCCTTTATTCTAAAATCCAAGGCAATTTTAGCCAATTTCGTTTGAAAAAAAGTTCAAGAAATGCACACTTCTTGTATATCTTCTCATCGAATTACTCTAGAGGATGTCTCTGCACACCATATAAGCTGGGAAATATGGGTTTACTTACTGGTACTATTCTAAAAAAAAAAACACACAATATGGGTAGAGATTTACATCTCTACTGGCTCGTGTTTTTCTAGTTCTGAAATTCACAAACATTCCCTGAACTACGATCGCAAGAGAGGTTTATCATGAACAAAAGTATAATGCTTTGTCTAAAAGAGTTCAAATATACAATAAAGCCCTGATTAGTTGTCTTTCCGAAACACGTTGGCTGAAAGTGAAGGATTAGGTATCTCTTTATCTATTGCACACTTACGACCAGAGTGCATATTCAGTGGTGCACTATATAGACGGTTGAATCTTTATTCCTAAAGGTTCAAATGAATAAAAAAGCAATGATTCTCAGAATATATGTTTGGAAAACTGTATTGAGTTCTCCCAGGCAAAGACTTTCACACTGGGGGAATTAAGGGCGAGATGTACGACCCGTTTTTGCATGCACAAATGAGTTTGCGAACGTTGGCGCACGCAAAAATACCAATGGGCCATGTACAAACCCTATTTAGCGAGTCACAATTAATTTGCGACTTGCTAAATAAGATTTGCGACTCGCTATTAGGAAGGGGCATTCCAAGGGCATTGTTGTGTTGCTTTAATAATCCAACAAGTAATAATTGAATAAGGATTTATTGGAGCTTAAAAACCAAACAGCAGGGAAGTGCGGGCACAGCCGCAGGCAACAGATTCTCTCATCCAGTGCATTCTAAACTCCGAACGGCACATACAGAACATGAGAAGACATTCAAACATAAATAAAACATACTTACAGTGTAAGGTTTTTGAGCCTCGCTCGAGACACGATACCAAGGTGCTCGAGCCTAGCTCGAGACACAACACTTCCCTTTCTCTACCAAAAAAAAGAAAGAGAAAAAAACAAAACAAGAAAGGAGCAATATAATACATTGCCAAATACAATACACGTTAACAATAAAGCACTATAATACATTGCCAAATACAATACACATTAACAATAAATATTTGTAACATAATCTTCAAGTTTCTTGAGTTTGCCGCATACCCGTTTGTAAAGTGGAACAATTACAACACCATTGTTCACATGAATGTTTCTCTGTACAACAAAATGGTCAATCTTAGCACCTTGTTCCCAACTACATGTAGATTCACTACTGCAAGAAAGTTCAATGGGAACATTCAGGGTTAGTAACACTGGTGCTATCATTATCGTGAATCCCACTGGTATTATCAGTATTGTCAATCCAATCAAACTTCTTTGCTTTTGCTTCAAGTTGTAAATTTATACATCCCCTGAATAAGGCAATTCTGTTGGCATTCCACACCATGCCATCACTCACCAGAGCAGAATTACAAAGAATTTTAATAACCTTGAGGGGTGTGGAATACTTACTTTCACCTTTACGTATGATTCTCCCTTTTTTGACTTTGACAATATCAACAACTTGCAACTTAACACTTCTTCTTTTATTGGTATGTGTCTCTATTAAGTGCTTCTGATTGATCTCAAGATGTTGTTTGACATTCTTAACAGACCATGGAATGATTTTAGTACAATGAAGCCACCCCATAATGTCCTTAGTGCGTGGTGAACGTCCTCTCATAAGTTCAAATGGGGAATAACCGGGAGGAGCCAAGATCGCGAGCGAAATGGTCGCCTTATAGCTCGGCTCCGTCAGCCCTCTGTCCTGACTCACATATCCTGCTGCATATCCTGCCCAGAGACGACATATTTTCGAAGAAATAGAAACGCAACATTTCGCTCTCACTCACCGTTTGACCTGGAGGCTCCGGCTTGCAGTGGTTCCGGAGCTGTGCCCCCCGAGGGGACCGGGGCCTTCGTAGAGCTGGGACCGGGGCATCGCCTATTGGATCCGGCCCGGCGTTGCGGTACCCGTCGGCCCCGGCCGAGAGACTGCACCACTGGAGAGAGCCACTGTGAGAACTTCCCGGTGACCCTGAACCGGGCCTACCTTGGCGGCCGTGAGGCTGGTGCGGGGCGCGATGCTCCGTGGACTGACCGTGTGAAGGGGTCCCCCCGCCGCTGCTCCGTCCATCGACCCTGGACCCTCGCGCTCGGGCTCTACCTTTGAGGAGCGCCAGCTCTCGTATAGGCGACCCTCCGCCTCGGGCGGCTCTCCTTTCTGCACCGAAGCGGCCGTTACTGGGACCCCCCGGACATCTGTAAAGTCCTACATTTGTGGACTGCTCCGGGAGTGGCGGAGAGAAGTGAGGGGGCTGATTCTACAAAATGGCTGCCGATGACCTGAGATGTGGCTTTCCTCTTGATGGCGGTCTCCGGTTGCTGGATTGCACGGGAGCATGGTCATGTGGGCGTGAGCCTACGATTTGCGACGTTCTTGATGCTTTGCGATCTTTGCACGCGACCTTGGCCCCCGGTGCTCCTGGAGACTCGTTGCGATCCGCCGCCATCTTGGGTGGACGCTTCTTCATGGTCCCCTCTTGCCTTGGTGATGCCATTGCCTCGCCCCCCTCGGTGGCTCCGAAGGATGCTGCTACTGTCCATCGACGGATTTACAGGCCGACGGCTTTGGAACCTCCTGCTCTTCGATGTCTGGAAATTGGGGACTTGGATGTCATGCGGAGGCCCGATCATCCCCGGGTGCCTGAGAAAAATGGCGGACTGATGCTTGTTTCTGCCTTGATGAGGTCTTGTTTCTATTTTGCTAGCACACCCCCGCCTTTTCGATCTGCGGGACTGAACTCTTGTCTTTTACTGCCCCTGTTGCTGTTGCTGAGACATTTGAACTGCCTATTTGACCTTTTGTTCACTTGCTTATTGATTGACCTCTCTGACCTGCGTCTTTCTTGTAATTTTTTTCATTTGTGTGCTTGCCTCGCATCGTGTTGCTCACTTCACACTGTTATTTGGTGGGTGGTAATTGCGGTGAAGAATGGATTGGGGTAAGATGCACGGCTCCCGTTGGATTATTGGTGTACGGATTCGTGACGAAGTGGCTCGTATCCATAGTGCTATGGGAGACCCCTCTGTAAGTTCTGTGGCGCTCGAGTTCGTGTCGTTCTGGTGCACATGTATTATGATTGTATGGTTGGGCGGAGGGCTGTGGCCGACCGTATTTATTTTTGCCCTCATGCTCCTCCCTCCTATTTACTACCTTGTTTTCATGTCTTCTTTTTGTCTTTTTCTTCCTTTTCTCTCTTGTCTCTACTACATTTCGGGTTCTGGTTTAGGGCGACAGGCGCGCTGTTTGGGGGGTAGGCCGTAGCCTTCTGCAGGGGTGCTGGGTGGGATGGGTGGGTTGGGTCTTCTTTGATGTTTTATTTTTCTCAGTTCTATGGCCCTTTTGTGTATCTTTATGAGAGTGCCGCGTCTGTCCTTGCCTTCCGTGGTATGATTAGGGTGGGGTCTGTAACATCGCTGCTCTTCTTTTATAGTTCTGCTGCTTTCCATTGCGACTCCCATGCCCTCTTCGCTGCTACTATTCCTGTTCTTTTATATGTTCCTCGCTACGGGGCGCCTGTTTCAGCGCGGCATTCTTCTCTTTTAGTCTGTGTTTTCCTTCCCTTTCCTCTTTCTTCTCCCCTCTTCCCTCCTCCCCTTTTCCTTTTCTCCCACGGTTATTATGACGGGCTAGTTTTGTTGATGTCGCTATTCCGGCCCCCCTGTTCTGTATCCAATGTGCTACTGGGTGGTGGGAATGCAAAGTTGTTACTACTTGCATATTGATTTGTGGTCACCACATCTGTTTTTATACCGATGTCTACAGTGCTGACACTTCTGCATTGCTGCCCTTTATCCTTTTGTTGCTAATGATCTGTTTTGGGAATCCGGATGCTTCTTTGTTGTCGCTGAGCCTGTCATACGCCTTATTGTTATAATGTAAAATTAACCTTATTTTGCTCCTGATTGCTGGCCGTCTAGATCCTCTTACCTCCCCCCCCCTTTTTACGATTGTATTGAACGCACCTCTTTACGTCTGATTCTGTGACTTTTCATTTGGATTCTTTGACTGCTTTATCGTATCATGGCCGGCCGGATCGGTTGTAGGCCCTGCTTTGTATATCCTTTCTGTACTAATAAAGGTTTATAAAAAAAATAAAAAAATAAAAATAATAAATGGGGAATAGTCAGAGGATTGACATTTGGTGACTCAATAGGCACAAATCATTTTCCTCATTTCTTCTTCCCAATCTTTATCATTACTGTATGAAAGTTCAATATTATAGCCTTATAGCCCGCCGTAGAGTGCTATACGGGCTATTAAAGACCCTCTCCAGTGTTAAAGGACCGAGCCAAAGACGAGGGCTTTTATCAAGGGAGAGGGACTTTAATAGCAGTATAGCCCAGCTACGAAGGGCTATAAGGCTATTAAAACATTCTGACACTAAGGGCAGCATGTTCTAACAAAAAAAAACAAAGCCTTAGGGGAGCGTGAGGGGATTGGAATCCCCTCAGGCTCCCTGAAGCCTTTGTTCACAGCCTGAGCTGTGAACAAAGAAACATTGAAATGTTGGAGCTCCAGGCTTATACCAGCCATTATAAGCCCAGTGCACTCCACTGTTTTCGATGGAGCTCCCAACATTTTAATCTTCTAATACCTATTATCACTCTGTTGAAGCGCTCAACACTTCCATTACCTTCTGTGTGATATTCAGATGTTGTTTTATGAATAATACCAGTGTCTTTTATAAATTCAATTCACTAATGAATTGTCCACCATTGTCAGAGATTAACTCTTTCAGAAGACCTTCCCTTCCAAAAACATCATACAAGAAGCTCAACACATTTTCAGTATCAGCTTTTTCTACTATTTTGTACTCAGGCCACTTAGAAAAATGATCTATTACAACAAAAATATATTTTTGTAAACCATCAATAGTTTTGACTGGTCCAAATATATCAATGCCAACTCTTTCCCACGGCATATTGGGAATCACAATAGGGTGTAGCATTGTTTTGTATGTGGTTAAACTCTTATCAGAATTAACACATTTAAAGCATTCCCATACAACCCTCTGAATGTCTTTATCAACACCTGGCCACCAGTAGGATTGCTTAATCCTACATTTTGTCTTAACAATACCTAAATGACCCTCAAGAGTAAGGTTGATAACTTTGTCATGAAAAACTTTAGGAGGAACTAGTTTGCCTCCCAGCAGTAAAAAATCATTTTCAAGGGAAAGTTTGTTCCTAACCTCCCAAAATGGAGTGAGGGTTTTGTCTAGACTAGATTTCTCCGTCCAACTGTTTTTGATACATTTGCACACCTCTTGTAACATATGGTCAAGAGACATGTTCTTGATCCATTCGTCATGGGGTATCCTCAATAGTTCATTGCTGAAAATACTAGCCACAAACCAATGGTCCCAATCATTTTCCGTACCATCCATACTAGACAAGGGACATCTGCTTAAGAAATCAGCAATTCTGTTGCTAATTCCTGGAACGTAAACCACATCATACACAAACTCTAAAAGTTGTGCGGAGAAACGAGAGATTGTGGGCGATACATTATTAAGACCGTGAGATGTGAGAACTTTTGTGAGTGGTTTGTGGTCAATGTGTAGTGTGACACATGTTCCCCAAATGAATTGTCTAAAATGTTTGAGGGCCCACAGACAACCAAGAGCTTCCGTTCGATCACAGAATATTTTTCTCCTGTGATTGTAAGAGCTCTAGACGCAAATGCCACTACGCACTCAGAACCATCCCCTTGCAATTGGGACAAAACTGCACCCAGCCCTTTGCCACTTGCATCTTGGGTGATAAAACTTTTAAGCTTGGGGTCAAATCCATTGAGAGCTGGTGCAGAGCATATATCTCTTTTTATACCTTCCAAGGATGCCTAACATTCATTAGACCAATGAAAAACATTTCCTTTTTTTAATAATTGTCTGATGCAGTACATTTTATCATCAAAGTTACTCACGAATTTTGAATAATATTCTGCAAGTCCTAAGAAAGACCTAACTTCCTCCTTGTTCTGTGGAATGGGAGCTTTGAGTATAGCCTCGACTAATTCTGACTTGGGACAAATACCACTCGCACTAATTTCATGACCTAGATAAGTCACACTCTTCTTGGCAATTTTACACTTAACAATTCAGCAGATAAACCTTTGTTCTCTAACAACTGCAAGATCTTTGATAAAACTTTGTCATGTTCATCTCTGTCTTGTCCCATGATGAAAATGTCATTCTGAAAGAACAGAACCTTTCTCAAGTCTTTGAAAATTTGGTACATGACTCGCTGAAACATAGCCACAGCTGATGCTAACCCGAAAGGGACATGTTTAAATTGAAATAAACCAATTGGGGTGACAAAGGCCGTGAGACGTCTACTATCTACATCAAAGGGGACCTTGAAGATACGAGGATGTTAGATCAATAGAAGAGAACCATACTATATCCTTAGTAGAGTAATTCAGATATCCTAGGAAGGGGAAACACATCAATGAAAATATTCTTATTGAGTTCTCTTAGGTCCACACACAATCGTATCTTGCCATTAGCCTTGTGTGGGACAACCAAGGGTGTGAACCAATCAGATGATTCTATGCTTTCAATTATGTTTTTATCAACTTGTTTTTGTATTTCACACTGAACTTCATTCTTAACCCCCAAAGGAATGTTCCTAACTTTGTGAATGCATGGTCTGGCATTTTCTTTAAGAATTATTTCATGGGAGAATCCTATAAGTTCTCCAACACTCCCAGAGAAAACTTTATGAAACCTCGCGGTGCACCCATCACGCTGGTCTTCATTTACAGGATCAACAAACAACACAGGGTCCTGACTATTAGAATCTAGATGTATCCCAAGTTCACCTTTGTCCCACCAGCCCAAAACACAGGGTTCCACTTTAGAAACATGTAATTTGCACATGGCTACTCTACCTTTAAACTCAAACGTGAGTTTGCGGAAACCTAACAGATCTATAGGTTCACCTGTATAGCTCAGTAGGTGTATGTCAGAATTTTCCAGATTCTGACCAATTCTGGATTTGAACAATTCCTCCCATTTGTTTTTGTTTATAATAGTGTAGGGAGATCCCAAGTCAGCCATCAACATTACGTCTACACCTCCTGCTTTTATTTCAAATAGTGTTTTTTTTTTTCAATTTTACCCTGTGCACTAGTTTCATCATCATTGATACAAAAAAGTTTGTTGTCATTACTGCCAGAGTCCCCATTCATCCTCCTGTTCACATTCCTTCACTATGCACTTTACAGATTTAGAATTTCGACAAGCACAACCAAAATGACGAGTCATCTTACAATATGCACATTTCGGACCTTAGACTGGACATTTCTCGTTGTTAGCTAGATGTGCAGAGCTACCAACATGGTAACAAGCCCCTTTTGTGTTAGAAAATGTATTAGTGTGTTCTTTATTCTTGCTAATCCCTTTAAAACGTTGTTTATCAAACTTCGTCTTCATCTTTTCTGAACTGTTATGGCTAGACACTCTTACCACTTTAAAAATGTCATCACCGTTGTCTAATTTTGCTTTGGATATGACAGTTTTTGCGCATCAAGACGTTAGTTCCGCTTTGCTGTTGATGGCAGACATCTCCAGTAGACTAGCGTCTCCATTAATCCAAAGTTTATCTTGTAGATTTTGGTTATTACAATGCATGGCCAGTTGGTCACAAATCAATTCTTCTTCAATAATATCAAATTTACAGGATAAAGCTAATCTTCTAAGAGAAGCAATATAATCTTCTACATTTTCACCCGGTTCTTGCTTCCTGTGATAAAAATTAAACCTGTGGGCAGCTTTACATACCGTTGGCGCAAAATGTGCATTCAAATCAGTAATAGCTTGAGTAAAACATTCACTTCGCTACTTGCTAAGGTTTTCTTTTCGATTCTATTATATACACTTAAACCACCAGGGTCCAAGCAATGTAATAGGATGTTTTTTTCCTTTCTGGAGGCAATTCATTACTCTCAAAGGTATCAAGGTAATTAATTAAATAATCCCTCCATTCTTCCCATCTCTGGCTAGATACTTTGCAATCTTTTACAATAAACTGTTGTGGGGCAGGTAAATTCATGGATGCCATTGCCATTTTTACACAATTAAGTGTTAATCTGTAGATGTGAACAAAAGGCAGCAAGATAAGCAATAAACAAAATAAACAAATGTGAAATGCTATAATGAGGCCATAATGTGTTAAAACTAAAGGCAAATAAAGTAAATGTGCCCTCACTGGTTTTGTACCATAACAATAAAGAGGGAAAGGAAGTACCTTAATGAACAATGTGCGTGTTACAGTTGTAAGTAATTATAAACAAATCCTTGACTTGTACATACAGACACGCAGTGTGCGTATCACTGAAGGCTGTCAAAAGTTGAGACAGTGCGTGTATCACAGAAGAGACAGTGCGTGTATCACAGAGGTATGTCTCAACATGAAGCGTGGTATGGCGGTTAATTCACTTGGTGATCACTGGACGGTTAATTCACTTGGTAATCACTGGACGAAGGAGCGACACCCAATTTAACAATGAACTTAAATCCAAAATGGAGGCACGTAACGTGACCTGGCGTGACCTCGTAATTAGTGTGGCACGTAAGCAGTAACTTGTGATGATTTCCTTGTGACGGAGCTTGAGATTAGAATTCGGGTGCGGTCATGGACTTCCAAACGCCTCTGCCGAACGCTGCTGCCACTCGAAAAATGTGGCTGACAAACAACTCCGCTGCTGCTCAAAAAATGCAGCCGATAACAGTTCCACAACACTCGCTGCATCCACCAAGGTACCCTCATAACACTATAAATCTCTGTGCTTGAAAGTCTTTAACTACTTTAACTTTCTTTTTCCATTTCCATTTCCCAAATAAAGTTGACAAGGTAATGAATACTACAAATGATCTATGTTTGTAAATATTTGAAAATAAATAAAGGGTTGTGACTTACTTCGGATATAGTTCATTCTTCCCTTTTAAATGCTGTAATGGATATTATCTTCACATCTGAAAGCACAACAGAAACTTCCAATCTTCTAAAAATGTTCTTAGTTGTTGTTGTTGTTGCGTGGATTCTTTTCTGGGGTTTAAGCCACAGCCATCATCGCAATTGTTGTGTCGCAATAATATTCCAACAAGTAATAATTGAATAAGGCTTTATTGTAGCTTAAACCCCCAAACAGCAGGGAAGTGCAGGCACAGTCGCAGGCAACAGCTTCTCTCATCAAGTGCATTCTAAACTCTGAACGGCACATACAGAACATGAGAAGAAATACAAACATAAATAAAACATAATTACAGTGTAAGGTTCTCAAGCCTAGCTCGAGACACGTTACCAAGGTGCTCGAGCCTAGCTCGAGACACAACAGGCATCCCTTCCTAATACCGACTCACTACCCCATTTAAGAATGTTTCGCGATGGCAATTGTGGTCGCAAAACGCTCAGAATTTAGCACCCACTTCAAGAGGGTGGTAAAGCTCTTTTAAAAGGGACTACTACCTGCCCTTAAAAAATGAAACAAAAACCTTTCATATTTCTTTTTTTAAATGCATCCCATTTTCCTTTAAGGAAAACGGGCTGCTTTCTATTTAAAAAACTGTTTTATTTAAAAGCAGTCCCAGACATGAAGGTCTGCTGAGCCCAGCAGGCCACCATACCTGGGAGGGCCAGCCATTCCCAGTGGGGTTGCAAATTGTGAGTGCCTCATGAATATTCGTGTGGCATGCAATTTGCAACCCCATTGGGATACACAAACAGTGTCTCTGACACTGTTGTACATTGGCATTAGCGACTTGCAAACTGCAACTAGCAATTTTTCACAATTTGTGAGTTGGTAATGCCAATGATCGTACATCTGGCCCTAAGCCCTCAGGACCAAAGGAAATGCTTTTCTTTTTTATTCTTTGTTAGGGAAACCTTTTTCCTGTGGCAAAGCCCTAGCCTAACACCCCTACCTAAAACTGCTTTTTTTAAAAGCAGTCCCAGACATGAAGGTCTGCTGAGCCCCGCAGGCCACCATACCTGGGAGGGCCAGTAATTCCCAGTGGGGTCGCAATTTGCGAGTGCCTCATGAATATTCATGAAGCATGCAATTTGCAACCCCATTAGGATTAACAAACAGTGTCTCTGACACTGTTGTACATTGGCATTAGCGACTTGCAAATTACAACTAGCAATTTTTCACAATTTGGGAGTTGGTAATGCCAATGATCGTACATCTGGCCCTAAGCCCTCAGGACCAAAGGAAATGCTTTTCTTTTTTAATCTTTGTTTTTCCTGGGGGGAAAACACTAGCCTAACACCCCTACCTAACATGGGAAGGAATGATTCATTCCCTTTCCTACACTGGAGGGGAGTTACCCCAAACATTTGCTGAAGTAAATCTCTAACAATTTTCAGGCTGAAAAGACATCAGAGAGAAATTGTAGACTGACCACAAATGCACATTATTGGGTGTTTAAAAACATCCATGGAAACCACGCCTTGGAATGCTCACTTCTCACCCTGTGCCCATTATTTAAAAGTGCATATTTCTCTGTGTCAAATAAGTTCATGCTCATAAACACGTTTACGCTTACCAAGAATCCCTTTGTGGATTCCTGGTAGTGTAAAAATGTACATTTGTCATAATCTTATGTCTTAATCTTTAAGTAAATTATATGTTTTAGTACCGGAGCGGGTTGTGGGTTTATAGGGGAATAGGGTGGGAAGTAATTTAATTGTAATAATTAATGGGTAATTAATTATTTTAATTGATAAATTAATTATTTAATTGGTAATTAATGTTAATTTTTGTCAAATGTTATGTTTTAGTACCAGAGCGGGTTGTGGGTTTATAGGGGAATAGGGTGGGAAGTAAATTAATTGTAATTATTAATTGGCAATTAATTATTTTATTTGATAAATTAATTATTTAATTGGTAATTAATGTTAATTTTTATTAAATGTTTTTGTTTCCGTACCAGAGTGGGTTGTGTGTTTATAGGGGAATAGGGTGGGAAGTAATTTAATAGTAATTAATTAGTTTTTTTATTTAATTATTAATTGGCAATTAATTATTTTAATTGATAAATTAATTATTTAATTGGCAATGAATGTTAAGTATTATTAAATGTTATGTTTTAGTACAAGAGTGGGTTGTGGGTTTATAGGGGAATAGGGTGGGAAGTAATTTAATAGTAATTAATTCGTTTTTTTATTTAATTATCGATTGGCAATTAATTATTTTAATTGATAAATTAATTATTTAATTGGTAATTAATGTTAATTATTATTAAATGTTATGTTTTAGTACAAGAGTGGGTTGTGGGTTTATAGGGGAATAGGGTGGGAACTAATTTAATAGTAATTATTAATTGGCAATTATTTATTTTATTTGATAAATTAATTATTTAATTGGCAATTAATGTTAATTTTTATTAAATGTTATGTTTTAGTACCAGAGCGGGTTGTGGGTTTATAGGGGAATAGTGTGGGAAGTAATTTAATTGTAAGTAATTACAATTTTTTATGTGTAATATTTTTTGTAAATATTTATTAATTGGCATTCCCTACTGTTGAACCCTTTTGAGTTGGAATAGTAATTTTTCTCCCTACGCTAGCCAACGCTTTCCCAACTGTTGCACCCTCTGGAGTTGGAACAGTAATTTTTACCCATATGCTATCCAACGCTTTCCCTACTGTTCCACTCACTGGAGTTGGAATAGTAATTTTTACCCATACGCTATCCAACGCTTTCCCTACTGTTCCACTAACTGGAGTGGGAATAGTCATTTCTACCCACCCGTTATCCAACGTTTTCCCTACTGTTGCACTCTCTGGAGTGGGAATAGTAATTGTTACTCTTACGCTATCCAATGTTTTCCCTAATGTTGCACTCATTGGAGTGGGAATAGTCATTTTTACATACCTGCTATCCAACGCTTTCCCTACTGTTCCACTCACTGGAGTTGGAATAGTAATTTTTACCCACCCGCTATCCAACGTTTTCTCTACTGTTGCACTCTCTGGAGTGGGAATAGTAATTTTTACTTTTACGCTATCCAACGCTTTCCCTAATGTTGCACTCTCTGGAGTGGGAATAGTAATTTTTCCCCCTATGCTATCCAATGTTTTCCCTACTGTTGCACCCTCTGGAGTTGGAATAGTAATTTTCCCACCTACGCTATCCAACGCTTTCAATACTGTTGCACCCTTTGGAGTTGGAATATTATTTTTTAGCCATACGCTATCCAATGCTTTCCCTACTTTTCCACTCACTGGAGTTGGAATAGTAATTTTTACCCTTACGCTATCCAACGCTTTCCCTAATGTTGCACTCTCTGGAGTGGGAATAGTAATTTTCCCCCCTACGCTATCCAATGTTTTCCCTACTGTTGCACCCTCTGGAGTTGGAATAGTAATTTTCACACCTACGCTATCCAACGCTTTCAATACTGTTGCACCCTTTGGAGTTGGAATATTATTTTTTACCCATACGCTATCTAATGCTTTCCCTACTGTTCCACTCACTGGAGTTGGAATAGTAATTTTTACCCTTACGCTATCCAACACTTTCCCTAATGTTGCACTCATTGGAGTGGGGATAGTAATTTTTCTCCCTACGCTATCCAACACTTTCCCTACTGTTGCCCTCTCTGAAGTGGGAATAGTAATTTTTCCCAATACGCTATCCAACGTTTTCCCTACTGTTGCACCCTCTGGAGTTGGAATAGTAATTAGCCAATCTACGCTATCCAACGCTTTCCATACTGTTGCACCCTTTGGAGTTGGCATAGTAATTTTTACTCTTACGCTATCCAACGTTTTCCCTAATGTTGCACTCATTGGAGTGGGAATAGTCATTTGTACATACCCGCTATCCAACGCTTTCCCTACTGTTCCACTCACTGGATTTGGAATAGTAATTTTTACCCACCCGCTATCCAACGTTTTCCCTACTGTTGCACTCTCTGGAGTGGGAATAGTAATTTTTACTTTTACGCTATCCAACGCTTTCCCTAATGTTGCACTCATTGGAGTGGGATTAGTCATTTTTACATACCCGCTATCCAATGCTTTCTCTACTGTTCCACTCACTGGAGTTGGAATAGTAATTTTTACCCACCCGCTATCCAATGCTTTCCCTACTGTTGCACTCTCTGGAGTGGGAATAGTAATTTTTACTCTTACGCTATCCAACGCTTTCACTAATGTTGTACTCATTGGAGTGGGAATAGTCATTTTTACATACCCGCGTTCCAACGCTTTCCCTACTGTTGCGCTCACTGGAGTTGGAATAGTAATTTTTACACTTACGCTATCCAGCGCTTTATCTACTGTTGCACCCTCTGGAGTTTGAATAGTAATTTTTACCCTTATGCTATTCAATATTATTTATATTTATTTATGTATTTAAGATGTTACATAATGTTGTATTCAATTAATTTTAAAAATATTGAAAGTATATTTAATTGTTGTTATTTATTAAATATAATTCTTTATTATTATTTATGTTATTATTTTATGAGTGTTGATGTATTTTTAAATTGTAGTATTTGTCAATATTTTATAATTATTTAAGAAATAATGTATATATTATAATTATTTAAGTATATATTATATATTTAATTATTATTTTTAATTAAATGTTTAATAGTAAATATGTATTATTTATTCATTTTAAACATTATAACACATTTTAACATAAGTTTAAAATATATATAAGTACTATTTACTTAATTTTACCTTTTTTTTAAAAAAACGATATTTTTAATTACGATATTTTTAACATCGATATTTTTGTTTCGATATTTTTGTACTTACCATGTTGTAGATAGGATGTCGATATACTTGCCTTCGATATTCCAACGTCGATATTTTGTCTGTCGATATTTTCAGCCTCGATATTCTGTCAGAGATCCCCTACAGGCCCATTTCTTTAATAGATTCCTCCGTTAAAATCCTGGGAAAAGTTATCATGACTAAGGTGTTAGAGTGGGTAACAGATAATAGGATTCTGTCTGATCTCCAATATGGATTTAGATCCGGCAGAAGTACTGTTGACCAGTGCCTTAATTTGTATTTATTAACGAATAAATACACTGTAGCGTCTAAGGGGTCTATTTAGTTAGGCTTTATGGACCTATCCACAGCCTTTGATCTGATAAACAGATCAAAGCTGTGGACCCTTTTATTAGATTTAGTGATTGACCCCTGTTTGGTATTTTTCTGGCAGATCTCCACCGGGATCTACTTGCGTCCGTCAGATGACACAGGAGGGCACTTGCACAAGACACTTTAAATCTGGTAGAGGGGTCAGACAAGGGTGTATTCTGGCCTCTCTACTTTTTACATTGTATATTAACGCCATAGATAAATCCCTGGATACTGCTACTTTGGACGTCCCGTGTATAGGCAACAGTACCATACCGGTTCTCCTATATGTGGACGATGCCGTCCTACTAGCTCGCACCCCGATAGGTCTACAGAGACTACTGAACTCCATTGGGGAGTTCATGAACTCTCTGGATCTGGTAGTGAACTTGGGTTTACGTGAGAAGAAAGTTAGGACCTTGTATTGTAAGGGGGCCAAGGTTAAAAGGGTGAAGGTCTTTACTTACCTTGGGGTTTGTTTGATGACAGATGTTCCTTGGCTCCCCAGTGTTTAGCAAAGAAGAATGCCTTAGGAAGATCGTCATCAGCACTATTAAGTTTTGCCCAACGACTAGGGGGAAAGCTTTGTGAGGCGATTCTCTCTATTTATAAGGCAAAATGCCTGGCAATAGCGTTATATGGTGCAGCAATATGGGGGTATAAGCAAGTGGAAGAGGTTCAGAAGGTCAAAAATAAATTTTTTCGCTCTCTCCTGTCTATCCCCCAATCTACTCCAACATTTGCTACCCATCAGGAGCTGGGGATGGGGTATGTTTGCGACCTGATTAGCATGGCTCCCCTTATTTGTTGGCTAAAAACCTGGCTTAACCCAGAACTAACGTTAAATCGCCAGATTTTAAAAGACTGTGTCACTCTAGAAAGGGGGAATGAAATACAGTGGCTCTCCTACATTAAGTCAATGTTTGTGAAACTTGGGTGCCCAGAAATTTTTGAAACACCAGAGGGTATTGTTAAAGGTGATATTAGTTGGGTTAAAAAGAATTTCTTGACTTTAAGGACCCAGGAACGGGAGGGTGAGAAATTAAAAAAACCTCTAGTTGAGCCCATTTTTTACTAGTTACATCACCATCTATTGAGCCCTACCTGAAGCTAGTAACAAGGCCATATCATCGCTGGTTACTAACTAGATTCCGTTTCAATCAGATTCACCTTTTTTTGGGAACTTTTCAAGGCTGGAGTAACCCAGAGGAGGCAGCACTTTGTGATTTCGACAGCAGCTCAATTCAAGATAGTATGTATTTTATATTTTTTTGCGATCATTATTCTGATATTAGAAATAAGTTTATAACTCCACTCTTAAGATGCTCTATTATATCTGCAATTCTTGGATAACCCCTGGAATATTTTTGATATCGCAAACTATTTTGTAGCAGCTGTTCGGTCGAGAAAATTAA
The DNA here is from genome assembly GCF_964261635.1 of Lissotriton helveticus. Lineage (NCBI taxonomy): Eukaryota > Metazoa > Chordata > Amphibia > Caudata > Salamandridae > Lissotriton > Lissotriton helveticus. The sequence goes on along the minus strand of NC_136057.1, from coordinate 2,116,707,485 downwards.
GATGCCCAGTTATGACTCAATAATGAATTTCTCTGTTTTTATCATGTATTTTTAAGGGATATGAAATTGTATTACATCAGGATTTTCTGTGTATTTTTAATATTTTTCTAACACCCTAAATGTATTTTATGATATGTGATTTGTATGTGTACTTTTATGATTTTAATTAATCGAATAAAGTGGTTTTGATAATGATGACTTGAACATTGATGGCCTTCTGAAATTATTTTAGCTTCTGCAAAATGGCAAGGCAAACCTTTCCTCAATAGCCCATTCCTATCAACTTCCAGACCGAGAGACTCAATGGTCTCAAAGTTTTAACTGGATGATGTAGAGTGGAGCAAGTCAAGAGAATGTTCTTACTCTGGCACACTGGCAACCTCTGTAAAAGTGGAAATAAAATTATCCAGAACTCCTAATATCCTCAGAATGTCATCAGCAAACAATTGAATTTTGTGAGTTATCACATCAAAAGGCCTACCCACCTCCCTCCACTTCTGTGTTATTTTATGTGCCAGCAGCTCACCCAACAGAGCAAAGAGGCCAGGCATTGGAGGGCAACTTTATCTCATTCTTCTAAACGACAAAATGGAAAGTAAGCACACTCAATTTACTGGAATTAGGGCCATTGGATTTGTATAGATATCACAGATGAATTTTTACATCATTGGGCCAATTCCAGTTCTTTATAGCACATACTTCAAGAACAACTAAAGCAGTTGGTCAAAGTCTAATGTCTTTTCTAATCACTCAGGTGGGAATTTCTCAATTGAATAAATTCCTCAACTTGCATTGTTGAAGGTTTAACTCTTCTGTATGAAGACCAACTGTTCCTGATCTGTTAAGTAAGGCATGTGAGATTCCATTTAATTTGCAAGTATTTTCATAAAGATTTGAAGGTCAGCATTTATTATAGAGATCAATCTGTATGATTTGGATTTACTAGGTTTGTGCATAGGAACTACATCGGCTTCACTCATTGGAGTGATTGCGTACATTTCTCTGATTGAATTATAGCCTGTAGTCACTTCAGGGCCTATAAATAATCAGAACTCTTTTACTAAAAGATGCACATCAGAGCATCATGTCAGAGTGCCTTGTTGTCCAACGAATTTACAATTACTTTCTTGACTTCCCTTCATTACACCTTCCCTTTCTTTTTGGCTAAATATTGTAAATCAAGTCCATCAAAAAAATTGTAACATTCAGGGGATCTGGTGTCCTTCCCTTGCAAAAGCATGTTGTTTACCATTGTTGGAATTTGTGAGAGAGTCATTCTATCATGTAGTTCCTATATACCTATATAGGATCTGTGTGTTTAGACCACATGCACTGTGGGATTGGTGTCCAGACTGATTCCAGACACTCCCACCTGGTATGTTTGCCTGTACACCTCCTGGCTCAGAGTGCCACTGGAAACCCCTCTTACCAAGGAGAGAATAGTTCTTGGCAACTATCGAACATGACAACTCTGTCCCATCAGGGATCATTGAAAAAGCGCATTACTTTTCGCTCAGTCACTCTTGCTCACTTTGTCACAGAGAGATACACAGAATAAACAGTGGGACATTTCTCAACAAGCATTTATTGAACCTGTGTGATTCTAGTGTAAAATATTTGTGCTGAAATAACCATAAGACAGTAACAAATATAAATGATTATAAGCACCAACAGAGTAACTGGATGGTATGATGCGATCCTAACTAGATTTACCTAAGTGTACCTAGCATGTATGTAGGTGTAGAGCCAAGAATCCCCCTAGGACAAAGTCAACCCCATTACCTAAAATGAGAGACTGTGGACCCTGTCTTGGTCTTGAGATGGATACCCGGTGAGGGATGTCAGACCACTGCGAGCTAGAGTGTCTGCATGCAGGAACCGCAACATCTCGCGTCAGTGTGCCAGCATGGAAGTCCTTTTCTACTCTGACTACCTTAGCAAAATATGGTGTTTACATACCCAAAGTGGTACCCCGAGAAGTTCTACCTTGCTGTGTCATGTCACACTTAGGATGAGGAAAGGAATGACCCATATACATAGTTATTAAGCAGGAGATGGTAGTCCTGCTGAGTTTCCAAGAATTCTCATGCATAATGGATGAGATTAGTTTTCAGGGAATACCTCACGTCCTGTAAGCAGTACCATAACTAGGCAAAAGATAAGCCCCAGGAACCGTTATGTAGTGTAATGGTGGGGGAGAATATACATGAAAGGTTGAGTTGCTACTTGAGCCTATATTGGGATACCTATATAAAACTATTCAAGTTACAACCATAAGAAATTCTGGCATTCTTCTCAACTATTTACAGTCTGGCAGCCAACAATTTGTCCACATTATTTGCTCTTTCATACAATTGCTGATCGGTTGCAACAACATTCTTTCTGAATGGTTTTTAAGAGTGCACTAAACTGTCCCCTAAAAGCTTTATCTTCTCTGAGGAATTTTAAGACAGCAGTTTTCTTGTACCACTATTCCATTTTCTCTAACTCTGCCTTTAATTCTTTTCATAATAACTAATTTACACATCTGTTCTGCCCTGGTGTTATATATTTTCCTCTTATAACAGCTTGTCACAAGACACTCATAATTCCCTTAAACGTACTCTGTTATGTGTTCTTTAAGGTCTGCTTCATATATTATATTTTTTAGCATTCAAAAGACAAAATTCAATCAGTTTTATAATGATATATTTCAGCAACACGAAAATCCAATATGACTGGTACATGGTCCGACATTGCAATTAATCATATATCTATGTTATCTTTTGCTTAGAGTAACTCATCTGTACTCACTTTGTCTTTCAGCTTTTCTATCAGGGTTCTAACATAAGCCTACTGATTCAGTTTTGGGACATTAGTTGAGGCTACAGTCAGAGTTCAACTGTCTAACTTCCGAAGAACCACTACAAACCGTCCTTCTCTGTTATCTTTCAGAATCTCATCTACCTTAAAGGATAGTTCCCCAATGACTGCAATCATCAAACAGTACACCTTCTGTCTGGCTAAAGCCTGACATTGGATTGGGTAAGTTTTATTGTAAAGTACTCATATGTTCTAACTTAATCAATCAATCAATCAATCAAGAAATTGTGAAGGCTGCTACTCACCCGTGTGGGTCTCAGGCTACTCGGGGGGGGGCAGCTCTGAGTCAGCCAAAAAGCCCGGTCTTGAGTCTCTTCCTGAAGGTGTGCAGAGTAGGAGCACTTCTGGTGTTGCCCGGGAGCTAGTTTCAGGCCTTAGCCGTGACATTGGAGATGGCTCTTCCACCCGCTCTGGGTCTTGCGGATGCATGAGGTTTCTGCTAGGGAGAGGACGGTGTAGGATTCTTTTGGGTACGTGGAAGGAGACTCTTTCATTGAGGTATTTGGGTCCGGTGTTGAGGAGAGATTTGTAGGCGTGGATGAGTAGCTTGAAGGCTACTCTCTTCTTGACGGGGAGCCAGTGGAGGACTTGCAGGTGTTGGGTGATGTGCTCATGTCATGAGATGCTGAGGAGGAGTCTGGCCCTGGTGTTCTGGATGGATGTATGACGGTACGACGCGTACCGTTACAACGCGTCCCTTTACGAAGCAGTTTTAACAACGCAAGCCGTTACAACGACTTCTGTTGGGGGGGCGCTGATAGTGAATAGTTTAATTTACTATTCCAACACCAGTCCCCGTGGATAGTAGGGAAGGTGTGTGATAGTAAATTAAACTATCCCCTATCCTAGAGCGCCCTCCAGCGAAAGTCGTTGTAACGACTTTCGTTGTTAAAGCTGCGTCGTAACGCAACCGCGTTGTAGCGGTTGCGTTGTAAAGAATGTTCCCCGTTCTGGATGGTCTGGAGTTTGTGTAGCAGGGATTTGTTGATTCCAGCGTTGAGGGTGTTTCCGTAGTCCAGTCTGCTTGTTATGAGTGCATGGGTGATGGTCTTTCGTGCTTTGAGGCGGTCCCACTTGAATGTCTTGTGAAGGATGTGGAGGGTGTTGAAGCAGGTGGATTTGACAGCATTGATCTGGTAGGTCATGGTGAGGGAGGAGTCGAGTATGATGCTGAGGTTCCAGGCGTGATCTGTGGGGGGTTGCAGAGGGCAGTGGGCCACCAGATGTTGTCCCATGCTGAAGGGGTGGGTCCAAGACGTGGAATTCTGTCTTCTACGAGTTGAGCTTCAGGCAGATGCTTCTCATCCAAGCTGCCACGTCTTTCATTCCTTCCTGGAAGCTGAGTCTGGTGGCTTCGGGGTCCTTTATGAGGGAGAAGATGAGCTGGATGTCATTGGCGTGGGATACTTCGCTGAGTCCATGTTGTCTGACGATGGCAGCGAGGGGGGCCATGTAGATGTTGAAATCATGGGACTGAGCGACGATCCTTGGGGTACTCCTCAGTTGATCTCTGTGGGTTCACAGAGGCGAGGAGGGAGTTGGTGTCAAAAGCTGCGGATAGCGTCTAGTAGGATGAGGGCCGAGGTGTGGCCTTGGTCGGGGAGCATGCGCATGTCATCTGTGGCGGCAAGGAGGACTTACAAGATGGCTTACTTGCAGATATATTACTTTAGGTAACTCATTTGCTTGTGTTAGCCATATTTTGTAACATTTAACCAGGGAATTGAATCCCTGTACATTTAAAGAAAGTAAGTGTGCCATTGGTATCAGGAGTAATGCTCATCTGAATTTAATTTGTCTCCTCCTGAGTTTTTTTGGTCCAATCTACAGTGCTCTCTATTTATTTACTTTAGCCTGCAAAACATTCTGATATAGCTTGATCTCAAAGTCTTTGAGTTCTATCAAATCCACCAATATTTTCTCCTTTAGAGTAGAGCAGGATAATTTGGCCAGAATTCCCCTCAAACATGACCAAGAGATGGTCTGTTGTGTGGCTATCATCATCATCATCTTTATTTCGATCGAGAACCATAAAAGCAGATACGAACACATACAACACAATTACAATAATTACAGAGGCGCACAATTCAGGTACAGAAGTCGATTTGATACAATACAGTTAATAAAACTGTTGTAAGTTCCATACCAGCCAGATTCCATCCCTTGCACAAATGTTTGATGAATTTAGCAGAGTACCCCCTATAATATATCTGTATAATAAAACACATTGCCAGAGAACAAAAACCTCAGATAAAGCTCTCCAGATGGGTCTGTTATGCCATCCAGCAAACTGAAATAAAACCAATAAAAGGGGCCTCAAATTAGTTGATTCTCACCAACGAATTATGGTGCATAGTGCAAATTGTCATGCAACGCAGTGAATAAATGAGACTAAAAGATGTGTTTAAGCCCATTAAAAGCAATATAATATGAGGAAAGTACCTAAGACACAATTTACAAAAGAATATGGTAATCTGTTTTTCAATCCCCCGGGCTGAGGCAGGTCTGCCTTTACACATTTGTAGACCTTCAACTTAATGCTTCTCCTCAGGTGTACTAACATCACAGGCACAAATGCACTTGGACCGCCGTATTGAGGCTGCCTGGAGGTATCTTGCTGCCACATACATCACCAGCCTACAGATATCAGGTCGTAAGAGCCTGGTGGCAACCAAATAACTCCTCACACTCAAGAATCTACACTAGGAAAATAGTCCTTTCCTCCTCTAGGCATCATACATTGGACAGAGGAATAGAAAGTGGGATAAATCTTCTCTAGGCTCCTTACATGCTGGGCCTTCTGTGCTCTGATAGATCACTTTTGCCTACTTAGCATGAAAGGCCATAATGTGTAGAGACTGGTATCTAGATTTTAGGAACAATTTCCTGGTCAAAGGGGGAGTGATCAAATCAGTAGTATCCTCGTTACTAGGTGACAATTCAAACTCCAGAAAATCCAAAGTCAAAGTGCCTCTGCTGTTACCTATCTACTCTTGACGTAACATCTGTCAATAGGCCAAATTATTTAACAATTTAGAGCCAAGAGTGAGGCCTCTTGTGTTTCCCCAAACCTTCCCAGACCCAGCTTCCTAAGCAAAGACCTAATTGCAAGAGCCACGGTGTCTGCTGGATGCCAGGACTAACTAATATATGTCTGAGGGTGTGTCTATAAGTATCCAAGGCAGTGCATTCCAAAATTGCTCATTGTAAAATGTTCTTTGCCTCGTAAGACAAGCTTGAAGCACTTGGAACAAGAAGCCTCTATGTCAGTACATGTTGTATAGTGTATCATGTTTCTGATAGGTATATTGTCTCTCCTTAACCGGGCCTCTAAAATCTCACATTTGTGTTGCCATTGTCGTGCATGTCCTTTGCAATGGCGTTCATTGCAGACTTCATTTCCATTTTCACTCTATAGAACTGCCATTGCTATGTGAAGGCTAATGTTAGATTGTCCAACAGTGTCTTCTTTTGTGTTCATGCTGGACCCATCTTGTCTTTCCAGAAGGAGCGGAGATTGTATTGAGGTCTGTCCAAAACTGTTTTTTTCATGAGTTGTCGTTAATTCTCAATACAAATGACTCAGAAAGACTGAGCAGCAATTCACAATCAGGCGTATCACACTGTTAAACTGGTGTTTGCAAGTTTCCCTATTTCATTGCTATACACCATTCAACATTGGTTTGACTACTTTTTAATGCATGATATCTCACTGAGAACTGTCATGGCCTAGGCTCAATTTCCTTTTGCAAATAACACGGTCCCCGCCGTTGTACATGCTTCATTTCTACAACTTGCAGACTGATAAAAGGCTTTTCTCAGAAGGTTACCTCATAAATCTTATGCTCTCAACCGGTGTGCATGACTTTGGATTTCTCCACCACCTCTAAATTTACTCACCTTGACATTAGCATCCGTAGTGGCATGTCCAACTATCCACTGCGTTCACCTCACCTTCATGCCCAGAAGAGTGGACTGCCATGGGTAATGTGCCTGGGTCATGAGTCAAGGCCTCCAGCAGGTGCAGCAATGCAAAGTCAGTGGTGTTGGCTGCACAGTCCCCTTCCAAATGCCCAAGATGGTTGCCACAAGACTGTGCTGAGAGCAACACTTCTCTGGACATAAACATATTTTTTGTTTCTTCCTCACATTAGGAAAGCAGACCACTGGGGGGTCCAATTCATTCTTTCACAGAATCGCTATAAAACTCAGGGCATGTCTTATCGTATGTTTTTGAAAGAGCCACGTGGGAGCACAACATCTGAGCATCTCTATTGTTCCAGCACTGGCCACCCTCTATGCTTTCTGGTTTTGAAGTTCAAGTATTACATTGAACCATGAAATATAGTAGAACATAACAGACTCCAAAGAAGCATGAACTGCGCAGCCTAATGGTCAATTGTGTCTCAAGCATTCAGTTCCTTTTTTGATACAATTATTTGACATTAGAATACGTGCGATGAGGTTATCAAAATGATTTCGTAAGTTTCCAATGGAAATAGTTGGACATAATCTGCAATGATGAGAAAGCACAAACTACTTTTGTTGTTATAACCCCAATTGAGTAACTACAGTCAACAAAGTGGTATATACTAATGTAATATATCTGTTCCCATGAAGTCATGTAAATAAATGATTGGCATAATATTGCCATGTCTGTTTGCATCTCTGAGCTGTTCTTTGAAATGTCTTTAGTGATAGAATCTAATTTATATATCTAAAGCATTTCTATAGTGCTGATCTAGCAGCTAGGGAGGCAGAGCACATTCACAAATAACAAGTAGCCGATGGAATTATTAAAAACTCTATAGGGAACATTATTCAAGAGGGTAAAGTCTGAAGAAGTGTACTTTCACCCACTGTTTTAATGTTAGAAGTTCGGATTTAGCCTGAATTAGTTTAGGATAGAGTTCCACAAACTTGAAGATAGGCAAGTGAAGTTTTACTAAAATGTTTTTGTTTTTTCTGTTGTGTAGGAATTTCTAAAATATGCACTTTCTGCCTCTGATATTCTGCTGCTCATCTGTGAACTGAAGTTTATTCTTCAAATAGGATGGAAGAGCAATGTGTAATGCAAAATATCCTGGTTTCACAGATAACTGTAACTGGACAATTTTAAGTTTAATTTTATAACCATAGCTTCATTTTAACTGAGTTTTTGTTCAAGGGTATTTCAGAGGATTCATAAAACATAAGTTTAGAAATTGGGTTTTCTAATTGGCAGAGTTGTAAACCCTGTCCCAGCAGGTCCTGCAATCCTAATCAGGGTGACCTAGATACACACTTTAAATCAACCTGTGTTCACACTCTGGTAGCTTGGAACAGAGCAGGCATGCTTAACTTAGGAGGGAATATGTGAAGTATTTGTGCAACATGCACACACACACACACACACACAGGAACACAAAGACTCCACACAGGTAAAACAAGACCAAAATGATAAAAATTAAATCAGTAGAAGTCGAGATATGAATTTTTGAAGAATAAATGCAAAAATAGTGCTTAGAAGTCACTAGCAGTCAAAAGGTTACTTGCAAAAAGGACCCGTACAAATCCAAAGTTCAGGCTGATGACAATGGAAGGCAAGCTGGCTACGAGACTCATACAGGTCCCACTGAAAAAGTACCATGGATGGAGCAAGCTTCGATGTTGAGAGCACTATGCATCAGTTCCATTTCACACAGTGGGTTTCCGTGTTGTCAGAGAGCCCAATAGAGATTAATGCACTGCCACACAGAGTGTCATCGTCGGGTCCTGCCGGCTGTGAAACCGCAGTCATTGAACAACCTCTGCATCAGCATTGAAGGGCGATGCGTCGTTTACAACTGGTGCAGTGGTGACCATGCGTCGGTTTTGTAGAAAAACAACTGCAGTCCATATTTCTAAGGCCCAGGACTGGAGGGGGTACCTCAGGTAAGGGTAGGACTCACAGATGGCAGAGTTCAGAGCACCATCAGGATTGCAGAAAGTCTTTTGTGTCCCTGAAACTTCAGAAAACAGGAGGCATGCCAGCAAGCTCTTGGAGTCACTCTGGGTTCAAGTGAGATGCGTCCAATCCTTACCCTCAGCTGGGCAGAAATCCGCAGGCAGCAGGGTAGCTCAGCAAAGCAAAGAAACAGTTCCTCAGTACAGTCAGTCATGGCAAAGTTGTAATCCGTGCAGCACAGCAGTCTTTACTCCAGCAGAGATCTTCCCAGGCCCAGTAGTGTATTGATTTTGTAGGGTAAAAGCCCCAGAACTTATCCCCAAATGTGCCTTTGATATAGCGAGTGGGCGACATCAAAGCAACTCTCTGAAGTGCATAAAGATCCTTTTTAACCCAGCCCTATCTGCCAGGCTATCTGTGGGGGTACATCAGTGCTTGGCCTATTGATATGTAAGCAGAACCACCTCCCATCCTCACTGCCATGGCCCATCAGAATGCAGGTGAATACAGATGAGTGCTCAGAATGCAGATGAGCCTCACCTTCCTGTGTTTGTGGAAAAGGCTGCAGGCACACAGAGCAAAGCTTAGAGCAGAGAAATGTCCACTTTCTAAAAGTGGCATTTTTAACATAGTAATGTCAAATCCAACTTTACCACTAAAGAGGATTTATTATTACCATTTCAAAGATATTAAACATGATTTTGACACTCCTTTCTAATGAGGAATTACAGCATTAAAGTGTTTTAAGGATTTCTGAAAGCTAGCCTATGAGAAGAGTAGGCCTCACAGTAGTGAAAAATGAATCTGCTGTTTGTCACTACCAGTACATGTAAAACTTAAAAGAACATGTCCTATCTTTGAGTTACACAGCACCCTGCCCATAGGGCTACCCGGGGCCTACCTTGGGTGTGACCTATATGTAATAAAAGGGGAGTTTAAGGCGTAGCAAGTACTTTTAAATGCCAAGTCAGAGTGCACACACAGTCCATGCAATGGCAGGCCTGAGACAGTTTTGAGAGATTACTTGTGTAGATGGCACAACCGGTACTGCAGACCCACAAGTAGCATTTAGCTTACAGGCCCCTGGTATATGGTATATGTTGGAAAGTGTATTATTACTGGTTTTAAAAAATGCATCTACCACTGGCAATAATGCCACTAGCACAATATAGGGCTCGCAATAGGTCACAGAAAATGATTCCAATGCTCAACCCTTGGTTGCTTCACTGCGAGCAGGCAGGTTTAACCTCCCGAGACAGGTAAGTAAAGCATTTAAAAACAACAATTCAGTGAATAATAAAGACACAAAAAACTTTAAAAATCCAACACCAATTTATAAGATTCGGAAATATTTTTATCTTCAAAATGACACCAAAATGAAACAAATTCAAATTAGGGAACAGGAGATATTCTTTTTAAAGATGTAGCACTATATAGCACATAGAAACCTATAGCGCCTATTGGGACATCTCGTTGCACTAGACCGGGACAAAGCCACATTTTTGATCCAACTGCAATGGAGCCCTGCTGGGCTATCCCGTGTGGTAGTTCTTAGTCAAAGTTTTTACCTTCTGATTTAGAAACTTTTTGTGAGCTTTTTTTCCCGGGGTACCTCAAAGCTCTCAGCCAGTGCAGTTTCGGTGAGGTTTCACTGGCTTGTCGTGTGAATGTAATCCCGGTCAAACCTATAGAAGTCAGACCTCTGGAGCTTTCTAGTGGGACGAACCAGAGATCCAAGCTGGCTTAAGGTGAGTAGCTTGACTCTCGCGGTTGGTCCTGGCCACCTTTTCTACGTTTGGACTTAAAAACTTTTACAGACCATTTTCTCCCAAAGTCCCTCGATTCTCTTTACCAGGCCGGATTCAGTGAGGGTTCACTGGCTTGGGTTTCAACCAGCTCCCGATGAATCCCTGGAAGTCGAAACCTCTGAAGCTTTTCAGCAAGACGAACCTTGAGGGCAGGTCGGCTCGCGGTTGAGGGTCGCCGGCTTGGCTGGCCAGATTGAGTCAGTCCACTTATGAAGCTTTTTTTCAAAGTTGCTCCAAAGTTCTCCAGACTTCTGGGACTTCTTCCTTATAGTCCTTTGAGGGTCCCAAAGTGTCCAAAACTTACTCCAAAGGTCTGGAAGCTCTAAGATTGTCCTTGAACGTTTGGGACTTCAATTCCCCCAATCCACTTGGACAAACCCCTTACAAATCCACTGGCAGTACTCCAGGTTGGGGTTTCTTGGTGGTGATGGTCCAGGTGAGCTCTATCAACCTGTAGCTTGAAAGGATTCCACTCTTTAAACCTTTTGAAGCAGGTTTTATCCACATGCCTGTAGTTCCAGATTGTGCAGCAGGCACAGTCAGCCACAGTGCAGGACCTGGTTGGTGCAAATCAAACTTCCATCATGGACCCTTCTTCTTCCTTTAGTTTCAAGCAGCAGATCTGAGAGGCACGGCCTCTTTCAGATACGTATTCAGTGTTCTTTGAAGTCACACATGAGGGCACTCATGTCCAGTGAGGTGTAGAGCAACACTCCAGAGCATGACCATTTCCTCCAAAGTGTTACACAAGGGTGATCCAGCGGCCTATAGAAAATATATCATAAACAACGCTACCCAACTTCATAACCTAAAAACAAAATTATATACTAAATTATGGACCCATTTATGAACCTGACATATTTTTGGGCCTACTGAATCAGGTGATCGGATTAAATCTATATACAACTAATTTACAAACTATATACAATATTATACATTAGCGGAAAGAATATTGTCATTATAACAAATCTTAACTATTTAAACGACCACCATTGGCGACATGATCTAGCTAATAGTAACCTACACTTCTGAATAATCAAGACCAGCTTGTTTGTCAAAAGTAAGATTTTATTTACTAAATTATGGTATTTCAATTGATAGTTTTATAAAAGAAATTTATTAGCATTAAAGCAAGCATGATTGTAAAGAAACGTGAGAAAAATACAATTTAAGCAATTGAATCAAAGTTAAAGTAAGTATTTAAAGTTTAGCATTTCTAAAACCTAATTCCCTAACTGAGCTAAATAGATAGAAATTAAAGTAAAGTTCTTTGAGGATTCTTACGTGCTCCACGCAATGTCCGACAGCACTTCACCCTCATCGGAAAGTCAGAAAGCAGCAGCCAGCCCATCCCTAAGGGCATGACTTTTTATACCTTTCTACGCTAACTAAACTACGCAAAGGAAAGTTTTCAGAAATCTTCGACGTCCCATTGGCTGAGAGTGACAAGTGACATGTCACCCACATTTCAAATCTTCCATTAGGTCACTTTTCTTAAGGACCATTGTCCTTTCCGAATGCAACCAGGAGCTTCCTAGGTTTGCAACAAATGTACAATAATGTTCTCACTGCTTCCAATTGATTTCCGCGGATGCCAAGTTAAGGGCTGACAAAATGTTCTTTTTCGACCTTGGCCACGTCCGACAGAATGATGATAGCACGTCAGTTTTTGCTTTGTGAATGCAGCTTTTGACGAACACTTTATTTCAGAATGGGCGTCTCGTGACTTTTGCAGAAGTAAAATTCAGCTTTTTTGTAACTCGAGCAAACTAGGCCCAAAAGCAGGCAACTTATGCTTTCTAGTATAAAACAAACACAAGAAAAGTATTAATGTAAGAAATAATGTAGATTCTGTATCCACCCCAGGATTTACTAATTAATTAACCCACCCGATTAATCAAATGTTACCTAGCAAATGCAAACAAATAAAGCAGCGTTTATATCTACCAGTCTTCATTAATCCATGAGACTTATGTGCACCTAGAATAGTAGAAATGACATCACACAGACAAGGAAAAGCAAAACAAGCACATGCTTCTTTTAAGTTTGCAGCAGTTAGTAGTGACAAAAACGAAAACAATAAATTATTTTATTATTTTGCACGAACAAAAAGATGCAACAATTATGCACGTTTATGAGCACACATGTTAGTCCCCCCATGTGTAAAGTTTAATCTAAGTTGTATTAGCACGACATATCACAAATCATTAATATTATTATTCATGTTATGGAAATGTGACTTCACGAGTTTAAACAAAATTTTGTTTTCTATCTCGCTCCATCAACTCCCTCATCTGGTGATTAACAAATCACCACACCAGCACCCAAAATTTTTGGTAATTTAAACTTCCGAGAAATCGATTCAAATTCATTTGTATCAGTAATCCTAAAAGTCTGTTTCTGCATAATCTTTGGAATTAGCATAACGCTCTCTATGTAACTCCTGTAATTCGATCTCCCTTTCTTCTTCTTTTCTAAATTTATAGATTCTTTTCTTTTCTTTCAACTGCTTCTTTCTTTTATGTAACAAACAACCTATTTTGGTCAAAATAAAAATGAATACTATTATAAACAAAGGTGCCAGAATCTTGCCAAGAATTGAACTTCCAATATCGTGAAACCAGTTTTTAATTGCTTGGAACCTTTTTGAAAGTTTCCCTGTAAAATCATCTTCTTCTAAAGGAATTATCTCTGAATGCATTTGTGTAATATTCTTGATATACAATTCAATATTCTTACTTTCGTCAGGTATATATGTGCAACAATGTTGTACATGTAAAATGCCACAGACTCCTCCCTCTTTTGCTAGAAGTATGTCTAAAGCAAGGCGGTCTTGAATTACCATGGATCTAATTGCAATAACTTCAACATTCACTAATTGAAACCCATCAGCTGTGTCAGTTGATAATCTATCAACTATAGTGGACAATTTTCTGATTCTCCCTGCATTTAAGGTTATACCAACAAAAGGTATTACTGCTTGAAAAATATCTCCCAGAACTTCAGTAAAAGTTTCTCTTTTAACTCTATTTACATAATTATGAATTTTAAATAATCCTTCTGAATCTCTGTCAACATGAAACACTTTAGGAAAAACAATTCCCACATAACAAGTTCCATACCAGTGGTCTGGAAGGTTGTAGTAGGCTTTGTCACCACAAACAAAATAAATCCCAGGAAAGATTGGATCCTTTCCACCTTTGAATCCCCAACCTCCCAAAATCTGATAAGTATCTTCACAGTTACTTGCACCTACAAAGTAATTATCAAAAAGTGTGTTATCTCTCCTAATGCAAAGCTTTCCACTAACTGGTTTGTCTATGTGAATTGCAATATTTTCAAGCATTTTGCCATTTAACTTTTCATCCTCTTTCTGCCAGAATCTAGACTTAGTCTGCTTGACTAATTCATTCCTCTTATAAATTGCTCTTCTCTCCTCAACCATATTCAAAAATTTCTTTCCTTCAGCACTTAATTTACAAGTTAGATTATTTTTATAAGCATACTCATAAGTGAGTTCGTTAGTAACTAGGAAAAATTCTCTCATTTGTTTTGCTTTCTTATGCTTATTTAAAGCGTTTTCAATCTTAATATTTGCAAAAATCTCGTCAAAATCTGAATAGTAATATTCTAAGCGTCCAGTTTGATAAAATAAGCTAGTTAACACACTACATGTTACACCATAAGTGAGAGGAAGCATATTATATGTTACTCCCTCAGAAACAGAAGCAGGTAACTTAACGCAGACGTATCAGTCTTTTGCATCCATTACCTTAACATATTCACTCAATAGCTTTGTGAATGTATTACTTGAAAAATCACTAATTGATTTATCTTGATGAATGTTAGGCTGATGATCAATAACTTTTGCAGACGCACTATGTTTAGTTTGGCTAACCAGAGCTTTGCTTGTTATGTTAACTTTGTGTAATTCTCTGTTCATCTCCAAAGGGATAATCACAGCTAAAACCAACCAGAGCAGAATCAAAATGAGCAGACACACCAGAGTCATCTTACAGCATCTCTTAAAAACAGAACACTTTGAAGTGCTCTCCTTAACATAAGGCATTTTTGGTTAGTTTAGCCTCAAAATAATAAAACAAAAATTTTTTAAATCTAAATTTATATTTACACCCTCCTTTTAAAATATTATTATTTTTTTTTTTTTTTTTTTTTAAAACCTTAAACAAGATTTCTTCGACCTTATGTCATACATAAGTTTTCTTCAACTAAACAGTTTTTCTTCGACCTTGTGTCAACTAACAAATTTTCTTCAGCCTCTTGCCAATTTAATATTTCTTTACTTCAATCATTGTCACTAATTTCTTGGACTTCGTCTTCTTCTTCACTACTACCATATATGTCAATAACAGGTGGAATTACTAAATAAGTCCACTCAGGAGACTTGTATTTTTGGTTTGGTCTTACTATTCTTTTTCCTTTTCTCGACACCACTTCAATTTTCCTTCCAACTCCAACTTCTTTTCCAGGACTCTTTTGACTACTGATTTCTTCGACTTGTTCTTTTGGTTTCTTGATCAATCTGACTCTCAATCTTCCACCAGGCCAGTAGTCTGCTTTTCTCACGTACTTCTTCTTTGGTTCAGAATTATTTGATTCTGACTTCCAAGTCCTTTTCTTTCTGTTTTCACTTTCACCATCCACGTCACTTTCTTCAGTTTCGTAGTCTGAAATTTCAATTGACTCAGGAACTTCTCTATTCGGCAATTTCACTCCTTCAGGAACTTCACTTTGTTTTCCATCACTGGTACTCGGTAATTCGTCTTCCTCCTCTTCTTCAATTACCCCCAACTTCCCAGATTTCGGATTTCTGTTCCTTACTTCAGAGTTTGTTCTCTGCCTTTCGATACTCTCCTGGTCTGAAACTTCTTTTTGTTCTGCTTCTTTGTCTTCGATAGAGACAACCGAATCCTCAGTTATCTTTCCCTTTAACAGATTCTCTTCACCTTCAGAATCTATTTCAATGATTTCCAAGTCTTTTCTTGTCAAATTTCCATTCACTGGCACAGTTTCCAGATGTCGACTTTCTTGTCGATCTTCAGAATCTGGATTTATTTCACCTTCTGTTTCGCCTTCTGCTTCAGAATCAGAATCATCTGTGGTATCACTTTCAACATCAGAACTCTCAGGAGTTGGTACTGGAATTGTATGACTAGGATGAATCCAGCGTTTCAATCCTCTGCACTTTACAGCATTAGTAGTGATCAAAATTATCTGCCTAGGCTTCTGCCATCTAGGAGCTAGACAATTCCTTCTCCGATGTACTTTCGTTCTGACCCAATCGCCAGGTCTCAGATCATGTGTCAAAACCTTTTCATTTGATTGTGCTTCAGTTCCCACCTGATTAGACACAGAAGTTACCATATCAGATAACCTTTTACAGTAATCCAAAATAGCACTGTCATTTATGCTCAACAGTTTACCTACAGGTACAAAAGCTTGCCTCATAACTCTTCCCATTAAAATTTCATGAGGACTCAAACCTGTCTTTTTATCTGGTGTACTTCTTAATGACATCAAAACAAGTGGAAGAGCATCAGTCCACTTTACACCTGTTTCAAGACACATTTTTCCAATTCTGTTTTTAATTGTTCCATTAATTTGTTCAACCACCCCTGATGCCTCTGGTCTGTATGCACAGTGTATTTTCTGCTCAATGCTCAAAGCTTTGCAAATTAACTTCATCAGTTTGTTATCAAAGTGGCTTCCTCCATCACTCTCAATAGTGACTGGAAAACCGTACCTTGGGATGATTTCTCTGAGCATTAGTTTTGCTACTGTAATTGAATCACAATGTCGTGTAGGGAAAGCCTCTACCCATCTTGAAAATAAGCAAACAATTACAAGCACATATTTCAAACAATTGTGTAAGGGCATTTCAATGAAATCCATTTGTAACCTGGTAAAGGGACCACCCTCTCGACCAATTATTCCTGTCCCCACCACTGATTTTCTGTTTGGATTCATTTGTTGGCATGACAAACATCTTTGACAAAAAGATTCTGCAATAGTTCTGAACTTAGTATTGAACCATGTTTCTCTGAAAAGTCTAACCATAGAATCTCTTCCTAGATGTGCTGGACCATGATATAATCTGGCCATGTCAGCAATCAAGCAATTTGGTAAGACTACTCTGCCATCTTTGTAAACCCACACTCCATCTTCTTCACGTGGTCTACAATCTGATCTTAACCACAAGTCTTTTTCTTCATCTTCTGCTTCATTTTGTAAATCTCTAATCTCATGCCATGTTTCTACAACTGTTGTTAGCATTAATGAATTTGAATCAGTTTCTTTACTCCTTTCCCGATTGTATGAATAATTTTTTCTTGCGCAGTATTTAGCTGTTTCATCTGCGAAGGCATTGCCCTTGGAAATATAATCAATTCCTCTAGTGTGCGCTGCACACTTAACAATGGCGATTTCTTTCGGCAATTGTATTGCTTCAATTAATCTCCTAATGAAAACAGCATTTTTAATTGGTGATCCTGCTGATGTCATGTATCCTCTCTGTGACCAGAGTTGTCCATAATCATGCACAACTCCATATCCATACTGACTATCAGTAATGATGGTAACTCTTATATCTTTTGATATTTCACATGCACGAATCAAAGCAATTAATTCAGCCACTTGTGCTGAACGAACTCCTTCAAGACATGATGCTTCTTCGACATCTTTGACTGTACAAACTGAATATGAAGCTTTTAAGACACCTCCTTCGGATCTTAAACATGAGCCATCTACAAAGTAGACAAAATCCGATTCAGACAAAGGTCTGTCTTTGATGTCTTTTCTTGGTTTAGTGCAGAATTCCATGACATCTAAACATTCATGTTCTGTTTCAATGTCATCAACAATTTCAGAATCAGGTAGTAATGTAGAAGGATTCAGATTCAAACATCTTGAAATTGAAACATTATCTGCTCCTAGTATGATTTTCTCATACTTTGTCAATCTGCTACTTGTTAAGTGCTGAGTCTTACCTCTTGTCAGTAATATTTCTACTGAATGAGGTACAAAAACTTTCACAGGAAATCCCATAATGATCCCCTCACTTTGTTCGAGACTAATACTTGTAGCTGCAACTGCTTTTAAGCAACCTGGTAATGCTTTTGCAATTGGATCAAGAACTGCAGAGAAATATGCAATAGGTTTCTTTAGATTTCCGTGTCTCTGAATCAACACAGATAATGCACATCCTTCTCTCTCACTGCAATACAGTTCAAAATCTTTCTCATAATTTGGCATACCTAAAGCAGGAGCTTGACATAAGCTCTTTTTCAGGTTTTCAAAAGAATCCATCTCAGCATCATTAAGAATAATTGGATCTTTTACATCTGACTTTGTCAGTCTTTGTAGTGGTTTTGCAATTACTGAAAATCCACTTATCCATTGTCGACAGTAACCAACCATTCCCAAGAACATTCTGACCTGTCTTTGTGTTCTTGGTGGTAACATTGCTTGAATCATTTTTATTCTCTCTATTGTTACTTGTCTTTTTCCCTTTGCAATTCTGTGACCAAGATATTTTATTTCTTGTTTGCAAAACTGTAGTTTTGCTGGGGACACTTTATGTCCTTCTTCGGCAAGGCGATTTAACAGAATTATTGTGTCTGTCACACAATTTTCTCTTGTCTTTGCAGCTATTAACAGATCATCAATATACTGCACTAACGTTGACCTACCAGGTAAGTCTAGGTCTTCTAATGATCTTTTTAACAGTTCATTAAAGATTGAAGGACTTTCTGTATAGCCCTGTGGGATTCTTGACCATCCGAGGGTCTTACCTTGGAATCTGAAAGCAAAGATTTCATAACTGTCTGGATGTAAGGGAACAGTAAAGAATGCATTGCAATGATCAATGACTGTATACCATTCAGCATCATGTGGAATCTGATATAGAATTACTGCTGGATTTGGAACCACAGGACAACATGGAACGACAATTTGATTAACCTTTCTCAAATCTTGTACGATTCTAAATGTTCCATTAGACTTTTTAACTCCCATAATTGGTGAATTACAAGGACTACTCTCCATTTCTTTTAATACACCCTGTTTGATTAATTTTTCAATTATAGGTGTAATACCTTCAATTGTTTCTGTTTTCATTTTATACTGTGGAATGTTAGGAAATTCTATTCCCTGTTTCAATGTAATTTTTACTGGATCTACATTTTTCATTAGACCCATCTCGTTCCCAGTAAAATCCCATATTTCAGATTTCACTGTTTCCTTGAGTTCTTCAGGTAAATCCTTTTCTTCAAATGCAGGAAACAATTTTGTTTCTTCTGCTTCCATCATCATCATTGTCATTCTGTATAAACCATCTTCCTCCATTGTTTGTAACTCAACTCCATCAGGAGAACAATATATTCTGCAATTCATTTTACATAGGATGTCTCTGCCCAATAGATTCACTGGACTACTATTACAAACCACAAATTTGTGTTTGTCTCTGTAATTTCCAATTTCAACTGGAACTGGATCAGTTAAGTCAGTTTTAATTTGCTGATTACTTACTCCGACAACTTGGATGGTATCCCCAGAGAGAGGTAGGTTTTCAATTTCCACTGATCTAACAGTAGAACGGGTAGCACCAGTGTCCACTAGAAAAGTGATGTCTACATCATTAACTTTCCCGTTTACAAAAGGACCAGACTGGTCAACCTCAAGAGTGGCTCCAACAACACACTCTTCCTCCTCTCTCGGGCACCGTCAGCAATAATCATCAGAATCGCTGTCTTGACTTTCTGCTAATAAAAACTGTTGTGAAGCATTTTGCATTTGTACTCTTTGCTGCTTTTGCTGTTTTTGCGGTTTTATTACCTGTTCACTTCCCTGAAATCCCACGTTTGGATTATATTTTTGAACTCCCCCACAATTCGGAAAAGGTGGTTGTGGCAATTGATCCTGACGATTATTCACCTGTTGCTGTTGTTGTTGCTGCAATTGTCGCTGAATGTTTAATTCGTTTAACCCCTGTTGCATCTGTAGCTGTCGCTGCAGGTCAACACCATTCTGCATCTGTGGATTTAATAAGGGATTCTTTAAGTTTTTAGGAGGATGAGGACACTCGTCTCTCCAATGTCCAATTTCGCCACAATTAAAACAAGGTAATCTTTGTTTCAACTCCTCAATCTTTGGGCTAAATTTCTTTGGGAAATTATTACTTTTAAACTTTCCTTGTATCTGGTTTGTATTTCCAGTTTGAACAAAATTAGTGTTCTTATTACCCATGCTGGCAATCTGTTGCTCAGCCACCTTTACCTGAGCCCACATGGCTTTCTCCTTGAGCTTCTTCTGTTTTACTTCTATTTCATCACTGCAATACTTAGCCTTTCTTAGAATATCATCTACAGAAAGTGATTGCCATCCTACAATGCTATTTCTGATCATTTCTCCGATTTCAGGTTTTAGTCCATAAACAAATCTATAGACAAAATGACTCATATCCTTTTCATCTAGTTTTTCATAACCACTGTATTGTTTAAAGATTAACAGTAGTCTTTCATAAAAAGAATGAACTGATTCTTTTGTTTCCTGTTCTGTCCTTTCTATTTTAACCCAATCGACTTCTTTGGGTGGAATTTTGTTTTTCATCCAAACAATCACCTTTTCATAAAAATCCATTACAAGAGGATTAGGAGCACCTGTTTCTTTGATTCGCTCAGGTTCTGTTTTTGGCCAACTAATCGATATTTTGCATTCTGTCCAAAGATCTGATGGAACGACAATGTCAAAAAATCCATCTAAATCAATCCACAGAACTTTTGACACTTTGATAAATCTATCTACTTGTCTGTACCACTCCACTGGTTTTTCCCTCAATTTTGGAAAGTCATTCGTAAACAACAGAATGTCCTGTCTCGACCAAGGGACATGAACATATCCTCCACCTGCAATTTCTCTCATTGGAAATTGTTTTGACAATTTTTCCAATCTTTCATCTTCCTTCTTTTTCGTCCATTTTACTCTCCACTTATTCAGTTCTCCTAGCTTTTTGATATAAACAATCAAATCTTTTATATGTACTATTCTTCACATTGAGTTCAAACTTTCAATGTCACTTTCTGAAAAGTCTAATCTGTAATGTTTCGCAAAATTCTTTTGTTTGCTCACATCGATTTCAAGTTCCGCTGCTAGATCCTCTAGTTGATCATATTTATTTTTTGTTTTCCACTGAATGCTTTTGCAAATGAACAGTAGTTCATCATCTCGATAGTAATTTAAACTATCTGGACCGATTGTTCCGATTATTAATTCTTCGATATTCGCTTTTAATTTGGCCACATCAAGTTTTGGTGTGGTTACCCTGACTTCAGGACTTCCTATATCTGATATAGCACCCATTGGTGTTTTCGGAGATAAATCCTCATTAAAGGTTAAATCAGGCATTCTCGATTTAGAAGAGTTTATTTCAGATAAGTCTGAATAAAATTTTTCAGCAACCTTTTGAATTT
The DNA here is from genome assembly GCF_964261635.1 of Lissotriton helveticus. Lineage (NCBI taxonomy): Eukaryota > Metazoa > Chordata > Amphibia > Caudata > Salamandridae > Lissotriton > Lissotriton helveticus. The sequence goes on along the minus strand of NC_136057.1, from coordinate 2,116,686,402 downwards.
CTGCATTTAAAGGAATAGTTAATCCTGTCTTGTTTGTTTCTTTTTGGTCAAATACAGGCTGAACAGGACCAATCGTTACTGGAACTGTCACAGCTTCCATGCCTTTTGTCATTCTTTTTATTAATTCTTCTTTAGATCTTAAATATTCATTATAATCGACATCTTCAACATTTCTTGCCTCTCTTGTATAATCTTTTGGAGCTTCTCTTGCCCTTGGAGCCATTGTAAAATGTCTACCTTCATTTCGAGCATTTTCAAATTCTGGTCTTCTAGGAGTTTCAATGATTTCACAATTATTTGGATAAAGTTTAGGAGCTTCATTAATTGGAGGTGCACTCGGTGAAGTTTCAGTAGAAACCACCGGAGTAGACCATGATCTAGGAGGTCTCAAAGGTTGGTTCTTTCTAGCTGTAGTATATATTTCTTCCATAACTGCATCCTCAGATTCACTTTCCATAGATTTCCCTGTAGGAGTACCCATTACCATTTCTTGTATTAAATACAATCCTTCACTCATGTTTCCCTGTCTCCACATTCGCAATCTATCTTCATGAGTTTCTCTTCTCCAAGGTGGATTTTTAGAAGGTCTTTTAATTCCACTAGCTTCTCTTTGTAACTGATACATCTCATCTTCCCACTCAACTAAAGCTTCAAATTGAGTTGGTCTCGGTTTTGGAATAAGAGCATTCATTTTCTCTCGTAAATTTCTCAAAACTTTTACGTTAAATGAACCTTCATCAGGCCAAGTTAAAACACCATCGTTCTTAGTATAGCGTTTCCAGCTATCAAACCATAAGACGGTATGATATCCATATTCACCTTCCATGTACGCTGCAGGTGTTTTATACTTATGAAGTAGTTTACCACCTCGCGTTTCAATTTTCTTGTCAGGTGAAAATAAATTTTTAAATTTCTGAAATAATGTTGGCTTTTTCTCAACATGTTTAAAATGATAACTCATTTTTAAGAGTTAATTCTAATTCACAAAATCGTTCGTAAAATATTTCCGGGATGTTCCGCAAAACAACCAATCCGTGCGCGAAATACACCGACAAGCCAATGACAGTTGAGCTACGTCACGTTTCTGCTCAACCAATAAAATTGGAGTTTTCCAAAAAAAACAATTAGCTTACAGATCGTCAGAGACTCAAGAGCCAATCAGAGTATAGTTTGTGACGTAGGTCACCCAATCCCAGCGCGGCTCTGTGACGTACACAGCAGCTGCGGTTTCTCGTTTCTCACTCCTGGCGCTTACCCCTCCTTCACAAAATCTTTTCACAGCGCCATTTTAAGAACACTTTTCAGTGTAAATTAATTCTTAACAATGACTATAAGGACATCATCTGTTCGTTTCACTATTTAGGATAGTTTACATACATTCAAGTATCCACACTTCGGAATAGACGGCGCTATTCACACTAAGGATAATATTCAATTGTCGGTAGAGTAACCTTTACCCCACCCTTCTAACACGTATAATTATGAACTCGCTTTCCTCTGAACGCACCGCGAAGTGACAGTTCTAAGAGTTCCACTTGAACATAAAATACAAATCAAACTCGCACTTTCACACTGAAAATTCCCTAATTTCGAACACACATGAAATCCGTACAGGACTCTCACCTGTTTATAGAGATCATGCACCGTTAGCAAAATAACGACGTTATCCGTACAGGGCTCTCACCTGTTTATAGATATGAAACATGTACCCGTACAGGACTCTAACCTGTTTATAGATAATCATGCACCAACGCTACTTTACCCTTCATTCAAGCTCGGATATAACTAATACTCTTATCACAGTGAGTTTTATGGAAGGCGCTTTGTCCCTATTCTCATGCTGCTCTAATTTCTTAGAAAACCCTCACTATACAAGATTCACACCTAGCCCTAAAACTGTGCTGCTCGGCGACAACTCTATGGTACACGGCGATACCTCTTGTGATACTCGGCGATATCACTACAAACAGAACAGATGGCTTGCGTGACTAATTTCTCGCCACACAATCTATACCGGTATAGCTTACAGATAGCACGAAAAACGAACTCAACATGTGTTAAAACGTCGATCCTATTTCCATACCATAACACTTTAGTAACCCTTAGCAACCAACATATTACCTTGGTTACCCTTAGCAACCATCAATTTCTGCTACCAGAGAATTGATCCAGCGGCCTATAGAAAATATATCATAAACAACGCTACCCAACTTCATAACCTAAAAACAAAATTCTATACTAAATTATGGACCCATTTATGAACCTGACATATTTTTGGGCCTACTGAATCAGGTGATCGGATTAAATCTATATACAACTAATTTACAAACTATATGCAATATTATACATTAGCGGAAAGAATATTGTCATTATAACAAATCTTAACTATTTAAACGACCACCATTGGCGACATGATCTAGCTAATAGTAACCTACACTTCTGAATAATCAAGACCAGCTTGTTTGTCAAAAGTAAGATTTTATTTACTAAATTATGGTATTTCAATTGATAGTTTTATAAAAGAAATTTATTAGCATTAAAGCAAGCATGATTGTAAAGAAACGTGAGAAAAATACAATTTAAGCAATTGAATCAAAGTTAAAGTAAGTATTTAAAGTTTAGCATTTCTAAAACCTAAGTCCCTAACTGAGCTAAATAGATAGAAATTAAAGTAAAGTTCTTTGAGGATTCTTACGTGCTCCACGCAATGTCCGACAGCACTTCACCCTCATCGGAAAGTCAGAAAGCAGCAGCCAGCCCATCCCTAAGTGCATGACTTTTTATACCTTTCTACGCTAACTAAACTACGCAAAGGAAAGTTTTCAGAAATCTTCGACGTCCCATTGGCTGAGAGTGACAAGTGACATGTCACCCACATTTCAAATCTTCCATTAGGTCACTTTTCTTAAGGACCATTGTCCTTTCCGAATGCAACCAGGAGCTTCCTAGGTTTGCAACAAATGTACAATAATGTTCTCACTGCTTCCAATTGATTTCCGCGGATGCCAAGTTAAGGGCTGACAAAATGTTCTTTTTCGACCTTGGCCACGTCCGACAGAATGATGATAGCACGTCAGTTTTTGCTTTGTGAATGCAGCTTTTGACGAACACTTTATTTCAGAATGGGCGTCTCGTGACTTTTGCAGAAGTAAAATTCAGCTTTTTTGTAACTCGAGCAAACTAGGCCCAAAAGCAGGCAACTTATGCTTTCTAGTATAAAACAAACACAAGAAAAGTATTAATGTAAGAAATAATGTAGATTCTGTATCCACCCCAGGATTTACTAATTAATTAACCCACCCGATTAATCAAATGTTACCTAGCAAATGCAAACAAATAAAGCAGCGTTTATATCTACCAGTCTTCATTAATCCATGAGACTTATGTGCACCTAGAATAGTAGAAATGACATCACACAGACAAGGAAATGCAAAACAAGCACATGCTTCTTTTAAGTTTGCAGCAGTTAGTAGTGACAAAAACGAAAACAATAAATTATTTTATTATTTTGCACGAACAAAAAGATGCAACAATTATGCACGTTTATGAGCACACATGTTAGTCCCCCCATGTGTAAAGTTTAATCTAAGTTGTATTAGCACGACATATCACAAATCATTAATATTATTATTCATGTTATGGAAATGTGACTTCACGAGTTTAAACAAAATTTTGTTTTCTATCTCGCTCCATCAAGGGTCTCCCAGAAAGCACTATTTCTCCTAAATTCAATATGGCTGAAGTCTCAGCAGAGAGGCAAGAGCAATAGGATGGCTCATCTCCATAGACTCTCTCCCCGTGGCATCTGCACATTCCTTCCTTAAGCCTGCCATCTGGCTGGGTTTAGAGGGTATGGGTATAAATGAAACTGACTTCTTCTGCCTATCTACTCCTTCTTTTGAAGATAATGGTTTATGACCCCTCCCTCCTGCTCTGGCATTCCTATGCAGCAGAACCCTCTCCTCCCAGAATTGCTCTTCACCCTAGAGGTTACTAATCACCTCATTAAAGCAGCATGGCGAATCCACTTAACTCTGACCAATCAGGGAAGATCACTGGAAGGCTGAACTTTGGTTTACAGTTGAGAAAGTTGTATCACTTCTTGTCTGTACATGCATTTTAGGATTAATTCAACAATAGCATATTGCTGGATTTATCAAACCCATTCTACTAAGACCTTGAATGAAATTTTCTGTGTTTCCTGGCTGGAGGAAATAATAACTTTTTGCCATGTTAAACTATGTGACTGGGGATCTGCAATGGGGAAAACGAACTAGGCAATTTTTCCAACATCAGGGCTTATAAATCATATTTTATAAGGACCCTGTCCATATCTACAGAACTCCCCACCCCAGGAACACAAACGGGAGACTCTAGGAGTTCTGACTATGTAAAAATATTGCAGATCCTTGCTCCTCCGTGATCCTTGCACAAAAGTCAATTTTGGGAAGCACTGTACTGAAATTTGGGAAGTGAAAGGTGCAATTTCACTAAACCTATGGCATATAAAGTCTATTTTATAAGGGTCCTCCTTATAAATAACTGACCCCCCACAACTGGGACACCTAGGAGAGACCCTGGGGGTACCTAATATGTGAAAATACTATAGTTTATTATTTTGTAAGGGCCTTAAACACCAAAGTAAATTTTTGACTAGGCCTTGGTGGTGAACTTCACTCTGTTTGCAGAGTTTGCAGAGTTTTCTGCACTCCGCACTCCACGAAGCTCGCGGAGTGCAGAAAACTCTGCTTTGCGATGTGCAGCAGAGTTTTTTCCCTGCTTGCAATCGTGAACGGTACGTTTTCTGTTCGCGAGCACGAGCTGCCGCTCCTGAGCAGCAGGTATACCAGCACAAACTGCAGTTTTCACTGCACTCTGCCACTCATGGAACTTCGCTTTTTTTTTGTAACTTCACGGTGTTCCGCGTAGCAAAACTACGCGAACTACGCCCAGGCCAATTTTTGACACAATTTACATTTTAAACGCAGTACCGCAACACAGGGCTGCTTTTAAACTGACCTCAGGCCTCAGCAGTGCACTCATGCAAGTGCAGAAAGAACAGATGGCCTCTAAACTGCCCTGCCCTACTATATATACTAGAGACTTGGAGGTAGTATTCAACCCCCTGCTCTTCTATGTACTAGGGCATTATCGGGGAGGCCATGCCAATCAAAGGGGTACCCTAACCCATAGTGCACTCCAGTGTATATAGGTGTTTTCACTGTATTCTAAGTTGGTTTTCAGCAAACCACTGGCCCTGGGCCTGGTTAGGCAGAGCCTAGGGTCAGCAAAAATAATGGGGGTGCCCAGGGCACAGTATGACTTTGCAACAGTATTCTACTTTACGAGGGACTTATAAGTAAATTAAATATGCCAATATGATATATACAAATGTTACCATGTTTAGGAGAGTAGCACATGCACTTCAGAACCGGTTAGCAGGGGTAAAGTGCTCTATATTCTAAAGCCAACAAAAAGAGGGTCAGAAAAAGAAGAGGAGAAAGGCAAAAAGTTTGAGGTAACCATGCAAAAAGGGCCATTTCCAACAATTTAGAAATGTCTTATTAGCAGAAGAAACCATAACTTACACTTAGCAAAGCGTTCCAGTGAAAAAACAAGCATATCGATTTTTAAAAAATACAGCTCCGCCTTATAGTTTATATATTTAAAGACCTGAAATTGGTATCGTAAGGTGTTGAAATGAGTTACAACCTTATGCTTAAAACCCCCAAAAAACAATTAAATTTTCCAGTTATATTTCAGTGAGCTAGCTATAACTTGCACCCCTACCATGCACTGCTTATGACCTCACATATTACATCACTAATGACATATTAAATGACATAATTGATGACATCACTATTAATACCTCAAATGACATCTGTAACAGCTGTGAAGAGCGGACAGCCTTGTGTAATGTGAATTATAGTGAAGTGTGTTGACCTGATGCATTATTTATTTATTTTAAAGGTGTTATATAGCGCTGGCTAGACCCGGAGGTATCAGAGCTCTTTAAATGAGTATCAGACCATAATTGCAGGTTACATCGTTACAAAGGTTATACAGTTGTTTGTGCCTGGCAACATAGTGACAAGTAAGGTTGCGACAAACCAAAAGGACATGTACTTAAGGGTAAAAGCAGGCCAGGGGAGAGATTCAGGGTAGGGGGGTAAGAGCAGGGAAAGTAGACAGAGAATGGAGGAGGGAAAGAGGAGGGGAGGGTGAGAGACACAGCATGGAAAGTGGAGAGGGAGGGTGACGGGGACAAAAACCGGTAGACGAGTCAGAGCTGCGTCTAAAGTCCAGTAAGCTGTGATCCCAGGGGAAGTGGTATAATTTCCCCATCTCTGTTGCGAGAGCCTCCCTATACGGAGTGGACACTCTTAGAGTGGTCTCTGAGACTCCAGGGCCTACATACTGGATCCTTCCCCAAAAAGGGAAGTGGGAGTGCTTTGGCAAGGGATGCCATACCATACCTCAACTGTGAGTGGCTCCCTAGGCACTATGGACTCTCTCAGCGGGTTCGCTGAGACACCAGAGTATAGATATTGGATCTTTCCCCAACAAGGGGAGAAGGAGTGCTTAGTCAAAGGGCACAAAAGGACAGGGGGCTAGGAGGTGTAGCGGGCAAAGGGAAAGATTCAGAGGAGAGGGGATAGGAGCAAAGGAAGTAAGACAAAGAAAGAAGGAGTGCTAAATGGGAACAGATAGATAGATCGGAGACAAGGAAAAAGAAGAGTTACAGAAATATGATGAGGTGGGTGGGCGAGACAGGGAGATGGGGAGAAATAAATGTGCCCAAAGTCCGGCTGGGTAGGTGACGGTCAGGGGATGAACCAAGGCCGATCTCCTCAAAAGCTGAAAAGAGCAGCTCCACCGGGCGCATCAGACATAGTGCTCGGACTCCGATGTCAGGATGGAGATCAGGAGTACTCAGACATTGTCAAATTATAGATATGCAAACTGGGACTCACAATTTTTTATCTGCGAGCTGACAAATTGCAACAATATGTCATCTAAGAACTTTCAGTTAGGAGCCGCTATGCAATTATGTGTCTACTAGACTGGAGGGAGATTGTACACCTTGGAGAGAAATCTTGAGACGTCCATCAGGGGCACAGGTACGGTGCATAAGGCACAAAGAGGAGGGCTATCAAGCATGGTGGAAAAGGATGACAGATACATGGGGTGGAAAAATCAGCAGGTAAGGAAAGCATCAGTGCAATGGAGAGGGACATCAGAGGCACAGAAAGGATGATGATGAAATAAAGTTACTGCTAAGGAAGGTAAAACAGCAGGAAAAGACAAAATGAAGATGTGTGGGAGGAGAAAAAGGTGCTGAGTGGAAAGAGAAAAGAGAATGATCAATGACAAATATATACACAATTGAGAGATGCTCAAGGACCACAGTATTGATAATTCTCCTTTGAGTGGATGAAATAACGGCTATAATAATGAGCACTTTGAATTGACGGCCTAAGTGCAAAAATGAAAAGGGGGGGCCCTCGGCCCCCCCGCACGCATGGTGGCGCGGCGACCGTCTCCCCCTCTTTCCCCATTGTGTCGCTCGGTGGTGGGGGCGGGCCCTGGGGGGGCGCGACCCACCACCGATTGGCCGGCGGCCTCCCTGACCCGGATACCAGGTAGAAGGTCCGGGTCAGGGGGGGCGGGCTACAGGAGGGGCGGGCCGGGGGGGGCGTGCCCCCCCCCGCCTGGCCCCTTGGAGAATAAAGAGGTGGGGAGCGCCCAGGAGACCCCCTTGTCCCTGGACGCTCCCTCACTGCACGGTGTGCCCCGCGCTCGGGGATTCTTTGTTTTGGCTTTGTTGAAGGCTTTTTATTTGGTCATTCGCCGTTGTTTCCTAAATTAAAGAACCGGAAAACATTGAGAGGGCACCAGGAGATCTGTTCCTAGAGTTCAGCCCTTTCAGTTGTGCCATTTTTCTCAAATACCAAGCGGATTTCTCATTGTGATTGTGTTAAACTGCGCCCTTTCTGTGAATTAATTAGAGACTTCAAATAGCATATAGTATAGGCTTTTGACAGGCCTTTGCGACGTGTGACCTTCGAGAACTATTAGAAATACTACAATGGCATACAGTGCAAATATACTGTCGTGGAAAGGCATAAGTGGTCTGTTTTTAAAAAAGAGACATTAAAAGTCATCAGAAAAATATTGCAATCATTTAATTCTCCCTCCTCCCCCTTCGTGGGTGCTTTTCGGAGGTCAGTGAGGGGATTTTTGTGCATGTTCCTCGGGCACAGGTTCATGTGTGGGGGCCTGCCAAGTGCCGCACAGATTGTTCATCGGCGCGGGTGGCGATCTTCACATCTTATTTGATTAGGGTGGGGAAATTCATGCAGTTTGTTGAACTTGTAACTTGACTGTCATTACAGTTTGTTAAATTGGAGACAGCTTGTGTTAGCATTTGCAATCTGTGACTGTTGATTTCTCTCATGAAAACATAGGCATAACTAATATTTTTCAAATTTGATACTTCTGAGGCAGAACTTATCCTGACTTAAGCTAAATAACAGTATAGGGATGGATAAGGATGGAGCTTGAGTTCAAAAGTAGGGTCAGTGCCTTTCTTGAGTTGTTTCAGATATATAACAGTTTGCTAATTCTATTTTCTACTTACATTCTTTATTTGGGTTCCCTTAGCTTCTCATTCCATGCACTATTGTGAGATGGAAACCAATGTTAGTGACAGTGGGGAGTGGGAAATGCCTAGAAGTAGTCATTGTGAGCGGCTTAGCATCGGGAAGGCATGAAAACATAAAAGGTGTTTTCACTCCATATCACCATGATCTGACTGTGTCTTGTATTTGGGGTGAAACTTGACTGGCAACACGTAATGCTTTCTTGCGTTTGCTTTGAGTGGTGACTGGCTAATTTGAAATCTTCATGCCATTTGCACAGCTTTTTAAGGACAAATGTCCAAGTAATCCAGGCAGGTACAATTTTCTGACCCATTGCATATAGCGTGTTTGCATTTAGTAGCCGCCAACTAAGCAGTGTTAATTATCACATCTGTGCGCCCTTTGTGCATTTGACTCTTCTCAACTCTGCCCACCTTTCTACCTGTGTCAGGGGTTAGGGCTTACTACCCGACAGAGAGTGTAGAGCAGGCTGTCCCAGTTCCATTGTACTCAGTGGCGCACAGACACAGAGCCTGAAAGTAAATGTTAGTAGTAACATGGGATCAGGTCTCTCCAATAGACCGCTGCACCGCAGGAGGGACTAAAGCTATTCAGTTATAATACGACACCTCCACACCAGTGACACGTGAGATTGCAACACTGCTGCCAAGAAATAGAGCAACCCGTCATACACTTAGGAGCCAGATGGGGATGGGAGAGTCCAAGCAATATTCCAGAATTCACGTCAATGGATCTCAACAGACCTCTACAGCAGTAGTGCGCAGTAGAGGGCGAGGTAATGACAAGAACTGTCAATGCCAATAAAGATGCAATAGGTCACGATGCAAAGGTAATCTACATCTGAGGTGCTGTTCATTATCCTAGGGGGGGACATTGCACCAGTCCAAATGACTCTTCATTGATGATAGGTTAAAGCCAACTTTATTGGAAAGCTATCCTAGTGGTAGCTGTATTGCGTGCAGCCTTCAGGCTAAGTCTTGAAGGAATGTAGAGCAGCTGGCTTTACCAGTCTATATTGGCATGAATGAGTAAAGGAAAAGAGAACAGGTGTATAACAAATATATGTATTTGTTTTAAACACATCCCTTTAGTTCCTTTACGAGGCTAAAGGCAAGAAATTACAGTCAGTAAACTTATTTTAACACACAAGTAAATTGGCACAATATACGTTGAGCCTATGATGAGATTAGAGGCGATTAATTACAGTCTGTAAGCCTATATGGCACATAGTAATCTAGCACCATATACGTGGAGCTCTAGGGGTGTACCAAAGCCATATATCAATAAAGTGTAGGGGAACGACGAATGGCATAGAGACAGGGCCTAGAGCCAGTAGAAAGACTACTTGGGGGTCCTGATAATGCTACACACCCTTATGTCACACCTAAAAGGTGCCCAAGAGCCTAGTTGCGACATCACATAGTTCTGGGGATGCGTGTGACCATGTCCGGTTGGCTAGGATGATATTTACCAGAAGCCAAAGTGGCGAGCGAACAAGGCCCTTGGGCCAGCTTACAGGGGGAGCTATGGCATTCACTGGAGCCTACAGGCTTATTCTTAGCCAGGGTTATGTTAATAGGCACCACACGGTAGCAAGAAGTTAAATGCGCTACGGGTGTCACAAACTGATGCTGCTGACCACTCGCAACGGAGAGTAAGGTGGGGAGTGCACCTGGGGTTCATCTCAGCTAAAGCCTAGTATCGGAGGGCATTGAATGCAGACGGGTGGGGCAGCTTTCGTTAAGAAGCCAGAAACATTACCTGAATATACAATATTATGGCACGGCATTTCACAATGTGGATTGTCCTGAAGTAACAATGGATGGGCTATTGCATTCACGGGGGACTACAGGTCGAAGCTTTCATGAAGGTCATACTACCAGACACCCTTAGGTAGCCCTAATGTAATGTCAGCAAGTGGCATAAAGCCTAGCATCTGAGTACGTGGAATGCAGGCATGTGTGGATCAACTTGGGGTATGAAGTCAGGAACATTACCTAAATATACAGTACGATTCCACGGCATTTCACACTGTGTATGGTCCTGAAGGAACAATGCTATTGCATTCACTATGGACCACAGGTTTAAGCTTTCATGAAGGGCTTACTACCAGGCACCCTTAGGTAGCCCTAACGGGAACGTCCGCAAGTTGCACAAGCTGTCACTGTACTGCACACGATTGAGGAGTCATCTGGCGCTAATGTTATCTAAAACCTAGCAAGTGATGGTAATGTAAGACTAGCACGTGTACAGCAGTTATCGCCAGAAACACTAATGGTTTGTGTTTATCCTTTTTCATTTATGTATATGGCTGGGTCCATGGTGGATACCTGGAGTGCTCCACATCACAACAGCTGCAACAGGTGGACAGCCCAAGGGATGCTTACGTCAATCACAGCTGGGTCCATGGCGCAGATCTGAGGGGTGCTCCACACCGCAACATCAGCAGCGGGTGGACGTCAAAAGGGAAGCATACGTCAAGAAAGAGGACACCCAAGGGCCCAAGTAGTGCTGGCAGGTGTAAGTGCTACCCATTCCCTAAGGTGGAAGTGGGATTGTCACCCAGGTTTTCTTGGTCTTTTCCTGGTTCTTACAGTTTCTCAAACCTGTGACGCAGGGGAGGAACTCATCACTAGAAGTGGAGGAGCTTCAACGTCCCAGCACAAGCAACGGGCTAGACGCGGGACAGGGAGGATTTGGTTTGAGGGTCTGTGCCTTGGTCAGTTCAGGAACTTCTTTCAGGGACTCTTAGCTCAGCAGCCCGACCCCCCGTCAGTGGTGATACTTCACCTAGGGGGGAATGACTTGGCCAAACTTGGGAGGCAAATACTCATTGATGAGTTCATCTCCACTGCGGGTGGGTCGCTAGGACTTGCCCGGGTGGCACAGTAGTAGGGTCTCAACTTATCCTGCAGGGGTGAGGGGCGGACTCGGTCAGGGCGTTGAATGACTCGGTAAAGAGGATCAACACACAGTGGGACAAATTATTTCAAGCCCCACTGGTTGCAGACGATCCAACATGGGTGTATTTGGGGTGCATAATTCTACCTGGTGAGGGGAGTCCATTAGACGGAGGAAGGGAAGGTCCTGGGGTCTGATAATGTCAGGGTCTGGTTGGAGGGTTTTGCTATAGTGAGAACTTTCTAGGGTAGGTCAAGGCAGGGGGAGGCCAGATCGTCGGTTAACAATGCTGGCCTGTGGCGGTAAGGTCATTATCGGTGAGCACATATTTGAGGTCTGAGGGAGCGGGCATCATCCTATGGAGGTTCCCGCCCAGGGGGAGGGGCCTGCGGGCCACTCCTAGAACTCCAGGGGCAAGGTAATTGATGCTGCAAAGGAGCGCGGGTAGGAGTAGTTCACGCTTTCCTTAGGCTGGTAGCCACCCCGCGCGCGTGGACTCATGACGTCACCGGATGGCGCAGAGTAAGGGCCCTCCTTTAGTGGGTAAATGGAGTTCAGGGCGTAGACCGGGCAATTCCCGGGGTAACACTGCGCATGCGCACGTCTCTAGGGGAGGCGCAGCTTGTAGGACCTGACACCGGTAGTGACCTTGCCATATGGCCAGAAATGTACAAAAATCAAGATGAGGATGTTAGACTCGGTTAGGAAACAACATGTATTAGAGTTTTTGTTAAGGTCAGGCTCTCAAACTTGTTGCAAAAAATTTGTATCTAATGTCCTGCTGATTTTTGTATAAATTGTTGATCATGCAATTAAAACCTTTTTAATTTCATATCTTAATAAATACGGCCGGGCGACTAGCGCCCGCCTTCCAAAAAGTAAAGAAGTCTCGTATCCACGTTTCTGGGTGTTGGGTGCCGGTTTGGGGGGGAGGCGGCAGCTAGTCGCTGACCATGACAGAACAGTCTGAAAGTCCCTATCATGAAATGAAGCCTGTTGACAGCTATTATAACCAACATTCGGTGTTTTATCACTTACACACAAAACTATAAACCACCTCCATGGAGCGGCCATTCAAGGTTTTATTTTAAAATACAGACACTTTAAAAAATAGCTAAATCCCGAGCGCCCGCTCGAAATCGGTGATCGCCCGCACAATGAACGGTATAACTTGTGTGTATATTTTCATTACGAATACTCCCCCTCGGTGAACGCGTTTTTATTTCGCTCACTCCTTTCTTCCTTCGTAGACAAATAACCATAACATGTAAATCTATGTGACATTTAAGAAACTCAGTCAATAAGCTCACTAATTGAGCTAACTGTAGGCATGACAGAATTTGTTTTGCAGATAATGTCAAAATTATCTTAGCAAAGTGATTACACATGGCTTTCAATTATTCTACATAAAACCTTTTCATTCAGTAATTAGGCATTCATTTATGCAATGAAACGGAAGGGAGAGCTGACAGAGGCTTGCCACTGTCTGATAGGCTGATTATAATGGGACACAACTGAGCTGCCTGCCAGCTGCCCAGGGTAGGTGCTCTCAGAGGCAGGGGGAGGGTGGCAGAATTCAGCAGGGGGAAGGAGAGAGCACACTTTGTGATCAAGCACTCCTCCCATGTGTGCCTTTTTGTGCAGGCACTCAACTCAATCATGCAATTTGTTAATGAAGGGGGCATTTAAATCTGAGAGCTGATGGCGTCTCTGCTGAACGTGTGGACACAAGCAATTTTCCCCTTTCCTCTCTGTCTGCAGCTATTACTCTGTGGTTAATCACCTAAAGACAAATCTTTTTGGAAAGAAATTACCACAAGTCTATACACGCGGTTCACGTCTGAAGCCACGAAAAGCCTGCTGCGAATTTCCCACTGCTCATGTGGGAGTACTTTACAACTTTAACAGACCTTTCCGCAGACTATCCCCAGGGACGCCAATGACAGCAAGGAAATATATTTAAGAAAGGCTTGAAAATGTGTTCGGTGATTGAGTGTCATAAACACAATGAGGAAGGAGTATGAAAACGCTTGACATAAGCTGATTGAGAATTGCCTGGCGCTGTGTTCAGAAGACAACCAAGCAATTAACGACCAGCTTGTGTCAAATCAAGACATTTCACAAACCTCTCCTTTTTATACAACACTATGAGCTTTGCAAGGACTGTAGGCCAATCAGCACCGGACCTGTCACATCTTAGAAGCTAATATACTAAGTGAGAATGGCTTTCTCTGGGTCAATGGTTTACCCGCATTTTAGAGGGTGATCCAAAAACACAAAGCAATATTGTCTTGGTATTCGTAAGAAAGACAAATATAAGGTAAAAGATGCGTGTATGATTTTGTCAATTTGTAAAATGTCTTTCGTCCTTTTGTGTTATCACTATTCGTTTTTAGGGTTATGCCAGGGTTGTTTCGTACTGTTAACCCGTCAGCACAATGATGTGGCCTGCGTGTTTTGGTGTGTGTTTATTCACTGGTTGACATACCTTCGAGTTGACACTTTCAGGGTTTCAAGCATTTATATCTAAACACATTTTTTTAGGGAATAACATTCTTTCAAAAACACATTTTTAAAAGGAATGCAAATACGTCTGCTAAGTCTCTGTGGGTTAACTAAATTAGCACAGATTCATCTCTTAAAATATTTACAAAAAGAACCTTTTTGATTAATATTGGGCTCATAAGTGAAAAAGAGAGCAACCTGCCTTCCCATTAAACAAAGATAATTGAACCTGCGCAGGAATTTGAATGCTGTTTGCAGCATTCATTACTCTACAAAAAACCGCATTGCTTCTCTTTTTGGTTTTGGAAGCAGTACTCACCCAACCTCTTGTAACCCTGTTGTAGAGTGGCCAGAAAACAAGCAAGCAAACCATTCATTTTCACATCTCCTTAACTTCAGGGGCAGATCCAGCTGCCCCAAGGTATCATGCCCATCTCCCTACCTCTGCAGCACACAATTAGAACCTGTTGTAGCATCTTCTTGCGGCAGGACACAGGATCCTTTTTATGTCTTTTTTTAAACTCAGGACATGCTTTTCGCCAGAATTATGCATAGCTGGCTCACTAGGATACATCCTCTAAACTTCAATTTTAAAGCTGAGTTCTCTCATTTATCTTTTAGACATTACCCTTCAAAAGCCACTCTGGCATGTAACAAAACTATGCAAGGCCTTGGTGTATAAGTCAGGCTTTAAATTGGCCAAGATCCCTGGATCCTGCATTTTAAAACATCTCAAAGTTATCAACCACTTTATGGTATTGGGGTGCTTCTGGATTAATGAAACACAGCAAGGCCCCTGGGTCTAAAATAGAAGTGAAAAATAGAACAAAGGAGTGCTGGATTGTCCCTTTTACAGGATGATTCCCCTCACCCATCCGTAGGTGACATGCTACATCATTGGGAATTACCACCCTCTCTCTGAGAGGGAGGAGCTCAGGGATGTTTTCAGTGTTTCAAAAGAGGTCTGCTAAAGCTAATAGTCGAGCAGAGTTTGGTGAGGAAGTCAAAGAAAGATAGATGTGTGTGTGAGATAAAACTAACTCTAGGGTAGGCCAAAATGTTTTATTGGGGTGTCCATAGGTTAGGGCTAAAACAAGTACTATGAGTGGAGGGTATTCAACCTTTCATAGATTGGTAGTGGTCAACATGTTTCTGCCTCTTACCCTCCATAGAGGTGTGGCAGCTTTCATCAGAACCAAAGTAAAGAAATTGTGAAGAAAAGGGGGTTTGGGGTTGTTATGCGTGCATCACAACAAACCTATCAACCTTGAAAATGAAATGCTAAACCAATGGCTGGAGTTAATTGCCACTCTGATAGGTGTGCACTGGTAGGGATGTTTTACCTTTTAAAGAGATAAGATGTCGAGAGACATACATCACTTAGGTCATTCAAGCACTCAAAAGATTAAAAAAACAAAGAAAAGAGTGCAATCGATAGCCAATTTAAGGATTTCAGAAGTGATCAATATCATAATGGTATCCAAACATCTGATAACGCTAATCATGTGAAGAGTGTATGTGTTTATTGCTTACCCGCAATGTCAGGTAATCAGTCCCACCTCTATCATGGCACAAACTCGAAGGAGCAT
The DNA here is from genome assembly GCF_964261635.1 of Lissotriton helveticus. Taxonomy (NCBI): domain Eukaryota; kingdom Metazoa; phylum Chordata; class Amphibia; order Caudata; family Salamandridae; genus Lissotriton; species Lissotriton helveticus. The sequence continues at coordinate 2,116,670,744 of NC_136057.1, read as the reverse complement.
CTGTGTGCTGGAGCAAGGTTTCACATATTTCGAAACTTGCTTGTATTCAGCCCTCTCTAAATAACTTGTAATATATTAATCAACATGTTTTGTCTACTAATATTTGCATTACACGACATTTCTAGCATCTAGGGGAATCTTGCCTATGTGCTTTTACTAACAGTAACTCTAATGCATTGAAATGGGATGTATGTCAGTACAACGCGGTCTAAAAGATCGCGGTACTTGACAACGCTGTTTTTACAACGCAAGTCGTTACAACGACTTGCGTTGGAGGGCGCGGATTTTGGAATCTTATAATTTTATATTCCAACACCAGTCCATGTAACAGGAGGGAAGGTGTTGGAATATAAAATTACAACATTCCTTGCCCAACAGCGCCGTCCAGCGCAAGTCGTAGTAACGACTTGCGTTGTAATGGCAGCGTTATAAAGGCACTGCGGTGTAAACACCGCGTTATAAACGATGTTTCCCATTGAAATGGCTGCCGAAAATGCGGGAAACCTTCCACGCATGCGTCTGTCACATCTACGTGGCAAGACGTACCTCTCTGCTTGGTGGGAAATCTTTGCTTCTGCGCACTAGTGCCAGAAATGGCTGCTTTAAATCTCACATGCTAATGCTTATGCTGCAGCTTGTACTAAGCTTGTTCGTCTGCCTAATCATTAATGCACAAGTTAAAATAAAGTAATGGGAATAGAGTAGAGATAAGTGGTATATAGTGCATTCATTTATTTCTGTATTCTAATATGTTTCATTTTTACTTTGCTACTAGCTCGTACTTTGGGCCTGACCACTGACACATCTTCCATCTCAGAGGATTCTGCACATGTGCACTCTGACTCTGAATTTGCCAAAGCACTGACATTGAAGTCCCGCCAGTCCACTTTTCACCCACGATGTGCCTGGGAACCTGATCATCTGACCTCTAGAAAGGAAGCTACCAAATACAATGTATTCAAATTGTGTACCAATTTTATGGGGCGGAATAAAGTCATGGGAAAGTAAATTATGGGTGGGGATTCAATCAATATGATTCGCATTGAAATTACATCATCTTAGTATGGTGTGATGACCTCTCCTCGTCTTTCCAACCAATCACTGAAGGGGAACACATATATTTGCAACATTTAGGGGTGGTACATTGCCCTCGAAATGGTATAACTAAGGTAGGCTCAGATAGAGAAATTGTCTGTCTTGTCCGAATAGCTGATCTGTCACTGACCCAACGCACTCAATAGGCGATCGAGAGCAGAGGTGCTGGCGGAGCACTCTGTCAGAAGAATCGATTACCCAATCGGGGAACTAATTGGCTTTCCTAGAGAGGGGGTGTGTGGTGTGACGCTGGTGTTGCACTTAGCTGAGGTCACCTGTCCTGATCTGCACCTGTCTTATCCCATGGGCACCTGATTAGTCGGGAGCCCGGCCCTGGTCCAAAGTTTTTGCCCCAGCCCATGGCCAGGATTGGGAAATTGCACCATTCTAGGTAAATATAATCTATATGGTATGTCCTTGTGCTATTTCCCTTTCTCACCCTTCCCAGGTACCAATGTCTAAAGGGGTTACTGTGATTTCTTACAAACTTTATGTCCTACTGGTTATATTCTTGCTTGTAAAATTTATGGTCACGAGATTGTGGCTCCTTTTCTTTGACTCAGAAAATCTATCATAGATAAAGGTTTTAAAACTTTCCCCGAGTCTGTGGTTATTATAAGAAAAGTAAATGTGTTTAAATATTGCCTGTTTATGCTAATTCCCTCTGATTCACAGGACTTAAAGTAAGGTGACGAGGATTGGTAAGTCATGGTTTACAGGTATAAGTCCTAAACGGACCTCTGGGCAAACTGATAGAGTGACTCAAATTAGTAATCTGGTTAGGCAGGACTGCTAGTTCAAAGTGTGAATGTTATATGGGCCCAAGGTGAATATGGTAAAAATGAGCTAGTTGGTCCCTGCGCGCTCTATCATATGTACTATAAATGAAGGAACACATGAACAGTCAGTTGTAGATTCAATCTATATTGAAATGAACAAACAAAACAAGGTGTAAAACAGCTGACTCCCAATAGTTAAAAGCATATAAATAATCCAAGCTGTAAAATTGCCTTGTTAACTGTCATCTAGATCAATGCAGGGTCATATTTATCTAGAATAGACTAGCGATTAATCAGTCATCGTGATAGCAGCCTTCTTTGTTTGTTAATTTCAATATAGGTTGAATCTACAACTGACTGTTCCTTCATTTATAGGACATAGATGTCCACTCTTTGTATACAATACACAAAATTATATAGTTTCTTTGGTGACGCTATAGATATATATATATATATATATATATACATATATATATATATATATATATATACATATCTTAGAAAGGAATATTATATTGTTATATTTTTGTGTGGTATATGTGTTTTGACTTTTTTCTCTTGATTTAACAATATCTAAATGTTTGCGGAATTTTTGTTGTATTACGTGTGTATTTAGAGAGCCATTTTATGTTTTATAATGTAACAAAAAATTAACATGATGATTTGGTTTATAAATATGCATTTTATATATGTACATAAATGTATGTATCATTCTTTTACAGCTCTGATAAAGTCCCTTGTTGGGACGAAATGCATTGGCTGGGCAGCAGTTTGAAGTTGTGAAGAATAAAGAGAATCTTTTTTGGAACATCACATTATGCTCCTGCGTTATATTGGATCTATGAGAGGAATTCATGTGTTTGAATAATCTTGATTATTATGTAATTAAGTGAACTTTCAGTAGAAACATTGGACTTCCCTAGCATTCGATTTTGTATATTGTTTCTCACTTTGGTTTAAGGAATAAAGAGCACCAGGACCATTAGAAGGTTGAGTGCTATTACATACATATTAAAAATACTAAATGCATGTGAGGTCAGTTGGAGCCAATACTGCTCTGTTTTGGAATTACTTGGAAAACTAAACAAGTTTATTAAGTTGGAAAAAGTTATAAAACATTTTCTATAAATTAATTGGACATTATATACATATGATAAATATATAATAATTTAAATGTAGAAAAAAACAAAACAAATATTTTGAACTAAACATTTCATTTATTTAGATATTAAATAACTTCTTTTTAAAAAATGTAAATTAAAAATAAAGTTCAGCGGAAAGTAATACAATTACATTTGTATCATGCTTTAAAAATGTTTTAAAGTGATGTAGAGAATTAATTAAAAGTAATTAAATATCTTAATTCAAACTATAAATTCAAAAAAAGGTTCTTATAATATTTTATAATCATTACTCCATACATATGTTTTACTCTTAAGTATTTTTCAACATAAAACTATATTTACTTATATTTTTAACTTTTTTAAATAATTGAATGTACCTTTTTTCATATGTGTTTTATTTTCAGGTCCTACAGCCATTATTTTCTGTGGGAGGGTGGTACAGCACGGGTGGTTGGCCATGTGTGGTGCTTGACGTACTACTATTTCTTTTTTATCAGTAGTTACTCATGCTCGTAGATTTAGCTCCACCCCCTTTTTCAGGAGTTCGCGTTGTGTATGTCTTCCTTTTTGAATACCCTTACACTCAAATTTTGTGAATAGCCCAAAGTAGTAAAGTTACTCAAAAGTGTAAATGTAAATACTCTCAAGTGTAAGTTACCTTTGAGAATATCACAGAGAGTAGTAGTTTTCACTTAAACTTTGCCAATGTCACAAAAGTTAAGAAACATTGATATTATTATCTGTCTTGGCTTAGAACGCCTGGTATTATGGTACACTGTTAAGTCACAGCTGCTAAATGGAATTTATCATTGTTTTTTCCCAACAGGAGAGGTATGGAGATTAGAAGAAGCCAACATTTTGGAGGTTAATAATCCATAAGTTCTGCTGCTGGCCAAACAGGCCCTGTTTTTTATGGAATTGGGTTGTGTCACATTAGAAATTCGGTGCAGGGGTTTGGGAAAGTGGATAAGTAATTGCTATTGCTCAGCAGCTGTGCGGCCTTTTATTGCTGCTGGAATGGTATCCTGTTGCATTAGAGGACAGTTTCAGTAGCCATTTTAAATATTTTTGAAGCTTCATCAGCTTTGTACTTTGGCTCGCTGCAAAGGTTAAAAGATTGTGAAGTTGCGAGGGCTGATACTTCACAACTTTGCACAACTCTAAAATATACTTAATGTCTCAGCATGGTAATCAGTGCTCAACAAACCCTATTTACACATGATAGACTTCTCCCATGAGAACAAAACATGTTGCAGCAAACTGGGTGTCATTCTCTGTTGTTTGCCCTGTTCCAATCTGCAACTCTCCAGAAAGCAATGTAAACATAGACTCTTGTATGGAGTCAGTGAAACTCTTAAACCTTATGTACTACAATTATTGGTCCTTGTGGGCCTCTTTCACACAAGTGAAATAATGTTTCCTACTCACATCATCATAATGAGTAGGGGCATATCCTGCCACTGTAATTCACAAGTTATGTACTGCTACTTAAATATGAATGAGCAACATGCAGTGAGAGAGAATGGGGCAGTTGTACAGATGTAAGGTTTAAATCACCTCAGCCACCTGAGAGCTAACTTAATATCTGGCATTTGCCTAGAGTTCTTTTCAGCAAAATGTGGTGTGTCTAACGTGGCTGTAGGCCAATGTCATGGGCTAGTACTATACCAACTTAAAAAGATGATGGATGGAATGCTGAACATTGTCAAACATTTACCCCCAGTAACAAATATAGATTAAAACTATTGTTGTTTTCCCTTCCTATGTCACCCGAGTTTTGACCCAGCCAAATGCAAATTAGTCTCGATTTTGCTACATCCAACATCTTTTTGTGTTGCTGTAATCGTCCCAAGTGGGAAGAGTATGTCCAGACGTGGGTCCCATGCTCACCATGCCATTAAATTCAAGATAGCCTGGTTGATGAGGGATGATACCCCGAAACTGGTCCCAGATTGCTTATTTCCGATCCAGGCAGGACCTGGTCTGGAAGTTCAGGCTGAACTATTCCCATGGGTAGCAGGGTCAAGACTAATTTGCATACCTGGGTCCAAACTGGAATGGCAAGCAAAACAACGATGGATTTAGGCCCAAATCTCTGAACTGGGGGTGTATGTTTTACAAAGTTCAGCATTCCGTCCATCATCTTTTTGTGTTGCATGGGAAGTAATCTTAGTAGTGGTTTTGAATGTTAGTGGTGGAATGTTGATATGAGGCTACCAGCGGAAGAATTCTGTTTATGACAGATGGTTATAGCTACTTGTGAGTGAGGTCTTGTTTTAATAAACCACCTTTCTTCCAATACATCATGTGAACATTATTCTTCAATTCTTCACGCTCATATCGTGTCTTAAATTGTTTGTAGTGGTGAAATAGAGAAGAAAGTACGTAATAGATCACAAAGAACTTATCGAATGAATAGTAGTTTTCTTTCTCTCCATCATCTCTTACACATCTTCTCTAACATTGGACACCCTCACAGACCATTTGGTACTCCTTTTCAAATGCTACATGGGTATGCTTTCAATCAGAAACTCATACATAGGTCTCTGTTTTACATAAAACTCTATATGTATTATCCCTTTCACGGTCCTGTCATTGTGTGGCTGAACCCCAAATTAAACCCAGTTCTGATACTCCCACAACCGCCTCTAAAGCATATGATTAACTCGTTCTTCCTTCCTTTGAATACTGTCTGGAGCACAATTTACCTCCAGGTATATTGTAGATGTTCCTTTTCACCTTCAAACAAATGTAACTTTTTAGGTCTTGCCTAAAGCCAGCTTTTAGTTGTTGCGGACAGTACAAATGCTTACAGTGAGCTTTGGGTCAGTCCATTGCTAACCATTTGTTAGCTTTCTTGCCAATATAAATTGCTTGATTCGTCAACAGCTTCCCTTCCTTATCCTTGTGTTTGTCTCCCCATCCCCTGAATCAGACATTTTTTACCACTCTTTTAACTGATCGATTTGCATTCTTCCTCTGCTTTTATTCAGTGAACTACTTTTAGTTGTTTTTGTTCTGCACACCATTCAAGTGCATGTGATTTATTGCTCTCTCTCATGTATACTGCTTCCCCACTCAAATCTCCCATGCTATTAATGTTGCTCTCACCTTGCCTCCCACCTTGTTCAATGGTTCCCCTTTCCTGCTCAGTTTTTTTATTTTTTTATTTTTGTACCCTCCCCACGTGAGCTCCTGTATTGCTCCCCCTGCTGCTCCAGCTGCTCACTTTCATTCACTTACCTCCTCACCAATTTCCTCTCCAACATTGATTGCAGCCCAATCGTGCATCATGATCTTTTTATGGGGTTTTTTTTTTGTGTGAGTTCTGGGAAGGTACAATTTAATACCAGAAGCTGCTATCTAACAAAAAAAGTACGCTTAATATATGCTTTTTTTTTTTTTTTCGTTTACTGCTCCAAGACGGGAACAAAACAAAATGGCCACCTTATCTGAACCCATGCACGTATGTGCATGGTGTTAGTCCCACCATAGGATCATGACACATTTGTTTGCGTTTGTGATTACAAATGCACATTTATACTTAATTGTGCATTTTTTTGCCGAATGGGGGTCAACATTGGCAATAACCATTTTTTTATTTCAATAGCTCCACACTGGGAAAGCCAAAAGAGGACATCTTTTGGATTTGCCAATGCTTATTTTAGCATATATTTGAATTGAACACTTGCCTTAGACAGTGAGTTCTAAGTTCATTAATCAGCCAACTTATCTGTTTTTTACTGTTTTAAAATTTACATTTAAACAGTGGCAGCTGGCACAGGTAAGAGCAGTGTGGCGGGGTGAGGTGGGAGGTAAAAGTTGACAGGATAGGTAATATTAAATAAAAAAACATAAAAAACACATAGCTTGCCCTCGCGGCACAAGGTAAGAGGTTTTATTAATTTTTTAATTTCATATTACCTTTCCCATCTACTGACGACTTCCATCACCCAGCCCCACATCTCTTACCTGTGCCAGCTGTCTCTGCATTTAAATATGGTCAGTGTATTTAACTATGTCGGAGTGTGACACTACAAGGGAGTTCGAAACTGATGGCTGGTAGGAGTGTATTAAAAGACTGGGTCCTTTTTAGGAGGAGCAGAGGTTTGCCAATTTCCTTGCATGTAATTTTGGCGCATGTGCTTTAGTACCCATAAGTAAACTTGGGGCCTTAAAGTAGAATTGGCGTTTAGAACTGTTACATTTTAATCAGAGATGTTAATTTTCTAAGGGATGTCTATCTGAACAAATCAAAATGGATTTTATGATACAACTGTGTGAAATGATGGCATATAGCATTTGACTTTGAAGTCCACGACTGAATATACAACTTAGTATAGAATGATATAAAATGCTGTGATTATCTGCCTTTCTGAGGTGACCTTTATGTTCGTAACCAACATGCAAGTAATGTGTTTATTCGAAAATGTCAGATGTCTATTTTATGTTGACCCGGGAAGCACTGCTAATTATATCTTTACAGAGAGCTAATGGCTATGATTGTACTTGCAGCAGGCTAATAAGAGTAACTGGAATTGCTGTCCCGCATAAATAAATGCCTATAATTTGGTAACATTTCAAAATGCATATCTTTGATACATATATATCCGTCAGTACATTACACTGAAATCCGATTAAAATGATTTAAAACAATTGCTAAGCAAGCACTGGTTTTCCCACCCATTAACAATCACAGGATGGGATCAGTGGCACCTATTAGTGAGCACAGCCTCTATTATATATGTGTTAATCATTTTAGTCAGAACAGTCCTATCCATTCACAGATTAATCAGATCACTTGGGTTAGACGGATCCCCTGCCTCCCTCGGGATTCAAATAAAGAGGCTCCGGAAAAATGTGCAAGACATTGTATGGCATGTGTCTGTGTCACAGGTGTGTTGTACAGTGCTTTGCTCTCCCTTGAGCCTGCACTCTAGATCTCTTCTTGCGTTCTACATTCTAGAGTGTTTTCCCTGCCTTCTTGGCAGTTGGAGCCCTGGTTGGACTTGGAGCTGACCTACTATCTCTGTGCTGCAATAAAGCTCACTTAAAAGCTTACCTGTACCTGTGAGTCTTAATTTCACTTTACAACATTTGGCGACTTGAGTTGGTGTGAGGTCCGACCACCGTCTCCTGTGTCCGCTGCAGCCTAAGCTCGTTTTCCAGAGAAGTAGTGCCTCAACTCCATCAAGAATCTACGCGTGTGATTCAGCGTTGGTGAAAAAGAGGAGCCCCCGTTTCTTCAACGACAGCGACTTCGTGGTGAAACATTTGTGGTATTTATGCCCATTTCCTACTCTCCACACAACGTTGACGTCATCTTTATCAACGTCTACTCTGCTGCAACACGTATCCTAGCAACGCGATATTCTCAAGCAGCGACGTCACCTGAACCAACTTCCTTTGTTGGTGAGTTACTAAGCAACGCTTTGTTTCTGAACACGTTCTTGAAGGGCGCATGAGCAATTGACTTGTAACGTCGGCGTCTGACACGTGACGCACGACGCCACGACGTTGTCGGCCATTTTGGAGGACATTACCGTTGCCTTGGTAACGCGCCGAAGTAACGCGCCGAAGTGCACAAGTCCTTCACGTTCAACGCGAAACCTGCAACCAGTACAAGTGCCTCCCAGCTCCGTTTTAACGCATATAACACTTCCTCACTCGTAAGGATTGGTGCAAACGAGCGTTTCTAAGCGCTTGAAACGAGTGTGACAAAGCAACAAGCAGAGCTGACCTACTATCTCTGTGCTGCAATAAAGCTCACTTAAAAGCTTACCTGTACCTGTGAGTCTTAATTTCACTTTACAACAAGGTGACTAGGCACAAATGGTTACAGTACCACCCTTATCACAGGTGGAATATGCATTGCGAGCCTGGAAGATCTACTTGTACATTTTGAAACCTTCTTCTTCCTGGGAGAGCTCCCAGGGTTAGATTGGCACTCGGGCAAAGGGCAAAGGGCTGGTATCTGAGCCTGCAGCTGCGGACCACTTTTCTGGGCAGCAGGGATGCTGATTTGAGCTGTGTCTGTACTATTAAGATGCTCCAGCTGCCCAGTGGGGGCCTGAGCTGCCTTTCCGGAGGCAGATGGGCCTCTATTTCCTCCCCTTTTAAGGGGGTGGGAGTGGGTGGGGCGGAGGTTTCACTTTTAGTCCCTCACTGGGCTGGCCCATTACAGATTGAGGAGGGGCAAGGGGCCTGGGCACAAGTGGCCACACTTATATTCAGGTGTGGATCACTATTGTGAGCTAATCGGTGCACAAAGACTCCTGGCAACACTTGCGTATTTTTGTTCTCAGTGAATGTTACACCTGGTACCAATGGATGGCGTGAGTCTCCCTTCCATTTTTTTACTGATTGCCTCCTCTGTTTTTGATCTGTTTTGCTGGTTAGACACTTTGGGCACTGTGCCACTGCTATTCAGTGCCGCAGTGTAGGTGCTCCCTCTGTTAAATTGATGTATTAATTAGTGACTCCATGATTGGTTTATTGTATTTACTTGTCAGACCCTAGTACAGTGCACCATGTGTGCCCAGGGCTTGTAAATCAAATGCTTCTTGTGGGCTTGCAGCCCTGGTTGTGCCACCCACAGAAGCAGCTTGTAAAGTGTGTCTCAGGCCTGCCATTGCAGAGCCTGTGTGCAGTCTAATACTGCCATGTCGACTTGGTAAGTGCATCCACTTGCCAGTCCCTAAACCTTCCCTTTTCTTCAGATCAGACACCCCTAAGGTAGGCCCAAGGGCAGGGTGCATTGTAAGTATAAGGTAGGACATGCCCTTGTGTGTGGCATGTCCTAATAGTGAATCACAGCCATTTCCGTTTTTCGATAATGCAACGCTTACTGTTCCCCATAGGCCAGAATGGGCAGTTTGATTATACCATCTTATAATCCTACCTGACTCAGGGAATTAGGTGGAAATTCGAGTTTAGTATGACTGAACTCAGAATGATAAAGTACCACTTTTAGAAAGTAGATATTTTCTTGCCTAACTATCCAAGCCTGCCTCTTCTAGGTTGTGTATTCCTTGTCTGGAGTTTGAGTGACAGGGTCTGGGGGATTCCAGGAGACAGGGTGAGTCAGCACAAGGCTGAATATAGAGATCTACATGTAGATGGGTGGGAGGAGTTGCACCTGGGACCTGAATAGGGCTATGCCATCCCTCCACAATGCTGGCTCCACCTCCTGTGGTGTGTCTGATGTCCCTGGCTTACACCGTGAAAGGAAAGAAGGAGTCTTGTCAACAAAGTGCTCCAAGATTGACCAGAACTGGGTTGGACTAGGCAAATGCCCCTCTGCCTTCATAAGTATAAATTTGGGGACCCAGACCCCAAGACTTTGGATCACTTCTGGGAACAAGACCAACCTTTTTCCAAGGAGAAGAACCAAGGTAGCTGCAGGAGTTTGGACTGCCCATCTGCCAGTGTGCTGTTTGCTAGGTTGGCTTGCAGTGGTTTCTTTATTGCCAAGGAACAGAGAAGGAACTTTTAAAGAACTTTCATCATCTTGCAGAATATTACTCCAAAGGCTTGATTTGAGCTAGCCTCCTGCCCATGTCTCAGGGATACCAAACTTCACCATCTTCTGTTTGCCTGTATCTGGAACTTGCTGTTCTAATGCTACAGAAGGAATCTGTAATACCGACGCTGGCAAGCGACGCCGTAATCTGCACCGAAGCTGTGAGCGCTGCTCCGACTTGTAACATAGACCCACGCCGGCTGCCGTGCCACATCGATGCCAGCGAACAACATCGTAAGCCTGCCATAGCCGTGAGCGCTGCTCTGACTTGCGAAGTTGGCCCGACGCCTGCTGCTGTGCCACATCGACTCTGAAGCCAAAATCATCGCGTAGCCGATCGTCGGCGTGGGTGGTCAAGAATCCATCGACATCGTGACATCGTACAGAACTGTGGTTTCAAGCCATTGTGACATCACCTCCTCTCTGGTCCAGAACCAATACCTCCCCTGCCTGTGCAAGCAACCAGGACACCAACGCATCATCTCCCTTGAAGTAAGGAACCAACACCGCAATGAGCCAACGACACCGCACCTCCCCGACGCCATGAGCTGTCTTTGTTTTCGCTTTTCCAAGGTACTGTTCTTTGTGGGTCTGTTTCGACTCTGGGCCTGATGCCGCTCACCTCGCGGTCAGCGCTGTACTTTGGGATTTCTTTGACCTTAACGTCGTGATAATTTCAGTTGGGGTTATCTGTAGCTAAAGACTATTTTTAAATGAATAACCTATTTTTGAACTATTTCTACCATCTTGAAGTATTATTATTGAGTACAGTATTGTGGATTTTTGTCATTTATGGTCTTGTGATGAGTCTACATAAAGAACACTTATTTTTATATACAACCTGTGTGGTGTCCATCTGTAGTGTTTTCACTGTATTACTGTATGTTTTCACAAATGCTTAACACACTGCCTCTGAGATAAGCCTGTCTGCTCATGCCAAGCTACCAAGGGGGTGAGCAGAGGTTATCCAGTATTGTAATCCCCTTTCTCTGACTTAGAAGCAAGGGTCCCTATTTGGTCAAAGGTGTATACCATTGCCAACTAGAGACCCCCAGTTCTAACAGTGAAGATAAGAAAACATGCCTCTTTTAGAAAACCTTCCTGCTCCTCCCGCTTCTTTTCATAAGACCTAAAATACTGAAGCAGAGTTTTGCAAAAAAGCGCAATCCGCAAATGTCAGCTACATTTTTTTTGTAAGGGTGCACTGGCCTCTTTTCTATCCCAATACAACACTGCCCATGTTTGACCTTGCACTAATTTGTTCGTATTTGAAAAGGTTGGAGGTCAAGTGTGTACAGGACATTACAACAATGCAAGTGAAGGAATTTATATTGGACAATGCAAGTGAAGGAATTTATATTAGATGTATTTTGAAGGGAGGTCCCTCTAAAAGAGGTGGTCAGGTATAATGGGTCCCCAAGTGGTATCTGAGGAATGGGAAGGTATTTGAAAGAATTGTTAGTACCTATGATTCGAACTTCGAGCTGGGGAGGTGAGGCATAGGCCAGGGGCACGGCTATAATATGGAATACGCTCCCGAAGGAACTGTGAGCTGCCTACTGTCTTTTCTCCTTTAGAAAGAGCCTGAAAACTTGGCTATTTCTAAATTAAGATACTTTCTTCACTTTCTAACAGGCCTTGCGTTTCAGTTCAGCGCCAAGACACCTCCGGGATAATCATGCATTTTTGAAGTTATAATAACATAACAAAACATAATAAAAGCTCAAAACGCTCTTCCTAAACCAATACCTCACAAAGTAAAAACGGATCCCCTTCAACTCCAGACCACAAGACAATAGTCCCAGGAACTACGTCAAATCGGATTAAGGAACCTCCTTGACCTTGGACTCATTATTTACCTGGACACTCTTGGTGCAATAATCTGTTTTTTAACAATGTAATCTATCTATAACAATGTTGTAAAGCTCTCCGATACCTCCGGGTCTGGCTAGCGTGGTAGAAAACTCCAAAAATAAAATAAAAAAATAAATAAAAATGGTATATAAATATTGAGATAATCTATTACCATTCTGAATTCCATGAGTTATTGTAAAGGTTTAACAGAGTTCTTAGATTGTGCAAAGCTTATTGCCAAGGAAAAGTTAGGCTGGGATGAAAAAGTAAAATCTCTTCTATGGAGTAATGAGACAATTTCCCATTTGGTTTGGGGAGAGCTAACATTGGTGGTGTTGAGGGGTAGAATACCCTGCTCCTGGTTGTATCAGCCACTGAAGAAGAGTAGTGTGTGAACAGGATTCGTGTTGCAGGAAAGGTAGTAGCAGTACAAATGGTGCACAAGGAATGTCATGACACTTTGCTGGCGTAAGCGCTCAAAGGGAATGTATAATCAGGCAATGTGCACTCAAGGTAATAGCATTGAAGTGATATCGTTTTTTTCACTATAACTTTACTTTTACTTTCAGTAATATTGGGCTTCCCAATCGTCCCTTTTTAATTCGTAAAAGTTATACATAGCAGTTCAACACAAGTGTGCAGTTGATCATCTGCTGTTTAAAATAGGTCCAACATTTCATGGATTTCCATATTCCAATGTCTCCGGGTCTCTTCTCCCCAGTGAGTCATAGGTTAATACTGCCATCTAGAGTGGCAGTCGCATTATCCATACCACAACTCACTATCACCTGTAAAGAAGCAGAAAGAGTCTTCATTATTGCCTCCCACTTCCCAACATGTCCTGTCCTCCATCCTCCCCTATTCATAGATTTTTTAAAGAAACTCCCTTCGATCCCAGCTTTCTAGACATGTAAAGAAAGAGGGGAGACTTCAGTATGGTGTTCTCTGAGCACTGGAATGGCATGAATTATAAAGGGGAAATCCCTTCTCGGCTCCACCTTCTCTTCTTTGTCTAATTGGTGGTTGGAGAAAGACTGTCTGAACGCTGCCCGTCTTTTGGTTGGGACTGCCACCTGGCCTTGCTCCATTCAGAAGGTACGTCCTGCCCTTCCTCATGATTAATGTCCAACATGGTGGGAACTCAACTCAGACTACAAGTGCATGGGGCAGATCTTCCTTTCCTTACCAACTTGTCTGCCTGGACTAGCCACCGTTCCTCTGTAAGCTTTTTATTCCTTTGAAGCCTCTACTTTTTATTTTATTTTTTGTGTGCAATTTTTCAGTTGGGAGAACTCGACCCCAATGTTTTGAAACACTTTACATGACCACCAATTACATTACAAAAGGACACATTCATTTTAGTTTTTTTAGGCATGGGGAGAATAAGTGATTTGTCCAGCATCATGGGATGTTGAGTGATTCTGAGACTCAAACCTGCTTCCCCAGTTCCAAAGTCGGCAGGTCTGGCCATCATGCCACATCCTCTCCATGCACTGGTAAGTGCTGAGTAGTAATGCAGCATGTGGTCTCTTTTCCCCCCTGTGCAGGATGGTGGCCTACTCTCTGACCTGAGTGGGTCACTCTAGCAGAGGCCAGCCATCGTGACACCTCTTGAGTACGACTCAATGCCACTTTATATTTCTTTTCTCAAAGACGAGGAACCAGAATCTCCAACTCACAGGGACACAACTTTAGGAACCGAAACAAATAGGAAAGCATTGCACAATATTATAGTAGAAGTAGAAGTGGAAAGGGATAGAATATGCAACAAATGGGGGTTAGCTAATGGGCAAATGAAAAGCTATAATGCTACATGACGGAAGCACAGAGCATAGTAAAACATGCATGCATTTACAAGAATAAATGAAAGTATTTGAGTAATCAAAACAGTGCATGAATCTGCTGCATGTCTCACAAGTCTAAAGTAAGTGTATGGCTAACGACGAACGTGTATTGTTGGCAACCCACCTTCTAACTATGTATTGCCTTGAATTCATGAACATAGAAAGTTACAATTTGGCAATGCATTTCTTGGATTTTTTTTATTGTATTTCATTGTTATTGTACTATGGAGAGGTTGCAAGTTTGTACTTGTCATATGTCACTGCTGAATTGGAGCTCTAGCTACCTAGCATGATTAATGATTGTTTACTACAAGGCAAATTGAAGAGATGTGGTATTTCATTAATTGAAACAATCAGCAATACAACTAGGCTGTGGTGATAACTTCATCCCATTGGATTGATCATGACAGTTCCCAAAGAGCAGCTATATTATCCTGCAACGGGTTGCAAGAGCAGCCCTAAGCGTCACCCAGGGGCTTCCTCCAACTTCCTTGCAAGACTAAACTATAGTCCAGTAACAATCTAGCCCCTGAGCCCTGGGTACAGGATTTAACATTGAATTCAAAGCTAACTTTGGATTTATCTTTGGTAGGTACACACTTTGCTTCTAGGTGCTTGGCAGACTACAACCCACCATCACTTGAAATAGGTAGTCCTAACAGATCTAGGACTTTTCAACCAAGGAGGAAATCACTTACAGCTCCACAGTCACAGCCTTTGTACGGACTACATAAATCTAACAAAATGATAACCAGGCAGTTAAAAGGTTATGCCCATTTGCAGTTTGGTGTCACCATAGTTCCTAGGTGGTGTCATTTTTCAACCAGTGCTGGAAGATTACAAAATATGTATCATGATACTGTGCTATTACTGTTGCCTCCATGTTGACTTAACTGATGAAATAGTAGGTGATCCCAGTATCCCAAGGTGCAATGAGTTCAGTCACTTTTATACAGCCCTTACTAAGAACCTTGTCCTTTTTCACTTTTGATAGCAAACGTTCGACTTTGGTGTGCCTCATAAAAAAGCTTAGGAAAGAATCTTAAAACTTCTGAAGGACCTTAACAGATGGTGTAATTAGAATCTGTCTCTGTGTGATAGTGAGCCAGTGCGCCCAAGGGGCATCCCCCTAGACATATACGCTCAGAGTTTTCAGCATCTAGGACAGTTCCACAGTCATCCACGGTGCTGTACTCCTGCTGGATGACATTGTGCCAATTTATAGTGCATGAGAACTATTTGAGAACACCAAAAGTGAAACAAACTGTGAACCAGTCCATAGAGCAAAGCCATAACTCACAAGCTATTTGCATCAATATTCTCAATAGGGGAGCAGATTATGCTTTAGTGCTAGTCTCTTTATGCACTCACAATTCTTTCTCATTTGACTCTACTTTTCTTCTAAAATGATATTCATCAGGGGCATGGCCAAGATGGCAGCAAGGTAGGACGCTTTGCTTTGTCTTTCCTGCCTGCAACCGGCCCAAAAACAACATAACTGTCTGTTAGACCTGGTTCCATTGGCGTGGGTCTCCCTTCCATTTTTTTTGCTGTTGCCTCCTGTGTTTGTGCTATGTTTGTGCTGGTCTAAATGCTTTGGGAACTTTGCCACTGCTATTCGGTGCCAAAGTGCAAGTGCTCCCTATTGTAAATTGTTGTAATAGAATAGTGACTCCATGATTGGCTATTTGATTTACTTGTCAGACCCAAGTACAGTGCATCATGTGTGCCCAGGGCCTGTAAATCAAATGCTGCTGGTGGGCTTGCAGCACTGGTTGTGCCACACACAGAAGCAGCTTGTACAATGTGTCTCAGGCCTGCCATTGCAGAGCCTATGTGGAGCCTGGGGCTGCCATGTCGACTTGGCAGGTGCACCTACTTGCCTGTCCCTAAACCTTCCCTTTTCTACATAGTAATCACCCCTAAGGAAGGCCCAAGGTACCCCCATGGGCAGGGTGCATTTTATGTAAAAGGTAGGACATGCCCTGATGTGTGTGGCATGTCCTGATAGTGAATTACAGACAATTTCGTTTTTCACTATTGCGAAGCTACCTGTTCCCATAGGCCAGAACGGGAAGTTTGATTATAACATCTTATAATCCTAACTGACCCAGGGAACAAGGTTGAAATTCGAGTTTAGCATGCCTGAACTCAGAATGTTAAAATACATCTTTTAGTGTGGGTAATTTTTACATTCTGTGTTTCAAAATACCACTTTTAGAAAGTAAGTTTTTCTTATCTAACCATCCAGCTGCCTCTGCTAGGTTTGGGTATTTCATGTCTGGTTTGTGAGTGACAGGGGGCTGGAGAGGGCTTTGGCTCCAGCAGTCTGATGGGTCAGTGCTGGGCTGAATAGGACCTGCATTGAATAGAGAGGGGGGGGGGGATTTCCTTTCACTGACCTGAACCCTCAAAGAATAGAGAGTAGGGAGGATGAGATTTCTTTTCAGCTACCTGGGCCAGGTCTGCGTTCAACAATGCTGTGTCCACCTCCTGCCAGGAAGCTGCAGAGTTCTGGTTTTGACTGGGCACATGCACCCACTGCCTTCAGAAGACAAAGGATTTACTGGTCTAAATATTGGGGCCCATACCCCAGAACTTTAGATCACTTCTGGGAATCAAGAAAAACCTCTGCCAAGGAGAACAACCAAGGAAGATGAAGGAGGAGACTGCCCCCCTGTTATTTTGCTATTTCTGGGGTTGGCCAGCAGTGGTTACTTTATTGCCAAGGAAAGAGAAAAAGGACTTTTGTGAACTTTGCATAATCTTGAAGAAGAATCTCCAAGGGCTTGAAGTGTGCTTGCCTCCTGCCTGAAGTCTCAGGGATACAAGACTTCCCCACCAGCTCCCCTGAATTCCCTTGCTGGGAATTCTACCTGCAGAGAGGTGCCTACTGTGGTTAGGGCCCTCTGAGAAGACTGTGTGTCGCTGGTAGCTGGAAGCGCGATGCAATAAGGAGAAGCATGTTGCCGCCACAGCAGTTGCTGTCGCATTGACAAAGAAGCATGCCTCCGCCGCAGTGTTCGCCGTCGCATCATTGACGAAGCGTGTCACATCACCGGCGTAGCGTGTTGCCACCACAGAGGTCGCCGTCACATCACTGGAGAAGCATGTCGCTGGGCCTGTTGCGGCTCAGAAGTTACTGAGTACGCCGCACGGCCGTCGGGCGTGCACGCATTGCATCCAACGTTGTCGCATCGCATCAGACGCCATTTTGTTGCATTGCACCGGATCATTGCATCGAGGCACCATCTTGTCGCATCGTCACCGGGCCACAGTAAGGAACGACAAATTAACTCCCCACACAATATGGAAGAGAGCCTCAACTCTCCTGCGCAGCAGTAAGGAACCGATGCATCCACTCTGCTGAGCGTAAGGAACAGCGCATCAACTTCCCTGCAAGTCTTTTGTTTGTATTGCGTGGCGCATCCCAGGTACTTTGAGAGTAAATTGTCACATTTACCATCTACATAGAACTATGCTATTTTGTACAATTTTAAAGTCTTATTTTTTATCACAGTATTGTGAATTTTTGTCGTTTGGTCTTGTGTTAAGTCTAGTAAAGATGACTTATTTTTCTAAACTGGTGTGGTGTCCATTTGTAGTGTTTTCACTCTATTACTGCATGTGTTCACAAATGCTTTACACACTGCCTTTGAGATAAGCCTGTCTGCTCGTGCCAAGCTACCAAGGGGTTGAGCAGGGGTTATTTTAGAAGTGTAGCCCCTTACCCTGACTAGAAGGAAGGGTCCCTATTTGGGCAAAGGTACCTACCTCTGCCAACTAGAGATCCCCAATTCTAACACTGCCAATATACTGCAGCACCTGAGGTGAACAGCCATCCTGAACATCTGCACTGCCGGCAGGAACAAAAGAGGCACATTTTTTACCCTTCAGGGGAGCATTCCACTACGAAGAAGTGAGACAGCGGAGAAACTGGAGAAGGGGAAAACAGAGCAGCCAACAACGTCATAGCAGGGCCAACAGCACTATTGATCACACACTACTCCGTGACGGGGAAAGAGGACTCCAGGACTACCCCCGCATACCAGCGGGGGTGAATAGGGGCCCTGCAGAGACACACCTGAACCACACACTTAGGCCCCACATGGAGAGTGACTGGCAAGATGAGAAGGAGGTGAGGAGTTAGGGCTGCTGCAAAACCCTCCCCACTGTGGCACTAGAGGGGGGTGACGGCCCCCGGAGGGGGAACAGCATGAAAGGGCCTGACTGAGTCTGCAAACGCACACTAGCTGAGGAGCAGAGAGTGGGTTCAGGAACCTACAATCAGTCTAGTGGGAATGAAGAAATGCCCAAGACAGCGACACGCCAGAGCTCACACCCAGACCCTATGCAGAGTAAAGCCAGTAGATATGGAAGCAGGAGAAGGAGCCGGGCAACAGTGAAATTCCTCATGACTGTGATAACAGAGGTGGATGTCGACTCAGGAGGGGGAGCACCCCATCAAGGCCCAACTGCGACACAGGCCAGGCATTAGCCCAAAGAGTAGAGAGTGGGCTTAGTGGACTCACACGGGGCCAATATACCAGATGCAGGCAGTAGGGACCAGGAGAGAGGCTAAGGCCTCTCCAAGCATACGTCTGGGCAGGACCGTACACAGGTTCGCGGAGGACGAGGACAGCGAGACACAACTCGGGGTCCCAACTGGAGTACTCTGGAGGGAAGGAGAAACACTGAGGACAGGTGGCCATGTTCTGAACACGCCAAAATGAAGAAGGGCTAAAGCGAAGATGGGTCAAGGAGAAACCCTCCAGGCTTAGAGAGAAGCTCAGCGAGAGGAACCCTTGTGAATGAGAGCCAGAGGCAGCCCTGAGGATCTAAGCAGCACATCAGAACACGCTCAACTCGACCCCTTCAGCACAAACTGAAGTGGGCCCAGGCGACAGGCCCCTAGCACAAGCAAAAGGATACAGCACAACCAGAAGGGGGTAACACCAGAAGACAGGCTTGGAGGCTGGGGGGCACAAACCCCCAAAACAGACAGCAAAAAAACCACAAGGAGCGATGAACGATAATGTCCACCAGCCACGTGAAAAAGGATTGCTCTCTCAAAGACATTCTCACACAACCCACTGGAAGCAATACTCACAGGCTGATAATTCGGCAGAAGAACCAGTAACCTATGCATTATTAGATTTGCTGTTCATGGCGCTACAGGAGGACCTCCAGATTGTCAAGAAAGACCTTATGCAGGATATTAAAGGACCAGAAAAGATGGGGACTCACTCGGGGACAGAGTTGCGACCAGTGGTCGAAGTGGACGGGATCGTCAGGGCATAGCGTGCCCCTACTTCTCTAATTCCCCTACTTTTTAATTTTGAAAATGCATCCCAGAACGCAAGAAATTGCCATGGCCTTAGATAAAGCACAGCGTTCCTGGCATTCGGGACAGCATTGCCCAGAGAAGACAATGACAGTGTCCACTTCTGCTCTGCTGCTTCAGCTCCCATCCCTCTCTTTCTGTCTAGCAGTTCAGCTCTTACCAAAAACAGCGACTTCAATAAGGAATTCTCACTCTTTCCTCTCCTTTCTTTTATTTGCTCTCCTGTGAAATGGATACAAAAAAAACACTTTTGCTGGAATGTCCTATTTTCCTGACATTTTAATTCCAAAGTACAGCATCAGGAATAAAATATGTAAAAATAAATAACTAAATAAAGTAAGACAGAGTAGCAAAATGGCCAGATCGCTTTTATTCACACTCAAACACATTAGCGCCACTTTTACAGAGTTCGCCAGTGAAGCTCTATTTTTGTTTTCTTGTCTTTTTTTCCCCCCAGGCTTGGAACTAGTGCACCAATCCTGAAGGTACTGCAATGCATGGGTTGGAAAACAAAATGTGGACTGCAGATCCGCATTCAGGGATGTGTTTTTTTTACCATACTACTTATATTTTGTAAGGATATGAGCAATGGACATTGAAATGGGTCTTTTCAGGGAAAATGCACTCACTGATTTCGGAATGGTGAGTGTAAAAACATTAAGGTAACCAAGTTGTTCCTGCTTACGGTTCACATGTTTTGCTAAATTTTGCATTTCCTGAGTGTTTGCTTTTTCCGGGATGTGGTTACTTTTTTTGCAGGCAGCATGTTGGTCTTATCTAGTGCGTAATTTAAATTGAGCCACATTCCGGCATTTATAGCAGGGCACAATTGGGTTGTAGTTGAAGGCAATGTGAGTTTTTCTCAGTGGGGCAGTATGGTGTTCAGTGGGGGAGCAGATGTGGCACTATGGCCGGAGCGGGTGAATTTGGAACTGGGGAACCAAGTTCAGCCTTAATAACCAGTCCACCATACCACTCTCCTGAGGGAGCATAATCCCATGCTAGACCTTAGAAGGCACCAACACTTCTTATAAGCCCTGGTGTCTTAGCACCAGCAGGTGGACCCTAGCATGACAAGTGTAGGTTAATCTTAAAGGCTTGTCCACCACAATCTATACTGGAGTTTACCTTCAGTCTTGCTGGCAGTCCTAAGAAGCGGGAACACCCTAGAGCAACCATGATTCTGTCACTGAGGTCACAGGACCCTTGAGAAGGGCCAGCTCTAGGGCGGTGCAACCGGTGTGACCACACCGGGTGCTGACTTTGGGTGGAAGTATCATGTTTGCAAGTGCATTGTGGTGTTAAAAACCCTTGCTGCCTCCTTACTGGCTTCCAGCAATTTTCGGCAACAATAAAAATGTCATGATGACTCTGGTGATTAATGTTCTTCCGAGAGAGTGGTCAAGTTTTGTCAAGTGGGTGTTTTGACTCATGGAAAGGTAGCACAGAGGGTTAATGTGCCTGCTGCAAAGAACATTTACCATGCAGATCACAAAGTGCACACAATGTAAATAGGTCAGTGGGTTACAGCTTTAGTCAGTGAGATCCTTTTGTTACTTGCAGTTTATAAGTTAAAACGCTAATATAGAACAGTTAGCTATTAACAGTCATCTAAGAGCTGCATACAAACTGCAAGGTATGCATTTCCCCTAGTCTTTGATTATCCTAATGTTGCAAAAAGTGTTCTTTTGGATAGAAATCAATTCTGATTATTAAAGGGAACCCCCAACCATGGTATTACATTTTAAAATCTTAGCTTGTGTTTCTCCAGACCAATTACTATTACATTATATAACCTACTAGTATGGTTGTCATGTGACCCCTACACCGTATACTCCTTAGTCTAATGTAACATTTCTATACAGTGATTTACACACATATTGATTGTCTCTGTGTACTGTGTGTGATGTAAAGTGCTCTGACACCCTACAACGGTATGAGTGGCACTGTAAATCAAATTAAATGCATCTGAGAGACAGTGTGGTTATGGAGACTTGAGAGGCACTGTTAAAGGGTGGTAGTGAGGGAATCCATGGCAGAGGTGGTCATTGGGGTGCTTACAAACATTAATGAACAGGGCGCCACCAGTGCTAAGGCCGGCCCTGCCCCTGAGGCCAGTCTGCCTCACCGATAGGTACCTCCTTTGGCCTAGCTTCACCAGTAGTAGCTGCAACTCACCAGGGATTTATGTACTTGATTTGGAATGGTGCCCCATTACTCTTTTTTATCCAAAATGAAGCAGTCATAACGATAGGTATTCCTTTTTATTTTATTTCCTGTTCTTTTAATTCCATAGTGAAACCTTCCTTTACTAATAATCCATACGAATAGCCACGGATTTAATAGCCCGTCAGTTGTGCCGCAATGTGCAGCAAACCGTCAAGACGCCAAGTGTTAGGCTCGGCTAACACTTGCCATTTTGACGGTTTGCTGAGGGTTCAGCTTCCTATACACAAAGGAGGAACCTTATGAATTTATAGTACAAAGTTTTGGGAATATTCCAACAATCCATTGATTATTGAAAAGCTCTCATGAACTTCAAGTTATCTATTTGAACAAAACCTGTTGGCTGGATGTTTTATATGGTATTAAAAGATAAGAAAAATAAAAGAACACCTATCCTTATGACTGTTTGCTTAATTTTGGATAAAGAAGAGTACTGGTGCACCATTTCAAATCAAGTACAATATTCTATTCTGCGTAGCAGTGGTACCAAACGAAGACAGGCAGTAGCGGCCCGTAGTGGGAGTGCTGCTGGGTGCTGACATGGGGCGCGGGAGGGGTAGGGTTGGAAGTAGAAAATTATGGATTATGGCCAATTGCACGCGTGTGCAACAAAATTAATTTTATTAGTTTATCTGATACTTACATCTAATCGGCCGTAATCTATAGTTTACTACCCCCCACCCTGCCCCTCCCCCGCCCCACGTCAGCACCCAGCAGCACTCCCACTCCGGGCCGCTACTGACAACAAGTACAGGAATTGTAGTGCACTGATGAATTGATCAAAAGGAAACAGAGAGTGAAGTGCAGTATCTGTAGTCCGCCATTGTGGTTGCTTAGTTTTTTTTTAAATAACTCACCAGGGATTGGCAATGCAGGATTTGCATGCACACCAAACTAAGTTCGCACACTTCACTGTCTGTCTGCTTCATTCACAAGCACTTTTAACATGTGCTGTCTGCTGTGGGGCCACTGGAATTAATTATGCAGCAATGGGGGACAAATTTATGCCGCAGTGTTGACTAAATAATGTATTAAGAAAAGGCTGCAGCGTAATGCAGTATATTTTCTGATATTTTAGTATTTTGATATGTGGACACATGCTAAAAGTCTTTGGAAACATTTTGCCTTATTAGTACCAGTGTAACATACAAATGCAGCAGTGAGAGAGGTGATCAGTCAACCTTTGCAATAGGCTGTCCACTGTACAGCAACACAAGTCTCATGTTTTATTAACTTTTGATGCATTTGAGCTACAAACAATTTATTAGTTTAAATGGTCAGATTATGGGGAAGATCTTGCATTATGAGGCAAATATGGCAGAGCCATATTTATATAGAAAACATTTGCAAACAAGGATATTTTGCCATTGAAGTTTGAACTGCTGTTGTGGAAAAAGGGACGTGTCGATGACACAAATTCCATGGCTCTGAGACAAATGGCTTGTGCTTCCACATTTTATCGTATTTGGGACATTCTGTGATTAAAAGCATATCCCACTTTGTGAATGTATTTTAATGTCAGTAACTCTTATTAAACCTTAAATAATCATGTGTATCCATTGGTTGATTAAACTGGGCAGTGAAATGCCAAACAAATACTAAAAATTGGGATGTTTGCGCATTCCGGCCACACCTCTGACTCCGCCTACTGGTCCAATCCTTAGGTTATTCGCGCCCTTTGGTTCTCCGCCCACAGTTCCCCAACTTTTTTCGACCACTAATTGCAACTCTGGAAGATAAAGGGGACAGCTGTGACAAGGAAATGGAGGCTCTCCATCATAAGGTGCTCCGACTTCACGACCAGCACATATACTTACAAACCCATCTTGAAGATCTCGAGAATCAGTCCGGAAGGAACAATGTTCGAATCTGAGCTGTGGCGCCAAAAGCGGAGGGTAGGGATATACTTGGCCTTGTGTGGGACCTATTTAATCATGTTCTCGGCAACCCTCACGATGCAAAGCTCAAATTAGACAAGGCACACAGAGTGGGCCTGCAGGGATGTTGCTGTTGGGGAAGAGGGGGGGGGACTGATACTAGCAAAGTTGGGTTGCTTCAGTGGGAGGGGGGAGGGGAGAGAGTGGGGGGTAAGGTTGGGATGTTTGAGAGTTTGGAATTAACATTTGATAAGTGTGCTTACATAGAGGTCCATTGGTATGAGCAGGATCAACATATCTGTTGCAGTGTGGTTTGGAAGAGTGGGGGTTCGGTTGGGGAGGTGAGTTCCTTCTATATACTATTGTATATGGTACAGATATCTAGAGACTATGGCTGAGGCAACTAACACTGACCTAAATATACTTTCATGGAATGTGAGAGGATTGAGGAATCCCAGGAAAAAGAGACAGGTATTATCGTATTTGTATAGACATAATGTTCACATTGCTTTGCTACAAGAGACTCATTGTCAACGAAACGCGCCGGTCACATTTGCTAGCAAATGGGCGGAGCCTAGAATATTCTCTTCCTATTCGAACTATGCCCGCGGCACTGCAATATTAGTTAAGAAACAGGTACCCTTTCAGATGGCTGGAACTGCATGCGATTTGAAGGGAAGGTATTGTGTAGCATGGGGAAGACTAGGTTCCCAAACAGTCTCCTCGGTATGTTGTTATGGACCAGACGTGGATGACCCCAGGTACTTTGAAGTACTATTGGCCAAGATTTTCGAAACAGAGACTACATATGTAATATGGGGGGCGATTTTAACGTCACGTATAATCCCAGTTTAGATAGATGCCACTCAGCACCGCATCACTACACCAAAGCGCAGGCAGTGGTCAAAGAAATTAAGACGAATTATCATTTGATAGAGGCATAGGCTCCCACAGGGGAGAGAAGGCACTCACTTCACGGCACATACACACTCGTGGGCCAGATTGGATTACTTCTTGGTGTCTAGGGGACTTACACCTGCGATAGCTGATACGAGGCATCTTGCTAGAACATATTCTGATTACGCACCGGTACTACTGGCACTCTCCTCCACGGATTTTAATATACCGCGTAGCCCTTGGAGGCAATATCCCTCAATCCTGTTAGATACGTTTTTTCAAGAGAAAATGAGAGAGGAGATAAGTGATTTTCTCAGGCGGAATAAGGACTCAGTTGCAAGAGTGGAACTGGTATGGGAGGCATTTAAAGTAACGATATGTGGATTTTGTATAGGGAAAGGAGCGGGGTGCTTAAGGATATACAAGCCACGATTAGAACTCTGGATAGGGACCTCAAACTGTTAGAAGCTGAGCTGGCAGAGGCTCCACATGAAGGGGCGCAGGTGGCCTTTAGGGGAACACTATACATGGAAGAAGCACAGAGGGAGGCGAAATATAAAAGTAAGTACTGGATTGCCAGGAATTATGGTGAGGGAGATAGGCCATGGCGAATACTTGCGCAAAAAGTGAAGAGGCCGCTATATTATAGAAATAAGAGACTCGAATGGAAATGTTTGTCGTAATACCCACACTATACTTAATATATTTTTGGAACACTATAACGCATTGTATACTACGACAGGAAATGTAGATGTAGAGTTGGATGGATTCCTAGGGGATGTGGCACTGGGGTGGCTTAGCGATGCACAGAGGGCGTTCTTATGTGCGCCGTTCAAGTTAGATGAGGTAAGGGAGGCCATCATGAGCATGCAATCTGGCAAGGCCACGGGCACTGATGGTATTCCGGTGGAATTTACAAAACCTATATTGAGATCATGGCCCCAGTACTTAGGGAAGTCTATGAGGATGCATTGGAAGTAGGACAGTTGCCCCCGACCATGAGAGTCCATTACTTGTGAGAGAGGCACTAATATTGTCGTTGTTAAAGCCAGGTAAGGCCCCTGACCTTTGCGACTCCTATAGGCCGCTATCGCTGCTTAACTGTGATGCGAAAATTCTAGCTAAGCTCATAGCGGCGAGACTGAGTTTACTTATGGAGCATCTGATATTGCCGGACCAATCGGGCTTTGTGCCTGGAAGAGCAACCTCTCATAACTTGAGGACATTGTTTGCAATTTTACATACTACATCCCCAGACCTACCCATGGCGGCTACCTTTTTAGATGCCACAAAGGCATTGATTAATTGGAATGGGGTTATTTATTTGGAGTGATGAAAAGAATGGGGTTCCCACCATTGTTCTTGGCATGGATTAAATTGCTATACACCAAACCAGTGGCCAAGGTTTTGATTAATGGACACACCTCGCAAACTTTTGACATAACAAGGGGTACCAGGCAGGGATGTCCTCTGTCACCGCTGCTATTTGCGCTACCAGTGGAGCCACTGGCGGCGAAATTGAGACAAAGCCATAATGACAAACCACTGCAGTGTTATCAGCGTCAAATCCTTGTCTCGCTATATGCGGATGACATCACCCTATATATTCATCACCCACAACAGAACCTGAGCCCGGTATTGCGGGAATTCATTGTATTTGGGAGGTTGTCTTGTATACAGATTAACTGGGCTAAGTCTAGCTTCTTTCCCCTCACGGCAGCGGTTGAACGTTTTGAGATGGATTACCCCTTGGAATGGTGCGAAGAAGAGCTCAAATATCTAGGAATCACAATCACAAGAGATAAGGAGGAACTCTTGAGGCCAAACTACGGTACTATTATGACCAGGCTGAGTGATAGCTTGGCGAGATGGGTGGCACTTCCTCTGTCCATGGCAGGTCGTGCATTCTTGATTAAAATGGTGATACTCCTACAGCTATTGTATCTATTTTTGAACATACCATACCACCCTGGTTCGCATTTTTTTAAGACACTAAAATCAGAGCTAATACGGCTGGTATGGTGAGGTAAACAGCCTAGGTTACAGTGGGAAGTATTGACTAGGCCCTATATACAAAGGGGGTTCGGAATCCCTGACTTCGAACTATATTTTATAGCGGCGCAGGCCCACTTTGCGTGGTATTGGGTAAAACAACCTCGCTATATGCCACAAGTGGCAGCGGAGCATTGGTTGGCACACCCCTTTCCAATAAAAGGGGCATTATACAGCGTGCTGGGGAAAAGAGTAAGACAACCTAATGCACTGCATAGCACTATAGCAGCATGGCATAAGATTACTGACATGCTGGGAGTGCCATTGGTATACTCACCGCTGCTGCCCCTTACATATCACCCGGACATCACCCTGCTCCAAGAGGACCTATTTAAGGGCTTTAAGGGAAAGTATAACAAGACTGCGTGGGGAGACATGTACCATGAGAGGAAGTTTCACACTCTTGAGCATATGTGTCCAATGGAATCACGGACACCGCTAGATGTTTTTCTGTATATACGTTTAAGGCATAGTATAAAGGCACTTACCCTGACTTTCCCGGATGAACCAGAGGTATTGACCCCACTACAACTAATATGGGACAGGACCAAACCCATAAGACTAGTGTCCCTGATTTATAAAACAGAGCATACACAAAGAGAAAGACCTGCCCTGCAGTCACGTGAGAAATGGGGAGTAGAGTTGGGGAGGCCTCTGACAGGCGCACAATGGGAGGCCTGCTGTTTACTCACTGAGAGGGTATCAGCGAGTAGTAGACTCCGTATTACACACTACAAATGTCTACACAGATTATATTATACACCAGCTAAGAGGTACCGATTTAAACTTAGGGAGGAAGATAGCTGTGACAGATGTTGCGCTGTAGGTGCGGATATTTTACATTTAGCGTGGGATTGCCCGAGTGTTAGAGACTATTGGAATCAAGTCTTTGAGGCATTGCAACAAATGATAGATATGACATTGGAACCAGACCCCTTGTTAGCGCTGTTAGGATATGTTACACCAATAAGGGCGGAACATAGAAGATTCATTGCCATGGCACTACTTTTGGCCAAACGTATGGTGGCCTGTAGATGGGGGAGGGGGCGAGCACCTAAGTTTAAGACATAGATGGAAGATCTTATTACCTGTCAGGTAAGACTCGCTACGTATGCAGAGCTACTACCAGTGGCTTCTAGACCAAATGATATTTGGGCCCCACTAACGTGTTATTTGCTTAATAATTCGAAAGGTGGTTGCTGTAACCGAAACTCTGCCACAGTTGATACGGACATGGGGATGTTAGATATTATGTAGGAGGATGTAAGGGGTGATGCGCTCTTCATGTCAGGATATAGGGGAATGTCGTGGTAATACTGAGGGCATATGTTTTGGATCTGCTTGTGCACACTGTTAGATCTGGGTAGGCCCCAATAGGAACTGAACTAGACGGTTGTGATGTATCGGCCATGTAGAACGATTGCGGGGGGACTGACCTCCTCAGATGCACAACCATTCATGCGTGGTGTGATATTAAAATGCGTATGTACCACACTGTCATTATGATGTAAGAAAATGTATTGGATAATTGGACCCACAAGATACTGTATTTTGCTGATAGCATTTAATATAACTGGTTGTTACTTGAAAACAATAAACAGATTTTTTTTTAAAACATTGTACCCTATAGGATGCAATAACAGCCACCACTCTTGCGCTAGAGAATGCTCAAATTCTCCAGCCATATTTATTACACTTCATAAATACATTAAAACTCTAAAATAAAAAAGATTTTTTTTAAAAAGGCACACAGAGTGGGCCCAACCTGCCCCAACAACACACCCCCCACAGACATACTGTTCTCTGTGCACGACTTTCAAATTAAAGCATGAAGATGCATCCATTTACGTTCAGAAACCAAACTCCAACACTTGCTGCAGAAGCAAAGGGAATACTGCCTGGTTACCGCACAACTACGCAACAAAGACATTGCATATTCCTGAGGCCATCCTTTCAGGCTAATTTTCTGTTGGGGAGGCACACTTCAGCAACTGCAATCCCTCTCATAAGCATGCCAGCTGCTAGGTATGGAGCCTCTTGAGGAGAGTGGTAGCAAGGGGGCCTCGTCCCCTACTCTAGGAGAGCGACAACCACCATGGAGGAGAAAGGACCCAAGACGAATCCGTAGAAAACCAGACCAGGCCGAGATAGCAAAAGGGCAACAGAGGCCCTGGAGTCTATTCCCACTGCAGAACTAGCAAAGGCAGAAGATGTTTAAGCACACAGAGAGGGCTGTTGCCCCCTGTAGAGACTACAGGCGGGCGGGACGTCAGGAGATTGGCCACATTATACACCCCAAGTACATTGCCTGCAGCCATGTATGGCTGAAGGACTGACTTTGAATGCATGTTTTTGTTTAGATAGGGCCTCTTGGAGAAAGGGAAAAGGGCAGCCTGTACACCTAGGATGGAGGACCTCCACAGTAGTCACACCGCGTTCCGACACAAATGTAATTTACCCATCTTAGAATACTCACCCTCAATGTGAGGGGACTCAGCAACACGGTAAAGCGTAGGGTGGTATTAACCTACTTGGAAAACACGGAGGCATATATCTGACTCTTGCAGGAGACTCGTCTCCTAGCCAGAGACTGCCACCATCTCAGATCACAAGCCTTACCCACCCAATTTTTCTTTTCAGCCCCTACAAAACCCACTGGTGTGGCCATTTTGGTGAACCGAGGTTTTAGAGGCAAGGTGGTACATAAAGAGGCCGAAATTACAGGGAGGTTCCTCACCAATCAATTCATATTGGGGGCCAGGTATGGATAGTAGGATCAGTATAGTCCCCTAATGAGGGGCAGGAGAAATTCCTCCACATGGCGCTGTCAAAGTCAATGTCTTCAGATGAACGTAAAATAGTGTTGGGGGATCTCAATTTGGTGTTCGAAAACACCATAGACAGGTAGCACAGCGACATGGACCGGTCGGAGCACTATCCAAAGAAGGCCAAACTTGGTTGTGGGAGCTAGGACTTTTGTACCTATGGAGGGCATTCCATCGCCAAGCCAGTGAATACTCCTTTTACCCTAATGCACACAAAATATATGCCGGGCTGGATTAACATCTAGGCACTAAAGACATATACACACTTGCATTAGACACAGAGGTCCTTACAGCATCACTATCCGACCATGCTGCGGTAACGATCACACTGTCGCACCCTCCTCTGGAACGCCCCTCCTGACAGTGACACTTAAGAGACACGCTATTGCAATGCCCAGAGATTGTACCACAAATTCAGCAAGCCCTCTGGGATTACCTACGCATAACAGCATTCCAGAGGTGCACACAGTGATACTGTGGGAGGCATTCAAAACTGTTATACGGGGCAAATTCATCACGATATCCACTGCTGATAACAAACTCCAGAAGGAGACAAGAGAGGACCTTTCCCAGCAAATACAAGAACTAGAGCACATACACCAGCGTACAGGGGCCCCCAGAATTTTGCACCAACTCTCTGCACTGCGCTCACAGCTAGCAGCGATAGACCTAGACCGGGCGGAGTATGCAGTCCTTCAATTGCGCCACTCCATCTATGTTGGTGAGGACAATTGTGGACAATGCCTGGCCTACAGATTACGCAAGAGTCGGCAGAAGCAAGGTACCCAATCGATACACACAGGGGGAGGGTTTAGTGATGACAGACACTGAAATCGTCAAGGCCTTTTAAGAATTTTACTCGCACCTCTACTCGAGCCAAACATTGGATAGCTCAGAGAGCAGACAATATCTACAAGAGGCAGAGACATCTGTTTTGACTCTGGAGCAAACCAAACAACTAGATGGAGTGATCCGTATGGAAGAAGT
This sequence comes from Lissotriton helveticus, assembly GCF_964261635.1. NCBI lineage: Eukaryota > Metazoa > Chordata > Amphibia > Caudata > Salamandridae > Lissotriton > Lissotriton helveticus. Next base: position 2,116,640,318 of record NC_136057.1, on the reverse strand, counting down.
CATTTTGGCAATCTCCCGGCTAAAGCCAGCAAAATCCCTTGGCCCATCTGGCTTCACGTCGGCCTTCCACAAAACATTCTGCTTCCTGGTGGCAACTCTCTTGACATGGCTTTTTATTGCATTTAACGAGCCAGGCGCGGTCCCTGCCTCAATGTTAGTGGCTGCAATAACAATCATCCCCAAGCCAGGTAAGGAACACAATGTAACTTGTATCGGCCCATCTCGCTTCTAAATGTAGATCTAAAGTTATTCACAGGAATACTAGCCAACAGACTGAGCACCTACATGCACGCCTTGATTGGCCCTGATCAAGCAGGCTTCATCCCCCAGAGGCAGACCAGCGACAACACCAAACGTGTGCTTCACATCATAGAGAAAGCATCCCGAGCACCCAGCAACTATATGCTACTGGCAATAGACGCTGTAAAGGCCTTTCATAGAGTACACTGGCCCTACCTAGGACAAGTATTGATTCATTTTGGCCTAGGGGAGAAGATAAGGTCTTAGTTATTAAACTGCTACAGCTTGCCCATGGCAACTGTTAGGGTTAATGGATACACGTCGGCTCCTTTCCAGATAGGCAGGGGCACACAACAGGGGTGACAGTTGACACGAGTGTTCTTAGCTCTATATATGGAACCATTACCTCAGAGATTTCAAAAACTCCTAAACATCGCTGGAGTGCCTTTTAGGGAGGACCAACACACTATATGCATCTATGCAGATGATGTCCTAGTGACACTGATAAACCGGAAATATCCCTGGCTGCCTTTCTTAGGGAGTTGTAAATTGTCAGCAGGGCCTCTGGGTTAAAAGTAAATGTTGGAAATCTGTAACACTTAGCCTTTCTCTCCCACCTCAAATAGTGGAACAATTTAAAAATCAACATCCGATTCAATGGTCACACAACACCATCTCCTATCTGGAAGTTCATTTAGTATCAACCACACAGGCCACAGCCGCCATTAACTATTGCAAACTTCACAGTCAAATTCGCAATGACATCCAAGGGTGAAAAAAACATCAGATTTCCTGGTTAGGCAGAGTAGTCACTAGGAAAATTATGGTTCTCCCAAAGATTCTATATCTATTTCAGGCCCTGCCCTTGCAGCCACCCACGGGTATAATCCATAAAATGCAGTCAGAGATATTGCAATGTATATGGCATGGGCGGAGACCACGGATGAAGAAATCCATTAGCTTCCTCCCACCTAGCGAGGGAGGATTAGGGATTCCTGATCTCCAACTGTATTACCTGGCAGCGCAATTGAAATATCTAGTGGAAGGGAACCGTACCGAATCAGAGAAACATTGACTATTCCAAGATAAGGCAGTGGCCGGAACATCACTGCCTAAGGTCCCCTTCCTAAAGAAATCACACAAACTAACCAATCTGTACTTGTCCCCCATCATGCAGGCAACAATGGTGGTATGGAATCAGACTAGCACTAGACATAGCTTGACTACGTTTCCTTGTCCCATGACTCCACCATTTGACAACCCGGAATTCGATCTGGGGGTTGAGGAGGCAACGTTAACATTGTGGCGAAGTTCGGAGTGCTGCGCAATAGGTCAACTTTTTGATGAGGAGGGGGTGCTCCCGTTCCATCAGATTAAAGCTGACTATGGCATTCCTGTGACAGAGCGACTGGGGTACCTGCAGCTCCGACACTGGACATTACACCTGCAAAACGAGCCCAATGCACAGCGACACTTCACCCAGTATGAAAATTGGCTTCTATCCAAATCATCAGATAAGAAACTAATCTCAGAATTATTTGCCTTTCTGAACTTCTGAAACAAGCACATTCACAACGCAGGTCGGGACAGCTTGGAGAAGGACAAAGGTAGACCTCTGAGCAGTAAAGAATGGGAAGGTATACTATAGAGCCAGGCACACGGCCAGCAATATGGCATTGGCTGAACACTCAGAAAGATAGCTACCTATTAGTACTACACTCCAGCGCGGATACACAAGGTCAACCCAACACAGAGCGCGGACTGCTGGCACGGGTGCGCTGCACAGTGAACACTTGTACATGTTCTACGGGACTGCCCACAGCCTCCTCAATATTGGATAGAAGTGCTTGATGAAATCGACACACATTTGTACACCCAAATACCAAGATTCCTAGCATAGGCACTTCTGGGTGTACCGCACCCACTTACATATCCATTGAAATCTAGAAGAGGGCAACTGATTGGATTAGTCCTAGGGGCCGCCATGCAGAACACACTCACACACTGGGGGACCCCACAGACGCCCTCACACTCCCATTGGCTTTAGATATGGCATATTTTAGGAATGGAAAAGATCCCACTCACACTGGCCGGTCAAGGCTCAGCTTTTAGGGACGTATAGCAACCTTACCTATCCCTGCTTTCGCAAGAATATCGTGAGCTTATATGCTCGAGATACTTATGCCTCCTACGTTTGCAAGAGTCTGTCGCATCACCAACTTTAGAGCAGGGCCAACCTTTAGTGCCCTAAAAACTGAACCCAGATGCTAATGCAGTGTTGAATGCAGGGGGGGGGGGTGGTGGAGGGAGGGAAGGGTTGGGTTTTGTTTGCCTGTTGGACACTTGCTTTTACGAAACATTACATAGGGCTTTGCATGACCCAAGAAAGTGCAAGGTCTATTGCTGGCATTGTTTCCTGACATAATGAAAATTCAATAAAAGATTTGAGCTATAAAATCATATTCCTCATCAATGTAGAAACAAAGTTTACAGATTGATATTTATTGTGTGAGTGGTAATCAACTGTGCAGAATGTCCGGATAGGCTTTCTTATCTCTTCAAATCAGTAAATCTTGATTGCTTAAATAAGCTACCCAGGAGAATCAGAAAAGCTCTGGAAGCCCATCCTTCAGTGTGACAGCAAGTACCCGGCATCCTCACGAGAACAATATGCATCTTGTCTCGCCTTTAATACAGAGACGTATTCCTTGCATCTTTAGTATTTGCAAAATGTAAAGACTTAGGGCCATATGTATCATAGTTCCGTTTTGCGAATTCCAAATAGCGATTTTTAAGGAATCGCTATTTAGAATTCGCAAAACGGTATGTATGTACAAAATCGCTTTTTTATAGCGATTCCTTACCATTCCTAATTTGCGATTAGCAAATTGCTAATCGCAAACTAGGAATTTTTTCAAGGGTGCAGGGGTGTCTCAAGAACACCCTGCTGCACCCCTAAAAATGACATTTGGGGGCATATGGCGCACATACATGCCCTAAGGGCATGTTGGAGCGTCATATGGCACCTTTGGTTTTTTTGAAAAAAGCTTTTTTAAAAGAATTCGCAACTTACCACCAACTAGAAGTTGGTGGTAATTTGCGAATCCTTATGGGCATTTTTTGAATATTTTTTCTTTAATACATTGCATTTAAGGAATCGCCAAATTTGCGATTCCTTAAGTGCAATCGCAAAATAAGTAATAGCAAATTTTGCGATTCCTTATTTTGCATCAAACATGTTACATACATACCATTTTGCTAATTAGCATTCGCAAAGGCCGAAATTCGCAGAATTTCGGCCTTTGCGAATGCTAATTAACTTGATACATATGGCCCTTAGAGTAGCCCTGTTTAGGCAGATGTCAAAGACAGTCTTTTCTGAGCACAATGTGGGAAGGAGGTTGAAGAAAGAAAAGTATAAATAGGCCAAATTGCTGTCTCTTGTGTTATTTCACAACCTCCTGACCTGCATAATTGCCTTGTCAGGCACACGATTCTGAGAGTGAAATGCGTTCTGGAATGGGGGTTTCCACCTCTGAAAACCTGCTAAAAAATTATAATGGCTACTGTGTGACTGCCTCTGCACACCGCCAGTCAGCTGCCGAATACTCCAAATGGATCCAGCTTCACACATGAAGATGCTCTGGCAAGTAGTTGGTAACATGCTATTCATGAAAACATACCGAAGAAAAACCTTTCCTGATGCATGTTATTTTACATTAATAGAGCTGCCCTCTCTCCACGCAGCCTCCATGTCCTCCTCTGCGGTGCTCTCCTTTGTCACCCTGCCTCTTCCTAGTTTCCCATCGCTGAACAAAGTAATGGTGTAGGCAGGCGGTCTGGTATTGTACTGGTGATACCCAAAGGGGCCTCACCGTTTGGGTCGAATTATTGACAGTTTTCACATTAAGACGGAATCTTAAATTGATTATTTGTGAGATCCGAGGACATTATTGACTCACGCTGCCTATGCGTGGCCCGTGATTCAGATTAGTAGTTTAATGCTGTGCTCTATATAAATATTCACGTGTTCGCCACCCACTGGGCATGATGCAATTTGCACTACAGTAGGTATGGATGTTGATGTTGGAAAAGAGATTTGTAGATAAAATGAGCTAATGTTTGTACCATTTGTTTGTTTGATTACCAAAGTGTACGTTGACACAGACACTTCTACATAAACCGAGGTGTGTTGTAACCACAACTTTAAACTGTGGTCTCTAAAATAAAAAAACATCCTTAAAGGGAATCCTTATGAATCACTAGTTCCCCTGCATTGTAAACTCAGGTTCCTTCTACTCACTTGGGTCAGCGCTGTTTCTCTTACTCATAATCTTGGCCTTAACAGCATATAGCCAATTATTGTGGGCCTTCATTCACAGCCATTTCCAGATAAATATATACATAAACGTTTGCATGGCTGATAGAAACAATCAATCAAAATCTACGTTTACTTATCAATAAAGCTGGGCAGTTGGCCTCACCATTGATTGTTTATGTCTTATTGCTGAACTTAAAAAGATGCACAGCGTATAATACTACAGCTACTGTATTTCAGACTCCATCTTAAAGAGAAGTCAAATTGTTTCTTCTAGGTTATGCCTGAAACTTTCTCCCTGTTTTTTTACAGATGCCGTTATACCAACGCAAAATTAAATGCAATGGCAGCTAGGGCATGCACTCTAAGTATGGCCTTCAGAAAATGATTGGAAAATATTTGACGTACAGCATCATTTATGCTCTAAGAGTCACAGAAGAAGACAAAACCTTCACCGCATGCTGTGGTGTGCTTCATCATAGCATCCTCCCAACTAGTAGTGGCAACACTCTAATGAATACTGGCCCAAATATGACTCTTCTAATATTCACACAGGAGTTCTTATATGCACTCACTTCTAGTCTATGTTCTAAATACCCTTCAAAGCCATTGTATCACCATTCCAGCTGTCTAAAACTTGTGACTTTAACTAACAACTCCCCACCAGAAGACTAAACTCTTCATGTATGGATGTGGATGTTTCAGCCCTTCTACAATTAGCTCTGGCGTTCAGGCGTATGGATAAAGTCCAGAGGTCTCAGTATGGTGTATTTATTGCCGTGTGTTACCTACAGTCATCATAGTACAATGTCCTTTCCTGCTAGGTCCACTACTCAATTCCAGAATTTTAAAGTGGAGTAACGTATAGTAAAACAGATCACCCACTGCTTTGTTACTATGTACTATGTGTGGTATACTCCCATTTGACTAAAAAAGACAGGAAACAACTGTGATTGCCCATATCCCTTTTAGCCATTCTCCCTCATCACCCTCAAATGTGTTCCAAAACTCTGTGGTAGAATGAATCACTTCTTAGAGCCCGTCTAATTCAGCCACCACTGCTGTTGAGCCTGCGGGGGGCCGCAGGAGAGCCCGCTTTGCACTTCCTTGCCGCTGGTGCCTGGGGGAACATGGGGGGGGACACAAACTACAGCCCCCGCCGCCGCATTCTGCTTGTGCCAGGTGGTGCTTATTAACCGGCAAGGGCTCCCGCAGCGCGGGATGCACTTGGGCGTGCCCGGGTCAAGGGCGGGCCTGTCTGCGTCAATCAGAGCCTGGAGAAAGCTGGGCTGGGCCAACCCCCTTTCAAGCTCTAAGTGGCATCTTGAACTCAGTGAGAACACTGGAAAGTCCACAGGTAAGTTTAGCAATTGATATCGCTTAAAAGTAAACTCTGAGTTGCCATAATGGGAAAGCGCACTGTGCTGCCACCTGCACGCCCAATCACTGATAGCATTAACAGCATGCTCGAGAGGGTGGTTAACATTGTTTCGGGTGAAATCGAACTTACGAAGCGCCGTCTGTCACTAGGCACTGAGGGGCGACTGGATATCGCTGAATTTCGAGGTATATCAACTATCCATGCACAAGACCTGCCCCTTCACAGCCCTATGGAACTGGCACTTATAAATCTCCAATTACAAGCAGGAGCACAAGTGGGCCTGAGATAGATGAGTCACAGTCAGATATAGACATTGCTACACCTGCAAGAATCCCAGCTGCCAAACGAAAGAGGAAAATTGTACTTAAATGAAACAGCCCATCCATACTGGTCCCTCTGGAACCTCTTTGTCCGCTTGGATACAGCCATCCTCAAATATTGGCATTTCTGGAATCTCTGATCCCCCTGCGACAGCACTTAATACAATTTTGAGCTGCTCAATTGGTACACAGACTGAGACCATACTGGGCCTTGAGAACCTTGGGGACACTATTGCCAATATTGCCTCTGCGATGGTGACCAAACAAATGAATGAACTTTTAGATATGAAATTTGCCCTATTAAAGGATCATATAGACAATCTGGCCTTACTCATAGGGGGATCTGGCCAATCAGTAGGAAATGTACAAATTGTAGTAGATGAAGCGGGAGGGTCTTTTGCTACAACGAGCAGCTCAAATAATGATATCCAAACCCAATTGTCAGAGCCCAAGCCTGTGCAAGTAGCGTGTGCACTACATGGGGACAAGTAAGGGGATGTTCTCAACCCCTCTCTAACAGGCATGGTACTACATCTACTGTTGAACTGGTTACTACCTTACAGCCCAATTCTATCTTGGGCAGTGTCACCAGACTCTACAGTCCTAATAGTGCAGACCAGAACTCATTGTCCGGCAAATTGAGTAGCAATGTGTCAGCCACTCCAAGCAGAAGTCTCCCGAAAACAAATCCGGATGTCCTGAGCTTGCCACCTGCTGCCTGCCCATATGTGCTGGTGTTAGCAGGTGTACCGACCCTAAAGAGGGATTAGAAAGAGTCATGGAACCAATTACGCAGCAAATGTGTAGACTGGCTATCAAGGAATAGGAGGTTCCATCCACTGGACATGAATAACATTCTCATGGCATGGAGAGTTGGGTGAGTTGGTGCATCTACAAAGAACATTGAAGGGGACTGCATTGTAATCAATTTTCGTAGATAATCTATGGTGAGACACAGATTAAGAGCATGCGAGTCCACAACAACTAATAGCACCAACATATATCTACTACCACTGGGCTATTTTCTTAAACAAAATTACGGACCATGCACAAATGAGGTCCCCCCCACCCTCAACATTTAGCAGGTTTTTGGTAGCATTTAAGCTGTATGCTCTAATAATAATAACTTTTAAGCCATAACAGTTTTGTTTCTTAATTAACTTTTACAATAATGATTTTCATTCCATACCAAATGGGAATTTCATACATTTATTCGATTTTATTGCGTTTATCCAAAAATCAAAAGACTGTTTTAGGGCAACTGGAATGTGCCTAGGAGGCGATTGTAACACTAAATAACCCCAACTCTGGCCAAGTAATCAGCCATGTAGCAGAGGACAAAAGGAAGGAATTAGTGGACCATTTGAATATTCATAACCTAACCAACGTCATGGAGATCGCTGCAATAGCAAAAGATAATGTCCTCCCGGAGCCGACATTTAGAGGGAGGGGTTGTGCATCCACAATTGATTACGTTTTCATCTCCCCTGTCTAAGAGGTTTGCTTGTTGAAAGCAGAAATTATTGCCACAACTTTTGGGGACCTTAACCCAATCCAAATAGTGCTAAGATTATATCCTGGTCCAACGCCCACTACAGAATGTGTTTCCATGAATTGATCACCTTCTACGGATAATATAAGATTGGTGTGGCGGGGCGTTATTAACACTGACTTATTCTGCACCATGGTCAGGGATGACTTGAGCCTTATTAACTCTTGTCTGTTGGCTCAGGACCCATACCCTGAGATAATTAATGTTTTTACCAAACTTTGTGAAGCCATCAAATCCTTGCTGTCAAAACCCACCATCACAGTGCAATGCGAACCTAGATGGATTAATCATGAATATTCAGAGGCTAATAGGCAGTTACGTAAGGCCCTGTCACATAGCCTGAGGTGTAATTCACTGGTTGAGTTCTGAAGGTAGAAGTACAAGTCAGCCATAGCTAAAAGGAAGGAAGAACTATTAAATGAGCACTGGGACGCGCTTGTTAATGCTGCTGGCTTAAAAAACGGGGATACATTTTGGACTACTGTTAAAAATCTAAGAGCAATAGTTAGGCTGTTAACTCCCATAAGCTGCAACATAACAGGTGCAACCTGGGAAAGTCATTTTTCTACAATCTACCTAGCGCTTTAACTGGAACTCGAACTCTGTAAGCATAGGACCCCATCTAGGGTCCCAATATCGATAACAGAGGTTGAGGAAGCCATTTGTCAGAGCGTGGGCAACAAACCCCCAGGTCTGGATGGGTTACCCATTGACCTCATTAAACACAAACTTGACTTCTGGGCCCCAATACTGTTACATGTTTTTAATAATTTAACTAATGCTCCATTGCCAAAATCATGGTCCACTAGTATCAGTGTCCCGATTTTTAAAAAGGGCGACTGCTCGCAACCAAGTTGCTACAGGCCGATTTCCCTAACGGATAACATCCTCACAATTTTAGGTAGAGTTTTATATAATAACATTTTAACTTGGGCTGAGGATGATTTCATTTTAGAGCAATGCCATTTAGGATTTAGGAGTAAAGTAGGTATGAACGAATAGTGCTTAGATCTCAGCTTGATCATTGGGAAATACACCATAGCATAACACTCGCCACTTTATTTAGCTTTTATGGACCTGACTTCTGCTTTTGGTGTTGTTAACAGGTCCCATTTATGGTCAATTTTTTTAGCATATGGCTTGGACGTGGCCCTTGTGCACTTTTTGGCCTACCTACACACGGACCTGAAGGCACGGGTCAGGTTTGGTGGCGGGGGTAAGGTGTCTAATGATATTAATGTAAGTAGAGAGGTCAGGCAAGGGTGTGTTATAGCACCCCTTCTTTCTCTGGTTTATTTTAAAAATCTGCACAAATCATTGATCACACTCACTGATGATGTACCCAGAGTCAAACGTAAAACCCTTCCTGTGCTTTTATACGCAGATGACGTGGTTTTAATTGGACACACACCGAATGCACTACACACTTTAGTACGGGAATTCATGGACTTTATGACCGGTCTGGATTTATGCACCAATTTTAGGAAATCATTTATAATGTCCTGCAGTCCAAGGAAATACCCCTTAAGATCTATATCCATGGGTGATCATAAATTAACTTGCACTAGCACTTTCCCATACTTGGGGTTGGTCTTTGCTGCAAACGGCACCTGGTCTGAACATGTGGTGTTTTGTAAGAACAAGTTCTCAAACGCCACCAATTCTATCCTCAGCCTTCCCCGCTCAAAAAGATCTGGGGCAATTTCAGCAATTTTAAAGATTTTTAAATCCCAGTGCATACCCATAGCAACCGACGGCACAAAGGGGAGATAACAGGTGATTGGTTCAGCTGTGAGAAAGTGATGGATATCCCATGGCTTGCAGGGATAAATAAGAGCCTGAAAAGTGTTAATTTTGAAGGGTTGTTTTAAACCCAAACACAGGCGAGACTGTAGATAAAAAAGTTCTTAGGTCAGCACTGTATGCCCTTTATAGCGAGGAAGGACTAGAGAGGGAATCAAAGAAACCAACTGTTGTTAATTGTATAGCGTTGAGCGAACTGAACATTGCTTGCCCAGCTATATCACATTACCTATGTATCTCTGGGAAAGGGGAGTTCTTTTTCGTTTAAGGGCTGGGACTGTAAAATACTTGTTCTGCTTTCCCCTTGGGTATAATGCAAAACTTGGTTCCCTGCCATGCCCATGTGATGGACAGAGTGGACAAACACTCTTACATTTCTTATTTTTTTGTAAGTACTACATAAAATATGCACAATGGCTGTTAATACCATTTAAAAAAATTGTTACCTATCCAATTAACTGATGCATTTAGTAGTATACTTAAATGGAAAATGATGAATTGATTCTGCGTGTTGGCACTTTTTTGTGAATAGCTACATGGGTTGCAAAATGATGTGTAACCCATGAAGTCCATCTGTACCTTGTTCTTAACACTATGAATTTTTGACTACGCTATTGTAATTATTTAAACTGTAAAGTCCATCTGTCTCTTGTTTCTCATACTATGAATTTTTGATCACTCTATTACAATTATTTTTTATTGTGATTTTATTCCTTGTATATGGTCTACTTTTATGGATATGGTGTTATCCGAATAAAGTCTTTTGGATTGGATTGGACTTCTCATAACAAAGTACATCTTCATTCACACCCTTTGAGATGAGCACACAACTCTGACAAAGGTAAGTGACACTGATTCCTATCCTGTAGTTACAACAGGCCAAAAAGCATTTACAAGTGAGCAACGTTTATTGAACAGCAGCTGTGAGCGTCTGTACACCTAGTAATCAGGAGATAGCACAATAAAGTCAGACACTTTATTATTATCTCAACTACTCAACAGTTCTTACAAATGTGAATATCTATACCTTATTGCGTAAAATTTGCAAACTAACAGGAATATTAACATACTCAATGCACTGATGAATGCATAACCAATGCACATAACTAAATAAGTTGTCTTGCACAATGAAGTCTTTGAGTCCATAATGCAGTCCAGCAAAGGTCCCAATTAGGTTATGGTCTACCACTACAAGATACTCCGGAGGCTCCTGAATCCATGGAAAACAAAGAACACTCAGGCCTGACATTATAGTGACTTATATTGCCAGCATGAAGGATCTTTCCCTTCGCCGGTACTGGTATTTTTACAGTTAGTTAGTCACTGAAGGAATGACTGGGAAGTACAGTATCAGGTGCACATCAGGCTCACAGGCACCAGGCAGGCGCAGGCACTTTAACAGGTAGTTAGCGTTTAAGATCTCAGAGGTGAAGGAGCATCCTGGTAGAGTGGAAAATGGTCAGCACCAGTCATGCCACCACTTCATGCACTTAATGCACAATTGTACTTTACTATTGGGAGACTTACTGTAATGTATGATCACTGCTACTAATTGATACTCTTGGCCACCATAATGACTGGGATAATTCCCAATGGCCTGGGCACTGATGGAGATCTTTACTTTCATTGGTTTCCCCAAGGAGGTGGTATCCGACCAGGGTACCAACTTTATATTACTATACATGAAGGCCATGTGGAAGGAGTGTGGAGTGAACTATAGATTCACTACCCCTTATCACACCCAATCATGCCCCATGAAGGGCATGATTGTGGGCCTGTCCTGACCCATTTGGCTTTAGTGGGACGTCCTCTTACCATGCCTTCTCTTTGCTTACAAGGTGGCCCGCAGAAGGGGGTTGGCTGCAGCTCTTAATAGCTTCTTTATGGGCACTGTTAGATCTGGGGGTCTCTAGTTGGCAATGGTATGCACCTTTGTCCAAATAGGGACCCTTACTTCTAAGTCAAGATGAGGGGATTACACTCCTTAATAACCCCTGCTCACCCCCTTGGTAGCTTGGCATGAGCAGACAGGCTTATCTCAGAAGCACTGTGTTAAGTATTTGTGAATATACTCAGTAATACAGTGAAAACACTACAGATGGACACAACACAGGTTTTATAAAAATAAGTATTCTTTATATAGACGTAACACAAGACCACAAACAACAAAAGTCCACAATACTACTGTTGGATTTGGCCCTTCTGGCAGGTTTGCCCCTAAACTTTTTGCTTTTAATTGTGACCTGGTGTTAGTGATTTTTGATTTCTGCGCACTTTACCACTGTGTCCCAGGGTAAAGTGAGTGCGTGTGGTAAGGTTGGCCTGCCCTCCAATAGGAATGCATGGGGAATGTATGTGTCCCTGGTAGTTCCTGATGCGTGGGGAGTGCAGGTGTGAGTTTGGTATGTGCAGACTTGTGTGATTAAATGCTGCGCGATGATGTGTGCGGCGTTATTGTGTCTAGTGTGGAAGTGCCACTTCTAGAAGTTGGTGTGCCTGTGCAGTGAATTTGCTGGCTTATGATTGGCTGGAGCTGGCTGGTGAGCCTGGCTCCATGAGTCAGGATGGGTCTGCCCGGTGGTGAATGGGAGATCTGCATGTTGATGGCTGGGGAGGAGTGCACCTGGGACCTGAATAGGGCTGGGCTTTCCCCTCACAATGCTGGCTCCACCCCCTGTGGTGTGTCTGATGTCCCTGACCCATCCTGTGAATAGGCAGAGGGTCTGAGTAAAACAAAGTGCTCAGGAACCAGTTGTATCTGGTTCGCCCCTTGCCTGCACCTTTAGACAAAGGAATTGTGTGTATAAAAAGAGGCTGTGACCTCATGTAAAATGTTCTTGTTTCTGACTGGAATCTACCAGGGGCGTGCTGCTGCTGCTGGGCCTGCCTCCATGGGCCCTGCCCAGCCCCTGGATGCTTGATGGACTTTTCTTTTGGACCTTGCTGCTTGGGTCCTAATAGGAGGGGGCTGCTGCTGGTGGGGACCTGGAGGGACCGCCATGGGGGCCGTCTCCTGCCCTGTGCGCTGGCCCCTGGGTCCTGCATGCCCCTCCTGATGCCCAGGACCTCTGGGACCCCTTTTTGTTCTTTAGGGGGATCCTTCCTGGGGAGGCTCTGTGGTTGCTGTGCCCCTAGCGCCCCGTGAGCGCTTTATTTTGCTTGTAAAAATTTCCCAGCTGATGGCGAGTGCATTGACTACATTGGGAGCACTTCTGTCTCTCCCCCCTGGCAGCGCTGGGGCTGCGATCACCACTGAGGGATCCCCCTGTGGCCCCTCCATCGCAGGTGCCCACCCTGCATGATGCCTGTTATGATTTTTTTTTAATAAGGGTGCCACCCCTTTTCAGATTCGCCTTAGCGGGTGCCCACCCAGCTTCTACGTTTATTTCCTTCACCGAGGGTGCCCACCCCTCATTTTATGCCCCTTCATTTCACCGCCGTGGCACCGGGAAGGAAAATGCCGCCCAAATCGGAAGTCAGGCAGCCGAGCGCCTGGAGCAGGGCGGGACTTACGCTTGCTTCAAGGAAGTCCCGCCCGCTGCCACGCTAGAATTGGCTGCCCGGGCTGCCGCCGGGAAGAAGGAAGAAAAGCCGGTCAAGTAATGGCCTCCCGGTGGCCCGGGGCTCCCAGGAGTGAGGGAGAGCCCCGGGACCGCCAACAACGCCGCACCAGTGTTGCGGGGCTCCCGTGCAGAGCAGGGAGCCCCGGTGAAAGAGAGCCCCGCCGACCACCCTTAAAGAGGAGCAGAGAAGCCCCACAGAGACTCCGCCTCCCTGAGCAGCCGGTGAGTGCAGACGTCTCGGTGGGTCCCCCCACCCCCGTCAGTGGTAGAGCGGCCCCGGATGGCAGCGGGCCGCTCCCCTGTTCTCCCGCATGTTGGTAGTTAGAGCCTAGAAGGCTCTTGGGGGCATTATGTTTCTAGAGCCCACGAGGCTCCACCAAAGGGGGCATTGTTTTTCCCGGGCACATTGTTGTTCGAGCCCAAGAGGCTCCTGGGGGCATTCATTGGTTTTGAGTCCCCCGAGAAGGACTCCAACATCCGGCCCCATTTCTTTAGAGCCAACGAGGCTCCTGAGACCCCAATGGTTCACGCAGATCCCACGAGGCTCCAGTGTCCCTTGAGCCTAGATGGCTTCCCCCTGGAGCATATGTTTATTTTAGGAGCCAGAGGCTCCCAGTTGGCGCAGTTTTGTTCTAAGGGCTAGGGAAAGCCCATGTCGCAGTTTGCTTCCCAGCTGCCCAGCAAGTAGTGGGCAGCTGCACCATTTAGGTTTCTTCCTTTTAGGGACATGTACTTTGGACTTAGGAGTGAGGCGCACTCCTCCATCCCTAACTTGGCCTTCCCCAGCTGCACAGCACTTAGTGCCAGCTGCAGCATTTAGGCCCTGTTCTGTCCCTGTCCTCAGCTGCCCAGCAAGTAATGGGCAGCTGCTACGTTTAGGCTTTGGCGCAGTGGCGCAAGCTGGACTTTGATGTGAGTTATGTGCTAGATGTGATTTCTGCGCTAAATGTGATTTATGTGCTTCCTAGGGTGCTAGGAAATGTGTAGAATGTTCTGCGCACCCTGTTCTGACACCGCTGAATGTGTTTTATGCATCATGTGTTTTACCTACACCGCTGAATGTGTTTTATGCGTCATGTGTCTTCCCTACACCGCTGAATATGTTTTATGCATCATGTGTTTTACCTACGCCGCTGAATGTATTTTATGCGTCATGTGTCTTCCCTACACTGCTGAATGTGTTTTATGCATCATGTGTTTTACCTACACCACTGAATGTGTTTTATGCGTCATGTGTCTTCCCTACACCGCTGAATGTGTTCTTATGTATCATGTGTGAAGCTTCTGCTTGTTCTATGTTCTATGTTCTAGTTCTACCAAGTGCTTATTCCTGACAGTGGTCCTTGTGGCCCTGTCCTGTGTACATATAATCCCTTGTAAATCTTGCCCGTGCCAGTTGGCACAATGTACATCCTGTGATTATGATTCTGATGTGTTTTGATAATACAAAGGCTATGGCTATTTTTAAATAACCTTGTGTGGAGTTCCTTTTGTGGGGGCCCTTGGATGTTGTTGCTGGTGGGTGCGTGCGCAAATGCTTTACACATCGCCTCTGAGATAAGCCTGACTGCTCGTGCCAAGCTACCAAGAGGGAGAGCAGGGGTTATCTTGGCAGGTGACTTCCTTGCCCTGACTTAGAATGGTGGTTTCTGCCTTACCTTGGCGCAAGCCTTAGCCAACCAGAAATTCCATTTCTAACAACTACATACTAAGGTTGCTTTAAAGATGATCACAGTTACTTAGTTCAAGTTGATGATAAATACGACAAAGTTCTCAACAAAGTACCTGGATGAGTAACGCAAAGTAAACAAAAGGCTCGCAAAAGGAGAGATGCGTCGGTTTTGTAATCCAGGGGAAATGACACATCGGGCCTCAATGCTTGCGCAGAGTAGGGGATGTGCCGTAATCCTTACCGGTGCGGAGGTGATGCGTAGATTCTCGGCCTGCGGGCCTGTTGTGGTGCGCAAAATGGTGCCTTCATGCGTAGACGCCCTGGCAGCCTTGCGACGACTCTGTTCATTGGAGCCGCGACAGGCCCTGCGACACGCTTCTCCGGTGATGCGATGGCGACTCTCTCGATGGAGTCGCGCTTCTCCGGTGATGCGACAGCAGGCAGCTCTTCGATGAACACACGCTTCCAGGGAGACGTGGAGAAGGCTCGCTTCTTCGGCGATGCAACTATTTCAGCTGCAGCGGCGACACTGTTCCTCTCGATGCGTCACCCTTCCAGCTCCCAGTGACACGCAAATGTCTGGAGTTGAGAATTCCCAGCAAGGAAATACAGAGGGGAGCTAGAGATGAAGTCTTTTGTCCCTGAGACTTCAGCAGGAGGCAAGCACAATCCAAGCCCTTGGCGAATATTCTGTATATGATAAAAGTCCTTAAAAAGTTCCTTCTGCTTTCCTTGGCAATGAAGCAACCACTGCAGGCCAACCCAGCAAACAGCACACTGGCAGAAGGGCAGTAAAACTCCTGAAGCTTCCTTGGTTCTTCTCCTTGGCAAAAGGTTTCTTGTTTCAGAAGTGACCTAATTTCTCGGGATCAGGGTCCCAATATTTATACCTCAAAATCCTTTGTTCTCTGAAGGCAGATAGGCCTCCGCCTAGTCCAAACCAGTTCCTGAGAACTTTGTTTACATGACTCTCTCCTTCATTTCACTGTGCAGGGCAGAGACATCAGCTGCCCCACAGGAGGTGGTGCCAGCACAGGGGAGGGAAGATACAGTTCTGGAGCACTTTGTTGACAAGATTCCTTCTCTCCTTTCACAGTGAAGGGCAGAGACATCAGACAAGCCACAGGAGGTGGAGCCAGCGTTGTAGAGGAAAGGCCCAGCCCTATTCAGGTCCCAGGTGCAACTCCCCCCTCCCATCTTGATGCAGATCTCCCTATTCACTTCTGGGCTGCCCCAGCCTGTCTCTTGGAATCCCCCAAACCTGTCACTCACAAACCCAGACAAGGAATACACAACCTAGCAGAGGCAGGCCTGGACAGTTAGGCAATAAAAATACCGACTTTCTAAAAGTGGTATTTTCAAACACAGAATATTAAAACCAACTTTACTAAAATATGTATTTTATTATTCTGAGTTCAGGCATACTAAATTCGAATTTCTACCAGGTTCCCTGAGTCAGTTAGGATTATAAGAATGTAGTAATCTAACTGCCCATTCTAGCCTATGGAGAACAGATAGCATTCAATAGTGAAGAAAACGAAAATGGCTGTAATTCACTACTAGGACATGCTACACACACCAGAGCATGTCCTACCTTATACTTACAATGCACCCTGCCCTTGGGCCTACCATAGGGGTGTCTAATATCAAGCAAAGGGAAGGTTTAGGGACTGGCAAGTGGTTACACTTGGCCAAGTCGACATGGCAGTCACAGACTGCACACAGGCCTTGCAATGGCAGACCTGAGACACACTTTAGAAGCTGCTTCTGTGGGTGGCACAACCAGTGCTGCAAGCCCACCAGCAGCATTTGATTTATAAGCCCTGGGCACACATGGTTCACTGTACCAGGGGCTTACAGGTAAATCAAATAACCCAATCATGGAATCACCAATTAGTATATCAATTTAACATAGGAAGCACTTGCACTGTTGCACTGATTGGCAGTGGTACAGTGCCCAAAGCATAAAACCAGCAAAAACCATTCAGAACAGAGGAGGCAATCCGTCAAAAATGGAAGGGAGACTCACACCAATGATGCCAGGTCTAACAGGCACCCTGTGAGAGGACCTCTAAGTTTGGTCAAGGAGGGCTGATAGCAAGCTCCAAGGGAAAACAGGATATATTAAGTTGCATACTGGCCCTCTGAAGTCAGACAGCACACTTCAGGAAACTAACCCAAAAGAACCTAGAAGCAAGCCAAGAGGACATGAAATGCCGGTACAACCAGAATACCACTCTGGTTGAGTTTCAACTTGGTCAAAAGGTGTGGGTGATGGAGCCAGTAGAGCTTCACACTCTACAAGACAGGTAGTCTAGCCCCTATTAGGTAAAGGAGTGCAAGAGTGACATACCTACCTGGTGGAGTTGCCGACTCCTAGAAACCCCTTGAGTGTCCTGCACATGAACCACCTCAAGTCCCACTTCGAGTGGTCTGAGTTGACCATGCCCTTGGCAACTGATGATGGACCTGAAGAGGAGAGTGAACCTCTCCCCGACTTCCTGTCTGCTCAAGAGCAGGATGGGCCGGTGGAGGGTATGATTCCCCTCCCCTAAACTGACCCCAGAGCAGCAGTGTGACTGTCACCAGTTGCTGGGACAGTTTCCCACTCTATTTTCACTCATCCCAGGAGTCACTTTTTGGTGTACTCATTACATAGAAACTGGGGATAGTCCACCTGTGAAACACAAGATATACAGGTTGACTGACAGAGTGAAGGCTAGCACCAAGGAAGAGGTTTCCAAGATGCTAGCCCTTGGGGTAATTGAGCCCTCTAGCAGACCTTGTTCCAGCGCAGTGGTCTAAGTTCCAAAGGCTGCCGCGCCCGGTGTCACTCCTGAACTGCGGTTATGCGTGGACTACCGTTGGCTTAATGCCATCACTAAGACTGACGTGCACCCCATCCCCTAAGCTGATGAGCTCATTGATAGGCTGGGAGCTGTGTAGTTCCTCAGTATGTATGATTTAACATCTGGGTACTGGATGATTGTCTTGACCGAGGGGGCACACACGAGGTCAGCGTTCTCAACACCAAAAGGGCATTACCAGTTCTGTGTTATGCCCCTTTGGTTGAAGACAACCAAAGCTACATTCCAGAGACTGGTCAACCAGGTCCAGGCTGGATTGGAGAACTTAAGTGTTGCCTACCAAGATGATATTACGGTCTTCAGTTCTAGTTGGGAGGACCACTTGTGCCGCCCCAAGGAGGTTTTGAAGGCTCTGCAGAGCACAGGCCTCACTATGAAGGCCAGTAAGTGCCAGATAGTGTAGGGGGTTAGTGGTGTACTTGGAGCAACAGGTAGGAAGGGGCCAGGTGGCACCCCTATAACCCAAGATTGACACCATTCTTGCTTGGGCACACCCCAAGACTCAGACAGAGGTGAGAGCCTTCTTAGGCCTCACCAGGTACTATAGCAGATTTGTCAAGGGGTATGGCACCATTGCTGCCCCCTTGACAGAGCTGACTTCATGGAAGCAGCACACATCAGGTGATCTGGACTTAGGCATGCCAGATTGCTTTTGACACCCTGAAGGAGACCATGTGCATGGCACCCATGGTCAAGGCCCTTGACCTTTCCAAGGAGTTTGGGGTACAGACTGATGCCTCAGAACATGGTGTGGGAGCCATGCTTTCACAGCTGAACGAAGAGGGCCTAGATCAACCTGTAGTCTTCATTAGTAGGAGGTTACTTCCACAGGAACTAATGTGAAGTGCCATTAAAGGGAAAGTTTTTGCTGTTGTCTGGGTGCCAAAGAAGCTAAGACCCTACTTGTTTTGGACTCTCTTCTGTGTTCAGACAGACCACAGGCCCTCAGATGGTGATGCAACTGAGGGGTAAGAAACCACAACTGTTGAGGTAGTCCAAATCGTGACAGGGAATACACTTTATGGTGGAAAACAGCCCTTGCACAGAACATGCCAACACCTGTAGTCTGCCCAGGTTCTTCTGCTTTAGTGAGAAAACTCCCTTTAGGTTGGATAGTTCTTTCCACTTTCAGCTGGGGGAGCACATGTTGAACCTAGCATTTTTTGGCATGATTTACCTTGTCCTTTTCCTTTTGACTTCCTGTTTTTGACTGTGTGCTGCATTTTTTTGCTGGTTTTAGGACTCTTGGCACTTTACCACTGCTGACCAGTGCTAAAGTGCAATTTCACCATGTGTAAATTGTATTGGTGATTGGTTTATCCATGATTGGCTTATCTGATTTACTAGTAAGTTCATAGTGGAGTTCTGGACTTTTTTGGTACCGTCCAGAGGTGTCAGGGACAACACCCGAAGACCCCTGAGTTCTACCTGTCTTGGTGCACACATAAACAGAAACACGGGCTTCTCGATGGTGGCGTCAAAGACCAAAGGTTTATTACTGCAGGGACACAGAAATCACAGAATCTACACACGGGCAGAGTCTAGGAGACTGTTCGATTTGTACAAAATGAGTTGCTCCTTAAATACTATATTTTCAGCTTGGGGCAAATTCTTTACATGCTAGTACGTTCCTAAACCTTTGTGTCTTAAACAATAAATATTTGGCGTTACACAAGGATTGTCCACAGTATCTGATCTCAAAATATTACGAACGAGGGGTTCCCACTGTTCCATCACAATCCCACGTCAACTTTTCATTCACGAGCCGGACCGCCTCATCGTAAATTTCGTTACCTCCCCCTAATAAAGGCCCAGAAGGAAAAGAGCCGAGCCAGGTGCAGAAGATAGGAAAGTAGGATAAGAGATGTTTGGGGGTCGTAAATGGGCAAGGCTACCAGCTTCAGTCGCTTTATCATGATCAGGCCAACGAACACGGAAACCAGTATAGCAGGACTGGTCTCGTGCTCGGGAGGCAGTTATTTGCCGAATCATGCGGCCACAGCGTTACTGACCCAAGGTGCACGTGTCACTAGCAAGGTGAATCGCCGGCTAAAGCCTACGTGTCCTTAATTGAAATCAAATACTCAGAGGTCACTGTGTGTTCATTGGCTATGTGAGGGCAAGAAGACAAGATGGATGCCATGATCTAAAATGGATGCCCTCGGTGTATCGGAAATGTGTTTATAACAGGAGTGCTCTTACTCGTAACGTAGTGAAAACACCAGGATATACTAAATGGATCATTTGCGGTTCAACGGTGCCAAAATTATGAGTTTACGACAATGTGAAAACACGGGTTCAAATCGTCGCGGAACCTCAGACCCTCCTTTTGCCCTTACATAGGCAATTACTCAGTCTATATCCGAGTCTATCTCGATGTTCATCAGGTCAGTGATATGCTGCTGTGTCATCATTCTTTCTCGTACCTTGTCTCCAAACACAGGTGGTTTTCTGAAACAGGTTGCGGCACAGAGGCTGCACAAAGCAGGACCACATTGGATAATAAGGCAGCACAAGAACAGGAACACTAGGATAATACCTACGACCATCAGAACCTTCCATCCCCACGCTGACAGCAGAGTCCAAAGCCACTCCATTAAGGACCAGTTTCCTTTGTCTACGTGAATAGAGTCGGAAATTTTGTGTAGCTTAGAGATCGCTTCGTATACTGTCGGAGCATTATTGGGTATAAAAACACAGCAGCTCGATTGGATCATTCTACATACCCCACCTCGATCTGCAAGTATTACGTCTAGAACCATACGATTCTGCAACGTCATGAGACGATCCGCCTGAAGCTCAGCTGTTAAATTACTAAGGGCACCAGTAGTTTCTGTAATAGTAGATTCAACTACCCGTGTTAGCTGGCGTAGATTTCTACTATTGGCCATAGGCCCCCAGAACGGAATGAAACCTTTGAAGAAGTCTCCAGCTTCCTGACCAGCGGTATCTTCCTTGCTGAAAACACCTCTTGCTACTCTAGTCTTGTGATAATCTGGAGGGGCAGTGTATGTCGGAGGCAACAGTCGAGCAATATAACATGAACCTGAAAAGTCAGCAGGCAGCCATGTATATGCTCTATCCTGACAGATGAAGTAGGTACCCCTAGCAGTCAGAAAGGCAGGGGAAGAGTTAGACGGATACACGTAGGTCTCAACACATTCACTCTTCCCTAGCTGAGCTCTCGGATTTCTCCCATTTCCTTGCAAACAGACTTGACCTCGGTGAGGTACGACCCAAATTGGAGTGGAGCTCTTACGCTTGTTTTCACCCAACCTAATGCTATACTCCGTAGAATTCCAACTCAGATAAACTCGTAGTTCATCTCTAGGGATAGGTGGTGAGTTATTGACGTCTCTAACCATGTCAGTTACTCCCTTTATCAAGGCTTTATTAACAGATGTATACCTAGTGGAGCGAGGAGGGCGCGGGGGATAGGTTTCGAGGGCATAGACGAATATGGTTTGGAAGGCCCAACATGATCCATTATAGCTGAAAGGCAAGACCAGATAGGGAATGCCTTTATCCATAGTGTGGGGTATCAAACCACATACCCAGCAGTCTGTTGTGTTAACTACCAGTTGGTGTTGGTGCAAGAGCTGTACAAAAGTGTTGTTTATGAATTCAGAGCGTCGAGCTTGTTCGTGGTCAGGAAACGGATGAAAGGAATGGTAAGAAGAAATAGTAGAAGGCATAGGATCAAAGGGAGGCACTGTGGTTGCTACCGGTGTAAAAATTAAATGCACACCAAAGAGGATTCCACCCACCAACGTTATTAAAACGATCAAAAACGTAATTGCACATTGTATCAAGAAACATTTGTTATGAAGAATCTTGTAAAGTCTATTTCTGCGGACATAAATTACATTCTCTCGGTGCAGCCCAGGAAGCTCCATCTTCTACAACCGCTCGCGACCACTGATAATGTGTACGTAGTTGAAAATGCCTCTATCAGCCCTGGGAGTTCCCAGAACTAACAGAAAGGCCGACCTTGTGTCTGGCCCCCGCAGATTCAATTAGGCACACAGCCACGACCCTACGGCTACCCAGACGGCAAGGTAATTCAAAACAACATAACATGCATGTTAGCAAACTTCCTGGCTGGAGGTAATGTATCAAGATTCAAATATGTAAAATAGGCAGTTTCCTGCTTTATTTGTCCTTTGTGTGAGAACGTAGGTTATATCTCAATTTTCCTATAGTTGTTTGATCCGGAAACAGTTTATCTTCAGCAGGGGCGGCAATGTTCAAATTCGCAGATGGCGAATGTTCTGTTGAGGCAGAGGACAAATGTCCAGAATTCAAAAGAGTAGTTTCAGAAGGGGGGTCAGAGTTCGGTGAATCAGGGATCAGTTCTGCGTCGCTGAACGGTATGTATTTTGGAATCGGTTCAACTTCGGAGGCCCCAACCCCTTTCCTCACCCAATTATCATACGGGAGTGGTAAGGGCACACGCTTGGTGTGTGTCGCGTGGATCCAATTTTTTCTACCGGCCACTCGTACAGCAGTTCTTGTCGCCAAAAGCACCTGATATGGTCCAACGAATTTTGGTTGAAGATTTCTAGTTCGTCCAAAATTCTTCACAACGACGAAGTCTCCAGGTTTTAGCTGATGGCCTGGACTTTCCGGAGGTTTTGGCAATGCATCGAAAACCTGTTGATGAATAAGACTCAATTTAGCAGTCAAGTCAAAAAGATAATCGATTAACATCGGGTATTCCAGCTGCTTAAACTCCCTCGGTCTCGGTACTCCCCAAATATTTGCGGGTCGACCGAACACAATCTCATAAGGGCTAAGCCCTACTCGAGAATGTACAGTCGCTCTCGTGGATAGCAGGGCCAAAGGTAAGGCGTCTGGCCAGGACAAGCCCGTGGAGGCTTGTACCTTAGCCAGCTTTAGTTTGAGGGTGCCATTGTACCCTTCAACTAAACCTGCTGACTGGGGATGATTTGCACTGTGGAACTTTTGTTTTATGCCTAAGCCTGCACACACATTCTGCATGACTTTCCCTACGAATTCACTTCCATTATCTGACCATACAATCCGTGGCATACCAAACCTAGGGAAGTATTCTTTGAGGAGAATTTTGGCAGTCGACAAAGCAGTATTGTCTTTAAGTGGATAAGCTTCAATCCATCTTGAAAAGGCACAGACTACCACTAGGACGTACTTGAGATTATTACATCGGTCCATGTGAATGAAGTCTAACTGAATCGCTTCAAAGGGACAGGAAGGTGGAGCGAAATGACCAGCAGGTGTTGGGGTTCCCTTGCCAGGATTATGCATCAGGCATATCATGCAATTTCTCACCACTCGTTCTGCACACCTACTAATTCCATCATTCTTCCAAACTGGGGCCAACGTCTTACAAATCCCTTTCGAACTGATGTGCGCTGTTCCATGTGCCATTGTTACTACCGCAAGCACATACGCATCAGGCAACATCCAACGCCGCTGTTCCGTCAGATCAATCCAACATCCATTCGAGTCCAATTTACCCGTATTCTCTTTCCATGCAAGCTTTTCCTCTTCAGTTGCTTCTTCTTGAATCATTCTCACACTTTCCATTGTGTCTTCACACATTCCTGAATCAGTAACCCATTTTGCAGACGTTGCGACATACATTCTACTCATCAGATTCCTAGCTGTCTGTTTCGCTGTCCCATCAGCAAAGGCATTTCCTCGACCAACATCATCCGTGATTGCTCGATGAGCACTGCACTTCACAATTGCAACTTCCATTGGTAAGGTTAGAGATTCCAGCAAGTCATTAACTAGTTGACCATGCTGTATTTTAGTCCCATGTGACGTAATAAAACCTCTTTCCTTCCACAATCGTCCAAAACTATGGGCTACGCCAAATGCGTACTGACTATCTGTGAACACATTCACTCTCTTTCCCTTAGCTAAAACACACGCTCTAGTCAACGCAATCAATTCTGCAGCTTGGGCAGAATTCTGACTCACTCTTGCAGTCTCCACAATTGTATTCAAAGTTGTTACTGCATAGGCAGCTGTCACATCACCATTCTCCAATTTGAAACACGACCCATCAACATACAACGTGCCATCTCGATCTGACAACGGAGTGTCTTTTAAATCAATTCGTCCTTTTGTCTCTTCCTCTGTTCTGAAACAACAATCATGTGGTTCGGAATCACTCGACTCTTGACTAGTCGGCAACAATGTTGCTGGATTCAATACATTGCATCTTTTGATCTGAATATGACTTGCAAGTAGTGTCAGCTCATAGCCTGATAATCTAGCACTGGTAAGGTGTTGTGTCTTTGTTCGGTTCATGAGTGTGTCCACAGCATGAGGAACCATGACCACCAGCATGTTGTTCATAACCAACCCAGCAGATTGTCGAATGGACGCTGCAGCTGCCGCTGTAGCTCTCAAACAACTAGGCAACGCTCTGGCTACCGGATCTAACGTTGATGAAAAATACGCACAAGGGCGTTGTTTATCACCAAATTGCTGTGTCAGAACACTCAACGCGCAACCTTCTCTCTCGTGGACATAGAGTGTAAATGGCTTACTGTAGTCAGGTGTGCCCAACACAGGAGCTGAACATAGTGCATTTCGTAACTCAGAAAAGCTCTGCTGACATTCGTCAGACCATGGCACTGGATTTGGAACACCTTTCCCCGTCAAAGCCACCAACGGCTTTGCCAGGAGGGAAAAATTTGGGATCCATTGCCTACAGTATGAAGTAATACCCAAAAACGCACGCACTTCTCTCTGTGTGCTAGGAACATTCATCTGCGTAATTGCTTTTATTCTCTCTGGGGTCAACCTTCTTCCCTCTTTTGACAAGAGATGACCTAGGTAGGTCACTTCTTGGCAACAGTATTGCATTTTTGAAGGTGACACCTTATGATTTAATTTAGACAAATGATGCAATAAGGAAATTGTAGCTGCTTTGCAAGTTTCCTTGTCATCGGCAGCCACTAGAAGATCATCGACATATTGCACTAGGGCAGAACCAGGAGGAAGGACAAAGGAGTCTAACTGACTTTTTAATGCCTGACTGTAAATGGACTGGCTCTCACAATAGCCTTGTGGAGCACGTTTAAACCTGAAGCTTCATCCTCCTAGAGAGAAGCCGAAAATATCTCTGCTTTCTTCGGCTATCGGAATGCTGAAAAAGGCATTCTTCAAGTCAATCACTGAGAACCATGTGGCTGTGGCAGGGATCAGCGTTAGCAATGCCGTAATGTCTGGAACCACAGGAAACTGTGGAATCACAATTTTATTAACCTCTCTAAGATCGATTACAAATCTATATACTGGAGGCTTTGTTGGGTCAGTTCGTTTCAGAATAGGCAGTACAGGACTATTACAGACATTTCCTCTGGTTTCCTCTATTACATCTTTTGTTATCAAATCTTGCACTATTGACAGGAGCGCACGCTCACCTTCACTAGAAATTTTGTATTGTGGGATTCGTGGAAATTTAACGTTTGCTTTCAACGTCACTACATATGGCGGAATTTCCAAAAGGCCTACATCGTTAGGACCAGTCGCCCAAAGAGTATCGGGTAGAGAATGCAGCTCCAGTGGGAGCGTATCCATTGATAAGTACATCGGGGAGATGATTCTCTTACCTAATGTAAGCTGTACTCCTGAAGGAGAACAGTACAATGTCGCATATAGGCGTTTTAACAAGTCTAAACCAAGCAGGTTTTCATTACAACCAGTCGTCAAAATCAAGGGTGCTTTTAATTGACGAGGCCCAACAGAAATAGACAAAGGACCAGAAACAGGGTTGTGAACGGGGGCGCCTGAAAAACCTACAGAAACATTTGTTAAGCCGGACAAGGGTGCGCCAGGGAGTTTCGCATGTATGATAGAACTTTTTGCTGCACCAGTATCCAACAGAAACGGTTCGACTACACCTGATGTGGCTACTGCGACATAAGGCCCACTCTGGTCTACTGGAACTGATACTACCCCCTCTCTTTGTCCATGGCTGTCCTAGTATTCATTCTGCTGGAATTCCTCACCAATTTCACAGTAATCTTCCACGTGATACTGTTGAGATCTAGCTGGCTGTGTAGACTGACCATTTCGTTGGTCAAAATAATTAGAAGGGCGATCACTTGTTTGTGGAGGCATAGCACCTCGTCCTCGACCTCTCGAACCTTGCATAGAACCACCACGACCTCTCTGAGCTGTAGCAGCATTATTCTGTGCTAATACTGGACACTCATTTTTGTAATGACCTTCCTTTTTGCAATACGCACATTGATTCCATTGGTATTGCGGTCTCTGTGAACTATAGTCATTTCTCTGATATGACCTTTGCTGCGTATTCGTTTGATTCGTGCGAGGCGGATAAGCTTGTTGCAAAAGGACCTTAGTTTTTAAATCTTTCGTCTTTCTATCTGATTTTTCCTTCTCTTCTTTATCCCTATTTTCATAGTACTGGGCAGTGGCAAGTATCTGCGCAGTCGTAGAGACAGCCCACGCACTTTCAGAATTCTTTAACTTATTACTGAGCTCTGGTATCAGATTGTGCACAAATTTATCGACAAATAATCTCTGACCTCCTTCCGTGCTCATATCTTGACCACTGTGATCTACGAAAGTCTCTTCGAATCTGGTGAAAAAGTCGGAGACGCTTTCGTCTTTCTTCTGCCTGCATGCGGACAACTTGTCCCAGTTAACGCGCAACGCTGGCATCAGAGTTTTCATTAAGTCAATTATCCTACCGGGCAAATTAGCAATTAAAGGTTCAGGTTTAGATCCCCCAATTTGTTGGCCTTCTGCCGCAATAATAGCTGCCCAGTCTCCACCCAGGGCCACTGGGTGATTTTCTCTGCGAATTTTAGCCCAAATTGGTTGCGGTACTACGTTACCGAATAGCATATCAATGTCCGCTAGATTCATCACACAAGCTTCAACCGTCTGAGCCAATTCCTTGTAATATCCAGCTGGATTTTTACGCGGATCTGGCAAGGCCGGTTTTAATGCTAACACTTCAGCTCGTTTCCACGGGATGTGTATCCACACTCTCTGAAATTGGGCTGGAGCGGCTGCAATACCAAGGTTTACATTAGCTTGCACAGCTTCACGCCAAATTGGTGGAACCTCCCTCATTGGATATTGACGATTTTGTTTCGTGTTACGTTTCTCTGAATCTCTTGGTGAGTGCCGGGAAGGGTCAAATCTAAAATCTAAAACTAATTCCATTGCTTCCTTTATCTCTCGACCAACTATCATACCTGCAGCAAATTTCTGCTGAACCTGAATTAATTCGTCTGGAACTTGTTCGGAATCGTTCTCTTCCCATTCTTCACGCAAAAGAGAACACATGACATCAAACACATAGCGTTGTGTTGGCTCGTTCCATTGCATAAATGTATCTAGTATATCTTGTATACTGTATCTTCCCACTTTCGAAACCCATCTAAAAGCAGTGGAATCCAATATTCCTCGCTTTTCGATACTAGGAAGCTGACTGCGTCTCTGAACAGATTCAGAGGCAGGACTCCTAATCAAAGTTTTGTAGAAAGGGGAGAGAATATTAGAGACGGAGTCAGTGATCCTCCGACGAACAGAAAGCGGAGTCGCATAGCTTGCGGAAGTCTGAAGTAGTGTAGTAGTTGGGACAAGAGAAACAGCACTAGTAGGAGTAGTAGGCAAGATAGCTTGCGAAACAACAGGTGTTAGCGGTACATGCACAGGCAGAGGAGCTGGCAACCCTGGAAGAGGGGGTGCCGTAGGAACATTGATAACCACGGGGGGTGCAGGAACTTGATTTAGGGGAACAGGAGCCGGTATACCAGGCTGTCCAGCAACCGGTAACACGACATTCGGCAGAGGTGGAGCTGTAGCACCCTGTGCATACGGTGGAGGTGACCTTAACAAATAAGACAGCAAAGGATCATTTTCCGGGTCTTCCAATATCTTAGTTGTACTAGATGGCAAGGCAGGGTAGCACTTATCTATCGCTAAATTACGTTGTCTATCGGCTACCTCTATCGCTTTCTCAGATTCATTGAGTTGCAGCTGCTTGGCCGACTGTTCCAAAGTCAATTCCTGTTCTTTCTGTTCTTTCTTCAACTTTTTAATCTCTCTCTGTTTAGATTCTTTCCGCCAATAACGGAAAGAATCAAACATTGCCGGCTGGGCTTTCTTTTTAAACAACCTTCTTTCTAGATTATCGAGAACTTCAGGTTCGAAACTACCATGTAGTGGCCAACTAAAGACACCATCTTTCTCTGTATAGCGGATCCATACCTCGTTATAAGAGATAGGGCCCACACCAAATTTGCAATAAAGATCATAAAGAGGAGTTCCAATCGGAGGGACCGAACACGAGTCCTCCAACCGGGAATCGCTGTTGCAACCAAAACATAAAAACACAGAATTTTTCCGACTTACCATTTTTAGAAACCAGAACACAGAACAAACACAAATAACAGTGCGCACTCGAACTCAGGCCTACCAAAGAGAACAAAATGTATCGATACCTAGACTAAACCAAGAATTATCGTGACCAGAACAACCAACGATAATCTCACAAAACCAAACCAAACCAAGGAACTAAAAATTATCTGGACCTTTACGAAGTAACAAAGCAACTCACAACCGCTTAATACTTAACTGAGGTACTGAAGACGTCACCAAGGAGAAACCCGTCATGTCTCGCTGTACTAAGGTCTGCACCTCGGGTCCAAGACAGGGCGACGGTCAAGGCAACGGACCACTGCAGCCGTCCGAACGGGAACCCTCGTGGAAGAGAACGTCAGGCCACTTTTGCGATATACCGGGATCGATGAAGTGGGGCGCCTCCCTCCGGAATCTTCACACGAAGTTTCTCGAACTCTTCAGGCTTTTGGACCGGAACCAAATGACGTCGCCCTACGTTGGGCGCCAATTGGAGTTCTGGACTTTTTTGGTACCGTCCAGAGGTGTCAGGGACAACACCCGAAGACCCCTGAGTTCTACCTGTCTTGGTGCACACATAAACAGAAACACGGGCTTCTCGATGGTGGCGTCAAAGACCAAAGGTTTATTACTGCAGGGACACAGAAATCACAGAATCTACACACGGGCAGAGTCTAGGAGACTGTTCGATTTGTACAAAATGAGTTGCTCCTTAAATACTATATTTTCAGCTTGGGGCAAATTCTTTACATGCTAGTACGTTCCTAAACCTTTGTGTCTTAAACAATAAATATTTGGCGTTACACAAGGATTGTCCACAGTATCTGATCTCAAAATATTACGAACGAGGGGTTCCCACTGTTCCATCACAATCCCACGTCAACTTTTCATTCACGAGCCGGACCGCCTCATCGTAAATTTCGTTACCTCCCCCTAATAAAGGCCCAGAAGGAAAAGAGCCGAGCCAGGTGCAGAAGATAGGAAAGTAGGATAAGAGATGTTTGTGGGTCGTAAATGGGCAAGGCTACCAGCTTCAGTCGCTTTATCATGATCAGGCCAACGAACACGGAAACCAGTATAGCAGGACTGGTCTCGTGCTCGGGAGGCAGTTATTTGCCGAATCATGCGGCCACAGCGTTACTGACCCAAGGTGCACGTGTCACTAGCAAGGTGAATCGCCGGCTAAAGCCTACGTGTCCTTAATTGAAATCAAATACTCAGAGGTCACTGTGTGTTCATTGGCTATGTGAGGGCAAGAAGACAAGATGGATGCCATGATCTAAAATGGATGCCCTCGGTGTATCGGAAATGTGTTTATAACAGGAGTGCTCTTACTCGTAACGTAGTGAAAACACCAGGATATACTAAATGGATCATTTGCGGTTCAACGGTGCCAAAATTATGAGTTTACGACAATGTGAAAACACGGGTTCAAATCGTCGCGGAACCTCAGGGTATGGCACCATTGCTGCCCCCTTGACAGAGCTGACTTCATGGAAGCAGCACACATCAGGTGATCTGGACTTAGGCATGCCAGATTGCTTTTGACACCCTGAAGGAGACCATGTGCATGGCACCCATGGTCAAGGCCCTTGACCTTTCCAAGGAGTTTGGGGTGCAGACTGATGCCTCAGAACATGGTGTGGGAGCCATGCTTTCACAGCTGAACGAAGAGGGCCTAGATCAACCTGTAGTCTTCATTAGTAGGAGGTTACTTCCACAGGAACTAATGTGAAGTGCCATTAAAGGGAAAGTTTTTGCTGTTGTCTGGGTGCCAAAGAAGCTAAGACCCTACTTGTTTTGGACTCTCTTCTGTGTTCAGACAGACCACAGGCCCTCAGATGGTGATGCAACTGAGGGGTAAGAAACCACAACTGTTGAGGTAGTCCAAATCGTGACAGGGAATACACTTTATGGTGGAACACAGCCCTTGCACAGAACATACCAACACCTGTAGTCTGCCCAGGTTATTCTGCTTTAGTGAGAAAACTCCCTTTAGGTTGGATAGTTCTTTCCACTTTCAGCTGGGGGAGCACATGTTGAACCTAGCATTTTTTGGCATGATTTACCTTGTCCTTTTCCTTTTGACTTCCTGTTTTTGACTGTGTGCTGCATTTTTTTTGCTGGTTTTAGGACTCTTGGCACTTTACCACTGCTGACCAGTGCTAAAGTGCAATTTCTCCATGTGTAAATTGTATTGGTGATTGGTTTATCCATGATTGGCTTATCTGATTTACTAGTAAGTTCATAGTAAAGTGCACCAGGTTCACCCAAAGCCTGCAAATCAAATGCTACTAGTGGGCTTGCAGCACTGATTGTGCCACCCATATGAGTAGCCCTGCAAACATGTCTCAGACCTGCCACTGCAGTGTCTGTATGTGCAGTTCGGAACTACCAGTTCGACCTGGCAAGTGCACCTCCTTGCCAGGCCCAAACCTTCCCTTTTACTTCAAGAAAGTCACCCCATGGTAGGCCCAGGGGAGCCCCATGGGCAGGGCTTAGTGTACTTAAAAGGTAGACCATGTGCTGGTATATCTTACATGTCCTAATAGTTAAATACTGCTAATTGATTTTCTCCACTATTGCAAGGAAGTTCTAGAAATATCTTTTATGTGCAATTTCCCATTGGGAGGTGAGAGAGATTTGGAGTTCGGAGTTTCTGATCTCACAATTTAAAAGTACATCTTTTGGTGAAGTTCGTTTTTGAATTGTAAGTTTGAAAATGCCACTTTTAGAAAGTGGGCATTTTCTTGCGTAACCATTCTGTGCCTCTGCCTGTCTGTAGAATCCACGTCTGGGTTACAATGACAGTTGGACTCTTGTGCATTCACTCTAGACGGTCACACAAAAAGACCTGAGTTATGCCTTCCATATCCGGATGGGCCATCACCAGGCTGATGGACCTTCCTGAGCTACAGTGGTAGGAGGAGTTGTCACTGGCACCTGAATAGGGCCGTGCCTGTCTTCACACAAAGCTGTCTCCACTCCTATGCAGTGTGTCCAGAGCTAGGTCAGGGAAAGTCAGGGTCTTGTGCACTACAAGGACTTTCCTTTTTTTAAATTTATTTTTTATTAGATATCTGGTGCATACAAAAAAATCAATTAAGGGGGCGTGGCTAGACCAGCGATGTGAGCAGTCGCGCTCTTGCGGAGCTCCTGCCGCCGCTGGCCCTTTCATGTGCATTTAAGGCGGATCTAGGGGTGACCGGACCCCCCCTGCGACGCCCCTGCATGCTGGCTGACTGAGGCGGCGATTTTCTGGGGCCATCGGCGGTTTGGCAGTGACCGGGGAAACCCTGTGAGGCGAGCGACCGGCTTGGCGCGAGCGCTGCCTACCTTCCGCCATCTTGGGCTGCTGCGGAGGCGGCTTGCTGCCGAGACGGGAGAAGCATCGGGAGCACCTGCGGACTCCTGCCACGAGATCCACAGTCCGAACCTCCATTTGGGAGCTCTCATCTCCCGCCGTGCTCCGGTGTTGAGGAGCTGTGCCGCGGCGGAGGGCTGGACGGCGCTCGGGCACAGGCAGTGCCCCCGGGGCGCCTCTTGAAGCTGACGGCGCCTGCCATTTTCGAGATCTGCACAGTGGAGCACCGGTTCTGTGGCGGCCCGGCTGATCTGCACGGTGGGGAGCGGTGAAGGTGAGCTGCAGCTCTTACCGCTGCCCGGGGATGATCTCTCCCCCTGCTGGCCCTGCTGCCTCTTGAGGGACCATGACATCGGCGACCTCCCCCCCCCCCGTTTCTGCCGGCGAGTGGCTGGTGGAGGTAGAGCGCGGGGCCCTGGTGGTGTGGGGTGCCTCTCGATCTTCTGGAGTGGTGCACTGTGGATTTGGACTGCTCCCTCAGCGTGGACCCCGGACTGTGGAGCTGGAGCAGAGGCCTCGTTCTGCGGCGGTGTGATTGGCTGTAGGGTGCTGCTGCCAGGTGGGGCCCGCGGACGGAGTTTGGCCCCTCCTCCGGGCCTGGCTCCCACGAGCTATTTCAGACGGAGATTCCGACCCACGGCGATGCTCTGCGGCCTGAGACGACCTCCCCAGGCCTACAAGGACGATGACGCGCACGAACAGGGGCGCTAGGACGGATCAGACGACGGCCCCCAAAGATAATCTTGTGACAGCCATGTGGGGCAAGACGGGGGCGTCGGCGGCTGGAGAGGGCTCATCCGGGGGATCGGTGGCTTCCCCACCAGTTACGCAGGCGTTCATGGCCAGCTTTATGTCCGAACTCAAGGCAGAGATTGGCTCCCTGAGAACGGAGGTGCAATCGTGCGTCACGGAACTCAAGCGGGAGGTCGTGGAGTTGGGAGATCGAGTGGATAGTCTGGAACGGACTGTGGACACGCGCACGGAGGACCAGGAACACTTGTGGCAGCGCCTGTCGGCCCTGGAAGAGCAGAACATTGAACTCCAGATCAAGCAGGAGGATTTGGAAAACCGGGGCCGGCGCAACAACCTCCGTATTCGCGGCGTGCCACTCGGAGCGGAAGGGAAGGATGTACTGGAATATGTGGCGCAGCTACTTCATGAGGTGCGAGGTGACGAGGATGTGTCACCCCCCACTCTCGACCGTGCACATCGGGTGGCGGCCCCTGCTGGGAGGTCGGGCCTCCTCCCGGATATTCTCACGAGGGTGCATTTCTTTGTGGAGAAAGAAGAGATATGGAAATACGCCAGGGACAAGCCGGACTTGCAATACCAGGGGCACAAGATCCAAATTTTTCAGGACCTGGCGCCCAACACCCTGAAGCGGCGGCGTGCTTTCCGCCCGGTGACTGGAGAAGCTGCGAAACATGAACATTCCGTACCAATGGGGCCATCCATTTGCACTTATCATCCAGTGGGAGGGGAGACGCAAAGCTCTGCGATCGTACGAGGAGGCAGCAAGACTTCTCAAAATCTCGGGCTCTCCTCCAGAGAGTCCCTCTAAGCACTCATCCCGCAAGAGAACGCCATCTGGGCCGGACTGGACCACGGTACCGCGGAGACGGCGTACACCACCTGCTGATGTGCCTACAAACAGCCAAGCTCGGCAGGACGTTATAGCCCACATTAGAGCTTTGGAGGAGGCAAACCCTGACTATACCCCATACTACATGAGCCAAGATGGAGTGATAGTCTCATAATGTTCAAAAGATACATAGACGATATTTTTATCATCTGGAATGGAGAGGAGAAAACATTGGTTAAAAACATCGAGCAGCTCAACAACTGTCATCAACATATTAAATTTACTTACACTATTTCAAAAGAGAGGATTGCTTTCTTAGATGTTCTAGGACAGATTGCAAGTCATGGTATTAAAACAAATGTTTTTATGAAACCTACAGATCGGAATAACTGTCTTCACTTTGAGAGTTTCTACCAACAGTCTCTAAAAAGACATTTACCTTATTCTCAATTTATCAGACAAGTGTACAAGAAGAAGCCACTGAATCCCTAAAGGAGTATGCTAAAAGATTCACAGATAGAGGATATCCTACATCGTTGATTGCAGAATCAATGGAGAAAGTGAAAGTTCTAGAGAGAAAGGCATTACTAAAACAAAAAACCATGGTTAAACAAACATCAAACATATGCATCTTAAAACATTCAACAGAGGTAAGTGACATCAAGAATGTAATCAAAAAACATTGGCACTTGATTGAGATGGAACCTGATTTTAGATGCATCACAAATAATAAAATCGTTTTTGCATACCAACGTTCACAGAACTTAGAAAAACTGCTATCCAATCAACCTCAAAAAAGTGGATCCACTATTTACAAAGGCATGCAAACCTGTGGCGATTGTACACACTGCAATAATGTGATTAAAGGTAGTGAATTGGCACATCCGTCAAAAGGTAGTAAGATCAGTTTGAAACATTCATGTGACACCAAAAACGTGATATATGCGCTAAAATGTCCATGTGGTAAAATTTATGTTGGAATGACAGAATGGAAAATTAAAACAAGAATAACTGAACATAAAAGCAACATAAGACTGAGGAATGAAAAATCAACAGTGGCCATGCTTTGGCAAGAAGCCGGACATAATGTATCTCAGTTGAGATTCACAGTCTTGGAGTCACTTAAAAGTCGTCCAGATAGGGACATGCATAAACAGCTATTGAAATCTGAATTCTTTTGGATTAAGAGACTAAATTCCATGCACCCATCCGGGTTGAACGACCGGATTGAATTAGCATGTTTTTTATAAACAATTGATTTGCGCAGTAATTCATGTATTATGCTTTAGCAAATAGACTACCTGCACTTTCTGATCATTCTGTTTTATTTGGATGATATCACTAACACGCTCATATGCATTCTTGTTATTTACTTTATACCATTTAATGAGGATAATCCTGGCGCCTAAGGTACATTCATTTCACACTTAGTACCGTCCTCATATTCTCTTGTGTATATGAGGGCGTTATAAACTCGCAAGTGATTCCTGCTAAGTGGCGTTACACATAATGCACATAACAAAGCCTCTGGCACATTTTTTTAACTTCATTGTCCCTTGAATTGTTCGAATTTTTGTGGGCCCTTTAAACAATCCAGAGACACCAGCACGTGATTTTCATCACGTGGTGTTGCACATAACGTATTTCAAACCTCTTTGAAAGTCTCCGAGCTGTTTGTATTTTCAACTCAACTTGGATGGAATAGCCGGGTGCAGTAAGGATATTGAAGGAGCAGTACTTGAAAGAGTTAGACCGGTAATATCACGCTACGCGTTTCATACTTACTGCGTAACGTGTGATAGTCGCGTTCCCGGTTAGTATCGGGAAACATGAGTCTTTTCAAGGGACACATATAGTTACAGGGAAGCGTTTGTGTTGCCTTTCGGGCCTCATTAGAAAATATGCATGTCAGACTCGCGCTGATTTTGAAGAGTTGAATGAAATCATCAGAACTATGAAGAACCTGGAACATTCTAAAACACATCCCAGAGCGTGGGGCACTCATTATTTCTTGCGGATATGCAAGTTTATACATGGTATTTTTTAGTTTAACGGGCTGTCACAGAATGCATTTGGATGTTTACAGTTTATTTTACACTGTAGGCTTTGGTCGCTAAACTTAGGGTATTGAGAATTTGAGTGATATCATTTATACAGGTTGCATTGTTTTACGTTTATGAATATATGCTATAATATATAACAGGAAGATTTCACCTATAGTAAACATTGTAGTGTGATACTGTTATGCCATTAAAATGGACTGAATAGAATCTTGATTTGTGTAAAAAAAATGTAAAATGTAGTATACTTGTAAAGCGCACAGCTGCCCCAGCAACGGAGCGTCCCGGCGCTGTATAACTCTGGGGAACCCGTCCTGGCTTTCCCTGTGGGATGGTCCCTTGCTGGGAGTCCCCAAGGTGGAGCCAGGCATCCCCAGAATTGGTGGGGCCGTTGTGGAGATTAGGCAAGCTAATGCCCAGAGTTGCCGAGTGGAACCCCTGATTATAGTAAGCACCGAAGCGAGAATTATCGAGTCCGCTGACCAAGGTCCACGACATTTTTTGTTTTATACCCCTGAAGAAGGGTCCGGTGCATGGACCCGAAATGCATTGGGTTTGTGAAATCCATGGATGAAATATAGTTGGATGTTTATTGCATTGCTTTCTGATTGAAGAATCACAACCGATAACTTTAAGAAATAAAATTCATGAAAGGAATGAAGAACTATGGTTTAAAAATGTCATTTATTGAATGATTGCATCGAACAATTCTGGATGAAAAAGCTCTGTGGTTTGTTATAAAAAGTGCGCACATTCACCAGGGAATGGCATGCCTGACCTGACCAGTTTCACATTATTTATAGGCACTGAGAGACGCAGTGTAACGAATGGAGCAGCATGCAACATAATTTTGATTATCGCCAAAACAAGTTAAGTATTTAAGTGTGCACAGAGAATCTACATTTTCTCAATACCACCAGATATAGCCACAGTGTATTTAAAGGAACCTGTGGCCAGAAAATGCAATATTTCCATAAGTCTCACAATAGGTGAAATATATGTGGGATTAGTGCTTTGAAGAAGGAGATCAGGCTCCAACTGATGACATAAATCCTGTATTGTTTGCCTATTTAAACAAAACGTCTTGATGACATGCCTTTCGTCACTGGTCTGAAGGTCTGGAAATGTGTGCTACACTGGAGGCTGATGCTTCCTCCCTCTCCCAGGGTACCTAAGTATGGAGTGGAAACAATTTTGAACAACGATTGCAGTGTTCAGAGTACCATATATGTAGAGTAAGCTAAAAGTGATGTGCGAAAACATAACTGGTTCAGAAAGCATTACTTATATGTGTCTGTAACTGAAATGTACAGATTATATAGCCAACAATGTATCATGAGCACTCTAATATTATAGAGTTTAAATTGTACTCACAAAATACCATCACCGTCGGAATACAGTGCACAGCGGTAATATATCTTTAATGCATTACACTGATGTTTGTATACAGCAAATTATAGAGCACTGGAGTAATACATCAGGTAAACATGTTACAACACATTTGCAGTGGTGCTGATGCTCTTATTATTCACCAGTACTGTAATTCCAACCGTTAAAATGGCAGATGCCTGACCACGCAAATAGGACATTCTGAACTTGCCACCACAGGCAGATGTCGACAGCGAGTTGGGCAATTTCATCCACGGCGGACACAGCCATATGCTAACATGGGCATTGTGATGGTCATAGTCCAATGGCTGTCTCCTTCTATGCTGATGACCATGTCCATGGCGGACATATATGCTGCAGTTTGAAAAATAACTCACTTGCCTCCTGACACTGCTGCTATCAACACCTCCTCAACTTTAGCTGCTGTTTGGCACCTCTGGGAGCGATCATGCCAAACCAAGCAGGTGTGAAGGCCCCTGCCTTCTCTCCAGAGGAGCTGAAGAAACTTGTTGAAGAGGTCCGTCCTCTGTATGGTCAGCTCTATGGTTCACCAGAGGCGCAGGTATAAATCTCACATAGATTAACTACTCTGTTTAATTTCATCCTTTCCATTCCCACAGGCTACAATGTGCCTCTGAGTCCCAGAGTAAATTCCGATTACTGTTGTAACATTGTGTGATCCCTACATAAGACAATCTTGTAATGGATTGTGTGTCTAGTGTGCTTTGTGTACTTAACATCAACTTTGTGATGTATGTTGTGTAGTAAGCACTAGATCCTACTTGTGTTAGATGCACATATCTATTCATGTATACTTTTCATGGGACCCATGATATATTTGCTAATTAGGTCATGGTAAATGTGCAAAGAAATATATAGGCTTTACAGCATGAGCTGTGTATGTATACAGTAAGAAGGAGTTGAGGATGATGTTAGTTATGTGTACGGTCCCACATATCACTCAACCCAGATCAGGGCTTGCCAAACTTGTCTGGGAGATAGCTATACGTTAAAGACCCCTTCAGAGTGCCACACAACCTTTGAGGTCACTTATTGGATGGGAAAATATGTACTGTTATGTACCAAAGTAATGGAAATGTGATGCTCATGTGGAATCAGTATACTCAGCCTGCAGAGAGCAAGGACTGTCAATGAGTTGTGCGAGTTACTGTGGCAATACAGCTGATGCTGAGAGTAATCTCACTGTAGACCTGCAGAACCTTAGATGTTCCCAAAATGAGTTTTCTGAACCAATAGTAGTCTTGACTGCTTTTTTATGCACTACATTTGGAATGGTGACTGAAGTAACCCCCTGACCTGATACTTCTTTCCACTCACTCGCATTGTCAATGTGTGACGTTTACTAATGACAGGCTCATTATTCCCACGGGTGTGGTGTCACTTTTCCATAAGTCATGCTTGCATTGTACAGACCTATTGCACATGTGACGCATTATGAGTGCCGATTTCTGGTTACTTCAGAAGAGATTTTTGTATGTGAATCAGCAGCGTTGTTATAATCAAACAAGACATACAATGGTAAGACATGAATTTCATCCCTGTAACAGTACCACATATGGCAAGAAGTGTGTCCTGTGATGACAATATTTACCACACAAACTCAATCAGACGTACTATGATATCCCATTAAATAGTCCACATGTCCACACATCCTCAGAGAGGATGCTCTTAGTGACACACATGCCAGCCCTTTCATTGTAATCTAAGCCTTAGGATGTAGTCTATACTATGGTACCAGCCTGCATGGACCATATGCATCGAGTAAATTGGCCTGGCTGTAATGGTGTCTGTACTGCCATGCACAAGTACCTTACCCTTCAGAAGGTCACAGTGGTGTGTTGTGTTTCATACCAGCTCACATCACAGTACATGTAGGATGCCCCTGGCCTACATGATGTAAATGAGCTAGTTTAGTCAGTATAGGTCATGACGAGGGTTGAGGATAGACAGCAGATGACTACAAAAGAGTGCATTAATGTCTTCGTAGTGCTTAGCATCTGAGAATTACACTGGTAGTGTGTTACCCATTAATTAATGCTTGTGCTAGGTGTAAACAAAATGTGTGTCAACCAGATATCCCAAAACTTGCAGTTATAATTTGCTTCTTCATCTTTTGTATCCATACAGGTCAACTCCCATCAGAAGAAATCCATTTGGAAAGCTATCGCCCAAAAGGTGCGGCCCCTATGGGGCTATCGCAAGCGCAGCATCCTTTGCCAGATGAAGTGGAAGGACCAGATGCGGTGCACCCAGAAGATCGTGGCAGTCCAGCTAGGGATGTCCTCCCAACATGGATGGGGCCCGTGCCAGACTCTGATAGCCCTAATGGCCTGCATACTGGCAGTGGCCTACCCAGAGCTCAATGGGCAGTTGAGGGCCCAACAGCAGTGACAAAGGGGGAAAGTCCTGGCAAGAGTCATACAGGTTACATACAACTTTGTGTGTTACACGCAGGCATTTCCCCATCATTAGTGGGGGTGGGCGATGTGCGACACACAAGAAGGGTTATTGTTTGTGTAGGTATGGTAGTAGATGCCTGCTGATGTGATTTGCCTATTTTCTGTATGACCAGAAATATAACAGAGTCCAGTCCACTACCAATGGTGCTGGTGTATAGGGCGCCAGGCCCTCTGGGTTCCTTCCTCGAGGATTTGCAGATAGCGATATCTGAGTTGGCGCTGACTACACAGCATTGTGTTGTGGCGGGCGACTTCAATTTCCAACTTGAAGCGACCAGTGACCCGGACACCATCAAATTGCTGGACATTACATCTCCGCTTGGCCTCGCACCGTTTGTGTCAGGTCCCACGCACGAGAAAGGGCATACCCTCGATCAGGTCTTCTCGTCAGTCCCGATTGTGGATGTCGAGACTCTGCCGGTGCTTTGGACGGATCATAGGCTGATTAGGTTCTCCGTGTTGGAGAGTGGGCGGCCGGCCAACAGTGCCCCCATGCTGCCTAGATCAGCCTCAAGAGCGCTGCATAGAGTGACGCCCGAGATGTTGGAGCAGGCACTCTCGGAACATCCTTGTCATCTCTCGGGTGATCTGGAAAAAGACACGGAGGCTCTGCAGCGGTGGCTGACGGAAAGGCTAGACGATTTTGCTCCAAAGGTTGCCCCTCGGGCCACGGTATTTCGGCAATCTGCGCCGTGGTTTACGGAGGCACTGCGGTCAGCCCACAGCCAATGCAAGGTTGCGGAGCGGGCCTGGCGTCTTCAGTGTAACGGGGAGGCCAAATTGGCCTATAGAGCGGCTGTTAAGGCTTATCACCGGGACATCTTAGGTGCCAAGAAAGAATACCTTGCTAGGAGGATTGAGAGGGCGGCGAACTCCTGTAAGGAGATCTTCACCGTGGTGAAGGAGTTCACCACCCCCAGTTCCCACTCACCCCCGCCAGTATCATCGGATGCGTGGGCGTGTGATCTCGCCAATTTTTTCACCAACAAGATCAAGGCAATTCAGGCTTCTTTCTCGGAGAGGGTGGAGGAGGGTGGCTGCGGCCCCGGGGTGGGACATGAGTCATCGCCCACGCCTGTCGCAGTACTGGCAGATTTCCCTGCTGTCTCTAGCGAGGCGTCCCGGGTGTTGCTGGCCAGCCTCAAATCAGGCTCGCCACTTGACCCCTGTCCTGCCAAATGTTTGGCAGAGATGGCGGCGGTGGTGAATCCCCTGGTTAATCCCATCCTCAATACCTCTCTGAGGGAGGGGAGTGTTCCTCGCACCTGGAAAAGGGCGATGGTGAGCCCCCTCCTGAAAAAGCCTGGTCTTGATGCCGATGTCTTGGCCAATTATAGGCCAATTTCACTTCTTCCGGCTTTGGCGAAGATCACCGAAAAACATGTTCATGGCGTCTTGTCGAGCTTTCTTGAAACTAACAATCTGCTCCATCCTTCCCAATCCGGATTCCGTCCTAATTTTAGCACGGAAACGGCGTTGCTGGATGTTAGTCATGTTGGACCTGTCGGCGGCCTTTGACACCGGTGTTCAAATGGTTTACATCTTTTTTGGAAGGCCGCCGCCAGACGGTCTGGGTCTCTCAGAGCTCCACCGAGATGCCGCCTTTGGGAGTAGGGGTTCCACAGGGCTCTGTGTTGAGCCCGTCGTTGTTCAACATCTATATGTCCCCTTTGGCGGCGGCGGTGGAGGCTTATGGAGCCGAGATCGTGTCCTACGCCGACGACACGCAACTCCTCTTCACATGCGGTAAAGACCTAGCATTTGATGGAGAGAATATCCGGGGCTGTCTTGGCATGGTATTCGATTGGCTCCAGCGGAACAGCCTGAAGGCTAACTCCAGTAAGTCGGAGGTGTTATTCTTCGGCTGTGTCACCGACCCTGAGTGGCGGCTATGGTGGCCGTCTGAAATGTGCCCTCCCGCACAGTCATCAGTGGTCGCCAAAAATCTTGGGGTTAAACTGGACAATAAGCTTTCGCTGAGGGCACATGTCCTGGGTCTGGCCGGCGCCTGTTTCGGCATTCTGAAAATGCTCCGCAAGTTTCTTCCACTGCTTTCTGCGGAGCATAGGCGGATAACCGTCCAGGCGCTTATCGGATCCAGGTTGGACTATGCCAACGCCCTTTTTCTTGGCCTTCCTGACTACCTTGTCCAGCGCCTGCAGGTGGCTCAAAACTCCGCTGCCCGTGCCATCTTTGGTTTGCATAGGCGAGCACGAGCTTCCGGGCTGCTGCAAATGCTCCACTGGCTGCCTATCCGGAAGCGGATTATGTTTAAATCCCTGACACTGATGCACAAAGCACTCTTTGGCTCAGGGGCTGGGTACCTAAGGCGTAGGTTGGCCTTCTATCACCCAACCCGTTCGCTACGGTC
The DNA here is from genome assembly GCF_964261635.1 of Lissotriton helveticus. NCBI lineage: Eukaryota > Metazoa > Chordata > Amphibia > Caudata > Salamandridae > Lissotriton > Lissotriton helveticus. The sequence continues at coordinate 2,116,598,958 of NC_136057.1, read as the reverse complement.
TGAATCTCTTTTCACAGCTGTGGTTCCGCGTGTGAGGAAGGCCCGCAATGGGGGCCGTTCTTTCAGCTGTAAGGCCCCCCAGCTGTGGAATACTCTTCCACTGGCGCTACGCAGTACCCCTAATTTGCTTCAGTTTAGGAAGAGTCTGAAAACGTGGCTTTTTAATCTTTAGTTTCTTCTGGGTGGGCTTTGCTCTGTTTGTTTTCTGTATTTGCTTTTGTTGTTATGTCACTCTGTATTGAGCTGCCTGTGGAAAGCGCCGGGACACTCTTTTAGAGTAGCCGTGCGCTATATAAACCTGGTTTAACATACCATAACATAACATAACATAACATAACATAACATAACAATTTACTGTCTTGAGCAGACACATGGCAGAGTAAAGTGATTAATCAGCTCATGTTGTGGATGACAATTGTACCAAAAAGGCCACTTGTCTTCGGTGTGTAAAGAATGATGCTCCCTCACTACTGTGTCTCATGTGATGGTTACCCTCTTACATGTGACATAGCATACAGTGTACTTTGGATACAGTGACTGAGCAATGCTTCCCCTTGGTAAGTGGGGAATGTACAGTAACATGAGATAGCAAACCATTACGGGTGTCATCAGTAGTAGTGCCTATATGTTGGCATGTGTACCTTTCCCTATTGTGTTATCATCTGCACTACTGTTTCATACCTGATCTATGTCTTCAAAGGTTGATGTCTGATTCCATCTCAAATGTATGTGTAGGCTAATCTGTATCTGTAAATAGTTATTTGTGATGAGGATACATTTCATGTGATACCACAGACAGGAGTGTCTAGACATTGGTGGACGGGTCACACATACCCTAATTCATTACTCATTGTCATTAGTCAGGTCCAATTGATGAAGCAATGAAGGACGTGACAAGTAGACTTACAGTGATTTCTCACAATGTGAATTTCCATGTCATTGATTTAGGAGTATTTAGTTATGTGAATTGCACATATTGATTTGTCAAGGCGCATTCACTGACTGGTGACATGCATTAGGGACTTACATGCAGAAATGTAGGGATCATATGTGTGTCTACACCCAGTAATACAATGGGATTTGTTTTTGTGAGACACAAGGGTACTGTGATGTGCCATCCCATTAGGACACAGGTTAAACCATCTCCTCGTGTAATGTAGATTCCCTGAGCCTCAACAACCTTCAATGGTCTATTGGCTAATATTTATGCAATGTATGCATGGTGTTCTCACCAGTACCAATCCGGACGGGGATGTCCCTAGGCCTGGTTGATTCATTATGCTCTGCATATTTGTAGGCAAGTCTCCCAGATAATTGGGACATATTGTTTCCAGTCTACTTTTCTGTTCTACATGTTATGCATAGCAAAGCTACTTAAGTACAGCTTTAATGAGACTATTCGGACAGTGAACATATAAGGAAGCTTCAATTAGGAAGTGTCAACAATGTGAAATTAGCATTTCTATGATACCTTCTTCCTGCTACTGTTCATACGGCAGCAACATAGCTGTATTAGTTGACCATCATGTCCTCATGATGTGGTTTTAGGTATATGACCTATTGCTGATTGCAGGACATTGTGTGGAATCTGTAGGAATGAATTCATCATTCCCATCCTATTTATTAACATCAGGTTACTAAGGTATACTACAAGAGCCAACATATACCAGTAGATCAAGTATCCTACTAGATACATGAAGATGGATTTGAGATAACTTGACTCATGCAATTGGATGTGTCTTTGGTTATGACTTCACAGTGAACTATTTCCTGGTTATGTAGCATGCATGCATGTGTGCATGCTAATGTTGAAGCCTATAAAGTGAACTATGAAGGTGGCATGATGTGTGGACTAAATAAATGTTTTCTGTTGAGATATGATGATCAAGTGTGGAAACACAGTTGCGATAAACCAATTTGCATTTCATTTCATATTCATCCAGGGCAAGTGAAGGAAAAGGGCCAACGTAATTTGGAGAAGCAGCTGGTCACAGTGGTTCTGGGTGTGAGAGTATAGACACAGAGGCAACCAGTGACTGAGAGGGTGTGGGGAGTGCCAGGGAGGATGAAAGCTCAACTTCTTCATCATCAGAGTCCTCCTCCAGTGGACACTCCAGAGTGGTGGCAGAATCCACAGGATGAGTTCCACCTTCAACCTTGTTCCCCACCCCCAACACCACCTCCACCCTCCCTGTTGCTCCCCACCCAGTTGGCTGGGCCCGCTCCCCTAAGAGGGGAGCCTTCTCCTTTGCTCCAGGCAACTCAGCCCTAGCCCCTGTTACCCCCAATGCCATGATCGAGGAGGCTATTGACCTCTGGAGAAACATCTCTGAGTGTCAGATGGCACTAGTGAAGGCCATCCAGGTGCGAGGCAGAAAACTGCAACAGATGGTGGCCTCCCTGGAAGGCATCCATAGTACTATGCTTGCCCTACAGAGATCTTTTTGGGCTCTGGCCTCCTCCATCACAACAGCCTTTCAAACATCCCAAAATTCCATCCTACCACACCTCTTGCCTCTTCCCCATCCAAATTCCCTATTCCCATGCCTGCGCCAAGCACACTCACACATACGCACGCACACACTTCAACATCCCCAAGCAGTACACACAAACATGAACACAAAAAAAAAGATTCCACTCACATGACAATCACCCCCCACCACCACCCCTGCCAGCATAACCCCAGACACCACACCCATAGACTCATCCACAACACCTTGCATTACAGCAGACACCACACCTGCACCAACAGACCCATCCACCATCCGCATACCCAGCAGATCCACATCACTCACCCCCAAAATATACAAACGCACATACTCACCCACATACCAGGCACCTACAAAATATGAACAAGAAAAACCAGACACATGAATCAATAACATACCCACCCAGACCTGGCACATCATCTCCCTCTACCCCAGGCCTCTTCTCCCTCCTAAACGTCCTGAACATTTTCCTTGTGAAAGTGTTATTTGCCCCTGCCCTTACCCCTGTCAAACCTGAGGTGCAATATATGGGGACCCCCTCTATGAGACCTTGTGGTCAGGGAAAAAGAGGAGAAAGAACATACAATAGTATCAAAGGTTTCCCTCATCGACCATATTATTTACATTCAATGATTACTTCGCATAATTTTCCAATTCAATTCAAAAAGTACACCTGTAGACACTAAAGTTTATCTCAACAATACATTTTTAATTATATCAAAAAGTTTGTAATAATTTTTTGTTTTTCTTTTCTTTTTTGAATTAAGTCCATTTATCAAGTGACAGAATGTAGACCTCAGTCCTACAATACATATGTTCATTGATACATATTTTTCTTATAATTCATACTATTCCTAAAAAAACACATAAAAATACTCATATTACTATATCCCCCTGGATCACTTCACTCATGCACACTTATATCCACTATCATACCACTCCTTTCACTCTCACAGCATCAATACAAACTATATCACAACTTGGTACTCAAGATGTCTCAATAACAATGTATGAGACCCAGCACTAGAATGGTCTACGCGCGTTTCGGTGGATTAAATGATGTCCAACAACCACCTTCTTCAGGACCTTGTATGATATAACACTTGTGGATTCCAGGGGACCTACAAATACATATCCAGAATATTAACACGGTGTACTCACATAAAAATTATATACAAATGTCATTCCATTTAAACTGTCTAATCCAAGCAGATCCGGCCCACAGCCACCCAGAAGAGAGAGTGTCACGTGCATGACCCATTCAAATAGGGGAATTGGCACAAGATTGTCAGCCAGAAGTTGCTAAAGTTAGCTAAGCAGAGTTTCTATAAGAGGCACTATAGATCTCAATACCCCAACACTTCACATTACCGCTTTCATATCCATTTTTATCCAGTTTGTATTGTTACATGAAACTTACGTGTAAGATTTTAAAATTCCAACATCCCAGTAATGTAGATATCGTCTAATAATCAAAATTTAACCGTTTCGGGGTTCGGGGAATCTTGTTAGTAGTTCCTACAAAGATAGGATTAAGGAACCGCTATTAGTTTACTCATGTCATCATGTTAGAGTAAATAACGTGTTGGAGTAACGTCATTTTACCTACTTTCACACACAGCTTAGGGTCCGCATGATATCCATAGCCAACTGTTCTATTCAAAATTTCTAATGCCCAGTGATCGTATCAACCTAATCAGGAGAAAATAAGTGTGGTTTTAATTATCTCTCCCGCTCTCTGATATTCTCCTTGGTCTATCCATCCACAGATGTTTATTCTACTAACCTTAGGAATTCCGTCCTTGCAGATTCCCATTGATCAAGTCTGTTCTGTGAGTATTTTCATGATAACTCTTGGTAGTCCGATAAAATATTTTGTACAATACCTATAGAAAAGTATATAGTCACACATCAGTGCTCTATACTGCCGTATATCAGGCCAAGTGTAACGCTTAGAAAGTGTTCGTTTTTTAATATGCAACAAAGAAGGTGTGCTCTCAGCAAATTCTATAACATAGTGCTCGTGGTACTTCTTATGGATTCGTGTGATTCCTTCATGCAATTATAAAAACGGCATACATTTCTCACACTGAGCCCAAATTGTTTAGGACCCCTATTACGTAGACATGAAAACGTGAAGGAATTCAGAGTCTTCCTCAAAGGACTATTCGGGTAAAGATACCAAACTCACGCTACCCTCTCTTAATTTTACGGGATTTCTTCTAGTACGACTATTCTTTTAATCTTCAGCTGACAACCGCGAGCCACACTCCCGTTCTTCCCGGACTCTTACCTTCTCTATTTTCGAATCTACATCCCTCGTTGTCCGTCACCCCGTAACGCCTCCAAAGAAATTTGGCTAGCGCAGTCTGTTTGCTATCGGCTTTTTAAATACCGAACACCGTCTTCCTGGTCGGCCATTACGTGCAAGGTCTCGCGGGGAGACGACACGCAAATTGCGTCCGCTATAGAGAGAGGACTGACCCTAGCCCCCATCTTGTAATATGCAAAGCGCTACATAGCCCTACCTTCAGCTATCAGTTGACATTGATGTGATACCTATCGCCATATTAAAGTAATATTCCTCAAAGCCCACCAACGTATTCCCAGTTGGGGACCGAGGACAGCAAATGCAACCAAACCGATACGCTGGCGAGGATTATCCTATTTACGGTCTTTGCTTCATCTTTTAAAAAAACGAATACCACTGAAAAAATGAAATGAGTCGCAAACGAAGGATGCCTTAATTGTAAGGTCGCTTGAATATACCAGGATGTTGCTATAATAGTTGTATCTCTGATAAGCTGATAAGATAAAAGTCTCCTATTTTTTATTAGATTTGTGCTGGGCAAAGTTATTAGTTCTAATGTTCCCTTAATCATTAAATATTAAAGAGCACTGATATCTCTGTTTTACATAGCATACCGTTTACTCTGAAGTCATTTTGTAACATACCAGGCTATGTCTTCGTTTAGGCCTTTCCGTACACTGTTATAATAAAAAATCCAAAACGTTTCACGTTTCTTGCATGTAATCTCTATTTTTTGACCCATTTTGTGTTGTATCTTTTCCAAAATACACCACTGCAAATCGTCTTCAGTGTGATTAAGATCTAAAAAGTGTTGGACCAACGGTGCCGACACTTTTTTTGTCCTAATAGCCGACTTGTGCTCACTCAGCCGTACCCGAAATTCACGGCCTGTCTCCCCTATATAGGGAAGTCCACAAGGGCAGAATAATATGTACACAATGTTACTGCAATTTGTAAGAGATCTAAGTTTAACCTCCACATTATTGTATTTGAGGCAATCCGTGATCATCGCTGATCCGCATGCGTGGCACGCTCCACATCTATGATTACCCAAGATACATGGTAAACCTGTAATAGATCTCTGTACCAATTTCTCTTTAGCTCTCTCTCGCGTATGAACCAACAGGTCCCTGAGGTTCCGATTTTTTCTATACGCCACTAGAGGTTGGGGCAACTGGGGTTCATTTTCGTCCGTATTGAGGATCCTCCAATTTTTCTTGATGGCATTTTTTATCTTAAAATTCATAGAGGAGTGATTAATTACACATACAATTTGATCTACTGATGCACGAGTACTTCCCTGTAGTAAGGCTTCCCTATTATAGTACTTGGCTCCCTTGTACGTATGGCGTACTAACCGATGTGGATAACCTCGGTTTAGAAGTCTTGTCTTGAGAGCGTCACCATGTATATGGAAGGCTTCCATATCTGTGCAATTCCGCCGGATACGGAGGAACTCTCCAAATGGTATTGAGTCTTTCTGGCAATTCGGATGAAAGCTTCCAAATTGTAGGATAGTATTCTTCGCGGTAGGTTTCCTGTATAGGCTTACATTCAAATGTCCTTCAGTACCGTCGATTGTAATGTCAAGGAACTCTACTTTCCTATTACTAAAGTTAGCAGTGAATTTTAAATTGTTGTTACTTGCATTGAGCCATAAAATAAATTCCTGTAATGTGTACCTTTCTCCTCTCCAAACAAAAAATATGTCATCTGTAAACCGTCTCCAATGGGAGACGTTTTCAAAAAATGGGGCTGTCTCATTAAATATGTTGATAAGTTCCCACTCCCCCATAAACGCATTCGCTACACACGGGGCACACGAAGCTCCCATTGAAGTCCCCTTGATCTGCTTAAAAAGGGAACCATCGAAGTCAAAAAAGTTGTTAAACAAGACGACTTCAAGACACTGCAGGATAAATCCATCTGGTCTATTATCGGGGAATCTCTGCAGGAGAGCGGCCACAGCCCGTAACGCCTGACATTGAGGGATGTTGGTATACAACGCCTCAATGTCAAGCGTCACAAGTATCTCCGTCCCACCGTCGAATGGGGTCCCCTCGATTTTATTGATCATATCCCCATGTCCCGAATGAAGGATGCATATTTCTGTGTGAGTGGACAAAGAAAAGAATCCACATATTTAGATAGTGGTTCTGTACTGGATCCTATGGTACTGATTATGGGACGCATAGGAGGGTTCACTTCATTTTTATGAGTTTTCGGAAGGCCATAAAGGGCAGGTATTATGGGACACTCTCTGTTGAGAAATCTGTGTTCTTCATCACAGATAAATCCTTCACTAAGAGCCTCATTAGTCATTTCCTGAATCTGAGTATTCAATCTCATCAGCTCTCTAGGTTGCGCTGGTCTGTAGTGATCCTGTACTGATAACATGTCCTGCATCTTCTTTTTATAAAATTCTTTATCAAAAACCGTTATGCCCCCTCCCTTATCACAGGGTTTTATGATCAGATCATGGTTATTTTTGATATTATTAAGGGCCATATTTTCTGTATGAGATATATTGAAACGAGGTTTAGTAGGATGTTTTACTATGCGTTCAATGTCTTTAAGGACATTCTGTTCAAATATATTACATTCTGGGCCCACCATATCTAATGTGGGGTTGAACGTGGAAGGAGGTTTACACTGAGAAAGATTGCTGTTCTCTACCTCTTCCGATCTGTGCATAAAGAATTTCTTCAAGCTTACTTTCCGGAAGAAGGCAAAAAGGTCCTCATGGAGCTTGAACTTATTTAAAGGAGTAGATGGAACAAAAGATAAGCCTCGACTCAGTAGGGATAGTTCTTCTGTTTTAAGCTCTGTCGTTGATAAATTGTATATCGGCATAGTCCCTGTATCTTTCTCATTTACCACCAATATTGTTGGTTTCTGGTTCTCACATACCTTTGAGGTTGTGGGGGCATCTGTTGGTGTTGTTGTCCCCCTCTGTCCTGTTGCCATCTGACATTCCTCCCTCTGAAATGTCCCCGTGGTAAAAAACCACGACCAGAGAAAGGGCGCTGGAATGGCCTACCTCTGTATGATCTAGAGTTGTATTGACCATTTCCAGAATCATATTGATTGTCGTTATCTGATTCCGATGAACCGGTATCTGAAAAGTTGGTATAACGCCTGTTATAATTGTTAGTTTGATTAGTGGCGTAACTATTAGACCCGTCATCTTGATAATAATTTGGGTTCAGATAAGGATATGCTTTCTCTTTTGTAAACCATCTAATATCCTTTCTCAACTTTTCTGATTTTTTATTTGTCAAATAGATTTCAAAATCTTTCATCTCCGCTAAAGTTTTGTCTAGTTTTATTTGGGCTTCTTCTACTGCATTTGATGTTTTCAGTTTTTCCTCCATGTCAGAAATTTCTTGACTTAAGGTCGCCATGATGTCTTTGGCAGTTTCAATTATCAGCATCATCCAGTCCCTGGAGCAGCGGTTAGATATTAGTGACCACCGCTCCAGGAACTTTCTGACCTCAACAAACAGTGCCGGAGCATTGCGTACTCTCAGGCCCGATGGTATCACTCCTACCTTAAGATATTCCAACATGTAAAATGCGTGTGATTCGATACGTTTAAATTTCTTTTTAAGATTAAGAAGATTTTGCCATTCACTATTATCCCCTTGTTGTACTGTGGAGGGACCTCCACTATCCAATGCCTGTCCTATTAGTGAGGAAAAATCCTCATCGGAAAACCCAAAGGTCTGTAAACCTTCCATAGTATATAGTTCCAGATACTAGTATTAGCTATTTATTCAACCACCCAATTTAAACTGTCACCCAGCTATACTCACTAAACTCATACACAGTAACACTCCTCCCCAAGTGGCGGGACACAGACCCGTTAGACCAGACACTTCAAAAAAGGAAAGGTGAACTACCTCTAACAAAAAAAAATTTTTTAACCCAAAAAATGTATAATCCCACAGTTAAAGAACTGTGAATGCAAAGTGCAATATATGGGGACCCCCTCTATGAGACCTTGTGGTCAGGGAAAAAGAGGAGAAAGAACATACAATAGTATCAAAGGTTTCCCTCATCGACCATATTATTTACATTCAATGATTACTTCGCATAATTTTCCAATTCAATTCAAAAAGTACACCTGTAGACACTAAAGTTTATCTCAAAAATACATTTTTAATTATATCAAAAAGTTTGTAATTATTTTTTGTTTTTCTTTTCTTTTTTGAATTAAGTCCATTTATCAAGTGACAGAATGTAGACTTCAGTCCTACAATACATATGTTCATTGATACATATTTTTCTTATAATTCATACTATTCCTAAAAAAACACATACAATACTCATATTACTATATCCCCCTGGATCACTTCACTCATGCACACTTATATCCACTATCATACCACTCCTTTCACTCTCACAGCATCAATACAAACTATATCACAACTTGGTACTCAAGATGTCTCAATAACAATGTATGAGACCCAGCCCTAGAATGGTCTACGCGCGTTTCGGTGGATTAAATGATGTCCAACAACCACCTTCTTCAGGCCGGATCTGCTTGGATTAGACAGTTTAAATGGAATGACATTTGTATATAATTTTTATGTGAGTACACCGTGTTAATATTCTGTATATGTATTTGTAGGTCCCCTGGAATCCACAAGTGTTATATCATACAAGGTCCTGAAGAAGGTGGTTATTGGACATCATTTAATCCACCGAAACGCGCGTAGACCATTCTAGTGCTGGGTCTCATACATTGTTATTGAGACATCTTGAGTACCAAGTTGTGATATAGTTTGTATTGATGCTGTGAGAGTGAAAGGAGTGGTATGATAGTGGATATAAGTGTGCATGAGTGAAGTGATCCAGGGGGATATAGTAATATGAGTATTTTTATGTGTTTTTTAGGAATAGTATGAATTATAAGAAAATATGTATCAATGAACATATGTATTGTAGGACTGAAGTCTACATTCTGTCACTTGATAAATGGACTTAATTAAAAAAAGAAAAGAAAAACAAAAAATAATTACAAACTTTTTTATATAATTAAAAATGTATTTTTGAGATAAACTTTAGTGTCTACAGGTGTACTTTTTAAATTGAATTGGAAAATTACGCGAAGTAATCATTGAATGTAAATAATATGGTCGATGAGGGAAACCTTTGATACTACCCCTGTCAAACCTGACCCCCCAAGCCATAAGGACCTCACCTTCACCCCAACCCATCCCTTCCACATCCCAATCCAACTCTAAGAAACCTGATACCCCACCACTAAACATAGTCATAGCCCTAAGAAAACCAAAACCCCTCCCAAAACCAAAGACACCCCTACCAAAGTCAGGACCACCCCTCCCAAAACCAAATTCACCCCTTCCAAGTAACCTCTTCGAGGTGCCTGCCATGCCCAATGGATGCCCCTTTGTGAGGAGCTTCCCTAGCAGTGTAATGAAGGGTAAGTTTAGTGTCACAGCAGTGTGCTGGACCACGTAATGTGTAAATGTAATGGCCATTGGCCTCTGATTTAGTCCATGTTAATGTGTTTGCAAAATTAAACATTTCCTTGTTTTGGGACACATTAGTTCTGCCGTTACGTTTCTACCTATTTGAAGTTATTGGATACTTTGGGATATTTGACTCAAGTTGTGTTTGCTTCAGCCTGATGGATGATACATTTGAAGTGGTTAGTGTGATCTGACCTTGGAACCAATGCTGAAGTCACACAGGACAAGGGTAAATGCTCAATGGATATTGGCGCTGACATTGCATTAGATGGTGTTTCATATGGTAAGTCGCTCAGCTTGGCTTAGCCAGTGTCAACATCATTTAGCTTGCACTTCTTCCTATAATGTAGGTTAGATATGTAATTGATGAGTGCAAGTTAGATATTTGTTTATCCACACATGGAGGGTGTTAACTTGCCATACCTTTGGAGACATTTTTATAAGCATGTATCCATTTTCTTATGTGTACCTTACACCTACTTCATCTAAATGTGTGATAAATGATGTTAATGCACTGTTTGCTTTCATGGCTTTCACTTACACATTCCTCACATATGCATGGCACATGATTATGCTATTGGTTTTCCCTGATATACTTCAATCCAAGGTCCTGTGCACATAGAGATTTTGAGACACGTGCAAAGTTGACAGTGGCCCAGGGCCTCAGCCTTTCAGTGATCCCCCTGCTAGAGGCAAACCTATTCTGAAGAGTCTTTACATTGTGCTCTTTGAATGCTTCACTGATTATTTGGACTTCCATGTACCTGACATTACCTTTTAATGTGGGTGATGTGTAAGAGACCATAATGAGATTTAGCTGAGAAGGTGTGGTTCAGTCTAAAGACACATCCATACAGATGTATCGTTGATATCACAACAGGACGTAGCATGTGAGCAATGTGAGGGTGTCACAGATATCAATAGGTGCAGCACTGCTTGCATCGCCCACAGAAGTAGCGTTTCAGAACTGTCTCAGGCCTCTGCCACTGCAGGGTCTGAATGCACAGTTTAATGCCACAGTGACTTGGTGTTTGAAGTTACTTGCAAAGCCTGAAACTCCCCTTTTACTACATATAGGTCACCCCCTGAGGTAGACTGGAGGTAGCCCTAAGGGTAGGGTGCTGTGTAGGTAAAAGGTAGGACATGTGTCTTTGTTGTGTGGCATGTCCTGGTAGTGACAAACAGCCTATGTGGTTTCTCACTGCTGTGAGTCCCGCTCCTCTCTAAGGTTTACATTGGGTATTCCCTGATATGTGTTTTAGTGGTAACTTCTGATCTGAAAGGAGTGGCAGCCCCATGTTTGGTTTGTTTAGAATAGTGGTGATAAATCCTGCTCATTGGTTAAAGCAGATTTGTAACTTCTACTTTAGAAATGCCACTTTTAAAAAGTGTCTTTATTCCTCGTACTGTTTCTAGTGCGTGGATCAACAAGCAAATCATCAATTGGTTTCTTTGTTAAATAATCAATATGTACTCCAATCATCCATTTACATATGGTTTTCACTCCAGTAATTAATTTTTTCTTTTGTTTTTAGTAAATAAACTTCAAATGCGGTAAAAGAAAATCATATCAATACATTACAAAACAAATTACAGAGACTATGTACAGTGCATGTATCAAGAACGAGCAAAATTATGCAATCACTTACACTGCTGTGTACAATAGGTAGTACAGATAATTGAGCCTGCTCATATTTTATGTTTCCAGCAGAGACACTACCTCGAAGCCTGAGAGATATCCCAAAGCTTCTTTAACTGAAGTCTCATAACCAGTAACAGGTAATGAAGAAGCTTAATGACTGTGGCTGAAATTACAAACAAAAATCAAAAAGTAGATACACAAATCTAATTAAGTCCTCACTATATATTTTTTTCCGAGTGTCCTACAAATTGAAAATACACCAGCCCTGAGGAAGACCTTCTTTTATTATCCAGGTCCATACATGAATGTTGAAATGCATTGGCACACCCTTCACCTAATTCCCCACACTGCACAAGGCCAAGAGTACCGCTTGAATTTTTGAAAAAAAGAATGTTAAGAAATTCATCAGGTGAATTAATTAACAGTGGTTTAATCACCATCAAGATAACCAAAAAGCATTCTCTGACCTTAATTTCACTTTCACGGACCAAGAATAGATACAGTATCGAGGAGAAGTAGGGAATATCCCGGTACAGTAGCAACAAGTAGTAGGACTTGTGGTCAATGTTAAAAAAAAAAAGTGATTGCATAATTTTGCTCGTTCTTGATACATGCACTGTATATAGTCTCTGCACTTTGTTTTGTAATGTTGTATTGATATGAAAACAATTTACCACATTTGAAGTTTATTTACTAAAAACAAAAGAAAAAATTAATTAATGGAGTAAAAAACATATGTAAATGGATGTTTGGAGTACATGTTGATTATTTAACAAAGAAAACAATTGATGATTTGCTTGTTGATCCACGCACTAGATACAGTCCGAGGAATAGAGTTTATTATTGGAACTTTCCAGTAGGGATAAGCTTCTCCCGCCTGTTGGAATAATGTTGAGAATCTATGGTCCTAGAGGTACCCAACTATATTTAAATTGCACTGATTCCAGCCTCTAGGCTCCTAAACTGGGTCAATCCCTGTGTTTTTTTAAAACTTTTAGAAAGTGGTCATTTCTTTGAGCTTATTACTCTTTGTGCTTTGCAGCCTGACTCCATTCAACGTCTGGTTTAGACTGACAAGGGTCTGTTTGTGCATTCACTCTAGAAAGTCACAAAGGGAGCTGAGGTGTGCCTTACATGTCTTGATGGGTCTTCCTGCGCTAGAGTGGTGGGAGGAGCTGTAACCTGTACCTGATTAGGGCAGTGTTGGCCTTTAACAATGCTTTCTCAAGCCCTCTGTAGTGTGTCTGGAACCAGGACTGGGGATTGAATGGGGGTATTGTGCACTTCTAAATATTGTTTAAAGTTACCTCCAGGCCAAAGACATTTTGATGATTGCTTCACTACCCTGGCGCCTGGGAGTGTGTGACCCCTCTCGGAGGCTCTAATAGGTATGTGCTGAATACGCCATGCTCCCCTACAGGTCCAGACGGAGCTGCATGGGTGGTGAGCTTTCTGCTGAGGAAGTGCATGAGGGGGTACGTCCCCTGGCCAAGAAGAGTGTCCATGATCAACATGTGTACTGGTGAGCTCTCCCTTTCTCTGGCAGCCAGTAAACGTTTTCCGCACCCCTCTCTCCAGCGGCACAAAGGGAAATCCTGGTCCGAAGTTACCTTGTGGCATACCAAAGCAAACATCACCCTTGGCAGGGGCCTATCAGTATTGGAAGGCCGGAATGAAGAGAGGGGAGCCAACAGAAAGCTCAATCCAGCACTGCAGCTCTTAAGGAGCCTGTACGACTCGAGGCTGGCTGGTGGCTGGCAAGCCGCATTTGTAGTACTGACCTGAGGAGGCCAGAGCGTAGTCACCAATTATCGCCACATTGGTTTTGGCAGTGGCACTATGGGCAGCTGCCTCAGGCAATTTCCTATGTGGGGTACCGAGTGAAGTCTCTCCGTTGTCGTGGGAGTTGTGTGTGCTCTCCACCTTCTCTTGAGACATACCTTTTGCGGGGACACTTGTTCTATTGTGGCCATTGTGGGACAATCCTGTGATGTGTACCCCACTTAGGAACTGCCCACTTCTAGGCAAAATGGCCAAATTCACTGTATTTACCATAGTAGGAGCGCAGCCGCTTCTACACTTTTTTGGGGCTAAAGGAAGTTCAAGTTCAAGTGCAAGTTCAAGAATTTATATAGCGCACTACTCACCCACAGGGTCTCAAGGCGCTTGGGGAGGGGGATCATTATTTATCGAATAGCCAGGTTTTAAGTTCTTTTCTGAAGGATATGTGATTCTGTGTAAGTCGGAGGTGATTGGGGAGAGAGTTCCAAGTCATGGCCGCCAAGTAGGATAAGGATCTACCTCCCATGGTGGATCTTTGGATACGCGGAACTGCGGCGAGGCCTTGATTGGAGGATCTTAGTTGGCGGGTGGGTGTGTAGAAGGAAATTCGAGAGTTGAGGCATTCGGGTCCTAGTTTGTAGAGGGCCTCTGTGTGTGGGTGAGGAGACGGAATGTTATTCTCTTGTTGACGGGAAGCCAGTGGAGGTATTTCAGGTGACCGGTAATGTGATCTTGGCGAGGGATGTCCAAAATGAGTCTCGCTGATGCGTTTTGGATGCGTTGGAGTTTTTTCTGTAATTTGGCTGTAATTCCGGCGTAGAGGGTGTTTCCGTAGTCTAGTCGACTCGTAACCAGTGCGTGGGTGACAGTCTTTCTTGTCTCGGTGGGGATCCAATGGAAGATTTTTTTGAGCATGCGAAGTACGTTGAAGCAGGAGGATGAGACGGCGTTGACCTGTTTGGTCATCGAGAGTGAGGAGTCTAGGATGAAGCCAAGATTACGTGCATGGTCTGTGGGTATGGGTGCAGATCCCAGGTCCGAAGGCCACCATGAGTCGTCCCAGGCAGAGGGGGATGATCCTAGGATGAGCACTTCCGTTTTGTCTGAGTTAAGCTTTAGGCGGCTGTTTTTCATCCATACGGCTACTTCTTTCATGCCTTCGTGAAGATTGGTTTTGGCGGTGTTGGGGTTTTTGGTGAGGGAAAGGATCAGCTGGGTGTCGTCAGCATAGGAGATGATGTTAAGGTTGTGTTGACGCGCTATGGAAGCGAGTGGACTCATGTAAACGTTGAAGAGGGTGGGACTGAGTGATGATCCTTGTGGTACACCGCAGAAGACTTCGGTGGCCTCTGATTTGAATGGGGGAAGTCGGACTCTCTGAGTTCTCCCAGCTAGGAACGAGATGATCCAGTCCAGGGCTTTTCCTTTTATGCCGATGTTGCTGAGGCGTTGTATGAGGGTGCTGTGACAGACAGTGTCGAAGGCGGCGGAGAGGTCGAGTAGAATGAGGGCTACTGTTTCTCCGTTGTCCAGTAGTGTTCGGATGTCGTCTGTTGCTGCGATGAGGGCGGTTTCGGTGCTGTGTTTGGCTCGAAAGCCGGACTGTGAGGGATCGAGGGAGTTGTTGGATTCGAGGAAGGTGGCGAGTTGGCTATTGACGGCTTTCTCAATGACTTTGGCCGGGAAAGGGAGGAGGGATATGGGTCGGTAGTTTTTAAGTTCAGAAGGGTCTGCTGTGGGTTTCTTCAGGAGGGCGCTGACTTCGGCATGTTTCCAGCTTTCTGGGAAGATAGCAGAGTTGAAGGAGCAGTTGATGACATCCCGGAGGTGGGGTGCGATGATGGAGTCTACTTTGTTGAAGATGTGGTGGGGACATGGGTCGGTTGGTGAGCCGGAGTGGATGGAATTCATTAGGCGGATGGTGTCTTCAGTGGTGATTGGGTTCCAGGTGTTGAGGTTGTTAGAGGGCGGTTTAGGTTCTGAGGGGGGAGGAGAGGATTGTTCGTTGGAGCTGTTATCGAAGCTGTTATGTATGTCGGCAATTTTGTTGTAGAAGAAGGAGGATAGCGAATCGCAGAGGTCTTGGGAGGGAGTGATGTCGTTTGAGGCTGCGGTGGGGTTGGTGAATTCTTTAACGATGTTAAATAGTTCCTTGCTGTTATGGGCGTTGTTGTCGAGTCGTTTCTTAAATGCTGATTTCTTGGTGGATCGTATCAGCTGGTGGTGTTTGCGGGTGGCTGCCTTGAAGGTGATCATGTTGTCGGTGGTTGGGTTTTTTCTCCATGTTTTCTCGAGAGTACGGCCTAGCTTCTTGGATTTCTTAAGGTCATCGTTGAACCAGGGGGCCTTTTTGCTGTCTTGTTTGGTGTGATGGATTTTCAAGGGTGCTAATTCGTCAGCACTGTGGGTGATCCATTGTTTTAATTTGATGGCAGCTTGGTTTGGGTCCGATGAGAGGGCGTGTAGGTTTTGGTTGAGCGATGTGAGGAGTTGGTCGGTGGTGATTTTGTTCCATTTTCTTCGGGGAATAGGTTGTGGGGGGTTGTGGGTCGAGGTGGTTTTGTAGCTGAAGTGGACACAACTGTGGTCCATCCAATGGAGAGCTGTGGTGCGATCGAAGGAAATGTATTTGCTGGAGGGGATGATTGGGTCGAGCGTGTGTCCGGCCACATGGGTGGGGGTATCAACAAGTTGTTTGAGGCCGAGATTGGCCAGGTTGTCAAGAAGGGTGGTGGTGTTACTGTCGTTTTTCTTTTCCAGGTGGAAGTTGAGGTCTCCTAGTAGAATATAGTTCTCGGAGGCGAGGGCATGTGGGCTGATGAAGTCAGTGATGTCTTCGCTGAATTGTTTACGGGTTCCTGGAGGCCTGTAGATGAGGGTGCCTCTGAGTGTGGTTCTAGGGTCGGTGTGGATCTGGAAGTGGAGGTGTTCGGCGGTTGTAAGGTTATCGTCGGAACTGGTCGTGATTTTGATGCTGTTCTTATGGATGATGGCGAAGCCTCCTCCTGTTTGGACGGTGCGGTCTTTTCGGATGATCTTGTAATTGTCCGGGATGGCTATGGCGATGTCGGGTGTTGATGAAGCGTTCATCCATGTTTCAGTAAGGAAGGCGACGTCCGGTGATGTAGTGTCGAGTAGATCCCAGAGTTCAGTGGCGTGTCTGTGGACCAAGCGGGTGTTCAGCAGGAAGCACTTCAGGTGGTTAGAGTCGGAGCTGTGTCTGGGGTTAGTGGATGTGGTATGGGTCTTGATGCTGGTAAAATTGCAGGAGTGGCAGGCGAAGGGACCGTGGGTATGTCCCGGGACTGCTTCGTAGCATTGAGGTGAGCGTCCGGGTTAAGGGCCAGGAGGGTGTCGGCGTCATACGTTATGCTGGAGGAGTGCGGTTTGCGGGGGCCAGGGGGTCTGGCGCTGGGCGCGGACGGGCATAGATGGGCTTACCTTTGGCGCGCATTGGGCGCGACCGCTGCGCGTGAACGCTGCGCGCAAAAGCATCTGTCATATGTGTTGATAGAGGGAGGGGAGGGGCGAGGGAGGGTCAGCTGGGAGGCGGGGCGGGCTGCAGAGGACGGGCTCCGAGGAGTGTGGCTCACTGGTTAGAGGAGGCAGACCCTGATGCAGAGGTCAGCCCAGGACCAGGGTTCAATTCCCGACGCGGCAGGGTCTTGAGCCCAAAATGTCCACGGACTCGATAATTCTCGCCTCGGTGCCTACTCGAATCATGGGTTCACACTCTGCAGCTCTGGGCAATAGCTTGCTTAATCTCCACTACGGCCCCCCCGCGGCGGGATGCCTGGTCTTCACCTTGGGGATGCCCAGTAGGGGTAATCTCGCAGGGAAAGCCAGGACGGGTTCCCAAAGCAAGCGCTAAGAGACCTGTCGGTGATTTGGCACTATATAAATCGAAATTAACATAACATAACATAACAACAAGATCTAAAATGGCAGCGAAAGCGAAACTAGAGCTAGGCTGGGGCACAGAGACAAATAAATGACTCAGACAGTGTTATTTTCTAAGCGCGATAATGATCGAGTGAAATGAGAAACAGGCAAAGTAAAATGCAATCAAGCAACACAAATAGCGCTACGGCTGGTAAAGCGTGAAACAAAGTGCAGTGATCAAATCTCTTTCAAGCGCTACAATTGATTCTGATATTCCCCAATGCTAATCGCATTATAGCGCTATGCTCTGTGGGCGCCTGCAGAAATGGTAGCAGCAGATAGCACAAGCCAACGATACCAGTTGAGGGCTGGGAGCGTGGGGGAGCGACCGCTTCTGGAAAGCGCCAGGGCGGTCACAGCGCTTACGGGTGTAGGAGCTGCCTATGTAGTCCGTGGGAGGGAGGGTCAGCTGGGAGGCGGGGAGGGCTGCAGAGGACGGGCTCCAAGGCACAACAAGATCTAAAATGGCAGCGAAAGCGAAACTAGAGCTAGGCTGGGGCACAGAGACAAATAAATGACTCAGACAGTGTTATTTTCTAAGCGCGATAATGATCGAGTGAAATGAGAAACAGGCAAAGTAAAATGCAAACAAGCAACACAAGAAGTCATATGGCGATGTACATCCTGCAGTGAAGTATGGTGATTTATGTACATTGATGTTTGATGACCCATGGGTTTTCTCTTCTTTACCTACCTGCTGCATTTTGTGTGTCATGACTTATGATGTTTGTCGTTTTATGCCTTACCATGACAGGATAACAAGTATTATTTCAGAGTGTACATTACATGTGCAGTGGTGGTGTTGTCTTTATGACGTGTGGAGCATATAAGTCTTTACCTTATTGCACTAAAAGTGATATTATGAAAATTGCCTAGCTGGTAAAGTAATTATAGGGTTATGTGGTTTTTGTTCTGTCTTATATACAATATATGAGAAATTTTTATATCATTTTGTGTGAAGTTTCTTGTGTGGTGTATTTATTGGGTCACTGGTGTTTGTGTGTATTGCACAAACGCTTGGAACATTGCCTCTGTGATAAGCCTGACTGCTCTGCAAAGCTGCAAAGGGGGTGACCATGGGTTATCTTGGGTGTGTAACACCCTCACCCTGACTAAAGTGGTGGGTTCTGGCTGGCTTAGGTGCAAACCCTAGCCAACCAGAAACCCCATTTCTAACAGTTGGGCATAATTGAGCTTTAATTGGGTCATACATTGTGAACAATCCTAAATAAGGGCCCATAAAATATGTTTGGCCCAGGGACCCGAAGCCCCTTGTCATGTCCATGGCAGGGCATCTATTTGCTAAAGAGACCTATAGAAATGGGTAAGAGTATAGCTTACCATTGGTTGCGTCCACGACGGTGTCAGTTATTTACGTCATCAATCAGGAGCAGCTCCATGGCGGCAATGAACGTGTGAAACTGAGCACAGGTGAATTTTAGACTATACCTCTCTCTTTTTGCGAGCTCAGATGTGGTGTTTGTACCACCACCGTCACGTCATCAGACAGGCACACCTTGATTGGGCAGGTGGTAACACTGGCGGTCTACCCATCTGAACAGAGGCATTGGCCTATCCTGCCACTGGCAAGAATTCCTGGCGGCGGTGGGACCGCAACAGTTTTTCATCTATGAAACCGCATACATCGTATTAGGTTGGTTGGACCGCCAATGGTGTGGCGGTGATTCCAACACCAATGCTGCGGCGATCCCAAGACTGCCAAACTATTAATCAGGCCTTTTTCATTGTACCTTTCCAAAGTTGTGACCTATGTGCCAGACAGTGCCACTGTGACGCCATTATTTTGCTTTGCAGATTAGCCATGACATATTTCTTTTTAAGGTCACACGATGCATTTATGAATAGTCAGGTCAAAATTGATGTCACATACATAGACACGGTTGGCAGTTATTTTTTGGCCATATTTACCAGTCATCCGTACCTTAGGCATAACATAGTGGCATGCTTGGAGCGCCCTCTACATCTTTTTGGCGTGGTTCAGCTTTATCAATGCTACTTTGAGGAAAAGCAGTTAGAAAAGCTTTTGGTGGGCGAACATAGGGCTTCATGAGAGCCATGGTGCAAATGTCACTGTTGATACACTACTTCTACAGGTATAGTAGTACAATACATATACTACTACTGTGCGAGCAGTTTTATGATTATTTTTGTGACTTGCATCTGAATGAAGGAGTGGCAGTTGCTGGTGTACTACTTACTACAGGTGCACAGATTTAACTTTGTGAATTGAGCCCCAGAGTGTTGGTGGCTGAAAACCAGGTTTCCCTAGAGTCATGCGCATGGCGCAGAGCAGACGGACAGCCACGACCAACTAGGGTGCAAAGTAAACGGAGTTAAGAGCTGTAATTCACCCAAAAAACACAATATTAAAACTAAATTCACCTAATGGATTTGAATAGTAATTGTAAATTTCAAACCACTTTAAGGGTGCTTTTCATCAAGGCTCCTAAATGGCATATTTGTCCACTGTACATGTCTTCCTGAAGTGGGTTAATGAGCGATGGAGGATGAGCGATATGATTTCCTCCTGAAATGAACATATCCGGAGAAGGACGCTTTGGGCCTCTACGTGTTAATTTTGATTAAGTGCTATTCCAAAATAAAATACAGAAACTATAGGGTTAAATGGAGAGAAAAACGCAGCGGACACTAGGGTTGGCTCAGGATATTTTCTGAACCAATGTGTGCCTGTTATAACCAGACATTCCTTTTACTATTCTGTCTATTTTGGGAGCTCCCATATTTCTGTTTGTTTTACGCGTTATCTAAAGCCCCCTACATTGTAAACGCATTAATGACAATTATTTGTATTTCATTGGAGTACTGTATTAAGTGCTAATGTAATAACGAACAAACGTGCATCCTCCTTTACTGAAACTAGGTCACTGCAGGTCTAGAGTGCGTATTGTTAACGATATTCACACTTTTCAAGTAGTGCAAGAAAAAAAATCTTGGGAATGTAAAATACGAAAATGCACCTTCGCTTAATCAACGCAGCTCAAATTTCTGTAGCAAGCCTTTGGGGGCATCTGTGAAGCTGAGTCAGCACCTTCTCTGCGTAGGGAGCAAATAATAAATAATGCGATATTTGGCTTTGTCACCTAACACAGCACCCCAGATTAGTATGCAAATAAAGTAGCACAGGAACAAGAAACAGCGGTGGTGCTAATGCTCTAAACGATCTTCCAAAGTAATTAGAAATTTTTCATCACACTAATTTGACACGGCAAATTAGTGCAGCTGAGATAAGGGGGTTTTGTCAGATGTGTAAAAATAGTAAGATCCAACCTTCCAGATAAAAAGTCCTCTTTGTATGGGAGCTTGGGGCCTTTTGACCAAGGGACAGTTTGCAAATCCGTTTAAAAGTACAAGCATGATGATTTTTATCTGAACATTTTATCTTTGGCTTTTCGTTTTTTGAATCGAAAGTTAAGTAATTTTGAAAGAAGCCTTTACATGTGGAGTTAAAATTCCAGATATAAGACTAATGACCTGGTCTGTGTTTCTTGTGCAGGCTGAGACGTCAGTACCTTTGAGTTACAGCATCAAAGCCCTTCCTTATGTTAGTGTTCAATTTGTCTTTATTACATTTGGAATAAAGAACTACTTCCTGTAAGTTTTAACGATATTGCCAGACACTTTGAACGTACGTGCTAATTTAGAGGGACTAAACAGAAAGTCAAGCACGGCGACTCCCAATATCATGCTACGTACAGTTGTGCCTATTTTATCTCCTATATGACCTGGTCAAACTCGCCTCACTTCAAGTTAACTACCATATGACAAGGAGATTCCTGCTTTTTGGTTTCCTACAGTGAGTGCATTGACAAACAACAAAAGAGATTTTGGTAATGTCAATCATTGTGGCACTGCATTGGAAAAATATGTTTGCAAGTGTAAGAAATTGAGGGGTTATATTATCAAGAACGGCGATAAAATTATCGCCGCTTTAGCACCAGAAACTGCCGCTAAAGTGGCGATAATGGGCTTGATAATACGACCTTGTGAATTCCCATAGCAGCCCAGGTTCACACCAGAACCTGGGCTGCTATGGGAATTCACAAGGACATATTATCAAGCTCATTATTGCCGCTTTAGCGGCAGTTTCCTGCCACTAAAGCGGCAATAATTTTATCGCCGTACTTAATAATATGCCCCTGAGTTTTTAATTGTGTAGAAAGTGAGTCCTGGGCAAGTAGTAGTTTGACATATCTCCTTACTGGGAGTCAAGTACCCCGTGGGAGCACTTGACTTTCTCAGGACAACAAAGTAAAGCAGTCCAAGACCTACTTAGGGCAGGTGGGGTGGGCTAGTAATCTCTAAGCGCTGGTATGCAATAACAACACTCAATAAATCATTGTCCAGTCAGTGATTTTTCCTTAAAAAAGGGATAGCATATTTATTATGCACTCACTGCTAAATAATACTCATTCATTTACAAATATTTACTTAAGGTAAATGGGAATACCTTTGGTGATATTATGACATCAAATTTGACCCTTAGTGGGATATGATCCTGATATGCACCATAATTCCAACCTATACCAGATACCATATCACAATGTTAGGTGTTGTCATCTTAAATAAGGTAAGCCTATTATCTTTGTCAAGAGTGCACCTCATTTGAGTATAAAGCAAGCCTACTGGCTTTGTCAAGGGGTCACTAAATTAAAACAGAAAGCAAGCCAATTTGGTTTATTAAAGGCCCACCATTTTATAAGACCAATAACCACATGTTAAAAGTCAACATCATTTCAAAAAAATCAATGCCCATGTTTAAATGCAATCATTATAGTTAACAATGTTTATCAAAATCATTGTCAGGAATATGCTTTAACCCCTTCCGTGCGGCCGCGATTCCCCCCGTGTGCTGGCGCCGAACGAACAGGGCGGGGCCGTGACAAACCCCAGCCGTCATCAGCACACGAGCACCGGGGAGCGTGACGGCTGGGGTTCGTCACCAGCATGGAAGGGGTTAAATAAAACATTGAAAACCAAAATAACATGCCCAGAGTCTTTCTTTTACCACTTCAGGAAACAAACAATGGAGCCATAAGACAAACCACTAAGAGTCCCTACACTCCCAAGCTGAAGAGCATCAACAGCAGCTATTGGAATACTTAACAAGCATTGGTATAGCCAATAGGTCTTCCTTTTGGGACCTTATAAGTGTTTAGTTATCCAGCACAATATCCTTGGTGCAACAACATGAACTGTTAAAATCAAAAACTGGCAGCTAGGTGCCTTTTCTGTTTTTAACCCCTTCGATGCTTGTGACGGAACGGTTCCGTCACGAGCGCCGGTTGGGCTGTGCTTATGACGGAACCGTTCCGTCACTGCCACGCCCGTTTTTTAGAACCTTCAGCACAGCGCAAAAATTCGCGCCGCGCTGAAGGTGTTAAAAAAACGTCAAATGATGGGTTAGGTAGGTCCAAACAAAATATTTCTCTCTCTGCACAGAAAAAAAGTCCTCTGTCTCTCCATGCCCAAGTCCTGTCTATTGACATCCCGTAAACTCATTACATCATCCTAACTATGACTATTGCAGGCAAGGCTATTATGACAGTTTGTTTGACAACTGCTTTAGCCACACTGAGCAGGTTATGACATAAAGCTACATGCATCCTCACAGATTTAAGATATTTTCCTCTGGATTCAGACTTTGAAACACATCAGAGCTTTTCTTTATTTCGTTTTTCTTTATTTTATTTTTGACTACACAAGGAAGTTGTTTTCATGCCAATTCAAAGCACCTGAAAGCTTGAAGGTGAGGAGTAAATGCTTGAGTACAGAGTGCCACAAAGTGAAGTGGGTCACTACTTTGGCATCTGACAAATCTGATCAATGCTGCTACTACTTGTTACTTTCAGATTATGTTTCTTTGTATGCAATGTTTCCCTTTGATTGTGTTCACGGTACGCCTTCTGTAAAGCGCTCTGATACCCTAGCTTGGGTCTGGTTCGCGCTCTATAAAACTATAAAAATAAAAAATGATTGAAGTGATGTTCATGTGTTGAATACACCATTTTGTGAAGGTCAGCTCCTTCGTGAAAAGGGATGGTTCATTTGGTGGAATGATTATTGTGGCTAAACAGCTTGGATAGGAATGTCTTCAGGGATTTCCTAAATGCTTGAAGGTTGGTAATTCTTCTTTGAAAAGGATTCAGTATTCCAGAGCTTTGACCCAACTCTTTTATTTGACTTCTTAAGATTGAACTCAATTTAGACAACTAGTTTAGTGTTGCCTTACTGCAGATTTCCTGTAGGGGTATATATGGAAATTTGCATCCAGATACTTAGGCCTTCTTCAAAAACTTTGCATGAAAGGCATACGTTTACATTTTATTTCTTGCTTCAGCAATTATAGTTATCCAGTGAGGGTTGTACCACGCTATTGCTATGTTTCATTTGCTATGTTTGCTATGTTTCATTTGAGAGAAGAAGAGGACACTCATATACCTTAACATTGATGTTTCCCTCTCTGCTGTATTCTGTTGTGAAAAGGAGAGATCTGGACCAGTCTCCCAGGATTTTTACCTTTTAGACTTGAATAGATTGTGGGACATATTAATGGGACCATTATAAAAGGTAACTTTACTGTGCTGTGCTTCTCATTATCATGATCTTTGTATGGGTAACTTTAATCACATAGGTTTCTTTCCTACATTGTCGATGTGCCCTAGACAGGTCCTTGTTTTGCTTTCCACCTGTGTCTTGTTTACATATATTGGTAATTACATAGGTAGGGTGTGATTATCACTGTTAAGAGCAACTTCTATATGCTTAAAAGTTCCTATTCTGAAGCTCTGTATGTAACCTTTTTCATTTGCTGTTGCCAATTCTAATTTGTTAACTCTGATTTGACAAGCAGAAGGGGAATCATATCAGGTTTGCTCAGAGAAATTGACACTATATAAGTGGATGCTCATGTCACTATCAACTTACCACCGGAATGCTGCCCTTATGTGGCAGTCTTAGTCAATGGCCCCCCTTGTGCCCAGATGAAATAGAAACTCATGATTTATTAAAGAATAGAGTGGTAAACTGGCTTGATAGAAACTGCCAATACCCAGTAGGTGATGCCCATCAAATCTTGCTTAAAAGGAGAGTAAGTTGCATTGGCACCCTGAGGAAACACTGCAAAGGGGATTGTATCATAATCAATTTTAGGCACCCAAGGTGGGCAACAAGAGTTCTAATTAACCCTAGACATAGTTTGCGTAGCAGCACTGCATGTAGTTTCACGTATTATACTTTAAGCTACAAGTAGTACACTTAGTACTGCGTGGCATAGCTGATGGCACTGTGTACTTGTCTGCATTGCGAAATAATTGCAAATTACATCCTACATAGTGCCAGTTAAGATCAAATAGGTATCTCTATCTTTATATGCTAAAGAGCATTTAGTACTTTCACAAAAGTGTAACTGAAAAATTAGCAAGCAGTGAGAGAGGTGATGATTTTGGGATCCTCCCTAACCTAGGGCGAGTACCAAGCAGATGCCTTGAAAACAAAATGCACATCTTATTGAATGATTCGGTGGTGGTCCCATGCTCTTAGGACCACCCCAAGCACAGTTATTGGCAAAGAAACATTCTCAACCAAAGGCCCTGCAAAGCATTATGGGATGAGAGTAGTAGTGGGCAGTGAATATTATATAGTATCCAATATCAAAACAATTCTACAAAGAGCTGCAGTTCAACTGGTGGTTACTAGGTGTCCCTCACGAGTCAAATTCAAATGCTTGATGAAAGGGTTTCAGTGGTTTTCCATTTGACTCGTGAGGGACATCTAGTAACGACTAGTGGAACTGCAGCTTGATGTAAGAATAATTTCACTGCTTTGCATTTGACTCGTGAGGGACGTCTAGTAACGAATAGTTAAACTGCAGCTCTTTGTAGAACTATTTTGATATTGGATACTATAATATTCACTGCCCACTTTTAAACTCGTCCCATGATGCTTTGCAGGGCCTTTGGTTGGGATTGTTCTTTTGCCAATAACTGGGCCTGGGGTGGTCCTAAGAGGATGGGACCACCACCGAAGTTC
Source organism: Lissotriton helveticus (assembly GCF_964261635.1). Lineage (NCBI taxonomy): Eukaryota > Metazoa > Chordata > Amphibia > Caudata > Salamandridae > Lissotriton > Lissotriton helveticus. The sequence continues at coordinate 2,116,573,224 of NC_136057.1, read as the reverse complement.
AACAAGATGTGCTTTTTATTTATGCTCTTTGTGTTCAAGGCATCTGCTTGGTCTTCCCCCTAGGTTAGGGGGTACCCCAAAATCATCACCTCTCTCATTGCCCAATGTTTTCATTGAAAAAGTTCACTTTTGTGAATTGGTTATATGGTTTTTAGCATGTAAACTTGCTTTATCAAAGCATCTGAGGATGTTGTTGATTTAACTGCTATGCTACGTGATTAAGCACAGTTTTTCTACTGTGCTATGTGCAATTTGTGACATATGTTCTGTTAGCGTAGCGTAGTACTATGCCCAGGATTAATTCTAATGGGGGTGTCACCTCATTCGCAATTGGAGCAAAATATATCACTGCAGCCCTTGGATTCTCCTACTAGCATTTCCGGTTTCCAGAGCCCCGGCAGAGTAGGACAAGACCAACATTCATTAATCATGTCCTAGAATACCCTGAATGTCAACCTATGGTGGTTTCTAATAGATACCAAATACTGAGTGACCTCTAGGATATTGATTGAAATGAGATAGGGCAACACATGGCGAATGAGCCCCCACCCTGTGAAGGGAGGAAAGATGACACAAGCTCTGTCACAAATGGCACTTATAGCACTATTGACATCTTAACTATTGCCCCATTGCCACTTAGGAATAATATTGTGGAATACATACCTTAAAGAGTTGCTTCACTTAACTCAATACCTCCTAGTAGCACTGGTTTAGGGCTGGAGGGTGGTTACAAAATAGCGACCTGGAATTAGGAGGGTTAACGAAAAAGCAGGGTACATTAGGTTGGTCAGATTTTATAAGTGATCTGGATATAATATGTATTCAGGATACTTGGTGTATCGCACCTATTTATTTCAAGGCCTTTTCAGCACATTGGTTGGAGGTTGAGCCATCGTCTGCAGGTAGGGTCAAAGGGGGCTTATGGTACTTATATTGAATAGGCTCCTGGTAAACGTTAAGAAAAAAGACAACTATAGGCCCTCATCCACTAATCCTATGGTTAACATTTAGGGAAGGCTGGGACCTAGTTCTGGTTAATTAGTATAATAACATTTTTAACAACACCCGTGGGAAAATGGCCTCTGCCCCCGATGGGGACTAGAGATATTACTCCCATCTATTACTAATAGTTTTATACTAATCTGGGCAGGTGATTTTAACATTCAATCACCCCCATTTCATGCTACATGGGTGTGTGGGGTCCTTGATGAGGCTGGGGCTGGTTATCTACTTTTCCCTCATAATAATTATTGGGGTATATTAAATTCCCTAATTACCAAGCTAGATTTACACTTACTAAAATGTACTTGTGACACCCATGGAGACCCTGTACCAATCTTTATAGGGAAGTATGCTACATCTGTTATTGATCATAATTTCAGCTAACGCAAGTGAGTGGTGTTCCATACCCAGGGTTGTTAGGCAAGACCTGAGTGATCATAATTGTATTATGTTGACAGTTTTTTTCTGGGGCAAAGTCAGTGATGCCTCTTATAAAGGAGAGATCGTTACAGAACTCAACGCAATGATGCGCATAGATTGCTATTCTATGCTGTGCCCATCAGCAATGTATACCTTAGATTGAGTTTAACGATTCCCTTGTGCACTTCACTAACACAATTGCAAATATTGGTGTGCACATCAAAGCAAAGTAGAAAGCAGTGCGAATCAGCGATTTTGAGATTGTAAATATAGCTGTGCGCATCAAAGTAAAGTAGAAAGCTGTGCGCATCAGCGATGTTGAGCCCACGCAAAGATGGCTGCCAAAACGTCCTCGGTAACGCAAGAGAGAAGCGCACTCGATGACTTCACGCAAGCGGAAACATTGAACTTGCGTGTGCCAGGCTTGCGCATGGTCAAAGAGGCTCGTGCATAATAACGCGCCAAGGCTTCCTCGCAGCAGAGAGAAGAAATATTTAAATGTACTTATACTAGCATATGTGTTCTAGTATGTGAGCCTTTCTTACCACAGCTGAAACTGCAAACTCAAAAGAAGGTGAGAGAGCGTGCTGCCAGAATACAATCCTCGATGCTGATTGAGCAGCATATGTTTATAGATGAAGAACTGTTCCTTGGATCAGAGTGGAATACGGAACAGTGGCTCAGTCAATCCTGATGATGTGAAAGGGCATATGATTGAAAATGAAGCACTCCACGCAGTCTGAATGAAGAAAAGGTCGGCTTGATGTGTTGAGGTCAAAGAAGTACGCGAAGGTTGTTCCAGTTGTTGCCAAATGTAAAGGAGAGATTGGTAGCGTTGAATAGATTAAGATGTAGTTTTATTAAGTAGAGTATAAATAACACCATCCAGCATACAAGCCGTGCTACGGTCACTGACAAATTGCTTACATTCTCCAGGAATCTTAGTTCCACATTCTAGCCCATGTAGCCTAGGCAGAAAGAGAACACTGCACCTCTCCCAGTGCAATTACTGACATTGCCCTCATTAGACCTAACGTGGTCTGCCTTAAGTGGGATGAAGTCGACTCAACTCAAAATACGCACGATATCTGTTCCAAGGTTGTTAGAACTGGGGGTCTCTAGTTGGCTAAGGTAGGTACCTTAGTTCAAATAGGGACCCTTGCTTCTACTCAAAGTAAGGAGCGACACTCTTGATAATCCCTGCTCACCCCCTGGTAGCTTGGCACAAGCAGCCAGGCTTATCTCCAAGGAATGTGTAAAGTATTTGCAACCACACTCCCAGTAACACAGCGCTAACACCACAAATGGACACCACGCTGGTTACTTAAAAATAGTGGTATGATTATAAAAAGGAACACGATGACACCAAATGATAGAAATCCAACATATGCGTATTCGTAATATTTCGATTTGCCGGTTATTAGGCCAGCAATCACTTCTAGGTTCATGCGGTATTAATGAGCAATTCATGATCTCTAATGCAATGCTATGCAGTTTGTAATGTAGTAATCAGACAGTCCTTAATGCAAGAATCTGGCAGTTCGAAATTCACGAATAATGCAGTTCATAATGCAAGAATCAGGCAGTTTGTAATGCAAAAATAATGCGGAAAGCCAATCTGCTCAGTCAACTCGGGCACCACTAGGCCCCAACAGCGGAGACGTAAGCCTAAAGGGGAGGCCCCAGTACTGCTGGGCAGGTACGGGCTGCTCGGGGACTCAGTGGGTCAAATGCGGTGCAGCGGAAGAGAGATCGGAGCACTCCGTGCTGCACCTGCACGCCTCCCCAGGCCACACACGCTTGCGGCTCCTGACCGGAGTCCAAGCCTTACCTGGGTGGGTGCGCTACCTCGCTCTCTAACTTCGCTCGTTGGAAGTCCTGCTGGGCTATCCTAATCACATTGCAGCTCTGTTGCTAGGCGATGCTGTAGCCGTACAAGTTGCAGCGCTGCCTCCTTGGTTGATGATCTTGGGCAGATTAATTTCAACGAATAACGATCATGATCCCTTTCACCATGTAGCTTACTTAGCTTCAAGAAATCCTTTAGTACATTGCGGCGATCTTTACTCACAGCCTCAGTTATGATGACAGCTTGGGCCACAAACAGCAATGCAGCAGCGTGGACGATGTTTCACGGTGCAGGGGCAATGCGGTCACAGGGCACCTCGTAAACAGAACCACAGACCACACAGGAGTCTCAGGCATGCAAAAGCACACACACACAGCATCGCTGAGACACAGGCCTTAGTTTCAAGTAAGCCTTTAGCACGTTGTGGCTCAGGTGTCTGCAATCTTTACTCACAGCCTAAGTTACGATGAGTCATGACGACTCGGGCCACAAAAAGCAATGCAGCACTGTGGACGGTTTCAGGCTGCGGGGGCAATGCAATCACAGGGCACCTCGTAAACAGAACCACATACCACACATCAGTCTCAGGCATGCAAAAAGCACATGCACACAGCGTCACTGAGACACACTTGAAAACTTTTATGTCCTGAGTTTCCACAACAGGGTACCAGCTCTCCTTGGGCCCTTGGAGACAATTTACTTCAGGACACACCACATAGCAAAGTCCTCTCAAGCAGGGGGACACAGCACATAGCAAAGTCCCTTGTCCTCTCATTAGTCAAATCAGCAAAGTGCAGCCCAGCTCCAGAACACACAGCAAGGGCAGTCCTTACCTTCAGTCTCTTCAGCTGCTCTTCTTTGGCAGAGGTTCCTCTTGATTACAAAGTAGTTTCAATCCTTTTTCAGTATGGATTTCGGTCTTGAGTTCAGGGGTTTCAGTTCTTACATTTATACCCCATTATGGCTTTGAAGTCTTTGTGTTCAGGGGGCTCTGACCCCGTTCCAAACCAGACCTAGGTGTCTTCCTGCCAGTGCACACCCTCTTCCTTTGATAGTCAGGTCTGGGGCCCAGATGCTCAGCAGGAGGTGGAGCCATCCTTTAGTGGCAGCAACACACCCCTCTTCACATCCAGGGGGCTACTCCTCCTCCTACATCAAATGCAGGCCACCCTGTTGCTGTTGCACCTACTCCTCCCTGGGGTCAGGACATTTCCCAGACCCTGTCATATCCAAACCAAGACAGGCAATACACAACCAGGCAGAGGCACACAGGATGGTTTAAGACAAGAAACCAGCCACTTCTAAAAGTGTGGTTTCTAAACACACAATTCAAAAACCATATTCACAAAAAGATGTGTCATTAAATTCTGAGTTTAGGCACTCTAAACTCCATCTTTCCATCTCATGCCTATGGGAAGATAAGCTGGAAACATGGGACACAGCATTCCTCATTCTGTCCTAGGGGCAAGATGGCCTTGCAACAGTGAAAAACGAATTTGGCAGCAATTCACTGTCAGGACATGGTACACACCACAGTACATGTCCTACGTTTCACATACAATGCACCATGCCCATGGGGGGTACCTTGGGCCTACTATAAGGGTGTCTGATGTGCATAAAAAGGGAAGGTAAGGCCTGACAAGTGGGTGCACTTGCCAGGACAATAAGGCAGTTAACAAACTGTGTGCAGGCACTGCAGTGGCCGGCCTGAGATCTCTTCTTAGAGCTACTTGTGTGGGTGGCACAATTAGTGCTGCAGGACCACTAGTAGCATTTGCATTACCAGCCCTGGCCCACATAGTGCACTTTACTAGGGACTTTACTAGTAAGGCAAATATCCCAATTATGGACAACAAATTACCATGACACTTTATACAGGGAACACTTGCACTTTGACACTGATCAGCAGTGGCAAAGTGCTCAAAGCATCTAAGTCGGCAACATAATGTCAGAAAAACGTCTAGGAGGAAGGCAAAAAAGTTTAATGAACTTTAGCTAAAAAGGGCCAAGTTCATCAAAGGGCAATAAAGATATTATTTACTGCTTGGAAGACAAAGTCACTCCTAATCAGTGACTTTCTACCTTTGGTATCACTAACATAGTAGACGATCTTCTGACCCGCCCAAACAAAACAGGCCATGCTCAATGTAGAGTATGGTTTGACCACGAATGCACCACAGCCTCCAAAGATTTGAAACTGGCCCTCCATAGTCAACCTAGAGATAATTTATTGATTAAATTCCTTAGATTTGATTTTAAAGAAGTACTTCTTGCCAGGAAAAAAGAACTTCGAGAAGAAGACTGGTCTAAATTCTCCCAGGCTGCAGATACAGCAGACAACAAACTTTCTAGGACAATGTTAAATCTCCCTTTTTAAAAGATGATTCTTTTCCTGAACTGTTATCATGTGTTACCTGTGATGCCTGAGTTGTTCATTTTACAGAATTTTTTAGCACTCCGATTGCACTAATGGAGGCAAAAATAAGGAAGGAACCGTTTACTTGGTTCCCATTACCTCTGGATATTACGATAGAGGAAGTCTTATGGGCCGTAAAGGAAGGTAAAGGGGGCAAAGCACCAAGTCCTGATGGGGTCCCACTGGATGTCTTCAAGATCATCGTCGATTTGTGGGAACCAATTTGAACCACAGTTTTTAATATGGCTGTGTCAACAGTGATCCCGCCTTGATGTGGAATGTCTACTACAGTCCTAATTTTTAAGAAGGGCAAAAAATCTGAACCGAAGAATTATCCCCCAATTTCACTTTTAGACTCTTCAGTGAAAGTAATGAGCAAAGCCCTACTTAAGAGATTAGAAAAATTGGCTTGCGAATTGTCTATAGTATTGCCTGTACAGTTTGGTTTCAGGAAAGATGTGGGGACACTAGAGCAACGTGTGAATCTGGATCTACTAATAGGTAAATATTCATGTGCCTAAAGTGGTAGACTGTACCTCTGTTTTGCAGATTTGAGCAGCGCTTTCAATCTAGTTGGCCGAACTATTCCCTGGTGAACTCTGCTCTCCATGGGGATGCCCAGGCTTATCATTTGCTTTCTGGCAAGGTTATATGGGAAATTATCATGTTAAGTACGCTATGGGCTACAAGGTGAATGCACCGACAACTTTGCAGTTAAACGTCATATTCGGCAAGGTTGTGTATTTGCCCCTTTATTATTCTCCTTGGTCATTAACGGTGTGGATAAGGACTTACAAGTAATGCAGGCTGATGCCCCTTTAGTTGCTGGGCATCTTACACCAGTGCTCTTGTAAGCAGATGACCATTAACCCCCCAGCATATTAACGTGGCCCCTACTTCCATCATAGACATCGTCTGCTCAAATTGTAAAAGACATCTGAAATGGAATAAGGTCTCATTCCAAGAAATTAAACTAACTGGCATTAGGAAAGTAGTCATGACTAGTACATTAGAGCTACAGGCAACCCTGCTGGTCACTGAGTCCTGTGTAGGAGCTTCCCTAGTCCATTCTCGTACCATAGCGCAGCTAAGAACTTTCTTTCTAGCCACTGATAACCATATTAAACCCAAGGCCCCCAAAAAAAGGCAACGCCTGTGGTTCACTAAGAAATGCAGGTTAAAAAGGTGAGCTCTAGCTGTTGCGATCAGGACAAAGAATCATAATCTGGTTATATCAGCAAGAAAGGAGTATAAGGTTGCCCTCCACCGCGCCAAAATTGAGTGGGATGAGTCATACTGGCAGGGTTTGAAAGCTACTAGTCTGAAGAAAAAGAAAAATCAGTGTTGGTCCTTAGTAAGCAAGGGCAACACTAGAGATCCCTCCACTCTATCTAACCACATTACCAGTCAAGAGTGGTACGACCATTTCAGGAAATTATACTCCGCTCCCATTGACGGATGTCTGGAGGAGTTAAGCAACTCCACAGACACCCCTCTGGTAGGGAATATTAGAGAACCATTTTCTATGGCCGAAATTGAATTGCCAATAACAAAAATAGATCCTGAAAAGGCTCCTGGACCAGATGGTCTTCCTGGATACCTCTTTCTGGCTGATTCCAAAAACTGGTTCCGCCACATCCAACTCTTGATGAACGCCATAGATAATGGGTACCCAAATCTGGATTCCTGGAAAGGTGCGACGGTGGTCCCGAAATTCAAGAGGGGGGGCAGGGAAGACCCATCAAACTACAGACCAATAAGCTTACTCGATGCCATGCAAAAACTGGTAGGTAGGGTCCTCCTCCATAGAATACAGACTTGGGCTGAAGAGGAAGATGTCCTTTCCCAATACCAGGCCGGGTTCAGGTCTAAGACAGGAACGATCAACCAAGTTTTTAGATTATTACTCATATATTGGAAGGTCGTTGTCATAGGCAAGGGTAGTCTTTACCTTACATTTATCAACTTGAAAACCGATTTTGACCTTGTACCCAGGATAAGACTATTGCAGATGTTGAGAGACTTGGGTATTCCTCCCCGAGTACATAATTTTTTAACCCGCCTACATGAAGGACATTATGCCCAAGTGAGATGGGGGCACCAAGGGGAAGTCACCGAGAAGGTCCCAGTCGGCAGAGGAGTTCCCCAGGGCTGCGTCCTAACCCCCACCATGTTCTCTTTATATGTCAATGGGGTGGTGAGTTTTCTTCAGGAGGTCTCGTCAATGTGCCAATTCTGGCGGGCGACAAAGTTCCAACCCTCTTGTTCGCCGACAACACCTTGTTGGTGTCAAAAGATCAATCTGGCTTACAAAAATTGCTAAACAGATACCAATTATTTTGTGACTCAAGGGGTTTAGTTATAAACTCCACTAAAACAAAATGTATGGCTTTTAACCCTCACAAGTCTTTTAAAAACAACTTAATGCTAAATGAAACCTTACTGGAGAGAGTAAATATGTGTGATTATTTGGGCATAAGGCTTTCTGACAAAATGCATTGGAAGCCCCACTTAGCAAAGATGCTCATGAACCATAAGCGTGTATTAAGGGCTTTAGGTAAAGAACACCGGTCCTCGTACAGTAGGCCTGCTTGCACCAGCCCTTGCAATTTATGATGCCAAAGCAGTCAGCTCCGCCCTATACTGTGCGGAGCTCTGGGGCTTTGAAGACATTGAGGATATCTACAGATCTGAGCAAAAGTTCCTGAGGGACTTGGTGATACTTCCTCGCAACACCCCTTTAACTCCCCTAATGTTTGACATGGGTAGACTGCCGCTCAGGGATATTGCTAAGTTGCACCCATTGCTCTCTTGGGCTCGCATAATGCGCACACCTGAGCTTGCAAATTATGCTGCAGCCCTGATTGAGGTGACCAATCTAGATGTGAGGCACAGGATCAAGTGGATATCCAATGTTAGAAAGACACTGACTAAGCTGGGTCTCATGGACTAATATGAAACATGAGCCCCCCCCACCCCCAAACAAGCTAGAGCTGAAGCATATCTATTGGAAATGGGTTGATTCCAATGAACTAAGCAAAACAAATTTGGGGAGATTGACAGATGAGTTTTTCATTCATAAACAGTGCAGAGCCCAAGAGCCTTGCCTGGATATTATCCAGGTTCCACGCGATAGGCTGCTATACATCCAATTTAGGCTAGGCACACTCCCAGTAGATGTAATAACATCTAAATGGAGCACTCACAAACATTGAATCAAGGCTTGTCCTTGTTGTAGAGCCCCCCCCCCCTGGAAAGTGTGTCCCACGTTCTATTTGCTTGCCCGGCTTATTCCACTGCTAGGTCAAACTGGATAAAACCAATTTGTAAATCCATGGGCACACGTGACCACAAGGACACCCTGCGTATTCTTAAAACTGGCTCAAACACATTTTTTACCTGCGGGGTGGCCAAGTTTTTGAGCCGCACCTGGAACATCAGACACAAAGCTTTGAAGGACTCTCACAAGACGAGTGAAAAGTGGAAATGGCAGCTCCTCTCTCATTCTAGATCTATCATATTATGTTTAGGAGCCCACAAATCTTGAACCCTTTGTGGAATGTACACGTTTACACGTTTAAAGAAAAAAAAAAACAGTGTCTCCAATTTCAAGACACATCCCCCTAGTTTGTGAGAGTTCATCTATAGTTTGTACATATTTACCTCGTACATATTACTGTTTGGTGGTGTTTTAACGCCTCTTCGTCTACGGTTTTATTCATTCTTGTTTTTATTTTTTTTTTCAACAAAAGGAAAAATCAATACTCAGGGCCCCTTTTTCCTTACTAGTATTTTCTCTTATTATATAACCTTATATAAATTTAGCAACTTGAAAATACACTTTAATCATGGGTTAACTCGATGTGAACCCCCACCAATTTTTAAATGATTTTGTATGTTTGGTGCATATTGCTTTTATGATACAAAGTGATCGAATAAAGCATTATACATGGTATATCCTCTGCTTTGCAACCATATCCTTCTTTGATATGGATTGAAAGTGCTAATTTCTACTGCTCATGCAATCTGAAGGGTTTGATTCGTCAATTTTATGAGTTTGTGGCCGTAAGCAAAAGAAAAATGTAACCTACCACTGTGCCCGACTACAATTTTGGTGCAGGCTCAGAAACAAAGTGTCAGGAGACTTACAAGCCATGAGCAACCTAAGATGATACTTGCAGTGAGAGTTTCTTTAATAATATGGTCTTGGGATCATAAGGGTCCAACAGACAACCCTCTACAGGTGTATGCAATCACACAATGCATCCACCTGTAGCAGGAGCTCTTCCATCTCCTCATAATCATCTGGTCATCCGGCTGCAGAGAAAGATGGAGCCGTGATTTCAAATTGCCAGTCCCTGTTTCAGGAGAGTAAGAGAGAGGATGTATGGGTTAAAGGTCCAGTGACAGGTGGTGACATGTTTAATGGTGGGGCAGAAAGAACTGTAGTGGATTGAATAAGGGAGTAAAGAGAGTATCTCTTTTAAAGAGAGTTCGGAGCAGATGAGAGTTTCTCCTTGAGAGAAGACTGAAAAATAGATAGTAAAGTAGTGCATTTTTTAAAAAGGACATTTTCCCGGGGAACAGCCATTACAACGCGGGTTTTACCACGCGTTGCTTTTACATCGCATGCGTTACAACGCATGCGCTGTTACAACGCGTGGTAAAACCACGCACACCATTACATCGTATGTGCTTTTACAACGCATGCGATGTAATGTGTAAAGGCGGCGGCGGGGGCGGCTATCCACGTCGTTGTGAGGAAACTTAGGCTGTTTCCTCACAACAACGTGAAGCAAGCAGGATCCGACGGCGACGCTAGAGAGGAGAGAGGTAAGGGGGGTTGTGCATGGGGTGGGGGTTACTTTTGTAGGGTTTAGGGTAGTTTAAATGTAGTGTGGTAATGTTTGTGTTGTGGGTTTTTAAAAAAACGTTTTAGTGTGTGTTGTGATGTTTGTTTATTGTAGTGTATTAGGGAGGGTAGTGTAGTGTTTATGTAGTGTAGTGATTTAGGTTTTAGGGTAGTGTAGTGTTGTAGTGTTTGTTTATTGTAGTGGATTAGGGTTTAGGGTAGTGTTGTAGTGTAGTGATTTAGGTTGTAGTGTAGTACTGTTTGTGTAGTGTAGTGTTCAGGGTTTAAGGTAGTGTTGTAGTGTTTGTGTAGTGTAGTGTTCAGGGTTTAGGGTAGTGTAGTAGTGTTTGTGTAGTGTAGTGTTTTAGGGTTTAGGGTAGTGTAGGGGTGGGAGTAGTGTGGGAAGTGTAGTAGTGTTTTAGGGTTTAGGGTAGTGTAGGGGTGGGAGTAGTGTGGGTAGCGTAATAGTGTTTTAGGGTAGTGTAGGCGTGGGAGTAGTGTGGGTAGCGTAGTAGTGTTTTAGGGTTTAGGGTAGTGTAGGGGTGGGAGTAGTGTGGGTAGCGTAATAGTGTTTTAGGGTTTAGGGTAGTGTACGGTTGGGAGTAGTGTAGGTAGCGTAGTAGTGTTTTAGGGTTTAGGGTAGTGTAAGGGTGGGAGTAGTGTGGGTAGCGTAGTAGTGTTTTAGGGGTCAGGGTAGTGTAGGGGCGGGGTTAGTGTGGCTAGCGTAGTAGTGTTTTAGGGTTCAGGGTAGTGTAGGGGTGGGAGTAGTGTGGGTAGCATAGTAGTGTTTTACGGTTTAGGGTAGTGTAGGGGTGGGAGTAGTGTGGGTAGCGTAGTAGTGTTTTACGGTTTAGGGTAGTGTAGGGGTGGGAGTAGTGTGGGTAGCGTAGTAGTATTTTAGGGTTCAGTGTTTCAGGGTTTAGCATAGTGTAGGGGTTGGAGTAGTGTGGGTAGCGTAGTAGTGTTTTAAGGTTTAGGGTAGTGTAGTGGTGGGAGTATTGTGGGTAGCGTAGTAGTGTGGTAGTGTTTTTGGGTTGGGGTAGTGTAGGGGTGGGAGCAGTCTGTTGTGTAGGTGTAGGGGTAGGGATGTAACTCACCTTGCATACTTTTACCACAAGTATAGCTTTACCACGCATGCCTTTGCGTTGTAATGGCATGCATGGTAAAGGCATCCTTGTGGTAAAAGTATGCGATGTAATGGTGTGCAATGTCATTGACATCGCGTAGTAATACCTGCGTTGTAATGACATGCGTGGTATTACTATGCGGTGTATTGACATACATCCCATGCTCCCAAAGTAAATTGCCCAAAAGGTACATAATTAAAAAAGCTGTGCAGAAGGGGCACTCATTAACTATTCTAATACTTCAGAGTATGCCCTTCAGAATTGAGGGGCATATTTATCAAAATGGCATGCAACACCGCGCAGAATGCAGAACACGTAGAAAGAGGACAACATTGGGAGAAAGAAAGATATTTCGTTGTGTGCACCTTCCATGGGTAGGCATACCATTTTGACGCATGCCGAGCGCTACCATTCATGGTAATTCTGGGAATGCACCAACATCCATGGGTGGATGCATAGGACACACACTCCACTCATGAAATGCCTCCCTGGGGCAGAGAAACGCAAGACAGCACCTTGCTCTGCCTTCCGTTAATCTAGATTTGCCAAGCACCGCACAGCCACCCAAGGTAACCTTGCGTGGCTTGATAAATCTCATCTAGGTTTTGCGTCATGCTTGGATTACCTTGTGTAGTTTAGGGGTGATGCGAAACTTTGATAACTATGACCCTAAGTTTTAAAGCATTAAGTGCTAATCCAGGTGCACCACATATACAGGGGAAATAATAAGCAGTAGGGTAAGAAATTACAGTAAGTATTTCATGCCATTAAGGGACAAAGTTAGCAGTATGGAGTCTATCCAAGTCAAGGGTATGAAAGGAATGAGCATCACTTTCACTGGGCACCAGAGGACGGCTTAGCATGGTGATCACCTACCTAGGCCCATGTCCTCCTGTGGCACTCAATACTGATCCGCCCATACCTTGAAGGAGAATGTACATTCCAAGAGACCCTGTTCTTCACATTCCTCAATAAAGGAGGACCGCTCGTTCTGCAGCAGTTTCATGCTGCATCGTGGAAGCAGCAGCCTAATGCCATGATTATAGCGCACGAAGGAGGAAACAGCAGTCAAGTATCAGGTCACAATACACGCTTTTTGAAGAGCAACAAAATCATGCTTCATTTGAAACATTTGAAAAACGACTGGAAACACACTCTATGGGTCAGCACGGTAAGCCCTTTCACAACACAAATACAAACAGTACATACCGACATGGGAGTGACTACTGTCTTACTTGATTTATTTGTAACTCATATGTTCATGTTGTAAATACAGTATTAATCATTTCTTTGCAATTACTGACACGTTTCGAGATTTGTCAAGACAGCATTCATTGCATTACATTTACTTACCGTTCTTTATCAGATTGTTTGATAATGACACAAGGCACTTCAGGGAAGCATGGGCTGCCAATCTTTAGAATCAGACTTCAGTTCATAATGCTGCGTTGGTTAAGTCTACACAAGAGCTTTCTGCATTCCCTCAACAGTGATTTATAATTGAACACTTTCTAGTGTATTCCTTCATCTATCCCTCCTTTATCCTATTCAGCTCACCTAAAAGACTCACATGTCCACCTCTCGAATTAACAACTTAGATTTCCCTATACTAATCCATCACTAATCAACTTTGGGTTCCGGAGTTGCGTGCTACTCACCGAAAAGCACTTTAATGCCTCATCATGGGTATTAAGTGCTATAAACATAAAATTACAAAACAATACAAATCAGGCAATGTCCATGCTGAACATATATATACTGGAACACAGAAAGGAAAGTCTCACAATTAACAATCCATTCAAATCTTGACCGTAATCTGGCACTCTTGAATGATCAACAGAATTATAAAATAACTGATCATTGCCTTCAAAATAAGAGAAATAAAGTTACTGATTTCTTTAAAAAAATACTGAAGTTAACTGTTTCAGTTAATGCTTCTTCAGTCACACAAGGCTTTCGCCATGCCATTTCACAATTGACGAAGCTCATTGATGCAAAATCTGTCTTAAAGTATTCATTGAAGACGGACTGCAATAGGAAGGTACTAACAGCCTGATTCATGAAACTAACAGCCTGATTCATGAAACTAAAATCGGCTCGCAAAGGGCCAGATTCTGAGAATCTGGCCCTTTGCGAGCGCAATTATTGCATTTGGGATTCATCATCCCAAATGCAATAATCGCTATTACAGAATTCGCTATTGTGCGAGGAATTGCATTTAAGGAATCTCTATTAGAGATTCCTTAAATGCAATTCATCAACCAATTTTAAATTGCTAATTCGCAATTTCGGGCCGCTATTTACCGAGAGGTCAGACCTCTCGGTAAATAGCAAAAACTTAGAAAAATGCTTTTAAAAGCATTTTTCTAAGTTGCATGTTGCACACACACATGTCCTTTGGACATGTGTGTGCGCAACACCTGTTCCAATTTGCATTTAAGGGGTGCTACAGGGTGTCCTTTGGACACCCCTGGCACCCTTTAAATCGCTATCTTATTTGCGAGTAGCAAATTGCTACTCGCAAATAAGGAATACTCCCCATTCATTCCTATGGGCCTTTTGGCCCATAGGAATGAATGGGGAGTTATTCCTTATTTGCGAGTAGCAATTTGCTACTCGCAAATAAGGAATGTGTAGGAATCGCTATTTATTTAGCAATTCCTACATGAATACCGTTTTGCGAGTCTCTAACAGCGATTCCTTATGAATCTCTATTAGAGACTCGCATAACGGTACCTTGATGAATCAGGCTGTTTGGGTACTGATGACATCACGCAGAGCTTAGCCACGAGCACCCTGCGAGACCAACAGCCTGATTCATCAAGCTGATTTGCGCTCGCAAAGGGCCAGATTCTGAGAATCTGGCCCTTTGCGAGTGCGATTTTTGCATTTGGGATTCATCATCCCAAATGCAAAAATCACTATTACCGAAATCGCATATTTGCGAGGAATTGGATTTAAGGAATCTCTAATAGAGATTCCTTAAATGCAATTCATCAACCAATTAGAAATAGCGAAATCGCAATATTTGGTCTCAATTTACCACCAAGTCTGACTTGGTGGTAAATTGCGAAAATAGTGTAAAAAGCACTTTAGTGCATTGTTTTCTTATGCATGTTACACACACACATGTCCTTTGGACATGTGTGTGCGCAACACCTGTTCAAATGTGCATTTAAGGGGTGCTACAGGGTGTCCTTTGGACACCCCTGGCACCCTTAAAATCGCTATCTTATTTGCGAGTAGCAAATTGCTACTCGCAAATAAGGGATACTCCCCATTCATTCCTATGGGCCTTTTGGCCCATAGGAATGAATGGGGAGTTATTCCTTATTTGCGAGTAGCAAATTGTTACTCGCAAATAAGGAATGTGTAGGAATCGCTATTTATTTAGCAATTCCTACATGAATACCGTTTTGCGAGTCCTCAATAGCGATTCGCTATGAATCGCTATTAGGGGCTCGCAAAACGGCCCGTTGATGAATCAGGCTGCAAATGCCATAAATCCCATCGACACTGCAGTTGCCCTTTGTAATGGGAACTAAACGGTACGCCCAGACATGCGCAGGGGCTCGCGTCAGAACCTGGTAATGTAAGCATCATCATATACTCCTAGTGAGGATGAGACCGACAGAGTGTTAGAGCAAATGTATTTTCCAGCCATCCAAATTAGGAGGGCGAGGCCCCAATGCCCCAATTAAGTGACATCTAAGAGCCTTTCACGTGATTATTAAAAGACAGCCACCTCCCTAAGAATCAACAAATCTTACAGGTTATAAGGGAACACGTCTACATCATAACACATGTCACTTCCTCAGTGGAAAAAGAACCGCAGATAGAGGATGTCTAAACATGCCTATCATCAAACACATAATATATCTGAAGATAGACATGACGAAACACATAGAAAGGGCAGGGGCCCTATGATGCAAGTTACAGCTTCACTGATGCAGCGGTGAAGTACGTGGGTAGTTCACATTATGCGTACCTTAGGGTTATGTGAATTTTGCTTTTGCATAATTACACAACATTTCGACAAAATTACATGAAATTAAGCAAAGCGCTAAACTGCCGTACACCGCTATATTTTAGTGCAAAATGTGTCCTTGTATAAATTTTTAACGCAAAGACACACTTCGCACAAAAAAATGCAAAAAACGAAAGCGCGACAAATAAGACCTACTTATGGACTGTTGTTCTCGTGTGATTGTCGGAAATTTTTAGTGACAGTGAGGCAATTGTGGTAAATGATTACAGTGAACGAGGTGTAATTATGCAAAATAGGATAATGGCATAATTTTGAAATGTCACCTAACAACTGTAATGTGAAATTTCATTCAGGCCTACCCTTCATGCCCAGCAACAGCCCCATTCACCAGCAACTTCAAAATGACCAACATGAGTGAAGGTGGCTCCCCTGTAAGACTACAGGGAGGCACGGATGGAAATGTTCTGTACACTCCAGCACAATAAAATCTAGTTGTGAAAGTGCCTATTGCACATGAATGTGGACATCTACAGCTTACTAACTAGCATCATAGCACTGCAATCCAGCACAGGAGAGCAAACAAACATGATACAGAGGACATTTGAGCCACTGAAAGAAAGTTTAAGGTGACTCCACAAATCAGGTGACAAATGACATAAAATCTAGTGACATGTCGCAAACTTCTTTCTAAATGTGGCTTGTACCAAAACAGTACAATGCACAGAGACATTGGCTGTGGGATGGAGGGTGAAGTGAAAGAGCAAGACCCCCGAGGTGCCACTTGTGCATGATGATGGTGGATCTATGGTAGGGTGTAATAGGAGAAATAAAGTGATACACAATTATTTCAGAGGCTAGCAATACACATTGCAATCATTCACGTTACAGGTAATGTACGCTAGGTATATGGCACTTTTATGATATTTTCCAAACAGAAACATAAGCATATCAAATGAAGTCTAATCTAACGCATGTAACAGAACTGGTCAGCAAAATATAAAAAGATCAAGAAATGAAAGTATATGAACCAAAAAATGAAAGAGTTTACACTGGTATTTGGATGACTTTTGTCATGATTTCCTTCTGAGGCGATAATTTGTACACTTGACATTGGATTCATTGGTGGCTGTCCACACTCTGCTATGGCCCTTGGGGTTTGGGTGAGTGGGGGAGGCCATACTGGTCACACTGAAGATTTCAATCCCCATAGGAGTGATTGTAGGACCAGGTGTGTGGGCAATGACATTCCAGGTCAGAATTACCCCATATGAGGTCTTCATGGAGGTATGTACTCCTAAGGAACAATCGCGGCATTCACCAAATGATGTACAGACCACTTCTACGAATGGTCTACATCAGTCTGTCTTTTGGGTGCCCATTCTGCCATCCAGGATAATGTTTGCTTCATGCCATTACTGCCACTGCTTGATTAATGCCACTAGTGCCTTCAGTCATGCCCTGCAGTGGACTCTTGATGTCATTTGATTCTGTTTTTTACAGTAGCCTTCTGAATATGGTCCCTGAATATCAAGAATTATGTATCACGATCATAATATTGTGGTAAAAATATAGTACAGTATTCACAAACTGTATTTTGGATTATGTAAAGTAGTACCCTAGCAGTACTATTTATGTACTATAAAATCTTTCCCTCCGCCTCTTCTTTCTTTTTTTGTTCAGAGATCTCCACCCCTTATGCAAGGATGTCTGCAAATGTGAATATACGTTTTTATAGTTGATGTGGGAGGGACATGGGGAAGTGGCTGAAGAAGAGGGAGTAATTACTAATAATGAGTGAAGTCTATGGAAATTGAAAGAGAAATTTAAGGAGGGACATGCAAATGATAAAGTACCACAAAGAATAAGACAAATGCTATTCACAAAATGCACTTCAAATTCTATTATATTTCTGGTGTGTGTCAACCTAGTCTCAAATGTACTCCATCTAAGTCTTGAATTGAAGCAAGCACCATACACAACCAATCACTGCAACTGCAACACACTCCCATTGAAAACAATGGAGCCCGGCATTTACACTAACAACCCCCTCCTGCTCTTCTTCCACACACAGTAATAATCTAAATTGATTTGCATCTTTGGGGCATATTCTCAAGGAGTTATCGCCGAGTTATCAGCACTTTATTGCAGCCAAAGTGGCGATAAATTTATCTCCCCATTCACAAGCTGGTGCTAAGCGCCCATATCTCCAGTTTACCTGCGATAGCAGCCGCAAAAAATATCGCCACAGAAGACCCCCGCAACTATCGCTAATGAGATGCAGAGTAGGCGTTCCCGTGCAAAAACCAACGACAACACCACTCCGCAACATTCACAACGACCAGCCAGATCTGGGTAAAGATCACAAAACAGGAGATAAGGCGCATTAGCAGCAGGATATTAACACCTGCTCTGACCTGCTGTAAAGTCGGACGACATCCTGCACCAGAAAGAGCCTAGCCTAGAGCCACACCTGAAGGGCAACAGATGCCATGGAGCCACTGAACATGCGGGCCGGACAACCAAGAGGGCCACCACATCCCCCGCCACCACCCCCAGGGCCCCACCCACCCCCCCGGATCCTCACTAAGGCAGCCCAGACAAAGACAGTGACATTAAGAAAACGCACAAACCTCACAGACCCAACACCAGAGAATGTCATTGTCCACTACAGGCTCAAAGGGACAACCATCGTCCGCATCCTGAACATCATTGCCAACAGGCTGATGGTACTAACACAGCGGACAACCAACGTCCCACCTCAGACAAAGCTGCTGGCCGTGCTGCATGTGTGGGCCACTAGTACCCTCCAACCAACCACCACCAGAGTCGGGGGAGTCTCACAGCCAGCCCAATACAACTTCCACACAACGGTCGTGGATGACATCATCAGCCTGGTACACCACTATCTGTACTTCCCCCACACTGCACAGGAACAGCTAAAAACCAAACAAACCATTTACGTCATAGCTGGCTTCTCGCACGTGTGAGGGGCAATTGACTGCACACATGTCCTACTTGTGCCCACTGGCAACACTGCACACAATAACCACAACAGAAAGCACACGCATTCCATCAATGTGCAGGCAATAGTGGACCACCAGGGACTCTTCGCCAATGTCGTCGCCAACTACCCAGGCAGTGTGCATGTTTCCTACATCTTCAAACAGTCCATCATCAACCAGCGCTACCAGGATGGCACCTACGGAAAAGCACTGCTTGTTGGCAAGTACTAAATGAACACACCACACACCTCAACACCACAATCATGCAACTCACACCACTGGGAATGCACACGTTACAAACTCACATACAGCATGCCAAACAACATACCCACCCACCAGACACGACAGCACAACTGACTGTGGTAACCTGGGCCAGCCATGCACATTAGCCATCAACGGCATGGCACCTCAGCCACATGATAGCAGATTGTGGGAAGAGGTGGGGACCAGGCATGTGCGAAGGAGGCAAGTGACCCATGAATGAGAATGTACACAATGCCAAGTGTGGTGTGGATGCGATGGCCAGACTGCAGTATGCAGACCACACACATATCCATGTCGACATACACCACTGGTGTATGAAGTGCAGTGGACGCAACCATGTCACCCAAGCCAGTGGGAAAGATTGCGTAAATGTAGCTTGTTACATCGCCCCGTATGCATGAGCGGAGCATGCTGGCCCGGCGTATGCCAGGCCAGCGTAGGGGTGTGAATAAAAGGGACACCACTCTGGTCATGGTCCTCTTCCGGAATGCCCAACATGTCT
Organism: Lissotriton helveticus; assembly: GCF_964261635.1. NCBI lineage: Eukaryota > Metazoa > Chordata > Amphibia > Caudata > Salamandridae > Lissotriton > Lissotriton helveticus. The sequence goes on along the minus strand of NC_136057.1, from coordinate 2,116,553,802 downwards.
GCCAGGGCGACACCTCTCACGCTGCCACGGGCCACTGTTGCTGTGAGCGGTGTTGCCTGCAATCCTGTGTGCCTGCTGCATCCCGGGCTGCTGTTCCCCGAACCCACCGTGGCGGCCCATGCACACAACCAGGCCTCACTGCTCACCTGCCGACACCGCCGTGTGTCGAAGAGGGCCCACCACGTGCCGGTGCAAGCTGCAAGCCCAATGGCCGCGACCCTGGCAGCCTCCTCCGACCATCATGGCCTCTGCGACACAAGCCTGCAGTACTTCTTTCTCGTTGATGTACTCTACCAACATATACAGCGGACTAGTAGGTCACACATTTGGAACTAAGTTTTGATTACACTATGGCAGAGGACAATGTTTATGGCTGAGTTGAAGTCACTATACTCCCTTTGATGTGGTGTCATCAAGTCTGTGCATAGCATTCCAACCACACGTGTCTGTGGGCCCATGCGGACTACTGCCCTTGGGCCACACTGCACTCGAGTAGGTCGCACATTTGGAACTAAGTCTTGATTTATCAATGGCAGAGTACATATCACTGCCTGCAAGGAGAGGTGTAAGAGGATGATGCATTTCAGTTAGGAGGAAAATAGGATCATTGTTACTGAGGTGAACGAACACTACCGACAACTGAACTGGTGTCACTAACTCGCTGCATCACGAGCCAACAACATGTGGCTGTGGTCCACTGCTGAGCGCTGCCTCCGGCCTACACTGCGGTTGAGTAGGTCATGCATTTGGGACTGAATCATGATTTAGCAATGGCCGAGTTCATATCAATGTACCGGCATCATAGCAGACTGCATCCCCTCTCAGCCCCAGTGCCACAAAGTCTGTTCCCCAACATTCATGGACACTCTCTGATTGAACTTTGGTGGTGTCTGAGTCTATGGACTGAGGGTTGTCTTCATCCTCATGTAGCTGATACCGAATTGGTGGTGAAAACGAGGTTGTAGCTTTCCACTCCTCCATTTGCTGCTTCCGGATAGCTTCTGCCCTCTGCATCATGCCCTGGAAGACATATTACACTGTCCCCCTCAACCCTCCACCACAACCTCCTTGGGCATCGATGAGGACACACTCAGTCAACGTGGCCCTGCTTCAGTGCACCGCAAGTCACCGTCTCATTGTCAGTGAAATTGCTCTCCCACCCTCGCAGCTCCACCATTAAGTGAGGTGCCCCTGCACTCTTGAGTGTTGGTGATCGAGGCCCTCCTCCACCCGCAGGTTTCCCTGCGCCTCATCCCTGGTGGTCCAGTGGACCTCTGTCTCCTTTCTCTCACTCTGCTCCTTCACTCGGTTTTCTACTCTTTCTAGCTTTAACCTTTCTGCACCTTTCTGCATCTCTGCTCTTTTGTGCCTTATTTCTTCCCATTTTCCCTTTCTCTCCCTCTGCTCCTTCACTCGTTTTCTCTTGTTTTTCTACACTTTCTATCTTTCACCTTTCTGCACCTCTGCTCTTTTGTGCCTTATTTCTGCCCATTTTCCCTTTCTCTCCCTCTACTCCTTCACTCGTTTTTCTACCCTTTTTATCTTTCACCTTTCTGCTCTTTTCTGCATCTCTGCTCTATTGTGCATTATTTCTGCTTATTTTCCCTTTTTCTTTATCCCTTCTTTCCTCCCTTTACCTTTCCCCATCGCTGCTGCCCCCGCGGCCCCTCCCCCCCCAGCGCGACCGGCCCAATCCAGCTCCCCTCCCCGCTCCCGCCTCCCAGCTGTCCAGCCCTCCCCGACCCCTACTTAATGGCGGCCACTGCGGGGACAGGCGAGCAAGACCACTGACTCATTGTCAGTGAAATTGCTCTCCCACCCTCGCAGCTCCACAATTAAGTGAGGTGCCCCTGCACTCTTGAGTGTTGGTGATCGAGGCCCTCCTCCACCCGCAGGTTTCCCTGCGCCTCATCCCTGGTGGTCCAGTGTACCTCTGTCTCCTTTCTCTCACTCTGCTCCTTCACTCGGTTTTCTACTCTTTCTAGCTTTCACCTTTCTGCACCTTTCTGCATCTCTGCTCTTTTGTGCCTTATTTCTGCCCATTTTCCCTTTTTCTCCCTCTGCTCCTTCACTCGTTTTCTCTCGTTTTTCTACCCTTTCTATCTTTCACCTTTCTGCACCTCTGCTCTTTTGAGCCTTATTTCTGCCCATTTTCCCTTTCTCTCCCTCTGCTCCTTCACTCGTTTTTCTACCCTGTCTATCTTTCACCTTTCTGCTCTTTTCTGCATCTCTGCTCTTTTGTGCGTTATTACTGCTTATTTTCCCTTTTTCCTTATCCCTTCTTTCCTCCCTTTACCTTTCCCCTCCACTGCTGCCCATCGGGCCCCTCCTCTCCCAGCGCGACCGGCCCAATCCAGCTCCCCTTCCCGCTCCCGCCTCCCAGCTGTCCAGCCCTCCCCGACCCCTACTTAATGGCGGCCACTGCGGGGACAGGCGAGCAAGACCACTGACTCATTGTCAGTGAAATTACTCTCCCACCCTCCCAGCTCCACCATTAAGTGAGGTGCCCCTGCACTCTTGAGTGTTGGTGATCGAGGCCCTCCTCCACCCGCAGGTTTCCCTGCGCCTCATCCCTGGTGGTCCAGTGGACCTCTGTCTCCTTTCTCTCACTCTGCTCCTTCACTCGGTTTTCTACTCTTTCTAGCTTTCACCTTTCTGCACCTTTCTGCATCTCTGCTCTTTTGTGCCTTATTTCTGCCCATTGTCCCTTTCTCTCCCTCTGCTCCTTCACTCGTTTTCTCTCGTTTTTCTACCCTTTCTATCTTTCACCTTTCTGCACCTCTGCTATTTTGTGCCTTATTTCTGCCCATTTTCCCTTTCTCTCCCTCTGCTCCTTCACTCGTTTTTCTACTCTTTCTATCTTTCACCTTTCTGCTCTTTTCTGCATCTCTGCTCTTTTGTGCCTTATTTCTGCTTATTTTCCCTTTTTCTTTATCCCTTCTTTCCTCCCTTTACCTTTCCCTGCCGCTGCAGCCCCCGCGGCCCCTCCCCCCCCAGTGCGACCGGCCCAATCAAGCTCCCCTCCCCGCTCCCGCCTCCCAGCTGTCCAGCCCTCCCCGACCCCTACTTAATGGCGGCCACTGCGGGGACAGGCGAGCAAGACCACTGACTCATTGTCAGTGAAATTGCTCTCCCACCCTCGCAGCTCCACCATTAAGTGAGGTGCCCCTGCACTCTTGAGTGTTGGTGATCGAGGCCCTCCTCCACCCGCAGGTTTCCCTCCACCTCATCCCTGGTGGTCCAGTGGACCTCTGTCTCCTTTCTCTCACTCTGCTCCTTCACTCGGTTTTCAACTCTCTCTAGCTTTCACCTTACTGCACCTTTCTGCATCTCTGCTCTTTTGTGCCTTATTTCTGCCCATTTTCCCTTTCTCTCCCTCTGCTCCTTCACTCTTTTTCTCTCGTTTTTCTACCCTTTCTATCTTTCACCTTTCTGCACCTCTGCTCTTTTTTGCCTTATTTCTGCCCATTTTCCCTTTCTCTCCCTCTGCTCCTTCACTCGTTTTTCTACCCTTTCTATCTTTCACCTTTCGGCTCTTTTCTGCATCTCTGCTCTTTTGTGCCTTATTTCTGCTTATTTTCCCTTTTTCCTTATCCCTTCTTTCCTCCCTTTACCTTTCCCCGCTGCTTCTGCCCCAGTGGCCCCTCCCCCCCAGAGCGACCTGCCCAATCCAGCTCCCCTCCCCGCTCCCGCCTCCCAGCTGTCCAGCCCTCCCCGACCCCTACTTAATGGCGGCCACTGCGGGGACAGGCGAGCAAGACCACTGACTCATTGTCAGTGAAATTGCTCTCCCACCCTCGCAGCTCCACCATTAAGTGAGGTGCCCCTGCACTCTTGAGTGTTGGTGATCGAGGCCCTCCTCCACCCGCAGGTTTCCCTGCGCCTCATCCCTGGTGGTCCAGTGGACCTGTGTCTCCTTTCTCTCACTCTGCTCCTTCACTCGGTTTTCTACCCTTTCTTGCTTTTACCTTTCTGCACCTTTCTGCATCTCTGCTCTTTTGTGCCTTATTTCTGCCCATTTTCCCTTTCTCTCCCTCTGCTCCTTCACTCGTTTTTCTACCCTTTCTATCTTTCACCTTTCTGCTCTTTTCTGCATCTCTGCTCTGTTGTGCCTTATTTCTGCTTCTTTTCCCTTTGTCTTTATCCCTTCTTTCCTCCCTTTACCTTTCCCCGCTGCTGCTGCCCCCGCGGCCCCTCCCCCCCAGTGCGACCGGCCCAATCCATCTCCCCTCCCCGCCTCCCAGCTGTCCAGCCCTCCCCGACCCCTACTTAATGGCGGCCACTGCGGGGACAGGGGAGCAAGACCACTGACTCATTGTCAGTAAAATTGCTCTCCCACCCTCGCAGCTCCACTATTAGGTGAGGTGCCCCTGCCCCTGCACTCTTGAGTGTTGGTGATCGAGGCCCTCCTCCACCCGCAGGTTTCCCTGCGCCTCATCCCTGGTGGTCCAGTGGACCTCTGTCTCCTTTCTCTCACTCTGCTCCTTCACTCGGTTTTCTACTCTTTCTAGCTTTCACCTTTCTGCACCTTTCTGCATCTCTGCTCTTTTGTGCCTTATTTCTGCCCATTTTCCCTTTCTCTCCCTCTGCTCCTTCTCTCGTTTTCTCTCGTTTTTCTACCCTTTCTATCTTTCACCTTTCTGCACCTCTGCTCTTTTGTGCCTTATTTCTGCCCATTTTCCCTTTCTATCCCTCTGCTCCTTCACTCGTTTTTCTACCCTTTCTATCTTTCACCTTTCTGCTCTTTTCTGCATCTCTGCTCTTTTGTGCCTTATTTCTGCTTATTTTCCCTTTTTCTTTATCCCTTCTTTCCTCCCTTTACCTTTCCCCGCCGCTGCTGCCCCCGCGGCCCCTCCCCCCCCAGCGCAACCGGCCCAATCCAGTTCCCCTCCCCGCTCCCGCCTCCCAGCTGTCCAGCCCTCTCCGACCCCTACTTAATGGCAGCCACTGCGGGGACAGGCGAGCAAGACCACTGACACATTGTCAGTGAAATTGCTCTCCCACCCTCGCAGCTCAACCATTAAGTGAGGTGCCCCTGCACTCTTGAGTGTTGGTGATCGAGGCCCTCCTCCACCCGCAGGTTTCCCTGCGCCTCATCCCTGGTGGTCCAGTGGACCGCTGTCTCCTTTCTCTCACTCTGCTCCTTCACTCGGTTTTCTACTCTTTCTAGCTTTCACCTTTCTGCACCTTTCTGCATCTCTGCTCTTTTGTGCCTTATTTCTGACCATTTTCCCTTTCTCTCCCTCTGCTCCTTCACTCGTTTTCTCTCGTTTTTCTACCCTTTCTATCTTTCACCTTTCTGCACATCTGCTCGTTTGTGCCTTATTTCTGCCCATTTTCCCTTTCTCTCCCTCTGCTCCTTCACTCGTTTTTCTACCCTTTCTATCTTTCACCTTTTTGCTCTTTTCTGCATCTCTGCTCTTTTGTGCCTTATTTCTGCTTATTTTCCCTTTTTCTTTATCCCTTCTTTCCTCCCTTTACCTTTCCCCACCGCTGCTGCCCCCGCAGCCCCTCCCCCCCAGCGCGACCGGCCCAATCCAGCTCCCCTCCCCGCTCCCGCCTCCCAGCTGTCTAGCCCTCCCCGACCCCTACTTTATGGCGGCCACTGCTGGGACAGGCGAGGAAGACCACTGACTCATTGTCAGTGAAATTGCTCTCCCACCCTCGCAGCTCCACCATTAAGTGAGGTGCCCCTGCCCCCTTAAGTGTTGGTGATTGAGGCCCTCCTCCACCCGCAGGTTTCCCTGCGCCTCATCCCTGGTGGTCAAGTGGACCTCTGTCTCCTTTCTCCCACTCTGCTCCTTCACTCGGTTTTCTACTCTTTCTATCTTTCACCTTTCTGCACCTTTCTGAATCTCTGCTCTTTTGTGCCTTATTTCTGCCCATTTTCCCTTTCTCTCCCTCTGCTCCTTCACTCGTTTTCTCTCGTTTTTCTACCCTTTCTATCTTTCACCTTTCTGCACCTCTGCTCTTTTGTGCTTTATTTCTGCCCATTTTCCCTTTCTCTCCCTCTGCTCCTTCACTCGTTTTTCTACCCGTTCTATCTTTCACCTTTCTGCTCTTTTCTGCATCTCTGCTCTTTTGTGCCTTATTTCTGCTTATTTTCCCTTTTTCTTTATCCCTTCTTTCCTCCCTTTACCTTTCCCCGCCGCTGCAGCCCCCGCGGCCCCTCCCCCCCAGCGCGACCGGCCCAATCAAGCTCCCCTCCCCGCTCCCGCCTCCCAGCTGTCCAGCCCTCCCCGACCCCTACTTTATGGCGGCCACTGCTGGGACAGGCGAGGAAGACCACTGACTCATTGTCAGTGAAATTGCTCTCCCACCCTCGCAGCTCCACCATTAAGTGAGGTGCCCCTGCCCCCTTGAGTGTTGGTGATTGAGGCCCTCCTCCACCCGCAGGTTTCCCTGCGCCTCATCCCTGGTGGTCCAGTGGACCTCTGTCTCCTTTCTCCCACTCTGCTCCTTCACTCGGTTTTCTACTCTTTCTATCTTTCACCTTTCTGCACCTTTCTGCATCTCTGCTCTTTTGTGCCTTATTTCTGACCATTTTCCCTTTCTCTCCCTCTGCCCCTTCACTCGTTTTCTCTCGTTTTTCTACCCTTTCTATCTTTCACCTTTCTGCACATCTGCTCGTTTGTGCCTTATTTCTGCCCATTTTCCCTTTCTCTCCCTCTGCTCCTTCACTCGTTTTTCTACCCTTTCTATCTTTCACCTTTTTGCTCTTTTCTGCATCTCTGCTCTTTTGTGCCTTATTTCTGCTTATTTTCCCTTTTTCTTTATCCCTTCTTTCCTCCCTTTACCTTTCCCCACCGCTGCTGCCCCCGCAGCCCCTCCCCCCCCCAGCGCGACCGGCCCAATCCAGCTCCCCTCCCCGCTCCCGCCTCCCAGCTGTCCAGCCCTCCCCGACCCCTACTTTATGGCGGCCACTGCAGGGACAGGCGAGCAAGACCACTGACTCATTGTCAGTGAAATTGCTCTCCCACCCTCGCAGCTCCACCATTAAGTGAGGTGCCCCTGCACTCTTGAGTGTTGGTGATCGAGGCCCTCCTCCACTCTCAGGTTTCCCTCCACCTCATCCCTGGTGGTCCAGTGGACCTCTGTCTCCTTTCTCTCACTCTGCTCCTTCACTCGGTTTTCAACTCTCTCTAGCTTTCACCTTTCTGCACCTTTCTGCATCTCTGCTCTTTTGTGCCTTATTTCTGCCCATTTTCCCTTTCTCTCCCTCTGCTCCTTCACTCGTTTTTCTACCCTTTCTATCTTTCACCTTTCTGCTCTTTTCTGCATCTCTGCTCTTTTGTGCCTTATTTCTGCTTATTTTCCCTTTTTCTTTATCCCTTCTTTCCTCCCTTTACCTTTCCCCGCCGCTGCTGCCCCCGCGGCCCCTCCCCCCCAGCGCGTCCGGCCCAATCAAGCTCCCCTCCCCGCTCCCGCCTCCCAGCTGTCCAGCCCTCCCCGACCCCTACTTAATGGCGGCCACTGCGGGGACAGGCGAGCAGGACCACTGACTCATTGTCAGTGAAATTGCTCTTCCACCCTCGCAGCTCCACCATTAAGTGAGGTGCCCCTGCACTCTTGAGTGTTGGTGATCGAGGCCCTTCTCCACCCGCAGGTTTCCCTCCACCTCATCCCTGGTGGTCCAGTGGACCTCTGTCTCCTTTCTCTCACTCTGCACCTTCACTCGGTTTTCTACTCTTTCTAGCTTTCACCTTTCTGCACCTTTCTGCATCTCTGCTCTTTTGTGCCTTATTTCTGCCCATTTTCCCTTTCTCTCCCTCTGCTCCTTCACTCGTTTTCTCTCGTTTTTCTACCCTTTCTATCTTTCACCTTTCTGCACCTCTGCTCTTTTGTGCCTTATTTCTGCCCATTTTCCCTTTCTCTCCCTCTGCTCCTTCACTCATTTTTCTACCCTTTCTATCTTTCACCTGTCTGCTCTTTTCTGCATCTCTGGTCTTTTGTGCCTTATTTCTGCTTATTTTCCCTTTTTCTTTATCCCTTCTTTCCTCCCTTCACCTTTCCCCGCCGCTGCTGCCCCCGCGGCCCCCCCCCCACAGCGCGACCGGCCCAATCAAGCTCCCCTCCCGCTCCCGCCTCCCAGCTGTCCAACCCTCCCCGACCCCTACTTAATGGCGGCCGCTGGTGCACCGAAGGCACGTCAAAGGCAAGCACGTCTGCGCCCGTCTGCGACCCGTCCGTGACCAGCACCAGGAACCCTGGACCTCCGCCCGCCAACGCTACGACCCAGCAGCACTCCACGCACTCAACCCAGGCTGCAACAACAACTGCAAGCTAGCATCACCAGCCGACACCCATGGACCTTTCAGCTGTCACCGCTGCCGGCACACCTGCAGCACCGCCAAGAACACGGATCCAGCACAACCCGCCCACAAGAACACAACCGAACCGAAGACCCTGCAATGCATCCTCCTCAACGTCCGATCCCTCCACAAACATGCCACATAAATCTGGGACCTACTTGACAGCACCACCCAGGACGTAGCATTCGTCACCGAAACCTGGACCAACACCACCTCGGGACCGGACATCACCATCGCCATCCCCCAAGGATACAAGATCTCCAGGAAGGACTGCCCCACCCACCCAGGAGGAGGTATCGCCATCGTCCACAAATCCAGCCTCCGCCTGAGCACACTCCCTGACGAGTCCACAGAACTGATGGAACACCTTCACTTCACGATACTGGCCAGCCCCACCGCCGCCCTCCGAGGACCCTCATCTACCGCCCCCCTGGACCCCGCGGACCCTTTGCCAACTCCATCACGGACATTATCTCCCCGCAGACCATCGCATCCACCAACTACACTCTGCTGGGAGACCTCAACTTCCACCTCAACAATCAACTGGACCCCAACACCACATGCCTCCTGGACAACCTCCACAACATTGGACTCCGCCAGATCGTGACCGAGCCCACGCACTCAGCAGGACACACCCTGGACCCCCTCTTCACTACAGGAAACTCCATCACCTTCAGCCACACCACCGAACTCCCATGGACCGACCATCGTTGCGTCCACTTCACCTTCAGAACACCCACCATCCACAGACACCAGCACCTGCTTCCACAAAGAAACTGGACCAAAATCACCGACGACCAGCTCACCTCCTCACTCAACAACTCCACCCCAACCATCGCGGAAAACTACGACCCCAACACCGCAACACCCGAACCCTGCATAGATGGATCTCGGACAGCACCAACACCATAGCCCCCCTCAAGAAAAACAACAATACCCGTGCCAAGAAAGCAAGATGATTTACCACTGAACTTTGAGAATCCAGGTGCACATGCCGCCGCCTCGAAAAGGCCTGGAGAAACACCAAATCCACAGAAGCCCACAACAACTTCAGAGCCGCCACCAACGCCCACCATCAACTCATCAGAGAAACGAGGAAAAAAGCGATTGAAGGCAGAATCTCCACCCACGCACACAACAGCAAGGAACTCTTCAGCATCATCAAGGAGTTCGCCCAACCCACCAGCGAGTCTATCGACATCCCTCCCTCACAAGACCTCTGCGACAAACTCAGCACCTTTTTCCACCACAAAATCAAGAGCATTTACGACAACTTCGACGAAGACAACCAACACACTGAACCCTCACCAACCACCCCCGACACCCGGAAACCAGCGATTGATGACTGGACAGCCCTCACCACCGAAGACACACTGAAGACAATGAAGTCAATCCGCTCAGGGGCCCCCACGGACCCCTGCCCCCACCACATCTTCAACAGAGCCGCCGACACCATCGCACCCATGCTCCGCCACACCATCAACCGCTCCCTGGCAACTGCCTCGTTCCCCGACGACTGGAAACATGCCGAGGTGAACCCCCTCCTAAAGAAACCCTCAGCGGACCCCACCGACCTCAAAAACTACAGACCCATCTCCCTGCTCCCGTTCTCAGCGAAAGTCATCGAGAAAGCCATCAACAGCCAACTCGCCACATTAATTGAAGAACACAACATCCTCGACTCCTCCCAATCCGGCTTCAGAAAAAACCACAGTACGGAAACCGCCCTCCTCGCCGCAACAGACGACATCCGCACCCTACTGGACAAAGGAGAAACAGTAGCCCTCATCCTCCTTGACCTATCAGTGGCGTTCGACACAGTCTCCCACCGCACCCTAATACGCAGACTCTATGACGCAGGAATCCAGGACAAGGCCCTCGATTGGATCTGCTCCTTCCTCTCCGGCAGGACGCAGCAGGTCAGACTCCTCTCGGACCCCACACCTACCACATGTGGAGTCCCCCAGGGCTCCTCCCTCAGCCCGACGCTCTTCAACGTCTACATGGCTCCACTTGCCCCCATCGTCAGAACCTACGGACTCAACATTGTGTCATACGCAGACGACACCCAGCTCATCCTCTCCCTATCCAACTAGCCCAACACCGCCAGACGCAACTTTCGAGAAGGCATGGAAGCCGTCGCCAAATGGATGAAAAACAGCTGCCTACAACTAAACACCAACAAAACAGAAGTACTCATCATAGGCCCAAACCCCGACGCCTGGGGCGACACCTGGTGGCCCACCGCCCTCGGGAACCCGCCAACCCCACAGACCACGCACGCAACCTGGGAATCATCCTGGACTCCGAGCTCAAAATGGACCGCCAGATCCACTCTGTCTCATCTTCCTGCTTCCACACCCTCCGCCTCCTTCGTAAGACCTTCAAATGGATCCCCCTCGAACACCGAAAGACAGTCACTCACGCCCTGGTCACCAGCAGACTCGACTACGGCAACGCACTCTACGCCGGAATAAACAAAAACCTCATCCACAAGCTACAGAACATCTAGAACGCCGCCGCAAGACTGGTCCTCAACCTGCCAAAACACTGCCACATCTCCCAGCACCTGCGCACACTCCACTGGCTCCCCGTCGAGGCGAGAATCACCTTTAAGATGCTCACCCACGCACACAAGGCCCTCCACGGCACCGGACCAGCATACCTGAACAGCCGACTCAAATTCCACGCACCCCAAAGGACCCTACGATCTGCCCAGATCTCCTACGCCATGGTCCCCCGCACCAGAAAGACCAGATCGGGAGGCCGCTCCTTCTCCTTCCTCGCTGCCAAAGCATGGAACGCCCTTCTGCTCCACCTCAGACAGACAACATCGCTCCCCATCTTCGCAAGAAACCTCAAAACCTGGCTCTTCGACAGACCCCTCCTTGATGGAATGGAACCTGCACCTCCCCCCACCCCTAGCGCCTTAAGACCCTTAAGGGTGAGTAGTCGCGCTTTAACAAACCCCTGATTGATTGATTGACCGTCCCATGGCGGTGTTTCTGTGCAGGCCGCTGTGCATCCGGGGCCACTAACTCTGTGCAGCTCTAGTCAGGGACCCTGTCTTCTGAGATATTAGATGGCCTTTGAGATGATGGCCTTGGGTCATCAATGCCATGTGTCTGTGGCCCCTGTGCTGTCCGGTGCCTCCAGCCTCAACTGCGGTACACCAGGGCTCACACATCAAATTGAGTCCTGAGATGCCTAGACGTCGCATCAACACAGGAGGTACACGCCACCACTGCCAGGACCACCTCCAACTGCAATCTGCCAGTATTGAAACTGTCGTACTGACAAACTAACAGAGTTGCTCACACCTGTTGTGGATGCCATCATCTGCCTGATACCCTCCCCAGCACTCCAGGTGCTCCAAACTCAGTGCACTGCAACTCACAGACACTTCCGTTTGCATATTGGGTGACCTCTGTACTTGCTCCAGCTACCTCCATGATGCTCCGCAGTTGTTTGTTATGTTATGTTATGTTATGTTATGTTATTTACATTTTTAATGCGCACAGATGCTCCAGCGAAGGAGCGTCCTGGCGCAGGGAAAGGTAAACACAACACAACACTAAAACCAGCAACAGAAAAGCAGAACAATTAAAACAGGGAACATTTAGAACAAAAAAGTTTTCAGGGCCCTACGAAAGGATATTAAATCATCCAAGAGGTGGATTTCCAAGGGGAGCGCATTCCAGAGGGTTGCAGCTTTCACGCGAAAGGAGCGTCCCCCCATCCGACTAAGTCTGAAATGGGGAACAACCACCAAGGATTGTCCAAGGGATCGGAGTGAGCGAGTTGGAACATAGGGAGAGATCAGTTTATTAAGTATCACAGGTGCCGACTCTCGAAGAATTTTAAAAACCAGGCTGAGAGCCTTGAATTGGATTCGCTTGTTTATCGGGAGCCAGTGCAGGGACCGCAGAGTACTAGAGGTGGGGCAGGTCCGGGGCAAACCGCCCACCGCCCTAGCCGCAGCGTTCTGGACTCGCTGTAGACGAAGGATCTCAGCTTGGTTCACTCCTAAAAGGAGTGAACTAGCGTAGTCCAGCCGAGAGATAATCATTGCTTGAATGACCAGCTGTCTTGTAGGAGCATCAAAAAATTTGAGCAGGGGTCTTAGCCCGCGTAATACTCCAAAACAGCAGGCCGCCACTCTCTTCGTGTGGGTCACAAAGCTTAACGTGTGGTCAAGCCACACTCCCAGATTCCTGAGTTCCAGGACAGTTTCTGTGATACTGGTGTTTTCTGTTTCCGTTTAATAGTGTTCACTGTTCAAGTTGTCACCAGCACTGCCACTCCGTGAGGGCTGGCTTACACTCACCCCACACACATCTAGCACAGGCATCACTGTACATGTGACCCTGCCAATAAAGGGGAAGGGCGCACGTGCCCGTAGCCAGTTCCACAAACTATTTCCGTTTGTCCGTGTGGTCATGATGTGTGCTTGAGGGCCCTGGGCCTACAACATTACATTCTGCTGTGTTCAACAGACGCAATGCAGGCAGCCGGTTAGAGTTTGGACATGTAGCTTTGTCATCACCCACTCCATAAGTAGGAGTAGTGGACTGGGCCGTTGTACGCAGGACCAGCGTGGGTGTGTGAATGATGATTGCGTGCCTCCAGGCGTGGTTCTGTACTGGAAATGTGCAAATGTAGGTGGTCCCTGAAGGGAATAAGACACCCAGGTATGTGATGTAGTTCGTCTCCGTGGGTTCGGACTGCACCTGTTCGGCCACCCTCTCTTGGCATTCTGACACCTAGCATTGGACTGCCGTGTGTGGCTCAGTGAAGTGTTGGGGGCCAGCCGTGGTGGCGGGTGCTTTCTGCTGTGTGGTCTGTGCAGGGGCTGGGTCCTCCTCTATGTAGCTTGAATGCCCTAGTCCTGGTGGTGGGTTCCCTGGGATGTCCATGTGCTGTTGTAGGGCGTCGGTGTCGAGGGTGCGGTGGTCCTGTCCAGCATCATTGATGAGTTGTCTGGTTTGCTCTGCTGGAGGTGTTGTTTGTCCCTCTGCAACGTGAAGGGTAGATGCATGTTGACATTGTGTTGAAATGAATGTTGGCACATTGTTCTTCTTTACTTGCAGACTATATGACAATGTACATTGTGACTGTGAGGGAGGTGCTGGATTTTGATGCGGGACAGTGGACATTTGGACTACATGACGGAGGTGAGGCTGTACACCTACATTTCCATCTCACAGTTTCCTACTCTGTTAGATGTATTTGGCCTGTTTCTGAGCATTTGCGGAGCCAGTTTTGTCCTCTGTTTTGCAGTGTCTGGATTGCACCTTGTACTACATTTTCGTCACTGTGGATGTGCTGTTATTGCTATGTGTGTGTGCTGCAGTGTGCCATGAGGATCAGGGACATGATTCTGGGTTATTGTGGGCGTGCAGTGTGCTACACATCGTTGTGCATGTGTGCCATTGTGCTCATCTCCCCCAGTCCCCCCAGTCCCTGGTTGTTACTCACCTTGTTGGTGTTGTGTCAGGTCCTCTGAAGCTGCGTCCATTCTCCCAACTCCTTGCACTGTCTCCACACTGATGACTGTTGCCTCAATTTACACCCGCTTCTCCTGTGGCGCTGGACTCCACCTTCTGTCGCCATTGCTGCTTTCCTGTTGGCAGTAGGTTTGTGCTTGGTTTTGCTTTTCACATCATACCAGCACCTCTTAGCCTCCTCAATTGACCTCCTCGACACTCTGACTGCATTCACATTAGTCTAATTGTGGGTCAGTTAATGGTAGTGTTCTGTCACCTCCGTGACGCAGATCTGGTTTTGTTGTGGACTGCATCCCGTCTTCCTCTTCCTCTAATCCTTGCCCTTCCCGGACCCAAGGTTCCTTGCTGGTGGTCTGTGGGGTTTGCGTTGGGCTCTGCACTCGGTCTGGGTGCATCCATGGTGCTATGCACTTCGAATTGTTATTTATGTGTTCTTTTTGTTGCCTTTATAGTGCATTTTCCAGCTTGACGCGTGGGATTTGCAGGCCTGTCGTTGGTTTTAGCTGCTTTTTGTATCACTAGTGTCCTCATCGCATCTTTTTTGGCGTTCGTGTTTCGCATTTTTGCAGCGTTGCGTTGACTTTATCGCAGACATTTGAAGTGTTGTCGTGGACCTATCGCAAGGTGCTTCCGTGTTGCGAATAACACAGCGTTATTTTCCTGCAATAGACTGTGATGTGAAAAGTTGCGTGAAGCTCAATTTGCGGTAATTATCACATGTTCTTGAGAATATCCCCATTTGTCTTTTGGGGTTTACTTAATGGATGTGTGTATACCATATGTACAGTGCAAAACCAGTCCCTTAATAGCTTTTACCTGGTTGGTGTTTGTACCTTGTGAGTGTTTATGCAAATGTTAGCCTAATTTTGTTTTCCTTCATTTCAGTATACTAGATGATGAAAGTTATAGTTTCGAACTGGACGTTTGCCACTGTAAACAACTCCTTAGGCTATAATATATGAACACTTACTGGCAACTGTTTGGATGCTGCCCCTGGTATGCATTTTGAAGACCCATTGTGGGTGAATATACATTTTAGAGCACTCCATATAAGGGCCTAAACCATCATGCAGATGGAGAGGACATACTGTATAGCAACTGTGTTTATTTTTGGAATCCAGCATGCGGGGAAGAGCCGCTGATCACCGGCCACTGGAGACTACATTTCCTTGCATCCTTTGCAACCCCCACAGCACCACCTGACCTTTGCTGCTGCTAAAGCTGGGCAACCCCTCTTGGTTGTGTGCCATCAGGGTCTTTGTGGTGATTCAATTATAGTCTCCAAGTGAATCTTGACTTGGTGAAAAGATGTGGTTATGGGCAAGCAAGAAATGCACTTATGGGCAAGCGAAAACCAGATAAGAGTCCAGAGTATTCCCATTAGGGGTTTCATTACCTGTGTCCTTATTCTTGTCCTTGTCCTTATCAGAGTGTGGTTATGGGCAAGAAAAAACTGCACCACGATAAGGACAAGAATAAGGACACAGGTAATGAAACCACTAATGGGGATACTCTGGACTCCTATCTGATACGCATGATGAGTACTATTACCAAACATTTGACTTGGTTGAGCAGCGAATGTCTATGGAGGGGGTAAGGTTCACATCCCTCAAAATCCACTCAGTCAGGCACACCATCGGGAGGGGATAACTCGAGCTCAGCTGTTCTTATAAATTCACCTATGCCCACAAATGGGACTCCATTAGAGTGCAGTGGCACTGATGCTCTGAATGTTTATTTATTTTGAAGCTTGTACAGCGCACAGCTACCCCCAACGGGGGTGTCCCGGTGCTAGGACAGGCAATAGATGTAGCTTCTAATGGAGGGCTAAGAGTTAGAAAACAGCCAGATCTTCAAGTCGTGTTGGAAAATAGATTCAGATTCAGCCATTCACAAGGACGATGGCATGCGGTTCCAAGCTTTGGCCGTGATCACTGTAAAAGCCCTGCCACCCATTGCGGAACGGCGAAAATGGGGAGTCCCCAAAAGGCGAAGATGCTTTGATCTGAGTGAATGGTTAGACTGTGCATGCTTTAGTCGAGCTATAAGGTAGGCTGGCCCCTGACCCTGCAATGCTCCAAGAGCCAAAACCATTGTACTTACAATACCAGTGACTTAAACTGAATGTGCCGGGTCACTGGAAGCCAGTGGAGCTTCTTCAGGTAGGGCCAGATTGAGTGGCGGTATGGAATATTATAGATCAACCTAGTCGCCTCATTCTGAACAATCTGTAAGCATTTGATCAGGTAAGCAGGAGCCCCAGCATACAGACTATTAGCATTATCCAGATGTGAGGTGATCAGGGCATGAACAATGGTCCGGCGAGATTCCCGAGGGAGAAAAGGGAGAATTTTTCAAATCATGTACAATTTACCGAAACAGGCCGAAGAAACCTGATCGATTTGCGATTTACATGATAACTCGTTGTTAAACCAGAATGCAAGATTCCAGGCTGAGTCAACAGGTTCCAGAGGGGGATTCAACTCTGATGGCCACCATAAAAGGGGTGGAGGAGGTTTTTTTGAATTAATAACAACACCTCGGTTTAATCAGAGTTGAGCCTAAGCATGTTAAGTATCATCCAGGTGGAGATTTTGCACAAGCAGGGTCTGAAATTTAAGAAGGTTGCCTCAGAGTGCACCCTAAATGGGAACACCAATTGTGTGTCGTAAGCATAGGAAATCACTCTGACACCACAAGATTCTACCCCTGAGGCCAGAGGAGACAGATATATATTAAAGAATAGCGGGCTCAGCGCAGAGCCCTGAGGGACTCCACAGTTCAGAGGTTTCTCCTTGGAAACAAATAGCTGAAGGGAGACCTGTTGAGTGCGACCATTTAGAAAGGATCTAATCCAGGATAGAGGGGTACCCTGAATTCCAAGGCAGAGTGGTCTCTCAAGCAAAATATCATGCGAGACTGTATCGAATGCCGCGGACAGGTCGAGAAGCACCAGCATTGCTGCTTCACCTGTATCCACACATTCACAACTGGTTTCAGAAACCTCTAGAAGCGCAGTCTCTGTACTGTATCCGGATTTAAACCCGGACTGTGAGTCATATCGAAGATGGCAAGACTCAAGATAGATGGATAATTGCTCCTGGACTACTTTTTCTAGAACTTTGGCTGGTTTGGTAAAAGGGAGATGGGGTGGTCATTTTCAAAAACAAAAGCATTTTTTTGAATATGTATTAGCATGGCCTGTTTCCAGGTAGAAGCGAAAACCCCAGTTCGCAGGGAGGAGTTCCAAATCAAGTTCAAATGAGAAATAATGAGGCGAGCTAAACAGCTAAATAACGACGCCGAGCAGGGGTCCCTTGGGGTGCCTGATTTACAGGCAAGCAATTTTTGAAGTGCTAACTCGGTGGAGTTCGGGAGAAAGGTGATAAATGAGCTGCTATTGGTTATGACTGAGTTTTGAACCCGGTAGTCCCAGGCAGGGCCAAATGTTGAGTGAATGTCTAAAATCTTGTCATGGAAGAAGTCTGATAGTCCATTACAGAGTCCCTTAGTAGGGGGAATCATGCTAGAAAGTGCAGATGGTTTAGTAAAATCTTTCACAATTTTAAAAAGGGCTTTTGAAGAATTACCAGCGGAGTTCACCTTCTTGACAAAATATTCTCTAATTTCTGAGCGTTTAAGTTTATGAACATTTTTAATGGCAGCTCTATAAATTGATTTAGCCTCCGTATCGTAGGATAGTCTCCAGCTCTGTTCGAGTTTCTTGCACCAACTTTTTTCAGTATGCAGAGCGGAAGTGAACCAGGGTGCAGATGTTTTTCATCTAGACGGTAGGTTGGACAGGGGCAACCGTATTGAGGGCAGATGAGGGCCAATCATTGAAATTAGATACATCTAGTTCCAAATCACCCCCCCCCCCAACTGCAGATGGGAGTGAAAAAGGGCCGGGGCAAAACTGTTACAAGTGATTTTAGTAATATTAGTGATTATGCCCCTCAAGACAAAATGAAATGTAGAAATAAGCATTCTGCTGGAGGGAAATGCCCTAACAAAAATCCAGGGAAACATGGTCGTTCTGGGCTTAACGTAGATGTAGAGATACTATTAAGCTGGGATACTATTTCGAACAACCTTAAACTCGTTATAAGCCATTGTGTAGCCCCTATAATGATAAAATTGCCAAATTTGGAATTAGCCATCTCTCCATTGCTGCAGAAATGATAAACAGTCAGTGGATTTTCTCCTACACCTAATGAACACCCAGTTGCCTTAGGTTATAATAAAGCTGATAAAGGGGACACTCGTCCAAGGACATTTCTTTTTTACCTCCTAGCCTCCTGACAAATAATGCCAATACAGCATCAGGCCCCCACCAGGGCTCCCTACATAGGCCAGGGGCACAGAAACAACAACCTGAGTAACTAGTTTCAGCATGTGAACAATAGGGAACTAGTAGGAGAGTCAAGGGGAGTGTCCCATGAAATTAATGTGTTTTGCCCACTTCAAACCTACCACCTGCATGTAGTCCCTATGTTGTCATAATGATGGGGTTCCAGGGTTAGCACCCAATAGTAAAGAGACCACCTCCCAGCTATGAAATAAAATATGTCACTGGTTATGTAGAAACACTAGCTTATCCTCTAGGAAAATCGATGACTTACTGTTTGTTTGGAGAGTTGAGTGAATGGGTCCTGCCAGCAAGCATTTGAGGTGAGACTGCATGGTGTTTATTTGTAGATACCCTGCCTTAGCAGGACGATTGCTTCATAATTTTTGTAGGCAGCCCTTATTGGAAGGGGGCATGAATCGTGCACCACTAGGGGTTTTCCACAGACACCTGCAATCAACTCCAAGGGCAAGACAAGTGTCACCTGAAAAAAACAGGAGGGAAACCACCAGTTCACACCAACAATAGATTCCTACCCTAGTCCAGTCTGGACAGTAACCTCTGTTTCCCTGACTCATCCTTTAATTTTATCTCCAAGGATCAAACGTTGTCAGTCCCAATACTAAGAAAAACAAGACCCTAACAAAACTAGTTAGCTTGAATATATAGCGGACATTAGATTTAAGCTGTTGGACCTGGGGTGGACTAATTTTTTATTCCAATATGATATAATATGATATAATAATGTTACAGGAAACATTGGGCCTGGATTTCCCTTCTTTGGATGGTTTTGAGTGTCATTGTGTCCTGGGACAGAAACCACCGGGTTGGTTGGCTATTATGATTCATACAGCGGCAATGGCTGAGGTGCCTGGAGCCAAGGAGTCTGCTCTGTTCTTAGGGGAGTGGGGATGGACAACTTGTGGGGGGACAACAGGGAGGGTGGTGATGGAACTCGTTGTGGTGGACAAGGATTTAGGTCGAACTTATCCAGTTGAGTCCATCACTACTCAGGAGTGTCCACCGGAGGATGTTTCCAGATGATGATGAGCTTTGGCTTATGTCCTCCAGGGAACTCCCCACACCCTCCTGACCACTTGGTCCCTCAGTGTCTGATATCTCACATCAGGAACCGCCATGACCAGCTGATTCCCCACTTATGTTGGCCCCTTCTCCTCCGCTTACCCTGGATGTCCCTGAAATGACATGTAACACAGGTTTATTGCAACTACATTTCCACACATGACCCCCACAAATCCACAGAAAACGTTGAAGAAGTCCACACATCACACCAGCTTAATGGTTCACTCCATAGTATTCCAAGTTAGCATGTGCACATGCATGCATGCTACATTACCTGCAAACAGATGGGCCCACTCATATAACCCCCAGACAGCCCCAAATGCACAGATGGAATTATTTATATTCCATCCTTATGTCCTTAAAATGACAGTTGATCACGTTGCATACTTTGGCACTTGTTGTCTACCATTGTAAAAAGATAAAACCAAATAGGATGGATTCAAGTGTGAGATTTTGAACAAAGCTCACACAAGGCCCAGAGTCAAATAAATCTAGCTATTACTCAAAACACATCATGATGTCATAAAGATCAAGTTGAACACCAGTGTTCCATCAATAACTCTTGTGGCAGACATCATGTCACAGGCAAATGCTCATTGGGCACTGATGACACTTTGCACTCCAACTTACATCATGTGACCACTAACTGAACAGTCAATAGAAATTTGGACATATGTAGTTTAGCGATGTATCCCATTTAGCTGATAAAGTTCCTGGAATACATTGAGGTTCTAGCATTTGGAAAATAGATACTCTAAATTCACACAGCACAACATTCCGTATAGCCATATGAACAATCCCAAACCTGCTTGGTTCAGGTGATGACACCAGTCGTAGAATGTATATCCACAAGCCTATACACATTTGAAGATTTTGGAAGTTTCTGATCATCTAAGACATGAAGATGTGGGATCACTAGAGTCCCAATGGGAAGGCACATCACACCACACTTTGATATTGCATTCTAAGATTGCCTTGGACGGATCAGTGTAGACATTCACATAGGATCTCCACAGTTCTACATCTCATTTCCTCATGCATGTCACCAGTCAGTGAATGAGTGTTTTGAAACACTATTGCATATGAGCCATCAACTGGCAAATGCACACGGGCCAACATGTATGCACTAATGCAGATGTAAGGCCAGTACTTACCAATGGGACCTGCTGTCACTGCCTGTAATGTGAACTCTGCCATGTCACATGCAATAGGGCCAACTTCACACGGGAGATAATAGTGAGGGCATATCACTCCTCACACAAGTAAGACCAGTTAACTGTGTTGTGCAATAGTCACCCAGATTTATTAAGCCCTTAAGATGATTGCTCATTTCATTCAGCCAGGTGTCTACTGAAAAGGAGAGAATTGGATATGGACATGACTCTGCTGTCTTCCAGGTCAGAAAGACATTAAGCTCAGTACAGCAGCAGCATGCACCTATTACCACAATTAGACTAACAGTGAATCATCTGGTGTGTGGTACATGTGCCACCACCAATATGGCTGGTGAAATGCCTGTCTGCTACACTCAAAGTTGGCAATATGACATGTGTGACTCTGACCAGGGCTCACCCCCTTGTTGCTACTGTTGGGCTCTCAATGACCCATCAAGGCCCGGGTAGGCCACCACCAGTATGCAGGCCCTCAGGAGGGTCAGGGTCCAGCATGCCCCCCTTCCACATTGGGAGGACTTCCCCAGCTGTACCTCCATGATCTTCCAGATCCAGCACCGCAGGTCCTCCCATCTCTTCCTACAATTGGCACTACACCAGTTGTAGACCCCCAGGGTCCACACCTTCCAGGCGATCGCTTTTCAAATGGCCTTTTATCTGATGGCTGTTGATCTGTATGGATGCAATAGATGTAGAAACAGATTGTAACTGGAAGTTTGAGGATCAGTGTCAGCTTGATAAACATTATGTCCACATCTAGCACAAGCCTTAATCAAGAGTTAACATATTTTGTGTCCATGTCACATGCTATGCACAACTAAAGCATGGATACACACTTTTGTTGTCATCTGATGACTAATCTAAAACCTAGTCATGACCTCCACTGACTGAGCCTGCCCACTAACATTATGCAGGCCAAGGCCATCTGACATGGATTGTGATGTGAGGTACCATCACACACTATATCAAAAACAATGGTTCATGTGGCACATTAGTTGTATAATTAATCAATATAACAACCGTTAATCAATAACTTATAGGGAGGGTTTTAAAAGGATGTCCAAAAGCGAAAGAGAACTCTACACAATAAGATGTTGCATCATCATTTATATTTAATTTTTCATTTTTTCTTTTCAAACCATCATTTGACATTTTTCAATCAAAGTTACATTTATACATATATAGCGTTTTAAATACAAAAAGTGCAGAAGTGACCCAAAGTGTATTAGAAGAACCAAAAAAACACATAAAATAACATTTACAAAGTGAATTGTATAAGGTTTCTGAGGGGATTATTATACAAGGAAAATTAGAAAACGACCAGTTATTTGATGAAAATGACAAGAATATATGTCTCAGTGACTATCATGAATCATAACCGCTGTTTGTAGGGTTCGTTTTCTAGGGGCGTCGATGGCGTTTCGACCCAATTAGTATAGTGGGTCTCGTCAGGACTGGAGAAGTGTAGGGGACTTCTGATTTTATCAAGGCACGTTGGCAAAACTGATATTAGGGTGGGGGTAAAACACCATATGTGATGAAAATAATTACACTCACAGTTAACCCAGCCGGGTACACTGTAGTGGTGTACTTACACAGTCTCTAGGTGGATAAAGACTGGATAGGTCATTGTGGCAATCAGGGTGGCACCCGATAATACAGGTATGCTCTTCTCTATATTTTTAATCCACTGCCAAATTGAATAAAGGATAAATTCAAATGAAGGAAAGTTTCGTGGTTGCACAATGGCACCAACCAGGCGGGATGATACCCGATGGCGTGAAGCAGAATCGCCTGTTCGTTTTTCCTAGGATGGGAATCGATCCCCATGTTAACTGTGAGTGTAATTATTTTCATCACATATGGAGCGACAGGGCCTCATGGTAGTAGTGGTAGCTTTTCTATCTCTACTTACCAAAACTTGACAAATGGTAACCTGAATGATGTTAGAGTTTTGTCATAAGGCTAATGGTATGCGTAGTCGCTTCAATCTCGCTTTAGCGTCACTTGTCAAATGGTAAACTGCAGGACTAGTGTAGATCAGTTGTAACATGGCAGACAAGTGAGGAGGGGCAAAAGGAGTTTAGCATCTGAGTTTGAGTTCCAGTCACAAGGCTTCATGGGAGCTGTAGTCACTTCAATATCACTTTACCAACACTTGATGAATGGTTAGTGTACCATAGCTGTTGCAATATGCATTTGTGGTGAGCTGACGGACTTCATGAAGAATGTAGGTCGGGATTGCTCCCTAATCTGGGCGGGAGACTTTAATCTAGAACCATGCGATCTTATAGCGGGAAATCAATGTGGTTATGAAGAGGAATTAGGTAGTGCCCCCGTACACTTCCAACATAACAACTATGGTGAAATTATAAACTTTGTTATGTCTAAGTATAATCTGGAAATTACAGATAAGGTTTTAAAAGGAAGTGGACGTGAACACAGAGATAAAATCTATACATTTGAAGGAGCAAGGTCGTCCTCATGTATCGACCACTTCATTACTTCAATAAACCTTAGGACCCTAATAACAGAATGTTTTGTTTCTCCAAGCCTATTGAGTGATCACCATACAGTGTTAATAATCTTAAGAACCTCCGTTAGTAAACAACTCCAATCAGGTATCCACGATGTGGACATAAAAACACAGGGGGAAAACGGAATTTCAATTAAATGGGCAGGCGTGGACCCAGAAGGTTTTACAAATAGAATACTATTAAAAATTAAAGATTATATTAGCACTTATTCGGATGAATCCACAAGCAGTTTGGACATTGTTAAGGCCTTTCAATTGATTTCTACTGTAATTTCTGATAACTTACCAAGGGAAAGTAGGAAAATTATATCACGCTCCCCAAGATGGTTCGATAACCAATGCTCCAGATTAAATAAAGATTTAAAGTTCGCATTAAAAACTATCCCGCGCAATAAGGAGGAGATAAGTATACTACAAAAATTATATAAAGAAGCCCTTACACAGAGAAAAACGGAGATTAGGGAAAATGCATGGGAGAATTTAATTAAAGCCGCCGGCCTTAAAGATTCATTTTTTTTTCGAAAACTTTGGATCAACCCTTCTTCAAAGATGCTCAATCAGCAAAGATTGATACAGTAGTGACCCCTGAGGAATGGTTAATCCATTTTGAAGCAATTTTTAACGAATCCAAACAGGGTATTTTAAACAATGAGGACAAAATTGTCATAACCCTAAACAAAACCAAAGTAGGGAGCATAAGTCAAGAAGAAATCAGAACAGCCCTTAAGAATAGCACCAGTGGTAAGGCGGCAGGCCCGACAGAGTCCCAATCGATGTATTTAACCGCATGCGTGCGGGCGGAATTCCGCCCGTACGCTGAGATTTTCTAAATCGCATGTTACGTGACGAGCTGGGCTCGTCATCAGCGTGCGAGGAGGCTACGCCATGACGAGCCCAGCTCGTCATCAGCATCGAAGGGGTTAAACACAACATGGACTTTTCATACCCGTTTTGTTTAATTTTTTTAATACAACAATTGACGGGGTGATACCGGCCGCATGGGCGCAGAGCCTGATAGTCCCCATTTTTGAAAAGGGTTACAGAAGGGGTGCTAGCTGTTATCGGCCAATATCTTTGCTTGACTCAACTTCTAAAGTCATGGGTCGAATGTTGTTGGCCAGGTTAGAGCAATGGGCAACTGATAAGAATATTCTATCTGCTGCTCAGTATGGTTTTAGATGTGGTGTTGGTACAATTGAGCAGTGCCTGAACTTGGAACTAATAATAGGGAAATATACTCTCGCTAGGGAGGGCTCCCTCCACTTATGCTTTGTGAACTTGTCAAGAGCATTTGACTTGGTAAATCACTCAAAGCTATGGGAGACACTGAGAGGGATGGGTGCCCCTGAAGACATTATTGGTTTCTTATCTCAGATCTATGCTCAGCTGTCCGCAAAGATACGCTATGGTATACATGGGGAATGCATGGAGCACTTTAAATTCACTCGCAGAGTAAGACAGGGCTGTACTCTTGCTCCCCTCCTGTTTTCACTTTATATAAATTGCGTTGACATTTTATTACAGAACAGTGGGGTAGATGTCCCAATGATTGGTAAGTGGGCCACACCCCTATTACTGTACACCGATGATGCTGTCCTGATTTCTAGGACAGCTAACGGCCTGCGAACTCTGATGGATAATTTTACAAGTTTTATGACGGAGAAACCTTTAAAAATTAATCTGAGTAAGACGTTGGTTATGTCCTGTGGTAAAAAGAATATTAAAACAAAATCACATTTTATCAACGGGACTTTAATAGAGAGAACATTTACATTCTCTTACTTAGGGATTCTTTGTAATAGTAAGGGTATTTGGAATACACATGTTACCCTATGTAAGTTGAAATTTGTGAAAATAGTGGAGGCTATTTTTAGATTCTCCCACAAACTTGGCAATAAACCGCTCCGGGAGATTCTTAAACTATACGGAGCGAAGTGCATTACAGGGAGTTGTTACTGGGGGGCCCTATGGGGTCAGACTGATACCTCGTCATTACAAATCCTCGAAAACAACTTTTTAAGATGCTTGTTAGCGGTCCCTGTCGCTACTCCTTCAATTATCTTGCATAGGGAAACTGGAACTCCGTATAAACATGATCTAATTAGCATGGCCGCCTTGAATTTGTGGCATCGTGTTTGGACTAGGGAAGAAACTCACTTCATGAGGGATATTATTTTAGATTGTTTTCTCAGGATGGTTGTAAAAAGAATCCCCTGGTTATGCTATATTACCGGTCTTCTGGAAGAATGCAGTTTAAATGTGAATGATATTCAACCAGAAGATGCACAACACCTTAGTAAGGGTGAATTAAAACGGACTTTCTTGAGTGTGAGGGCAGCCCGTAGATATGAGGCCTCAAACTCTAAGAAAACTGTTATATCTTATCTTAAGGGACCAACGGTTACGGGCTTACAACCATACCTCGTTTGTGTAACTAATGTACAACATAGATTCAACCTAACCAGACTAAGATTGAGCACTTTACATTTCCTATTTGCATTTCCTAAAAGGGGCAAGTGGTGTTCCATGCTGCCAAATTATCCGTGTGATGGCAGGTCCAAACAAAGTACCCTTCAATTTTTATTATTTTGTAATTTTTATTCAGAAGTTAGAAAAACGTATCTCCGTCCAATTTTTAAGGTTAATAGCCTGTTTTCCTATAAAACTGATTTTAACTTTTTACGAAACTTGGAAAAAATGTCTGTGTGTAATGCAGTAATCTGTTATATAATGATGGCAATGAAACAAAGGAATGAACTTGTGTACCTAGAAAGATTGAATTACGAAGTAATGTAAGCATACCTGTTTAATGATTGTGCTCATTTAATTAACGCGATGAAGCTGTGTCTTTCGATATTTTTATTCTGATGTGTTTTTCCTTTTGACTATAAACGGATTTTATTGTTTTTGTATAGTATGCTTTTGTGGACATTTTGTATGATCCGAATAAAGCTTGTTTGACTTGACTTGGCATTTGTGGTGGACCATACATTTACATTTTAACAAATATCATGGGTCTTGTATTGCGATTGTGATGCACTTATAGACAGCATTGCAACAAGTGGCATGTCATGGAGTTGGATACATGTGCTCTTATATACAGAAATACACATTCACACAGACAAACCAACATTCCACAGTTTGGATCAAGTTTTCATGCTTTTGGGTGGCACCCAGCATCTCATTGGACAGAGATGCCCCCTGCTTGTTGCACCTAATAAATATGTGAGAGCTGCATAGTCTCTAAGATCTGGTGTCTTAAACTACAAGGTTACAAACAGTGAGCGACCCAGAATACCCTTGAGGGCTTGGGTGATTATGATAGAAGGGTAAGAGTGCCTTCAAGGGAATTTGTTCACAAAAATTTACGTTATTTGAACCAAAATTAGGGGGATAAATTAATGATCCCAGTGTGAATTCAATCTTTCTACGGACACACTAACTCACAGCACAACATAAAACAAATCAAAACTACGTTAAACACGATAACAGACAAGGTGTATAGACAAAAGTTTTTATCAAAAAAATTATTGAATCAATATATACAGTAAAAACATAGGTCTGAAGGTATACAAATGATATAGGGAAATACCACACAACAGAACCTAAGAACACCTATCCAATACAGTACAATAAATGATACAAAAGGAAGAGGTGGAGGTCGACGTTTCGGTCTCTTTAGAAAATACTTTTTGAGACCATCTTCAGGACTGGAGTCAATAAAAACTGTATAATGACCAAACGTAACCTGAAACACAAATGTTTTAAGTTACATACAGTTCATAAATCAGTTACTCTTATCCATATCACCTTGAACACTAAACACTTAATATAATACCAATACACATATAATATAACATTCACATTACAACAAATACCATATAATATTTACACAAAACTCAAACAGGAATCTAATCGTCATTGCGTTGAATCCTCAACATTTTCACGGTTGTATTAATCACAGAGATTTACAATAGATGTGAGCAACCTCTGTGTTATAACAACATTAATCCAAAACTTTGCATGTTCTATATACAAAAAATGACTAAAGATCTCTAGAAAATCAATTACAGGAATCCATGTATTAACACAACTACATAAGTTAACACACTCTCTGATCGAATAGACATTTCAGAGGGCCAACTGAAAGGTTTTACCTTGATTTAAATCAGGAATAGTGAGGTTAATTCAAGAGGACGAACATCAAATCTGTAAAGGATCTGCGAGTCCTAAATGTAAACATAGTGAAATATTTTAGCCACTATTACTGGGATTCTAAACGGTGTCTACTGTTTTAATGTGTGCAAAAACACTTACTTTAATAGACTAACGAAGCTAGGCCAAGTAGAATATCCTGCATCTATATATTTCTTAATCCAGCGAATTGTAGGCTTGGCTGCACACGTTTTGAGGTGTGCTTAGCTTCCTTTCGGACAAAACCGATCTAAAAAATTATTATTTGCGTTTAGTGTCAGTGAACCATCATGAGATACACAATTATGTTAGCTACACGATCACCGGATTACCTAGCAATGCTGGAAGGCAACAATCTGCCAATACACGCAGGTCTCAGTTTTTAGGCAGGCATTAGAAAGATTTATTTCTGTTTAAAAAGAAATAACATTGTGACTAATTAGCAAAAGTCTATTATCAGTGTTTTGGCAATTAAAAAAATAATAGTTGCAGCCCAAGCTTACCCAGAGTAAAAACTCACTCCAAGCTTGCTAACGATTCGGAAAACTGTGGGCAAAGAGCAAAATAAACCACCGGTTAAAATTCTATCGCACTGCAGTAGTTTGAGACTAAAGAGGCAACACTGACACACAGCGCTTACCGTGATTAAATCAACGCGTATCAGCACCAAGGTCCTCTATGAGTCACAGGAGCAACAGGGTTACTTTTGCCCAATCGTTTTATAGCCACCTCGTTTGGAGCTCAAAATAGGACTAAAGAATCGGCGCCATGTTAAAGTGGTAAAAGTTACAATTGCCACGAAAACATGCGCACGGCCGCTTATTTCACGCATTTTGATAAGTATTTAGATCGTATCAAGGGGGCTATAGTTGGAACATTAAAACATCTATCACGGAGACGCATTGAATTTTATGTTATACAGTAATGATATCGGACTGAAAATGGGCGCCATATTTGAGTTATCGGAGTGACAATTACACCGAAAACATAGCAACATTTGTTTATTTAACCATTTAGACAGATATTTGTAGCATATCCAGGGAGCTATAGTTGGACCTCTAAAACAACTATCAAAAAGACACATTCCATTTTCATGTTCCACAGTAATGATCAAAAACTGAATCAAAGTCAAAAAACATTAGCAATCTGCACCAAAAGGGTCATCATATTATGCACAAAAGCATAAATATATGGAGTACAAACTATGACAATATTGTAATTTACATAATCGTCCAGTTGATTGCATTTAATATTGTCAGACATCAACACACACAAAAATGTATTGTACACCTATATATAGATACCAGAATTAGCTTGTGGATTCTACTGACAGACCACTATTGGCCCTAGCATCCATCCGATAGATTGAATCATACACATCCAAACATGACAGCAAAAAGGTTTCTAGACCGAATCGGTCAGAACCAAGAGCCACATTGCGTATGACATTATGTAGCCACATGGTTATTTAACCGCAAGGTGTGTTATATGTACAAACTGACAAGTCTTAGGGTGAAAATACAGTCTATGTTATACAGGCTAGCGAATGCCATTCGGTAGCTGAATTAAGACCTCTCTTCACAGTATCCGTGAGGCAGATTAGCTTGCCCTCTCTTAATGACAGTATTTGGTCAATGTTGCTCTGTCTTTTGTTTGGTTTTATAACTTCCAACACCCACCATAGCATGTCTGTTTCTTTATGGCCGAGTTGTAAATAGTGGTCAACCAGTGGAGCATTTTCCTTCCTACATCTGATTCGTGACTGGTGCTGCAGAATTCTTTTTTTAATTGGCTGAATGGTCTTTCCCAAATAATGTAACAGACATGGGCATTGGATGCAATAGACCACATTCGTGGTATTGCAGTTTGAAAAGTTTCTTGCCTTAAATTCCATATCATTGATTTTACATGATTTAACAGTTTTAGTTGTGGAGCAGGCCGCACAATTGTTGCATCTATGATGGCCCAATAAAGGAATAATTTGTCTCATGTTGTCAACTGTATTGACTGATGGAGCATTTTCATAAGCGTGCACCAACCTATCACGTAAGTTGGTCCCTCTCTTAAAGGCAAACAGTGGTTTTTTCTGTAATTCAGGAATAGATTGAAGCAGATTCCATTGTTTACAAACAATCTTTTTGATTGCGTTGGAATGAGTCCCAAAGGTGGATACACAAACGATATTCGGGGTGTTTTTTCGGTCTTTAACAGTTAAAAGAGCTTCTCTATCATTATACCATGCTCTTTTCATCGCTTTACGTAACAGTCTGGACGGATATCCACGAGACTGCAATTTGGTTTTAAGTTTTTGAGCTTCACAAAAATAATCAGTTTTAAAGGTGCAATTTCTTCGAAGACGAATGAATTGCCCAAACGGTAGCCCATCCTTCAGTGCCTGCGGATGGTGACTGGAAAAATGTAAAAGGGTGTTTCTAGCTGTTTCTTTGGTGTAAAGGCTAGTGTACAGTTTGTGGTCGGTGTCAATTTTTATGATAATATCTAGGAACGGCATCTCATTGGCACTGTATTCCATAGTAAATTGTAAATTGGAATTCCTAGTATTCAACCAGCGGTGAAAGTCTTGGAGTTGATCAACCGTGCCATGCCAAACCATGAACACGTCATCGATGTAACGCAACCATTTTCTGATATTCTCAGAGTAAGGATTCGAAGGATGCCAAAGATGTTGGTCCTCAAAACATGCCACATAAATGTTTGCTATGTCTGGGGCGAAAATAGCGCCCATGGCTACTCCTTTCTGTTGTTTAAAAAAGGAATTTTCGAAAAGAAAAAAGTTTTCACATAACGGAATTCTAATGCATTCTAAAATAAATGGTGTGGGTACAGTATGTGGTCTTACTCTAGAATCGAGAAGTTTACCCAGAATTTCAAGAACTTCTATCTGCGGGATGTTTGTATATAAACTCTCTATATCCATAGAGACTAATATATCGCACGATGCATCAAAATCAAATGTCTCAACTTCATTGATAACTGCAGTGGTGTCTCTGATATATGTAGGACGATCCACCGCAAAAGGTCTGATAAAATGATCAGAATATTGCGCAAGGGGTTTTAAAATTGAGTTGCAACCGCTAACGATTGGGCGACCTGGTGGTGCATCCAGGTTCTTGTGCACCTTGGGGAGCATGTAGATCACTGGAATAGTAGGTGATTTGTTTAATAAAATAAAAAAAAAAAAAAAAAAGCCTCCTTTTCATTCAACCACCCTCCCTCAAGGCCGCATTTACTCAATGCTGTAATTTCACCAATCAATCTCTTGGTAGGATTAGAAGTCAATTTCATGTAATGGCTTGGTACAGATAGCTGTCTCAACATTTCTTCGTTGTATTTGGACCTTGATAGAAATTGAAAACTTATTCAAGCGTCCACTCAAATATAAATCAAATCTACCTAAAGAGCAACATCTAGCCTTACAAAATCTTCAGCACCTACCTCATGCCCTATTCAAGCCAGCAGATAAGGGAGGGGGTATTGTGTTATGGGAAAGGTCCAAATACAACGAAGAAATGTTGAGACAGCTATCTGTACCAAGCCATTACATGAAATTGACTTCTAATCCTACCAAGAGATTGATTGGTGAAATTACAGCATTGAGTAAATGCGGCCTTGAGGGAGGGTGGTTGAATGAAAAGGAGGCTTCTTTTTTATTAAACAAATCACCTACTATTCCAGTGATCTACATGCTCCCCAAGGTGCACAAGAACCTGGATGCACCACCAGGTCGCCCAATCGTTAGCGGTTGCAACTCAATTTTAAAACCCCTTGCGCAATATTCTGATCATTTTATCAGACCTTTTGCGGTGGATCGTCCTACATATATCAGAGACACCACTGCAGTTATCAATGAAGTTGAGACATTTGATTTTGATGCATCGTGCGATATATTAGTCTCTATGGATATAGAGAGTTTATATACAAACATCCCGCAGATAGAAGTTCTTGAAATTCTGGGTAAACTTCTCGATTCTAGAGTAAGACCACATACTGTACCCACACCATTTATTTTAGAATGCATTAGAATTCCGTTATGTGAAAACTTTTTTCTTTTCGAAAATTCCTTTTTTAAACAACAGAAAGGAGTAGCCATGGGCGCTATTTTCGCCCCAGACATAGCAAACATTTATGTGGCATGTTTTGAGGACCAACATCTTTGGCATCCTTCGAATCCTTACTCTGAGAATATCAGAAAATGGTTGCGTTACATCGATGACGTGTTCATGGTTTGGCATGGCACGGTTGATCAACTCCAAGACTTTCACCGCTGGTTGAATACTAGGAATTCCAATTTACAATTTACTATGGAATACAGTGCCAATGAGATGCCGTTCCTAGATATTATCATAAAAATTGACACCGACCACAAACTGTACACTAGCCTTTACACCAAAGAAACAGCTAGAAACACCCTTTTACATTTTTCCAGTCACCATCCGCAGGCACTGAAGGATGGGCTACCGTTTGGGCAATTCATTCGTCTTCGAAGAAATTGCACCTTTAAAACTGATTATTTTTGTGAAGCTCAAAAACTTAAAACCAAATTGCAGTCTCGTGGATATCCGTCCAGACTGTTACGTAAAGCGATGAAAAGAGCATGGTATAATGATAGAGAAGCTCTTTTAACTGTTAAAGACCGAAAAAACACCCCGAATATCGTTTGTGTATCCACCTTTGGGACTCATTCCAACGCAATCAAAAAGATTGTTTGTAAACAATGGAATCTGCTTCAATCTATTCCTGAATTACAGAAAAAACCACTGTTTGCCTTTAAGAGAGGGACCAACTTACGTGATAGGTTGGTGCACGCTTATGAAAATGCTCCATCAGTCAATACAGTTGACAACATGAGACAAATTATTCCTTTATTGGGCCATCATAGATGCAACAATTGTGCGGCCTGCTCCACAACTAAAACTGTTAAATCATGTAAAATCAATGATATGGAATTTAAGGCAAGAAACTTTTCAAACTGCAATACCACGAATGTGGTCTATTGCATCCAATGCCCATGTCTGTTACATTATTTGGGAAAGACCATTCAGCCAATTAAAAAAAGAATTCTGCAGCACCAGTCACGAATCAGATGTAGGAAGGAAAATGCTCCACTGGTTGACCACTATTTACAACTCGGCCATAAAGAAACAGACATGCTATGGTGGGTGTTGGAAGTTATAAAACCAAACAAAAGACAGAGCAACATTGACCAAATACTGTCATTAAGAGAGGGCAAGCTAATCTGCCTCACGGATACTGTGAAGAGAGGTCTTAATTCAGCTACCGAATGGCATTCGCTAGCCTGTATAACATAGACTGTATTTTCACCCTAAGACTTGTCAGTTTGTACATATAACACACCTTGCGGTTAAATAACCATGTGGCTACATAATGTCATACGCAATGTGGCTCTTGGTTCTGACCGATTCGGTCTAGAAACCTTTTTGCTGTCATGTTTGGATGTGTATGATTCAATCTATCGGATGGATGCTAGGGCCAATAGTGGTCTGTCAGTAGAATCCACAAGCTAATTCTGGTATCTATATATAGGTGTACAATACATTTTTGTGTGTGTTGATGTCTGACAATATTAAATGCAATCAACTGGACGATTATGTAAATTACAATATTGTCATAGTTTGTACTCCATATATTTATGCTTTTGTGCATAATATGATGACCCTTTTGGTGCAGATTGCTAATGTTTTTTGACTTTGATTCAGTTTTTGATCATTACTGTGGAACATGAAAATGGAATGTGTCTTTTTGATAGTTGTTTTAGAGGTCCAACTATAGCTCCCTGGATATGCTACAAATATCTGTCTAAATGGTTAAATAAACAAATGTTGCTATGTTTTCGGTGTAATTGTCACTCCGATAACTCAAATATGGCGCCCATTTTCAGTCCGATATCATTACTGTATAACATAAAATTCAATGCGTCTCCGTGATAGATGTTTTAATGTTCCAACTATAGCCCCCTTGATACGATCTAAATACTTATCAAAATGCGTGAAATAAGCGGCCGTGCGCATGTTTTCGTGGCAATTGTAACTTTTACCACTTTAACATGGCGCCGATTCTTTAGTCCTATTTTGAGCTCCAAACGAGGTGGCTATAAAACGATTGGGCAAAAGTAACCCTGTTGCTCCTGTGACTCATAGAGGACCTTGGTGCTGATACGCGTTGATTTAATCACGGTAAGCGCTGTGTGTCAGTGTTGCCTCTTTAGTCTCAAACTACTGCAGTGCGATAGAATTTTAACCGGTGGTTTATTTTGCTCTTTGCCCACAGTTTTCTGAATCGTTAGCAAGCTTGGAGTGAGTTTTTACTCTGGGTAAGCTTGGGCTGCAACTATTATTTTTTTAATTGCCAAAACACTGCAAATAGACTTTTGCTAATTAGGCACAATGTTATTTCTTTTTAAACAGAAATAAATCTTTCTAATGCCTGCCTAAAAACTGAGACCTGCGTGTATTGGCAGATTGTTGCCTTCCAGCATTGCTAGGTAATCCGGTGATCGTGTAGCTAACATAATTGTGTATCTCATGATGGTTCACTGACACTAAACGCAAATAATAATTTTTTAGATCGGTTTTGTCCGAAAGGAAGCTAAGCACACCTCAAAACGTGTGCAGCCAAGCCTACAATTCGCTGGATTAAGAAATATATAGATGCAGGATATTCTACTTGGCCTAGCTTCGTTAGTCTATTAAAGTAAGTGTTTTTGCACACATTAAAACAGTAGACACCGTTTAGAATCCCAGTAATAGTGGCTAAAATATTTCACTATGTTTACATTTAGGACTCGCAGATCCTTTACAGATTTGATGTTCGTCCTCTTGAATTAACCTCACTATTCCTGATTTAAATCAAGGTAAAACCTTTCAGTTGGCCCTCTGAAATGTCTATTCGATCAGAGAGTGTGTTAACTTATGTAGTTGTGTTAATACATGGATTCCTGTAATTGATTTTCTAGAGATCTTTAGTCATTTTTTGTATATAGAACATGCAAAGTTTTGGATTAATGTTGTTATAACACAGAGGTTGCTCACATCTATTGTAAATCTCTGTGATTAATACAACCGTGAAAATGTTGAGGATTCAACGCAATGACGATTAGATTCCTGTTTGAGTTTTGTGTAAATATTATATGGTATTTGTTGTAATGTGAATGTTATATTATATGTGTATTGGTATTATATTAAGTGTTTAGTGTTCAAGGTGATATGGATAAGAGTAACTGATTTATGAACTGTATGTAACTTAAAACATTTGTGTTTCAGGTTACGTTTGGTCATTATACAGTTTTTATTGACTCCAGTCCTGAAGATGGTCTCAAAAAGTATTTTCTAAAGAGACCGAAACGTCGACCTCCACCTCTTCCTTTTGTATCATTTATTGTACTGTATTGGATAGGTGTTCTTAGGTTCTGTTGTGTGGTATTTCCCTATATCATTTGTATACCTTCAGACCTATGTTTTTACTGTATATATTGATTCAATTATTTTTTTGATAAAAACTTTTGTCTATACACCTTGTCTGTTATCGTGTTTAACGTAGTTTTGATTTGTTTTATGTTGTGCTGTGAGTTAGTGTGTCCGTAGAAAGATTGAATTCACACTGGGATCATTAATTTATCCCCCTAATTTTAAACTACAAGGAACAGAAGGGTTGCCCTGTTGGAATCTGGATTTGCACCAAAGAGCTTTTCCTCTGAATGACTTTGCCTGCTGCACGATCTGGTACTACAGCCCTGAGGACTGGGCTTTGCTTCAAGAAGGTTTAAGGAGTGGACTCCCTGCAAGCTACAGGTTAACAGAGCCCACCAGCATCATCTCCACCAAATGTCCCCATCCTGTCCAGTGGACTTTTAAGGATTTGGCCAGGTGCCTTGTGGGAATTATGGTCCCGGCATTTCAGGCATCTAGGACCATCTAGGAGATTCCTGACCTTTGGATTGGTGATTTGGACACTATGAATATATAAGCAACTACTGAAGTTTGGAGAACTTTTGTGGAAAAGCTCCATGAGGTGACCAACCCAACGTCACGTGGAAAGCTGAATACCTTCACCCACAACCCGGCCAGACTTTAGATTTGTTCCACTGAATGGGCCGGAACTCCAGACTTCCAGGATTTGATTGGGGTCTTACAGGAAGTCAAGCTGGCGCACCCTCTCTGAATCTAGCCTGCTCTGGAGGGTCGAGTGACATCTGAAGAAAAATCTCTAGAAAAGTGTGGAGGTAAAATTTTGTCTGAGGCTTCCTGCTTAGTGTATACGACCAATGCTCCATTATGACCGGTCTCAAACTTTGACTTTGTTCCAGTCAGCGCGACCAGATGCCCTAGAGAGGCACTATATCTATTTAATTACTAGAAAGTAATTACACTTTAAAATTCATATTTCCGGTACCCTACATTGCATTTTTTGTTTTGGTGTCTATCTTTTCATAAAAATATTTCCTGTTTATAAATTGGTGTGGGATTTTTATTGTGTGTTGTATCTACTTTATTTGATGTATTGGTGTTTTTTAATGTTTTGCATTCCGGTGTCCTAAGTTAGGCCCGAATGCTCGTTGCCAGCTACCAAAGGTTGAGCAAGGGGCTAATTTAGTGGACCCTATACCCTGTTGGTGGCCTTATTCCTAGTGGTAGGTGCATACTTACCCCTACCAATAACCCACTTTCCAACAAGGAGGTAGTATGATTAGAGACTAGACAAATGTACACTTCTGTTACTGCATTAAAATGAGGTATGTTGTTCACATGTAAGTATTTTCTGTGTTATTCACTATAAAAAATATAACCTGTACGCAGGAGTAATACGTTATGCTAACATCTTACCTATAAAGTAGTGAGCATTTGCTAGAGTCCATACCTACAGTATAAAAATGGCCAATACGAGACAAGTGAAATTGATCCAATTAAATAGAATGTGACTGACGCTTTGGCAGCAACAATTGGTTCTAATCACCAAATTTAATTTTATTGAGAACAAATCAAATAAAATATTATATAATTGAATGTTAAACTATTTGAGTATTTGTAGCAAAGAAACAGAAACTTGAAATAACATTGCCTGCAGACTGGAATACATCTTTTAATTTCTTCGTTCTGGATTAGGAGCGAAAATTGTCGATAGGCTTAAAAGTATAGTGACATTTACAGTGCAGTGAAAAAAAATCAGAGGACATTGCCTGTCACTCAGTGCTTAGCCTTTAAATAGAGACTTTAAGCCCAAGTTCCCCCCTTTATATAACATTGAAATGCATTAAATTAATTGTTACAACTTTTCAATTAAAACTGTGATCTAACCCATGGTGTATTGCACGAATAGGTCCTCTTTTTCCAGCAAAATGTAATTCAGGGTTCAATTTCATGTATTTTTAATTCATTTTCCATGTATAATTATAGCCTAACATTGCCAATTGAAGCATGGCATGGCAAGTAGGAAGGAACATGATAAGGAAATGCAAAAAGATGACACCTTGACAATATGTCAATGTTGTACAAGTTCAGCATTGGACTCGGAATACCAATGAGATACGCTTGAAATTCCAGGGATTCACAGGACGCTCTCAAGAAATAATACCATTGTGCAGGTTACCACTCTGTTCAGAGCGCAATACGTTTCTGAAGGTTTTATGGGCGTAAGCACAGAATAGATGCACTGCGATTATGATACAGTGCATATTAATAAAGCAGGGATCTGAGGGGATGTAGTGAAGAGAGAGAAGGAAAAAATGAAAAAGCTACTTAAAAAGCAAAATCACCTTCAGATATGTTAAGGAAATTATGATTAGCTGAAGGATTGTGGCTGAGGCATGAGACGTGCAGACAACGAGCAAAAGGAGCCGAACAGTATTACCAATGATATTTCAGTATTTACAACACAAAAAACTCAATTATAAAGGCCTCGTTGAATTTTGACATCCATGCGAATCACTGTTTGCATGGGTATCAGAATTATGAGAATGTCAGAAAAATCTTTAAGTAAAGGGTCATACAGACTGTGGTTGGTTCTGCATGTTATGATCAGGATCACACTTGGACAGAAACCAGGTCCGGCGCCCCCCCAAAAAAGTGACCCATGTTTAGGTGACTTTGTGGCTGCAGTTTTGAATTTGTAAAGACACACAGTATAGGTGTTTTGCAAGGTATGGAAGGAAAACTGCATAGATTTGAGCTTGTTGAAGGCAATCAAAGACCATAAAACAGGCCAACAAACAGCTAAAAAATAACGCCCACCCACTGACTTGTCAGACCAGCCCATCGGTCACAGTCAGTTTGCCCCATAGGTCAGTCCGAACCTGGTTATGCTCCATTATAATCATCATTTCTGTTTTATACAGCGTCCAATAAATAGTCAACATTCGGGTATCGTTATTTGTCGGATGTGATAAACAGCAAGGCAAATAAAAGCACTCGTAATTGAGGCCAACGTGATGACTGGAGCCCAATGATGAGCTGCAGAAGGGCAAGCAGAGGATAACTGGCTAAAAAAGAATGAGCAATGAAGAAACTTTTTTTAAACGATTTGATTAGTTATGGTTCTTGCTAAAGCACATTTAAAGCCTGACTATAGAGTGGCAGAGCCTCTAAAATTCACGTTAGAGTTTATGTGCCAGGGTGGTAAAAATGGGCAAGTTATAAGGCTGGCACCAGGGCAAACTGCATTTAAAGGCTAAATTAATGTATTTAGAACATTTTAGCAATAGGATGGTAGATAATGTTCTAAGAGATCCGAAACAGGAATGGAGTATCTTTTGAGGCTGCCCCCTATTAAAAATGGCAATGTAAATAGGAAGTAGAGCCAACATTAAGACCAGGGAATACCTAGTCTTAAATTGGGGAAACGAGGAGAAATGCTTTATTACTCCTCGTTTTTGCTTTTTCCATGGAAAATGCAAAAAGCTTTGCTTTGTCTATGTACAGGAAGGCTCCCTTCCTACTCTTAACAATTTTTTCTAATGACATTTTGAATTTTTATGTGTGCTGCATTAAGCAGCACACATACAAGTGACAAAATGGCATTTAAAGATTGTTTATGTCCAGGAAGGAGGACCTTCCTGAACACAAGAAATCTTTCTCCTGCACGCAGACACCCTTGCACTATGGTGCAAGGATGCCTGAGTTGGCTCTACACTGCTAAGTGTAGTGCCAGTGCAGGGGGAAACGCAAGGCTGCACCATATTCTCGTAAATATAGTGCAGCCTTGCTTTCTGAAGTGGCGGAGTGAGGCGTTAAACCATGACGGCTAACGCCTCACTTCACCACTTCAATTGTAAATATCCCCCTAAATGTGCCTCAGCAAAATATGAGTTTTATAAGGAGAACAAGAGTTATATTTTGGAGTATAGAGAAAGAAATCCAGCCAACAAAAAAGGTTCCTATTACTGTAGGATGGCAATGTCTTGCCTGATTTTAGTAAAATTCAGAACAATTATTCTATTTTAAAGCACACTTTGTAAAAAAAATGTATTGATATTTGGAGTTACATGCTTTGTTCTGACACTTTATTAATAAAGTATGTGATGTACATATTATTTTTTTTTCTTTTACCCTCAAATAACATATTTTAAATTGGCATAAAGCTCAGTCATTATCCAAAGTCTTCCTGTAGCTCTTGGTACATGTTCTATGGGATTTTTACACTCAAGTTTAGTCTCAATCATGGGAAACGTTTAGTGTGATATTAATTGTTCTTCAAGCTAATATTCCAAGAGCAATCCTGGTTACATATTCCATATTATTAGTCCATGGCTCGTTTTTATTACATTTTCATTTTAAAGTTTGTCTACAGCCTAGATTGCCAGTTTTCAGTTTAATTGTTTATCATAGTTGATTTACTAAACTTGAACACTGAACATGCCCAAGGTATCTGCCCACCTGGTATCAACTCCTGGGACTTCAGCCCAAACCCAGCAGCTCATATGCAAATGCTTCAAACAGACAATCAAGCTGGAGATAATTGTTTGCTGCTCTATTGGAAGGACTTCCATCTCAGATGAATATCCAACACATAATATTTACGTCTCAACAGAGAACTATAGAAAAACAAAAACAAACATGGGTGAAACCACTTGAATTTATCTCAGATACAGACAATTGCAATCCATCCTTGTTTTGCCCCAAAGGCCACTCCATACTGAGATCGCCTACATTCAAATCAGACTTAGCCGTGCTTCATCAGGAACAGTCGAACTGCATGACCACAGACCGTCTAGTCAAGAACACATGCAAACCCCAAACTGGCTTCTGCCTGTCTGCCTTATTGGGTCTCATAAGTGAGGTACAAATAGAACAAATAAGGTAACACATCTGTGAGGAAATATGCAGCGGCCAAGAGGGAGTGCTCAACAACTACTCTTACCAAAAAAATTATTATGGATATCTGAATTTTCTTCATCTACAGTGATTAAATAAAGAACAATGCTGGCCATGTTTTTGTGAAAATAGAGCTGAAACATAATACGCAACATATTCAAGTTCCTCTAGGTGTGGGAAATACAGATAGGATATTATAACCTGATAAAAAAGGGTATTCTGTGTGCTTCCCAGAAGATTAGTTAATCATGGACTAAATTCCTCACAATTCCCATTAATTGAACTTTTTTATGAAACTCACGAAAATTAGGGACCAACAGGAAATTGAAGCTAAGAAAGCCTCAAGGAAAGAACAGAGATAAATCTATATGATACCTTCAAGGGGACGACCCCCTACTAGTCTCCAAAATGTAAGTAATTAATTTATACGAAAAAACAGGTACTACTCAGCCTTCTCAGTAAATGCAGTCCAGACACAAGTTCATGCATCTCAATGTAGAAGAAAGAGCAGTGGCGGCCGGCATGACTCGCGGATGGGGAGGCAGGCAGAAGGGGTCGCGAGAGGGAGTCATGGGGGGATTTATAAAAAAAAACATACCTTGAGGCCAGGTCCCGCGTATCTGTTCCTGCTCACCTGTCTCATACTCCGGGAACAGAAAGCAGACAGCCAGGCTCCCTCCCCTAAGCCAATCACAACAGCAATACAGCGTTGTGATTGGTCTGAGCGCCGTGGCACGGCACTCAGCCAGGGTCTAGAGGGGTGGGCATGTTCTCCAAGCAGGTTGTAATGCAGCTTGCATGAAGAATGGGGAAAGTACCCATAACTGGTTTGGGCGTCCCGAAAGGACCGATCAAAAAATCATTGCACACTTAGTAGTGGGCACACTACTCTGCCCCAGCTCCGAGAGTAGAGCAGCACCGACAAAGCAAAAGGACACGAAGCATAAAATAATAATAACTCTAAGTTATTATCATTTTATGTCTCTACTTGTCACTGCTTAAAAGCAGTGGGGTGACGCTCCTCCGTCAAAGTGGAGGCGTCGTCACTGGGAGAGATAAACACGACAAAAAATTGAGGTACGTAGAATGCACAAAAGACTGGAAGCATGATTTATGAACTTATAACAGAGGAAGTTTGAGTATTCAATCACGGAATTAAATATGTTTTTTATTTCAAGATTTATATGATAAATGACCTCGATTATCCACATTTTACGCATTTATATATGTTTATTTATTGGCCCGTACATACCTGGAGGCTAATATTTCTTTATGTTATGTTCTATTTGATAGCAAATATCAGTATTTTCCCTAGAAACGAGCTAAGCTCGGAACACGTAGGGAATCGTATATAAAAAGTGTATGTTTCACTATTTAAAGATTGGAAGTAAAAGTGTGGTATGACATTTTAAATTTAAAGGATTCCCTAGAAAAACCGAGTGGACCTTTTTTATTGGTTGATGGGCATCATTACCAGGAAAACATTTGTTGAATTTTTGACTGACTAACAGGGGGCATGGAACCCATTTCTTGTCATACGTGTTGCACCTGGTGCAACTAACTTACAAAAAAACGATGATTGGTATTTGCTTGATTTAATCACAGTCATTAGTAATTACTTGTCCTACATTGGAATCTATTGGTATTTGGGCCACTTCGCCACTCCAGACAGACCTATGGCATACTATTAAACTTGGGATCCTATAGAAACAGTCCAGCCCGAACTACCACTCCATGCGGCCAATAGATAGGAACACAAGCAACACCAGACCAAAACTATGAATAATTTTCAGAAATGGTATTGTATTTATGGCAGACATTTCTTACATTTCTTCATTTCTTAAACTGGCACATTTTGTTAACGTATTCAATTTCCAATTATTATATCTTGGAGAAATAGGGTCATTTATTGGAATGACTTGGATTCTTTTTTAATTGTACTAACTAAAGTCTCTACTCTGTAAAATATACTTCAATGTGCCTGGTGGAAGAATTTATATCTTCATGCAGAGATTTGAGCCTTTGTTACCAATGATAGAGTAGAAATCTCTGCAGTTTACCGTAACAAAACTGTTAGGACTATGAGTAACATTAAATTGTATTAGAAAGAAACTTCAGTAAGTAGGACAGTTTAAATAATATATATATATATATATATATATATATATATATATATATATATATATATATATATATATATATATATATATATATATATATATATATATATTCACTGAAAAAACCATAGGTTATAGACCATATATAGTTAGGAATTAGCATTTACAAAACCTTGAAAATTCACTGAAAAAACCATAGGTTATAGACCATATATAGTTAGGAATTAGCATTTAAAAAACCTTATTTTACTCACACAAAACCATTGAAATTCCATATATAGTTAGTTGTACTAACTATATATCGCGCACCCGCAATCCACTGCTGATCATGTCACATATTACATCATTCATGACATGGTCAGTGACATCACTGATGACATCACTGATGACATCTCAAAGGACATCACTGATGACATCACTGATGACATCTCAAATGACATCACTGATGACATCACATCACAACTGAATGAGTGGATGTATAAGTGTCTGAATGAAGGTTTTAGTAGGTGCGTGACTGACTGTATGAGTGAGTGATTAAATGTGTCTCACTAAATGCATAGGTTAGTGACTAAACTGTCTTAATTTGTGCATCATTATGTCTGGTATTCTGTAAACTGCTGCATGTGTTGATCAGTAGCTATATGAGTAACTATATGGGTTATTGATTGATTGTCCAAGTATTTGTATGGGAGACTGAGTGTGTGTGTGGCTGGCTGGGAGATGTGTGACTCTGTGCAGATCAATGTGTTCTTGTATCAATGATTTATAAGAGAGTAAGTATGTGTTAGAATATGTTTGAAAATGTAAGGTACTCTATGTTTAACTGTATAGATTAGAAAATGGAAGTGTGATTGATTCTTTACAGGACTGACTAGGTGTGTGAGTAACTCCAAGGATGAGTGGCAGAGTGTGAGTGTCTGTATAGGGTGTATGAGTGCATATGATAGTGTTGTAAAGATGAGTGATTGTATGTATGAATGATTGTATGGGTGAATGAGTGAATGTGTGTGTAGACGTAGGAATCAGTGAGTGCGTATGTAGTAACTAGTATTGGTGTGTCAATTGTTTAAAAAAATATATTCTGTATTTAACACTGGGTGTAACAGAGGTTATATTAAAGTGTGAGGAGATGCATTGTATTGTCACATGAATGATATCATCAGTGATGTGACCATTGATGTCAAATGAGATGTCATCAGTGATGTCATTTGAGATGTCATCAGTGATGTCATTTGAGATGTTATCAGTGATGTCATTTGAGATGTTATCAGTGATGTCATCAGTGATGTCATTTGAGATGTCATCAGTGATGTCATCAGTGATGTCATTTGAGATGTCATCAGTGATGTCATCAGTGATGTCATTTGAGATGTCATCAGTGATGTCATCAGTGATGTCACTGACCATGTCATGAATGATGTAATATGTGACATGATCAGCAGTGGATTGCGGGTGCGCGATATATAGTTAGTACAACTAACTATATATGGAATTTCAATGGTTTTGTGTGAGTAAAATAAGGTTTTTTAAATGCTAATTCCTAACTATATATGGTCTATAACCTATGTTTTTTTCAGTGAATTTTCAAGGTTTTGTAAATGCTAATTCCTAACTATATATGGTCTATAACCTATGGTTTTTTCAGTGAATTTCATTGGTTTTTTAAAAGCTAATATCTATAGCTGTAAAATTTATTCTTCTTTAAATCCAAAAATATATTTTATATGTTTATTAATAATTTTTTTTTAATATTTTTTTTTATTTCGCTCCCGGTCCGCGAACCGGGAAGCTTCCCGTTAGCTCACTTTGATTCCGCGACCCGGTCCGCGAACCGGTAAGAAATCAACATAGTGACGGTATCGCGTTGCCGCGTAATGCGTCTTATGACGTACTGCGTTAGCGCACCCGGAAGTGCCCCGGGGCGCGGACCGAGGCGCGAAACGCAGCTCCCCGGAAGCGATCCGCGGCGCAAAAGCGCGACGTATCGCGTTGCCGCGAAATGCGTCTTGTGACGTATCGCGTCAGCGCACCCGGAAGTGTCCCGGGGCGCGGACCGAGGCGCGAAGCTTAGCGACCCGGAAGCTAACCGGGGAGCGTTCCGCAGCGCGTAACATGAGCGTGAGAGGTCATGTGACTTGTTAATAAAACTTTTCATTGGTTCATTTCACTTTTGGTTTCATAATGATGGAAGGCTAGGTCAGGTGACCTAAAAATAACACTTTTCATTGGTTGAGAAGTATTGTTTTTTCCCAAATGATGAAAACCCCTCCTTCTTTCCTCACTCTGACTTTCATCATTGTGAGAGGAAGACCTATTTTGCTTGTTGGAAAATGGCTTCATTGGTTGCTTCAGCTGGTGGACCCCCACCACCACCACCACCTCCTCATGGGAAGAGAGGACCACCTCCCCAGGTGATTACCAACACTGAGGAGGAAGATGAAGAAATGGATGAGGAGGGAGAAGAATCACAGTTCTTAGAGGAGTTGCCCCGGGTTTCCAGAAAGAAAGCCAGTTTCATCTGGCAGTTTTTTTCGATGCCTCGTGGCCAAAAAAAAGTCAACGCGAGGTATGTCACCTGCCTCATATGCAAGGAACAATTGTCCAGAGGGACGGACAAAAAATATAGCTATGGAAATCACACAATGCATAGGCACATGACAAGGAAGCATCCCCTAAATTACAGCCGGGCGGAAATAAGGGATATGCAGGACAATCCAAGACCAACTACTGTGGCCAGACCAACAATACCGATTTCTCTAACACCAGAAGAGGCACGGGAAACTGTGCCAAATATTCAAGAAAATTTTGGGCACATGATTCACTTATGTATGCACTGTCGTGCATTAGAAGCTTGTGGCAACATGAGCATCAATGCACTCAACCTGGCGTATGAACACCATGATTGCCCTAACCGCCCCCAGTAATTTTTTTTTGCTCCTGTTGAGCCCTTTTCAACGCCTGTTTTTTGTTGTCCCCCCCCAAAAAAAAACCAAAACAAATATAAAATCGTTCAAAAAATACAAAAAAAACAAAAAATAAAAAATAAATAAAAAATAAATATAAAACAACAAAAATATAAAAAAAAAAGT
This sequence comes from Lissotriton helveticus, assembly GCF_964261635.1. Classification (NCBI taxonomy): domain Eukaryota; kingdom Metazoa; phylum Chordata; class Amphibia; order Caudata; family Salamandridae; genus Lissotriton; species Lissotriton helveticus. Next base: position 2,116,509,100 of record NC_136057.1, on the reverse strand, counting down.
TATTTTCAGAACTACCTTCCCTTTCATAAAAAATTGCTAGAATGTTTAGCACTCTGGCAAGCTCTATTTCTTTTGGTTCGCTTCCGGGTTAGCTTCCCGGTACGCGGACCGGAAGCTAACCAAAAAAATAAAAAAATAAAAAAAAGTGTAAGTATAAGGAAAGTAAACAGAGAGTGATGTTAAAAGAAAGACAGCTATAGGGAGTAAAGAAGAGATACTGTTTAATAGATCTATTTACCGAAGAAAAGACAGAAGAGGGTATAATTGTGAAAAACAAAATAGATAACGAAGTGAAAGAAAAAAAAAGAGAGTATAACATTAACAAAGAAGAGTTTCTTGGAGAATGTGAGTGAATGTTCAAAATAAGATTAAAACATGAGGAATAACAGAGAGAAAAAATAGAAAACAGAAAACAAAAAATAACAGAAAAAGATTAATTGAAACAGCAAAGAAATGTAATTAACATAGAGCCATATCATCAACATAGGCAATAAAAGTTTTGCAGCTTTTATTGGCAGAAATGTGTCGCTAAAGCTGCTTTTGTGGCAGAAAACTGCCACTAAAACCACTTTTGCACCAGTTTTCTGCCAATAAAAAGAGCAATAATTTTATTGGCTGTGTTCATAATATTCCCCTTAGTGTGCTTCAACTACACAGAGAAAGCATTATGAACAAGTAGTGATAGAGTGATCAGTCAAAGACACTAAGAGTAATAGAGACGCAGTGAGTGAACAAGAGTGAGGAACTATGAGAAGAGAGGGACTGAGAAAAAGAGTGGAAGGAGTTGAGTAAGTAGGTAATAGAGAAAGGAATGAGGGAAGTAGCAAAGGCAGGAAACTGAGGGTTAAAGAAATGAAGCAGTGGAACTAATAGTAGTTAAATGTGATAGAAATGTAACGAAAAGAGCGCAAAATATTTACCTTATAATTGTCGTTAAATTACTCACTTTTTGTTTTTATACTTTCAATCTGTGAAAGAGAGAACAAACATTTGAAAAATATTAAAACATGTATTTAAAAATTAGAAAAGACAAGGGAAAAGATTGAAGGACAAACAGTTTTTCAACAACTTTGACACTTACAGAAGCTTCTGCTTCTCCAGGCCCCCTACACAGTCCTAAAGATATACATTTTAAACTAACAGTATCTTGATGCAGATGAAGTGAGGCCTATCTTAAAACATGGTGCATCTTTTGCATTGCTGTTGTTTCAGAAAAGTGTCGCAAGACACTAAAATTTTAAATAATTGCTTCAGGATGCCAATAAGATGTCTACTATCCAGAGGTTTGTTTGAGGTGAGGCCTACTCAGGGTTGCAGATGAGATTTACACTTGTTGAAGAGTACAGAGGAGATAATACATGTGAAGGTCTACCAATGAAGTGAGTCATGTCCACTGCACTCTTCAACAAAGTCCAAACCTCCTATGTTTCCCTGGACAGACCTAAACTTGATCTGCACAATGTGATTCGTAATGATAGGAAACACAGGTGATGTAATTGAAATACGTGCAATTTATTTTGCTCATTTCACAATCACATCACTTGTGTTTCCTTTGCTTAGATATCTCATTGTGCAGATGTAGTCTAGCATATGAAAGAATACGCAGAAGTGCAGCACTGCATGCAACAACTTTGACACTTACAGAAGCCTCACCTTCTCCATGCCTCCTACACAGTTCTACATATACATCATAAATGCAAACAGTACAGAATTAATTATACATGTTAAATGGTTTATTTTTGCTGTTCTCAGAATGTATCAAAATTCACTAAAAACAGTGACTTGAAGGTATTCATCATATAACAGCGGGGAAAAAAAACCACAATCAAAATGATTGTGTTTAAAAAACCCATACAACATCAGAAATCAAAATTTAGAACTCCTTAAAGTTAACTTACTTTCCATGACGTCCAAGGATGTCCTATGAACAGCTTACACTCTTTTGTGCTGTTATTACTTTCAGCCCGCCACTTTCTGAAAGAAAATCTCCATCGTTTTTAAAAACACGTTACATGCAATAAATGACTTCTTGCTCTCTACCACAAGTTTCCACAAGGCCAAATCTGGTCAGAGCCATTTATAACTCTTGGATTTCTTGTAAGCCAATCCCGTCATTTGGCATTTCCGCAACTTTCAGAATTAAAATGTTGAAGATCATTTTCACAATCCTGGAATAGTAATGTCTTCCCCTTCTTGCTCAGTCATGTTCTACATTTCCTATGACACTGATACTGCTTACTATGAAGCAGACTTACACTACCTCTATGACTACTACAATTATTTAATTCTCTACATCACTTTTAATCACAAAGCAATGTAAAACAGTAGACATCATTGCAGACTTACATTCCCTCTACTCCATGTTTTGATTGGCTGCTTCAATTAGCTTATAAAAAGAAACAGTTTTTCTGAACTCATTCAAAGTGCACGTATTTCTCCATGACGTCCAGTCCTATGGTTAGAAGTTATGTCTCTGAACTACACTTATCCTCAAGGCCAAATTGTGTAGGAGCCATTAGAACTTCTTGAAATTCCACAGAGCACATCCCGAGATTATTTCCCTAAAATTTTGGTTTTAAAAACACCAGGTAAGAGTTTTTAAGGTCATACGGCAATTTTTTTTTGAAAATTAAAACAGAATCATTGCAGAATGACCAGCCATTTCTAGACTTTAAATAAGCTATGTAATGTCCTGATGTTATTGAAGGGCCGTCATGATATATAATTGCTGCAGTTACAAAAGTCCTTCCTGATATTGACAACTGCGAAGCTACAAAATTTTTAATTAAAGTTGTCAATTTTGTTCCATCAGTCCTACATCGTTGGAACATTAAAATGACATACTGGCCATATGTTCGTATAAATAATGTGGACATCATTTCAGATTTACATTGGCTACACTCCATGTTGTGATCAGCTGCTTTTACTAGCTTATTAAAGGAGACTGATTTACTGTCTGGCAAAGTTAAATATATAAATCTTTCTGAGTCTACACTAGTAGTACTTGATACCATACAGTTCTCGCAGTCATGCTGCCATTGATAAGAAAGTCCAAACAGCTGATCTACATCTACACCTTCAGCATGTAATACATCAAGCATATACATTAAAAACTCCTGACAATCTTGCTGAATATTTTGAGAGAATTGTGTTTGGCCTGAACATCTGTCTAACAGATTTCGAATTTCAGACACACTTTCTATGTTTCTTCTATCAGTGCTACATTTCTCTAACACAGAATTTAACAAACTGCAAAATCTTTGATCAGAATTGACCACAATCTCTTCTTTTACATTTTCTAGAGAAAACAAAACATTAACCACTACATTAGCATAGCAGTTGACACCAGAACTGTTTTCAAATTGAAAACCAACAACATCTTCAACAGAATCCTTTTTGTTTCTGCTAGTAATTTTAGGTTTATCGACTTTTCGTCTTTTTGCTACAACCTCCCCAGTATTGGTCACATTTCTTCGTTTCCAGCCTACCACACGTTTCTCAAACAAAGGATACTGAGGCAAATGTGGCGCATACTCTCTTCTTAACCTATTGTATTCCTTAACACAATCTAGATCAGCACAAATGTTTGTGACATCACACTCAATCAAGTACAATCCCGATAAAGTTCTAACTCGTGACAATGCCACATATGCCATACCCTCCTTGAACACAGAACTGCCAATATTCACCAATGCACTGTCTACACTTAAACCTTGTGATTTATGGATTGTCACCGCATATGCCAAGCAAACAGGAAACTGCTTACGGCGAACATATAAGTCTTTTACAAGCAAAAATCTAGCAGAACAACGAGCAATTAGCTGTACTTCCTCAATGCCATCAAATTTAATTTTTAAAAATTCAATTCCATCTCTATTTCTGTATTTCACAAAATCAACAACATTACCCATTGATCCATTTACCAGACCTCTTTCAACATGTAAATTCCTTCTTAAAATTATACGGCAGTTCAAGCACACATTCAGAGTCTTTTCAAAACCTGCAGTTTTAGATATACTCTTCTCTAATGAATCCAATTTTGTTTTCAGATTCTCAGACAAAACAATTGTTGATCCCATATGCTCTACTCTGTCAATAGCTTCCAGTTTCACAATCTCTTGCTTTTCTAAATGCAACATTTTGTTGTTAAATTTGGCACATTCTGCAAGAGTTGGCATCAAACATATTCCAGATTTCTTCTCAGTAATTTTCTGAAAAATATTCTCAGGCACAACATCTTGTTCTGGATATAAATTTGACAGTAATCGTGCATGTAAAGCTTCTTTCCCATGCTCGGTCACTTTTCCAATTCTAACATCTTGTAGAATAGTCTTGTAAACTTCATCCTTCGCCTGACGCATATTTTCATGCAGTTCAGCATAATTGAAGTTTAACCATATATTGACGTTGCCAATGCTGCCTAGGCACTTCCTGGTATCTTCATGCGTGAGCATTTTGAACACAGGTTGCCCTTTCACTGGTGTCAGCTGCAGAAGATCTCCGAAAACAATGATGTGTTTGCCACCAAATAACACATCATACTCTGTTTTGAGAACTTCTTGCATTCTCAAATGCACAAAGGCAAGCATGACATTGGAAACCATGCTTACTTCGTCAATGATAAGAAGTTTCATTTTCCTCAAGATTCTTGAAACTTCAAAACAAGCATCTCCAGATAGCTTGTGATATTGTAATTTGTTGTCATGCTCCACTGGCAGCATCAGTAAACGATGTAAAGTAATCCCTTTAATATTATGTGCTGCCAGTCCAGTTGGAGCAGTGACAACACAAGACAGCGATGACTCTGTCCTTTCCTGCAAATAGCATGAAATTGCTTTAATGAGGAAACTTTTTCCAGTTCCCGCTTCTCCACTTACGTACAGTCGGACAGGCTTCAACGACGTACATGAGCACTCTTTCTTATCATGACTTAATCCATGATCAATTTGCATGGTAACTTCGTCATATATTTTCCTCTGCTCAACGTTGAGTTGTCTTTCCAACTCTTCTAAGTTAACCGCATCCTCTTGAGCATGTGCCATGGCTCTTTCCACTTCATTCATGGCAGTGGCAGCTTCATTTTCGATAACAGGTCCTCCTAGTGGATCCTGACTCAATGAAGCAGAACTCTGACTGTCCTGAGAACTGTCTCTGGCAATCTCGGCTGCAATCGTTGCTTCCTGCTCAATTTCCGCATTCAACATTTCTACATATTTGGGAAAAGCAGGACATTCTATGGTCTCCTTGGCGGCATTGAAAGAGTCTTCGTAACAGAGGAAATCTCCAAGCAGTTCCTCTTCTGCACGCCAAGGCTTGAAAAGTTGCAAAAGTGCTAAATAGAAAAACTCCTTTTTTTCAGGAGATTCGCCACTCAATTTTCGATGTTTTACCAAGTGGCATTTTCTTTGCTTGACCAGACATCCCTCACTTCCTATTACAGCATACACTCCTTTCTCAGTATCTTCTTTGATGTTCCTCTTGAATATGTAATTTTGAAGAACCTCATACAGACAAACATTCTCGAGGTGAATGCTTCGATTTGGATAATATGTATCCAACATGTTGGTCTTCAAAATGTCGGTACTGTTTGGCTCCTTTTCCGCCAAATACTCAATTTCCCGCACAGGTTTGAGAACTCGATTACGCGTTGCAGCAAGACCAAGACTCGCCCAAACGATACTCCTGGACTTGGCATAGAGACTTGCTGAAGACAACCGGTCAGAACATTCGTACGCTCCGATTTCTCGATGCGACAACATCTTCAGACTGAAACTGTACAACTTCTTGCTGAGGCTCTTTTCATGGGAAATGTCCTCCCACATATCCTTCAATTCTGTCTTCTCTTTTTTGGTGATGTAAGACGTCACATACCGAGCCACAGCCATACAGTTATCAGCCACAAACTGTATATCCATGTTAGCATTCCACATGGACAAAATCACCGGGTTGTAGTCGTTGATGTACTTGGACTCTTCGTTCCTCTTCAAATTGTAAGTGTTTTTAGGTGATTTCTTCATGACATTGTGTCGCAGCGAAGACATCAAACTGTTTACTCTTCCTTTAGAAATCACCGGTCGTGGAAAGCCGGAACGACATTTAGTGTAGAACTTGTCCTTGTTTCGGAATTTACGACGGCAGTACTTTCCACATCGATGGCTTTGGAAACGCAGAACTTTTTCTCTTAGGCTTTTCTTCTCCTTTGCGTTTGGAACAGCACACGTAGAATACTGTTGGATGAAACTCATCACTGAGTCTTCTGGATCCGTTCCAAATTTAGGTGCATCCTTGATCCACCGCAACATATGTATATGAGGAGCACCTCTTGCTTGGTACTCCTTTCTCCAGAAGAAATCCAACACCTCTCCAAGAGGTGGATTCTTCTTATTCATGATGAAAGACATCATAGCTTCAAATCTATGATTGAAGTACCTACATACATTGACTGGATCCAAAGAGCACAGTTCTCCGGGTGTCTTGAATTCGATGTTATCTACGTTAGCATTTGCCTCTCGTAGAAATTCAAGTAAGTCTTCCCAGCCATACTAGGCACAGCTCAGAGTGAGGAACCATGTGGGAGTACCTAAGTTCCTCAGCATACATTTTAAATCACCATGACGACGGTACCAGTACTCATTCGTACCACGCTGACACGCCATGAGATTAATCAGGTGAGAATCCAAAATACTGTCTTGGACATTGACTTTATCCATAAAGTCACTTGCCGAGATGTTTTGCATGTGTATACCACTTTTCAAGATGTGGTTCACTGCATATGACAGTCCAGACAGATCGCTTTCAAACAGGAGATGAAACAAATAGGGAATGCATTGTCGAAACCTAGCATCTCCTGCATACAATCGCAAAGTCCGGTATTCAGAAGCAGGAATTTGATGAGGTCGCTCATCATATCTTCCTCCCTGACCTGTTGGAAAAAGCTGTGGGAAACACCGAGCTTCCAAACTTTCCGCCCAAACACTAATGGGACTCCCTTTGGCTTGTTTCATTTGAAACAACTCAATAGCATTCCCCATGACTTCCTTGGAATGCAAAGGATGAACACTATAATGTTCATATATTTCTTCACTAGTAGAGGGTTCTACTTTCTCAATTTGACCAGCACACAAATCGCTATCCTCTTCCTCACTTACTTCCTCTTCTGCAACATATACATTCTTATAGTATTTATTATGTTTTTTCAAATACAATGTTGCCTTTTTAACTTTCCTAACATCTACTAAATCTTGCCATATTTTCTTATTCTTTGTCGGAACCCCATTAACTAAGATAACCAGAGGTTCCTCTTCCACTTTTTCTACTCCAATTGTGTTAATGTTTTTCTTCAAATCTAGAGGCAAATAAACAACTCTTCCCTTTAATCCTCTCTGTAAATCTGATGGAGGCAATTTCCCTGTCTTTGGCTCCATTCTTACAATAGCCTGAAAGGGATGGATACTTTGAATCAAAATAGATTCATAAGTATTTAAATCCTTCAATTCAGAAGGAATCTCAACCAATTCCAGATTATTATGAACTGCTCTAGCAGGCATCTGGTTTGATTTAATTTGCAACAACAATAAGTACACACACGTTGATCGAATCCCAAATCAAAACAATTTTCTACCATCAAGTATGTTGCAAAATCCTTCCATTCACTATTATTTTCCCTTTCACTTTTTGCATATAAATCCACTAACTTAGTCTGATTCTTATAATAAGTGCGTCGACAACACACACAAGTGAAATTAGGCCTCTCACTTGATTTCACCTCAAACGTCGCAATTTCCCTCTGGAAATTATCTGTACTGGAAACCTGTACACTATCTTCCACATGACCCTCTTCTTCTTGCTCAATTTCAACATTCTCCTCTTTACTTCCAAAGTAACAAAACTCAATTTCTTCACATATATTCTTCACATCTATTTCAGAACCATGCAAAAGAGCAGCGCATAATTGTTTAAGCATAATTGCTGGACTCTTAGCATAATACAACATTCTAACAAATTTCCTCACTTTATTATGATGCACTGCTAGCATCCTGAAATGATGAAAAACACTCTGGCATACTCTCCTGGAAAGACAAGCCAGTGAATGACCATGCAAACCTGTCACTTCTCTTACTCTGCAAGGATCTAATTCTTGCAACAACCTTATTTTCTGCTTCAAACTTTTCTTATTAAATGACCGTACAAAATCACAAAGCAAATTGATGGAATCCTGTCGCACACTGCAAATATTACTACACTTCCAGGTGTACACAGGACCCTTAGCACGTCTTCCTAAAACCTCATTACCTAACACCTCTTCTGCCTCTGTTGTCACAAGTTTTTCTTTTTCAACTGGACAACCATCTTTCACTTCATAAGCACGACCACTGGTGTCAACTGCATGCACCAAATCATTATCCTGGAAATAACTCTCCTCATTAAAAAATGCCTCACAGCTTGAACTATGCATCCATTCTCCAGAAAAAACTTCACAAAAATTACTACGATTAACTATTCTCTTCCATCTACTATTTCTTTTGAAATCATAAATTGCCTTGTTTAGCTTCCTAATTCTATTGATTATCAAAATAAATAACTTACGTTTAATTTCAAATGCCTGATCAATAACTTTTTCAACTTTTTTTTTTCTCTTATAAAAAACCAGTTTCTGTTGACCTTTCTTAATATTTTTTAACAAATTGCCAATTATCCTGTTGCGGAACATTCGTTTACGAATCTCCCTAAACTGTTGTTTCCTTCTACTATCATGCACAGAGTTATCTCTTGCTCTAGCAGTAACATTTTTGATTGGCCTTTCCTTTCCATTTGAATTCCTTCTCGTTTTATGGACTGAAACATTTTCTGTAGTAATATTTTTTTTACTACACATATTTCTTATGAAATATTTTGTGCTCTTACCCGGTGCTTTCTTCGTGACTTGACAAATCTTTTTGTTAGAGGACTGCTGCTTATTTTCTTTCACCTGCTGTCTTTGACATTTTGCAGCCTTTCTCTGTCTTTCTATTGTTGGCATGGTGAAATCTTGAAATGATCTGCAGTTGAATCTGTGGTAAAATATAATAAAAAATGTTATTAACCATTATTACCAAACAGTAAAACAATAACAGTGATCAAAAACTTAACACACTACTTGACATTTTAAATAGAAGATTTTTTAGTCCTTGCAAATTTACAATACAGAAATAGCAGAAAAGAAATGACATTTATATTTATGTTACCTATGCTATTTTATATGTGAATCTGATCTAATTTTATGAGCATATTTTAATATTTTAATGAAGACACTACACATAACCTGCTTTTGAAGGTGTCTTTATTTTTAAATTAAACGGTTTACCTTTTTACTTTTTATTAATTATAAATTTTAAAAATAAATGTTTATATTTCCATAGGCTCAAGCAGGTCAGCTTCCCATCCTATGTCATATAATTCGGACAAATCTGCATCCTCATCACGCTCTTCTTCATCCTCAGGATTTAAATCATCCAAGGGATCAACATCCACTGATGTTTCAATTACAAGTTCAATGATGAGGTCAAAATCAACTGATTGCAGATTGTCGCTCATGTTGAGGTTGTCTTTATCTTTAAAGAAAGATAACAACAATGAGATGTTGCAGAGTAAGAGACAAATCTCAGAGATTATAATAGTAAAATTGTTTAACAAGAGTAATATTTTGCAGCTATTATTTAGCCATGTCCAACAATGCTGAGCAGGTGAAGACTATGTCTAAATTTTCAGTGAACAGGACTCATCTCTTCTTAACCTTGGATAAGCCTCACCGACTCTGTGTGTCCTGCACATACTTAAATGTAAAGGGGCAGATTTATGTTAAATGGCACATCCCCAGGCATGCACCAGTTAACGTGCACCACTACTCTGCCACCCATGGTGTGCCGTATTTACAATCAGATAGGAGAAAGCTTCGTCAAAACCCTGCGCCTGCTTTAAGCAGGCATAGGTCTTGACGCAACATTGTGGAGATGGGGCACCCCTGAGCCTTGCTTGAGCTGCATCGCACTTGCGATACAACTCCAGCAATCACTACCTTTACAGCACAGATACGTCACGCATCTGTGCCATTTTTGCCCCATGATGCCCCGCATTCTAAATGCGGCACACCATGGGTGGCGGAACAGCGGCGCAGGATGACTGACACATCCCTGGTGATGCACCAGTCATCATAAATCTATCCCTAAGCTTCTTATCTTGTTGGAGATGAACCGCCATATGTATCATCAAACTATTTTGCATTTCCTAAATAGCGAATTTTAAGGAATAAATAGCAATTCTTTACCATTCCTAATTTGCAATGAGCAAATTGCTAATTGCAAGTTACCCATTCATTTCCATGGGCTACGAGGCTCATAGGAATGAAGGTTTAATTTGCGATTAGCAATTTGCTCATCACAAATTAGGAATTTTTCCAAGGGTGCAGGGGTGTCTCAAGAACACCCTGCTGCACCCCTGAAAAAGAAATTTGGGGGCATATGGCACACATACATGCCCTAAGGGCATGTGTTGGCGTCATATGGGACCTTTTGTTTTTTTGAAAAAAAGCTTTTTGAAAAGAATTCACAAATTACCACCAATTTACCACAATAGTTTCCAAATCCATAATGTCATTTTTTACATATTTATTGTTTGATACATTGCATTTAAGTAATCACAAAATTTGCAAATCCTTCAGTGCAATCGCAAAATAAGGAATAGCAAATTTTGCTACTCCTTATTTTGCATCAAACTTGTTTGATACATACCATTTGTCTAATTAACATTCGCAAAGGCCGAAATTCGCAGAATTTTGATCTTTGCGAATGCTAATTAGCTTGATACATATGGCCCCAAGTGAGGCCTGTCTTGCAACATGGTGCATCTTTTGCATCACTGCTGCATCGGTTTCATGTGGTACGTTTTTTTTACACCATGACATATCTGCCTAAATGCATCAATTTGTAATTTTGTCGCCTCATAGCAAATCTTTTGCACCGCCGCTGCATCATAAAAGTGACGCACAGTGGCACAAAAGAGGCATACACCTATCATAAATCTGTCCCTAGCATTTTAAATGATTAATCCAGGATGACGATAAGGTGTGGCCTATCCAAAGGTTTGTTTAAGGTGAGGCCTACTCAGGATTGCAGATTAAAGTTACACTTGATGAAGAATACAGAGGAGATAATACATGTAAAGGCCAACCAATGAAGTAAGTTATGTCCACTTTATTGCGCCAGTCATCATAAATGTATCCCTAAGCTTCTTATCTTGTTGGAGATGAACCGCCATATGTATCATCAAACTATTTTGCATTTCCAAAATAGCAAATTTTAAGGAATAAATAGCGATTCTTTACCATTCCTACTTTGCAATGAGCAAATTGCTAATTGCAAATTACCCATTCATTTCCATGTGCCAGGAGGCCCATAGCAATGAAGGTGCAATTTGCGATTAGCAATTAGCTCATCGCAAATTAGGAATTTTTCCAAAGGTGCAGGGGTGTCTCAATAACACCCTGCTGCACCCCTGAAAAAGAAATTTGGGGGCATATGGCGCACATACATGCCCTAAGGACATGTATTGGCGTCATATGGCACCTTTTGTTTTTTGGAAAAAAATGCTTTTTGAAAAGAATTCGCAAATTACCACAAACTAGAAGTTGGTGGTAGTTTCCAAATCCTTAATGGTATTTTTAACATATTTTTTGTTTGATACATTGCATTTAAGGAATCGCAAAATTTGCAAATCCTTCAGTGCAATCACAAAATAAAGAATAGCAAATTTTGAATTAAGGACATTTTAAGTAATTTCCACATGTGCAGTGTTTTCAAATTATGATTTGAAAATCGTTTTTGGGGAAAAGTAATGGTTTGCTAATTTATGACAAGGACATAATGGTGTATGCTTCTCTATAAGGCATTTCAGTGTCTCTGATGTCATTTTTCCCATATTACATTATAAGACCTTTCCCCATGTAGCACATTCCTTGTAAATATGCTCCCACCTGTGCATGGCGAATTTAGATTTTGACTGTTTGAGTCACATAGCCATGTTAAAAGTGACCCAAAAAAATTGCAAACGTTTTAAAAAAACACATTCATGTGTCTTAAGGACATTTTAAGTCATTTCCTCAATGGACAGTGTTTTCTAAGTGGCGCAAAAGAGGCATACACCTATCATAAATCTGTCCCTAGCATTTTAAATGATTAATTCAGGATGACAATAAGATGTGGCCTATCCAGAGGTTTGTTTAAGGTGAGGCCTACTCAGGATTGCAGATTAAAGTTACGCTTGATGAAGAATACAGAGGACATAATACATGTAAAGCTCTACCAATGAAGTAAGTGATGTCCACTTCATTGCGCCAGTCATCATAAATGTATCCCTAAGCTTCTTATCTTGTTAGACATCAACCGCCATATGTATCATATAACTATTTTGCATTTCCAAAATAGCGAATTTTAAGGAATAAATAGCGATTCTTTACCATTCCAAATTTGCGATGAGCAAATTGCTAATTGCAAATTACCCATTCATTTCCATGGGGTAGGAGGCTCATATAAATGAAGGTGCAATTTGCGATTAACAATTTGCTCATCGCAAATTAGGAATTTTTCCAAAGGTGCAGGGGTGTCTCAATAACACCCTGCTGCACCCCTGAAAAAGAAATTTGGGGGCATATGGCGCACATAAATTTTAACAACATTCCTTTACCTCAAAAACGATTTTCAAATCATAATTTCAAAACACTGCACATGGGAAAATTACTTAAAATGTCCTTAAGACACATAAAAGCGTTTTTTGATTGCCTTTGCAGCATGTTTGTATCACTTTTAACATGGCTATGTAACACAAACATTCAAAATCTAAATTTGCCATGCACAGGTGGGAGCATATTTACAAGCAATTTGCGCCACAGAGAAAGGTCTTACATTAAAATGGGAAAAATAACATCAGGGACAGTCAATTGCCTTATAAAGAAGCATACACCATTATGTCCTTGTCATAAATTTAAAAACAATTCCTTTTCCCCAAAAACGATTTTCAAATCATAATTTCAAAACACTGCACATGGGAAAATGACTTAAAATGTCCTTAAGACACATGAAAGCGTTTTTTGATTGCCTTTCCAGCATGGTTGGGTCACTTTTAACATGGCTATGTAACACAAACATTTAAAATCTAAATTTACCATGCACAGGTGGGAGCATATTTACAAGCAATTTGCGCCACATAATTCATAATTTTCTCCTTAAAGCACACTATTCTCTATCTAAATTAAAGAAATATTTTCTCACCTTAGCAAATACTTTGAGTTTGAAAACAGTCTCAGAAACACACCAATTTGTCTTCAGCAGAGCAAAAGGTATGCACTCCAGAATCTGCAGCTATCAAAAGCACAGAAATGCTGTAATTCTTCACACATATCTCTCATGTCACCCAATCAAAACTCTTCCCTCACTTTTTTCAAATGAAAACCCTTCCCCCCTCTGCCCCCTCTCTGCTTTTTTTGCATAGCAACCACCTCTTGGAAGACCTCTGGTGTTTGCAAGTTCACACAACAATGTTGCAATTGAACTCTGAACTCTCAGTGCACCTGCATATCCAGTGCATTCTTTCATTTAATGATTTTTTATTGACCACTCAAAATACATCTTTCAAAGAACACATCCGTGCACCCTAACTTTCTGTTTTCAGCAATCAAAATCCACCAATCACTGTTACTGCTTCATGAACACAGAAACTCCACAGTTTTTTTTCATTTTACACTCTCATTTTTTCAACTGCCATTTCATTGCCACACTTCACCTGACTGCAGGAGAACCTTCTCTCACCATGTTTTCTGTCTGGATTGTTGGACATAGTTATATTCACTGGGCTCAAAGGTACGTTGAAAACAGGAATTTACCTAACCTCAATTTACAAGATGTGGAAATTAAGTGGTTTGGCCACAGAGGATTAAAATGTCACCAATTGATACCATTGGTGAAAACCTTTATGCATTTGCCCAAACCTGACCTGTTAATTGTGCACTGTGGAGGTAATGACTTGGGCACTTTGACTGGTGTAGGTCTGGAAATGCTTTTAAAGGACACCTTTGAGCAATTAATGGCACTTTTTCCTCAGACTGCCTTGGTATATTCAAATATATGCCAAAGACAGAAATGGAGGTGGTCAAACCAATTTTGTCCACAAATTGAGAAGTCGAGGAAGCATGTAAACAAATCTGTTTCAGCTTACATGAGAGACCATGGAATGGGCTCCCTGTACAGCAATAACTTGCGTTACTACATGCAAGATATCTACAGAGGAGATGGAGTTCACTTCTCAGATGAGGGCAACAGAATTTTCACTCTGAATTTAAGAATGTGCATTGGTACCTACTTATAAGTACCTAAATGTACCATAAACCCAAAAGCTCTTCTCAGAGCTACCCTACATCTAATCACTCACAATTATTATTTTACTCTAACATTTTTCACTAATTTTCAACAAAGTACGCTCCCTGGGGCGCTACCCGGTACGCGAACCGGGAGCTAACCTCGCGAAATTTTTAAAAAAAATGTTTTTTTTTCGCACATATAAGCCTCCTCAGCCACCCTCACAAAACCTAGGGGGTCAAGATAACTCTACCGTGCCCCCTTCTACCCATTCTGAACATTATTTGCCCTCCATCTTGTATCTTAATTCGACCGAAACACAAAATGGTGGACTCCCGGAACGCTTAAGGTCCGCGAACCGAGGCGCTCAACGGTTCGCGTACCGGGTCGCTCCCTGGGAAGCGCACCATCAAAAAAGGTGGGAAAGTAGTTCACAGAAAAGCCACTGGAGACAATTTCACCAAATATAGATTAGCTCATACTACATACCAATCCCTACCATTTTCACAAATTTGATTGGAATTCCATTGAGCCATTTAGCCTGTAGACCTCTCTAAATACCCTGAGGTAAATTACTTCACAAAACACATCTGAAGTGTTGGAATTGACAACCAATGAAAATGTTACTTTCATTTTCTACTTTTTTTACCTGACATTTCATTGGTTATATACCTCAATATATATAAAGGAAGAGAAGAAAACACAGCCATTTTGACTACTACTTCTTGGTGTACATTTCAATAGTATTTTCACTAATTCCTTCAACTTCTTTCTAAAGGTAAGTTTTTATTTTTAAAACTGAAGTATATTGTGCACTATAAGTTAATATGGTAAACTTTTTCTGATAGTTATATACTATCCCTCTGTAGTAGTTATAGATTTAGATAGACTTCTCTGTTATAGTTATGGATGGAGTTAGGCTTCTCTTGTATAATTATGAATTTACTTACGTTAAATCACATACACTTTTTTATATTCCTACTTCCACTCTGATACTATACACTGCCCAAAGATAAATTCACTGATAAAAACTGCCTATCTAAAATTAATCCCAACAGTGCCCTATATCTACTAATATATATTTTTTTAATCTAAATTTCAGGCAAAATGGAAGGCGAACAGAAAGTTGAATTTCAAATTGTCCTGCAAGAGAGCAGCCAAGAAATCATTGATGAAAATGATATTGAATTTTTCGATGAAACTTGGGACAATGAACTACTGCAATGTGTACAAGCAGTAGATAACCTCCTTGCAAATGAGGACATTTTACACCCTCAGAGACTACAATGTATATTCCATGATAATTATGAAATTTCTGACAATGAAATGTTAGAAAGTTTAATAAATTATGAAACACAATCACAATAAAAAAAAAATGCTTAAAAAATAAAGAAAATAAAAAATAATCAACAAAACCAACAATCAATTAACATACAGCATTTGAAAAGTCTCTCATTCATTTTTGATTGTAGTACGCTGCCCAGAACGCTTCCCGGTTCGCGGACCGGGCGCTACCCATGCAAAAAAAACAAAAAAAAATTATTTTTTTTGCCCCGCGGGGCCCTTTTAAAGCCTCCACATTAAACCTAGGGGGTCAGGGAGGGTCTAGTATGCCCCCTTACGGTCATTTTCGCCTTTGTTTTAGCCTCCTCTTGTCTCTCAATCCTACCGAGAGACAAGATGGCGGCCGCTCCGGACTGTTTAGAATGTTGACAGACACCGGAGAGCCAATCAGCTTCGCTACGCGAAGTTCCGGTACGCTTAAGGTCCGCGGACCGGAGCGCTGCCCGGAGCGCGCTTACAGATATATATCTTTTTTTAAACGTTAATTTCTCAAAATCCACTGGAGCACATATATTGAGACCTAGAAAAGGCACATCGGGCTACCAGTCCCTACAATTTTGCCAAGTTTCATGCAAATCCATTCAGCCGTTCGGGCTAAAAGTGAGGCCAACCGCCCTATGGAAAACTCAATGTTAAAAACACGTTTTGGGACCCCCCTTTTTTCTCGGCCCCCCCTTGACGAAACCCCCCCAAATTTCCAAGGGCTGCTCAGAAACAAAATGTTCCATTTTCCAGAAAATTTCAGCCAATTCCGTCCACAAACGCCAAAGTTATTAGACATAGAATTTTCAAAAATCCCATAGGGAAAAAATCCTAACTATATATACCTACTGGCGACCGCCAGTAGGTAATATATATATATATATATATATATATATAATTTAAACAAGGGAAACCCCTAGTGTTTATAGGGACCTGTGTGAGTAACTTTTTAGCAAACACTCTGGTCTCGATATGAAAGGCCACCAATTATTCTTACAATACACTGAATGTTGAAGGATAACATTTAGTTGTATGTAAAAGCACTTCACTGAAATGGCTGCATCACAATGTGTACAATGTTAGATTATCATAGGTTAATTATTGAGCATAAAATTGATTTTTGGTTATGGAATATGAAATACAGAATAGAATATTTCTGAAATGTTATCTTTCAATATTAATTGTATAAGAAGTTCCATTGGTTTCTTTTCATATAGGGACCAGTGGTTTGGCTACTAAATAATTGATATGGCATGTGAGAGACAGGTTGAATATCTTTAACCCTGATTCTCATAGTTATATTTACACATATTAAACTAGTCTGATATATATTCCAAGATAATTTATATTTTTGTATGGATCACTTTGTTTTATATGTAGAAGTATGAATAGCAAGTATTTCCCTATTTTATTGCCCAATGACCTTCTTAACATTACCCAGTTCATCTAACCTATACCTTGGACCACCTACGCTACATCTAATTCTACTGATCAAAATATTAAATTGTCCATGTAACATACTTTTCTGATTTCCCTATTCTAATATGGCTGTACAATACATGGGATTCTGAAATCCTTGTATTAAAAGCCTGTCTCTAACAAGGTTCATCACAGATGACGACATAACTCAAATGTGATAACTTATTATGGTTGGTTTTTAATGTTATAATGCCTGCTGCCAGATCCTCTCAGGTCATGGAGAATAGTTAAAGCTGCTGTTCTTCCACTATGTTTTTATAGCTGTGCTATTACACGCAGAAAGGAGATATTTATGTTTATTTTTTGCACTGCTTGGGAAATTATAAAGGTTAGAATCTTACGCATGTTTCCACTGCGCCTTTAAAAAAAATAATTACATGCAATAAACTGCTTCTTTTTGCAACAAATTTCCAACAGCTATACGATTACATAAAACAAGCATGCTGCTGCTTTGATGCCCAATGTATTAAAGAGGCTGATAACAATGGAAAGTAGATTTTTAATATAGTCTCCAGCTTCACAGACCCTAAAACAATGGCCCCACCACCGGAGACCAAGCAATTCCTCTGTGCAGGACTCAGTGACTTCTTTGAAGAGAAGATTGCCAAAATCCAGGCTAACGTGAGGGGGGAGACCAGTTATCTCGATCTGGTCCCGGGATCAGGTGTTATAGCTGATTCCGACCTTCCGCATCGGATGGGGTAGGTCACGGACCACCGAGAAGACAGGCATCTTACTGCTTCTCCTACTGAGCGGAAGTCGACGGAGCCCTCTCCTTCTAAATTAGGGTTGGGGTCAGGTACTACAACAGAAAGTACCTGTTAGCGCCAAGACGCTCTACAAGTTTAAGAACAAGGTACCACAGGTCCACGGGCTTCAGGCCCGGTACCTGGAAGTTTTATTTATTCATTTTCTATACATTTACAATTGGTCCTGACGAAGCGCTATTGGATCCTCTACGGATCACCAGAAGCGCAAAATATGTTGACCTTATTCTTTCCTCACTAGAACACCTATCCTGGGACCAGCGGCTAGTCATTCAACTGCCCCTTATGTTTGCTTTACAGGGACGCTCCAGGATCCACACCCCTTTTAATTGATCTTCCAGATCCTCGAATAAAGTGTATTCCGGACTGGTTTGTAATTTTATCTTTTCACCTACACCTTTTCACTGAGGCCCTCACACCCTCACGCACAACTGCGGCTACTCCTACAAAAGAACTCCTCCAAAGAGCCCCCTTGCGGGGCCTGTGAGGGACTGCAGCGCCACCAAGACGAGGAGCAACGCCCTATGATGACAAATGACACTCGCAAGGGTGTCTGAGGGCACTAGATACTAAAGGAGAAATGCCTACACCACACTTCTAGACACCAACCAACCAGGGTTCTGACCACTGAGCAAACTGACCTTTCTATTACTTTTCTCCTGGGTAAGACATAGTTTGGCTTACTATTTTTTCATTAGAGGAACTCTTACCCCCTGTGTGTAGTCAATTTAACTTTTGGGAGCATTGGTACTGGACCTCGCTTTTTCTAGAAATTTAGCTCCCTGTCCCCCCTCTTTGTTTTGTGTGAAGATATAGCTGGACCCCACGCATGAAAGAGGAGTTGAGGGCTCAGTTTGCAAACAGCAGATCAGGATCTCCAGAGGACCCTTACTCTCCTCTTATACTCAAGAATATTGATGACTATATTGCCCCAATGTATCAAAAGCTGTGCTGTGCCTCGCTTCATCCAGGTGTCATACCAGACTCCTGGAACAGGGCTAAAGTTGTCCCCCTTCTTAAAAAGGCTAACGCTGACCTAGAAGTGTTATCAAACTTCAGACCAGTCTCATCACTGCCAGCGTCTGCCAAAACTCTGGAAAACGCAGAAGACAATATTCTGTTACACCCGTCCAAATTCAGCTTCAGAGCTCTACATAGTATGGAGACCGGGCTTTTAGAGGTCTCTGAATCCATTAAGTTCAGCCTTGATTCGGTCTCAATGTGGCTCTAGTGCTGTTGGATGTGTCAGCAGCATTTGACATAGTGGACCACAGGATTTTTTTTTACAAAGGCAGAATATTTCAGGGTGACTGGGCTGGCCTTAGGCGTACTGGGCTTCTTTTGAGAGAACCGGGCTGGGCAACCTTGCAAGATTCAAAAAGGACATAAAAAGAACTTCTGAAATGTTTTTTATTTCTTGAAATATTGGCATGACGTTTATATATGTTTATGATTGTTACGCATAAGGTACTAACTCAACTATAGAGTTTAGACATGTGTACAGGTTTCTTCTCAGTTGCAATAGGCTCCTAGGGCCAGATGTAGGTAATTCATATTTACCGACTCTCAAATACCGAATTTTACCGATTCGGTATTTAAGAGTCGGTAAATATGAAGGGGGGAGATGTAGGTATTACAGATTCTGTAAATACCGAAACGTTAAGATTCGGTATTTACCGATTCTGTAATTACAGAATCTGTATTTCCCATTGATTCCTATGGACTTTGAAGCCCATAGGAATCAATGGGAAATACCGATTCTGTAATTACAGAATCGGTAAATACCGATTTTAGCAAGGGTGCAGGGGGTGTCACTTTGACACCCTCTAGCACCCCAAAGACGGGCATGTGAGCCATGTGGCACACAGACATGCCCTAAGGGCATGTCTGTCTGTCACATGGCTAGGTGTGCATGCACACATGTGCATGCACACCTGGATTCGGTATTTTACCACACAATTGGATTGTGTGGTAAAATACAGAATCTGTAAGGCCTGTGGCACTCTCAGGAGTGCCACCTACATTTGGATATACCGAATACGTAAAAAATACCGATTCGGTATTTTACAGAATCGGTAAATTTACCGAATCGGTAAATTTACCAATTCTGTAAAATATATGCCCCTACATCTGAAAACCCAAATACCGGTCGGTAACGGCCGAATTCGGCCGTTACCGACCGGTATTTTGGCTCCTACATCTGGCCCTATGTCTGTAAATTAGGGGGTTCTGGGTCAACCCCTTCCTGTTGACACCGTCCGAAACAAGAGAGAAGGTGATTAGTGTTCCTTAGGGGGAGGCGCCAAGTGTAAACTACCCACATAAACCCTGGTTTCATTTCACCTTTGTCAGCCATGCTTTGTACCTTTAAGAATTTGAAAATGGTGTGTAGGTATGTTTAGATTATGTCAGACCAGTATAGGGCCTCAATATAGTGCTTCAAATATTTTTTATATGACCCTTAAAAACAAATTTTTCTCCTGACAGTTCAGATATTTTGCCATCTAATTTATATAAAATATAGTATGGTACCAAAAAAATAACAACAAATCTGGTGTCCATGCCCAGATTGTAGGTGATGTAAGTTTCCACTATTAAATACTGCATGTATTCATATTTATGCATAATTCTTGCTTGGATAAAAACATGTTGATCTTGGCCATTAATTGTTTCATATATTTAAGCCTGTGTGCCAATGCAGATGTTTATATATTTGTTACCTTAATTGATCAGAAAACATGATTTATATGATTAACACAATTTGTGTTTTTATCTTCTAAAGACAAATGTAGAAATTAGCTTGGCTCTAGGATTATATAATTGGTTTTAGAGCTTTCCAAAAAAAACTAAAAATGAAAATGACTAACTTCTTGATAGAAATTAATATATCATTTTTATCAAAGGCTGTTGTAGAAATGGAATTGAGTGTCTGTATTCTTCACATTTTGAACATGTTTACATTCAAAAAAAATTCCAATTCTAAGATGCTGATCTCTCTTTACTAATGAATTAAGAATTAGTTGTACCCTCTAATTAGCTTTAAATTTGAATTGATTTTTGTTGTTTATTTGTAACAACCTCATAAATGTTTTAATTGTGATTTTCGGAGTCAAGTATGAAGCTGAGACAACAAAACACTATTTTTAAATTTCATTAATTTATTCATCAAAAAACTCTCTAGTATGCTATTAATATTATTTAACAATTTTTAAATGTGAATGAGGAATCATGCATTTTTGGGTACACGATTTGGCATACTTAAACCCCTCTATATTTCCTCAAATCTATTCAGTATTCTCATTTACCACAAAAGAACAGAAATTAAAATCATACCCTTGCCGCTTCTGACTACTAAGACCCTCATTATGAGTGGGCCTATAGAATGCAATCCTTAGGCAAATATTTGTTTGTGCAGGGCTCAAAATTCTAAATGTTGGTATGTTTATCAAATATAGTGCCCTTCATTAAATTTACCAGCCAGAATTTAAAGAGGAAACAGTGAGGATCAGCTTAAAATCCTTGTGATACCAATCCTAAGGGCAAAACTGGTAACAGGCGATGATTATAGCACTTAATAAGTGAGAAATCATGAGAGAGGCGCGTGACCGGCGATTCAAGATGGGCGCACCTTAGGGAGCTGCGATGTGAAGAGCGGCGGTCGGAAAATAAAAGGCGAATTTTTGACGGCGGTTCCTGGTTTCAATTGCAGATTCCAGCATCGGAACCATCATGCTACCCCTGGGTGTATTCTCACTTGTCAAAGTGGCCGTTTAAGTGAATTTTTTTCACATTTTTTACTCCCCCCTGTGATGCAGCCGCCATTTTGTTTTTTTCAAACGCAGCGGTTTTTTTTCTTTTCTTTCCCTTCTTACTGTTTTTTGATGCTGGACATTCGCTGCATCTTTATTTTGATCCACAATTAATATGTGTAGCTGCTTCTGCTCTTTGGATCTCAAGATGTGTCATTATCCTCGCTGAACATCTTTTTATTATTCTGCTGGCTGACTGCATCTACTATACTTTTTGACTGGATTTCGCTTTCATAACTCTTCAAGTCTGGATTACTCAGTCACTTTTCTCCTCTTATTCTCTCTGTCACAATGATGGCCCCTTGGCATTAGTCTCATTGGTGTTATTTTGGTGGCATTTTCAATTTTTGGTTCCTGGTGTTCAATTCTTCTCAATAAGTGAGCTTCTTTTTTCAACATGGAGTCCTCTCATCATTCTAAAGCACACAGCAATGCCTCTAACTTGCGCAACGATCCAACAACTGGCAAGCGTCTTAAAAAAGACCCTCCATCTCCTTCTAAATCTCCGCTTCCTGTCACATTGGAAGACATCATGGAGGAATTACGTCTTATTCGCCCTTTTATGACAGACACAGCCACAACTCTCAAAAGGTTGGATGATAAATGGTCTAGTCTGGATATGAGGCTAACGGATGTGGAACAGAGGGTTAGTGATGCTCAGGATGTTTCTGCCAAGGTTACCACTCTGATTAAGGAAGTCGACCAACTTAAGAAAACCTCAGAAGATTTGGAAAATCGCAATCGGCGTAATAATCTCCAAATTTATGGAATTCCGGAAAATTCTGAAGGAACAGACATCATACAATTTTTGAAAACTCAAGTCCTTCCTATAACTGGTATTCCTAAGCATTTAGATGTAAATATCCAAAGGGCTCATCGTCTGGGACCGAAGAACTCCTCCTTTACTTCAAAGCCCAGAGGGATCATTGCGTATTTTCTATTATATTCAGATCTCATGACGATCCTTCATAATGCCAAGCAACATAAACAGTTACTATGGTCTGGCCATAAGGTCTTTTTCACTCAGGATGTTTCCAAAGCAACTGCTGCTCGACGGAAAGAATTCCTGGACTTGAGACCTACGCTTCGCTCAATGAATGCTAGATATGGCCTCATACACCCATGTTTCTTCAAAGTAACCTACAAGGAACGGTCGTTGAGCTTTGACGATCCAGCTGAACTTCGCAAATTCATCCATACCCACAAAGAAGATCCCATGGAACTCAGCAAAACCTAATTCTTGTGTAGTTTATTTGTTGTCTCTTCTGTTAATATGTTGGTTTTCCTCACTTCTCTTCTCGTGATAACATTCTTCTTTTATTTCTTCATGTTATAGGTTCCCCTTCTGAAATTATACTGCGTCACTCCCTTCCTTGTGCTATCCTGATGTTTGTATTGTCCAACCCAGCCCGCTGCCTTTCCTACCTTCTCAATGGTAAGTCGCCTTCGCATGTTGTTCTTAGTTGCAACTAGTCATTGGTTTTTCTTATTTTACTTGTTTTTTCCCTCTCATTATGACTATTGTGACTTCCTGTTTCTCTTAATTTTGTCTCCAGCTCGTGTGGTAGTCTGTTTTTCGCCACCCACCTCTCACTTTATTGCTTTTTTTTCTGCATGTTTATCGTGACTGAAGCCGTGTGGCTTTTTGTCATCTTCTTTTTGCTCTAATTGTTTGAGGGTTATTATCCCTCTCTTTCCTTTTCTCTTCTTTCTACATCTCCCCCTTTAATCTTTTCTTCCTCCCACTCCTCTGTTTTCTCTGTAGTCTTGATTCAGTTCATGACTAATTCAGAAATAGGATCTATCCTTATTTCCGATCATGCCCCTATTATCTTGGATATGGATTATGCCTCTCCTGTTCCCCCTTCCAAACGCTGGCGCTTTCATAATTCCCTCCTTCTAGACCCTTCATTTGTAGAGCATTTTTTTTTGTTCATGACAGAATTTTTTCATACTAATCTTCACTCCACCTCTGACTTTCACTTTATATGAGATGCTTTTAAAGCCGCTGCTGGAGGCTGCATTATTGATTTTGTATCTCGTAAGAAGAAAAAAGCCATAGCCCAATCCACCCAATTTCTTAAACAAATTAAGCATCTGAAACATTTATATTTCACTACTAACTCCACAGATACACTGTCTTCTCTTATTCAAGCCAAAATGCAGTTCAACATACATTCATGGGACACTGCTTCTAATAATCTTCTTAAATTCAATAAGGCGGGGAAATCACTTGCAAACTATCTTAAAATTAAAAAAGCAAAAGACCAAAATCATTTCTATTACAGACTCTCAAGGTGTCTCACAGTCTTCTGATGCCAAAATTCTTGATTGTTTTGTCAAATATTACTCTAATCTGTACACTCCAGAATTCAACCCCTCCTCAGCACAGATTGATTCTTTCTTTCAATCTATCCCTAAATCCTCTACAGATGTTGTTGATCTCTCCTCTTTAGATGCTCCTATATCAGACACTGAAATCCTTAATGCCATTACTCTTTTACCCAAGGATAAAACGCCTGGCCCAGACGGCTTTACAATACGTTTTTATTTGCATTTTAAATCTGTTTTAATACCACAGCTACTTTCCTTAATTCATTCTTTTCTTGCTATGGGTGAATCACAAGGTTCTTTTACTCAAGCCATGCTATGTCTCATTCCCAAAAAAGACAAAGGCCCCACCTTATGTAAAAACTGTTGGCCTATATCCCTTATAAATACTGACTGCAAAATATATGCAAAGATCTTAGCTTTAAGGCTTAACCAAATTATTCCTGATCTCACCAACATATATCAGTCTGAATTCGTTAAAGGAAGATCCATTACAGATAATTCGAGAACTCTTCTTAATATTATTAACCTTGCTTCTAAAATGAAAATCCCCTATCGCGGCTATTACCTTGGATGCCGAGAAGGCTTTTGATCGTGTAAATTGGGACTTTATGTTTGGAGATTTAAGATGGCATGGATTCAGTCCTCCTAATATTCATTATATTCAATTACTTTACTCTGCCCCCTCTACTTCTATTTGGGTCAATTGTGCACAATCTGATTACTTTTCTCTTCGTTGAGGCACTAGGCAAGGTTGCCCCCTTCCACCCCTTCTTTTTGTGCTTGCTTTAGAACCGTTTTTAGAAACAATTTGTCGCTCCTCTTCTTATACCGGCTTTCTTTATAAAAATATCGAGATCAAATACACAGCTTATGCAGATGACATCATGCTATATGTATCCAAACCATCCACTTCTTTACCTGCTCTTTTTTCATTGTTAAGGGATTATTCTTTAGTCTCAGGCTATAAATTGAACATAGACAAATCCGAAGTTTTACCTCTTAATAAATGTTGTCTTTCTCATCTCTTTCATGGCTCTGGTTCTGAATGGATCCCTGCTCATATTAAATGTTTTGGTATTCTTTATGCCAACACCATCAGAGAAACCATTAAAATTAATCATAAAGATGTACTTAACAACCTTTCTTCTCTTATTCCTGGTTTGTCTCCCCTCTTCCTATCCTGGTGGGGTAGACTTGCAATGGTCAAAATGATGTTACTTCCTATTATTAATTTTTATCTTTCTATGCTTCCTATCTCACTCCCGCATAATTTTTTTAAATCCATAAATAGCTTACTAACCAAATTCTTAACGAATAATCGTAAAGCTCGTCTGTCTCTTTCTCGCCTCCAACAGCCCAAACACTTGGGTGGAGTAAATTTCCCCAACATTTCTCGTTTCCACTCCGCTTTCTCTCTTAAACAAATATGGTCGTTTTTGGACGATACTGTATCTCCTCCCACAACTGCATGGAGTTCTTTGGAACTTGAGCAAATTGCCCCTTTTTCCTTCCTCAATGCTACTCGTCTCACCCACCCTCCGACACGTTTTCTTGCCCCTACTCTCAAACACTCTAAAACACTTACTTTATTTCTTTTTCGCTCTTTTTTCTCGCAAGCTGATTTACATTCTCTTACTCCTATCTGGTATAACAAATCCCTTAAACTTACTAACAAAGCGCTTTTTTGGAAGGAATGGATAGATAAAGGTATTATGACTTACACTTAAATATTCAAGGATAACGCACTACTCACTTTTTCACTACTCCAATGCACACTCCTCTCACTATCCTACATTCAAACATCTTCTAACTGACTTTATTTCGCAACAATCTCTTTTGCCCACCTCTTCCCCAACTTCCCTTCCCTTGCCAAATTTTTCACTCCCCCTCAAAGCTGCTGTAATTTATAAAACACTCTTTTTCTCTAACGCCAATAGAACTAAAACTAAACTTGAATTACTCTGGGAACAAGACTTAGCTCAGGAATTTTCCTTTCAGACATGGGATAATATTTGGTCTAAAATACACAGTTTCCCGTTCGGCTAGCACTACACAGACCTGTTACTTTTTTATAACAGACTTTTTCTTACACCTTATGATCTATGCAAATTTAAGTTACTTGAGTCTCAAAAATGTTGGTCTTGTTCTCATGATAATGCTGATTTTATGCATATGTTTTTTTTCTGTCCACTAGTCAAATCCCTTTGGTTGCGAATGTGGTCACAACTGAACAAAATTTTAAATACTGCTTTTCCTTTTGAAATTGTACATATTTTCTTAGGTGACTTTTCACCTATTTGGGATGTTCATTGTAATTTTCGTAAATTTATAGACCTTGTTATAGCAATTTCCTTCCAGATCATCACCACCAACTGGAAAGATACTTCCAAAATATCTTATAATGCCTGGTGGAACCTATTATGCCATCATCACAGACTTGATCATGCCTTTGCCACCACAACTACCTTACTAATTAAAAGGGACCTAATATGGCTGCCGTTAACTGATTTTCTTTCTAGAAATGTTTGAAGATTTGATACCATATGTTGCACCCTTTTCTTTTGTTTCATATACATAGAATTGTTCTTATTGTTTTTCTATTTAATATATGACCTTTTTTTTAGGCTTTTTCCTTCCTCTTTTTTTTTCTTCTTTTTCCTTCCTCTTTTTTTTCCTTTTTCTCTTCTTTTCCCACCTCTTTTCTTTTCTTTTCTTTTCTTTCTTAAAACGAAAATCTTCTTTAAAAGCTTTTTCCCTTAGTAATTCTCATGTGCCCCCTTTGGGGTGATTCTCTTTAATGTTATATTTTATCAATTTATTAATAGTTTTGCTGCCTATTTCTTCTGTACTGTTGTTTACATTGCATATTTACTTCAATAAAACTTTTTAAACTTAAAAAAAATAAGTGAGAAATCGTTTAGTATAAAAAGAAGAAATCCGCCAACACGACAGAGCAGCATTATGACCTCTGGTAAAACTAGGGAATCAGTGGTGACTCAGAGTAGCACAATTGCATTTCAAACTTGGTGCTCTCTATAGTACAACACTGGCAGGAGATCGCCAGAACCCTTCATAAAACTGAAAAAGAAATTTCTTCTGCAAAAAGGCACTAACACACTTTAAATGAGGTGCACCTCAACAACACAACTTCGTCAAAAGTTTTTGCCAACATTTAATGAAAACATATGGTGCTGGTCAAACCGTGAAAAAGCACTTTATTCCCAGTACCCAAATTGCAGGTTTTTGCTTAGCACTTTTAGTTATGATGTAAACATAGCGGCTCAGCATGACCTCCAGTCTTTTATATAGGATAAAACCGAATGGCAATTCGCAGCTTGGTGCGTAGGCTAATCTGCACTTAATTATCTCAAACGTTCCACTTTGCACAAAGCTAAGCAGCTGTCTACCACTTTTCCTTAGTTTTCTAAACCAGGAAACTTAGAGAATGGCTAGAAATCCCTAGTCAATAAGCTGACTGCATTACTCGGTTCTTATTTGAAGAGGGAAAAGCTGGTCAAATATTTTGTTACCTGTGTTCTATTTTTGCATCTGATGACCTGGTTATAGTCCAGTTAATGAATAGTTTAAAACACGGCACATGTCAGGTCACATGATGTTTTAATGTTTTGTATTTTATGTGTTTTATTGTTTTGAGTGTTATATGTATTGCAATGGTTCTAGTACACTATGCAAATAAGCAAACTTGAACCTTGGCGAAAATAAATAAAAAATTAGTAAGTAACATCACTACATTTTTCAGCATCCACTAATTGAGGGAGTGGCATTACTGCATTTCAAGGCATCCACCTCTTCAGAAAGGGTGAGATTCCGTGGTTTTCAGGACCGGACTCCATTTTGTTTGCGTTGCTTGAGACGCCATTTTATGTTGCCCTCACGTAGGCCTTGGAAGTAAACGAAAGAACAAAGTTGCATGGGCTTCGTTGTCCATGTACATATTAACTTGCCCTTTCTGACTTGTGAGTGATCTGCAAAGATGCTGACCTCTTCACCTGAAACTGACCCTTCACGAAGCCAATTTCCCTTGGTTTGATTCTTGTTTGAGATTGCCAATCAATGTTCAGGACCTGGTTAACTTTTAGTTTCCTTGCACATATCTTATCCTAATCAGCATCTGAATTGTTTCTTTCCTTACGACTTTTCATTACATGGGTAGTGCTTTCAATTATGGGTTTGTCCAGCTTGTGGAAATTGAATTTGGGACATTCCTAATAATTTACTTTTGGGTTGGGTTATTGTAAATTGGATTTTTGTTAATGTGATACTCAGTTAGAAAATGTGTCCTATTGGTCAGAATTTTGCGCAGTTGGTGTGCATTTATAATGAGAATATTGTGTATAGTTACTGATGTCTTGCTCTATGAAAATTGAACAGTTTCTTGAGTTGTTCACCTTGTTGTATTGCTGGGATTACTGTTACTAGCTGCAGCTAATCAATGTGATCTCTGACGCCACCTAGAAGTATTCCGTGTCTCTGTTTGCCAAGACAGGAGAACCCGAAGACTTTGGGCGTGTCCCTGGCGCCGCTGGGTTCTAAAACCCGGTTCTTCAGTTGGCGCCCAACGTGGGGCAACTTCAGCGGTACCGGTCCAAGCCCGAGGATCGTGAGGCGCCACGTGAGGAAATTCTGGAGCAAGGCCGCCACTTCATTGACCCCTGCATGTCAACGTGGACCGAAGGTCTTTTCTGCGAGGCTTCCCGCTTTGCAACGGCTACGAAGGACTGCTGCCCTGACTGGTGCCCTGTCTTGGACCCTTGATTGATCCTTTGTAGAGCGAGACGATAGACGGTCTTCTGGTGGAGTGACAGATATTTGGTTAAGTGTAAGTGGGTCGCTCCCACGACTTTGTTTTGGTTCTTGGTTTTGATTTGATTTTTGCAAAAATCTAAGCCGAGGGGCTCGTATATTTACGAGTGTATCGATAGTTGATAACCCCTTGAAGTTTGAAGCTAGATTAGTGAGCTATAAGATGCCTGGTCTTAGCAAAATTAGGAAATGGTTTAGTTGTGGTTGCAACAGGGATTCCCGATTGGAGGATTCGTGTCCAATACCTCCGGTTGGAACTCGGATTTATGAGCTCTATTCAAAACACGGAGTGGGTCCTATTACTTATAATGAAGTGTGGGTCCGCTACACTAGGAAGGATGGTGTCTTACGAGGGCCCCAACATGGTAGCTTTGAATTAAATATTTTAGATAATCTGGAAGTTGCGCTATTTAAGAAGAAAGCCCGGCCGGCAATGTTTGACTCTTTCTGCCTTTGGCGAAAGGAAGCCAAACAGCAAGAAATTAAGCAAGCAAAGAGAGATAGGAAAGATAAGAATATGTCAGTACTACAAGCTGCTAGACAGTTTAAGTCAGATGAGGAAGATCGAGTGTGTGAAGTTTTAGATAGACAGCGTTGCATGGCCATAGATAAATGTTATCCGGCCTTGCCGTCTTTTCCTCCGAAAGTGACTGAAGACCTTGAAAAAGATCCTTTGATGTCTCATTTACTGAGATTGCCACCCCCTTATGTGCAGGGTGCTACTGCGCCTCCATTACCCCCGGTTGTTCTACCCTTTGTTGTTCAACCTCCTGCTGTTGTTCAGCCACCCGGTGCTCCACAGATGGTTTTGCCTCCTACTGCGCAACCCACTCTAGGGTCACAAGCTTTGCTTCCAGCTTTGCCTCAAACTCCTTTGTCTTCTGCTTCTGCATCTCAGACTCCTACTGCTCTTGTTCCTACTTTGTCTCAAGATTTTAACTTTCCTGTTTTTACGCCTACTTCTTCTCCTTCTGCTCGAAAACGAATGACAGAAACTGTTGTCAATTTGTTGTCTCCATTGTTTGGGCCACTGTGTATGACCCCTGTTTCGGAACGTAAGCAGAGTCGTAGTCAGCTTCCTAGTTCCGAAGAGCGAGCAGTGTTGGATTTATTGGTTCATAGATGGATTTTAAATGCTTCCAGGTATAAATTGCCAGCAGTTATGGATGTTTTCTTTCAGTGGAAGCCGCCTAAGCAAAGGTATGCTTTTAATGTAACGTGTGCCTTTTTGAGGCAGGAATGGGAAGATAATGAGTTGGGTCCGATTCCGCAGGAAGTGCTTGATGTTCAGTCAGAGTTTGCTACAGGGGCGATAGTGGAATCTGATGTTACAGATGCTGTAGAGACGATACTTGCCTTCAGGTCTAGGTTACCGCCTCAGCCGTTGTATGAACCTGATCCATCTGTTAGGAGGAAAGTGAAGCAGTATCCTATGAGAGAGGTTCCCCCTGTCTGGAGAGAGGCAGTTCAGGCTGATGTTAATCGGGGTATTCAGGCTGCAGAAGCCCATTTTCAGCGAGTGTGGGTACATGTTCCTTGGAAGCGAGCAGAGGTCTTAGCTCTTAAGCAGACCTTACCTGACCCCCATAAGAATCCTGCTGGTTATTACAAAGAGTTGTCTCAGACAGTTGAAGCGTGTATTATGAATTTAGCTGACATAGATATGTTAATGGGTAATATAGTTCCTCAACCTTTGTGGGCGAAGATTCGTCATGAGAATCATGCGGCAGAGTTAGGAGATACGTGGGTTGCTGCAGATGGTCGGCAAGTAGGAGGTGCCAAACCTGAGCCCTTAGTTGCAGTAGCAGAATTACCAGGTAGGATTATTAATCTAATGAAAACTATGATGCCTGCTTTACGAGTGAATTGGGACAAGTTAGCAGCATGCAAACAAAAGAAAGACGAGAGTGTGTCTGATTTCTTCACTAGGTTTGAAGAAACGTTTATCGGTCATAGTGGTCAGGACATGAGTACAGAAGGTGGTCAAAGGTTGTTCGTGGACAAATTTGTCTTTAATTTGCTTCCCGAGCTCTCCAATAAGTTAAAAGACTCTGAGAGTTTATGGGCTGTTTCTTCGTCGGCCCAGATATTGGCTACTGCACAATATTATGAGAATGGGGATAAAGATGAGAAGGATAAAGCAGAGAAGAGAACTAAAGATCTAAAGACGAAAGTTCTTTTGCAGCAAGCTTATCCGCCTCGTCAGAATCAGCCTCAGTTTCAGCAACCTCCACAGTTTCAGAGATTGTTACAGAAACCTGAGCCTTATGCTCAGCGATTCTTTCCTGGACCTAATCAGTGTGCTTATTGCAGAGAGGAAGGTCATTTTAAGAATAGTTGCCCGGCTTTGTTACAGCGTGCGAATGGCGTATCTGGTCAGAGAGGTCGTGGTGGTTTCCAGCAAGCTCCTAGGGGTAGGGGACGTGGTGTGTTACCCCAGAATGAGCGTTCCTCTTCCCTTCAGAATTCTGCGAATTATTTTGACAGACAGAATGTTCCGAGTGGTCAGTCTGCACAGTACTATGTTGATGATTATTATGTCGATAGTCAGAGTGCTACTTATAATGATAGTTAGGACAGCCATGGGTAAAGAGAGGGAGTAGTGTCAGTTCCAGTAGATCAGAGTGGACCTTATGTTGAAGTGACTACATCAGGTGTGGTACAACCTTTTCTTTTGGATACTGGTGCGACAAAGAGTTCTATTATGCACTCTAAACTTCCTGGCGCACCTTTGTCTGGCTTGACCAATGTTTCCGTAGGATTTTCAGGCGCCCCAGTTTGTAACCCGATTTCTAATCCTTTGTCCCTTTCTATTGGCCCTTGTAAATTGGAAGCTCCTCTTATTTTGGCGACTGGTTGTAATGAGAATCTGTTGGGTTTGGTCTTGCTGAAAAGATTGTATGCGACATTACATTGTTATCCTTCGGGAGTACATCTTACCCTAGGTAAGAAAGTGATTTCTCCGATGTATGTGTATAAAGTCCACATTTGTAAAGCGCACAATCACCCGTAAGGGTCTCTAGGCGCTGGGGGCCGTCGGGAAGATTAAGCGAGCTATTGCCCAGAGTCACATGGTGCTGGGCTAACCTGCCGCCGGAGCCGGGGATCGAACCGTGGTCGCCAGATTCCAGCGTCAGTCGCCCTGGCCGCGGCGCCACACCTCTCCCACTGTGTATAAAGATTGTCTTCCACTGGAATTTCGTTCTCTTCCTGATACACTTTGGGCTACAGGTCCTAATAATGTTGGTCTTTTGCAGATTCCACCTTATGTTGTCACCCTCAAATCGAATGCTAGGCTACCTTGTATTCCCCAATATAAAATCTCTAGCGATGGCGAGAGAGCTCTTCTAGCGATCGTTTATAATTTGGTTGAGAAGGGTGTGGTTGAAGAAACGAAAGGTAACATGTGTAACAGTCCTGTTTTGCCTGTCCTTAAGCGTACTGATGCTTCTCAGCCACCTGTGTACCGGTTTGTGATCGACCTTCGAGAGGTCAACAAGATTGTGGTGCCACAGTTTCCTGTTGTCCCTGATATCACTGCTTTGTTGACTCTGATTCCTGCTTCGGCAGCCTGGTTTTCTGTTATCGACTTGAAGAATGCTTTCTTTAGCATTCCAATTGCTGAGGAGAGTAGAGATATTTTCGGCTTCTCTTTAGGAGGCCGAAGCTTCCGCTTTAAGAGAGCTCCCCAAGGTTATTGTGAAAGTCCCTCCATCTATAGTCAGGCATTGAAAACTCAGCTTGATAGCTTTGTGTTGCCTACTGGTGCTACTCTTATCCAGTACGTTGATGATCTATTGATTACTGCTGATGACGAAGAGATTTGTAAAGAGGCTACTCTTTCTTTGTTACGATATTTGTCTGACCCCCATCATAAAGTGTCGCCTTCAAAGTTACAGTATTGCCGACAAGAAGTAACCTACTTAGGTCATCTCTTGTCGAAGGAGGGAAGAAGGTTGACCCCAGAACGAATTCAAACGATTGTGCAAATGAGTGAGCCATCCACACAGAGAGAAGTGCGTGCTTTCTTAGGTATCACCCCGTATTGTAGACAATGGATGCCTAATTTTTCCCTGCTAGCGAAACCTCCTTCGGCGCTGACTCTTAAAGATACTCCGCATCCTCTCCCTTGGTCTGATGAGTGTCAGAAAAGTTTTTCTGAATTACGTGATGCATTGTGTTCGGCTCCGGTATTGGGTACTCCTGACTACAGTAAACCTTTCACGTTGTATGTTCACGAGAGAGAAGGCTGTGCATTGTCAGTGTTGACTCAACAGTTCGGAGATAAGCAACGCCCATGTGCGTATTTTTCAGCAACGTTAGACCAAGTTGCTAAGGCCTTGCCGAGTTGTTTGAGAGCTACAGCGGCTGTTTCTATCCAACAGTCTGCTGGTTTGGTATTGGATAATACGTTGATTGTGATGGTCCCACATGCAGTGGATACCTTATTGAACAGGACCAAGACTCAGCACCTTACTAGTGCACGTCTGTCAGGTTATGAGTTGACTCTTTTGGATAGCCATGTTCACATTAAAGATGTAATGTGTTGAATCCAGCTACGTTGTTGCTGATCTCTACAGAGACGGATGCTGAAGAACAGCGTGATTGTTTTCTTCGTACAGAGGAAGAAACGAAAGCTAGAGTTGATCTGAAGGATACTCCTCTTGAGAATGTTGATGGTACCTTATGGGTAGATGGTTCGTGTTTCAAGCTTGCGAATGGCAAAACGACTGCAGCATATGCCGTCACAACTTTACATACAGTTGTTAAGACAGCACGCATAGCACAGAATTCTGCGCAAGCAGCAGAGTTGATTGCATTGACACGAGCGTGTGTGTTGTCAGAGGGAAAGCGAGTGAATGTTTATACTGATAGCCAGTATGTGTTTGGTGTTGCCCATAGTTTTGGACGTTTGTGGAGAGAAAGAGGATTCCTTACTTCCCATGGCACAAAAATTCCGCATGGGCAGTTAGTGAATGAACTTTTCGAATCTCTTGCTCTCCCAAAGCAGATTGCAATTGTGAAGTGTAGTGCGCATTAGAAAGTTGCGGATGATGTAGGTCGAGGGAATGCGTTTGCGGATGAAGTTGCAAAGGAAACGGCGAGAGACATGACGAGCCGTATGTATGTGGCAGGTCCTGCAAGATGGGTTGTGGAAAGTGGAATGTGTGAAGACACAATAGAAAGTGTGAAGTCAATTCAGGCGGAAGCTACTGAGAAAGAAGTGAGTACGTGGAGAGAGAGTACCGGTATGTTGGATTCAACAGGTTGTTGGGTTGAGTTGTCAGAGCACCAGCGATGGTTGTTGCCTGATGCGTATGTGCTCCCAGTGGTTACTATGGCGCATGGAATGGCTCACATCAGTTCGAAAGGGATATGTAAGTTGTTGGCTCCAGAATGGCAGAATGCTGGAATTCCAAAATGTGCTGAGAATGTTGTGAAGCATTGCATGATTTGTCTGAAGTATAATCCTGGCAAGGGAACTCCAACTCCAGCTGGTCATTTTGCTCCTCCGACGTATCCATTTGAAGTGATACAGCTAGATTACATTCACATGGAGAGATGCAATAATCTGAAGTATGTCCTTGTGGTTGTTTGCGCTTTTTCCAGATGGATAGAGGCTTACCCCCTAAGGGATAACACTGCCTTGTCTACAGCCAAGGTTTTGCTCAAAGAGTATTTCCCCAGATTTGGTTTGCCGAGAATTGTATGGTCGGACAATGGGAGTGAATTTGTGGGCCGAGTCATGAAGAAAGTGTGTGCGGGATTGGGTATCAATCAGAAGTTTCACGCAGCGAATCACCCCCAGTCTGCTGGACTTGTTGAATGTTACAATGTTACCTTGAAGCTGAAATTAGCTAAGTTACAAGCGAGCACTGGTCTTATATGGCCGGATGCCTTGCCGTTGGCTCTTTTGTCAACAAGGACGACAGTGCATTCTAGAGTGGGACTTAGCCCATACGAAATAGTTTTTGGTCGTCAAGCGAATGTTTGGGGTGTGCCTCGTCCTAAGAAATACAGCGACATTGAGTACCCTATGTTGGTGGATTACTTACATGACTTGACTGCTAAATTACGTGTTCTCCACCAACAGGTCTATGGCAGTTTACCGGCAGCGTCTGCGGATCCAGGTCACAATATCCAACCCGGTCACTATGTACTGCTAAAGAATTTCCAGCGCACCAACAATTTGGAACCGAGATGGATTGGTCCCTACTTAGTTCTTCTGGTCACTAGAACTGCTGTTAGAGTAGCTGGCAAAAATAACTGGGTGCATGCCACCCATTGTAAAAAAGTTCCTTTGCCTTTACCGTATGATCAGTGGGTGAGGGATGGTATAGCTGATTCCGAATGTGAGCGAGTCCCTAGATTCGTTCCTTTTGGCGATGCTCATTTGACATGGACTCGGTCAGAACGCGAGGATGATGATGTTCTGCAAGCTACTGTGCCTCCTCATCTGAAGATTGATACCACCAATCCGGAACTCCTCTATAAGGATCAGACTGTGCCTGATAAAGAACGCTACGATTTCAGACCGAGAAAGACTGTACATATGGACAAATAAAAATATGAATCTGGAATTTTTTTAGATAGTGAATTTACACCTTGTCAGATCAGGAAACTTTTTTTTTGCTTTTCCCTTTTTCGAGTCACCATCTGGACTCCGCTGCAGGGTCACGGTAGGAAGTTCTTAAGGGGTGAACCACGTATTGACACAAGGTCTGTGGTCCAGGGTCGTTAGTGCGATCTTGGCGCACACTTAAGTGAAGAAGGTAACGACCGTGAGCAGCACGTTAGAGGATGGAGTTTTCTGAGTCTGACCAGAGTGTTAGGAAAGTGATTCTAAAGTCCGAATGTGTATATTGGTTCGTAGCAAATGTTTTTTAATAATGTGTTTTCTAATGCTTTTGAATATTACGATAGCTTGTGTGGGTTGGGTTTTCTATGTCACACAACAGACCCTTGCATCTACCTCTCAACCTACTCTTTCTTTTCCTACTATTTTCCCACATGAGTTTCATACGTTGCCTGAACATGAACAGACACGAAGATAAGAATTTGTGAACAATTTGTTTATACAGATGTTACATCAGCATCAGCTAGTTGTAAATACCACG
The DNA here is from genome assembly GCF_964261635.1 of Lissotriton helveticus. Lineage (NCBI taxonomy): Eukaryota > Metazoa > Chordata > Amphibia > Caudata > Salamandridae > Lissotriton > Lissotriton helveticus. Next base: position 2,116,473,059 of record NC_136057.1, on the reverse strand, counting down.
AATTGTTGGGTGTGTGGTCTTATGCCACATACGACTGATAAGGGAATGACATATTTGGTTTTGCCTTTTTCGCCTAATGGGTCAGTATGGGCTCTCCAGTCAATGTTTATCTATGCGAATGAAGCATCTTCTGTACGTTCCGTCAAAGATAATGCGAATAATAATGCCTTGATACAGGGAATAGTAGATATGGTCAGAGATATTGATGCATATAATGCTATCCCTAAAGATGAGGTATGAGCATATGTTGGTTGGAACAAGACGAGATATAGCATTAGTCTGAGAAGGAGAGACGAAAAAGGTCTCCTCCTATTTGGATCGTACCCCACCGAGGTCATCTTTGTCTGCAAGGCAATGGTCAGAATCCGAGAGCTCAGCTTGGTAAGAGTGTGTGTGTTCACACCTATGTCTATACATCCCAGAAATCTCCCAGAAATCTCCACCGTTCGTGCCAGCTAAAGGCTGTTTGTTTGTTATTTTGTTTGTTATGATAGAGCATATACATGGTTGCCTTCTGATTTTTCAGGCACATGTTATGTGGCATTTTTGCTTCCCCCTACATATACAGCTGCTTTCGACTACCATAAGACAAGATATGGTAGAGGTGTTATCGATGTGAAAGACACTGCTGCACAAGAAGTTGGAGACTTCTTTAAGGGTTTCCTGCCCTTTTGGGGTCCTATGGCTAATGGTAGGACTATTCGTCAGCTTACAAGAGTGGTCGAGGCCACTATAAATGAGACTGCAGGTGCCCTTAGCAATATTACAGCCGAGCTTCAAGCGGATCGCCTTATGAAAATACAGAACCGCTCTGCTTTAGATATAATACTTGCAGATAGAGGTGGAGTCAACTGATCGGGTCTAGTTACTGCGTTTTCATACAAGATAACGCCCCGACAGTGTACCAAGCCATCTTGAGGTTACATAAGTCCGCTGAGTCTATACATGTAGACGAAGGGAACTGGTCATTGATGGGATGGTTTTGGGAAATGCTGTCCAAATGGGGATGGAAGATTCTGATGTTCCTTGGTATGGCTTTAGTGATCCTTTTCTCGTGTTGCTTATGCATCCAGTGTGGTCCCGCCATTTGTGGCCTTTGTGCTACAATCTGTGTGAGAAGACCCGTCCCGAGAGAAGCGAAGGATAATAAGATGATGTTACAGCAACACCTTGATGACCTGATGAGAATAGATATAGACCTGGATTCAGATTGACGTGAGTTTAGGTCATTGCCTACGTAATGGCAAAAGGAGGGCTGAGGTTCCGTGGTTTTCGGGACCGGACCCCATTTTGTTTGCGTTGCTCGAGACGCCATTTTATGTTGCCCTCACGTAGACCTTGGAAGTAAACGAACGAACAAAGTTGCATGGGCTTCGTTGTCCATGTACATATTAACTTGCCCTTTCTGACTTGTGAGTGAGCTGCAAAGATGCTGACCTCTTCACCTGAAACTGACCCTTGACGAAGCCAATTTCCCTTGGTTTGATTCTTGTTTGAGATTGCCAATCAATGTTCAGGACCTCGTTAACTTTTAGTTTCCTTGCACATATCTTATCCTAATCAGCATCTGAATTGTTTCTTTCCTTACGACTTTTCATTACATGGGTAGTGCTTTCAATTATGGGTTTGTCCGGCTTGTGGAAATTGAATTTGGGACATTCCTAATAATTAACTTTTGGGTTGGGTTACTGTAAATTGGATTTTTGTTAATGTGATACTCAGTTAGAAAATGTGTCCTATTGGTCAGAATTTTGTGCAGTGGGTGTGCATTTATAATGAGAATATTCTGTATAAATACTGATGTCTTGCTCTATGAAAATTGAACAGTTTCTTGAGTTGTACACCGTGTTGTATTGCTGGGATTACTGTTACTAGCTGCAGCTAATAAATTTGATCTCTGACGCCACCTAGAAGTATTCCGTGTCTCTGTTTGCCAAGACAGGAGAACCCGAAGACTTTGGGCGTGTCCCTGGCGCCGCTGGGTTCTAAAACCCGGTTCTTCAAGGGACAGCATTGGTTTCCTGCAAACAACGCCCTAAAAAAGAACAAACCAGATTAGCAGACCTCATTTCCCAGCATCCACAGGAAGTAACATCATCACCCATCCTAGTGTCCTCCCTTCTTCAGGAAACATCTCATGGTGCTCCAACGCCCAGCCGTTTCCAGCTAAGGCAGGGCTCAGACCAGGGCATTTCTGTTTGGGCTTGTTAGCGTCATCATATGTTTAGCCTAGCACATAACCATTATGCACAATGATATCTAGACCTAGACCACACAAATACTCTGAGAGGATCCTCACAACACATAGACTCAACCACATACTCATTCCACTAAATATCAATCACTCTCAAATATTGAACTGCAGTACTCCGCCTTCCAAACATTGCAGACTTCAGTACCTATCACAAGCCTGATTTACTCTTCATCATAGAAATATAGTTCACCTTCACTTCCTCACACATCCTAGACGGCCTTACTATCACAGGCTAGAGCATCCAGGGCCCATGCACATAAGGAAGGGAGGAGGCCTTGCTATCATCTATAAGTACTCCTGGTCCTGCACTTTCAGCAAGCAAACAACACTCACATGCCACCTCCTACAAACAGTCTGCCACTTTCTACCTCATCTACATGCCTCCATGACTGAAGAAGGACTGCATCGGCGTTTCAGACCTTCTCATGACCTAACTCATCCGATATGCCCACACCACCCTGCAGAGTGACTTCAACCTCGCAAACAACAAAAGCTTGAAAAAAGGCACCTTCTGCAACCTTAGCAAAGCACATGGTACAGCATGTCACTCAAAAAACACACACAAAAAAAACTGGTCTAGGACCTTGACTTCTTGACATCATGAACCATCCAATGCAAACCACCCATACCCCAGGACAGGACCATCCATCTTCCCATCCACATCTTTCTGCTCTGCATTCAACTAGTGCACCAAGGTCAACTCAAAAGAGATTAGCACACCTTTAGATCCTTCAAAAACGTTTCCATCCATTACCTAAAGTTCAAACTTATGTTTTACCCTCTCAATTCTACATCTAATATGACCATCCTTCTAAACAACTTCTAGACTTTTCTGGTAAACCATGAGATCGCATATGCTCTAACTAAAACTCTCATGTACAAGCCAATACCTATGTTGCTCTGGAATTTTATAGACCCCACCAAAAATGATACACTTCATCTGCAGGTAGGTACAAAAATGAAGAAATTCAAACCCTGTCACGGAATGGACACAGCAAAGGTCTCTCTGCTCTACTCTTAATTGCCCAAGGAATAAGGGACTCCTTCCAGTAGCCGCAGTGCCTTTCTGCACCTAATATACATATGAAAGTTATCAAGTGTCTCCTTAAGAGAGACACAGTTAGAAGGAAAACCCCACAAACAGCAGTAAAACACTCCTTTGCAATTCTTGGAATTCTTCATTGTAGTAGTTAGTTAATACAAAGGTCAAATTGCAAGGCACTTATACCACCCTGAATCTGAGATGGGAAAGTTCTCAGCTTACAGTCTTTTATAAGAAAAAATCCAAACGTAATCTTGCTGAATAAATAGAGAGAAACATTCAGAGACAAAAAGGAACCTGAATAGATGATGAACTCAATGAAAATTAAGACAAATAAGGCAACAAAGCATTGCAACAAAAATGCTGCAATGCATCATCTCTAACAAATGTCTAATTATATTTGGTCTAAGCAAGAATTACATCCCAGGAAAAAGTTACCACAATCTTGGATTGTAAATTTAATGGGGCAAACTGTGGTAGGGTGACCATGTTGGATAGTTATAGATAAATTGCCAGTCATTCCCACACTTTTACAAGAATGATGAAATGACAGGTGAAGGAAGCAGAACCCTGTGTTTGACATCTTTCATACCTCCAGATCATGAAGGCTAACAAGACTGCCCAATAACACACAGACACATGGAGACACTGCTGATGGCTTGGTGTTGTGGAGGACAATACCTCAGTGAACAATGAGCGTAAAAATCAAAAACATGTTTTCGTACTGAAAAGGGAACGGCTAAATATCAAAGATGTGCTGTCTTCCTCTTCAAAGATGCAAGGCCTAGGGAAAAAGGAGCTGTCTCCAGTGAGTATCAAAGACATGCTGACTTTCTCTTGAAAGAAGAGAGGTCAAGTGAACATGCCACTGCCTCCAGTTTGTCCCTCAATGGCTTCATACTGTTGAAGTCAGGCTGTGCAGCATGCAGATAACTAATTACTTTCATCACCTCAGCCAATGCCATGTCATATATCAATGCCATCAATGGGACTGCCAGCAAAAGAAAAACACTACTCCTGTCAAGAAAGAACTGGATCACATCCTTTGCCTGACCCTACTATTCCACATTCACGACTCAATTGCAAGGTCACTTGCCTCAAAGTTAAATTATAGATGATCTATCAGCACAATAACAACCTCAAGCCTGCTTCTTCTCTGAGACCATATCACCAAGCAACCCCCTCAAGGTTTCATCATTCCATCTTGTAACATTTCATTTTCAACCTAAACAGGGATATCCCTAGGGATCAAACCACTGATAATATCATAAAAATTCACCAATATGCTGATAACATACAGCTCTACTTGAAGTCTCCTCTGCCCCAGACATTCCATGCATGATTAACAAAAGTAAGCTTACACTTTCATATGAGTTTATGATTGGTTGCTATTCACAAAGGGATGTATGAGTAGTAGCTTAATGAGTGCCGGCTCTCCCCACATAAAAATATAGGTTTTTGTATGTGGGAAGACACTGCACTCATAAAGATACTACTCATTAAGGGCCAGATGTAGGTGGCTCATTACCGGTCGGTAACGGCCAAAATTAACAAATTTCGGCTGTTACCGACCGGTAATGGGCTTTTCTTATGTAGGGGGCCGGAATTAGGGACTCGGTAATTTACTGAATCGGTAATTTAAGGAATCGGTAAATTACCGATTTCTTAAATACCGATTCGGTAAATTACCGAATTCCTAATGTAGGGACCACTTAAATGAGTGCTAATCCCATGTTAGGATTCGTTATTTACCACCAACTACAAGATGGTGGTAAATAACGAAACCCCCCCAAAAAGCAATTTAATGCAAATTGCTTCAGTGACATGTTGCAGACATACATGCCCTTAGGGCATGTATGTCTGCAACATGTGCACCCATAAACAATTGAGGGGTGCAACAGGGTGTCAAAGTGACACCCTGCCACCCTTCAATGTTTTCCCCCTTTTACCGAATTGGTATTTACCGATTCGGTAATTGACATTCATTCCTATGGGCCTCCAGGCCCATAGGAATGAATGGCAATTACCGAATCGGTAAATACCGATTCGGTAAATACCGAATCTTAACGATTCGGTAATTTTTACCGATTTTTTTGCTACCTAGCATTTACCGATTAGTAAATACCGAATTGGTAAAATTCGGTATTTACGAATCGGTAAATACTATTTACCTACATGAGGCCCTAAATTCAATTCATCACTTTTCTCTCACATCTAGATGATGGAAACAACCTGCTCCACAGCCTCCCGGACATCACACTGGCTTCCCTTAACGGCATCCTGTATATTGCAGCAGGTCTCAGTCATGGCCTGAAGAAGTATGGCCACACCACTCCCCTCCTGATAGAGCTTCTTTTGGTTCACCAGACTGCAAGACCCGTAAAACCAGCTGCATCATTTACAAGGCATCACAAACACCACCCCTGCCTATTTGACTGAGAATGGTTCTTGACACATCGTAAGTCTGGAGACACCAGAACGGAGGATGAAAAGGGTAAAAAAATCAAACAAAGCAACAGACCTTCTCCTATGCACCTAGGTTCTGAACCAACACCCACGTAACCCAGAGTACCACTCTACCACTGCTCCTATTTAGGAAAGACCTTAAGATGCACCCTTTTAAAGAACACTGCATCACAATGCAGTTAACAGTCTACTTCTGTTCCTGGAACCCAGCTACCTCTTCAATCACGTATTGAACATGTTTTCTAATTAGATCTTCTACAGCACTGCCTTTAGGTGAGAATCACACTATAGAAATCACACATAGATATATGGCCGTAGCACTGGGCAAGTTTAGAGAAGCCAGACCCTTCATATTTTAGTCTGCCCCCTAAATCTCTCTTAAGTCCTACGCCTAAAAAAAGAGACAAAGAAGCATATTTAGTCACTTTTTAAGCAACGCAGTTCAGAAGTCAAAGTTGTTGAGCTGTGTTGCATGAAAGGGAGAAAACAGAACAGCACCGTACCAACTAGGCTATGGCATTTTTTTCTGTCTTCCTGCACTGGTGCACTTTAGGCTGTCATTTGCCACTGCATCATAAAGCAAGAATGTGTGACAGATGTCAAACATAGGATTTGTATTGGAAGATTGTCCTTCCAGTACAAAACACTATGCTTAGACATAGATTAGCACTTTCACCACTGTGTGAATGTACTGTACTTTGCAACACATTGGTAAAGTTGAAAAAGGTTTTAAGAAAATAACAATACTTAAATGTTACTCCTGCCTCGAAGAGGCATTAATTTTTGGGGCAAAGTCATGTGTACTTTTTTTTTAATAGATAGAGTTTGCGTCAAAATCCATATGTGGCTGCATGCGAATGCCCACATACCACCTTTGGATCACCCCTTAAGGGAAAGTAACACAAAATATCACAAAGAAATATTCTGTAATACTTTGGGGCTACTTTTCAATGCTAATCAGGTTTGGGTTGAGCAGAAAATCCCCAAATACGACTTTGCGCTGCAAACCTGACCCAAAGTGTCAGTAGATTTGTCCCCAAAGAGTCATCCCTAACCAAACCTACAGAGTAGTATTTGCGCACCAGATATGACCTGCCGCTGTTTCATCTACATATGTACATGCCTCTTGCTCCCTTTCTTTTCTTTTTATCCTTGACATATTTCCTGCTTTACTCTTTTATCTACTCCACTTCACTCGGTTTCTCTTGTCCTCTTCCCTCCTCCCTGTGGCCTTCCCAACTCATTGTCCTGCTTTCTTCACACTCTAACTCTGCTTTCCTTCTTCCTTCTTACTAAATATTTCTCAGTTAATGTTTCACACATACTAGCTCCCCCAGTTAGATGACCTCCTCATAGTACAAGATCTTCCGGGACAACACAGTACGGAAACAGTTGCTGTGCTGAACTATGTTGCATCGAAAGAAGAGAGAACATGCATTTACAATGAAATAGGTCTCGCAATGACATTATTTTGAGCTATTGGCATTGTAAATGACATTGCTTTTTAGTTTTTTTTCCTTTGTAAAAAACAAAGAAGATGCTTTAATGCAAAATGGCAATAGCAAACTTTTTTGTAACTGCGAAATCTATTGCATTGCATTTGTACTAGTGTGAGTTATCGGTATTGTAAATGGTACTGGTCCTTTCACTAAGAGGAAGGGTACACAAGCATTTACAATGCAATAGGTTCCGTACTTGCATGATTTTAAGCTATTGGCATTGTAAATGGCAATGTCATTTATTTATTTGTTTAAAAAACCTGCAATAATAAAAGACATTGTCATTTACAATACTATTATGTTAAAGTTTCGAAAATGCGAGACCTATTGCTATGCCAATGCTTGTTTTCCAATGTTCAGGGGGACAGGACTGAATAATATTCATTGCCGTATTGCTAGACGTACAGGATTTGTATACCTAGATGTGTGGCGTGCCAGGCGCCATCAAGCACTGTAAGCAGTGCATGCGTCATGGACAGATGATTAGTAAACTATCGTACCATTTCACTATTGGCACAACATTGCACGTCAAGCGTGACAGGCACCTGATGGCTTCCACGTGTGTCCCTCGAAGAACCAAGAAACTGGTGGGGGGGTGTCTGTGTGTGCAGAGTTGTGTGCGTGGGGTGTGTGTCTGTGTGTGCAGAGCTGTGTGCTATGATTCAGTTCCGAGGTGGGGTGTGTGTCTGTGTGTGCTGAGCTGTGCACTTTGATTCAGGTCCAAGGTGGGGAGTAACATAGCAAGTGCCATGGGCCATGTTGCAAGCAAGAAAATAGCCCTTTGTGGCTGCTGTTGGGACAGTAAAATACAGCACTGGCAATGTTCAATGGACCCCTCGAGCTTCTGCGCACTGGTGCAACTGTAGCCACTGGGCAAACCCCTGCAGCGCACTTTGCACCACCCCCTTGGAGCCCAAGGGAACACTCTCTTGTGCATTTAGCGTGGCTGTCATGAAATGCCCCCCTAAACACAGAGCAAGTAATTCTAATCCGGATATTTGCCCAGCGTCCCATACACATTATTATTGAAAGTCACAATTTCATTCAGTCCGCACATCCATGCTGAAGAACATTTATTACAACGTTGAAAGGGTAAAAGTACAACCTGTTTCAGTCTCAGTGTGGGCACCGTCCAGCAGCAGAGCAGTTTAGTCTGAAAAGGGTATTCAGTCGAGCATCAGACCCGAGGGGCACCTCCTCCTGTGCACTACAACAACCCTGACGGTGTGGGGCAAAACACAACAGTGGCAACAGGCACCCTTTCTGATCTCGGTGTCAGCAATAGCCATGGTGAAAGTGTAACAACAGAGCTGCCAGCCATCCCCTACCCCGCACTATCCCGTCCATACTTATGGGAACAGCAGGGCACAGCATAGCAGCAGATGTGACAGCTAGTCCTAGGCTAATCAGGGTGATGTACAGCATCCGTGCCTAGAGTCACCATCCCTAACCTGCCCCACCATAGGCCAGAGCAGCGGGGCCCAGGGGAACCCCCTTCGGTGCCAGTCACAGGCGCAGCAAACGGCAGCACTGAGCCACTTCTACTAAAATAGTGCATGTCAGAGGCTTCACAGGGGTACAAGCATACAGTAGCAGAGCCTGGACTCCAAATGTAAATGTCCACTAATAGGCTGAGCAGGAGGCAGTAGGGCAAAGGAGCAGAGAGCCCCCTTTCCATGCCAGTCCCTGCCCAGCATAATGCGTAACCGTGCTGCTCATGTGCCAGTCTCAGCCCTGGCACTTCCTCAGAAGGACGCAGACTTACTCAGCTGCAGTTTAGAGTCCATTCACTGTTCAGAAAAGAGTCTCAAAGCAAAATAAAGTGTGGCCGGCAATGGAGCGAAGCAGTGCAACAATTGGACAGTGATGGCAACTTGTATACAGCCTCAACAGTTACCCTGGCAAAGTCAAAATCTGTACAGAAACACAATCATCATCATCATCAAAATTACTTTATTCGGTATACAGCAATACCTTAAAAGTACAACACAGTTAAAAAATCACAAGGATTGAGGCCTAGTACAAAGATACCTATACAAACAGTGCTAGAATATTAACATATATCTGTAAAATTCATCTTAAATCATGAAGATAAAAAACCTTCCTAAAAAAATTTGGGAGGTCTGCGTTTCCTGAGCGGGATACATTTGGAATGTGTCAGGAATGGGACAAAGAGAGTATAAATCAGGCTTGATGGGAAACGAGCCCCCCTCCAGCATAGTTCATTATAAAAAAAGACTTCATGAGTGCTGGTACAAGAAATTAACATCAAGTACCATCATCCAACATCTTTTGTATATCTCAGTCTTGCAGCCATCCTTAAAAAAATAACAGTGCAAAAGAGTGTTGAAGCCTCTGCGGACAGTTTTAAAAACAACAAAACCACCTTTGCCTGTTTGAACCTAACATTCTTTAAAATACATTTTAAAAATAACTTCCTTGGGTGAGCGTAATAAGGGCACAACAAAACGAAGTGGAGCATGTCCTGCGGAGACCTTTGGTCGCAGCCGCAGGGACCCCTCAACTCAATAGATGTTATATACCCCGAGGGATCCCCAGTGTTTGGTGAAGTAGATTCAACCTAAATCGAGTCATTAAAAATCTGTCCTGTGCATTATAAAGATAGGACAGGTATGGTTCCATACCTATGCTGGATTTGGCCAGGAGGTGGGCTCTCACCGAGGGTTTAGCCAGCTCTTTGTCTTGCCTAATGGAAGCCATTTTCTGTAAGAATGCTGATTTGACAAAAGCCTTATCCCGAGCTAATAGTTTTGTCGGGTGATTAAAATAATCAGCGTGATCCAAGCCTGACAGGGTCTACCTCACATACTTTAGCCAGGGGATATTCCGCCCCCACAATGTACTCTGCCCCCGCTCCCGGGCAATGGGCACCCTTTCTGACCTCAGTGTCAGCAATAGCCATGGTGAAATTGTAACAACAGAGCTGCCAGCCCTCTCCTATCCCGCACTATCCCGTCCATTCTTATGAGATCAGCAGGGCACAACACAGCGGCAGATGTGACAGCTAGTCCTAGGCTAATCAGGGTGACGTACAGCATCAGTGCTAGAGTCGCCATCCCTAACCTGTCCCACTATAGGCCAAGGCAGCGGGGCCCAGGGGAACCACCTTCAGTGCCAGTCACAGGCGCAGCAAACGGCAGCACTGAGCCACTTCTACTAAAATAGTGCATGTCAGAGGCTTCACAGGGGTACAAGCATACAGTAGCAGAGCCTGGACTCCAAATGTAAATGTCCACTAATAGGCTGAGCAGGAGGCAGTATGGCAAAGGAGCAGAGAGCCCCCTTTCCATACCAGTCCCTGCCCAACATAATGCGTAACCGTGCTGCTCATGTGCCAGTCTCAGCCCTGGCACTTCCTCAGAAGGACACAAACTTACTCCGCTGCAGTTTTGGGTCCATTCTCTGTCCAGAAAAGAGTCGCAAAGCAAAATAAAGTGTGGCCGGCAATCGAGCGAAGCAGTGCAACAATCGGACAGTGATGGCAACTTGTAAACAGCCTCAACAGTTACCCTGGCAAAGTTAAAATCTGTACAGAAACACAATCAAAACAAACACAGAATGTGCTGAAAGCCCCACACACCACCTTGCAGTTCTACATCAGAAAGAATTGTGTGGGTTATTGACAGCAATTCAAACACCATGTGATAAGACAAACACAAATGCACGTATCAATTACAAATCAATATATTGTTCCGAAACAGGGGGACATGTGCATTGTAAATAAATGAATAGGTCAGGGCAGGAACAGTGGTATCATGACATATCATACCAAAGACGCACAACCTGCAGCTGGCACTAAATTCATGAAATAGTGCTGTGTAGGGGTGCGCGGCTGGACAGCGATCCGGGCAGTGTGATGCAGTGCAACCCGTGTGCAAACACTGTATACCTTCCCTGGGAAAGAGAGGAAGCACGCGGACATAACTGCTTACCTGCTCTTTGGAGAAACATAGTCAGGACAGCAGGGAGTTCACGCATCCATTAACCACAACATTGTAATCCCAGAGTGGAATGGGCGACTCCGATGGACACACGGGGCGTGAACCAGAGTTGATAAAGTTTCCAGCCAGGGAACGGGGCCTGGGCCGGCAGCAAGCCACAGAGAGCAGCAGCAGCGGCAGCCCCAGCAGGCTGAGCTTCACACCCCCTCCTCGTCCCCTCTCCCGGCTTCTTTTTTCACTTTTGTTTCACGGACGTTGAACATGTGTTTGGGGAGGGCCCCTGGCTCTGGAGGTGGCACTTTCCACAGCGGGAGGGCCGCTGCTGCCCCGGCTCTATGTGAGATCCTACAAAGAAGGGCCTATTAATTCACCCAGCCCTAAAGAAACTGCTTAGGATCGGCTGTCAAACCCAGCCCATCTGCAGCAATCATAATCAGTCTCAACTGAATGGTTCTGACAAATCTGTACCTGCAGCAACCCAGGTTAGGAGAGCCAGTGTGAGGAGAGGGAGGTGGGGGGAAGAGAGCAGGGCAGGCTGAGCAACAACATTGTCTGCCGTGACCTGGAAGCGTGCTCCTATGGGTCAGATGTACGAAAGTGAAAGCGACCGCGCTAAGGCCATGCTAATTAGAAACAGATAGCCCCATAAAGATAAGATATCGCTTCACGACAGCCGTGAAGCAGACGACCCAGTCCGTATGGGCCGGACAAATAGGAGAAAGGGCGGTAACGAAAAAGCATCCTTTTCAATGGGAAGCCAGCATTTAGCATGAACGCTGACACAACCAAATGAAAATGATGGGCCGGGCTTCAAGTCCCCTTCTGAAATCTCATAGACAATATGTCTCGCAAAGCTACTAGCGCATGCGCGCTGCAACGCTAGGCGAGACCTAAAAACAGTGGTATATCTTTGCACCAGATTTGCATCACTTTTGGGATGTTGTTTTACAGTTAGTTGTTTTTACATAGCATCTCATAAGGCACTGCTGTCTTTTCCGAGCATAGTAAATAACAGGTATTATGATTAGCGTAAATGATCTTATAAGTTTGCCAACTTCAGATGGATGGAATGCTGAATTAGATGCGTCAGAATCAAACTCATGACTTACACAATATAGCATGTATCAGGGGCCAGCATTTAACTCAGGGTGCTATTGACACCCTTTAGTGAGTTACATGCTGATAACGTACATGAATTGCAAGTAACAGGTTCAGATCGTAATTAGGTTTATAACCTAAGCTGAATACTATTAATTTGAAAATGGTTGTTAGAAGTCTGGTACAAAGCACTATAGAAAAACAAGTTATAACCCCTTATGTTACTTGTGAAGTGTTGAGTGTGCATACAATTTGGGTGACGCATATAGATGCACTTTTGATCCTGTGGAACTACGTGTTGCCATTCTGTATTGTATAGTGCTGCACCTACAGACATGTTGTTGATACATCATGTTGTTGATGCATTATATGACTATGCCATAATAGCAGTGATTGTAGAGATGGTGTTTCTCTGAATTTTATTAAAAATGCATGAAGCATTAACAATAGTCAGAAGTTCTTTTGTAAATGCACATTTAACAGAGATTACACATAGAAATATGCGAAATGGCTGAAGACAAAACTAGAACAAGGCACATTGAATGGACTCTGCTCAAAGACATAGAATAAAAGGCTCTGTACACACATGGGAAATTTCTGTGCTTAAGCATTTAGGAAAGCTCCCTCCTACGGCAGATTAAGATAAGCAAGAGAAATCATGGCAGAGATGCTGCCTGTATCAATTATAGTGCTAATAACTTATTTTTTGCTTAGTTCTTCAATCTGCATTGCTATCATTTCCAAGTGCTTCTTTATACATTTTAGGTACTTCACACTGTTGAGGTAGCAAGGCTATACAGTGACAGCAGGTGGAGTGAGTTAGTGAGTGAGTTAGTGAGTTAGTGGAGTGAATTAGAAACTCCGATTCAGTATGACACAGTGATTAAGGCTCAATTAAATCAATGTCCAAAGAGAGCTGTAGGATAAGAATTAACTATATTCAACTGCCAAGCACATACTGCAATTAACAAAAGGAACACTTAGCACCTTCTAGGGCCTAAATGTAACCCGAAAAATATTAAAACATGTTACTGCTAGGCACCAGATCTTTATTAACATTTACCCTATGGTGGATGTTATCCTCTGGGATTTTGTTTTGGACTGACTCAGGGAGTTTTGTAAGTGTTCGATTTCCTGCTTCTTCTCAGGACCAAACTGTCACAAAAGTGGATGTAAATATGGACAATAGATAAAGAAGATGTTGGGTGAACTAAGGTTTTGGCATCGTTCTACAAGGTTTGGCTTTCTCCTGCATGAACTGAAACAGGTAGTCTGTAGGGTGGCTCAAAAGCTTGCTTATGGTCAATATTTTTATCGATATAGATCCCATACTGTGGAATTCATCTCCCGAAGCTGATTAAATCCTCTCTTTGCCGATGGTGGCTTCAGAATGATTCACATTAGACCGCTTGTTTATGACCTCTTGGACATTCTGTAAAACATTTAAACATTGGTTCAGGTCAAATTCCTTTTCATCAGCTACCATCCTAGGATTATCTAGGCCAGATACATACATAGGTATTCCACAGAGTTCTTCGTATGGAGTGCCCCTCCTAATGTTCATCTAGTTATTTAATGCGGTCTGAACTCCACACAGGTGTTGATACCAACTTAAACCTGAAATAATTACCCTAACAATCCGGACTTGTTTAAGCGTAATCTGAAATGCCACAGGGTGAAATTAAATGTGTCATCATGACAAACAGGAGTCTGCAGGAATAAAAGGTGTCACCTAAAAAATGTAGAGCACAGAAGCTCACCACAAAACAGCAAGGCTCCACTTGTCTCGTGCTCTCACTGCTCTGAGTGACATTCTAGTTACCCAGTCAGAACTCTACAAACAGTCAAAAGTCATCAGTCAAAAGTGAACTAGAGTCCAGAGACGTTTTAAGGGCCCAAATTCTCACCATGTTTTTCAGGGAGAATGATGGGAATAGTGGGTCAGTCATGTTCATGGATTAACTCATAACAGTTCCCGGTGCCACCAGTCCTAACCAGGACCTGGTCAGTTTTATGGTTATGCTTGACTGTAAATTTATCCATCAATGTTTCTAGAAAACTAACAGCTCGGTAGATGATTGAGTGCCACCTCATTTATCTTGCAAAACCAGGACCTACACGAGGGGTGGGAAGTGCAAATTCCTTCTAAGGCTGAAAAGGGGACAATACAGATGTCTTTCATCTTACATAATGGGTTTGGGGAAGGTGCAGGCTCAACCTAACATCAATTACAGCAATGCAACAGATGCTCTTTTTCGTTCCTCCTAGAGAGGTTGGGTGACCTTGTGGCTTTTGGACAGGCTCTGGTCATCAGGCTGTCTTCACAAATGTCTTCCAGTCAGCTTGGACTTTTGCAAGTTTTCCCAGGGAGTAGGTCGCTTCTCTTAGCAGGCAAAGTTTGACTCCTTAGTAGGCAAGCAGGCCCTCCTTATCTTGCCCGAAACAGTGTTCCTAGACTTACTCAAAGGCACTTATCAAAACGAAATTATATTTATTTATTAGGATGCTCTAAATTGCTTAAAATGTACCTGCAATCACTTCAGAGCACTGGACATACAGATTTGAGCCAATATTAAATAAAGTAATATGGTTGCGACAATGAGTAGTTTAGGAGAGAGGATGAGAAGGAGGCAGAGCAGACAATCTGGTTACAGCCAATCCACGAATTTTGTTGTAGATTAGTTATTTGGCTATTTTCATGGAACAGGATACCCTCCCCCCAACTTTTACTTTCGTCATATTGTGAGTGGAGCCGGCCCAGGGCCCTCAAAATAAATACTCCTGGCTAAGGGTCTTGGGAGACACACATCCTTTAGGCACTATCTGTCAAACACTGGAAGTGAAGCTGCCGACAGCACACACACTTGATTTGGGCCGTGCAATGCGAATACTGTCAAAGGAGATTATCTCCACTAACGATTCCTTTGCAAAAACATAGACACCCACAAAATATTTTTGATTAACAGTTGTATATAATTTTTTTCCCATGTTGTCTTTTTATATAGGTGCTACCTGCTTTAACAGTACGGTAGGTTTGCGATATATTTCATTTCAATCTAACTGACTTTAGGATTTTTACTTCTTATTACCAGCTTGTGGTTTTGTGGGCTCCTTAGCATTTGAATTTCCATACATATTACAATTTAATTGAGGTGGTTTGTTAACTTAACCTAATTTAAATTAATCTGTTTCGCAATAAAGCTAAAGTACAATTATACATATTTTAGTTGTTTAATGTGTCCAATCGTTTTCCTCATTGCTTTCTCTAAAAAAATATTTGCAGCCTAACGCTGTTACAGGCCGTGTTTGTATTAGTGCTTGTACCAGATTTTGTCGAGTGCACTGTACACCAGGAAGGGTGTCTTGGCTCTAAGCTGCAGGCTCAATCAACAGTTGGCTGTGAAAAATATACTAAAAATATGTGTTTTAGTCATTTTGTAAATTGCAGATAATTAGAGATGGTATTACATATGAGATGCAGACTTGATGACAGGAGTGGCTGTCCTTTCTGGGCTATCAAGAGTGGAGATTTAACAATTGGTGTGTTAAAAGCTGATCATAATTTAAAGATATAAGACAAACTGTGCGAGTCTGTGTCAAGAAACGGTGAGTTTTGCCTCTGTAGTTTTTATGAATTATGCAAACTGCCTTGTATTATATACAATTCTATGTATCACTCCTGGTGAACCAATTGCTTCAGTGATAGCGAGACAAGTTCTACATAGTCTTGATGAGAGGGTATTCAGTTTGATGGATTCTTTTAATCAAGTAGCAAGGGAGACCCTGGTCAATGCCATTGGTACAGTTTGGTGTGGAAAGAATCAGAGAAATCGCCACTTATTTTATGCTGGTAGTTTTCCAATAGCTGGGCATCAGCTGGGTCTACCATTGGAAATCTCCCGCCTTGCAGTTGACTGTCAATGCATCAAAAGGTCTGTCCTACTCAGCATGGGCCTTCCCATGGTGAAACACCATGAAAGGGATATTGGTCACAGACAAGAAAAATAGGTCAGGCGTGGTGGGGGTGAGGGTCCGTGGATAAATTTAGGGACTGGCAAGGGTTAACTCCACTATTTAACTATTTCTCACTGAAAAAAGAACCCTCTGGTCTAAGAAAAAGGACAAGAGCAAGTGGTTATGCAAGAAGGTGACTTACCACATCCTGGAATATACCTTTTATAGAACGAAATCCCTCACCCACCAAAGGTGGCATGCTTCAACACTGGGATTCTCCTCGTACCAGGATGCCTAGTCCCAGCACTGGCTACAACCCAATCACTGAGAGGGAGGAGCTCGGGGATGTTTTAGTTATTAGTCAGAGCTATGCTAAATACCACAATGATGAGTTCCTAATCAGGTCAGATGAGAGATGCAGCACTAGAAAAAAGTGATAGTGAAAGAGTAAAACTAGCTTCCAGGTACATTATGTACCTTTATTGACACGCCCTGGGGCTAGGGTTAAAAACATGTCACTGACAGGGAAAACATATACCTGCAGTTAGTGACGATAGTGGTCTACATGTTTCAGCATTTTGACATTGAGAAAAAAGTGTCTCAGCTTTGGTCTAGAACAATTTGTGCTGCTGTAAAAGGTAGTGAATGTCAAAATACCAATGTAGTATGCAGTGACAATAGTGACAACCAAAAAACTCAAAAAGAGATTCTGAGAAACTCAAAAAGAAGAGAAAAATATGTAAGTTCCAAAATACAAAACCAGTGATCCTTGTTCCATTTGTGGTATGGTTTTCAGGGGATTCACAAGTGACACCCGTATATTGTGGGGGGACAAATCACACCTTAACCTGGCGTGCAGCTAAGGAAGGGCACCGCTCTCTCCGTTGGTACCCCAGGTGGATTGTTCTGCTGCTGGTTCACGAAGGCCAAAACCATATCACAGATGGAACATGAATCACTGGTTTTGCATTTTGTATCCTACATATTATTTTCTTCTTTTTGAGTTGCTCAGAACCTCAGCCAGAGACTTAGCATAAAGACGGCTTCCTTCTTATGCCGCCACTGCTAAGAACAACAAGCTCACCTTCGTTAGTTCGTGAAGCTCAGACAATCTCCTCACCTCCTCCGAACTCCGATAGGCTGGCGCGGACAAGAAAGAAATGGAATCAGCTTCCTCAGCCCTCCGCAACCTGTCAACAAAACAATAGACATCCGCGAGTAGAAGCTAAAACCAAAGTCTTTTGTGGAAACAAAGTATCTCTTCAAAATTACGCATATCAACAGCCGTGCCTCGTCCTTATTTAACGGCCTTGGATTGTTCTCCCTCAAACTACAAAAACACCCATTGCCTCATAAGAGATGTATTTTTCCATGGTGATATCTGAAACGGCCTGATACGTGCATGATCGTATTTCACTATTGAACGGTCCCACTCACTTACTGCAGATGCCATGCGCCAGAGTCCTGACAATGGTTATTTCAAAAATGCTCCTTCAAATTTTCCTTGATCTCAAAGAGAGAAAACATGAATTGTCTGTGTTCCCTAGGTTATGAGGAGATTTACCGGTCTGTCCTCCAGATTCGACTTTCTCTGACTCAAATCATGCAGTGTCAGCACTGGATACTGTGTCAGCTGTATCTTCCTCAGTGGGAAGACTACAATCTGCAAGAGCTTCCAATGATGTCACTGCTGCAACAGCCTTCTGCTTGAAGTTCTCCTCCTGAAAAGGAAGAATGCAATTTTGCTGAATCTGGGCTATGACTTTCTAGCTGACATAAACTGGTCCTAAAGGGTTAGGTGTAAAGTGGCATATACACGTAGCTGGACTGGTAATAATGACTCAGGTTCTGAGAGCCTTGTGAACCATCCACACAGCGTTTCCATGAATCCTACTTTTTTGTTCCAGTGCGCGCTCGCGCCTCCGAGGGAGGTTGTCTGTCTCTCTTTCCACCCATCTGACTTCTCCCTTCAAGGTTGCGAGCTCTTCTCAGCTGATGCTAGGAGATTGCCTGTCTCCCTTCACTCTGAATTGATTTCTCAGCCCAAGTCGGGTTCTTTTTCCAGCGAAGCCTTCGTTACATTGTATCTCCTTCGAGGATCAGGTCAGCTGTTTCCTTTCTCTTTCTGATGGCTTTCGTAAACGGTGAAACTCTGTGACTGCCTGACTCTGTTAGTTTCATTATCGCCTGGCAAAGACTTTCCCTTGATTGCAGAGAGCCTCTGTAGAACTCTCAGTGAGCAGTGACTGCTCTGTTGTTTTGCAGCAACTGACACAGTAAGAAATGTTGCAAGACTCCTACTAGTCACGGATATATATATATATATTTTTCCTTTCTGGTGCACTCGGTGTCATTTAAGACAGAAGGAAGACTTGTGCCTCTGACTTTGCAAGACGGCAACAATTGAGCACTTAAGCTCTACTAAATAGAGCGAACTGAATATTTTTGCTTAACCCTGAAGAGACCTCGTGGTTAAAGGCCAGGCACAGCAACTGTGGAAGTTTATAGACTACCTACCTGTTGGTTTGGCTGCCATATTTTGCCAGAGTCTTCACAGTCCAGGGGACTGCAACGCTGATGGCGCTTTGCTAATACCCCGGTTTCCGCGACCCTTGGAGGCAAGTACTCAACTACCCAGCATTCCTTGTGTGGCACTAGGTTACCGCGTCATCCAGGAAGCGCTAGGAGGCGCTTAAAATCAACCAAGGGCTCCCGCAGCACGGGACGCGCGTGCGTGCCCTGGCGAAGACCGGGCCAAGGGCGGGCCCGTCTCGGGTGCCCGTTCTAGAATGGAAGAGGCTGGGCTGGGCCACCCCTCCAACATTCACTCCGGGACTCTAAGTAAGCTCTTCTAAAGGACTGTCTGTATTATAGTGGGGGTGATAAGTTGTCAAGAACATCACTATTTGCAAATTCAAGCAGATTTCTTTTCTTTATATATTGGTTTTATAAACCAGTTTTGAAATGAGTAAGAATACATGCAAAGGGGGGTGGGAGTGGCAGGGACTTTGGATGCCTTTCTTACTCGGGCCGAATCTGTGCTTATGCACGAAATTGAGCTAACGGAAAGGAGGCTTTCACTAGATCCTCTAAGCCTACCCATAGGACAAACTACCACTAAAGACCCTATTTCTGGCTCAATACCATGCCCTCAGCCACTGCTAAGATCTACAGGTAGCCCTCAGCTAGGCTCTCCTCATCTGGCGATTGAAGATAGTATATCTTCCACCCCTGTTGCTTCTTACAGCAAGGCTCGCACTAGACAGAAGAAAGTAGCAGCTGCTCCCGGAAGTAATGCCCCTAGAGCCAGCTCACAGGTCGCAAAACAAGCTAAGAATAAGAGCGCAGATCCAGAGAGGGGAGGGACATTAGTTCTACCAGTCGAGTTAGAACAAACTGGGGGGGGTGTAGTGGGTACGGATCCAGCCCAGTCTGGGTTGCAATACTCAGACTCTACAGAGGCTAAAGATGTGTTCCTTAAGCAGATGGAAGTTAAATTATTAGCTTTAATTGACCCTCTCATGTGTAGATTAACAGCAATAGATCAAAGACTAGGTAAAATAGAGGATCAACTAACTAAAGCACCAGCTAATAATAAAGGGAGTAGCCTCGCATAGGCCATAGGGTCTAGTCAGGCTGGAAACTCATTTAGACCACAAGTTCAGGCAGTAGCTCGCCCAAATCCTTTAACCCCTACCCACATCCCAGTGTGCCCCCAGAATCCTCCTGCACAACCTACATCAGTATCTAATGCCTCACACACACGCAAACAAGTGTCAAATGGCCCTGTGGTGAGACCTCAGGGGGAAGGTGGGGAAAAGTCGCAAAGGGATTTTCTTGATCTCCCACCAGAGGCAACGCCACACACTATAGTACTGGCCAATGTCCCACAATTGGAATTACGTGAGGAGGAATATTGGATTTAAAAACTGGGCTCGGTAATCATCTATTTGAAGAATTCATAATGGTCAGAAGGGTGGCCTGGGTGGGAAACTCTGAAAAAGGCATGGCTGGGGACAGTGTAGTTATAAGCTTTAGGTCTCCAAATATAGTTAGGTGTATTCTGGAAAGGGCAGCTCCTTTTAAAATCTGGAACGATGCTATTAATGTCCTCTCCCTTGGGCTCTTTTATAGAGCAAATGTAAACACAGGAGGGGGAACTTACAGGAATTCAGGACATTTGTTAGGCCCTACCAATTGTGTAGTCCCGATCCGTAACAGATAAGAGGCACTGAGCACATTGGAGGAAAACGATTGACTGGGTCTCATATCTAAACACTGTACCCCCGCGCATCCAGATATAAGGGACAAGGGAGAGCTGGGTTTAAACTACAACAGTCAAAATCCAGGGGGTTTTCCTCCTGAAATAATTACCCCTCCAGATAGACCAAATACTAGAAGCACCACCACGGAGTTAAGTGTAAGCCCCACTAAGATACACCAAGAAGAAAACAGCCCACTGCAAGTCAGAACTGACACATGTATAGCAAATGGGGCAGCAAGATGCACACTTCCGGTGAGTCTTGTGGGGCACGAAATTTTGTTCTGACATCATGGAATATTACCGGGTTGAAGAATAAATTACAGTCATCTGACTGGTTATCCTTTATTGAAACCAATGAAATTGTGGTCTTACAAGAAACCTGGTCAGTGGGTCCTGAGTTTAGACTAGGTTACGTACATTTCTATAAACCTGCTATTACTGGGAAAAGGGGAGAACGATGGGGGGCTAACTATTTGGGTAAGACAGAGCGACAGGTATACAGTTCAGCAGTTGGACACGGATAGTAATGACATCCTAATAATTAAGATAAGAGTCCTCGGTATAGAGGACCTTATACTTTGTAATGTATCTGCTAGAGGGTTGCCTGGAGGGAAAGCCTCAGGCACTGTTGACCTTCTTGATTCCTACTTCAATTTGTACAAAGGAGATGGAAACATAGTGGTCGCCGTGGATTTTAACTGCTACTTCGAGCCGCTAGATACAAACGATATAGAGTTATGCCAAGAGGAAGATTTGATATGTGCAGCACACAAGGACGCCGTCCGCAACCACCACCACCTCATCAGGGCTGCCAAGAAGATCTCCTTCAAAGACTGCCTCGACAACAATGCACACGACAGCAAGGAGCTCTTCAACATCATGAAGGAACTCTTCAACCCCACATCCAATACCAACGACATCCTGCCGTCGCAAGCCCTGTGCGACTCCCTCGCCACCTTCTTCCACCGCAAGATAGCAGACATCCACGACATCTTCAATACCCAGACAGCCCCAACAGACAGCAACACAACAGACCCTCCGCACACCATCGACCACATCCCCTTGCTAGCCTGGACCAGCGTGAGCGTCGATGACACCATCAAGACCATGAGCACAATCCACTCCGGCTCACCGTCAGACCCATTCCCGCACCACGTCTTCAACAAAGCAAGCAGCTCCATCGCACCCCACTTACGCAACGCCATCAATCACTCCCTTGAGACCGCGACCTTCCCAGAGAGCTGGAAACAGGCCGAGATCAACGCCCTACTTAAAAAAACCAAGGCAGACCCAAGAGACCTCAGGAACTTCCAACCCATCTCTCTGCTCCCCTTCCCGGCCAAGGTCATCGATAAAATCATTAACAGACAGCTAACCCGATACCTCGAAGAGAACCGAATTCTGGGCCATTCCCAGTCAGGGTTCCGCAGCAACCACAGCACCGAGACCGCCCTCATCGCCACCACCGACGACATCACGACCCTGTTAGACAACGGGGAGACTGCAACACTCATCCTCCTAGACCTCCCGCCGCCTTTGACACCGTCTGCCACCGCACACTACACGCACGCCTCTACGCCGCAGGGATCCGAGACAAGGCTCTGGAATGGACCACCTCCTTCCTCTCCAGCAGACCCAGAGTGTCCACCTCCCCCGTTTCGTTCAGAAGCATCCGAGATCATCCGCGGCATACCTCAAGGATCCTCCCTCAGCCCGACACTGTTCAACATTTACATGGCCCCGCTCGCACACGTCTCCCGACAGCACGACCTCAACATAATCTCCTACGCCGATGACACTCAACTGATCCTCTCCCTCACCAAGGACCCTATCACCGCCAAAGCCAACCTTAATGAAGGAATGAAGGCCGTTGCCGACTGGATGAAGATCTGCCATCTGAAGCTGAACTCGGACAAGACGGAGGTCCTCATCCTCGACCCAAACCCATCAGCCTGGGACGACTCCTGGTGGCCAACGGCACTGGGGGGAGCCCCGACCCCCACCAACCACGCACGCAACTTGGGAATCATCCTCGACTCAACGCTCTCAATGACCAAGCAAATCAACACCGTCTCCTCCTCCTGCTTCAACACTCTCCGCATGCTCCGCAAGATCTACAGATGGATCCCGAAAGATACAAGAAAGACAGTCACCCAGGCCCTCGTCAGCAGCAGACTCGACTACGGAAACGCCCTCTACGCGAGGGCCCCGACCAAGCTCATCAATCGACTACAATGCATCCAAAACGCCTCGGCACGACTGATCCTCGATGTACCACGACACCGCCACATCACCCCCCACCGGAGAAACCTAGACTGGCTCCCTGTCAACAAGAGGGTATCCTTCAAGCTCCTCATCCATGCACAAAAGGCACTCCACACGACCGGCCCAGCCTACCTCAACAGATGGCTCTCCTTCTAAATCCCCAACCGCCAGCTACGCTCCGCCGACCTCTCACTCGCCACCGTCCCACGCATCCGAAGAAAAACCACCGGCTGTAGATTCTTCTCCCACCTCGCCGCCAAGACATGGAACACCCTCCCACTGAGCCTACGACAGACCCAAGACCTGCTGACCTTCAGGAGGATACTAAAGACCTGGCTGTTCGATCAGTAGCGCCCCCCCAGCGCCTTGAGACACTCGCGGGTATGTAGTGCGCTTAACAAATGACTGATTGATTGATTGATTGATTGATATCCCGCAATTAACACTGAATCCGATCAAGAAATGGTCAGAGGCGGCCTTACAGCTTAAAGCGCTCTGCTTGGAGCATAGATTAAGGGCGGTCAACGGGAGGGCGAAATCTGACAAGCATGGCTCCCCCACTTATAGATGCGGGATGAGATGCAGCCGTTTAGACTACATACTCGTTAATAAGGAATATTGGCCAAGTCTAATAGATATGATCGTCCAAGTGATGGTGGAAAATGATCATAATCCCCTGGTGCTAGCACTCGTACCAGTAGGCAATTGCATAGAAGATGGTCTTCCTGTGGATGTAGAACTTCCTCTAAGTAATGATATCAGGAGAGCAAAATGGTCGAACTTATTAAATAAAGAGGATCAGCTGGAGGCTATTAACATTTTGGTGACTAAGGCGACCACAGACCTCCAAAATTGTCTCGAGCAACAAGGAGAAAAGTCCAATGTTACATCAGTTCATAATGAACTTTTTAATAAGCTTCAGGGATTTTTTATATCTAATATAGTAAAACCAAAAAACTCTGTAAAGGCACCTGCTGACTCATGGTATGGGAAAACATGTAGGGTGGCATACAAAGCACTGGCTATGGCGATAAGATCCAAGAATAGGGATAGGATCCACAATGCACAGGTGGAGTATAAGTTAGCACAACACAAAGCGAAAAAGGAATGGTATGAGGAACATTGGCAAGAGCTGTATTGTGCTAGCCAAGGCAGGAACATGGTTGGATTTTGGCACCTGGTTAAGTGGGGTAAGGGAAAGCCGAGCCTACTGTCAAACAACCATGTAGTTCCTGAACACTGGGTTTTGCACTTTAAGACACAGTTTGCCAATGATGCCCAAGAATGTGAATTATCGCAGGGTCCTCTGATTACTCAAGTTGGTACTTCTGCGCTGTATTTTACTAAGCAGGAAGTTGAAGCTGCACTTAATACTGTACCGAGTGGCAGAGCGCCCGGCTTGATTGTGTTCCCGCCGACCTGTTCTTGCATAATAAGGCTTTGTGGGTAACATATATACAGATCTTAGTGAATGCCATCGCTAAGGGTTCTCAAATCCCTGAGTCATGGATGGGTGCAGAGATCATACCAATTTTTAAAAAAGGGGACAGATCGGATCCTGGTAACTTAAAGTCGGTTTTTGACTTAGTCCCGCAAGCCAAGTTGTGGAGTGTCCTCGCGGAACAAGGAATGCTTTTGGACCTGCTGGCTTTTTTAATTAAACTTCATGAAGTAAACTTTGCCCAAGTTCGTGGGGCCAGCAAGGCCAAGTGGCAGATAGATTCCAGATTGCTAGAGGGGTTCAACAGGGGTGTGTACTGGCACCAACTTTATTTTCTCTTTACATTAACAGGGTGATCAAGTACTTTGAGGACCACCCTACTGATGCTCCAACTTTAGATGGTAGGAAGATACCCCAGTTAATGTTCGCCGACGACACCCTGTTAATTTAAAAAACCCAACAAGGCCTGCAGAAGGCCATAGGGCGATTTGAGATGTTTTGCCAGGATTTTGGACTCAAAATTAACGTAGACAAGATCAAGTTCATGGTACTACACAAACAAAAAACTGTAAGAGGGAGAGTTACCATGAACGATGTTATACTTGAGCAGACCGATGTTTTTATGTATCTTGGCATCACACTAGGCTCCAGGCTAAATTGGAACACACACTTGGATCAGTTGCTACTTAAACATGCACACCTATCTGGTGCTTTGCTGAAAGAACACCGTTTACCCTTACAAAGCCGATTGCCCCTGTGCTAAAAATCTATAATGCAAAAATTGCAGCTTCAGTTTTGTCTGGGCCTGAATTATGGGGTTTCAGCAACTTAGCGGCACTCACGACCTCGCAAAATAAATGTATCAGGGGTATAACAGGCTTGCCTCAATCGACTCCACTGATACCGCTCTATTATGACTTGGGGAGCCAGTTTTTAGAGGATGTGGCTCACTTCAGACCAGTGGCCTTGTAGTAAATAAATAATTAATTACCGGTACTATTTTTCTATGCATTAACTGAAACAGATAGCTCAATAAATAAGAGGCAGAATCCGTGATATCTGAGTCGAATGGGCTTTAATTAGGTGGCTCGAGCCAATGGACCATCGGGTTCCATCACCTGCAAAGGTTCAGGAAGGGACAGACACAAGGAAAGGGGAATGGAAATGGCAGCTGCAGCGTCTCATTAACATTATACAGTATATATAGTAAAACAGTACAATTGCATTGAATACAGTAGGCGTAACAAGTGACAAACGAAAGATAAGAACATATGGGCGTGAAAAGAAGGCGTGCACAGGGCATGCACGAAGACATGTGATGTAAACGTCACAGAAGTGTCATAAATGGGTGGATACATGGAGGGGGCTACCTGGGCAGCTGGAACCTTTAACCTACTGGTGCGCGCAAACGGGCTATGACGTGTGACTGGGGAGAGCTGGGAGCTCTGACTTCTGGCACTAGAAGAGGAGACTAAAGTCTGGGATGTCAGGACGACATGTACCTATAGCATATCTGATATCTTGTGTTTGGAGTACATGTTGATAGAATCTAAATGTCATCAGTGCAAAGGCTACTTGACACTAAGGCTGGTGCATGCATATATTTCTTAGTGTATTGCGTGTGCTATGAATCTTCTATGGGTATTAATTCAGAAATTCTCTTGCATGGAGACAGGAAGACTAGACCATAGCTGAAGATGTTTATGCGGTTCGTTAGCTTAGGAATGTGAAGCCGGGGAGCTGGACTGATAACTAGAGGCATAACATATTCTTGGCAGACAGGCAGGCAGGCCAGGCCGGGCACCTCGCTGCTTGGCAGAAAGTAAGTGAAGGGTCAGGGATGCGGGAGGGGCTGCATCGCTCCTCGGAGTGGTTTAGACAGGAGACTGGAGCTCGAATCTGGTGTCCGGGCCCTATGAGGCCTAGAAACGGGGACAACTCGATGAATTAACGTGCACAATGTAAAACGTTGGCAACATAGGCCTAATACTCGTTGCTTTCACGAGGACTGGATAACTGGCATACTAACGTTGGACACAACTATAATTGCGTCTTTATTCGGTCAAGGGGGAACATATGCATATTTAATCGTGCACATATAACATACGATGGGGAATACGTAGGGACACATGACGGGGCAAAATTCAATTTTCCTCATTCCCTCCTTGTTCCCTACGTTTCCTTCAGGAAACATCAATATTCATGATACCATCTATCTGTTCATAGAGCATCATTTGCTCGTCTCTAATCTTCTTGGAACGGGATTTAGGACTAGGAATACAAGAGGTAGCGCACAAGCCGCAAATCGCAGGGCCACATTGTAAACATAGGCAATAACTGAATATGATCATTACTACTATTCCTAGGAATGACAGTACTTTCCATCCCCACGCAGATATTATACTCCAGAGCCAACCGGACCATGTCCAGGTGCCTGGATTCTGGTGTAACTGATGGGCTATTTTATGAAGTCTGGTTATAGCTGAATAAACAGACGGTGCGTTATTAGGAATGAAAATGCAACAACTAGATCCGATGACTCTACAAGCTCCGCCCCTATCGGCCAGTATGACGTCAAGAACAAGGCGGTTTTGGAGGACAACAAATCTCATAGCAGATTGTTCTTCGGTTAAGTTACCTAGAGCGGAAGTAGTCTCATTCACTACTGCTTCAAGGGTTCTGGTTAACCTACGTATTAGCTTACTATTCTGGATAGGTCCTATGAAGAAAAAGAAACCTTTATTGAAGTCTGTATACTGTTCTAAAGCAGTTTCAGTTTGATCGACAATTGGGGACTCGATCTCCCTTCTAGGTCTGACGTGTACTAGATGTGTATTTCTGTGATAATCGGATGGGGCTAGGAAAACTGGTGGCAGTAGGAAGGCAATGTAACATGTTCCATCCCAATCTAGGGGTAGACGTACATATGCGGTCTGACCACATACAAAATACGAATGACGTGAGGCTTTGAAAGAAGATTTCCCACTGTCACTATACTCGACCACAGTAGTACAATCACTGTGTCCTAGGTGTACTGAACCATTCTTTCTGGCACATAATTCGCCTTTCACTGGCAGGACTGTAATAGTAGGCAAGTCTGGAGTAGTCTCGGACTGAACATTCAAAACCATGAAATTCGAGGAATAATTACCTAGATCATATACTTCATTTTCTAGATCTAACCCTGTTCTATGGGAAAGACCTTCCTTGTCTGGGAAACATGTTCTATTCAGAAGGGACTTGTCGTCTGAGGATGATGTTATCGTAAACCATGCTCCACACGAACCATTGTGTGAAAACGGATAGGGAAAAAGTGGCAGAACTCCCCTCGGTGTCTGAAAAGGGGGGAGTCGACCACACACCCAACAATTAGTGGCATTGCTAGTCTGGTGTGAATAGTGTAACATTCGTATAAAAGTATTGTTGCGCATGGCACGTCGATAGGATAACTCGTGAGGGGGTAGTTCACTAAAAGTGTGCTCTACTGTATCATTAGAGGAAAGATGTACATGTGAATCAATAGGAGGAAAAAATACATGTAAAACGTAACTTATGCATGTAATCGTAAGACTCAGAAATAACATAAACAATAAAGTGATAATACATCGGCTGCGCAGATTTTTACAATAACGTGTTTCCTGGGAGTTTCGTCTAACTCTCTCACTATGGGCTTCTATCTCATACATGTCAGGAACCTGTCTAACCGCTTCACCCGAGAGGGACTTAAACAATTAAACTGTCTGACTTGCTAGACCTTAATTTATATTTATACTCCTGCTGCGGAGTTTTCTCTAACAGGGGAAGTTTAGAGTCAGTATCGGGGCAGTCCTTGAAAAAAGTCTTTGGACGGAGTCCATGAAAACGTTTGATATGGCTGGAGTGAAGCCACCCTTTTCTTCCTTCTAGCTTTACGGCGGTCCTTGTGGTCATCAGAACAAGCTTCGGCTCTTTCCAGCGGGGCTCCAGGGGACTTGAACGGTCAAAGTTCCTCACTAGAACGAGGTCGCCTGGAATGACCTCGTGCGGTTTCACTTGAGTGTTGTCTGGAAAGGCAGCCGCGACCTGTGAACGACAAGAGAGTAGTGCAGACATCAAGGAAGCTAGGTAATCTGTCAGCATATTACTGTCAACATCGGTTATTTTACGTGGCATGGGGGTACCCCACATGTTCGGGGGACGACCGAATACAACCTCGTACGGTGACAGACCTGAACGGGAGTGAGCGACCATTCTCATATAAAAAAGGGCGACTGGCAGGGCTACCATCCAATCTACGCCTTTTTCTGCGCAAACCTTTGCAATGCGGATTTTCAGAGTCTGATTGTGTCTCTCGACGAGGCCAGCTGCCTCGGGGTGTCGTACACAATGGAACTTCCATTGGTACCCTAACAGAAGAGATACTTGTTTCATGAGTTCGGATGAGAATGGCTGGCCGTTGTCTGAATACACGACCCTGGGCAAACCATAGCGAGGGAAATACTCACGAACCAACTGTTTGGCAGTGGTCGCGGCAGTGTAATCTGGGACTGGATATGCTTCTGTCCATCTGGACAAAGCGCATACTACTACGAGGACATACTTGAAACCTCGACATCGATCCATCTGAATATAATCCATCTGGAGGACTTCAAAAGGGTGGTCAGGAGGATGGAATCCACCTTGTTCCACCGGAACACCTTTACCTGGATTGAACTGACAACAGATCATGCAGGTACGCACTTTCTGTTTGGCTGCTGCTCGTAAATGCTTATTAAACCAGAGGTTCTGGATGCAGTCTAACATGGCTTTTTCTCCTAAGTGTGCTGGACTATGTGCTGTGTTAATAATGACTTGAACCATAGAGTCGGGGAGAAACCATGTGGCTTTTCCCTTCGTCAACCATCCCTGATCTGTCTGGACCCCTCCTTGTTCAGACCATTTCTTGATTTCGTCTGGGGTAGCATGTGACTGTATGTCTAGTACGTCTTGTGTAGGATCCTTGACTGACATGCAAGTTGTCAGGACTGAAACGTCTGTCTTTGTCTTGTCAGCTGGAATGACTGGAGTCTGAGCTGTAAGCTTGGCTGTTCGATCTGCTAGATCGTTATCCTTGGGAAATGGTGTCAGTGGCTTTCGTATGTGCTTTGCACTTCATAATGGCAATGGCTTTCGGTAAATGTATTGCTTCTAACAGAGCTTGAATGAGGGGGCCATGCTGAATCTTGGCTCCATGAGAGGTCATGAAACCTCTTTCTTGCCAAAGGACTCCAAAGTCGTGTACGACTCCGAATGCATAACGCGAATCTGTATATATGTTTACTTTCAGGTTCTTGGCTTGTATGCAGGCTTGGGTCAGAGCGATGAGCTCTGCTGCTTGAGCAGACAAGGTGTCAATACGATGTGTTTCTATAACTTCAGTTCCAGTAGTCACTGCATACGCGGCTACTAGTTCTCCTGTACTTGTTCTCATACATGAACCATCCACATAAAGTGTCAGGTCTGGATCAGGTAATGCAATGTCCGTCAAGTCTTGTCTTGGCTTTGTCATGGTGTTAATAACTTCCACGCAGTCATGTGTGGCAGGGCTTGACGTAATCGAGGGTAACAGTGTAGCAGGATTTAAAATGTTGCAGCGTCTGATTTCTATGTGTGGCTGAAACAGTGTCAGTTCATATCCTGTTAAACGTGCAATTGTCAAGTGCTGAGTCTGTGTTCGGTTTAAAAGAACTTCCACGGAGTGTGGAACTTGTACTGTCAGGGAGTGTCCTAACACTATGGAATCACTTTGTCTGATAGCTAGAGCTGTGGCTGCAACTGACTTGAGGCACGCAGGCAGAGCCTGGGCTACTGGATCTAATGTACTAGAAAAATAAGCACAAGGCTTGTGTTGTCCTGCTTGATCTTGTGTGAGAACAGATAATGCTGTACCATCACGTTCAGTAACAAAAAGTGTAAAAGGCTTACTGTAGTTTGGTGTCGCTAATACAGGTGCATTACATAAAGCTTTCTTTAACTCATTAAAAACAAGTGTATGTTCCTGGGTCCAAGGGAGGACAGTCGATGTGGCTGCCTCCTGTGTCGTTAGCTGTATCAGTGGTTTGGCTAGATATGCATACTGAGGAATCCATTGTCTGCAGTAAGAAGTGAGGCCGATGAAGGCTCGTACCTCCTTCTGTGTCTTGGGCTGTGGAAGATGTGCTATTAACTGGATACGGTCAGGTGTCAACTGTCTACCCCTCTTGGACAGTAAGTGTCCAAGGTATACCACTTGCTGGACACAGAATTGCAGTTTCGAAGGGGACACCTTGTGCCCCATGTCTGCCAGGAAATACAAGACTGTCAGTGACGCACGTTCGCAGTCACGTTCTGTACGGGCTGTGATCAATAGATCATCGACATACTGGAGCAGGGCAGTGTCAGTTGGCATGTGAATACTGTCCAGTTGTCTTTTAAGTGCTTGACTGTATATACTAGGACTTTCTGTGAAACCTTGAGGTGCACGTGTGAATTTATAGCTTCTTCCATTTAAACAGAATCCGAAAAGGAACTGGCTGTCTGGATGAATGGGGACACTAAAGAATGTGTTCTTGAGATCAATAACAGTAAAGAACGTAGCTTCAGAATCAATGGCAGTCAATAGGGAAGAGATATCTGGAACCACAGGGTACTGGGGTATGATACATTTATTAAGTTCTCGAAGGTCAATCACTAATCGATAAACTGGAGGTGCATTTGGATCAGTACGTTTAAGAATCGGAATGATAGGGGAATTACATACATTGGAGTCAGTTTCTACAACTACTCCTTGAGCAATGAGCTCGTCAATAATTTTCGATAAGGCTGCTACAGCCTCAGGTGGCAACTTGTACTGTCGGATTCGTGGTAATACAACACCGGGTTTCAGAGTAACACGATATGGTGTAATATGCATACAACCTACATCAGTTGGACCTTGCGCCCATAAATGCTGTGGTACATTCAGTAATCTTGGATCAAAATCACGTAACACATAATGACCTTTAAAATCTCGTAAAAACAATCTCACTCCTTCCGGAGAACAGCAGATTACTGCACCTAATTCTTTCAATGTTTTAATACCAAGTAAATTTTCTGGACAGGATTTCGCAAGTAATAAGTCTGTAGTTCGGGACAATGGACCAACTTCTAGGGAAACTGGCTTCGATATTTCATTAACAATAGGCTTTCCTGAAAATCCCAGGGAAACATTTCTTGAGCCTGAGAGTGGAGCCCCTGGAACCTCGTCATGACTGATGGTAGTCCTACTTGCCCCTGTATCAATCAGAAACTTTCTGTCTTTCCCTAATACTTGACTGTGTACATAGGGACCCTCTTGATCTACAGGAATCTTGATGAGAGGCAAGCCAACCTCCCTCTCTAGGCTATTTCATGAATACTGCTGATATTCTGGATAATCTGACTGTGCGTACTGGTACATCTGTTGTGTAACGTGTTGTGTGGCAGCTATAGGCTGCGGTACTGTAACTGTCTGTTGTGCGTTCTGCGGTGGTTGCGTATTCTGCGGAACATGTTCTAGTCTAGGAGGACGCGGTCTCTCTTTCGTCTTACCTGTAGCTATGTTGTGTTTTAGAACTGCACATTCGTTTATATAATGATCTGGCTGTTTACAGTAATTGCATGTCCCTTTAACGAGAGTTGCAGAATGACTAGTCTGATTCGGACCCCTCTTCTGACTATCTTGTGGAACGGACTGTGCAACTAGTACTTTCATTTTCGTGTCTTTCATACGTCTCCTTTCGTGTTCTTGCTCTTCCCTGATTCTGTTCTGGTGATACTGTAACATCTGGAGCATTTGTGACGGGGTATTAGCTTGCCATGTACTCTCGACTTTCAATACTCGATTTTTAACTTGCGGTAAGGAATTCTCGACTAGTTTGGTAACAAAAAGATGTGGATATGACTCACTACTTGTTTTCAGACCACTATTAATAATGAAACATTTCTCAAATCTGGAATAGAAATCACTAGTGTCTTCGTCTTGTTTCTGTTTACAGGCTGAGATGGCATCCCAGTCTTCCTTTTTCGTAGCTAGTAATCTTGGCAAGACTTGTATTAACAACTCGGGCAATGCTTTGGCTTTTTCCCCAAGACCAGTACCTGGAACTCGTGTGTTATCTTCGTTTTCTTATGCTGTCCAATCTATCTTTTTCTCTCCCACCTCCCATTCTTTTTCTTTAAGTTTTTCATATATGCCCGCAGGCAGCAGGACCTTTAACATTTTGATGATATCAGGATACGTGTATTCTCCCATACGGAGCATGTCCTTTAATTCTCGATGGAACCCTGCTGGATCTTTATCGTGACAGGGCACTAACTTTTTCATTTCTAGTAGTTCTATTTTCGTGATAGGGGTGTAAACAAATACTCGTTCGAGCTCACCCCCGTTCCTTTAACAGGATGTACTTCTCGCAACAGATTCTGTCTATCTATGTAGAGTGGGGGTGAAACAGGAACAAAATGTGGAGTCAGGAACGTTCTGTATTTGTGGCGCTGTTCTAGAATGACGTTAATTAAATCGGTACCTAAACCTTTCCATCGGTTTAGGAGTAACTCGTTCAGTACATTATATAATGGACCTGGATCAGAATGCTGATCCTCATACAGTGTAATGAGGTGTTGGATCATGTACATACCCACCAGTCGCTGCTCGGCTGGGGGCAGTTTCAGAAACATTTGAGCCACTACTTCGTCTGAAAACGTGGTAGAATCACTAGTCCATCGGACTGCTGATCGGGCTAGTTCCTGTTCATTCATGGTACTAAGTTCACTGTAACCAATTCGTAATTTCAGAACTTTATCGGTAGCCTGGAATAATTGTTCAAGAGAACATTGTTCTGGTACGGGAGGAGGAAAAACTTTCTTGTAATCTAGGCGTATGTGTCTATCGGAAGGTCTCGTTCTACCTACATACGCTATTCTGGAGGGATTCTCGTTGTCTACCTCTTCGTCTGAAGAGTCATTCTCTTTCTCGGCTACTCTCATTGCTTCCTCCTTTTGGTGTATACTTATAATTTCTTTATGAATCTTTCTGTACATGGTTTCTATACTATTCTGTGTTCTGTGTTTCCCTTCTGCTATATTGTCACTCCATCTGGTCAGGACTCTCATCTCTTCTGGATTTTTATCAGGATGATCCTGTTCTCTTATTAAACAATTTATTAAAAATTGCAAAATCATGCCTTGAATCTCGACTTTTCTGTGTACCATAGCTTCGTGAATACTTTCTGGTTTCTCCCCTGTTCGGATAAAGTGATATATCCTGTCTAGATGTTGTTCCATATTTGATATGGTAACCAAGAAGCTTGCAACTCGTCGTAATCGTATGGAATATATTATCATACTATCTTCACCTGGTACTGGGTCATATCTACAATCAGATCCGCACTCATTAAAATACTTTTTGAGGGCTTCGTACGTAGTCACTTTTGGCGTACGTTGTAACGCTGCATCTCTCAGCGTCAGGCGCTTTGTTTGATGCGGGGTGATAGGAATACCTCCCCCTGCTCCTCCTGAACTGGAATCGTCAATTAATACTGAATGTGCGGCTGCTGGTAACGTGACCGGTAAAGTAGGAGTACGTAATGTGGGTTGGTCCTGGGGTACTGGCACATGGACAGGACCAACGACTGGAGGCACAGTAATTACATTATTAACAGGAGGTTGAACTTGAACAGGCGGAGTAGGATTCGTATTAGCATATTCTGGGACAGTGTCATCTAAATAGGAAGAAAGGAAAATATCAGCCGCGGTCGGTTTATGACGTAGCTTAGTCGGGACCAATGGTGGCGGTAAATTACAGAGTGTTTCCGGGGTCGCCTTCGGCAAACCCCCGGCGAGAAGAGGATACATACCTTTAATAAGGGCATTTCTCTGTCTGTCTGACTGTTCTGCTCTAACTCGTTCACCTTCTTCGATCAATTCCCTTTCTTGGGCTTTTTCTGAGGATTCCCTACTTATTTCTGCTTTTCTGAATTCTTTCTCGGTTCTTTTATGGGATTCTTTACGCCATAATTCTATGGCATCTTTCTGGGATTGTCTGGCTTTCTTTTTCCATAATGCGTCTTCTACTCTCATGATGCACTCGGCATCCCATGTTCCTGAAACAGGTCATCTATATTTCTCTTCAAGATTCCTGGTGTAGTCCACCCATAAATCTAGATACAGTATGGCATCTAAGCCATGCTTATGATACATGAAATGTCCAGGACTGTCCCTGGGAGGGACAGGAACTGATTCTTCGAGTAACCCTTTTCTAGTTTTTATCTGACGTAACTTTGAAAACAGAGGCATATTTGAACCGTTCTTGAACTTGAACACAATAAACAATGAACTAAGCATGGGCGGATTTTGCGGATTGCGAAAAAACGCGAAATCCGCGAATTCTCGCGGATTTGCGTATTTTTTGGGGGTGTGTGTGTTCGCACGGGTTTCTGCAAGTTCGCGAGGGTTTTGTACAATTTCGCAAATTGCGAACTTACTTGTCGGGTCGCCAGTTTTGCGAACTTGTTGTTTCTACGTGCCCAGCCTGTTTGCTAAGATTTCTTCATCACTGCCACCCTCTGTCACCACTGGCACTCTCTTTGGTCACCCATGCCACCCTCTGGCTCACCCATGTCACCCTCTGTGTCATCACATCACCCTCTAGTTCACCAGTGTACATTATTGGGGCAAAGCAAAGCACTGCCATCCTCTGTCAACACTGGCACTCTGGTTCACCCATGCCACCCTCTGGCTGGCACACCCATGCCACCCTCAGTGTCATCACAACACCCTCTGATTGACTACTGAGTGAACAAACACCTGCTAAGTGCTTTAAGTTTTGCAAACAACAACACCTGCCCTGCCCCAACTGACATTAATGAAGGCTGGCACCTGCTTGTCTGCTCCCTTTCCTTTTTGTTGCAAATGCAATGTAAATAATTTTTTTTAACAGGATGCAATGGCATACTTGTAACTATTCTGTGACTGTCAGAGCAGGGTCACACAATAGTTGCAAGTAGGCAACCGGATTCTGGAGGGCCCCTTCAGGAAGCACTACAGGTAAATGGTTACAAATGATGAGCTCGAACTTTTGCACCTGCTCGTTCGTTTTGCTTTTGCAAAACTCGTTTTTCGGTAATTTCGCCCTATTCGCGGGGCGCGTCGTAGTGCGAACTGGCCCGTGGAGGCCGCGAACTCGTGCGAGTTACCTCAAGGTTGAGTATGGGCGCCGCCATTTTGTTTGCGTGACGTATTTCCGTTTCCGCCCGCTATGTGTAATCTCGCGCGACTCGCGCCTTGCGAATACAAGTTCGCACGAGTTCGCGAGAGAAATCGCGTGCGAACTTACTTACGCGCACGTGATCGGGCCGCCATCTTGTTTTTCATTCATTCCTATGTGTCTGGGTATGGTGTTTCTATCCTCTGTATATCTCTGCCATCTTTTGCTTGTTTTAATATTTTGTTGATCTATTTAACTTATTTTCTATCCCTCTATTTTTCTAGATCTATATTTTTGTGTTTTAGGCTACTTTTGTTTACTTTTGAACTACTTTTTTAATTTTTATTTCCTTCTTCCCTACTCTTATTCTTTTTCATTTTTTCTCTTCTTTACTGCTAACACCTGCCCAGAACATGGTCAAGACAGCTGTCAAGCTGCCCAAGACGGGCACCGCAGCCCGTGCCCGGCTCCCGTGTGGTCGCTTGAGGGCGGAAATGCTGGTGCCCCGGGAGATCTTCAGCCCTGAGGAGGTGGGCGCACTTGTTTTTTATGTGCAGCGCCGTCTCCCCAGGACCATCGCGGCAGGCGGCAGGATCGCTGCTGGTTACACCAACAGCCAGGAGCGACGGAAGCGGTGGGGGCAGGTGTGCCGGGCCCTTTTTAAGATCACGGGGGTCCAGCGCACCTACAATCAAGTCACCCACCGCTGGACCGACATCCTGGACCGAGAGCGTGACCTGCTAGACGTGCTGGGAGTGGAGGTCCCCGGGCTTGGTGAGTAGTAGTAGCAATTTTTTCATTACTCACTACTCTGTTTTTTCTCCTGCTCTATGTGGCTGTGTTATATTGCAAATGTTTGCTTTAACTTTTTTACAAAGAGCAATAATGCTGCTGGTGATTACATTGATAGGAGAGGTAAATTACTATTTCAAAATCTTCTGTGCATTTCAGGTGCACTGTTCTCCTTCTCTGTGCCGGTGCCACTGCTTATTTGTTTTCTATTTTGTGTTCATTTAATTGGGCTGAGTAATGTATGAGTGTATTTTACAGAACTGCGTAATGCTAGACACAAAGGGGCAGATTTACAAGCCCCTTGTTCCACGTTTACACTGCCTTACCTGACGCACAGCGACGTAAACGTGGCGCATCCCTGCGAGTCATGTACAACGTGATGCATCTAAGGAGATGCGCCACGTGAAGGCCTGGGCCTGCGCCACAATGGGTGCGTTCCCACGCAGGGGGGGGGGTGGGGGGTGGGGGGTGCCGGTCAGGCAGATGTGTGCCTCGCAAAAGTGCCTGCGTGAAATCTACAAGATTTAACGCAGGCACTTCCGCGACGCTGCTATGTCAATTCTTTATGCCTGCTTGCTTGAAGCAGGCGTAAGGACTGATGCGGTATGTTGAGTATTATTGGGCAGCCCTGAGCACTGCTATAGTTGCATCGCGCCCGCGACGCGACTCTAGAGATGCGCCCCTATTTCGTCACGAGATGCGTCACGCATCTGCCTACCCTTGCGCCAGGGTTTGCCGCATTGTAATAGCGGCGCATCTGCCGTGACGCAAGGTTAGTTTTGCGTTACGCATTTGTTCTGGTGCACATCTGGAGGTGTCCAGCTCAGAACTCGTAAGTATGCCCCTAAGTGTCAGATTAGCAATTACCTGCGCATCCCTGCAAAGTGTGCGGCACGCCAGCACCACCCATGGTGCGCCGTATTTACAATGCGGCACACCATGGTCCCAAAACGTCACCGAAGCGTTACGCATCGGTGCCGTAAAGGCGGCTCATTGATGGAGTTGCGTTGCAACGATGGCGCAGCTCCAGCAATGCTGCGTCAAGCCGTAAGTCTGCTTCATGCAGGCGCAGGGTTTCAGTGACGCATCATTGTCCTAAATGACTGATTGAAATTTTATATATTCCCCATAACCACTTTTAGCATGCGTTCCTGCGCAGGAACGCCCTCCCTTGCGATGGAATGCTCCCTAATGGCGCAGGGTTTTAGAATGGGATGCATCTCCCATATGCGTCACGTTGTTAATATACGCCACACCATGGCGCCTCTCTTGTTGTGGCGCTGCGTCACCAAATTGACGCAAGAATGGAGCAAAAGAGCTGCAAGGGGCTTGTAAATCTGCCCCTAGAGTAGAGGCTCAGGTGCAGTCCTTCCTTTGTAGCCCTCTTTTTGGATGAAATAGTAGGTTCTTGTTCTTTCTAAATGTTTGATTTGGTTGACAAGGACATCGGCAAGCAGCAATCATCAATGTTTTCTGTTATTTCTTTCATGTTGTACGTCAGGTCCGCCCAGGGGCAAGCGGACCGAAAAATCTGATGCAGCAGTGGCTCCAAAGGAGGAGGATGCAGGCCAGGGCGGCGAGTGCTCCTTTGCTGGCCCCAGTAAGTTTTCATTTAAATATAGAGGACCTATTGTTGTCCAAGCATTCCTAATTTAATTGTTTCGAAATAGTGTTTAGATAGGAGCAAAATCAATAATCCTACTGTTGCAGGGACAATTCTCCACAAACCGAACTATGGACACCAAAGACCAGAGTAATAATATTTCAGAGTGGCGTGTTTGGCACACTGTATAAATAAACCTGGTAGTGTCAGCAGCACAGATTCCTCCTTGCAAAAATTGCAAAACTTTTCGCTCAGTCACTCTAGTCTGGACTCTCTGGAGGACTAAAAACCACAGAGTCAATTCAAGTTTAAAAGCTTTATTAAAAGTTTAAGTAAACACATATATTAAAATAAAGTTAGTTGGAAATGGAAAAGTGCTTGGTGCTGAGTTGATGAGTACTGGATTGGTACACATTTCTTGTGGTCGAGCCGAGCTTTCACCTGGTTTGAAGTTGATATTCCTCTTGTCCTTAGAAGTCCAGTTTCTGTCTGTTCAGAAAAAAATAGTGTGTGTTAAAATTAAGCAAGCATTCAACAATTGTGACAAAAAAATGAAGCAAGACAACAGCTTTCCCTGGAAGGAGGGACATTTTTACTTTAGACTAGAGTAGACAGTCAATTAATTTTTCTGTTGTTTTCACATTTTTTCATTCATAGACCAAATACTAGTGGAGTGGTGTAATCTAACATTCTTAAATCTACTTTGTAGGTGGAACATCTGGTGGCGGGGCCAGCTCGGATGTGGTGGTCATCATTGACTCGGAGTCCGAGGGTCAATCTGGGGAGGAGGCGGCGCTAGAGGAGTCGGACCAAGAGCAAGAAGTACAGACTGTGAGGAAGGAGACGGTGGCGGTGGCGAGTACAGGTAAGCTGGATCATGGAGGTACTATCTGACTCTTAGATAGGATATGATGTGTATTCAGTGGTGGCCCAGTGACAAATTACAATATGGTAATTACAGCAGGCTGGGACCGACAGACAGATAGAGGCAGAGACAGAGAGAGAGGAAGACAGAAGGAGAGAGAGAGAGGGAGGGAGCCAGAGGGAGGGTGAGGGAGGGAGACAGAGAGAGAGAGACAGCGAGGTAGAGGGAGACAAAGGGAGACAGAAAGAGGGAGACAGAGAGAGAGAGAGAGAGAGAGAGAGGGAGGGAAACAGACATATCGCCTGGGCCTGGTGCAGATGATACGGTTGCTGGTGTGGTTAACGGCTCGGAGGAAAAATCACTCACTTCTGCCAGATCTCTTTCATATGAAAGAGCACCAAACCAAGGATACAAGTGAGTTGTGGGAAGGGAAATGGTGATTCAAGCGCCCCTCCCTGCGGACGCCCATGATACTGGCCTGAATAGTTTTGTACTGCCCTGGCTAGTTGCTAGTTGTACTGTGACACAACTTCCTGCTGAATCATTTTGTGTTAATCATATTCTTAAAGAGCATTGGTTACAGATTATGTCTTTCTTTCTTCATATAGTTGGCAATACTAAAACCTCCAACCCAACGAGGAGTATGCTGGCTGTACTGGCCCGGCAACGGAGGCTGGAAGCAACTGTTGCCGAATATTGGCGACTGGTGGAACTGG
This sequence comes from Lissotriton helveticus, assembly GCF_964261635.1. NCBI lineage: Eukaryota > Metazoa > Chordata > Amphibia > Caudata > Salamandridae > Lissotriton > Lissotriton helveticus. The sequence goes on along the minus strand of NC_136057.1, from coordinate 2,116,433,620 downwards.
AGGGGGACGACACGCACTCCAGTGCATCAAACCTAACATCATCTACATCCTCCTCTGTTACCCCACGTTCTGCCGGTAAGCACAGTGCTCCAGCGAACCGGAGCCGTGCCGGAAGACGCCACCGCCGAGCAGCAAAAGCTGCACCTCGCAGCACTGTTAAAGGTCGCTTGCGCCGTGCACTCCACAGAGTGTCCGACCTAGAGGCGGAGGTCCAGAAATGGCACAAATATCAGAATGTGGTGGAGGGCCTCCGCCTAGATCAAGCCATCCTCCAAGAAAAGTATGATGCCCTGGCCCTAAAGCATGATGCCCTGGAGGCCAAACTTAACAGCTTGCATCCCTAGAGTATCCCTTGCCCCTTTTTTTGAGACTTTTGGGGGGTGGGAATTGGGAGTTGGGTTTTTTGGGGACTTTTGAGGACTATTTATTTGTTGGGGTTAGGGAGGGTCTTGCGGGAGATTATTTTGTTAGGGATATAAATATACTTTTTCAAACTTTATCTGAGCATACCTGTTTTTTTACTACTTTTGAGCTGGGTGGGTGGTGGTTTTGCAGTAATTTCATTTAACTGAACACTGTCATCGTGTTGGTTCACGTGCAATAGGCCAAATGTTTTCCAAAGTAAATGCCTGTCACAGAGTTTGATAATTCTTGAGCCCTAGGACTTTGCTGCTAGTACCACTGTCACTCTCTCGCCTCTCCGAATACTCTATTATACTACCTCCCATCCAAACGCTTATCTTACCTGTAATTTGTGTTTGAGGGCTGGCTCCACCTGGAATTCACAGAGTCCCACTCCTAAAGCGTTCTGCAGCAGGGCCACAACTGGAGTTTCCCGGCGTGGATTTTCTGCAAATCAAAAGCAATCAACATTAGAAATGTGGCAGCGGTGCTCACACAACCCTAAAACCTAGAAGCCCCACAGACAGCACCCCTGAGACAGGCAAGCGAGCAATAATAACGCCTACACGTTCACGTGCAATAGGCCAAATGTTTTCCTAAGTAAATGCCTGTCACAGAGTTTGATAATTCTTGAGCCCTAGGACTTTGCTGCTAGTACCACTGTCACTCTCTCGCCTCTCCGAATACTCCATTATACTACCTCCCATCCAAACGCTTATCTTACCTGTAATTTGTGTTTGAGGGCTGGCTCCACCTGGAATTCACAGAGTCCTAAAGCGTTCTGCAGCAGGGCCACAACTGGAGTTTCCCGGCGTGGATTTTCTGCAAATCAAAAGCAATCAACATTAGAAATGTGGCAGCGGTGCTCACACAACCCTAAAACCTAGAAGCCCCACAGACAGCACCCCTGAGACAGGCAAGCGAGCAATAATAACGCCTACACGTTCACGTGCAATAGGCCAAATGTTTTCCTAAGTAAATGCCTGTCACAGAGTTTGATAATTCTTGAGCCCTAGGACTTTGCTGCTAGTACCACTGTCACTCTCTCACCTCTCCGAATACTCCATTATACTACCTCCCATCCAAACGCTTATCTTACCTGTAATTTGTGTTTGAGGGCTGGCTCCACCTGGAATTCACAGTGGGGGACTCATCAACGTTAAGTAAGTTTCTTCATTGTGCAGAATCCAGGCATCAGCATTATGGGTAATGGATAGGGTGAGTCTGGAGGAGGAGGAGGACTCAGGATAGACGACCAGGACTGAGTTCTTGTCAACTAACTGTTGTGAACCTGAGGAATGCTGCGGCATCAAAATCAAGACAGTTCTGTTGCTGGGCTTGTTGTTTTATTGGTTGATTACAGTTTTGTTGGGAATGTGATGAAGCACTTGCTAAAGAAAGACAGACACACAGGAATAAAAGTGAATAAGGAGGACTATTTACAATTAATGAATGATTGAGTTATTTTCAGAACTCGCTGTCAGGGAAGCAGAACTCGTCCTCATACTCTGCTAAATCATCAGTCGGGTTACTTCTGGTAACTGAGGAGATCTTTCCTCAGGTAGGGCGGTGTCCTCTTCTTCCTGCGTGCATTCTCGTACTCTGTAATCTGGTGGTATGAAGTGCTGGTTCATCTTTATCAAGGTGAGCCGCTCCACATTTGCGGGCAAGAGGCGGGACCTTTTGGAAGTCACAATGCCACCAGCAGAACTAAAAACACGTTCTGAGGACACGCTTGCGAGTGGGCAAGACAAGTAATTGATAGCCAGGTTGGTGAGCTCTCGCCATATTTTTCTTTTCCCATGCCAATACGCCAATGGGTCCTCAGTAATATTGACCTCTGTTGAGTCATCCAGATAGGCCTGCACCATTGAAAGAATGTCCTCCCGGATTCCTGTACTTTGCACTTCTGTGTCTTTTCTAGGACCAGGAAACCCTAGCTGAGTTAGCCAACTCGCTTCTGACATATCGCATGCGCCTGGTGCAGATGATACGGTTGCTGGTGTGGTTAACGGCTCAGAGGGAAAGTCACTCACTTCTGCCACAGGCACAGATGCAGAAGGGCTTTTTTGGGACGCCTGATGGCCTGCTGATTCACTAGTAGTACTGTCTTTTCCTACAGTTTCCTTCCGCTCTCTTTCAAAACGAATGGCTGACTGAGCTAGCCAACCTTTGTACTCTGTAACATCCGATGTTTCAAAAGGAATTATTACTTTGCCAAACAATGGCTTTTTGTAACGTGGATCCAGAATAGTAGCACAAATGTAGTGCTGTTGTTTCTTGATATTTACAAGCCGTTCATTGCTAACTAGGCGTTGTAATAATCTCTGCGCCAACTCATGTGCTTCGTTCTTTCCAACGTCCTCTAATTGTGAAGACACCACCTTGACTTGGTGCCGAGCTTCAGCAACAGTGGGATAGCTTTGCTCAAAGAACAGTCCTCCCTGCTGACGTCACGCATGAAGACCTCAAAAGGCCGAAGCATGTCTGTCAGGCTTTTAACTAGCTGCCATTGCTCTACCGCTAGCATCATTTCTGTCGTATCACCACCCAGGTTGTAGAAATACTCATTGACTACTGGAAACACTCATGCAGACGCTCAAGCATGTAGAAGGTTGAGTTCCAACGTGTTGCCACCTCCTGGATAAGTGCTTTCACTGGCATTCTACGTTCATTTTGCTTGCGCCTCAGCTCCTTCCGGGCCTTAAAAGAATGGTTGAAATGTGTGCATATTCTTCTGCAGATGGTCAGTGTTTTGTCGACTGCAAGTTCTTTTTTCAAAAAATTTTGCACAACAAGGTTGATACAGTGCGCCAAACACGGCACTCTGAAATAGAAACCGTCCGCCATGGCCTTAACTACATTACTGCCATTATCTGTAGAAACATAACCAACCTTGCAATGTCTTGGGCGCAGCCATTGCAAGACCTTTTTGTTAAAGTCAGCCAAAATGTTGACTGCAGTATGACTTTTCTCCATGCCAAACATGGCTAATGTTGCATGTTTACGAGCACCCTTAAAAATCTCGATCAAGTCACCACCTGCATTTATCTGTTTTATAACCCCTGAAAAAGAGACCCAGTGTGCAGTGATGCACATGTAATCAAGGGCTTGGCAACTGGTCCACATGTCTGTTGTCAGGTGTATAGTGTGAACAGCACTCTTCTGCAAAGCTGCCCCCACCAACTCAAGCACCTCTTTGTGTAGTGCTGGAACAGCAACCCTGGCAAAATAGTACCGGCTAGGAACCTTCCATTTAGGGGCCAATGTTGCCACGAGTTCAAGGAAACCCACACCTTCGACAAACGAAAAAGGGAGAAGGTCCACCGCTAGCATTTTTGCCAGCTTAGTGTTATAGAGGCGTACAGTTGGGTGGTTGCGTTGAAATTGCGCGTCTGAGGAGAACATGGCTGAAATGGTGCGCTGGACAAATTTACGGGATGATGCTGATGCCTTCTTCGACCCACTTCTGATCAGTGTTGACATTTTCCGCATTGGTGTGTCTCCCAGACTCTCAGTGTGCCTGCTATGTGTTACGGAGGGTGTGGTGCTGCCAGGGGTACTGGGTGCAACCGGACACATGTCTGACGCTTCTTCTACCTCCCCATCATCTTCAGATGAAACACCTACTATGGGTATATTTTGGCCACTTGCCCTTTGGGATCGCTTTCCCTTGACGTTTGCTAGGTGCGGAAACCATTCGACAGCGTGCTTTCTTTCAAGATGACCTATCTGGCCTCCGGTTCCATAGTTGGTACCAGTCTTACCACGGCTAACGCTAGTCTTACAAATGCAACAAACGGCTATGTTATCATATTTTTCATGGACACTAAAAAAGTTCCAAACTGGGGACTGGAAACTTCTGGTTTTGCCGCACGAGGTGATACTGCTGCCAATGCCAGATGAAGCAGTGGTGGATGAGCCTTGCAGACATCTACTGGGTTGTGCAATTATTGCAGCAACCTTACTTGAGGGAGTCGAGCTGGATGGAGTCCCCCTCTGGGGAGAAAATATGGGAGCTGTAGGTTTTGTTGAACTTGTGGTACTACTTGACTGCGTTGGTGGTGCTACCAGTGGCACGTCGCCAGGGTCACGCTCAGCATGATGTCGGGATAGGGTGTAAATGTCTGTCTGCTGCATGGCCGGTGTGGCTGGACTGACATGTGTGATGAATAGATCATTGCTGTCATCCTCTTCAACAACATCAGAATGCACCACTTCATCAAGTCGGACGTTCGGATCCATAAGTATGAGCTTTCCGGGGCCCCTCCTTTTAACATGTGATACCTTTCGCAGCTCATGGTGTGCCTCCCTCTCAGACGTCAGAGATGGTTGCCAATCTAGATCCAGATCATCATCTGATGGAGCGGGGCTTGAAGAGGAACTTCTACACACCCTCCTTGATCTTTTCCTTGCTGGGGAGCTGGGAGAAAATGAATCATCAGGAGGAGTGGCTTCGTCTTCCTGACATGATACCCCGGCTCCAAAGTCAATTTCCTCCTGTGCCCCCACTTCTGGAAGAACAACCATTGTGGGCACTTGCACCGCTCCATGCGCCGCTACATGGGCATCTTCTCTGACCTCTACTTGCAAGTCTCCATGGACCTCTCCTTCTCGGCCTTCTCCTTCTCGGCCTTCTCCTTCTCGGCCTTCTCCTTCTCGGCCTTCTCCTTCTCGGCCTTCTCCTTCTCGGCCAGCTCCTTCTCGGCCAGCTCCTTCTCGGCCTTCTCCTTCTCGGCCTTCTCCTTCTCGGACAGCTCCTTCTCGGACAGCTCCTTCTCGGACAGCTCCTTCTCGGACAGCTCCTTCTCGGACAGCTCCTTCTCGGACAGCTCCTTCTTGGACAGCTCCTTGCGCATGTACTTCTGCTTGTACTAGTAGCCCATGCAGTTGTTGTTGCGGCTTTGGTTGTTGAATAGTACTTGTGAGATGAGTTACAACCTGTGTTGATGGTGTGCTGCTACTTTCTTGCGAGGAACCAACATCACTGGTCGTTGGTGATTCAACAACTAAACAGGCTACCTGTGCAGCACTCATGGTGGGCCTTTGTTTTTTTTGTTGTTGTTGCCCAAAAAATGTATTGGTTGAGCCACCAGTCTCCTTGGTAAGTGGTGCCACTTGCTTCTTCTTCTCCTTAGTAGAGACATCTTTATTGCAAGAGGACCTACGGGCACCTCTTTTTGGAGCCATCTTCTTCAGATGTCGGAACAACAGGCCGCAGCAGCACTTCTTCCTGGCACTGATGCTCAACGATGATGCGGAGTTTTGTGCACCTAAACGCAAACGAAGACAGAGGAACATCAGTAAATATAAATGTTGCATATGTAGCGCTTGAATAAACAGTTTGCAAGTAGGCATTTATGAATACACACGTGCACACTGCACACCACCACACAATATGGAAATTTCAAAATTAGGATTTGCTAAATTTTTGGGAAACAGGAATTTAACATTGATCCAAGAGAGCAAACACACAGAGGGTTGTACTTTCATGTACCCCTGACTCCGCCTGGGCACAATGGGTGAAAGCAAGGCACAATGGGTGCAGGCCTATGTCTCAAAGCTCACTGCCTGCCTTCAAAATGGCCGCTTGACCCCCCCATCCACATGGCCAGGACCATGCCTCAAAATGGCCACCACCAACATAGCCAGCACCCAACCCCTACTCCAAAAAGTCAAAAAACACAACACAAATCAAATCACCACAATCCAATGCCATCCATCCATTTTCAGAAGGCTTATGCTGCCTGCTGGTGGTTTTCCGGTGCAAAATTGCAATTTTTACAATTTCGCGAGTGCGAGATTGTTGCTTCACGGTGCGAACGTGGCAAAAACCCGCAAAAACCGCGAACAGACCGATTCTGCGCCCCCCTGGGCATAATGGATGACATCAGAGCACAGTGGGTGCAGCCTATGGCACAAAGCACACAAACTGGCTTACAAATGGCCCCTAGACCCCCACCCACACGGGACCAGACAATAAAATGGCCCCCACCCACATAGCAAGCCCCCAACACCACCCCAAAAAGTCCTAAAACACTCAAAAATCAGCACAATCCAATGCCATCCATGCCCTGGCCAGAATCATGTTAAAAAAAAAATCAACAAAACAGTTGTATCATGCATGCACCCATAAATAAGCCTGGTGGTTTTCTATTCATGTGCAGCAGAATTGTAATTTTTACAATTTCGCGAGTGCGAGATTGTTGCTGCGCGGGACACGAGCAGTGCGAACACAAGCAAAAACATCCTCAGCTCGCGAACTTGCAGATTTTCCCCCAAAAAAGTCGAAAAAAAAGCAACACACACAAAAATCACCACAAACAAACAACATCAACTTACTTCTTTGTGAAATCAAATTTCGAATCCAAAAGTAATCCAAAAGGCCTCAAATCCAAATATCCAGCAGCAACCACAAAAAGTAATCCTTCCCAGTCAAGATCGAAATCAAAGTGGCCAGGAAATGGAGGAGCTTACTGGACAGGAACAGGAAGTTGGAGACTGGGGCACTTCCTTCACCCCACCCCTATGGGAGGAGCTTGCTGGACAGGAACAGGAAGTTGGAGACTGGGCCACTTCCTTTACTAATTTTTGTACTTTCGCTAGTGCGAGATTGTTCCTGCCCGCGCCGCGGACCGCGAGCAGCGCGAGCAGTGCGAACACAAACAAAAAATACGCTTCGCGCGGATTTTGCGTATTCTCGCCGCATCCGCGAGAGTTCGCGGATTGCGGATTCTCCGAAAATACGAAAAATCCGCGAGCGTAACGGATTTTACGCCCATGCTTACAATGAACACAGTAATGAATAGCAAAACAATCACTCATACCACGACATCAAGAACACATTAATAACAGTTCGAACAGATACTACCTAGTACATTGAGAACATAATACTTGAACTTCTCAAGAACAGACTTACTAGAATTACTGGATGCACTGCTAAAACAGTACAGAACATACCGGTCTCCTAAAGAGACACGTCATACCGCATCCACCTAGGTGAACACGTCGGTCCGGATCTGTGTACCCAAACCCGTCGGACCGGGCACAAATTAATGAACACCCGTCTAGATACCCCCAGCAACGGTACTCACCAGGAAGCAAAACTGAAGGCCTCGGACTGGACTGGACTGCTACGACGTCTGGTTACTGCTACGCACTACGCATGCGCTTCGGGCTTCGGAAACAGGTGGGCCTCCGGATACCTCGGACCTTGCTCTCTCGGGTTGGGCTCTGGTCGGGACGAACCGCCTTCCTCACCACCTCGTCTGGATGCCGGACCGCAGTCTCCGTCTCCTCCGTGGGCCTGAGGGAGACTTGAAGCAGAAATATCTGCACGTGCACGTAGGGTTCCGTCACGGCTGTAGAAGGGTCAGGGGGCCTGCGTTACATCGCCGGCGCGTGGGGAAGGGGCTCGTCCCTGTTCGGGCGCCATTATGTGGTAAATAAATAATTAATTACCGGTACTATTTTTCTATGCATTAACTGAAACAGATAGCTCAATAAATAAGAGGCAGAATCCGTGATATCTGAGTCGAATGGGCTTTAATTAGGTGGCTCGAGCCAATGGACCATCGGGTTCCATCACCTGCAAAGGTTCAGGAAGGGACAGACACAAGGAAAGGGGAATGGAAATGGCAGCTGCAGCGTCTCATTAACATTATACAGTATATATAGTAAAACAGTACAATTGCATTGAATACAGTAGGCGTAACAAGTGACAAACGAAAGATAAGAACATATGGGCGTGAAAAGAAGGCGTGCACAGGGCGTGCACGAAGACATGTGATGTAAACGTCACAGAAGTGTCATAAATGGGTGGATACATGGAGGGGGCTACCTGGGCAGCTGGAACCTTTAACCTACTGGTGCGCGCAAACGGGCTATGACGTGTGACTGGGGAGAGCTGGGAGCTCTGACTTCTGGCACTAGAAGAGGAGACTAAAGTCTGGGATGTCAGGACGACATGTACCTATAGCATATCTGATATCTTGTGTTTGGAGTACATGTTGATAGAATCTAAATGTCATCAGGGCAAAGGCTACTTGACACTAAGGCTGGTGCATGCATATATTTCTTAGTGTATTGCGTGTGCTATGAATCTTCTATGGGTATTAATTCAGAAATTCTCTTGCATGGAGACAGGAAGACTAGACCATAGCTGAAGATGTTTATGCGGTTCGTTAGCTTAGGAATGTGAAGCCGGGGAGCTGGACTGATAACTAGAGGCATAACATATTCTTGGCAGACAGGCAGGCAGGCCAGGCCGGGCACCGCGCTGCTTGGCAGAAAGTAAGTGAAGGGTCAGGGATGCGGGAGGGGCTGCATCGCTCCTCGGAGTGGTTTAGACAGGAGACTGGAGCTCGAATCTGGTGTCCGGGCCCTATGAGGCCTAGAAACGGGGACAACTCGATGAATTAACGTGCACAATGTAAAACGTTGGCAACATAGGCCTAATACTCGTTGCTTTCACGAGGACTGGATAACTGGCATACTAACGTTGGACACAACTATAATTGCGTCTTTATTCGGTCAAGGGGGAACATATGCATATTTAATCGTGCACATATAACATACGATGGGGAATACGTAGGGACACATGACGGGGCAAAATTCAATCTTCCTCAGCCTACTGGAGGAGGCTCTGGGTCACCCCCGAACTTACCCAGTATGCACAAGCCCTACTTGAGATCAGGGACGCTGACAGTGTGGGCAAAATTTCCTGGCTGAGGCAGGTAAAGGCCCCTTATACGGATATGGGCCCTAACTGGTTGTGGCAAAATCCAACAAATAGTGTATTTCCACCTCGAAAGGATTTGAGGGGGCTTTACTGGAACATGGTCACTATGAAACGTTTCATGTCCCTGACGAATCCCTCGCTGTCAAGAGACTTTCTAGAGACCAAACATGCATCTGACTACGAAGTGTATTGGGGCCTTATTACGGTACCCAGTGATAGGAAATGGTACCACCAATTTAGGATAGGTACCCTTCCTATTAAATCATTTACTGGTAAATGGGGTACAGGTTCCTGCATGGAATGTCAGTTTTTCCCAACACAATCAGAAACAAAAGCTCACATCTTATTTATTTGCCCCGTTTATAAGAAACTGAGGTACAAATGGCTGAAGCCCATTTGCCAGATGATGGGGATTACTTCAGGTTCCGAAGCACTAAGGATTTTAAAAACAGATGGAAATAATACTATAATCATGATCGCCAAATTTGTACATGGTATGTGGATGACCCATGCCCACAGACAGACTGATTAAGCCAAGACGCTAGTCACCTCCCTTGTTTTTTCATCACTAGATTACTGCAATGGTCTTCTGCTTAATGCACAAAACAGAGTTATCAAAAAATTACAGACCGTGCAGAATGCAGCGGCACGCGTGCTGTCTAAAAAACCTACATTTGCACCCATTTCAAACACTCTGAAAAGTTACCACTGGTTAACTATCGGAAATAGGGCAAAATTCAAATCGTTGTGCATAGTTTACAAGACCCTGCAGGATCAAGGCCCGCTTTTTCTTAAAGAGCAATTAATCCTCTACAATCCATCCAGAACACTTCGTTCTTCCTCCCTCAACCAACTAGTGGTCCAACGCAGTAGAACAGTCTCTTGGGGTGACCGCCGTTTTTCAATCGCGGCCCCTAAACTCTGGAACACCTTACCAAACCATATAAAAACAAGCTCTTCACTGTTGCAGTTTAGGAAAAAACTGAAAACATGGTTGTTTAATCAGTAAATCCAGCTTCTAAATTTTCTGATCAGGGAGAGATATCATCGCATATTAGCGCCGAGACGCCCATGGGTAATTGTACGCGCTCTATAAGTGTCATTAAATAAATAAATAAAAATTAATCAATAATGTTAATGGATACGATAGGTCTACCATAATGAGATTATGTTGAATCTGCTTTTACTTAAATTCTTGTTTATTGTACCATGGCTTGAGATTTTTGATACTCTACTGTGTTTTTAAATGTGTTTTGTACTAATTTATTGTATATTTGTATTTATTGATGGAGTAATTATGGACTTATTTCTAGTGTAATTTTGCTATTTAATGAGGATGGAATGTTAGGACATTATTGTTTTAAATGTAAATGTTTTTTATGATTATGTAATTGAATAAAGACTTTTGAATCGACTCAGGTTTCGGGGTTTGTGTCTATTGATATGACAGTTGTTGAGGGTGCCGATTGTCGTTACATCTGGGTTGGCAGTGGTGATTGCATCTGAGGTGGTTGGAGTTCTGGTGGCAATGATGTTTAGTTGTTGGGGCAGTGGTGAATGCTGTTGTCTCAGCAGCAGTGTTGGGTGCTGTCACGGCTGTGGTGTTGGGTTTACTCTTAACAGCATTGCTAGGTGCCTTTTTGGTGGAGTTGGAGGATAGATTCTTGGATGCAGTGGGTGCACTCTTCCCTCTTGCCTGCAGTGGTGGTTAGCTTGAAGGTTGTAGTGGATGGTGCAGTATTGGCTACAGAGGATGAGAGTCCTGGCTACAGTGGTTGGTAAACTTGTTGGTGCAGTGGCTGCAGTGGCTGCAGTGGAGGGCCCAGTCTTACCTGAGTGCTCTGGATGCACCAGACGAGGGATAAGAGTAGGATGCACTTTCATCTGTGTCAGTCTCTTCGGGGAAGGGGATAATATGTGCATAGGTGAGTTTCAAAAATCTGCAACACAGCATGTACTGTCATGCTTCACAACATACACTAAGGTAATGGACAAAGCTGCAGGTGATGGCAGCAAGTATGTGTGCATTGCTTAGGTGCCCTTGAGTATGTCCTGAGCTTCACAATTCTGGCCATGTCCTTGAACTGGCAAAGTAGTACCATGATTGTTCATCTTGTCCCAGATGGCATACACCATTTGCTAAAAATAGGGGCATATGCTACCTGTCCCCCAATGATGTTGAGTGCATTAATACTGTTATGGCTACATATCTGTATGTATTCAAATTAGGTACTGTCATGTGACAACTTGTACCCAACAGTCTTCCACATGCCCCCTTGTTTCCATTGCAGAATGTCAAGATAACTATTATCAAGACATTAAAAATATAATCTAAAAATAATGTGGTCTCAAATATCGACACCTATACATAAAATACAAAAACACAAATATCAACAAGAAAACAATAATGCTAGAAAATATCTAAAATAACTGAATATTTAAAAAAAACTAAGAAATAGATACAATTTTCCATACAATATAACAAATATACATGATTCAAACCACAAAACAAAAATATTGTAAAACAAGATAACTAAAATTCAATATAAAAATGTATATGTATATTTCATATTGCATATTATGCATACAATTCAATATAAAATATACATATCTTAAACTTTGAAACTTATATGAACACAAACAAAAAACAAAAATAGGGTACCATGTAAGCTTCTGAACTTAAAAAGAAAAACAAAATCAGTAACACTGCAAGCAATAGAATCAAACTTAACAACAGCTAGCAAATCAAAATTCTTTCCCAATTAAAAAGCAATATGAAATCGAAACAAAAAGATGTAACTAACTAGTGCATGGCACACACCGCTGCAGGAAAGCATTAGTCTGACTGAATGAAACCGAATGAAACTACTAATAGAAAGACGGTAACAACCTAAAAAAATAAAGCCCCTACATTTACAAATGAAATATTAAATTAAAACATCACTTCAACGTAATCACAAAACCAATTGAAATGTTTTTTGATACACACAACAAAATAACAATTATTTAACATCAAAAGACAAGTAGCAAGGCTGCAAAACAATGGCTCCAAACAGAGAAAGAAGACCAAGCCACAACATTATAGAAAGGTCATATTGGAACTTGACAAAATTAAATGTAACTATAAAGAAATAAAGTTACAAAATAGAGCATAATCCCTAAAAAAATTAATGGCAAACGTTTTTTAAATCTAAAAATGGCCAATATAAACAAGGAAATACATAAAGTAAACTTCAATAACCAAATCATTTGTCATTGTCAATAGTAAGATTTAAAAAGAATAACAAAAAGATAAAAGAGAACAACCCGCCAACAAATAGAAAACCTACCAATCTGAAAAAAGAACTACTATAAATGTAAGTAAAACATTAAAAACACGCTAAATAAATGTAATAGCCTTCACATACAAATAGCATGTATGTTATTAATGCTGTAATTCACAGTTGTAATGTTGAAAACTGGAACATGTTTCAAATCTCAAAAGAGGCAGCCTCTATTATGCAATAGGGACACACCTATAGTAAAGAAACCATTTATAGAGAAAGAATGTATTGAAAATAAACAAAATATTGATCTAGTGCTTGCTATGGCAGAGTCACCAGCTAGGAGGATATTGTTGAAAGTGTAAGGAAACACAATTACTCTCCAAACGTGGCTAACATTTAAGTTAGGAACGTCCTACAGGACTTAAGAGTAGTAAGCTGAAGCTGAAGTTACAAGAGCCAACCCGGAACTACTCTAAAAATATATATATATATAATTTATTCCTCCAAGTTCCTGTATAAGTGACTAGTCAATTCTCTTTATAAAGCATCTAATAACTAGTAACAGGAAAATGGAGGGCTGCTTGAGAGACACCAAAACCATCCTTAACATATGAAGAAATAGAAATTCCCCATATAACACATCACGATTTATTACTACATTGCAATAAGAATAATAATGGTAAAATAATATTTGTCTATGCAGCTAAAAATAACAGACTAATCCTATGTAACAGGGAGATTATTGGCAGGACAAACAAATCATGCCCAGCACTGTTTATGCAAAGATGGGACTTGGGATCCAAAAAGCTTAAAGAGTGCCCTCCCATCCAAGCTTTTTTAACTCTGGGGATAACAGTAAGCAAAGTCCCTGTGGACCTAAGACTTCTACAAGGTTGGTACAGCTTCACCAACGAATGGAAGTAATGAGGTCCTTCCAATTTACAATTTTTTGGAAGAGGCACATAGATTTAAAGGAAACTCTCTTTCTCACAGGAAGCCAGTGCAGTTTGGCAAGAGACCACCCCATGGACAATCGTCTCAGGATATAAAGCAGCATCCAAGCAAACGCATTCTGCACTCTCTGAAGTATGACCAGTCTACTTCGAAAAGCTCCAAAGTGCTGCAAAGTACTGGCCATGGTGCAAAAGCACTATTGTGCAAACCACCTTTGCACCAGAACTCATATGCTAGTCCTGCTGACTTTATACACAAATGGTAATAAATTGAGAATAATGTGGGCAAATTGTTTTTCGCTCCTCTTGTACTTACTATTACCAATGAATAAATGCTATTCCTCTTTGTCCATGTTTTATACAACTATAAACAATGAACACATTTAAATGTAAACCAATCTTTTACAACAATTTCAAAGTGCTCACTGCCCGCCCGCCCTATTATGACTAAACAGTAGTCATCCAGTATGGCGGCCTGGCGACCCCATGGTGGTTCTTTTGTTACAGGCAGCACCACCACTAAAAGAGGGACCGCAATGTGACCTCACTACAAGGTTCCTGCACGCATGGATTCTTTAGTCTATGCTGTGCAGGAACCTATGTGCATGCTCACAGGGGGGGCACACTCTGTGTTCATCCACATATGTGTGAGGCACAAGGGGGCCCTGTAGGCCCCCTTTTGTTTCCTCCCTGCTAGGCTTTTCATGGCAGTGGACCCACCATGAAATGCCTTGCAGAGAGGAAACTCGTAATATGCTTGGCGGGACCGTGGGGGTCCCGCCAAGCATATTGTGGCCTTTCACCACCACTCTTACTCCAGGGAATGGCAGTTCCCTGGCGGAGCAGTTTGTCCCCTTGGGGTCCAACTGCCTGTGTTGAAATTAGGCGGTCGGATCATCAGTGCTGCGGTGGCTGGATACGCCATTGCCGTGCCACCACGAGTCTGGCGGTCCTCGGAATATCAGACTCATTATAGGCCACCAAGGATGGCAAATATTTAGATTGTAATTCCCCTTTCTGTAAATATTATTCAAACACAAGCAAAACTTATATTTAATACAAACGTAAGCACTGCTAAGACTCTGATCTTTACATTTTTAAACCAATTAGAGCACCTAAGGGTAATAGCAAGGATTGTAAAGCATCCTTTACTACCAGCATCTAATTGAATGAGCAATATCAGCTTTACCATTATTTGTTACAATGAAATGAAACATGGAAGGTCAATTATGAACTTAGTATCAAAAATGCACAGCTGACTTTGCAAAGGCAACTCTTAATCTTGGACAATTCTGAAATAAATCACTACATTTTTGTACCTGGTTCTGTGCTATTAGAAAACAGAAACAAAAAACAACAGAGATGCACTGTATTTATTCTACACAGTTTATAATGATAGCTGTAATTTACCCTTTGCTGCTTTTGCACACGATACTGCATAGCTGTTTTTGGAAGTTAGCCTTCACGAAGGTCTACACATGAGAAAAGGTTTGTTTTCGACATCTCTAGACTTGCTCGTGCCAGTAGTCTGCACAGTGAATACTGAAGCTGTCAAGGTTTTCAAAACTTGTTAGCCGTTTTTCGATATGTTCGAGTAATGCTTTCTGAGCACAAAATGTTGGCAGCTGTGAGCCAAGTAAGATTCTGGCGTCCTTATTATCACACACTTGCCATGATTTCAGACACTTGGAAGATTTCCGTTTCCAGGGATGCAGAGAGCCTATACTGATCCAGATGTAATTTACTCTTACTGAGCGTAAAGGTAATGGGGTCCCCCACACAAGCCTAAGACACCTTCTATAGTTTATAATTGATTGATTGATTGATTACTTTATTTGATATATTGCATATCATAAAAGTACATACATTCCAGACATAAAATCACTTAAAAAATAGTATATCTAATTCACAAATATAAAAGACAATAAAAAATTCTATGTACAATTTTTAAAAAGCCTGATATGGGGAAATTAAATGCGAGGCAATGATATACATATGGACTTTTTACACAGGCAAGTTCTCGGCTTTGTTTGTGTTTATCAACCTAGTGCATATCAGCCAAGCACTTGCTAAATACTTTGCGACCCCACATACAATGAACAGAGATGTTGTATCTGATGAAAGGATGCGTAGGGCGACCCTGTGGTCACTAACTCCCAGCTCCTTACATACTGGTTTTAACCATCGTGATCTAGCTCTTTGGTATTCTTTACAGGCGAACAGGATGTGAGGTAAGGATTCGGTCGCACATAAGCAGCTTGGGCAGATAGAGGGTGGCGCGCGAGTTCCTTTCCAACCCTCCATGAACTTATTAAGAGGGAGTGTCCCATACCTCATTTTCAGAAAGAGTGATCTGTCTTTTGGAACTTGAATGAAGTCTAGGAACAGTTCGAGCTTCCTAGTGGGCTTATGTTCCAAAAATTGGGTAGTTAGTGTTCCCCATTTTGTGCTCCTCAGTTCCTCGGCTTGAACCCACTCCCAATACATTTTCTTAACAACTTGCTTGGGAGGTGGGGACTGAGAGATCCAAAATTCTGCCAATCCCAGGTTCGTAACCAACTGTTTCAATTTGTTAAGCCACTGTATCTTTTTAGCACTATTCAGAACGATCAGCTCATCCAACACCAAGGCATAATTTGCCAGTTCTGGTGTCCTTCTCAGGCGCACCCAGAAAAGCAAGGGTCAGAGGCGAACTATATCTGAAATTGAGTGTTTGCCCATGTCGTGAAAAAGGGGCTTCAATAGAGTCGAGATAGAGAGGGAAGCTAAGTCCCTCAAAAGCTTAACCAATTCAACTGTGTTCTCGCTGCCCCATAATTCAGAACCGTAGACTGCAGAGGCTAACGCCTTCCCTACGTAGACAGCAAGAGCCCAAGCTATAGGCCTGCTGACGTACATTCTCTGGTTTCTCAGAATTACTCCAGATACTCTTTTAAGGTTCAGGAGCATTTTAGTGACGTGGGAGTCCCATTTCATTTTGTTATTAATCCTGACTCCCAGGTAGTCAAATGCCTCCACAATCTCTAGCGGCGACCCATTAAGAGTTATGTAAATTCTCTTTACTTTTTTTGATGGGGACAGTAACATCAGCTTTGTTTTAGTGGTATTGATGGTCAATCCACATTCGTCGCAAAACAAGCTAAATCGGTCCAGCAATTTCTGGAGACCGGGGGGAGTTTTGGACATCAGGAGAGTGTCGTCTGCGAAGAGGAGGGTGGGTATTTTCTCCCCCGCCAGGACCGGGGGATCGGCAGTGTCCTCCCTCAAATGGTCTACCACCCCATTAATAAAGAAAGAGAACAATGTTGGGGGCATTACACATCCCTGGCGCACCCCCCTGTTCACAAATACCCTCTCTGTTAGTTGACCCTGACTCCCCCATCTAATTCTGGCGTAATTGTCCTGATGAAGTTTGACAATAAACTCCAGGAGGTACTGCAGGAACCCCATGTCCAGCAGCACCCTCCACAGTTTATCACGGGGCACCAGATCGAAAGCACTCTTCAGATCTATGAAGGCGAAATATAAATTCCCCTTCATGATGGTCACAGATTTCCAATATATAGCGCAAAACCTGAAGACCTGGTCCATCGTTCCCACATTTTGTCGGAAACCCGCCTGAAAGTGAGTCAGTATATTCTCTTCTTCAAGCCAAGTTCCTATTCTGTTAACAATGACCCTGCCAACTACTTTCTGGATGGCATTGATTAAACTAATCGGCCTGTAGTTGGTAGGGTCCTCCCTCTAGTTTATAATACATATTTCCGATATAGTGGGGTGTTAAAACTAGGTACTCTAGGACCTGTTTTCACCATCATTGTAATATGATTTCTCCTTTTGTATTTTATGGAATTGTAACCGTGCTGACCATATTATTTTTAATCATATGTCTGCTTATGTTGGCTAAAATACTGCACATGAGATCACGTTGTTAAACTAAATATTTTAACCTTACTATGTCTCTTCTTTACTCCTGTTGTGGACTGGTATGAGAGTATATCGAAAGAGTGTTCTCACTTCCCACCATTCTTGAGTTTGTACTAAGTTGCATGTTCTAGGTTGTCTAATCGTTTGGTTACTTTGCTATAGGACGAAGAGCTAATGTGACACTGATGCTAGCTGATTGGGGTTTTTCTAGGTACTGAATTGAGTTTCTGGTACACCACAATTCACTGACGTCCTAGGTCTCTGTGCACAGTTCTGTGTATGAGCAGGATCCTTGCAACAGTGGGTGGGCATCGGTGGATCCAGAACCCAAGGGTGTCCGTGATTGGAAGGGTCTAAGGTTCCGCCGTCATCAACCCAGATGGGGGCGGCCCGTCTCACTCTAGTGTAGTCGCTACTTGTACACACTTTAGGGAGGGATTTCTCAATACTGCTGGCAAGGTGGCAAGACAGTGGGGAGCAGTGCGTTAGCTAGGCCTCCCCCTGCTGTTTATGAGACTGGTGGTGGCCGCAGATGCTTGCACCCCACCAGATTGCTGAATCTCGAAAGCTTGCCTCGACGATGGTGTAGGGGGAAGAGTGGGTGTTCCAGGCAACCCTCAGCCGCACCACAAGGGACAGAAGGAGTAATGGGGGGCCACGTGCCCCAGAGGTGTGCCAGCACGGTCAGGCCTCAGATTTCAGGGGCAGCAGGTGGAGGCAGCAAGCAACAACAGCAGATTCACTACACTCTGGTCAGGAGGGCACCACAGCAGGCGGATAGGACCCTTAGCTGTACCAAGGTTGTTCTCCATTTCCTTTGATGTCTTTTAAGATCCGCAAGTCTCACCGCCGACTAAGGGAAGCATATACGCCTCCAGTCTCAAGGCCATAGGCAATTCTATGTGAGCGTGGGCTTAGCAAGGGGATCGGCGCAAGGGCTCAAGGCAGCACGCAGAGAGAGAAAGTTGCAGTTTCGGACTCACCAGTTCCTCTGCGGGAGGGTGTCGTTTACTTCATGCGGGGAACCTGTCAGCTCGTGGGTCTTCATACGTTTACAGGGATAGTCCCGTTCCTCCAGCAGGCCGGTGACCACGCCGGGTAGACAAACCTTCAGAGCATGGGTCAGCAGCCCCGCTCACTCCATATAGTGTACCCGCAGTATAGGAACCCAGGCACACCAGAGCAGGGAGGTTGCCAGGCACACCGGAGCAGGCCCCACCGGCAGCTCCTGCCTACAGCAGATCCCAGGTCCGGAGCGTTCACGCTCACCAGCAGTGCAGAGGCCTCAGCCGAGGCAGCGCGGAGGATTCCGCTCTCCAATCAGGCAGATTTGACAGGTAGAGGTAGTCAGCAGGGCGATATCCCCTCTCCTTTAGCAGCCCTCGGGGCAGGGATCAGCGACCTTGCTCACCCTTCAAGTCGCTCTCCGCAGTATAGGAGCCCTAGGCACGTCGGAGCAGGGAGGCCACGCGGCAGTCTCCCACGCAGGCAGCAGATCTTGATCCCAGAGTCCACTTCAAAACTCTGTGTTTACGGCCCCCAGCAGTGCAGGGGCCCCGGTCAAGGCAGAGCAGAGGAATCTGCGCTGCAGTCAGGCGGGGTGTACTGTCCGTACTTACAATGCCGGCCTGGTCCCAGCCGCCGTGTCCACCATTTTTCCTTTTTCGCCATCAGGTGCGATGTAAGCAGAGGTGATATCTAGGACCTACATCGCTTTCACTTCAAAATTGGCATACCAGAGGGAAGCCAGGGAGTAGTTCTCATGCTGCAGGTCAGGGACAGGCATGTAGAGTTGGAAAAAGGAAGGATAATCGCTGGATATCGTCCCGAGCGGGAGGAGCCTCACAGAGGTGCGGCCATCTTGCTTGGCATCCTCTAGCGCCCCCCTCTCACCATTTAAAATGTTCTTAAATTGATTAAATAACAAATATTAAATTTAACTCATTAAATTATATGTATTTTATCATTATATTTATCTGCAGTTAAATGCAGTTTGATTATATTATATTATTCTTGCACCTATACTTCATTATAGAAATTAAAGGAACAATACCCTAACCATATTGCTCATCCAAATCCACATCCTTTTTCTATTTTTAAAACTTAAAGGACAGATTTGTTATACAGCAGACTGTACTCCAGTCTGCCAGGGCAGCAAAGGGATGTACTATGCTATGTACGCTGCTATGCTTTTGGAATAAAGCCTGGCATATTCAGAGATCTCCACCAGGCAGGTAGAGATCTCTGAGCCGTCAGCAGAACCACAGTTGATCTGGTTCTGTGTAAAACATTGAAACTCTGCTGAGCAGTTGCCATCATTACTGCAACCACTGCTGAGCAGCTGCCATGTTTACTGCAACAACTCAGCATAATATTTTGTTCTTCAAAAGCAAATTCCCGAAGTTGGAGTTTGTAATTGAAAAACTGAAAAAAAGTTCAGTGCAAACTGGGATTTTTCTCTATGAGAGTGAGGGTAATTTCTTTGCTTTTCTGTTTGGGACTGCCAGTCTGCCCTTGGCAGTCACAAAGTAGAAAAAAGTAAGGCAGAACATCCACTATTGACAGGGTTGATGGTCTGAGGTACTCTGGCCGATGGTACAAAAATGTGTGAGTCATTGGGCAAGGTTGTCCACTGGTGAAGCCAGCATAGGTTCTATTGTTGGAAATATGGCTTTTTTTTATGTTTCTGAACAGAGAGGAAGAACCACACATTTGGGGGACAGAGTATCTGCAACGTGTTTCTTAAAGTATCTCAACCCCCAAATTCTAAATGAGGGCTTAAGTTGTCTACAGTCAGATACCTTTCCAAAATAATTTACTAGGTTGTATAATAATCTAATTATATTTGATTAAATTACATAATTTAGATTTTTATAATTCTTTATTGATTTTATCACATGTAAAAGAAAAAACAGAAATCATATCGGTGACAATCCTAATGCGTCACTCAGTTACAAAATCACATTAGAAAAGAGCATAAAATGCTAAAACAGTGGAGTCTAAATTAAGTATAGGGTGAAAATTCGTTCCGCTCGCGGAATTAGCGAATTTTTGGCAATTTCGCAATCCGCGAATCGCGCGAAATTGCCAAACAATTTGCTATTCGGCTACTTTTTTTGCTTGTTCGCGCTTCAAAAATACAATCTCGCGCGTGCGGTGTTGACTTACCGTGATTCTGAGTTCGCCGAGTTGTTTTCCTCCCGGTTTGCGTGTGCTGCGCCATTTTGGATCTGGCTGCGTGATCGCGTGAGACTTTTCGACCGCGAGTATGTCATGGAGTCCCACCATCTTGCACTACGAGACTTTGAGAACGCGAATACGTCATAAGGGCCCGCGATCACATATCGCGGGAGTAAACAATAGCATATACATAGATGCGATGCGCAGCTGACATCCGGCGGGAGATTTGAACAGCTCGCTTTCCCGAAGTCGCAAAAAATTGCAATTCTGCACAAGAGATCTATCGCTGGCAGCATAAACCTTCTGAAAATGATGATTTGGATCATAATAACTCCTCAGATCGACCTTTGGCTGCACTTTTTTGTGCAAGGAGTCCATTTTTGGGGGGGTGGGAGGAAGAAAGTGCCCCAGAGTCTCCAACTTCCTGTTCCTGTCCAGCAGGCTCCTCCCAGTGCTTTGTCCATGTCCTGGTCACTTTTCATTTGGATCTGGAGCTAGAAGGATTACTCTTTGTGACTGCTGCTGGATATTTGTATTTGAGGATTTTTTGTTTGGATCACTTTTGGATTTGAGATTTTAAAAGTAAGTTGGTGTTGTTTGTTTGGGGCATTGCAGTTGCTGCAAATACAATTTATAAACTTTTTCACAACTTAAAAAAATATATATTGTGGGTAACCACAGTATCCAGTAGGCCCAGCGTTAGTCATGGGTGCATGATGCAACTGTTTCTGTGAGTTTTGTTGAACTTAAATATCATTTACGGGCCGGCATGGATGGCATGGAATTGAATAGCTCACTGTTATATGTGGAAGTTTTCTTTAATTTTGGGGTGCGTGTTAAAGCCACACTAGCCAGTAGGCCCAGGGGTAGTCATTGGTGCATGGACCAAGTCTTTCTGTGGGATCTCTTGAATTTAAACATCAAGTAGGGCATGGATGGCATTGGATTGAGGTGATGTTTGTGTGTATTTTGAATTTTTGGGTGTTGTTGGGGCCTTGTCCAGGGCCTGGCCATGTGGGTGCGGACCCTTTTGAGGCCTGGTCCAGGGCCTGGCCATGTGGGTGGGGGTCTAGGGACCATTTTGAAGCCAGGCAGTTTGCTTTGTGCCATAGGCCTGCACCCAGTCTGCCTTGCTTTCATCCATTATGCCCATGGGTACTCAGTGGTGCATGGACCAAGTCTTTCTGTGGGGTCTTTTGAATTTAAACATCAAGTAGGGCATGAATGGCATTAGATTGAGGTAATTATTTTTGTGTATGTCGATTTTTTGGGTGTTGTTGGGGCCGGGTCCAGGGCCTGGCCATGTGGGTGGGGGCCATTTTGAGACATGGTCCAGGGCCTGGCCATGTGGGTGGGATTCTAGGGGCCATTTTGAAGCCAGGCAGTGTGCTTTGTGCCATAGGCCTGCACCCAGTCTACCTTGCTTTCATCCATTATGCCCAGGGGTACTCAGTGGTGCATGGACCAAGTCTTTCTGTGGGGTCTCTTGAATTTAAACATCATTTAGGGCATGGATGGCATTGGATTGAGGTGATTTTTGTGTGTATTTTGACTTTTGGGGTGTTGTTGGGGCCTGGTCCAGGGCCTGACCATGTGGGTGGGGGGGGCATATTGAGGCCAGGCAGTTTTTGCCATAGGCCAGCAAGCTTGCGGACCAGTAGGCCTAGGGTTATGAATGGGTGCATGAAACAACTCTCTCTGTGGGGTCTCTCTTCTATTAATTTAAACATCCATTTTTGATTAGAAATGCAATATTTATTTTGGGTCTTTTCGTTTTTGGGTGTGTTATGTTAATAATAATAAATGCCTAGTTGCAATAGTATTAATTGAAGCACGACATATGCAACATTTATTTAACTGATGTTCCTCTGGCTTCTTTGCTTTTAGGTGCACAAAGACTGAGAACCAGGAATCATCCTCATCATCATCACTTGTTGTAGTGCCAGGAAGAAGTCCTGTTGCGGTGTGTGCACAACATCACGTGACGTCACATGTGGCCACAGACAACTCTGCAACTGCGACCTGCTGTTCTGACATCGGAAGAAAATTGGCCCAAAGAAAGGTAGCATTAGCTCCTCTACCAAGAAAGTTGCCAGTGCCACTGCCAGTAAGAAGGAGCAGAAGAAGCAAGTGGCGCCACTTACCTGACTGGAGTGCCGACCGCCACTTTTTTGGGGGAAAAAACTACGCCTGCAGCAGCGGTGTCCGCCGGGGACCAAGCTGGGACCAGCACCTCCGCTTCATTGGTGTCAGTGCCACCATGCCAAGTTAGCCCCAAGCCATGAGTGCCGCAGAGGCAGCCACTTTAATTTCTCTTGCACCATAGACCAGTGATGTTGGCGTTGACTCATCTCAAACTAGCATCCAATCAACGCAGGGTGTAACTCATCTGACGAGTGTTCAACCACAGCCGCAACGACAACCACAGGTGCAACAAGGAGAGGCGGAAGGAGAGGTGCAAGAAGAGGCATAAGGAGAGGCACAACTGCCCACAATACTTGTTCCTCCAGAAGTAACGGCACATCAGGAAATCAGGATTAATGCGTAGGTATCATCCGAGCAA
This sequence comes from Lissotriton helveticus, assembly GCF_964261635.1. Lineage (NCBI taxonomy): Eukaryota > Metazoa > Chordata > Amphibia > Caudata > Salamandridae > Lissotriton > Lissotriton helveticus. Next base: position 2,116,410,589 of record NC_136057.1, on the reverse strand, counting down.
GCCACTCCTGATGATCCATTGTCTTCCAGATCCCCAGCAAGGAGAAGGAGGGCTAGTACAACTTCTTCTTCAACCCCCCTTCCTTCTGATGATCTAGATCTTGATTGGCACCCACCAATTTAGTCTGAGAGGGAGGCACGCCATGAGCCGACAATTCTAGGTAAAAGGAAGATTCCTGCAAGGCTTTCAGTTATGGGTGATGGCGAAGAAGAAGTAGAAGTGGTGTATTCTGCTGCTGATGAAGAGTGTGATGATGACGACCCAGTCATCACAGTCGTCACTCCAGCCCCAGCGGGCATGCAGCAGACAAACATTTTTATCCTATCCCGAAATGCTGCGCGGGATGTGGGCGGCGTGGTACTGGTATGGTGGCACCACCACCAACACAGGTAACTACTACACCATCATGACCTACAGCTTCCATAGTTTCTCTTCAGAAGGGCCGGCAGGGACCTCCATCCAGCCACGCCCATCCTCCACTTCATGTGGCATTGGAAGTGGCACCTCCACCACCACCAGAAATCTCAACTCCCCAGTTTGGGACTTCTTTAGTATTAGCAAAAAGGAGGAAAACCACGTTATTTGTTCGATTTGTAAACAAGTAGTTGGGGTAAGCTTGGTACCAACTTTGGTACCGGAGGCCAGAGAGGTCATCTCCAAAAACACCACAGCATCCAGTGGGAGGCGCACCTAAGTAACATCCGGAAAGCCAAAAGTACAAATCCAAATGTAGCCATTGATATTGCATCTAATGACGAGGAGCTGATCGTGCAGGGGGGAGGTGAAGATGCGAGAGACATTTTTTCTGGTACACACAGTACCCCTGGCAGCAGCACTACAGTGGTAGCGTCCACACACTTTACCCCAGCAACATCTAGGTGGCATAGTAAGAGTCTGGTAGAGACACCAATGCGAAAAAGTACATCAATAAGCCTAACTGGGTTGAAGAAGTCTGGATCATCGTCACATATGAAAACAGTCCAGACCACCATTAAAAGCATGTTTTGGTCGGAGGCGCCATTGGAACGCAACCACCCAACAGCACGTCTGTATAATGCAATGCTGGCTAAAATGTTAGCGCTGGACCTTCTCCCTTTTTCTTTCGTGGAAGGGATGGATTTTCTAGAATTTGTGGCAACAGTCTGCCCTAAATGGAAGGTTCCTAGCCCGTCCTATTTTGCCAGAGTTGCGGTTCCCGCACTACATCAAGATGTGCTGGACGTGATTGGGGCAGCTATGCAGAAGAGTGCTGTTCACACTATCCACCTGACAACAGACATGTGGACCAGTTGCCAAGCCGTTCATTACATGTGCATCACTGCACACTGGGTCTCTTTTGCGAGGGTTAGAGAGAAGATAGCTGCAGGTGTTGACAGTGTCACAATTTTTCAAGCTACTCGGAAACATGCAACAGTAGCCATGTTTGCCATGGAGAAATCTCATACTGCAGTAAACATTTTGGAGGAGTTTAACAGTAAGGTCTTTGAATGGCTGCAGCCAAGAAGGCGCATGATTGGTTATTTTTCCACGGATAATGGCAGTAATATAGTTAGGGCCGTGGTTGATGGTGGCTATTTCAGAATGCCGTGTTTGGTGCACAGCATTAACATTATTGTTCAAGACTTCTTGAAAAAAGAAAACACAGTCAGCAAGTTACTGACCCCCTCCCGAAGAATCTGCACACATTTCAGCCATTCTTTTAAGGCCCGGAAGAAGCTGAGGATCATTCAACGTGACCGTAGAGTGCCAGTCAGAGGACTCATCCAGGAGGTGGCAACACGTTGTAACTCAACCTTCTACATGCTTGAGCGTCTGTTTGAGCAGTATTTGGTAATCAATGAGTATGTCTTTCACGCACGGAGTGCTTCTATGGAAGACATGAGGCTAGAGTTGGAGCAATGGGACCTAGTTAAAAGCCTGACAGACATGCTTCGTCCTTTTGAGGTCTTCACGTGTGAAGTCAGCAGGGAGGACTGTACATTGGGCAAAGCTATCCCATTGTTGCGCATGCTAGAGCACCAACTGAAGGCGGTGTCTTCAACGTTCCGATTTGATGCTGAAAAACAAGACGCATATCAGTTGGAGGAGAGCTTATTAAGCCGCCTAGAATGCAAGGCTTAAAGCAATACATTTAGAACAACATCACATTTGTGCCACTATTCTGGATCCACAGTTCAAAAAGGCACTGGCCAGCAATACATTCATTCCTTTTTCTGAAGCAGATGTTTCCAAGTACAAACATTGTCTAGCTCTGTCAGCCACTCGGTTCGAAAAAGAGCGGCAGGAAATTGAAGGAACCACCACAAATACTACTGAAGCAGCAGGCCATCCGGTGTCAAGGTCCACTTCTGTGGCCAAAGGCAGTCACTTTCCCTCAGAGCCGTTACCGACACCAGCAACCATATCATTATCACCTGCACCAGGCCCAGCCATAAAATTGTCGGAAGCGGATTGGATAACTCATCAAGGGTTTGCTCATTTCAGCGTTGATGCAAAGGCAACAGATGGTACGCAAAGTGGAGTACCCCTGGAGGACCTTGAGTGGATGGTGCAGGCCTATCTGGATGACCCAACAGAGGTCTTCTTTGATCAGAACCCATTGGTGTATTGGTATGGGAAAAGGCCTCAATGGCCACTGATCACCAAGCTGGCTATAAATTATTTGGCTTGCCCACTCACAAGTGTGTCGTCTGAACGTGTTTCAGTGCTGCTGGTGCCATTGTAACTTCAAAATGGACCCGCCTCTTGCCCAAAAATGCGGAGAGATTAACAATGATCAAGATGAATCAGCACTTCATACCACCAGATTACAAACTACGTGAATCCACGCAGGAAGAAGAGGACACCGACTGAGGTGACGGAAGTTCTTCTCTGTTAGCTGACCTACTCCCGGTTCAATTCACAGAGTTTGAGGCGAGCTTTACTTCCTTGACACCGAGGCTTGAAATACTAACTTTTTTTTTACGTCCTTTTTCACTTTTATTTCTGTGTGTCTTTCTTTGTTTAGCAACTTTTTGCACAACAAAACTTTAATCACAACAAATCCATCAGCAGCACTGTCTTCGTCTTATTTCCATAATGAAGGTGCCGCTGTCTGCATTCCTGAAGTTCACAAGTTCACAACTCAGTCATGCTCTTCTGTCCTCCTCCAGACCCCCCCTATCCATTTCCCTCAAGGCAGATGGCCAGATTACGCAGACTGTTACTTCTGAAATTGACACAAGAGGATGCTCTATGGCCCTTCACTTAAGAATAAGATGCTGACAAAAAGTGGAACAGGTAATGAATGATGAGATGGCATGCGGTGGACAACAATGGCTGTCTGGCTCTGATGAAAGCAATTGCTGTTTGTTTGTTGTGCATGAAATTAATCCTATGTGTTCTGTTATTCTTTAATCTTTTACACACTACATGTAACTCAAGTCTACTCTGTTTACCTTGTTTAATACAAATTATACTGCTACTGCTGGGGCCACTACGTTGCATTTTTTAATATGGAAAATGTCCTTGGACTCACTGTGTGTAGACTGTGACTGCATGAACAACATTGAATTTGCCAACACCATGATGATGAGTCATGATGACCAAATTTACCTAATATCTTCACAGTCACTCACTGGGATGGATGGATCAACATCGTCGATTTACGGAAGAACTATGGCCATTTCGTGAGTGGCAAACAGGTAAACAAGTCAACAACAACCACAGCAGAACTGCATGTCTGTCTAGTCGTGGTATAGAATGGTCGAGCCAGTGTAGTGTTATGCCAGAGTCCAGACAGCGGTTCATGTCAAATTGCAGCTATGTGGCTTGCTGTATAAAATGAGATCTGCTTTGTCTGTCTGTGTCTGCATGGCCCTGGCCTGCTGTGTGCTAATTATTATCCCGGAAACAGAGACTCAGAGTAGGCACTTTAGAAATGATGCATGTATGTAATACTGTCGCCTCTGAAAGTGAAAGTGTTATTTTTGCACTACACACCGTACCTTATATTTTTCCTCCGGGGTGTTTTAATATCCCTTTCTATTTTTCCATCGACAATTACAGGCCGGCACTTACCCTGTGCGATGGGAAAAACATGAAATCAGGCTTACCATAGCAATCCGCAATTCCGCATCCGCCAGGCAGGCAGTGGACAGTGTGGTCTCCAAGATTGATCGACGGAGCGCCCAATGGAATGGAGGAGTACCGCGAATAAGAGGAATGGCTGGATGCATGCAACTTCCCAATTTGACTAGGTCAACTACAACATACAGTTACAGTATCCACTTCACTTGTCCTTATCTTTTAAATAATGTTATTGTTGTAAACTTCTATGAGTGCGACTCTGTGCATTTGCTCTCTGCTTCAAATTCATCCCTACAGCTATTTGATACGTTTCTTTGCTATTTTTAAAACTAATGTAATGTACTGCTAAGTGTTTATTCTCTTTGAGGGCATATAGGCAAGTGAAATTGTGTAATTACTGCAGCCCTGTACTGTCTAATTGTTTTGTTCTAGTTAGTAAGTTGTGGTAAGTACTACTTTTCAGTAACCTAACCATCCATTTAGCAAACAATTCATGCATGCACTTCCTTTATGTCCCTTAAAAGATTTATGGATATCTTCGTATTCAAAGATTTGTTTTTCTTCATTTGTTGTTTGTACATGCGTACTGTGTTTTTTTTTTCTCTCCCAAAAACCCCGATTCCCATCCATTTTTCAAACCCTTACACTCTTCCCCTGGGCTTTGTGGCTTTCATTGAGGTGTGACTAAATGACACCAATAATTCCACATGCTTGCTGGGGAGGATAAGGTCAAAAGCAACAGGAAATGAATTTCAAGGCTGGTCAAGAAATCCGAGGATATATTCTTATTCTGCTTGATACACACCCATGAGTATTTGCAAATCAATTCAGAATTTCATTTTGCCATTGAGTGGATTTATCATCAACAACATCCTCCTGCACGTGACTAAAGCTTATGCTGCTGTGTCCTTCAGGACTAGTTCTTGTAGTAGCCATAATCCATGCAACTAGTAGTTGACTTTTGATTGAATACTTTACCATTGCTTAGGCTACGATTTATGGCACTGTTCTTGTGTACTGTACTATCTTCCTGTTCTAATGCTCCTCTCAGGCCACTCAAGGTCTCATTTCCTTTTTTTTATATGCTGCTACTGCCAGTGTGTACCACTACTACTACCACCACAACAATGACATTTAATTCATCCAGGATTCCATAGCCAACCTTATTCGCCATTTGCCATGCAGCCAGCTCTGTGCCTAGCCCTATTCTCAAACAAGAATCACAGGTAAGATAAGCATTTTGTGGGAGGAAGAATAATGGAGTAGGAGGAGAGGAGAGACTGACGGTAGTACTAGTAAAGTAGTAGAACAATTGAATTCACTAACTTTGTCAGTGGCACTTTGTACAAATTTAGGCGATTACTTAGACAATTTGAATCAAACAGCCAGTTAAGTTTCAGGAAAACAAACGTACAGTTAACCCCCCTGCATCCCCCATATCCACCCATCCTTGCTTCAACCGGCCATGCATCAGATTCCTACCAGCCACCTCTGCCTGCATTCAAAAACACGTATCATTCTTTGCCAGTCATTAATTTAACCGCTCGTCCTTCCTTCTTCCTTACACCCTTCCTTCTCTTTTCATTCATCCCATCCATCAAGTTCATCTCTGATCTGACTTGGCTTCTCGATAAAACTTTCACAACTGAGTTGAAGTCAAATTTAGAGGAGGCCATTGGTTACTCGTCAACTCCCGCCGCTAATGCTATTGCTAATGCGAAGTCAAGGGTGACTGTCTTCTGCCTGGTTGACAAAAACTTAGTTCTAAATTTGTAAGTCTTCTTAACAGTAAAGTGTACTTGCACTATACAACATACACCCCTGCAGCGAGCCTACTCTGCAATCTCAATAAGTAAGGAATATAATAGCTTTCCACTGTCCGCCACTACCAAGGCATCCCCCACAGCAGTTCCTGCTGGCTCTGGTGGCACCGCACCCGCCCCTGGAGTGACCACCTCCGCGCTGGCCCTGGCACTGGTGGTTGTCTCCTGTGCCGATGGTGTTCTGCCTAGAAAACACATTTCATATTTTTAGATGGCATATACACCATTCCTATTTTGTCTAGGAATTAAAAAAAATGTTACTAAATAAACAAATTTAATTATTTGTGACTCTCAAGTCTAAACTAAAAATCCCCCTTTCGGAAAGGGAGGGTGTTTTTATTTATGCTTAGCCATAACATGCTACACTTTTTGGCTCAACTGATGAATGCTTGCTTTTTAAGGCGCACCATTTTTCTCATAACAGACAGAAGATTCCCTTCTACGAACAAGAGCAATATGTTACTCATCATCATCACCACCAGTACTTTAAGTTCCAACCAGGTGAGGGGTCTCCCACAATTAATGTGTAACTCAGCCACTGTTCACTTTTCATGAGTTCCCCATTTCTCTTCTATGAAGTTGATTTTAATAAATGTTTTTATATAATGCACAATTGAAAATCAATATACAGAGTACACACAGAGCTAGTTGTTTTACTTTTAATAAAGCTTTAAAACTTACATAGACTCTGTGGTTTTTAGTCATGAGTGAGTGAGGGAAAGGGTTTGCAATTTGCAAGAACGATTCCGTGACTCTGAGAGGTCGGGACTCTGACTCCGTAGTCTTATGTTCTGGGTTGTATAATCATTGGGGATCATTGCTGCATTCGGGAGCTAAATAATGACTTTGACACACTAGCTAGTCAGTAAGGAGATTGTGGGTTCAACTTCTGTTATGACTGAGGTATGTGGAAAGTCTAACTGTGCCTATTATCACCAATGTCCTATTTCTTGTCCATAGTTATATATGTGCAGAATAGTCCCTGCAACAGTAGTAGTATGTCCTCCTATCCAATCAAAAAGTAAACTAGTATCTTATTCTTGGTCGCCATTGACATTTTATTGTTGGGAATTGTCAAAGCATAAACATTAAGAAGACTTCAATAGACATTATGGACAACCCAGAGGACTGCACTCAGTGCCTAGAGCTATTGCTGAATAGGAGTTTTGTTTAACACCTTTTGCCAACTGTGAAAGCTTAGCTAGCTACACAGAAAGACTAATAATAATAAATAGTAGTAGCACAGAGAGTCATAGTAGCGGCAGGATAAGAATTTAGAAACAGTCTACAAGAAGATCAAAGACGATTTAGGAAAAAATGGAATTATGATGAACGTTTGGAATTAATAGGTGCTGTAAAAGTTAGGGAAGTATAATTATTCTTATATTAACAGGAAATCTTACTGGGGCCAGCAGAAGAGCCCTTGGTGGATCGATCCTGGCCTTCCTGCTCCGCCGGCGCCGCTACCTCTGTCCTCTTGCGTCCGGGAGGTGCTGAATGTACATGAAAGAAAGGCACAAACATGGATGATTGTTATCAGCAAAATCAAACATTTCAAAAAAACAATAACAAATTATTTCCGGGAAATAAACAACAATTGCACTAAATTTATTGACCTATATGATGTGGTATACTAGGATATTAGTATTGCTGGATTCGCGGACCGCCTACTTGGAAAGTTATGTAACTCACTAAACCAACTACATAAAGGTTCTACTAGGACTGGCAGCACTCAGCAGCACGCTGACACAGTGTGACGGGGCAGCGGGTCACCCCTGTGAAGTACTGGATAAAGAACCCGTGTATAGATACTGGTGGTCAGCTGTCCCTATCTCGCCCTTTTCTCTTCCCCCGCTGCAGCCGTCATACATACCGGCAGAGGAGTGGCCCGACCCGGACTCTGTCTACCCTTGGGGATGCGAGGTAGAAACTGAGCAGTGTACCTTTAAGACTGAATGCGTCGAAGACGAGACTCTGCCCATCGTGACGACAAAAGCAGGAAGAACCCGGAAGACGCCGGAAGGCCTTCCCCTGGAGGACGAGAGCGAGGAGGAGTGAAGACCGAGTACGGAGCAGAGCACGAACAGCCCAGCTGAAGTCGACAAGCCAGGAGGCCCACGGTTCCGCGAAGCGCCCCGCCACGCTCCCACGGGAGGGGCGTGGCTTACAAAGGTACGGGGCAAAGTTGCGGGTGGGCGGGTTGGAGTGGTTAAATCCACTGTGTACATACCGCCTAGACGACCCCCTGTCCCCCTACCTCACGAGCACTACGTCACTACCGCCTTGTGGATAATCACTGAGCACCAGGTTTCCCTCACTCCCGGTCCCTAAGCAGAATGCCCTGGACGCTCCCCTGATACCTTGTTTTCTGTTCCTTTCCTTTTGGTCGGTGCTACCACGGACTTCGCCTGGAGGTCGCTGTGACGTCACCATTCTGGCTGCTACACCCCCGGGACAACGCCGCAACACCCTGGAACTACCGTGTTTCCCTAGAGGCGTCAGAACGGAGCCTGACGAGATAGCCCGCATAAGACTGTCCAACCGCAGAAAGAAAGCATGCTTAAAAATAAAACCTTCTCTAAAAGCACTTTTCCAGTCTACTGACTCCGTTCCTTCCCCTGCCGTCCCAGACCCGGTAACACACAGTCCGTCATGATTACAGACCACTAAAACATTTCCTACTAAATAAGTCAAATTATCAACCTATCAATCCACCACCACTATCTCTTCTTAGTGGCAGGAGTACAAAGAAAGGACTGGACTTGAGTCTCTAGTCTTTAGCATTACGCAGGTCTGTAAAGTACACTCATACATAATCATTCAGGCCAATGAGCACAACATTGAAAACAAGTAAGCATAGTAGCACTGCCACTGAGCAGGCAAGCACCTGCAATCACAGAAGCTTTTGAAACATAATTTACCTGCAATGTAATCGGCAGCATTCTTTCTCTTCAGGAAAAAACATATATTTGCAATATAACACAGAGCAGAAGAAAACAAAGTAGTTATTAAATAGCTACTAGTACTCACCAAGCCCAAGGATCTCAACGACAAGCAGGTTGAGCAGGTCTTGTTCCCGGTCCAGTATGTTGGACCACCGGTGCGTCACCTGGTTGTAGGTGCGCCGGACCCCTGACTCCCGATACATGGCCCGGCACACCTTGCCCCATAGCTGGAGATGCTCCTGGAGGCCGTACCCGGTACCGGGACTGCCGCCTGCTGCGATGGTCTTGGGGAGGTGGCGCTGCAGAAAGAAGACAAGTGCGGCCACCTCCACCCCGCTGAAGATCTCCCTGGGACTTACAGACGCCCCCCTTAAATGCCCGCAAGGGAGCGGGTCGCGGGGTGCGGGTTTCTTCCCCTTCGAGTTCTTGCCGGCTCCCTTTGACATGGTCCTGGGTTAAAGGAAAATAAAAAGGAAAGAATAGGGAAAAAGTTAATAAAAGAAAAGAGAGATTTAAAAAAAAGTAGTTATTAAAGTAACGAAAAGTAGAAAAAACAAAATATAGATGGACAAAAATAGAGAGCTAGATAATGAGTAAAAAAGATTACAAAAAAGTTCAAGCAAAGGATTACAAAGGTTGAAGCAGGATAGAAAAGTTATGCCCAGAACCATAGCAATGAATGAAAAACAAGATGGCCGCGCCCATTGCAACGGCATGGGTAAGTTTGCGCGATATTTTCCTCGCGAACACACAACTGCGACCCGGAACAGGAAATGCGCAACACGAGCATGCAACTTGCGGCCAGAAATAGAAATACGCAACGCGAACAGTGAAAAACAAGATAGCCGCGCCCATATACGACTGCATGGGTAACTTTGCGGTAGCCGCGAGGAAAAAAAGTCCAGCGAACTCGCAAAAAAAAATCCGCAATCTCTTGAAAGTTGGCGTATTTTGCAAACCGCGGTACGCTTTTGCACGAATTTGCGTACCGCGAATACGCAAAATTCGCCCATACTTAGTCGAAATAGACTAGCCATGAGGCATCCCCAATCTGAAATGTGGCAGAGTGTCTTATTGAAGGAGGTCCCAGGCATGAGTTGTGGTGCAGTGTATCATGGCACGAGTCCTCGCGGGGACAACACAGCCGATGGAAACCCCCAGGTTGACCCAGCCGCAGGCACCAGCTAATTTCATTACAAGACCGGAGGCTGCCATTATGCAAATACTTGTATTTGCTGCCCAACATGAAGCCCTTTAAAGAATGTTAATACGTCACAATAAATAGAACTTTATCAATAACATAATAGGACAGTGCACACTCCCATTTTCCTCTTTTATTCGCTGCTCCTGACACAGCTAAGTACTCCTTTTTATAGTGACAGTTACTTTACTTAATTATACCTTTATAGATAACCTATTATTAACCTTTTGTATTTTAACGTTATATTTCTGTCTTTAGTCGTTTTCTTTGACATATTTTATGTGTAATTGGCTTTGTTAATTTACTATAATTAACCTTTTCTTTCAGCTGCCATCTCCCCTGTCCAGTTTATGGCGGGAATGGTTTATTTCTCTTTGTCTTTTTGATCGCTCTCCGATCGAGCTAGAGTTTTGGTAAGCATTTTTGTGAAATTTTTAATGTAGCGCGATGTACCTTGTGACAGAAAGCGTTGCGCCTCTTTGTTTCTACCATTTGCCCGGTTTCAGGGAAAAACGCTCCATTCACTTCCCCTTCCAAAAACAGGAAGTGGAAATTTGGGCAATGGTAAACCTTTGCACCACTTGCCTCTTTCTCGCATCTCCTAGCAACCGGGTAGCAACCGGATCGGAGACATGAGAGCGAGGGTTTCATTACAAACGTGTGTTCATGACAACGCGTCTTTTCCTTCTGACTCAGCAGGTTACTATGGTTACGAATCAATCGCGTAACGGTGCCTGTTGAGTCGAAGCCTCTTTCTGCCTGATTTCCTGCTATTTGGGGAATATTTGAGCATTGTACACCACCCGGTGGCCATTTTATATATCGCTCTTGACTCAATTTAAAATGTAATCGAGGGAGCTTTCAGCATACGCGCTGATTTAACACTGCCTGTGAATGTGAGTAGTCCTTCTTAAAGGACCTTAATGCATTATTTTTATACTTATATATTTGTTTATATATATATATATATATATATATATATATATATATATATATATATATATATATATATATATATATATCCAAGAAAGAAGTGACTCAAACAGATATATTCATCAAAGAACAAAAATATATTTCTACTACAACGTTTCAGCTTCCGCCTTCCTCAGGTAGTTTCAAGATGGTAAGCTCAGTGGCTGCACAGATGACACAGCTGAATTTTCAAAAAGCATCATGAGTGAAGATTCCATTTGGAATGTGGAATCAATGCAGTCCTGAGAGTTCTTGAGATATGCAGTAATCAGGATGTATTGTCAGTAATGTTCAGTCCATCTGGATGCAATGATTTTAAACGGTACATCCAGAAGTTTTCCCTGGAGTCCAGTAGTTCTTCCTTTGAGACATGTTCCACGGGGAAAATCTTCAAATCTGATAGTGAATGTTCCACAAGGTTAAAATGATTGGCTACAGGCTGGTCAATTTTCTTATTAATTATTGCTGATTTGTGGTTCCTGAATCGTGTGCGGAGGTCATTCATTGTTTGGCCTACATATTGTTTTTTACAGCTTTGCTGTTGGCACTGAATCACATAAATAATGCATGTTGACCGACATGTAAGATGCTGCCTTATTGTATAGGTCCTTCTGGTAACATAACTAGTAACTGATGATGTTTGTAAAAGGTATTCACATGTGATGCACCTTTTAGAGTCACAGCAATGAACCCCTGCATTTGTTACAGCTTGCTTGAGTTCAGCTCTCACAATAAGAGATCGTAAATTTGGAGCTCTGCGGTAAGCAATGACTGGCGGTTTTGGAAAAATCTTTTGCAATTTTTCACAAGTGGACAGTAAGGGACATGTTTTTTGCATTATATTTCTGTAGTTGGGAGCTGATGGATGATAGTCAACTACAAATGGAGTTCTGTCACTTTTGTTTCTGGCGTTGGTATTCCAAATAAGTGCTTCTCTGGGTAACTGCAAAGACTTGTCAATTTGTTGCTGTATGATATGCAGAGGATAGCCTCGCCTTCTAAATAATGTAGCAAGCTCCTGTAGATGGTCTTTACAGGTTTCCTCATTGCTGCAGATACGTCTTATTCTGAGTGCTTGACTGTAGATGATGCTCAGTTTAGTGTGATGAGGGTGACATGAAGTCCAGTTTAGATACAAATGAGCATCTGTAGGCTTGTGGTACAGATCAGTTGTAATTTTGTGTTCATGAATGGTGACTAGCACATCCAGAAAAGGGAGATGATGCTTCTGTTTGGAATTGCTGCTGGTAAATTTGATGGTAGGATGGATATGGTTGATATTAGCTGTAAATTGTTCCAATGTTCTACTTCCTGCATTCCATATTATAAATATGTCATCAATGTATTGTAGCCATACCAGTGGTTTGATGCTAGAAGTAGCAAGTATACTGTTCTCTAGTTTGCCCATGAAGATATTTGCATAGGATGGAGCCATCCGAGTACCCATGGAAGTACCTTGTATCTGCAGATAGTGTTTACCATTGAATGTAAAATTGTTGGATTTAAGGATAACTCTAGCAAAGTTGGTAAGCACATTTGTTGATGGTTTTTTCACAGTTATAAAAAAAAAAAAGAAAAGCCAGTCATTGCTTACCGCAGAGCTCCAAATTTACGATCTCTTATTGTGAGAGCTGAACTCAAGCAAGCTGTAACAAATGCAGGGGTTCATTGCTGTGACTCTAAAAGGTGCATCACATGTGAATACCTTTTACAAACATCATCAGTTACTAGTTATGTTACCAGAAGGACCTATACAATAAGGCAGCATCTTGCATGTCGGTCAACATGCATTATTTATGTGATTCAGTGCCAACAGCCAAGCTGTAAAAAACAATATGTAGGCCAAACAATGAATGACCTCCGCACACGATTCAGGAACCACAAATCAGCAATAATTAATAAGAAAATTGACCAGCCTGTAGCCAATCATTTTAACCTTGTGGATCATTCACTATCAGATTTGAAGATTTTCCCCGTGGAACATGTCTCAAAGGAAGAACTACTGGACTCCAGGGAAAACTTCTGGATGTACCGTTTAAAATCATTGCATCCAGATGGACTGAACATTACTGACAATACAACCTGATTAATGCATATCTCAAGAACTCTCAGGACTGCATTGATTCCACATTCCAAATGGAATCTTCACTCATGATGCTTTTTGAAAATTCAGCTGTGTCATCTGTGCAGCCACTGAGCTTACCATCTTGAAACTACCTGAGGAAGGCGGAAGCTGAAACGTTGTAGTAGAAATATATTTTTGTTCTTTGATGAATATATCTGTTTGAGTCACTTCTTTCTTGGATATTTTATTTCTTTGTGACTCATTGTATCCTTTGGGATCCAGATTTTTGCCCTGGCTGGCTGTTGTTTTCTTGTGATCCTTCATCTTCAAGTATATATATATATATATATATATATATATATATATATATATATATATATATATATATATATATATATATATATATATTGATTTAAAGATCTTGTTTAACAAAATGGACAATGATCCTTTAATCTCACAGCAGCCCCCTAAGGAGCTCCTGGGTGAGACTTTGAAGAAATTTATTGGGCAAGAACTTAAGTCTTCCATCAAGGAAGCTGTCAGTGCTGCGCTAACTAAAAGAAAGAGGACTTCTCCGTAGGACAGCTTTATTTCTCTCTTTTGGACGGCGGTTCCCCCTCTACCTCTGGACATAAAAAAGTTTGACAAGAAAGGAAACATACGAAAGAAGCATTAACTCATGCAACTGAGTATGGTAGCCCTCGCGCTACAATAGATCTTGGTGTTCTTGGCAACACAAAAGAGAGATCCCATCTCCTTGGGACAGAGAGAAGAGTTGCCCATAGCGGCATGAGAGATTTTGGTAACCGTTATGGTACAAATGATTTTGACAAATCTTCACTTACTCATTATGAATATCAGGATTTTTAAAATTCAGAGTTGGGTGAATTTATTTTCGATCCTCAAGATACCTTGGAGGATCTCGATGAGGATCTGTACCAACCGTCTACCTCGACTTCTATTGTGAAAGACCCCCTTGGAGGGAAGATGTTTAACCCATCTTCTGTTAGCCATCCCCGGAGCACTGAATGGTGGCCTATGGACCACGTGTGGAAATATTTGTCTCAGAGAGTTAAAAAGCCCTTATATAGGGAAACTCATAATTTGTTGCATAATGAGTGCCCTCGCCCCTCTTCGGAGGATAAAGTTTGCAACGCCCCCAATCTGGATCCAGAGTTGATTACCTTCCTCTTTAGGTCTGGAAGGTACTAAAGGAAAGGGATCGAAAAATGTCTGAAGCAATGGCAAGACAAATTGTTGGACGTACTTGGACCTCTGTCCAAGATTCTGGACATGACTGAGGAGGCTAGGACCAACAATACTCCAGTGAATATCGACCTGCTTAGAGGTTGGTTACAAAGAGCAATCTGCTTCATAGGCAATACGAATGCCAACCTCATCGCTGAGTGTAAACAAGCGGTGCTGCTGAAAATGAATCCTAAACTTGCAGACTTATCTAAGGAAGATATGAGTGACACCAAGGGCCTCCTTTTTGAAGACAATTTTGTCAAATCCTTGGGTAATTATGTTTCAACCTTAACACCTTTAGCAGAGCTCAATCAAGCATGTGCAGAGTCTTCGCGGCCGGCCACATTTTGGAATGGCCAACAGAAGGGGACAGTCTGTCGGCCGTGGCTCCTATCGATCCCAATTCTACCCCCAAGATGATAGAGGCTCCTTTTGTTCAAGAGGATATAGCTCAAATTCAAACTTTTACCCCCAGAGAACAAGGGGTGCAAGATCTTGTGGCAGAGTCAGAGCTTCAAATCAAACCTTCCAAGGTAAGTTTGAAGTCTTCTTTCCCTTTAAAAGTGGCGGGAAGACTAAAACACTTTGCTCACAATTGGCTGAGAGTTACTCAAGACCCCTGGGTTCTAGTAACTATTGTGGGGTTCAAGATAGAATTTTGGCAACAACCATTCCAAAAAAGAATTCCAGGAGAATTATCCCTAGAAACAGAGTATGCAAAACTGATAGAATTGGAGATTTCCCAAATGCTAGACAAAGGCGCCATCTTGAAAATTCCTTTTTCAAATATAACAGAAGGGTTTTTAGGCACTATATTTGTGGTAAAAAAGAAGGAGAAGTGTAATAAACCTGAAATATCCAAACAGCTTCCTAACGTACAGACATTTCAAGATGGAGGGTATCCATCTTTTAAGGGATATTTTACAAGCCAAGGATTGGCTGGTAAAATTGGATCTAAAGGACGCCTATTTTACTATACCCATGGACGCAGACTGTCAAAAATACCTTTGTTTTACTTGGAAACAGACTCTCTATCAGTTCCAATGCCTTCCCTTCAGCCTGTCCTCAGCATCCTGGTGTTTCCCCAAGGTCCTTATACCAGTGGTCAGCTATCTCAGGGAAAGAGGGGTTCGTCTGAATATTTACTTAGACGATATCCTCATTATGGCTCAAGACAAACTGGACATTTTAAGTCATTTGCAAATGACTGTAGACCTCCTACAGGATCTAGGGTTTATCATAAATACAGAAAAATCTATCATGGTCCCCACACAGGAACTGAAATTTCTTGGTTGTCAAGTAAATACAATTCTCTCCAACCTAATCCTTCCTCACAAAAAAGTAACAAAGATAAAGAAATTGTCTCTCTTATCCTATCAAAGGATCGAATTCATCTGAAAGATTTTTCCAGGGTATTAGGTCTGCTATCTCCTTCTATCCAGGCTATTTCCTCCAGTCCTCTCCACTACAGAGGCCTTCAGAGATTGAAAGCTCCTGGTTTGAGGAAAGGTCTTTGGTACGAGGACTTAACTCCCCAATCGAAGACGTTCGAGAGGATCTTCTCTTGTGGCTGAAGAACCTCCAGGCCTGGAACTGGAAAGCTATTTTCGGGAACATCCCAGATTTTACTCTAGAATGGGATGCGAGCAACCGAGGGTGCGGTGCTGGCCTAAACAACTTAGACACCAGCAGAAGATGGTACTTAGAGGAACAATACCTCCACATAAATTCTCTGGAGATGTGGCAGCTCTGAATGCTCTTATGAGCTTCAAAGATTTCCCAAAGAATTCTAATATCCTAATCTGTCTAGCCAATATTTGTGCTGTTTCATATATAAATCGCCTGGGTGGCGCGAGGTCCAAGAATCTCTCGGATATTGCCAAACGGATTTGGCATTTTTGTTGGGATCAAAAGATTACACTCAGAGCGGAATTCATTCTGAGGATTCAGAATTTAAGAGCAGATTGGAATTCCCATTTCCTACATGATTCCAGCGATTGGAAATTGAATCCAGTGATTTTACAAGAGTTATGGGGGCCGATTCAGATAGATCTATTCGACAGCAGATTGACTCATCAGGTTCAGAGATATTTCAGTTAGAGACAGGACCCGCATGCATCAGGGGTAGATGCTTTTCTCCAATCTTCAGAGGGGATCAGAGGGTATGCCTTTCCCCCATTCTCAATGATTCAGAGACTGCTTTGGAAAGTGAGGCTGGAGTCTTACTCTATCATTCTAGTAACTCCCTACTGGAAATCTCAGGTTTGGTTCCCAGGAGTTATGGAGCTAGCGGTAGATTTTCCGCGCCTGATTCCTTCTTCTCTATGACTTCTCCTAGGTCCGGACGGAGAAGAACATACTTTGGTTCTAGAGGGCAAGATGAACTTTCTTGTCTGGAGGATTTCAGGGGTTCAGACAGATATTCTGACCTTTCAGGAGAAGCGAAAAGCCTTCTGGAAGATTCATGGGCCCCTGGAACCCGGAAAAGATACAAGGGTGTTTTGGAGAAAATGGTCTTGTTGGTGCATGGAAAGGAGTTTGGATCCCGTACATAGCTCTTTACAACAAGTAGCTAATTATCTTGCTCTTCTTTGCAAATTGGGTCTCTCTTATAGAACCATCAACTGCCACAGGCCAGCAATTTCTTCAGGCTATGCTTTGTTTAATAATCTTGCAATTGGTAGCAACCCCTTAATCAAAAGGGTTATGAAGGGAATCAGATTGAAGCGACCTCCCAAGGCTCCTTATGAATCACTTTGGGACGTTAACTTAATATTCAATCTCTTCCTTTCCTGGCCAGTTAATGATTTACTTTCTCTTAAAAAGATCTCTATGAAATTAACAACTCTTTTGTGTCTCCTTTTGAAGGGTTTCAGATATTAAAGCTTTAGAAATTTCTAATGGATTTTCCAATGGTGTTCACTTCGATATTTGGAAAAGAAGTAAGACAATGTCTGGATCTATTTTCTATCCCCTTTTTCATGAATGTGAAAAGTTATGTGTTGTGAACTGCATGAAATGCTATGATTAAAAAAATTGAAAGATTTAGACCTGCTGGTATTGATCAACTTATTCTGTCTTATGTTAGTCCTTTTAGACATGTTTCTTCAGCCACCCAAGCCAGATGGGTTTGACTGATTATGTTTGAAGCTGGTGTTGATCTTTCTAGATTTGGTGCTCACTCTTCTAGAGGAGCAATGGCTAGTAAAATATTTTGGGCAAGGGAATCCCTGTCTGAAATACTTAAAGCCAGAGATTTGTCTAATGCAGGTACCTTCTCAAAATTCTATTTGAGACCAATTGAGCATGTTAGCAGTGTAGCTCTACATGGCTTTAAACATGCATAATGGTAGCCTCCGGTCTTGTAATGGAATGACGATTCTTCAATTTTCATTCAGAGAGAATCTTGATTTCATTTAAGACATTCGGAGGCTAACATTATCCCACCGCCTCTCCCTAGAGAGGTTTTGGGACTATTTGCTTATTTAAGTATATTTATCTATATTGTTCTTTTAAACATTGTTTATTCAATTTCTATTCAATGACGAAGGTCTTTATTTTGTTCACTCTACTGTTTTTCTTTTGATTCTTTCTCAGATAACAGTGTCTAAAAAAACTGGAATTCCTCATTTTACGCTTTTGTCATCGCTGCCTAAGAGGAAGATGGGAGTGTGCACTGTCCTATTATGTAATTGTTAAAGTTCTTATTATTGTGATGTATTAACATTCTTTAAACGGCTGCATGTTGGGCAGAAAATAAAAGTATTTGCATAATGTTAGCCTCTGTATGTCTTTAATGAAATCAAGATTCTCTCTGCATGAAAATTTGAGAATCGTCATTCTCACATAGGAATGCAATAGGAGCCGGTAGGCCATTGTGACTGGTTGCTCCCAGCCTGGTCACCAATCCAGGGAGCCCCTCATGGGTCCCGATGAGCTCCACCCTTCACAATGGGAATATTGACCTGGTAGAGATATCTAACCAAACTGTGGGAATCGTAGAGGAGCAATGACCATCCCACATACACGCTAGGAAGACACATTATAAATGTAACAGGGTGAAAGAGAAGGGCTAGGGTGACGTTCAGGTTGGACATGCGTAATTTTTCAGCTCCAGGTTATAGATGTATGTTTCCGAACACCAACCCCCCGCATTCCTTTCACCACAGACACACACCACTGCATAGGACATCCCGCTCAGCTTTTGTCCATTTCAGCAATGTGGAAAACCAACACTGTATATTGAGGCCTGTAGGAGCCTTCCAGGACATCATGATTTGCCATTTGAAGTGTACAAAGGCTAGCTCTATGAACTTATGCAAGTACTTATCTCTCTTGGTCTTGGGTCCGAGGCTGGGTAAGCATGATTCTAGTGAGGGTGGGACCAACTGCTCCACCATAGCTGCAGTGATACCCATGACCTCCCCTCTGGCCCACTGAGCCAACCGACACTACCAGACCATTCGATAGAAACCCACCTCAGGTGTTCTACATCTAGAGCATTCAGAGGATGTTGCAGGAAACATCTGCTTGATGCATTTTGTCATGAGGTATGTCTATGTCTGATGCAGAAAGTTAAAGTGTGTGTATCACAAGCATGGGCTACTTGAAGCCACCTTAACAAGTTGCAACGCCCAGGTCCAAAGAGTGTCTGTGAGTGGGGTCTCAAGATCCGCCATCCATCGGTCTCTAGCCCTGCTGTCCGACGTGCAGTGTGTCGAGTGCAGTGTGACGTAGAAAACTGTAATAAGTTTTTGTTTGTCCCTGTATAACAGGATTGCATGCAGTGTGAGGAATGTGGGTGGCTCAACTCTGCCCAAACCCCATAGTGCAGTAAGAGCATGATGCATGGTGTGATACATCAGGAATTGTCCGACTGTGGTGCCATAAGTATCCATAATCTGCTGGAAGGGCATGAGGGTGGTCTATTTCATGGTTCTGAGTTACCTCTAGGAGTGCCGGCAACTGCCAAACCAGAATGCGTGTGGAGTACAGAGGGTGAGGTTGCCTGGCATGCAAGTGTACTTGGCATCAATGATACGCCACATTTATCTGGTGCATCTCATGTGACAGACAAGCATAGGGATTCGACAGTCACATATACATATGTATCCTCACAAGGATCCGGCAGATGGTTGCCCTCTCCAGGCAAGGTTCCATGCCCGACCAGCGCATAGGCCACTGCAGCTCAGCATAGTACAAGTCATAATTGGGAGTGGCAAGGTTGCCTTCCAGAAGCGAGTATTGGAGTATGTATGGAGAGACCCATTTGCCTCCTGCCCGAGTTCCATGTCAGCACCAGCAGGACACCATGAAGGTCATGAAACAACAACTGGAGAGCGAGATTGGTATTGTGGAAAAGAAGTACAGGAGCTGTGGCAGAATAAACATCTTGAAACTCACCACCTGGCCCAGCAGGGACAGAGGCAAGGACAGCCAGAATGGGAGAGGCACATGGATCAAACACACGGCCCTGCCCACTTTACCTTCCATAAGATCTGTATCTGAGTGATGAATTTTTGAATGTGTCATGGCGCCATTCAAGCCGGAACCACAGCAGGGCTCCAGTGTTACACTGAGGGGCCGTAGAAAGAGGGAATAAGCAAGACTTGGAACAATATACCCTAAGGCCTGACATGATCACAAACTCCCCCATTATCTCCATCAGGGCTGGAAGAGTGACAGCGGCATCACACGGCTATAAAAAACATCATCTGCATATAGAGAGATGATATTGTGTTCTTCATGAGCCAGAATCTCCCCACTGCCAGGCCCACAAGCACAGGCTGCAGACCAGAGGCTCCATGGCCAAGGGGAAGATCAACGAAGACAAGGGGCACCCCTGTCTTGTGCACCCCTGTATGACAAAACTGTCAGATACCAAGTGCCCCATTCTGACACTCGCTGTTGAGGTCTTATAGAGGGTGTGGCACCAACTACGGGACCGTAGCTTGGTGCCCATCACCTCCAGTGTAGCCAATGGGTAATCCCGCCCCTGCCTATCAAACCCTATCTCAGTGTTGTATGACACAGTCACCTGCTTGCCCGTCTAGCCTGATGCAGCCTTCATCAAATGGAGTAGTCATCATATATTTTGGAAGGTATTGCGCTCAGGAATAAACCTGGATTGATCCATGTGCACTAGTAAGTTTGCAACATGGAGCAATCTTTTGGACAGGGTCCCCCCATCATTGTACAATCTATGTTTAAGAGGGAGAGCGGCTGATATTAGTGCACGTTTGGGGGATCCTGGCCAGCTCGGCTGAACCCCTATCAGCACGTCCCGCAGCCAGTCCTGGAGCTGACCCATCTGCCTTGCTTCATTAAAATCCTCCAACAGTTTCTGGGAAATGTGCATGCTGAAGGGGGCATACAATTCGACCATCAGTACCTGGACTTTAATTGTGTGCAATTTTGGTGGTAGCCACCTGTATCTCCTCAATTTGGAGTGGCTCATCCAGCTCTACTCATTGAAGTGGGTTCAACCGGGGTAATTGAAGGTCCCAGAGAAAACCCTTGATCCTCTCTACGGGGGACAGTCTATGTCTGCATACAAGGAACAATAGTACTTCACAAAAGAGGCATAAAAAGCTGCCTGCATGTAAACCACCATGCCGTCCCCCAGCCTGATTGCACTTATGATGGTCACTCCTTGTTCTCCCTAACCAACCACGCCAACAGCCTCCATGATCTATCTCCCTCAGCATGGAGAAAAGCAAGGCAATGCCTATATTCATGTTCCCACAAGTGTACCTCAGCATTCCTGTGACTCTTCCACAATTACTGAAGTCAATCGATTCCAGCAGCCTGCCAGGATACCGCAGTGTACTGTCTACACACAATGACCTTATGTGCACCCTATTACAATGCCCTGTTGCGGGTGGAGTGCATGTTAAGCCAAAATACGGGGTAATATGTGCGAATAGGGCCTCCCTGAAAGGGGGATCGTGAAGGGCCATGACCTGTAGCCTCCAGGTCAAAATACTAGCACACATCCTCCCCCAGTGTAGCATCAGCAGCAATGGGCACTGATGGGAAAGGGTGCATGACAATACTCAGATCTAGTAATCTGGTTGCCCAATGGTTCACTGCAGAGAAGAAAATGTAGCCTAATATGTAGATCATGGACCGGAGTGCGAAACGAGTTCTTACTGGTGTCAGGATGGTGCAATCTCCTCATGTCAAACACTCTCCTACACTCCACTTGTGGTAAAGCCCTGACACACAGTGGACTGATCAGCAAAGTGGTGGAGCAGTCCTGGGCAATGTCCGGTATGTAATTAGAGTTAATGCCCCATATGCTGGGAGCATGTGAATCCCAGAAAAGAGGCATGGTCAGGAGATCCAAAAGAGCAGAGTGATTATTGTTGGGGGCATAATCAGCATGTTGGGAGCACTGTCCAGATGGTGTGTCACCACCACATATCCACCCTCATTGTCACTGTCAACCCGTTGTGCATCACTCACAATGGGACCCCCAGCACTACTCAGAGCAGGACCACCCTTGCTTATGCTGTTGTCATTGTACCATACACCTGTCCCCACCATTTTGCATTCACTGTTTGTAACCCTACCTGGGTAAGATGAAACTTTTGCAAACAAACTATGTGTGCGTGGCAGCGCTTAAGGTATGTATGAACTTATTATCTCTTGTTGGAAGTGGCCATGGCCCTTATGTTCCATGTCAGCAAGTTGTAGTGTGGTGTAGTGGTGTGTGCAGGCGTACCCATTTTGCATGTTGATAAATAGAAATGCAGTGCATCCTGTGATTGTTATCCCTCCCTACACCAGTGTGTGGGTCTCCCCAAGTGCCCGAGAGATGGTCAAGTGCCTGACACAGTACAGGGTCATGACACAGGGATCTATAAGAGGAACTCAATCTGTATAACAAGAAGAAAACAGCAAACATGTGTACCCCCAAGCAGGTACTCCACCAAGTGCCTTGCCAAAACCATGCAACAAAAAAACAATAACCATAAAGTAATACGCAAAAAAGTACATGGCCTGTTCAGCAAACAGTGGATGCTTGGTGGCCCAAAGGTCAGGGCTCAAAGGCATAAAGGCCCTCTTTGAATTCCGGGGTGTTTGGGGGCCCTATGATGTAATCATCATTGAGTAGCAACCCAGAGCCCATATTATTTAGCGAAAAACAAACCCCACTCCTCATTGCAAATCGTCCCCGAACTGTGCCATCAGCTCCGGCCCCCAGGATTCCTCCCCAGCAGATGCAATGGAGCCATGCCAGATGTACAGTCCAACTGCAAATCATCAAAAGATGTCTAGCCGTGGAGAAGCGCCATTTCCACTGCCTGTGCTCTCTCCTCGGCTGCCTGTACTGTAAAGGGGTGGCTCCATGTTCCCCCTTTCTCCCTGTGCTTCGGGTGGGGTGTCAGCCGTTCACCAGCATGTTGGTCATCTGTTGCTGACTTCACCAGGCACTTAGCATGTAGCCGGTTCCATATGTCTCCAGGGGCCAAGACAATGTGAGCAGAGTCTTCATCTATCACCTTGAGTTTAGCAGGAAAGCAAAGTGCATACTTAAGGCCTGTTTCCTGATGTCGCTGCTTGACCACAGCATAGGAGTAGTGAAGGCATTGCACCTCCAATGTGAAATCCAGGAAAGCAGTGACGGTGCTGCTCTCAAGCTCCCAGGGACCTTTAAAATGAAACAACTGCAGCATCAAGTCTCTGTCCCTATAATTAAGTTGTTTTACATTGATAGGCCTCAGTGGTGCTCCCTCCCAATGGATGTGGCGTTCATGGTTAGCAATGTGCTGTCTCCAATGTGAAGAACTTGGTTACCTTTCCCACCAGCATTGTGGCCATAAACCAGTGTTTAAGGAAGATGTCAATGCTCTGGCCCTCTAAACTTTCTAGAAAGCCCAGGAAGTGTAGTTATATGCCTCAAATGGCCTTCCGCATCCTCTGCTTTACTATGTAAAAAGAATACCTCAGCCCTCATGTCTTTCTGTTGGGTATGGAGTTCCTGCAATGTTGGGTCGCATTGCCATCAAGGAGGATGCAGAATAGTCCACACAGCCCCCCAATTTCCTGAAAGCCACCCGAAGCAGGATTACATCCAAGGACACAGCATTGATCTTGGACTCCGGCGTGGTTGTAGTGTCCAGAATTGCATGCAATATTGTTCCAAACTAGGCAGACAGACTGTGAAGAATTGCCTTTAGGTGACCAGTGTGCCAACACCATGATCAAGGGGAGCAGAAGCATCTGAGGCCTGGGGCGGGGATCTTGGCTGTTTTGGGTTTCACTATCATGCCCATAAAGTTCGAGAACCCCGGTTTGGTGCAGAAGCAAGCTCTAACAAGATCACTGCCATCTCCTGGGCCACCACTGGGTCCACTTCGCAGGCAATCACAGTCCACCATAAGCAAAGCTCAAGGCATCCACCAGGCCCCCGCCATGAGACCCAGGAGAAACACTATGCAGTGTGCACCAGCATTGGAGGCCAGCTGAGGGATAGCTCCATCAAGAATGGAGGCCCCCCCCCAAAAAAAGTAATTGCTGCTGGGGCACGTCCATTGTGCTGGGACCACACCCATGTTACTTGCCAGTCAAAAAGGAACGTTTAGGTGTACACCAGAGTTAACCACACAAGTCCCCCATCACAGTCAGCTAGCTATAGGCCCCATGTCCACAGGCATCATGAAGGCTACCCCGTGTGCACCAGGGCAGCCAACAGTCAGCACGGTCCTCATGCAGCATCCACACAGGGCCCTCTCACCCTGTGGGGCAACAGCTTACAGCTTCCTTGGCTCTGTTCAGGCCGCTCTAGACATGGGCTGGGGGGCCCGCTCCAGTCGTCAGATCCACGGGCCCCAGTATGCGGAAATACAGCTCTCTCTTCGCGTCTTCTCACTCCTGGGGACCGAGTCACGTCACCACCACCAGCGGTCTGCCCGACGTGGCAACCAAAGCTCTGTTCTGCGCTGCCTCCACCGATGCGGCTCAGCTCCATAGTGAACCCATGGAGCCATAGCATTACCAGGAAGCAAACGAGGAAGTGAGGAAGAGAAGCTGTATCCCACGTGTGAGGAGGAGGAGGAGCGAGCCTAGTCGCGATCCGCAGTGCGAGGAATCCGAGGGCGAGGCGAGGTGTGCAGCGTGCGGCGGCGGCCGATCCTCTGCCGATTCTCTGCAGAGGAGGAGAAGTGGCACAGGAGCTGCGACCCGCGGCCTGCGATCCGCGACTCGCTGAGAGCTACTGAAGCCGGGGGACATGGACGTGGACGTGTGAGAGTGCAGGAGCGCAGGAGCTGGGATCGGCGGCGATCGGCGGCCAGTGCTGGCCCGACCGAGAGAGGTGAGCTGAGGTGAGTGGAGCGGACCTGGCGCGGCAGCCTACGCCCCCTGCTCCAACATCGGCTCTTGCTCTTGGTCACATTCCGGCTCCCCCTGTTCCCTCCTGGCTCCCCGCTGGCCATCCTCCCAGTCGAAGGCTCCCCTCCCAGTTGAGGCACATTTAGCGCCAGAACATTTGCCCCTTGGAGCAACCTCCGTTGCTGAGGAGCTGAGGAGCAGAGGAGCAGAGGAGAGGAGCAAAGGTGCAGCATGACCGGGTGAGCAGGGAGCCAGCGAGTACACCCTCCCGCCACCCGCCACCTGCCACTCGCCAGCCGCCACAGCTCAGCCACAGCTCAGCCACAACAGCAGAAAAACCATCACCGCCGCACTGCATCACTGCCGCCGCCGGAAGGCAGCCGGGGGACGAGCCGCAGGCTGCGAGGGAGAAGCGCGGTGCAAGGCTGGGCACCGGTGGAGGCCGCCGTGATCGGTGTGGAGAGCTGTGCCGCTGCCGCCGTTACGAGACTCACCAGGACCACTGCAGTCGGGTCCCCTAGCCACCCTTGCCACCCCCATTACCGGAACGCCGACGCCGTTGCCGTAGGGAGAGTGATCGCAGCTGGAGGTGAGGCGAGGTGGGGGGCGTGCTGCGGGACAACTGCGGGTTGAAGATAATCTGCAAAGTGGAGATAGAAGTGGAGTTGGAAGCACAGAGGGGGTCGTGAAGAGGGATTGAGCTCGGCAAATTGCTTAGGATAGTTCCTTCTCTCCCACCCCCGACCTCCCCACCTCCCCCTCCACACCACCAGACAATTAAGAACATTTTTTTTTAAATAAACAAATAAGAACAACAGAACAACAGAATAAGTAGAGCCCCACACCACAATGCGGTCTGATAGGCTTAAAAAAGAAGCAGTAAAAACACGTAAGAATATGAACAAAGACCTCATAGACTCACCCGGGGAGCAGGAGACGGTGCAATCACCCCCCCCAGGTGCTATCCTCACCCCCCCTCAGCACCATGGCTACGAATCTGGTCCCTCTGGCCATACTACTAAGACAGAAATTTCAATTTCCCCAGTGACTTCCATCAAACATCCCAATACGCAGGAAGAAATCACCAATGACGCAAGAAAGAGGACTCTCAGAGACTTTTTTAAGAAACCAGGATTCAAAGTCCAAACTTTAACCTACCACAAAGAATCATCGCCTTTACCAGCCCAGGCCTCTCTAAAACCTCTTGACGTTACTCCTGTTCAGATTGAAGTACAGGCACTGATCCACGAACAGTCTTATATTCCGGGTACCATCATATCCCTAGACAGTGACCACTCAACAGACGAACCCTGGATGTCGGAACAAAAGGGGTCAACATCAGTTACTCAGCCTGGTGGCATGTTCCCCACTTTACAACAAGCCCATCAACCAAACAAGGATCAATGCTTATCGCCAATATCAATTTCAAGTGAAGAAGCCCCAACCAACACCGGATCACCCCTGCAGCAGGAAACCAATCCATACGTAGACAATTTATCATCCTCAAGAAACAAAACACAATTCATGCAACAAGCAGCACAGTGGACCAGGACAATTCCGGGCACCATCAAAATGTTAACACCAACAACGTCACCAGTTCTGGTCCTCCAAGAATCACCTACAGGCACGAAAGGAGAGCCTAACGATCACTCCCTATTAGACCTATCCTTTTTTAAAACAGAAGCAAACAATACAAAAATTGAGACTGAAGGTCGAGATTCTATAGCGGTTGACTCTATTACCGTCGGGCCCCAGCTTCTGCAAACCTTACAATTAAGAGTATCCGCACTAAACTACCACTCAGATAAACTTGATTTACAAGTCGACCTTTTAAACACACTAGCTGTTTATACAGCAGGGATCGACAATAAACTGGAAGGCCTGAATGCCCTAATTACAAAAGCACAATCCAAAGTCAACCTGACCCAAGCGATATGCTGCTGCTCTCCAATTAAAGACAGCCTGTCTACGCTTCCCCAGTTTCTCACCATGGTACTGACAGAAATAAGAAAACTACCATCAGGTGCACACGAGACATCACATCGGACATGGTCGCCCACAAATAATGTAAGTAGCCAAAAAATCACTGACCAGAGCACAAGCAGGAAAAAAACAAGTAACGGCATCAAAGATCTAACAGCAAAATTTGATCTACAACCAATTCATGCTTTAGCCCCAGTAATATCTCCAGATAAGCAATTGGCTCCCAAAGAGTTCAGTATCTTTTATTCCATCAAACTAAAAAATAAAAACAACGTTATGTCAATAACAGAAACAACGCCCATTTCCGAGACAAAGCTAGACAACGACACTGGAGACATTGTCCCGCGAGTGAGACTAACAACAAAACCCCCTCAAAATCATCATCTAAGCAAAAGGGAAAGGAAGAGACTAAGGAAAAAACATAACAGACACAGTTTAGAGGTTCCCCGTCACGTTGAAAAAGACATTACACATCGCAGCTCAATCAACTCAGTGAGCTTTGACAGCACTCCTTTACCATCACAAAATTCCCCTTTGCAGGTGAATACAGAGGCAACCAGTAAGACGCTATCATCACCTATCCTCAGCAAAACCCATAAGGATTTATCGGTAGCTAGGGGCGAGGTCCCAGTAAAGTCTCTACACCACCCGACGTCAGACTACCCTGAAAGAACCATCAAACCAGAAACACTGCCCTACACGGCTATAACTAAACAAGAAGACATGACAGCTACCACAAACACAGCCAATACACCAAGGGAGAACAAAAACAGGGCAATGATAGTCCAGCACGAGGATGAGCATAGGTCAACACGTAAAGAGAACTTTCAAATAACACTATTCAAGAATCAGGATACAATACAAAAAGGTAAACATCCCCCAAGAATCGAGGACCCACAACCCCAAGTAGAACAAGTGTGCCAGAAGCAACAGTTACTCCACACCCGAAGAAGAGTTGATTCATCACTGGTAATAGTCAAACAGGATTATAAGTCCCCAGGCCAGGCCCTCACAACCATAATTCCAAATATGAAATTGTTATTCATTCCTGAATACTACACCAAAGGACCTCATGACATCTTGAATAGAGGGAACATTCTGAAACTTTTTAAAAATATTCCCGAACTTCACCATATCAAATCCAACGACATATCCTCAATTGAATTCACACCTATTGAAGGAAACCAACCCTCTGAATCAACGGTAATCACTTTTTCATCCACAGCAATCATGGAGCAAGTCTTATTAATGTCTGACCTATTCAACACATGGGGAATTAAAATATCCCAACAGCCCGAACCACGGCACCCATCAGTCCTTGCAATACCACTGGCCGTACTAGACCGACCAGGCTGTTCAACTATCTCAATACTACGATCTGCAAAAAGCCGATCCCCAGGAAAGGCAAAACGCATCGGAACCAAGGAGGTTAAAACGACGGTGCTTGACTGGGGATGGCTGCCAGAGGCCCTGAACAGGGGTAACCAAAATTGAACCAGTACCCAGCCCGGTCTTTCAGTATGTTCATGGAACATCAGTGGCCTTACCCCGAAACTCCAATCCATCGACGTGATAAAGTTCTTAAAAAACCATGAGATCATACTATTGCAGGAAACATGGTCCATGGTTAGTCTCCCAATAGAAGGATCCCTGGAATACAGAGTCCCAGCTCAGAAGTTGCACAAATCCGGTCGACCCAGTGGTGGTGTCACCATCTACATCTCAGTTAAGCTTAACGTCAACATCGTAAAAATGACACTTAAGGAAGACCGGATCCTCGGGATAAGGTTAGATAATACCGAACACACCAACGCACTGTTCCTGATCAATGTTTACATTTCACCAAGCAGCAAGGAAAAAAAACGAAGTTTAATCATCTTATCCAGACTTTGTGTAATCTGGAAAGCAACTACAACAGCCCGGCCTGTCTAGTATCCGGCGACTACAATACAAATCTTTTTCAAGAACTCCCAGAAGACTACATTGCTCCGTGGCCCGACATCCTTGAACAAACAAAACCTTCCGGCACCAAAAATAGCAAAATTGGTGAATACATGGTTCTCCAACTCAGTGCCATAGGCTACACAGTCGTGAACGATCGCTTTTCTAAGGACAATCCACCGAACTGGACAAGGTCAAACGGACGCATACACTCCTTCCTAGACTACACAGTCTGTAACAAGGGAATCCTCCCCTTGATTGAGAACTATACTATCGCCGCTCACGGTGACAGTGACCATCGTCCCCAAGTGATCACAATGTCATTTAATCCAGCACATCATGCTACAATCAGCCAAACCTCAGGGGGAGACCACTCCGAAAATCTTAAAAGGCTGAAATGGTCACATCCAATAATACCGGCAATAATGACAAAATGTAGAGATCTGCAAAACCAAAGGACCACTAACGAATTATCACCAGTTTTGGCATGGGCTCATTTTTCCGAGGAACTGCTTAAAAAGTTTCCCCGCACCTCGGGAAACACTATAAAATGCAATTCAGCAATAATTACAGATGAAATCAAAGAACTAAAATCAAAACGTAACAGCAGGTTAAGACAAGTCCGTAAGTACCCTGCGGAAGCCCATAAATTTAATGAATACAAAGTTGCCCAGAAAGCACTTTTACAAGCAATATTTCATGAAATAAATAAACGCTCTGAACAGTTCTGGGAAAAATTGATGCACGTGAACAAAAGTCACAACCCAAAAGCTTTCTGGTCAATCCTCAACTCCAAAATACATAAGCAAGGAGGCCTAAGCAGCGCCAACATCTCCAAAGGAGAATGGGTACTTTATTTAACAGCGCACTTTGAAGAGCAAGAGAAAAAAGCCGGCTCACTCGTCAACTCACCGGCAACGGCTCAGCAACCCAATCGCTATCGAGCGCCGGACACCACAGTAGCGGTTCAATCAAACAAACTAGTTGGAAGTAACCCAAGTATTCCACAGGCATTTAACACTAAATCCTTGTTTCAGATTTTAGAACCATCGGACAACGCATTTACAAACCAGAGAACTACGAGGGACAAAATAGCCCGAGCTATAACTGAGGGTCGCGCTGACGGAGCCCGAGGGCCAAATGGCCTACCACAGGCGTTGTTCAAGCAAGATACAGAATTCTGGGCCAATCAACTGGCACCCCTTTTTTCCCACTGCTGGTTTAATATTGAACTACCCGAATCATGGCGTGGCGCCATCATACATCCAATTTTCAAGGGAGGTAAGAGATCAGATCCAAAAAAATACAGGATGATCACCCTATTGGATGTAGAATCGAAATACTACGCCAAACTGCTCCTTCTCAACCTGGCATCCTGGACAACAAAAAAACACCGAATACCTTTCAACCGGACAGGATTCGTGCAAAAATCAGCCACAATAACCAACTTACTCGCAATATCGACCCTGATGGACAAAACGTCTGCCTCCGAAATGTTCATGCACGCCTGTTTTGTGGACTTTAAGGCCGCCTTCGATCGTGTGCCTCGAAGCCTATTATGGCTCAAACTACGGAAAGGGGGATCCCACCAATACTGCTACGAGCCATAAACGCGCTCCACACCAATACTTGGATCCGCATAAAACTTGGGGACGGATCACATGCATCAAGCAAAGTATTAACATCACGCGGAGTGAAACAAGGCTTTATTTCTGATCTGTCAGAGTCACTCGATGAAGTTAACTCTCATCCACCAAAACTCGCTGGGGTAAGAGTAAGTAATCTATTGTATGCAGATGATCTGGTTCTGCTGAGCCATACCAGGGTTGGCTTACAAAGACTCCTTGACCAATTATCCGCTTATACCATCAGATGCAAATTAGAACTGAATCTAACAAAGACAAGGGCAATCACTTTTGGGTCAAGGAAATATAGAGGTGGCGGTTGGTTATACAACGGTAAGAGCGTAGAAAAAGCAACCTCCTACAAGTACCTGGGGGTCCACATGGACAGAAGGGGCTCCTTCTCTAAACATAGAGATGAGGTAGAAGCCAAAGCTCTGTCGATCCAGGTTGCACTCAAGACACTCGCCAGACAACTTTCTGGGCCATCCCTGACCCCGCTCATAACCGTCATGAAGGCAAAAATCACTGGCATTCTCACCTACGGCCAGGAGATTATACAAGGGAAGGACAACAGTCTTGTGAACAAAATAACACCAAGAACATTCAAACAAGCGTTGAATTTGCCTAAATCCTCATCCCCTGCTCAAATACGCCTTGAGTTCGGCCTTCAAGACCACCATGCGGTAGGGGCTGGAGCATTCATTAGGCTGTGTAATAAGCTGCATAATTCAAGAAAAGGAAGCCTGGAGACCCTCCTGTGGCAGGAAATCTCCGTCGTACAGCTTGGTGGAACATACCGGCGCCATTTACATGATTCATTAAAACTTCTGGATTCCGAGGAAATCTGGAATCTGAATCCATCACAGCAGGCACTCAAAACTTATACCAAGAGGAATGTTCGTCTCTGGTCCTTTCACTCAGACAGAGCTCAACTTGCTAAACGTAAGCACGCTTGGACAATTATTCCATGGTTCAAGCCAGGGGTCATGGCCCCATACCTGTCATGTATCTACACCGTGTTATGGAAAAAAAGATTCATGGCCCTTAGAATGGGCAAATGGCCACCCTTGTACCACCAGCCGAGTTGGAAACGTACAAACACGGAGGTAGCGTGCAGGGGGTGTGGTAGTGACAAGGAATCAATCGAGCACGTGGCATGTCACTGTCCAGTTCTTCTCGACGACCGGAAGACCATGTTAAAAAGCGAATGGAACAAACTCGGTATACGGACATGCAGACAAGCCATACTCGCATCAATGAATCCGGACAACCCAATGCTCAACATTTGGTTTACCAAGTTCCTAACAAGAGCAGCAATAAGATTCACAACTGGGAACGCCAACAAGTAAACAATGGCCAACATTAAATCGGACGTTCCACCCCTTCGTACAGTGAAATAGCAGCTGATCGAGGCTGTAACCTTTACATAGACAACTTACGGACACCACGTGTCTCAGGACCAATAAGTCATCATATGTAGCGTTCCTACTGTTTTAATTGATTTGTCTTTTTAGCAGTATTTCTTACGTATCTTCATTTCGCTCTGTGTTCATTTCTAGTAGACACTAACTCATAAGGGACAATAACGGCTCCCAAGTGTCCTTTTTAATATGATAAATAAGTTGTTTAACCATGTGAAATAATTTTATTTAGTTTTTTTGTTTCTTCTCTTCTCTTTTAAACAATCTTAGATGAATGCTATTTTTAATATTCTGTGATCCCATAAACGGATGATTGTAATGATTTTAATTAATCAAACAATAAAGTTTATCCATTACCATCGTGAACCCGTGGCCTCACCATGGACCTCGTCCACCCAACAGCAATTGCTGCTGTTAGAGGTCAGAACCCGAGCAGCGGGCAGTCCGTCCCTACAAATTGCCTCAGGGAAGCACCCGCACTATGGTGGATGTCCCCAGGCTGGACCCCACAGGAAATGAAAGGATATTTTTCAGGCCAGAGCTCAGAAAATTACAGCTGCCACAGGCGCCATCTTGGTCACAGACCCCCAATTCTATGTAGTACCCATAACCAGGTTCTCACCCTAATTCTTACTCCACAAATATGTAGCACTTTGAATTAATTTAAAGTCTATTTAATTATAAATTATAATTATGTTTATTTTTTTAAGTTGTATGCGCTAATAACAAACCTTACCCTAATCCCTGTCACTGTATTTATTTTACACTAATATTTATTTCAGTTTGTAAAAATAAGTATGTCAAATTTATTTTACTCTTTTATTTTATGAGGTGACTTGCACTTAATAATATGTATATGGTGATAATAATGTTGATGATGACGAAGATAATGATGACGATAATGTGTTGATTAAGAAGGTAATTATATCTAAACAGCCAAAGGAAATGACGCAGAAGGTGATGTGTTAGACAGAAGGGTGTGTTCTTCATATTTCTTCACAAATGTTTCTGACTATTTTACCCTAGACTAGCCAAAATCTTAAATACCCTCAAATCCTAGTGCTTCTAAATATCAATCAATCAAAATTAACTTTATTTCGGCATTCATGCCGTAAAAAGTTTTCTCATATACAAGATCTTTAGAATCGAACACAAGAGAAGACCATCATGATGGAACAATTACATGAGAGAATAATACAAATTAATTTAAATTTATTGTACTAAAAGGATAAAAAATTCATACAAAAATCTTAAAAAGTTAAAATCCATTACAAGTTAAGGGGAAACAATTTTGTAAGAAAATAGGAATGGCCAAAAATCGCAATGCTATGTTATACACTGTAAAATCTCATGCTTATTAACTATTTTCACAGAGCCAGCCTTTCTGCGTTATAAAGATGAATACTTAGATATTTTCTATACAGCACATTACTCCAAGGCTCTTTTTGCAGCCCAATTCTGTAACTTTTTAGATTAATAAGCATTATGGGAAAGACTCCTTATGTCGCAGACTGCAATGTGAGTTGAAGGAGACAGCACAGTTCATCTACAAGTGCCTTATTCCTAATGCCACACATGTGGCCAAGGAACTTAGCAGCTGAGTAGGTGAAGACTGATCTAGCGTCTGATTTAAGAATATGCAAAGCAACCCGGTATTTTCCAAAAGTGCCTTGCAGCTAGGACAATTGCTTGATGTCAGAGTTTTGCTATACCATTTGGCCCCTGGATCGTTCAGAGGAAGGGTGCCAAACCTAAATTGTATCTATAGTTTCCTGGCGGGGGTACTTGGATTAAATCAAGATAGGATTCCAGGAAGCTAACCTGTTTTTGATTCATAAATTCTGTTGTGAGTTTCCCCCCAGTCCCTCTTACAGTTTGTGAAACCATGCTCCAACAGTGCCTCTTTACTGTACCTTTTTAAAGCAGAGATAGATCGAGATTTTCCCAAGCTCCCTGAAGCCCTATATCTGAGAGGAGTCTCCTTATGTTGTTTATCAACCCAATTATACTGGCAGTGTCTAGGCGGGTGACCTCCACAAGTGCTTTGGCATATGGCATATGATACACTGCATCACCAAATGCGATGCAGTGCACGCAACGAAATTGGTTTTATTTGTTTATATGTCTGCTTACCTGTTAAACTCCGTAATCCATACATTACTACCCCCGCCCTGCCCCTCCCCCTCCCCACGTCACCACCCTGCAGGAACTCCTGCTACTGACCGCGGCTGCTTATGGGGACAAAAAGCTATTAATTTGGTCTTTGACGTGTTTATCTCGACCCCGAATATCGCAGAAGAGTTTCAATCTATTTACCAATAGTTGTAGCCCCTCTGGGGTTTTAGACACCAACAATGTGTCATCTGCGAACAATGAGGGCACTATCTTTTCCCCACAAAGAGATGGGGATTGGCGAGCTTCTGCAATAAAAAACATACAACTTCATTCATGTAATCGGAAAAGAGCGTAGATGCCAGAACGCATCCCTGACGAACTCCGCTGCTGACAGGGATGCACCCTGTAAGTTGCCCCTGCAGACCTCACCTCACCCGGGCAAAGTTGTTGTAATGAAGTCGAACAACCAAATCAAGTACAGGGAAAATTCCCATGTCTCTGAGATCTTGCCACCGCTTCTGTCTTGGCACTAAATTGAAGACAGTTCTCAGATCGATGAAACCAATGACCAATGACGACAACTTTCCTGTAAAGGAGCAGGAGGCGAAAGACCTGGTCTATTGTTCCTGTCTTTTCTCTAAAGCCTGCTTGATATCGTGACAGATTGGCATTTTCATCAGCTCATATCTGGATCTTTTGTAAAAGGGCTTGATTAAATACTTTTAGTACTACGTCTATCAGGCTAATAGGCCTGTAAATGCAGGGTTATCCTTTGTCCCCTTTTTTGAATATTGGAACCACCTTAGCACCCCCCTCCCACCCCCCAGGAGGCTGGGACCGAAGCACCACTGGGTAGGGCATTTGAAAGTAATAATAAATAATGAACCAAGCTGGAGCTAAGAGATCCAAATAAATCTCCTGGAATGCCATCTGGCCCTGAGGCTTTTGCCTGTATTATTTACCTGATTGAGCCCTCGATGCCGCTTAAAGAGAATAAATCATTATCCAGAGTCAGAGGTGAACAGGAGACGTCCCACACAGGAGGTGAAGCAGCAGCCTCTGAGTAAAGCTTTTTAAAATTGTCATGCCAGTCTTGGGCTGAGATATAATTTGGAGGAGAAAGGGCCCCTGTTTCATCGCCCCAGACAAATAGGGACCAAAAGGTCTTAGGATCTTTGGCAGCACAAGCTTCCTTGATTAGCTGCCAATGAGATTCGTCCCACTCCTTTTTTGCTTGATGGAGAGCTACTTTTTGGCTCCTCCCGGACGTTCTAAATCGTTCGCAATCTTCAGACTTTAGTGCCTTGACTTTCTAATCGCATGGTTCTGCAAGCATGATAATACCATGATTCTGGCTACCTTTTGTAATTTTAGGCTTTGAATGATGCCTAGCTACCATAAAATAAGAGCCTATTTGGTCAAATAGATGAGTGTGAAGGGTATCTACTTCAGCTACTTCCAGGTAACCAGCAACTGAAGTTCGAGTGTCCCAGCCACCAAATCCTGATGCATACCTAGAACTTTGTCATCTTGTAACATTACCTTCCCTCATTTCAGTCAGTGGTTGTCATTTGAAGGAAATACTTCCTTTGTTAGCTTTTGAACAGAGGCCTGTATGTTTGGACCACCCCACACTGGCACCATACTTAAACAGAGCGGGTTTTGGTCACTATCTGTTGTATGACCCAAGGCCATGTCGATAACACTCCTCCAAAGCCTTAGGTGTAAATATATATACAGGGGCAAATTTGTGTTTAGATGTGTATTTATTTATTAATGATCGATTACTTAAAATCAATAGATGTAAACACCTAAAAACAGATCTGGCAATTTATAGGTTTAAAACTCGTAAAAAAGGAGCAAAGTTGACTTTAAATGCTGACGCATGGTTGATATAATTCTTTACTGTTCCTTCCAGCATTGCTCTTAGGACTTTAAGGATTGATGATTGCAGCTGACAGGGCAGACTTTTTTGCATCAGTAAATGTCTCCAGTCTGGCCAGGGTTTGTGTTATGTTGGTGGAGAAGCACAAATCAGAGTCTTCACTGCAGTGTCTAATGCCATAGGCCCTGCGGGGTTAGCAAGCGACGCTGTTCGCTTGCCATCTTTCGGCAGCAGCAGAAGAGGTGAAACCAGGATTTGCATTTGTAACTGCATAGTCGACAGTCAACTGAGTCGTCCCGACTGGCCCAGGATGGATAGAAATATGCAATGGGCAGTGTGAGAAGCCTCATGTAGGTGATTTAGTTTTGTGCCTGGGCTGTTAATGCTTGCTCGAAGTATGGCTGAGCTTTCCCCTGGATATAGGAGGCATCCAGTATGGAGAAGTTTAATCTGTGATGTAAACCCTTCAAGTCTCTTTCAAAGGAGGGTTTCTTAACCTGCAAGTTCAATGTTTTTTTCCAAGCTGTTACCGGGATGTCCCAATTATGCAGTTTGCAGACTTCAATTTCGAGGAGGCTTGCCTGTGCCTGCCATGGGGAGACTGCCTCTTCAAAGGTGGTTTTGAGTTGTGCTTTCAGTGAGGATGCTGTGGCTCGCATGGTGCTGATGTAATATTTTATTGGGTCCCCTAAGCATATAACATCTGGGCAAGCGAGTTCCAGTTGCAGCCTCACCCTTACTCTCCTGGCTTGCCGGGGAAGTGTTCAAACTTTTTTATAAACAGAGAATTTAAAATTCATAAGAAACTTATAAATTAGGTGACCGTAGTTGTGAGAGGGAACTAGTTTGGTTGTCAGAACTTTTAATATGGTTTCTGCTGTTGGGCTGTGCAACTGTTGATTTAGTCATTTCAAGTTGTGGACCTTGCTTCTGAGATGTTTTAAATGGGCCCCTTGTTTGGCCCCCGTCTGAAAGGCAGACGCCTAGATAATTGTAACTTGTACATGATTTTATTAGCAAGTCGCCTAGTTGCCATTGAGCTGTTTACTTTCATAGATATTTCCTTTTTTTGTGTTTTTTTTACAGATATTAACTGAGACATATACATTTTCCTTGATGCAATATATAGTACATAAAGTGAGCAGCACGATATTCCTTAAACGAGAGGAAAATAAAATCTATAATACTGATCACAAAGAAAAAAATATTACAAATACATTGTTACATACACAAATGAATAAACGTAATCAAAAACCCACGGGTAAAAGGAATCAGCCATCTCCATTACATACATTATTGCTGCTGATTCTCACTCCATCTATAAATGGGGCCCCAGGAGCGCTTTCCTAGTAATCTCCCCTTTTTCCCTTTTTCTCGTAGATACTTTTCTTGAGATTATATATAGACAGTAGTCTGGCTAGCCATTGCTGAAACGTAGTGGCTATTTTGTCCAGCCAGACTGTGGAAATACATATGCGCAATACTACCATAGCCAAAAAGAAGAAATATTGTGACGAATCTTGACTACCCTCATTATGTATTCTCAAGAGAATTACCATTGGAGTAAGGGATACTTTGATTTCTATTGTTTGATCCATAAACAATTCGATCATTTTTCTCAATGGTTGTAGTTGCGGATATGTCGCAAACATATGTACTATTTCCGCATCCGTACTATCACACCGTGGACACCTAGTTCACGTCTGCCCCCTCTCCCCCCACTGCGCAATCTTTGCCGGTGTGTAGTACAAAGTAAAAATGGTTTTATATTGTTGGGCTTGTAGCCCACCGGAACATAGAAGAGTATAGCCAAACTCTAAGGAAGCTTTGAAACTGTCAGGACCCACTCCAAGTACATCACTCCACTTCTTTCAAGATTGTCATATTTTAGCAATGAGAGTTCAGCATAGATCCTTCGGATAGTACAGTCTTCCCCTTTCTTAATGACATCCATAATTTTATTTTTACTATATCCACCAGGTCCCCCCTTTTTCCCACACACAAAGCTATGGATCTGTAGATATTTAAAAAAGCTCCTATTACTAATGCCATAGGTGTTCTGTATATCTTCACACTGCCAGGTTCCGAGGTGCCCCATTAAGTCCCCCATTCTCTGGATACTACGCCCTTCCCATTCTGCCATTATAGAATCCGAAAAGATTTCCACAGGGAGAGTGGAGTTCTAAATAGCTGAGTATAACCATTAACCCTGCCTAAGCCAGTACTCATGCAGAATGCCGTCCAGATCTTATAAGCAGCCATCAAGGTCTTGAATCTAGTTCTTTTAAAATAACAAGACTCAGTGAATTTCAAAAAACAATTCTCTGCGTCTTCTCCCTCTAGTATTGCATACATTCAATTGACCCTGACTTAACTCCAGAGTCATTCATGTCACCCCCGATTAGCCCACTTATATACTGACAGGCCGCTGCCCAATAATACATTTTGAAATCGGGGACTGCCCACCCTCCTCTTTCCCTTGGCAAAGACATATAGCGTAGTGCCCTCCTAGTTTTTCAGTGTGCCCAAATAAACCTATTGACCATGTGCTCCAGTTCGGTGAACCACTTTTTCTTAAACTCAAGCGGGATAGCCCTAAAGAGGTAAAGAATTTTTGGGAGAAAGCCCATTTTTACGACGTTGCACCGCCCTACTAGCGACAGATGTAGATTGTGCGTTCTATCAAAGTCTTCTTTTGCTTTACTAAGTATTGGCTCAATGTTTCTTTCTACAGTTTTCCCTAGCTCTGCTGATATAGTTATCCCCAAGTAGATGGCTGAATCAAGCACCCGTCAGTCATGACATGTATTCTTAATTATCTGCGTCTTAGATTTATTTAAAGCATACCCTGAAATGGAGCCAAATTTTTGGGCTTCTGTCTCTATTGCGACCAGGGCTTCCACCGGTATTTGGGTGACTAGAGCGATATCGTCAGCATATGCAAGAGTTTTGTACTCTAGCCCATGATATCGCATAGGCGTAATACCTCTGTTCACCACCAACCTTCAGAATAGTGGATCAATATACAGCGCGAAGAGGAGTGGTGAACACAGACAGCCCTGACATGTACCACGCTTGATTACTAAGGATGCTGTATATCCCTCATTTACTCTAAGTCGTGTAGTTGGGTCCTTGTATAGAGCCTGAATTGATCTAGCGTAGTGGACCCCGATACTATACTGCAGCATCACCGCCCAGTGTTAGTCCCAGGAGACCCTGTCAAATGATTTTTCCACATCCATTAACATGACTACCATAGGGTCCCTGAGACTTCTGCAGCATCGAGGAGGGTTACAACCCGATGGACGTGCTGTGTTGTTTCCCTCCCTGGGATGAAGCCATGCTGAGTGGGGTTAGCCATTTTGCCAATTATTTTATTCAACCTAGTCGCAAAAGTTTTCGAAAAAATCTTGGCATCGTCGTTCATAAGAGTTATCAGCCTGTATGATCCAGGCTCTCTTGGAGGCTTCCCTTTCTTCAGGAAGATTACTATGTGTGCCCCTGCCCAAGACTCTGGAACTGGCTCCCTGCTTAAGCTTGGAGTATTACAGCCACTATCTCGGGTCTGATTAATTCCATGAATTCTTTTAAAATTCTAGGGCTATCTGATCCGGCCCTGCTGCTTTACCAGATGGAAGGCTGCTTATGGCCGCATATATTTCTTCCGTTGTCAGTGGGGCTTCAAGTGCATCCCTGTCTTCATCATTGAGAGGCTGTATCAACATTTCCCCGAGATACCTCCGTATTGCAGGAAGGTCCCTTGTCCATTCTTCATTATACAGCCTGCTATAAAAATGCCTAAAAACCTCTCGGATCCCTGCTGAGTCATCTACTATGTTTCCATTAGTATCCGATATTTCCTTAATCTCCCCAGCTGCATTTTTTTGCCATAGGCGCACCGCTAGTGTATGGCCAGACCACTCACTGAGCTCGTGACATTGCTCCCTTTATGTGAGGAACAATACTGCTGCCTTGGAAGCTATACAATCTTGAGCTTCTGATTTAGCTAAGGCCAATCTAACCAATATCTCTTCAAGTGCTTCCCCGTAGCGATTGCCCCACTCACTTCCTCCTCTATCCCATTATTGCTTTACAGAGCCTTTTTCCTAGCAGCGTCTCCTGCTTCTGCTTATGCAAGCTGTAACTCAGCGTCTCCCCACGCACCTGTGCTTTGAATGCATCCCACACTATTCCCATACTAGTGGTGCCTTTATTAATATCCCAGAAACTCTCTATCCAGGCGTTCATATGTTGTACATAACCTGCATCCTTCAACAACCCTCTTTCCAATGTCCATACATATTCTGGTCTTCCCCCTCTCCCTATGGCCACTGTTAGTACTAGAGTGTTGTGATCTGATATGATCCGGGGGAGTTTCTCGAACTGACAGCTGGTGACTAATGAGTTTGAAACTAGAAAATAATTGAGTCTTACAATCAGTTTGTGCGGGGCTGAGAAGTATGTGCTGCCAGGATCGCCCGGGTGCAGTCGAGTCCAGGCATCCAATAAGGAGTTATTCCGTACAAGGCTAGAGATCACACAAAAAACCTTCTTCTCCCGTCCCACATATCTATTTCCTGCCTCCATCCAGAGCCCGCCCAGCCTATTTATATTAGGATCTCCACATAAAATAAGTGGCATAGGCCAGGAGGCGAGCTCAACATCTAAAAATTCAAAAATATCTGGATCATCCTCTGTCGAGCCTTATCACTGAGCATATAGTAAAGGTTTCACCATTTAGCATACACCCAGCATGACCCATCTACCCCACTTGTCCTCCAAGTTTCTCTTAATTATTATATCAGCTCACCTAGAAACTATAGCAACCCCTCGGATCTTGGTCCCCTGTCTAGTAGGCGCAATGAGGCGAAACCCCAACTGTTCCATTAAACTGCCTCTTGTACCCTCTATATGAGTCTCTTGGAGACACAAAAGATCAAAGTGCTCGCTGTCTTTTGCCCTGATCATTCAAATTACAAACATTAAGTGAGGCTATTCGCAAACTCATTAATAAACATCAAATTTCTGTCCGACCCCAGTATACTTTAGATTTATTGCCTCCTCTAATGTCTTTATTCCTGCCCTCTCTCCTTCCTTAAATTCAAATATTTTGCTGCTCACTTCGTATTTAACTATACATCTCAGATTCCTTACTGTGCTCCCATGTGCCATGCCCCAACACCCCGCCCCCGTGATCCCCTCCCCTCGCCCCCCAAGAGACCACCCCCTCCGCCCTCATGGGCAAATAGGTAAGTCGTGACCTATGTGAGGTAGCCTAAGCCCGCAGGGTTAGCCCCGCATTTCCCATGCCCCCCAAATTATGCAACCGTGCTCTAAAAAACAGCTTAGTTATATCAACAATTATGCAACCGTGCGCTAAGAGATAACTTAATTATACAAATATTTCTATGTGCTTTTTGATTTCCCATAATCACATCATATCACTAAAGAGTATACCTCTTCAGCCTCTATTTACCATATTAGCTTAAGTATTATTCCTTCCTGTGTCCATCTACTAAGCCATCAAATCCCTCCCAATTTTGCCCCTCTTATCCTGCAGTTCGGACAGGTAGGCTTGTGCCTTTATTTCAGAAAAAAACATTCGGACCTGACCAGTTTGAATAACTTTGAGTCGGGTAGGGTACAGTAGGTAGGCCTCACAACCAATCCACTGAAAAGAGGTTATCAGCTGCCTAAGCCGCCATATCCTTTCGACTGTGAGATGGCAAAAATCTGGGCGAGCAAAAAATGTGTTGCCCTCAAATATTCGCTTGGCGTTTGGTTTTTCTTTGTCCATAATAGCCTGCCTTACAAGAAAGTTGCCAAAATACACCAACTTAGCCCTGGGCCGGTCTCCTGTGCCACCCGCATACCCTTTCTTTTGGGTCAGTGGAAACCGATGTGTCCGCTGAATCTGGACCTCCCAGTTCCATGTAGCCAGCTCAGGAAATGCACCTTTCAGAAGAGATACTATGAATTTCCTTGCATCCCCTCCCTCAATGTTCTCTGCTAGGCCCAAGAGTCTAATGTTGTTCCTTCTTTGCCTATTTTCGAAATCTTCGAGTTTCTACTGTAGGTCTTCAGTTAGTTTTTCCTGTGTGTCCTTAAAGGCCTACCATTTATTAACCTCATCTTCCAATTTGCCAGTTCTTTCTTCCACATAGGTAACCCTGTCTGCCATATGCTCAGACAGCTTGTGACCTTCCATAATGACCCCTGCAGTTTTTTAGTTGCTTGCTGTGCTCTACAGCTTTCTAGCCTGGGGGATTCCCCAGGTAAATAGTTTCTCCCACAATTTTCCTCTGTCTATCCGATTGAATGCTGTGCTGTTAACTCCTGGTTAAATTCTAGAAGTTGGACCTCCGAGGCTTTTCGGCGGGATAAACCTCGAGTTCTGGCCGGGTTGAGGTTGAAGGTGGCTGGTTTGGCGAGTTGGTCCCCTTATGGAGCTTTTTTCCAAATTTGCTCCAAACTTCTGGAACTTCTTCCTAAAGTTACTCTTGGGGGTACAAAGTGTCCAGAACACAATCCAATGGCCTGGAAGCTCTAAGATGGTCCTTGCAAGTTTGGGAGCACAAGTCCCCCAATGCACCTGGAAAAACCCCCTGAGAAAACCACTGGATGCACTCCAGGCATGGAGATCTTGGTGGTGATGTTCCAGGTGAGCTCTGTTAACCTGTAACTTGCAGGGAGTCTGCTATTTAATCCTTTTGAAGCAAGGTACAACCACAGGGCTGTAGTTCCAGGTAATGCAGCAGGCGCAGTCAGTTAGAATGCAGGGCCTGATAATACAAATAAAGTTTCCAGCTTGTCAACCCTTCTTCTACTCTTAGTTTCAAGCAGCAGATGTGAGAGGCTCTGCTCTCATATATTTATTCAGTGTCCCCTGGGGTCAAGCAGGAGATCACTCCTGTCCAATGAGGTACAATGTAACACCACGGGGCCACTTCTTCAAAAGTGTGGCATATTCTTCTTCCAGAAAGCAATATTACTCCAAAATTCAGAATGGCTGAAATCACAGCAGAGGAGCAAGAACTAGCTGAACCAACCTCCAGTATGGCTTGTTTCCATAGCTCTCCTCCCCCTAACATCTGCAGATTCCTTCCTTAAGGCTCCCATCTGGCTGGGTCAGAGGCGATCGGGTTAGATAGGCGTGACCTTACCTGCCTGTCCTATTCCTCCTTTGAATGTTCATGCTTTAGGATCCCTCCCCCATGTTCCGGCATTCCTGTGTAGGAGAGCTCTCTCCAACAGATAGCCTCTCCCTGGGTGAGCCACTTATCACTCCATCAAAGCAGCCTGGCTAATCCTGTTAACTCTTAGCAATCAGGGAAGGCCACAGAAAGGCTGCATTTTAGTTAACAGCCAAGAAAGTCTTATGACTAATTTTCTGTCTATTTTAGGAGAAACTCAACAATAGCATATTGTTGGATATATCAATCCCATCCTCCTAGGTCCTTGAATGATATTTCTTGAATTCCTGGCAATATTTATGTATTCGTAAACTCTTGCAGAATTATCCTATGTGGCTAGGGTTCTACAATGGGGAAAATTAAATGTGCAATTTCTCCATCAACTGGGCATATAAACCTCTTTTATAAGGAACCTTCTTATAGTTATATGACCCTTACCCCTGGGACACCTAAGGAGAACTTGAGGGTTATTAATATGCAAAAATAATGTAGATCTGCATTCTCCAGTGCTCCTTGCACCCAAGTTGATTTTGGGAGGCACCTTACTACAATGAGGAAAGTGAAATGGGCAGGTATTTTTCCCCAGGGCGTATAAAACATATTTTTAAAGAGCACCTTTTAAAATTACCTGAGACAACTTAGGGAGATCCCGGGGGTACCTAATATGCAAACATATTGTAGATAATCACTTCTTAAGTGCCCCTGCCACCAAAGTCAAGTTTACAGTGAATTTGCTTTTAAAAGCAGTGCTGCAACACCAGGCTGCTTTTAAAATGACCTCAGGTGCTCAGCATTGCACACATGCAAGTACAGAAGGGGCTGCTGGCCTCTAAACTGCCCTGCCCTGTTAAAAACGAGGGACTTATAGGTTGTTTTAATCCCCCTGCCCTATTACCTACTAGGGACTTATAGGGTAAGTCATGCCAATTGTAAGTGCTCCCTAATATATAGTGTTCCCTAATGTATGTTTGTGTTTTCAACATAGCACTGGCTGTCGGCCTGATTAGGCAGAGCCCAGGGACAGTCAGAATCAGTTAACACCAGTACCAGTCATTAACAAATGGGGTGCACAGGGCACACAGGATGACTTTGCAACATAGCCCCCCCCCAAATCAAAGGTGACTTATACCCTGGTAGCCCTCATCAGCTAATTGGAAAAACCTGGAAAGTACATACGCATTGGCATGGGCAACACCCAGGTCTGTGTTCCACTGTGAAGTTCATTCCCTGTAGGGAAATGGACCACCTCAATAATTTACGATTCTGTCCCTTTTCTTCATGAGACATCTGAGAGATCTGTGGTCAGTTTGAACAAGAAACTGAGTACCAAGCAAATTTGCTCTTAGATTTTCAGGGACCAAACCACAGCAAAGACCTCTCTCTCAATGGCACTCCATCTCTGGGAAGAAGTCGCCTGCCAATAAAGGCAACTGGCTGATCAAGGCCCTCCTCAGTGTGACAACACTGCCCCAATCCCTTGTTCTGATAAATGTGCCGGCACCACAAATCCCTTTGTGTAGTCAGGGGCCAGTAAAACTGGTACTGAACACATAGCAGATTTTAGAGTGCCAAAAGCCTTCTGACACTCTGGAGTCCAATCCGCTTT
This sequence comes from Lissotriton helveticus, assembly GCF_964261635.1. Taxonomy (NCBI): domain Eukaryota; kingdom Metazoa; phylum Chordata; class Amphibia; order Caudata; family Salamandridae; genus Lissotriton; species Lissotriton helveticus. The sequence goes on along the minus strand of NC_136057.1, from coordinate 2,116,366,160 downwards.
CTTGGGCCTCTTCTTAGAAGTCTGTTCTGTCAGGGAAACACATCTTCTATAGTACCCAGTCAGTCCAAGGGATGCCCTGAACTGGTTCTGGTTAGTAGGAACTGTTCAAACCAAAAGGGTTTGGATTTTGGCTTGCAAAGGCTGTACAGAACTTTGGCACTTACTGGCCTTAATACTCAGGCCTGCCTGCTAAATGACCTGAAGCACTTCCCTCGGGTGGCTTAAGTGATCACCCCCCCAGGCACAACTGTATACAGCTATATCATCTAGATATGCTGCACTGAACTGCTCCAACCCAGCCAGGACCCCATTCTCCAGGCTTTGGAAGGTGACGGGGCATTCTTTAAGCCAAAGGCCATTACCTTGAACTGATAATGTCCCTAAGGTGTGGAGAACGCTGACCACTCCTTTGATCCATCTGTGAGGGCAATCTGCCAGTAGCCTGAAGTCCAATCAAAATGTGCTCAGGTACTTAGCAGCCCTTAATCTGTCAATGAGTTCATCCACCCTAGGTATAGGGTGAGAATCAGTCTTTATGACTGCATTAAGTTCTCTGTAGTCCACACAGAACCTTAACTTCTTTGGTCCCCGCTGGGGATTAAGTTTGGGCACCAGCACCACCGGGCTGGCCCATGGACAGTCAAAAGGCTCAATTACCCTCAACTCCAGTAACCTAGCTACCTCAGGCTTGATGATGGCTCTGTCATGGTCAGACAACATGTACAGTTTATTTTTGACAGGAGAGCTGTTGCCAGTGTCAATGTGGTGCACACATCATTCAGTGATCCCTGGGGTCAAAGAGAACAAGCTGGCACACTGCTGCAGCACCTGCTTACAATCTCTATGCTGCTGGTCTGTAAATTTGGGAGAGAGTACAACCCCCTCCACCGACCCATCATGCACATTGTTAGGGATGAGGTCAGCACAAGCTTTGTTTCCTCCTCCGCTCCCTCATCTGTGACCAGTAACACAGTTATATGTGCCCTATCATGCTGGGGGTTTAATCTATTCACATGCAGGACCCTTTGAAGGCTCCTGTGGGTGTGAAAGTCAACCTGGTTGGTAACCTCACCCTTCTTTTCAATGATTAGATAGGACCCACTCCATTTGTCATGGAAGGGCCTAGGAGCCACAGGCTCCAGTACCCACACCAATTGCCCTGGAATATACCCAGGCACTGCAGCCTTCTGATCATACCAGTGCTTCATGAGCAGGGCCTCCAGTTTCCTGCTTGCCTTGTACAGGTACTCTGCCATTCAAGATCTCAGCCTGAGCAGATAGTCCAGTGCATTGTCCTGTTCTTCCTTGAGAGGCTTCTCCAAAGACTCTCTTCACAGGGTGCCCCAACAACAGCTCAAAGAGACTGAAACCAATTGACATTTATTCAGCACATAACTGGGTAAAAGGTTAGTGCCCTTGTGTTTGCTTTGTTCACCCTACGTTGGCAGGGTATGCCCAGATGTGGGTCCCTTGCTCACTTTGCCACTGGATTCAAGCTAGCCTGAGTGATGTAGGGTGTTACATAGAAACCGGTACCAGGATGCTTGTTTGGCAGTTCAGGCTGGACTGTTCCCATGAGGCACAGGGTCAAGACTGATTTGCCTATAGCTGGGTCTGAACTGAGGTGGCGAAGTGAGCTAAAGAATGATGATGAATTCTACCCTGATCTGTGACTGGGAGTGACTGTTTGAAAAGTTTCAATGCTCCGTCCATCATCTCCTTGTGTTTGCTTTGTTCAGCCTAAGTTGGCAGGGTATGCCCAGACCAGGGTCCCTTGCTCACTTTGCCACTGGATTCAAGCTAGCCTGGCCGATGAAGGGTATTACCCAGAAACCGGTCCCAGGATGCTTGTTACCAGTTCAAGGAACACCTGGCTTGGCAGTTCAGGCTGGACTGTTCCCATGAAGCACAGGGTCAAGACTCATTTGCCTATAGCTGGGTCTGAACTGAGGTGGCAAATTGAGCTAAAGAATGATGATGGATCTGTGACTGGGGGTGAGTGTTTGAAAAGTTTCAACGCTCCATCCATCATCTCCTTGTGTTTGTAAAAGGTCAGTGCTAGAACCGTTATGCTTTGCTACTTAGGCCTAGGTTGGAGAACATAACACCATTAGTCTGGGGTGATGTGGAGTAGTGAACTTGTAGCTAACACCACATATATTCCACATCGTTTTCAGGTAGCTGGACAGGAGGTTTATGCCCCTATCTGAAACAACCTCTTTTGGAAAACACACTCTGGTGAACACATCAAGTAGTGCCCTAGCCACTGCAGGAGTAGCTATTGTCCTGAGAGATATTGCCTTAGGGTACCTGGTGGCATGGTCTACTACTAACTAGATATACCTATTGCCTGATGCCGTAGGTGGAATCAATGGAGCCTTTTTCTTGTTTCCTGCCTTGCCACTGGCCTGACAGGTGACACAGGAACTGCAAAACTTATTTTTCTTCTCAGACACATGGGGTCAGTATAAATGGTTCACCAACCGGTTCCAAGTCTTAGTCTGTCCCAAATGTCCTACCAAGGGGATATAATGACCCAAGGTCAGGATGAACTCTCTGTATTTCTGGGGCACCACCAACCTCCTGGTGGCCCCTTCCTTGAGGTTTCTGGACTCAGTATAACACAGCCCATCTTCCCAGTAGATTCTGTGGAATCCACTGTCATCTCTCTCTAGTTGTTTTGAGGCAATCTGACTCAAACTCTCAAAGGTGGGACAGTCTCTTTGTCCCTTACAAAACTCCTCTCTGGTGGGCCCACCAGCTCCTGTCAGTTCTGCCAAGTCTGACAGATTTGGCTGGGATGGGATACCTTCCTCTGAGGTCAGAGCCTCCCCATCAGGGTCAGATTCCTTCTGATACCTCTGGAGTTCCCTGGGCTGGCACACCAGGCCCAGTGCCCTTTTCCTGGGATGCTTGGACCCTTGTTCCAGAGTCCAAGCATCCCCCATTTCCCTTCTGGATAGTCTGTGACATGGTCACAGCACATACCCACTCACAAAGCTCCAATATCCTCAGCTGGAGCCCTCTCTCCACCTATGACCACTCAGATGCTTCGAAATCAATGTCCAGTAAACACTGACTGGGAGTGCAGGAAACACAGCTACGTTCATATGGCATGTCACACCTCCCCATTCCAAATCTACCATAGCCATGGGATGGAGTTTGGTACTGCTGTCTGCAAAGGTCACCTGGTGAAACTCACCAGGCAGCATCCTCTGTAGAGGCACCAGGGTGTCTAGAGCAATAGTCACACTAGCCCCTATGTTTCTGAGAGCCTCAACCTCAGTCCCAATGACTTTAGGCCTTAGCCTGTACTTATCGTCACATAAGCTTTATTCGATAAAAATGTATCATAAAAGCATTACAGGAATACAAATATGTAGCCACAATTTAAAAGTTGCACAAAACGCGTATCAAAAGATCAATCCATTAAAACCAATAAAATCAGCATATAATGTACAGTTTCAAATGATTACATTCATGAGACATGATCATAATCACCATTACATGTATTCAGGCGAGAACAACCACTTAATGCCCCCTGGATTAAGCTGTTAAATCACGTCAGTCGTTCATCCCAATCCTTCATTTGGGAACCTTCCATGTTCTTGCCTGCCGCCTTTAGTCTTAGTAGCCAGGCACACCCCAGATATTTGGCTACTCAACAGATCAGTGTCAGAGAGGTGGTATCTGTTTTCATGATGCGTAGGGCAGCCACATGGCTCATAAAGCCTAGCGCTTTACAGACTGGCTTAAGCCACTTTTCTCTGGCCTTTATATAAGCAGGACATGCCAGGAAGAAATGGGCAATGGATTTGTCGGGATGACCACAGCTAGGGCAAGGTGCAGGGACCGGATTCGACCTCTTCCTGTACTTATCTATGTTTGGAGGTAAGACAGCCAGGGTTGCAACATTCACCACCGCGGGGACACTAAGGTTGCCTCAACTACTTCACTACCCCTCTCTGGGGCACTCTCTACCAAATGTTTCATTTTCTTTAATCCCAGTTTCCTGGAAGGAAAACTGGCTGGATATAAAAAACAAAAAAGATCGCTTTAATAAAAAAACAATTACAGACATGGTGTTCTGTTGACCACAACAGACCACCACCCCTGTGATGGCAGCGATTCCTAATGGGTCTCAAATTGCAAACTACCTCATTAATATTCATGAGGTAGGTTGATTTGTGACCTACTAAGAAGGTTATTTGGGAACACAAAAATGTGTATATTACGAATACCCATTTCCAAATTGTGAATCAAAGACAGTCGCAATTAAGAAGTCAGTATTCCTAATGTTTATTCATTTGGCCCCAAGTCTTTTCTATCTACTTGTCCAAAGCAGGCGTTTATGAAAAATAAAAACAAAAAGTAATGGTTTTGCTGTGAGTTTTCACCACCTGTGTGCAGGCCATTGTTTCTTTTCACTATGTGGGAGTACTTCGCATGGCAGATATAGGCAAACAAATATGCATCTGGATGATTTGCCCTAAATAAGGCAACGATCTTGTGATAGATGGGTCAGCACCTTTTTAATGAACGCCAGTAACTCTACTGGCAGTGAATCAGAAGTTCACCTACTACATTTGAGTGGGGCGACTGCGAGTTTGGTGGGGTGAAAAAACCACTGATTTGTAATATGTTTACAATCCCGCCAAACTTTAAAAGATCTACATAAACTTTACAGAACAGCGGTGGATGTCTCTCCCCACAAAGGTTCACAGGATTGACACAAGCCCTGCTGAAGGAAGGAAGACATTACTATAGAACTGCATTTAGAGAGGATGGGTAGCTTGCTCTGCAAATCGTGCTATATAAATGCTCACAATAAGTGCTACAAAGAAACCCCATAAGAAATAATTTGGGAAACAAAAATGAATAAATATGAAATTATTTGTTTTAAATGAATGTTATCTACTCAAATGAACTGAACATCAACCTAAGACAATACAGAAATATAAATATAGATAGGGGGAACTCCTCACAAATCAAGAAAAGACTTGAAGAGCTGTGGGTCACATAACTAGTTAGAATGGAGGAGTTTCCTTCGTTACCAGATTTAGCCAGATGAATCGCTCCACCATCTAAAAATGGCCATGCACCACCACCCACAGAATCGAGGAAAGGCTATCAATCTGTGCAAACCGACTCTTACTTTGAGGGCAACTACAGTTCCTGTAAAATAATCTTACAACAATGACGTCTTTAGTCAGTCGGCACAGACTAAGGTTCCTTTCGTTAAAGTGAGGGCCTGTGTAAAGAAGACCTGCACCCCAGGCCACTCAGTCCTCTGCACTAACAACACATATACCACTTTGAACAGCAAACATATAAATGTTTTCATAGTCAAGATTTCAAATATAAAAATTGACAGGCAATACAGCGTGCAGAATTAGCAAGAGCAAAGTAGGATTCCATAACAGCTCTGTATAAAAGCAAAAGAAAATAGATTATTTTTGCAAAAACTACAAGGATCATTTGTGGTTTAAATAACAAACAATGATCACACCAATCAAAGCTATTTGCTTAAAGCCTGAGGAATCAATCTGTTCCTAGCTGTGGACCTTACAACCAGCAAAAGCAAACTAATTAGGCACAGACAAACGCTTAGACAGTCGCACCTTGTGAAAATAAGCATCTTCCTGTCATTTGGCAAGTCTGGCTACCTCTGAGCGTGAGACAACAAATCACCTGCAAACAATTACCTAGCTCTCACTTTTAGTGATATCTTTCAGATAACAATGGATGGGGATGAATGGCCTGGCCAGGTAACGACAAGGCACTAAGCAGGCCAACATGCCATATTAAAATAGTGACACTTGTTTAGACTGCCCTATTTGCACCTAGCTGCAGAGGGTCTTTTTATTGTAATTATTAGTCTCTGCGGTCCTGCTTCGGATTTGAAAATATCATTCATTTTCATCTTGTGTCAACTACCGCTGATATTTCTGATTCATTCTCAGGCATTAATGTGTCGGCGATTGACTACAGAAACACAAGAGGATGAAAACAGATGAATTAACAGGAAGGTGTTGTCCAGTGAACTATGTGCTAAAAAAGAGAAACAAAACTGGATGGAATTATTTCTCTCATATAAACTGTGGCACTCTGTTGCGAACATTTCAAAGTCATGTTCATTTTAAAATCTGTACTATCCAGGAAATTAACAAAAATATATAGAATAAAGCCTTTCAAATGTTTTTCGTAGAGAGCGTGCACTTTATACATTTTATACATTATACATTTTAATAATTCAGTCTGGGGTGCTCTTGCCTATCCGTTATGCCAGTCATTAAAGCCTGTTAAAGGGGGTTTTAACACTTCTTACTTAAAGAAATGTCTTTCCTTTCTAAATAATGGGTCGAAAAATATATATATCAAAAGAAAAAAGATGCTCTAGTAAAGGTGGGATCTGAAACTACAGGGGTTGAGGACAGAGAAACCGAATGCAATTATTTTAGGATGATAATGAGAGCACTATATTCTATTTACACTCTTGCTTTTGTTGTACTTTAAGCTATTGACTGAAACGCATAACCGATGTAGCAAAGTATGCTTAAGAGTGTTCTGAAATGCACAATATTGACATTACAATGGTGACCAACAACTTTCACTTTTTGTTGTTTTTCTGTTCCTCTCTACTCTCGACCACACCCTTTGTAATAATGGTAAGTCCTTTTCAGATTTACAAGTGCTTTGTACAAATACGCCATATTTGGGCCATTGGCAGATGTCAGCAGGCTTATAATTGTCCTGCTGTAATAATAACAAAGCAAGGTGCCTGGTTCGGTGTACTTTCACATTGGATTACTGAGTGACGGTTATTTGGATGTCTGCTGTTGCGACTACCTTTTGGGGCAGGCTTTGTTTGGGCACTATATTATATAGAGCGCCTGTACATTTGTATAGGACTTATCGTTGTTATGAGGTTTGTGGTACATTCTTTCAGTTAGACACAAATTTAGCCTTGAAAATGTCCGGGGGACAAAACACATGTCGTTTTGAATACAAAAGAAGAAATTAATATCATCCACGCCCACATTGAACTTTTTTTTATCAAGGATTGCAGTGAAACAGCTGAGTGTATGCTTGGGTATCATTTGGTACAACTACGGAGAGTGGGCAAACGGGTGGGTGCATGCACACAGGCACATTAACTAAATTGCCGATATGCATTACATTATCGTTTTAAAGTTAAAACCATAATGAAATACATGTCAGTGATGAAGTGCACATTAGCATATAAAAAACATTACAAAAGTAAATTGAATATTCATTTTCCTTTCTGCATGTCCTCATTCCGGTCGTGGTGTTCTTCTCTAGTACAGCGGGGGTCCCAGCCTACTCCCCTAACCAATCCTTTTTCTGCTCTCATGCTGTTAACCAGTATTAGAGAAGCACCAGGATTGTATGGAGTGGGCTCTTTCAGTGCTCCTGAGGGCATTGGTGGCCTATGCTTGCTCTCCCCCCTGCTATCTTAGGGTTGGAGATGTGTAAAGTGCGCATGTCTGGCCGGTCGTCACAAGACAGCCAGCCAAAGTGACATGCTCACTTTAAACTTAAGTTCCCAGCCCCCCACTCCTCTCTGCTGCTGCCACTCAGCAGCAATGGCTTCAACCTTAAACTCATCTCAGGACGCAGGTTAGTGAAAAATAAAATGGTGATAAATTAACGTTTTTAATGGTGGGGTGACTCTCCCCATCCTAATAGAGGTGCATCTCCTGTAAGTAGCAATGTTTCGCTCCTGAAATTCCTGTTTTAAAACATTGACATTTTACTGACTCCTCAAAAGTGATGATAACCAGTTTTGCTTTGGGACCCCTTCCCTACTGGGTTTAAAAGTTGTTGTGGTCCATCAGATGTGTGCCAACTCTCAAACAAACACCTTTCCTTTTTTCGAATTGGTCCTGTTTTTTTTAAAGAAAACAGCTTAGTTTAAAAAAAGTACTTTATTTCAAATTCAATCGCAGACAGGGTGGTTTGCTGATCCCAGCAATCCACTAACTCTGTGTGCATTAAATCATGGTGAGTTGAAATGTGTGACCTACATCATGAATATTGATGAGGTTGTCCAGATTGGAATCCACTTCGATTCTGAATTTTGAGAATCGACCTATTAGTAGAAAAGTCAGTTAGCAAACTTTCTTCCCATTTACAAAATGTTGGTGCACAATTTGCAACCACTTTTTGCAAATGGAAATTTCAGACATCAGACCCTAAGTGCCTTCAGCTTTGAGTCATCTTTTTGAAGTCTTGTCAGGAGCTATGTGCCTTCAGAATCATTTTCTGACATAAGGAGTATAAAAGATTAATTTTATGGCAATCAGTGCAGCTAAGACATTTTATTGTTTAGATGTGGGAGAACAAGTACATTCTTTCATCCCTCTGTTTCTCATATAGATAGCCTTCCCATACCAATTTTCATCTCTTGTCCAAGTCCTCTGGGGCCCTGGGAGACCAAACATTCTTAAATTACCACTTCTATTGCAATCTTCCAAAGCCTTTATTTTACTGTGCAGGGAACTCATTTTATTAGCAAATTTGTCTTTTTCCTTTTGGGTTTTTAACTTGTCGCCCTTCAGCAGCCTATTCTTGATTCTGTTTCAGAAAGTCTGTTCTCTAAGTCTTGAGGATTATTTCTAATGCCAATGATTTAATTTTGAATCATGTCTGTGGTTGGTTTCATGGATTGCACCAGGTCATGGAGTGTTCAGCTCCATAGATACACCAGTCTCTACTTTGCTTTTTTAGTAGGTGCTTCTGGGACAGGAGTATTGTTTTTTACCAGCTTTTTCTTTCTTTATATCCTTTGGGCCTCATTTATGAGACTCCTTGTGCTTCTGAAACGTTAATTTTTGTGATGTTCCATGGCACAGAAGCCTGCATGTTATTTATCAGGCCGCACTCAGCCACTTTTTTTGGCTTAATACTGCCTGATAAATACCAGTCCCTTTAACACAGTGTTCTGCGTTAAAGGGGCGTGCAATGGGCGTTGCTGGGGGCGTTCCCAGCAAAATCCATGGCCTTTTGACACTGCCCCAGATTTACCAAAAATTGTAAATCTGAGGCAGTGCCAAAAGAAGGGAGGCACAACGAGGAGAAATCTGTGTATTTCTCTTCGTTTTTCCTTTTTCTATGTGTGCTGCATTATGCAGCACAAATATAAAGAGGAAAAGCCTCTTGTGATTATTTTTTTATAGAAACACAACACAACGCAGGTACCCTTGCACCATGGTGCAAAGGTGCCTGCGTTGGTGCATGGCAGTCTATTGTGTGCCGGCACCGGGGAAAAGGACAGGAATGCACTGTATCTTATAGAAACAGCGCATTCCTGCTCTTTTCCTTTGCTGTAGGGAAGCACAGCAGGAAGGCCTGCTGCGCTGCCTTACAGCACAACCTTCTAAATGAGGCACTTTGTCTCTTTATCTTTATACTGTGCCATATCGTACTGACTTAATATCAAGGTGTAGCTTGAAGACTGGCATACCACTTATGAGTTTTTAACTGCACTATAGTGGTTGCAATATTTTGGGGGCCCATTCTGAGACCAATATTGTTGCTTTCTCACCCATTATTAATATTTGTTCGCTGCTTAGTTATTTATGTTCTAAAAGATTGGTTGTATATGTGCTCGACTGTTGGACCTGACCCTCTCTGCAGGGTCACCCCCAACATTTATCCTTCACCCCTCCTGTTTTCAAAATTCTGAATTTTTGTTGCTTTTCGGAGACAGTGTTGGTATTTTTATGGCTATTTTGTTGCATACTGTGCTGTTGACTCAGGCAGGGGTCACTTTATTTGTGGGTCAGACACAAGGAGGTCACAAGCGAGCACACCATTCAGTAAATAATGTTTCAAAGAGTTGTGTTAGCCACTATGGAGCCGTAAATGCCTTTTTGGGCCTCACAGCGCTGGTAGAATGAGGACCATTTTAACAGTTACCCTGTTTTCAACTCTTCACTTGCGACTCAAACGGTGGGTGCCCAACACTGATTAACACAACCTAGAATGATCAGGCTAGAGGGGTAGATCTAAAGTTCCTATTGGCTTCTTGATGTGTCAGCTATCCAGATGATGCATTCACCACGTACATGACAGTAACAAGAGACAACCCTATTATTTACACAGGAACCAGGGGTCAACAAATGTAACAGAACAACAGTTCCTGGTAAACTTTCTAAGACATATGACAATTAGGACAATAAATGTTGCATCATGAAAATCGGTTGAAAAATAAAAAATGAATATTATGACAATACCAGTGATTTAATTCAAATTAGCTAAAGTAAAAAAACATGCTCGGTGCACACAATTCAATGAGGAAGACTTAAGTGTGAAAGCAAAAAAAGTTAAAAGAACATATAATTAAACAGTCCCCAGGTTATACTTTTATATATCAGGCTGTTACAACTCAGGCCAGTATTTAAAAAAAAGTTCATATGTTGGATGTTGATGACATCTCAACCCACAATGGTAAAGGATACAGCAGGATGTAAGGTACAAAGAAGCCTAAGGAAAGGCTAAGGCTAAGGAGGGAAAAAGAAAAAAGCCATAAGAGCCATTGAAACCTAGAGCTGAATAAAGTCATTCTCTAAAGGAGGAAACACTTAGAAAAGAGGATTGTGATTTCTGTGTCTAAAGGTGTAATTGTGCCCATGTTTCAAGAAAAAATGGGAAAGTAATTATGATTGTACCTGAGGAATAGCAATTGGAACAGCAGAAAAAGTCATCAATAGAAAATGGTTTACCAAACTGTTAATTGCACTCAAGCCAGTAAGATCCTTAAGACTCAGAACCCAAGTGTAGTAAGAATTAAATCTCAAGTGCAAGAAGCATTGCTGGTTAGAAAGGCTGCTAATGCTATAAATTACTGAACATGCCTGCTACTAGGTTGTCATGCTGAACTGAATAAACAGGCAAAACAGAACATTCGGGAAGGAATCTCTGAACTGCACTGAACTTTTTAAGAAACAAGTTAGTTAGCAATTAAGGAACAGAGGTAAAGCAAATGCACTGTACTCCTGCAGAATTCCCCACCAGGTTGTATGAGGCAACCCCAAAGAACAGGCTCAATTTACCTGCAGGCAAGTACAGAGGGGTTACTTGAAGCAGCAGCTAATAGCAAGTGAGAAGAAAGCACAGTAGGCAGGGAGTCATTGTCCATGAGGACGCACAATTACTAATGTGGTCCTGCCATTGCTGAAAAAGCTGTATTTGCCAGGGTATGCCCAGCTGTGTGTCCCTTGCTCACTTTGCCACTGGATGCAAAACCCCCAAACCAGTCCTAGGATGCTTGTTTCTGGTCCAGAGAGGACCGGGCTTGGCACTGGGATGGCTTAGTGAGCAGAAGAATGATGATAGATTAAACCCAGATCTGTGATGAAGGGGAGTGTCTGAAAAGTTTCAGCACTCCATCCATGATCTTATTCTGTTTTCTATGTTCCCCTAAGTGGCCAAAGTATGCCCAGACGTGGGTCCCTTGCTCGCTTTGTCAATGGATTCAAGCTAGAATGGTTGATGAGGGTTCTCACCCCGAAACCCGTCCCATGATGCTTGTTTCAGGTCGAGCAAGGACCTGGCCTGGCAGTTCAGGCTGACATGGTTCCATGAGGCACAGGGTCAAGACTGATTTGCATATGGCTGGGTCCAAACTGCAGTGGCTTAGTGAGCAGAAGAATGATGATTGATTAAACTCAGATCTGTGACTGGGGGTGAGTGTCTGAAAATTGTCAGCACTCTGTCCATCATCCTATTGTGTTTGCTGTATCTAGAGTGGTAAACATGGGAGATAGACTGCGAGACAGTGCTGGAAGCAAGAAACCCGAGGATCATAGCTTTCTAAATTCAATCACACAGAGAAATCAGTGGGGAAACCTCATTGTAAATACGGGAGCATATGTTGAATACAAATTATGAAAACAACAGTAAAATAAATCAGAAAAAGACAAAAAGTAGGAAACTGAAAGGACATATTAACTATAGCGTGATCAGTCAAAAATTGAGAGGAAGAAAATATAGTCCTGCTGACGATACAACTGACCGTATTCTTGACATAGCAACGTGAAAAAAGTAAGAAACATAAATGTACCCTATAGGGTATGAGAAGAAAGAAATAAAGCAAGAACAACAGAGAAAGACTAAAGGAGACTGAAGAAGTATGAGTGTTTGCAAGGTCATCACTGAACCTTTTGCCTTCCTCCTGTATTTTGTCTGACCTCATTTTGTTGGTTTTATGACTCTGGGAACTTTACCATTGCTGATCAGTGCTAAAGTGCATATGCTCTCCCTATTATAAATTGATGTATGGATTAGTGACTCCAGGATTGGCTTATTTGGTTAATTTGTCAGACCCTAGTACAGTGCTCTGCGTGTGCCTAGTGCTTGTAAATCAAATGCTGCTGGTGGGCTTGCAGCACTGGTTGTGCCACCTACAGAAGCAGCCCGCACAGTATGTGTCAGGCCTGCCATTGCAGAGCCTTTGTGCAGTCTGGTACTGCCACGTTGATTGGCAAGTGCACTCACTTGCCAGCCCCTAAACCTTCCCTTTTCGGCATATTAGTCACCCCTATGGTAAACCCAAGGGCAGGGTGCATTGTATGTAAAAGGTAGGACATGCCCTGATGTGTGTGGCATATCCTAATAGTGAATTACAGCCATTTCCGTTTTTCACTATTGCAAGGTTACCTGTTCCCCATAGGCCAGAATGGGCAGTTTGATTATAACATCTTATCATCCTAACTGACTCAGGGAATTAGGTAGAAATTCGAGTTTAGTATGCCTGAACTCAGAATGATAAAATACATGTTTTAGTGAAGTTGGTTTTAACATTCTGGGGCTAATTCTGATCTCGCTAGGAAGGTCTCCGAACACGATCCGGCCGCAAAAAGTACGAGCCATATGCGTGTTCTCCACCCGACTCGTACAGCTGTATGAGAGAACAAGTACGATGCGAGAAATGCAAAATCACTTCCGGGTCTGAACCGCTCCGTACGCCTCGTTCATAAGCAAATCAAGCTGTGCAATGGAGGCGAATTCTGACTGAACCAGAACGATGCACGCGTTGGACAGCCGGATCAAGCCAAAGTTTCCAGCTCCCAAAACGTCCGGGAAGCTGCATTTGGGGATCCGCGTCGGAACCCCATCACCCGCTGCCTTATGACTCGGACACAGGGGGAGACCAAGGGTCTCCCCCACACAAGCATGTACGGTGCTAAGGGCACCAATGCGTACCCACTGTAGGGGGCGCCCTTGTGCGAGATGTACCCATTCAGACAATGGGAGCCCATGTACGTGTCGTACAACCGGCTCCCATTGACTTGTATTGGAGTCCGACCGAACCGAGTCCAGCAGCATGCGGCCGCATCGTACTCGCTCAGTCGGACTGCAGGAGTCCAGCTCGTCGGAAAACACTCCGGATGTGGCTCGGTCGGAGAGCTTTCTGACCCAGATCGGAATCAGCCCCTCTTGTTTGAAAATACCTCTTTTAGAAAGTAGGTATTTTCTTGCCTAACTATCCAAGCCTGCCTCTGCTAGGTTGTGAAGTCCTTGTCTGGAGTTTGAGTGACAGGGGCTGCGGCATTCCAGGAGACAGGGTGAGTCAACACAGGGCTGAATAGAGCTATCTGCATGTAAACGGGTCGGAGGAGTTTCACCTGGGACCTGAATAGGGCTGTGCCTTCCCTCCACAATGCTGGCTCCACCTTCTGTGGTGCGTCTAATGTCTTTGGCCTACACTGTGAAAGGAAAGAAGGAGTCATGTAAACAGAATGCTCCAGGAATGAACAGAACTGAGAAACGGAGGTCTATCGGATTGGTTTAATATCTTTTGAGGCACCAGGCAGGGATGTCCCCTGTCCCCCCTATTGTTTGATCTTTATATAGAGCCTTTTGTTTGTGCACTTAGAGCCAAACATATAATTTTACCCTATAAAATAGCAGATCTGGAGCTCAAAACTGCCTTGTACGCGGACGACTTTCTTTTATATACTTTCAATCATGTTGAGGCAATTCCCCGGCTATTCGAACTGGCTGAGGAATTTGGAAGTTTATCCGGGTACGAAATTAATAAGGAGAAAACAGACAAAATGCGGTGGAACAATTTATCAGTCATCCAGGGTGCTAGACAAAAAGTTAGGTATTTGGGTATCCATCTTACTCAAAAATTGACTGATATCCCCAAAGTCAGTTGGCAGATTGTTGTGAAGGAAATTTCTAAAATGTTAACAAGATGGGGAAGCCTGGCGCTGAATTTATATGGGAGAGTCAATCTTGTAAAAATGACTATACTTCCCAAAATAACCTTTCTTTTTAATGCTATCCCGTTAGCCTTTGTCCCTAAAGACATCATTAGCCTACAGGGGAAGATTGGATCCTTTATATGGGCTGCAAAATCACCCAGGATTGCCTGGAAGAAATTAAGGAGAGGGTTGAAGATAGGTGGTTTGGCCCTACCGGATTTATTTTTATACTGTCATGCCTTTCACTTCAAGAATTTTAGATTACTGGCCAATAAATTAGATTCTTCTTCACAGGGCCGCCTTTTTCATGTGTTAATGCATGACCAGCCACAGGGTCTGGATTTCTTTCTTTTCAAATTTGGTCACCAAAAATTTTATAAAAAAGTCTGTCTTAAGATTCTGCAGATAGCACTTAAGAATTGGACATATGTCCGGAGAACTTTGGGGATTCCTTATTATAATACACATGCCCCAATTTGGGATTCCCCTGGCACTCCGGAATGCCTTCAAGATCAATTGTCTCAGCCGCTTAAAGCGGCAGGCTTTAAGAAATGGGGGGATCTTTGTGTCAACTCATGTCTTATGAGCTGGGAGTCTCTAACAATTTTGACTGACTGGTCTTTAACAAGATTTAAGTTCTATCAACTTTCTGCCTGGTTGTCAAGGTAATCGCTGGGGATCGAAGGGGACACAGGGATCCTAGATTCTATCTGCAGGGGCGGAGTTTGGAAACAGGGGTCTCGTTTTGGTATAAGTCCTTTCTGGGGGTAAAAGACACCTTGGATCTTGAATTGGCGAACCTCTGGGGTAATGTTTTATCTGATAGCCCCAAGGAGGTTCAAAAAATATGGACAGATTCATTTTCTATGTCTCAGAGATTAATAAAACCTGCAAATCTGAGAAGGAATTATCTGTTCACAGCGTACAGGGTTTATTGGAGCCCGGCCAAATTATCCAAGGTCACGCTAGATAACTATCATTGCCCTAGATGTAAACTTCCGGCAGGAGACGACCGACAGATGTTTTTAGAATTTTCAGAGATCTCCGGATATTGGGAGGCCGTTTGCGTTTTTTTGTAGAAGGTGCTATCAATCCCGATTATATGTTCTCCTAGATTGTTTTTTTTTGGTCTGCCACATGAATATAACATGAATAGCTTTGCTTCACAATTCTTATTCTATGTAATAGTCATAGCAAGGAGAGAAATCTGCAGGGAATGGAAGTCGGAGGCCCCCCCTAGGTTTGCTGACTGCTTAAAAAATATCATGACGGTCAGCAAGTCAGATATGGCTTGCGATGCAGCGAGTATTGACAGGGTTTGGTCTTCACTGGTGGCCTGGTCGAAGATCCAACGGTGGTCCAATGATTATGCCAGAGGTTTGTGGCTCGGTCCTCCCGGGTTCTCGTGGTGGTCCATCAGAAGGAAAGGGAGTTGGACAAGGAGACAGCCTACCTCTGGGGGATTCCTGCTCGCCGCACACAGACACCTGGGCGGCAATTGAGTTTGTCAGTTTGAAAGGCACAGGAAGATCCCATGTAGAGTATTTATCATCTGGTGGCATGTATGAGGACTACAAAAAAAAAGGAATGACCAGAACTGGTTTGGACTTGGCAAAGGTCTCTCTGCCTTCAGGGAACAAAGAGTAAATGAGCATAAAAGAGGGGAACCAACCCCCAGAATTATTGATCACTTTGGGAAACAAGAAGAACCTTTGCTGAGGAGAGGAACCAGAGAAACTGAGGAAGAGACTATCCCAAAACTGAGTGCTGTTTTGGGGAATGGACTGCAGTTGTGACCTGACTGCCAAAGAAAGGAGAATGGAACTTTGTGCTACTTTCAAATCAGCTTGTAAAGGTTCTCCAAGGGCTTGAGATAGAGCTTGCCTCCTGCTGAAGTCTCAGTGATAACATACTTCACCAACCCGCTCCCCTGCCTTTCCTTGATGGAAATTGAAGTGCCTGCTGTTGAGCTGGGCCTTCTGAGAGACTCTGTGTTGCAGGGAGCGGGAAGCGCGACTCAAGACGAAGAAGCGTGTCACCCACCGCAGCTGTTGTCGTTGCATCACCGGAGAAGAGTGTCGCCGTCGCAGCAGACACTGTCACATCACTGGAGAAGCGTACCGCCACTGCCGCTGTCGACACTGCATCACACGAAGCGCCTCACATCACCGGAGAAGAGTGTCGCTGACGCAGCAGATGCCATTGCATCACCAGAGAAGCATGTCGCAGGGCCTGTTGCGGCTCAGAAGATCTGTTGAGTCGCCGCGCGGCCGTCGGGCATGCTTGCATTGTTGTTGCATCAAGAAGAAGGCAACATTTTGTTTCATTGCACCGGATCTTCATCGCATCACAGCGCTGCTGGTTACATCGCCACGGAAGCGCAGTAAGAAACTGACGCATCACCTCCCCACCGCCGTTGTTGCGTCACTTTTGTGACGCAGCTGCGGCGAAAAAGTTGCGGTCCATTTACAACGTGATGCATCTAGGGAGATTTCCCATTGAATGCCTTTTTTACCTCCCCTTTCTTTTCCGTATTGTTTTTCATGTCCCCATTGCCTGCGCTATATAAAACCTTTTAAATAAATAAAATAAATACAAAATAAAATGCATCATGTTGTAAAGCCCTGCTTGACATTATACCTGCGTCAGGTATAATATATGCAAGGTAGGCATTCCCACAAAGGAAAGCCTCGTAAAAGTGATGCAGTGAAATATACATGATTTCACTGCGTGACTTTTAATACGCCACTGCGTCAAAACCTGCTTGAAACAGGCGTAAGGAGTAACGCAGTGTATTGGGAATAGGCCACAACACGGATTGCTGGAGTTGCGTTGTGCTTGCGACACGACTCCAGCAATGCGTGACTTTTCCGTCAACAGCTGTGTCAGAAATTCAGACACATCTGTCAATCCTTGCGCCATGGAGCGCCCTATAGTAAATACAGCACATCCATGGTGACGCAAGGGTTTTGCATGGTGGCACAGGGAAAGTGACGCATCTCTACAGATGCGTCACTTTCTTGTAAATCTGCCCCACAGTTTTTAGAGAATCCCTGCTCAGCCCGTGGTAGTTTTGGCTCAAGTAGCAGGCAATACTCAGAAACGTCTGTGTTAAGTTTAAGCATTAACAACAATTTAAAATACAAGGAAATAACACAATAAAATTCCAAAACCAATTTAGGTGAATAGAGAAAATTGTAGCAAGCAAAACTTCCACGAAAAGATTAAAATTTGAAAAGGGAAACCAGAGACATGATTTTTTTTCGGCAAAAATATACAAAAAAAATTAAAGCTCCACTAGAAGAAAATAGTGACTTAAAGCAGAGATTATTTTTTCTCTGTTCTGTTTTTCTCCTTCAAACTAGGGCTGCAGCAGTTTTTAGGGGTAGACTCAGCTGTGATTGACAATGAACTCTAAGTGAATCAAACAATAGTTCTTCAACTATGCCCACCTTGGGTTTATTACAGTGTGACCCTGTTTCTGTCTTATGTGTGTGCTGTCTCAGAATGAACTGTGCTGCATTCTCCACACTGTTTACCATCTCATCCCAAACTCATCCCAAGACCAACCCATGTCGGGCTCCAAAGTATTCAAGAACTCATTTGCCTACCACCACATGCTGTCCTGGCTCAAGTGAGGTACCTATTTACCTGCAAGCTATGAAATTAAGCGTGTTGCTATTGCCTAAAGGAAGTGATTAAAAATAGATTTTAGGCACAAAACTGCACCTTAAAACTACAGCATTTTTGCAGTCATTACATAAAAGAACAACTTTAATCCCATGTTATCTTTCCTGATTGGCATTTTTGTTTCACAAAGCCCAAGCTCAAGGTCGAGCAAGCCAGCATCGAGCAGCCACGTGGGCTGCCATGTTATATTTTGCTCCAGATGTAAATGGAGAACATTATCTCCTACCAACTTATTTCAGAAATGTTATCTTTTCACAGTCTGTCCCATATATATAATCTGTATAGCTGGTTTATTAAAGTGTCAAATATGCCCATTTAATTAGAAAATAGGTGTCCCTTTTTAAATAAGTACATAAGCAGTTAGAAAACGTTTAGTGTGCCTAGCTGCAAAAGGATGCTTGTTTCTGGTCCAAGGAAGACATGGCTTGGCAGTTCGGGCTGGACTGTTCCCATGAGGCACAGGGTCAGACTGATTTGCATATGGCCATGTCTGAAATGGGGTGGCGGAGTGAGCTAAAGAATGATGATGGATTAAACTCAGATCAGTTGACTGGGGGTGAGTCCTTGCATTGTTCAACACTCCGTCCATCATCGCCTTTGGTTTAGCAACAAAATGGTCATAATACCAAATATCCAGTGTTTAAAAATTTGGGAATATTTCAGTGGAACATGGGAAAATGAGGAATTTCCTACAGTTGACATGTAGGTGCTGTTTAATTGTTAGCAAAAGTCAGTTCCAGAAAGTTAATTATCCTTTAAGTGGGAGCTTAATAATGTTGAAGTTAACCGTCACTAGCTACTCAGGGTTTAGGTAAAGCCTATTTCCTTTTACCTAATGTTTGGTTTAAACTTCATGTTCCAGATTATCATCTCAAATTTTCTTCCCTTCATGCTAAAGCAGATAAGCATAAAAAAACAATCTTCCTCTGATATTGTTGAACTCAAAAATAATATTTTTTCTACCTCTCTGATATGTTCGGCAAAGAATTCCAAATACATTTTTAAAAGAGCATGGAAGAGTGGCCAGGTCAGTGAGTGAAACTTTGTTATTTGTTATGCTATGTAATTTGTAGAGCACATATAAATATATATATATATACTAAAAATGATAACTAAGCAAGACCATATCGATGCAATTGGAAGTAGAGGCAAATCTGGTGATTACTGATTAAAAAGTAAAGTTGTAAGAGGAGTTTATTCTATTCCCTGGTGGCAAAACACTAAAGGCCTTATCTATGGGAAAACCATCTTAGTCCGGTGAGCTGCAGCAATCATTGACAACGATTGAGATGGTGTATGAAAATGAAATTCAGCTACCTGAAAAAGGGTAGAATGGCGAATAACTGTAGGAAATTGGGTTACTGGTTGAGGGGGGTGAACCCCATCTCAAGCAGCAACCACAATTCTTGTGAGGGTGAAACATAAGCAAAACCCAAATTAACCAGTGCTTCACCCTCTGGTAGTTTGGCTCAAAAGCAGCCAGCCTTCACTTAGAGGCAATGTGCAATGTTTTTATGCAAGGTCCCGCACTGAGGATGCATCACGCAGAGGTGGTTTCGAAGCTGCGATCCAAGGCCCTGCATCGAGGAGGCATCATGCAGTGGATCTGCGGGCTTCTATACGAGCATGCACCACACAGTGGCAGCTCTGAGACTACTATGTGAGGTTCTGCAACATGGATGTATCATGCAGTGGTGGTTCTGAGCAGCTGCAGGGCTGCAATGCAAGATCCTGTGTCAAGGATGCATTGCACAGCAGTGGTTCCAAGCAGAAATTTGAGGTGATGCATTGTGCTGCATCAGTGTAGCTGGGACCACATTTTGGCTGCCAGAGCACCTTCATTCTACTTCCAAGAGTCCAGGACTGGGAGGCACCACTTGGGGAGTAGGACTTGCAGCAGGTAGAGTTCAGGTGCATGGTTCAAGGCAGTGAAGCATTTTCTGTCCCTGAGGCTCTGATCAGGAGGCCAGCCAAAATGCCCTCAGAGTAACTCCTGGGTAAAGATGCAGATTCAGTCCTTCTCACTCAGGCATCAGGGTAGCAGAGTAGCAGTGTGGTAGGGTAGCAGTCCTTCTTGCAGAACAGCAGGTCAGTCGTCCTTCTGAGTTTTCCACAAATCCGGGTGTGTACTGAAGAGTTGTGTCTGAAAATTCACTATTTATCCTTGGTGCAAGCTTTGAAGTGGGAGAAGTTTCAATAGGTTTCCACTCCCAAAGGTGTTTAGAATGTCCTTCTTCTATGTCCTTAACCCAGCTTGTCTGGAGGCATAAAAGACTTTGTGTAGAAGGTGGCAGTTCTGCCCCTCTATCAAGTCAGAGATGTCCCATTAAGCCAACACCTATTCCCCCTTAGTCTCACTGTCTGTGAGCAATACACAAAGAAAGACTGTCAGCTACACCTCATCATGTGACCCAGGATTCAGGTACTAAATGGTTGGGACAAAAAAATGCCAACTTTCTAAAAGTGGACTTAAAATCCAAATTTACCAATAAAGAGGGGTTTCTATTACTATTCTTTAGAGACCAAACTCGACGTTCCTATTTGCTTCCAATTAAAAGTTATCAGTTATCAAATATTATCACTTATCAAATATAAAAAAGCAGCCCAATGTTATCCTATGGCAGGAGGCTGGCCTTGAAGTGGTGAAATTGGATATAGGGGGTTTTCACTAGCAGTACATGTAAAAGTCAAACGCACATATCCACCTTTTTAAATACACTGCACCCTGCCCAATGGGCTGCTTTAGACCTACCCTAGGGGTTGCTAGTATGTATTTAAAAGGAAGGTTAAGGCCAAGCAATAGGTTCATTTTGCTGGGTCTTAATGACAGTTTAAGACTAGACACACAGGCTGCTATGGCAGGTCTGAAACATGTTTAAGGAGCTACTTCAGTGGTTTGGTAGAATGAGTGCTGCAGGATCACTAAAAACATTTAACTTACAGGCCCTGAGTTCATGTAGTAGCACTTTACGAGGAACTTACACATATATTTAATGTGTCAATTGAGTGGAAGCCAATGATGCCATGTTTTAAGGATAGAACACAATTACTTTATCACTGGATAGCAGTGGTAACATGTGCAGAGCCTAAGGCCAGCAAAAACAAAGTCAACAAAAACAGGAGTATTGAAGGAAAAACGACACCAAGACACAGGTTCAACAATAACTTTATGTATTTGGACTAAGACTTTAATCAAGATGCACTTGCAGACCAGGAACCAATAGAGGTTTTTGGCAGAAGAGGTAATGTGTTCCCACCACTTCCTACTATTTAGATGGAATGCTTTAGCATTTTGGACCATCTGAAGTCATCTAAAAAATCAGGATAGATAGAATTTCTGTTGTCAAGGCAGAGCTGAATCAAGGCCATGACCCCAGTGGAGTGAAGTTTTGTGGTGATGTTTAAGAGATTTTCCCAGATGCTTAATGTCAGAAACGGGCACTGGCCAGTTAGGAAATGTGAAACACTAAGAGAGATTGGAGTCTATATAGATTCCGAAAGTTCTGAAAACTGGGACAGGAGAGCGTGCCATGAATTTGACCAGGTGATAGAGTTGCTGTGGATTTCTGAGGATCCAGTGATACGGAACTGTATTGGTGGAATTAGGTTTTAAAAGGCTTGAAGCAATCCAGCAATGGACAGTGATAAGAGTGGTATCTAAGGTATCTTTGGCATGGTCATCTAGGCCCTCAGAGTCTTAAGAGTTGGAATTAGTAAACAGAATGGGTGTGTTATTAGACTACACGAAGAGGCTGGAGTCCAAAGAGTTAGGCTGGAGAGCTAGAATTAGCACATACTTTTTAAAGATTAGAGGTGGGATAGTGGATCCCTGAGGAAACCTACAGGAGACTTTGAGAGGGGATGATTTTAAAGGAGAACGGATGATAGCTTAAAAGCTGTCTGTCAGGGATGACATTATGCATTTCTGTGGCAGGTCTTCAACAGTGATTATTTTCAGGTTGTCTTATAATAAATAATGGTCGATGATGTTAGAGGACACCAACAAGTCCACCAGAACAAGGGCGCCTATGCCACTCTGGTTGACAAATCTGTGCAAATTGCCAAAGACAGATCAAAGCACCTCCTCTGTACTGTGATCTGGTCTAAATCCAGCTTGCAGAGCGTGTAGGAGATTCTTGGTTTCAATGACATAAAGCAGTTGGGTGAAAAGTAGTCATTCCAATGTTTTCCCTAAGAAAGTTTACAATTGTAATTGAAAACCATTCTGTGCCACCTGAGCTGAGAGGTTGTGTAAAGCATTTGAAAGACCTTAACATAGATTTGGCAAGATCAAACTGCAACATCATATATAGCTCAAATTCACCATGTTGAAAGATTTGGCAACATCAAGGGTAAATTTTCATACACACTAATGTCAAGGGCACCCATCAGATCTTGCGAATGACCATGGAAATTTGCATTGGAGACAAAGCCCTTCTTGTTTTCATTTATTTCATTTAATAATACCATTTTCAACTATAAAGTTCAGATTTGATTTACGTTGAAACCTGTTAAACATATGTATTCAAGATGTAAATAGGTCAATATCTTTAAAAGAGATCACTTTGCTTTCCAGATGTTAGAATGAAAGTTATTTCCACTATGGACTAGTCAGTAAGTTTAGAAGTGTGTCCTGACTCTCCTAATGAGAGTGAGGACAATGGGTCCCCAGCTCTATGTTGGGTTATAAAAAGTAAATTAAGAAAACGTCTATAGCTAAGTTAATCAATGAGAAAACATTATTAAGCTAGGTGAACGATGGGTAGTTAGAAACCCACATGAAAAGGACTTATCACACAGATTAATAGAAAAATATTTTCATTTTATTAAGTAGATACTTTTTTTTGTAAAAATAGATGAAAAATTGTTTTTTTGTGTATATATTTATCTGGTATAGTTCATCTGCCGAGAACTCCGAGCCCAAAGGAACTTTTGGTTGCGCCCACTCTGGCTCCTACTAAATATCAGGACTTGCCATGAAGTACTAGATGCATGTATGAGGGGAGACTCACCGCAGTTGGCAGCGCGTTTTGTTAAGTTTATTACCGAAATTAATTCCCTAAAATTCCCCTCTGTCAAAGCTTGAATTCTTTTTCCCCCTGTGACATTCCTGCACTCTTTTTAATTTAATTAGCAACTTCTCTGTTTCTTAATTGATTTTTATAGTGCCTTCTTTTTAAAAAATGTCTAAACTTTTAATCTTTAAAGGCTATTCTTTCACTGTATATTGTGCAACGATTTTAATTAATTGTGCAAATAAAATTTACTCTCTCTTTACTGGTATAGTTCATCAATATTTATTTAGTTTTTCTTAATAAGTGTAATATAAACATTCAATTATTGATATTTTTAAAGATATTCTGGTATATAAATAACCAAAATGATAAAAAACATGACAGACACCAACATAGCATTAGACTAGAAATTGATGGAGGCAATGCGGTAGAATGAGAACTGCGCGCGTTTCGGCTTCTGAGCCTTCATCAGGTATTCATCTATTGCACTACAATTAGATAAAAATAAGTGACAGTCATTAATATACAGTGGGGAAATAGAATTATAAAATAAGTATTTACACCTAGACAAACACTCTCACTCAAAAAAAGACATATGAAAATGGCCACATATACTATGTACATTTTTAAGTAAACATGACATTCAACGATCTGCATGTTTTGCACATATAGTGCACAAATACGTCCAACCTAGAACAACAGATAGGAAGGTGAAGGATATGTACGCAAGGGATTGAAAGGGGAAGGCAAGCAGAGTATAAGCACTATTGTTTAGCGAAATAAAAGATGCAGATAATGGAAAAAAATCATGAATGAACTGAAAAGGGAATGTTAATGTTCATGTGGTTACATCCGACAGAATCACATTTTTAACATCTCAAAGTAAATACTTATAAATAATAATGCATAAACCAATATATTAAGTACACTTAAATAAAAAATATATACAAAATATTCCTATATTTTGCGTGTATGTTGGAGATACATATTTCGTTTCAGTATAAAAAAGATTGTATATGTGAAAGACAGTATATATAAGAAGTGGCTTCTTTATGATCAGCAGTGAACCTAATGGTAGCTAGAGAACGGACTTCATAGAATAGCTTGGTCCCAAGGTATTTCCAAATTGAGTCTATTAGGTGCAGTTTCTACCACGAAAATATAGCAAACTTCGCGTTTTTTTCTTATTTTATCTGAGCAGATCCCTGCTTTAGATATGATTTTCTCTAACACGAACCATCGTAAATCATCAGCTGAATGATGATGTTCAATGAAATTGGTTACCATGGGTGCAGCTAGTTTCTGAGTTCTGATAGCTGATCTATTCTCCGTTAGTCTCACATTCATTGTACGAGAGGTTTCTCCCACATAGGCTTTCTGGCATGGGGATAGGAGTAAATACACAATGTTTTTTGATTTACAGTTGGTAATCCCTTGCTGAATGAATATAACTTAGTGGTGTTGGTTGCTGATA
The DNA here is from genome assembly GCF_964261635.1 of Lissotriton helveticus. Classification (NCBI taxonomy): domain Eukaryota; kingdom Metazoa; phylum Chordata; class Amphibia; order Caudata; family Salamandridae; genus Lissotriton; species Lissotriton helveticus. The sequence goes on along the minus strand of NC_136057.1, from coordinate 2,116,341,744 downwards.
TAGATATTCACAATAGGTTTCTACATGGGATCCAAATGAAAAAGAAGATAGGGGTAATTACTTACCTATTGACGATAAAAAGTAGGAAAAACACCACAGGTGGACAATGTATATGTGGCCATTTTCATATGTCTTTTTTTGAGTGAGAGTGCTTGTCTAGGTGTAAATACTTATTTTATAATTCTATTTGCCCACTGTATATTAATGACTGTCACTTATTTGTATCTAATTGTAGTGCAATAGACGGTTACCTGATGAAGGCCCAGTTGCCGAAACACGCGCAGTTCTCATTCTACCGAATTGCCTCCATCAATTTCTAGTCTAATGCTATGTTGGTGTCTGTCATGTTTTTTATCATTTTGGTTATATATACACCAGAATATCTTTAAAAATATTAATGATTGAATGTTTATATTACACTTATTAAGAAAAACAAAAGAAATATTGATGAACTATACCAGATATATATATACACAAAAAAACAATTCTCTATCTATTTTTTCAAAAAAAGTATCTACTTAATAAAATGAAAATATTTTTCTATTAATCTGTGTGATAAGTCCTTTTCATGTGGGTTTCTAACTACCCATCGTTCACCTAGCTTAATCATGTTTTCTCATTGATTAACTTAGCTATAGACCTTTTCTTAACTTAATTTATCTCCCTATGTATAGCAAGTTCATTGATATGTAGGGGTCCCCTATTTTCAAAACGGGTTATAAAAAGTAGTCATAAACAAGGTGCACTGGCCGCTCAGACCATGGTGCTCCGGTGCCATTTCACCAGCTACACTACAGACAGCTATGTGCTTGGGCCTCTCAATCATATCTCTGATATGCAAAGCCATTCTGCATGGCTTTGCATGGCCTCATAGATATGCAGTAAGGCAAAGAAGCACAAGTCGCTGCTTTGCCTTATTCTTTGTCAAGGAAGCATTCCATGGGCTTTGCGTTGAGTTTTTTCTGGCAACAAACATGGATTTTGATGCTCCCTAAGATTTACAAAATTATGTAAACCTTGGGCAGCGCCAAAACCTTATGCCTCCCCCGAGCAGGCGTAATGAAGAGAAAAGTTTTAATTTCTCCTTGTTTTTTCCTATTTCCATGTGTACTTCATTCTGTAGCACACATATAATGAGGAAAATGCCTCTAGATTGTTTTTGTGCAGGAAGTTGTGCCTTCCTGCACAAACACAATCCTGACAACAACAACGCAGACACCCTTGCACCATGGTTCTAGTGTGCCTGCGTTAGCACTAGGCACCAAATTGTGCACCAGCTGAAAGTACAGGAATGGACTGTATTCCATAAATACAGTGTATTCCTGCCATTTCAAATTGGCTTAGGGCAGTGGATCAAAAAGACTTATGGCACTGCTCTACGCCAATGTTTTGTAAATGAGGCTCATAGTGCCTTCTGGAAAAGGATATAGCGCAATGTATTAGACCATTCTGAGCATCTAGGCTGTTTCTGTAGTTTTGATTATGGTGTTTTATTTAATTAAGGTTACTACGATAATTCAATATTAAAAGACTAGTTAGATGTTTATACATGTATATCATTGTATCATCAGTGTAAAAGTTAATGGAAGCTATCACTCTGTCTCACGTGTCTCACGACAAGAAATAACAATCTACTCATAACATAAATATGTTACGCAGCAGCAATTTCAAAATGGTTTTCAGAGGTAAAGCTAAATTTGCTCTACCTTCGCTGTGCATTATAAATGATGGTTTGGGGGCACGTTAATGAGGCACATAAAATCATAAATATATTGCAATGAATTTCCGGAGGAAAGTACAAAACAGGATAGACTAAAAAATCACCTCAGGCAAATTTAAGGGCAATTTAACTTTTGACCTATAACTTTACTTCTTCCCGGTAAATGATTTATTGAATAGAAAACTTCAATACACTGTCCCAAAAAGCTTCATGCTTAACTATTTATGACAAAAGAGCCATCCATTTGTAAGCTGACTTCATTTTATCTGAGATGGTCCCAAAATGGTGCACCTTACAAGCCTCTAAATGCCTTTCTCCATAGATGTCACCTTTAATGAAGGCGTCGTTACTTCCTAATCTTGTCAAAAGTAGTAATATAATTAAACTCCTAACATGTCATACAAAAACATTCCTTCGAGATTTCGGTATCTCAGTGGCTTGATAATCTGGGACAGCAGGGGAGCCAATGGGCTTGCTCCTTTGGGAGAGTTTATTGAGAGCTCAGCCGTCATGCCATGCTTATTATTTATCTGTCACGGGGGTTGCCGATGGCGCACCTAAAGGCTTCTCACTCAATCACCCAAAAAAGTATACATGCACGCGCGCACACACACACGATGCTTGGAAAATAGTACTATGTTAATTATTTGCTTTAAATATCAATAATGTTGAGTAATTTACTCCATTCAAATACGCTGTCTTTCTGGGATTATTTGAATATAGGACTACTTGCTGTGCGGTTTACAATTAAAATGCAAGTTAAATAATGTATGTCATGATTGATGGAATCTTTGCTGACTAGTACTATAGAACGCTTTCTGCACCAGGTGACTCCATTTTTTGCAGGTGACACGGTACATATCACAATAGGCGCCTTCCATAATTATCGAGTGACTAGCTCCAGCTATATCGGAAATAAAAACAGCTGTAGTGTAGCACAACACCCATGAGCAGCAGAGCAGTTTTTATTATCATTAACAGACACTTTTTCCTACTGGTCCCGCCGTTACGTTTTCACTGCCAAATGTTGGTCTGGGGGCCCTATTGTAGGAATGTAGTGAAACACTGCCTTGGTAAATGATTGGTTCCACTGTATACCACCTGCTTCTTTCTAGTGAATTTGTGGCGCAGTACAAGGTGTGTGGTATGGCTTCAAGTTTCCTGTTGAAATACCGCCCTCAATTATGATAGGTTTTAGTAGGAGCTGAATTGCACTCGATGAAACAAATGCGCTTTCACTCACATTCCACAAGCAAGGGGAGATTATGCACCGAAAGGGCAGTGGAATTCAAGAAAAACATGCATCACATGGCCTAGTAATTCCCGAAATGCATGAGATTCCCCATTCCATGCCTCAGACTTGTCATCGCCTGCTGCCGAAGTGGAATAAAGGGTAGTAACACTAATGCCACACCCGGTCTAACTTGGTATCTGTACCGGGCACTTTAGACTCAAAGTACTACTACATCATCCATACAGTGCAATACCAAGAGAAGTTTGTGTTTGCAACACAAAGGTATACTCAACTCTTTTTTTTTTTTTTTGAGACCAACGGTCCCAGACTTTATTTAATTTCACAAATCAAAACGTAAAACAAGCCAGTAGATCTTACAATGTCATATAAACGACAATCATTACCCAGTCGGTAACATTTTCGACATTTCGGTCGCATATAGGTGAAAATAAACAGTAGCCAGGGAAGATGCTTTAATCCGTAATTCTCAGTCTCAGGAGAAATCTTAGGTTGCAGTGCCTGCAGCGTATGTCACTGCAGAAGGGCCAAAGTGTTCATGATAGTCAACAGCAGTTGTTCCAGGCTGTGTTCCCTGGGTGGCACGGACGATGTCAGAGACAGGAATCACATCCCACATTACCATATGGGATACAGGGCTATAGACGCATGATCATGGCAATATTGAATAAACATTGAAGAAAAGTGAAATGGAACGGGAGAAATCAACATCATCATGAGCGCAGCAGAAACAATGCCAACTGCCAATCAAGAAAATAAAGGAGAAAAATAAATAAATAAATAAATAATAGGGAAATAACGAAAGTAGGAGGGGAAACACATCAACAACAATCGGACTAGTGTTTGCGTGTACAGCAGTGTATCGGTGACACTAATGTTTTATGTAACGCTGTATGTGGACAGTGTGGGGACGGGAATGGTCGTGGATTGAGGATCGCTGCGGCCATATGGCGGTAGGGGGAATAATAGCAAACAGACTTTGTCGGGCGTTGCCCCAGCGGCCGGGGGGGGGAGGGGGAGAGGCATTTCGGGGCGGGGGGAAGGGGGGGAAACAACAGGGGGGGAGGGGTCTGACTCCGGAAATGTAAGGGTGACGGGTCTATCACCGCTCCACAACTAAGCGTTCATGTGATACCAGCCTGGATACAAGCCTGATGGTATGTAGTCAGAGTAGTGTCCCACCCCTGGGCAATTGGGTACATTCGAAGTCCCGCCGTCTCCTCTCTGTGTAATGTCATGCTCTCTGCGCTAGCCCAGTTGGCGAATGAGCGACGCCAGTCCACCGGTCGCGGGGGGGCATTATTCTTCCAGCGTTTCGTGATGAGCCGCTTGGCTGTTATGAGCCCCAGGTCCCAGAAGCGTGCCTGCAGTTTGGTCTGCTTGGTCCTCTTGTAGAGCCCCAGTAGGCATGCCTCCCACGTCTTAGGAAGAGTGTCGCCCGTGGCTGCCGCTAATGTGTCAGTGACCGCCGACCAGTACATGGTAAGGTGAGGGCAACTCCAGAGTGCGTGTAGCAGATCCGAGTTCAGAAGTCCGCACCTGGGGCACGCTGAAGAGGCAAGGCCGAAGTAGCGATTTAGTTTGTCCGGGGACAAGTACGCGCGGTGTATTATGTAATATTGGATGATCTTAAATCTCGCATTACGAGGAATGTTCCTTGCGCTAGCCAGCACTGCGGCCCATTTTTTGTCCGACCATTCACTACCCCAGTCGGCCGTCCACTTCTCTCGCAGTCGGTGGGAGGAGAACTGGGTATGATGGTGCAGCGCCTGCGCCAGCCAGTGCACTAGATGGGAACCATCGCCCATCACGTGCAGGTACTGTATTAACAGATGTGTGGTCGGTTCCTGAGTCAGATCTCCCCACGTCCCCGCCAGTACTCGGAGAAGCTTAGCGTGTGCCAGGAACTGTCCCGCCGGTAGACCTGTGTCGGCGGTCAAAGTCTCGAAGGACAGTAGCTCCCCATCACTATATAAGTCACCTAGACTGTCCAAGTCCGCCGCAGTCCAACTGCGTAGCACGGATGAGGACATCACGCCACTCCCCCAGGGGGTCCCCAGCAGCGGCAGGTTCGGGGCATATGGCACCGTGCCTTTAGTAAGTCTGAGGCTTCGCACAAAGCACTGTCTTGCGACAGCTAAGTAGAGCTGGTCGGGAGGCCGGCCCCGCGTCAGGGGGTGGAAGAGCGTTAGCACCTGAGTCAGGGTCAGGGTAGTGTCTTCCGTGGCCGTGTCCATCAGGTTCCTGCCACTAAGCCAATAGGCAACCCACTGCAGTTGAGCCGCTAGGTAATATAGTTCCTGATTGGGAACCGCCAGGCCTCCAGATTCCGTAGCCGCGTAGAGGGTCCTCAATGCCACCCGGGGGCGCCCTTTATTCCAAATCAGGCGCCTGGTGAGGGCTTCCAGTCCCTTGAATATACGCGTCGGCACATACACCGGAAGGTTAGCATAAAAGTAGAGGAGCCTGGGGAGCATTATCATCTTTGTCAACGCTACTCGAGCCGGCACATTCAGTGGGAGGGAGTTCCAGAACGTGACCTGGGCCGACAACGAGGAGATGGCTCTCACGAGGTTGCCCTCTAGGAGATCAACGGGGTCCCGATATACGAGGATCCCTAAGTACCGGAAGACCATCGGGAGCCACCGAAGCTCCTCGCCCATCATTCGCACTGCACATTGCGGCATAGTTTCACTGAACGCATAGACCCCTGATTTTGACCAGTTGACACAAGGCCCGACATATCCCCGAACACCCGAAAGATGTCTGTGAGTGCCGCAGGTATGCAGGTGAGGTCCCTGTTATATAACAGCAGGTCATCGGCATATAGAGACACCGAGTGTGTCCCATCCGCCAGTGGGATGCCCCAGGTGGCTCCGGAGGTCCGGAGCAGCGCTGCCAACGGCTCCATCACGAGCGCGAATATCAGGGGAGAGAGGGGACATCCCTGTCTGGTGCCTCTCCCAATCCTTATTCTGTCGGAAAATAGCCGCCCGGTCCGGACTCGCACCTCGGGCGCTTGGTACAGGAGCCCCACCATCTGGATATAGGCGTCGCCCAGCTCATACTTTTCGAGCACCCGGAGCAGAAAGGGCCACTCCACTGAATCAAACGCCTTTTCCAGATCGAGTATTATACACCCTGAGCATGGCCAGGTGGAGATCGCATAGCGTTGGACTCTAAAGAAGCGACGTATGTTGTAAGACGTGCTGCGAGTGGGCACAAAGCCGTTCTGGTCAGAGTGCACCAGTGTGGGAACTAGGGGCACAAGCCTCTGAGCCAATGTCGCTGCCAAGATCTTGTAGTCTGTATTAAGGAGCGCTAACGGTCTGTACGATCCCAGCTCGCACGCTTCCCTGCCTGGTTTCAGCAGGGAGATCACATTGGCCTCGTTCAGAGACGCCGGAAGTTCAGCTTCTTCAAATGCCGCCTTGTACACTCGTAACAGTTCCGGTATTAATAACAAGGAATAGGCCTTGTAAAACTCGGCCGGGAGCCCGTCCGGGCCCGGCGCCTTGCCATTAGAGAGGGAAATAATCACCTCCCGTAGCTCCTCACTAGTAAGAACCACTCCCAACTCCGCCTGTTGGGCGCGAGTGGCCGCAGGTAGCTGCAGTGTCGCTAGGTAGTCTTCAATTTCCACCTCAGTGGCTCTCAGTCGTGAGCTGTACAAGGACCTGTAATGTGCTGTGAACGCCTCATGTATCAGCATTTGGGTGAAGACTTCAGCGCCCTGAGTCGTACGGATCGACAGCACCGACGCCGATTGTGTATCCTGACGTATCAGCCACGATAGGAGTCTGCCTGGCTTGTCACCCGTGTTGTGGGTGCGTGCAGAGTGTGCCGCAAAATTAAGGTTTTTCAGCCTCTCCATCAAAAGGGCGTGATCTGCCCTGGCTGTAATCAACTGGGAGTCATCGCCCTCCACCGCTTCCCGCTCTTTGTCTAGTAAAGTCGCCTCCGCTGTCATCAGATCCCGTTCCACCTGTCCCCGCAGGCCTGCCTGCACACCGAGACAGCTCCCTCGGGTCACTGTCTTAAAGGCGTCCCACTCAATTTTCGGGGACGAGGCAGAGTCGCCATTGTCCTCAAAGTATTGTATTATCCTCCTGGACAACCCCGTCCCGGAATGGCGTATCGAGTAAGAGATCCGGCTGCAGGCGCCACGTGGGCACAGGCGGGCGTGGGCGCCTCCACCCGTAATCCAAAGTGTGTGGGTTGTGATCAGAGTGTGTCCACCCCAGGTAATCTGTTTCCGTCACGTGAGGAATCAAGTCACGGGACATCATATACCTGTCTAATCTGACGTGCAATGAGTGGGCCCCAGAGAAGTAGGAGTATACCCGGGCGTTAGGGTTCCTGACTCGCCAAGCATCCTGCAGGTTCCACTGTGACGCCCAATCAATAAGGGCCCTGGAGGTTGCTTGGGCTGGGGCGACAACCGCCGGAGGAGACGAGCGATCGAGGGAGACATCTAGTACGCTGTTATAATCGCCACCCAATAATAGAGGCACGTCAGAACAAGGTGCAATCACCGTCGACAGTCTCGCCAGGAACCTCCCCTGTTCGACATTTGGCGCGTAAATGGAGGCTATAACTATCTGTTGCCCATCCAGTCTGCCCTGTATGAATACATAACGCCCCTCTGCGTCAATGTTGCTATGTGTCAGTGCAAATGGAACCCCCGGCCGTACTCAAATCAGGGTCCCGCGCGCAAACGCTGAGAAGCCTGTGGCATATACCTGCCCCCTCCATCTACGGCGAAGTGTGGCGACCTCCGCGGCTGCCAGGTGGGTCTCCTGCAACAATGCGATCTGTACTTGATGTCTTCTAAGATAGGAGTACACTTGATATCGACGTGAGGGTGTGTGCATGCCCCTGACATTCCAGGTACAAAATTTAACCGTAGTCATCACAGTTTCCACATCTCCCAATTACCCTCACACCCCCCCCACTCCCCAGCCCGCCCCGGCCACACAAGCACAACAGCAGAAGCCAATGACCAGGATTTCAGCCCGCCACCCCACACAGATACAGGGACATAAACCTTGACATGTCAGTGTCAACACTAGTCTCAAAAAGAATACTAACAGAACCATAATGCCAAAAGGGCAACAACGAAACGTGTCGTCGCCCAAACGCTCAAATGAGCTCAATTAATCCGTGAGTTCAATGGGGGGGGGTGACAGAGTATGTAAAACAAGCAGTGTACGATAGTTCACCAGGCTAAGAGAGCTGTGGTGTCTCCCCTCCACGGGCTGCGAGCCAAAAGCCATCAGAAGTCAATGTCAGTGTTCACATCCTGGGCCAAAGGGCCCACCGTCCCAGAACCTGGACACATGGCTCCGGAGGCCCCCACTTTCACCCCCCGAGGGACACTCACCTCCAGGGGTCCGGCCACCCCTTAAACACTGTGTCTCTGAAGTACCGCAGATAGTGTAACTCCGACCCCCCTTCTGGCAGCGGGAGTAGCTCAGGGTTCACCAGGGTAGGGAGGCGGGGGCAGGGCACGGGCCCCGAGGACAGTGCCGATAGTACTGTCTGAGGTCTTCAGAAGCCCCGGTGGGCTCTCCAAGTGGGCCTTCCAATGTGGTTCACTGCCTCCTACGAGGCGCCATCCGCTGCGTTCCGTCCAAGAACAGAGTGAGGGAGCTCACTACGCTATCAGGTCCGCTGTTTGGGGTGTGACATCCGGTAGGCCCTCCGTTACCTGTTCATCCGGCAATCCGTATAAGTATTCGTCATCCACGCTCCCACTTGATCTGGGACTGGCGTTGGAGATCAGGATAGGCGACTGTGATCCACTGAGCTCGGCTGCCATCCGGAGGGAGTCTTGCTGTGCGCTTTGTATTTGTTCTGGTGTGGGGCCTATCTCTTTGTCCGCTGTGGACGACCTGGCCAGCGAGGGGCGCCGGTGCCTCCGTCTGCGGGCGCCGCGGTTCCTGCGCTGCTCTGGCGGTGCGGTCCCACAACCCGTATCGACTCCAGAGTCTAGCCAGGCCTCAGCTGCCTCAGGAGTGTCAAAGAAGTGTGTCTTATCTTGTGCTACCACCCGGAGGCGTGCCGGAAAGAGTAACAAGTACTTGAGAGCCAAACGCCTGAGTCTCTGCTTCACTGCCATGAACGAGTGGCGCTGCCGCTGGACTTGTACCGTGTAGTCGGGGAAGAACATCACCTTTGCATTGTCCACTTTAATGTCTGACAGTTTCCTGGTTTCGCGCAGGATGGTGTCCCGGTCGCGGTAGTTCAGCACCCGCATAAGCATAGGTCTGGGGTTGGAGCCCTCCGGGGGTGGACGGGATGGCACCCGGTGCGCCCTCTCCACTACAAAGTGTGGTGACAGCGTGCCCTCCGGTAACAGTTCGCGTAGCCAGTCCTCCATATGTTCCGCCGCTTCCCTCCGCTCCCAGCGTTCCGGCAGGCCCACTATGCGTATATTGTTCCTCCGGGCACGCCCTTCCGCATCCTCCGCCCTGTCCTCGAGAAACTCCACTCGATTGAGGAGGTCACGTATGTGCTTATCCGTCTGTACCAACTGGGGCAAGGCCTCCGCCATAGTCTGTTCCAGGACCGAAGTTCGTTCGGATAGTTTCTTGTGGTCCGCCCTGAGGTGCGTCAAGTCCACTGCCACCTTGTCTATCTTGGTCTCCAGGGAAGTACGGGTCAACTGCATGGACTCTTCCAATCGCTCCATGGCCGCCAGCATGGTGTCCAGTTTGGAGGCTGTCTGGTCAGCCTCGGGGTTCTTCGCCATCTTCCCCTTGTTTTGCGCCCCTCCGGTTCCGGTCCTCGCTCTAGTCCCTCCTGACATGGGACTGGTCAGCACTGCAAGGCGGCCGGGACGGCAGGCCCCTACAACCAGCACTGCAGGGTCTTGGGCGTGTTGGTCACGGGGTCCGGCACTCCGCGTCGCCCACTCCGGACGTTGTATAACTGGTGAGGAGACCGCAATCTCGCCAGGGCACCCGGGATCCCGCTCAGCGACACCGCCCAGGGAGGGTACAAAGGTTGCGCCGCAGTTGGTGTAGGAGCGCCTGTGCTCTACTGGATGTCGCTTCAAATGGCGCAACGGTGGCTCACCTCCCGGTAGGCCGCGTGTAGACTAGTCAATCCAGGCCACACGGCCGCTCCAGCTGCCCTTGTTCCTCCGGGTTCGGGAGGATCAATCCGTCCGGGTGGCACAGGACAACACCAATGGCGGTGTAGGGCGTCGTGTCCCTCGGCGTGGGATGGATCACGGGGCGCTACGCGTGATATTCACAGGATCCGCACCTGCGTAGTCGAGTTCAGCACCCTTGGTGTGCACTGCGCCACTATAAGTACGGCGGAATCGCCTTCCAGCAGGGCTTCACAGGTGTGGCTGTGGCTGCTGCTAAGTGTGGGCCGGATCCCCGGACTCGGGCCAGGCCCGACGCTGGCTGGAAACCACCCCAGGGTAGAGAGAGGACAGGGGCCCAGTTCGCTCGAGGGCGCCGCCTCCACCGTCTTTGGCAAGGGCTCTCGGGCAGCAGGGTCACTGGTGGCCCCAATCGGTGCGGTGCGGTGCGGTCCTTTCCTGCGCACCGTGTGGCCCAGCGGGGTGTCCCTGGCACAGCCGACTATGTGGGCTGATGCTCCGGACCCGAGTGGCCGAGGATGTCAACTCCGTCACTAAATGTAGGGGCTCCCGGGCAGTGGGGTCGCTTGAGGCACCAGACGCTGCGGTGCGGTCCTGTCCCCCACCCCGTGCTGCTCGGGGGTGGGTGTGCGCGGTGCGGCCTACCTCGAAGGGCCGGATCCCCGGGCTCGAGTAGCCGGTGCTGCCGGCCGGAAGCGGGCCCCGGCCGTGTAACTGCCGGGGCTCCCGCCGGCCGGAGGGTCCGTGTCACCAATCTCCCCAAAAGTCTCTCAGGCGGCGGATCTGGCTCCCGGGCACACTCGGTGCGAGCGTGGGCCGGCTACAGTGAAAAATGCCGAAGAAATGGCCCGTGGTAGGGGAGCTTCACTCGGAGCTCAGCCCGGGCACGTCCGTCTACATCGCGTGCTAAGCCACGCCCCCCAAGGTATACTCAACTCATGAAGTGATTTTACCTACTTTTTTAATGTTGGAGTTACATTGAAGCCTAACGCTAAAATACAGCGGACACAAGTTACAAAGATAAATGTAGGGGCGACAGATTCCATAATAGATATTCGCCTGTGCCTAGAAGTAAATCTCAAAGTAAATACAGTTCAGCCCTGCCATGACAGTGAAAATAAATGTAACCCTACAGCACGTCTTGTTTAGAGCGACTGTACTGATAAACACATATTCACATATTTATTTCTACACTACAAAGATGAAGCTTATTGCTGCAGGCCAGCAAAATTGATATAAGAAACACTTTGCTTACTGCTTCATAGATTGCATGTAGCAAATACTTTGCACAGGAAAACATCTCCCCCAACGGTCCGGATGCCTCTTTAATAGGAGTGTATATCACTGCACAAATGTAACACCTTGTGTCCGGATTTTGGTAAATGATCTTTAATTAAAACAAATGAACATAAAAAAATGCCATGGCAATAATCATATATGCATATAGATATGCAAACTAGAAATCCATGCAATTTACTGCCATTGTTGAAGGAGTGGGGGGACACCATGACACACTCAAAGCTTTGCCTCTCTTGAGTCATGGCCCCTCCCCACACTGAAAAATGGTTATAAATAGCAATTTACACTCTGAACATCTGCATATATACTGTTTATGCCATAAATGTAATGGGCATGCGAGTGTTTGTGTAGATGTGTGAGTGGGTGTATGGCAGATAGTATGGAGGTGTGAGTGGGTGTTTATGTGGTTTGGTAGATGATGTCATCAGTGGTGTCAGTTGAGATTTCATCAGTGATGTCATCCGTTTTTTACAGGTGAAATCTGAGCCTAACTATAATGTAAGGGACATTATTGTTAGAAAATAGTATAAAGCAACCCTTAGAAATTTGCTTAAAAAACACAACAGTTACATTGATGTTGCAGTTAGGTTCAGTTTTCACTCATGCAAAACTCATGAAATTCAGCAGTTATGTTTACCTGAGTTAACTGTAACTTATGCCCCTGCAATGCACTGCTTATGACCTCGCATATTACATCACTCATGACATGGTCGATGACATCATTCATGACATCAGTGATGACATCTCAAATGACATCACAGATTACATCACTGGTGACATCATCCAGTGATTGTCAGTGTTTTCTAAAGGTTTTTGTCTGTTAAACGTATATACTAAGGCACTACTCAAGTTAAATTATTATACTTACTACTAACATGTGATTCCTTTTTTAACATAGTTACTCTGAGTCGATGTGTGACTGTGTGTATCTTTTAGTGTGTGGGTGTCTGAGAGAATATACAGGTGTAGGTGGCTGTAAAAGTAGGTTTCTGAGTAGTTGTGTGGGTGACGTAGTGGCTTTGTGAATGGCTGTATTGATGAGTGAGTGAGTGTGTCAGTTGCTGTATGGCTGGGTGAGTAACTAGCTGTGTGAGTGGCTGTATGGGTGGGTGTGTCAGTGACTGTATGGGTGTCTGAATGGCTGTATGAGTGAATGACTGGGTGTGCAAGTGGCTGTATGGGCATGTAAGTGGCTGTTTGAGTGAGTGTTTGGTTAAGTGGTGGTATGGATGTGTGCATGGGTATGTAAGTGGTTGTGTGAGTGAGTGTGTGAGTGGTTGTATGGGTGAGGGAGTGGCTCTGGTGAGAGGCTGTATGGGTGAGTGAGTAGGTGTGGGAGTGGTTGTGTCAGTGAATCCCTGGGTGTATCAGTAGCTATTTGGGTGAGTGAGCAGTTGTATAAGTGGCTGTATGGGTGAATCCATGGGTGTATCAGTAGCTGTTTGGGTGAGTGAGCAGTTGAATGAGTGGCTGTATGGGTGAGTGACTGATTTTATGATCAAGCTCTATGAGTGAGTGAGTGGGTATGTGAGCGGCACCATGGATAGGTGAGTGGTTGTATAAGTACTTGTATGGGAACAGATATGTGAGTGGTTGTATGGGTGTGTGAGTGGGAGTATGAGAGGTTGTATGGGGGTCTGAGTGGGTGTGTGAGTGGTTCTGTGGATGATGTCATCAGTGAAGTCATTTGAGATGTCATCAATGATGTAATCACTGACCATGTCATAAGTGATATAATATGTGAGGTCATCATGAGCAGTGCACTTTGGGGGTGTAAGGTATGGTTAGCACACATAACTATGCTAACTATTCACTGGTTTTGTATGAGTGAAATCTGAGCCTAACTATAACATCCTTGTAAACTTAGTTTTTTTACGGAATTTCTAAGGTTTCCTAACTATAATGTCCCTGTAATCTTTGTTTTTTGCTGTAAATTTCTAAGGGTTTCTTAAAGTCTAATACCTAACCATACCATCCCTGCAACGTTTGGTTTTCGAAGTGGATTTGTAAATTTTTCCCTTTTTTATTTCCTAACTGTAACCACTAACCTTTGAAACTGAGTGTGTGACTGAGTGCATGAGTGGCTCAGTGGGTGTATGAGTGTCTGAGTAAGTTTGTACGTTGGTGGGAGAAAGTATGGGGATGTAAGTGGGTATATGAGCATCTGAGTGGGTCTGTGAGTGGGTGTTTGAGTCTCTGAGAGTGACTGTTAGTCAGTGCAAGAGTCTCTGAGTAGATCTGTGAGCTGGTGCATGAGTGAATGGGTCTGTCACTGGCTGTAAGAGTGTTTGAGTTATTCTGTGAGTGGGTGCATGAGTGCCTGAGTGGGTTCTGCAAATTTTCTGTAGACCTGGGCAAGTTCATGGAGTTTCACTCTGCGGAATTCAGCGGAGTTACCGAAAATCTCTGCCAAAAACCGCTGAGTTCTGTGAGCGGACAGAGTTTTGCTTGGCCATCCCGAATGAAGTCCAGTTGGTTGCTGAGGGTCTTTGGGGGGCAAAAACCTCTATTGTTACCACTAGTAAGTCCCCCACAACGGGTTTAATGAGACACCATTTGAGGCCTTGCCCCTTTCTCAATCACTCTGCAAACATGCCTCCTGGCGCACTACTGGTTGAAGGATAAAGTCCCCTTGGCTGATGAGGGTCATTGGGGGCAAGAACCCCTATTGTTGCCAACAGATAGTCCCACATAGCAGGATTGCTGAGACCTGGTTGGAGGCCCCACCATCTTTCTCAAACACACTGCAAACGCTCCTCCTAGTGTACTATGGGTTGAGGGATAAAGTCCCCTTGGCTGCTGAGGGTCGCTGGGGGCCAATAATTCCTATTGTTGCCACAAGTAAGTCCCCCACAGTGGGATTGCTAAGACCTCATCAAAGGCCTCACCCCCTTTCTCCACCACACTTCTCAGTGGCATACTGTCACACTACTGGTTGGAGGATGAAGTCCCCTTGGATGCTGAGGGTTGTAGGAGGCCAAGAACCCCTACTGTTTCCACAAGCAAGTCCCCCACAGTGGGATTGATGAGACCTTATTGGAGGCCTGCCCCCTTTCTCAACCACTCTGCAAACAAACCTCCTGGCGCACTACAGGTTGGGGGATGAAGTCCCCTTGGCTGATGAGGGTCATTGGGGGCCAAGAACCCCTATTGTTGCCACCAGTTAGTTCTACACAGTACAATTGCTGACACCTACTTGGAAGCTCTACCCCTTTCTAAACCACTCTTTAAACGCTCCTCCTAGTGTACTATAGGTTGGGGGATAAAGTCCCCTTAGCTGCTGGGGGTCGTTGGGGGCCAAGAACCCTTATAGTTACCCCTAGTAAATTCAACACAGTGGGATTAATGAGACATTCTCTGAGGCCCCACCCATTTTTCAACCACTCTGAAAACATGCCTCCTGCCACACTACTGGTTGGGGGATGAAGTACCCTTGGCCGCTGAAGGTTGTCAGGGGCCAAGAACCCCAAATGTTTCCACAAGTAAGTTCCCCCCACAGTGGGATTGATAAAACCTTGTTGGAGCGCCCACCCCCTTTCTCAACCACTCTGCAAACGAACCTCCTGGCACACTACTGGTTGGGGGATGAAGTCCCCTTGGCTGATGAGGGTCATTGGGGGCCAAGAATCCCCATTGTTGCACAAGTAAGTCTGCCACAGTGGGATTGCTGAGACCTAATCGGAATCCTCACACCCTTTCTTAACCACTCTGCTAAGATGCCTCCTGGGACACTATTGGTTGGGGGATGAAGTTCCCTTGTCTGCTGAGAGTCATCAGGGGCCAAGAACACCGATTCTTTCCTCAAGTAAGTCCCCCACAGTGGGATTGCTGAGACCTTGTCAGAGGCCCGCCCCTTTTTCAACCACTATGCAAACGCACCCCCGGGCACACTACTGGTTGAAGGATGAAGTCTAGGGGTGAGCGTGCTGGTAAACTCTGCACCATTGGCAGTTGGCAGAGTTTTTACCGAGCTCCGCATTTGACCATCTGACCATTATTTTGCTTTTTTCTGCTTGTTGCTGATCATTATTTTTCCTTGTTCTGTTTTTTTTGTCCTGTATTTTGCCTTTTTATGCTTGTTTCTTACATTTATTTTGCCTCCTCCTGCTCATTTTGACCTTTAGCTAGCTTTTTTTGTGATGCTTTTGACCTTTATTTTGCCTTTTGCTGCTCGTTTCTGTCCTTTATTTTACCTCTTTGTGGTAGTTTCTGACCTTTATTTTGCCTCTTTCTGCTCATTTCTGATCTCTATTTTGTCCCTTTCTGCTTGTTTCTGAACTTTATTCTGCCTTTTGCTGCTCGTTTCTGACCTCTATTCTGCCTCTGTCTGCTCTTTTCTTACCTTTATCATGCTGCTTTCTGCTCGTTGCAGACCTTTATTCTGCCTCTTTCTGCTTGTTTCTCACACTTATTTTGCCTCTTTCTGCTCGTTTCCCACCTTTATTTTGCAGAGTCCCTTGATGGCTCCCAACACTTCCCGGTTGAAGTGTTTTGGCAGCCAATCAGATGCCACCGTGAGACATTTGCATAGGCTTTGCCCAGATATCCTTACTTGATTTTCCTTTAATTTCTCAACAACTACTGAATGGATTTAAACCGAATAACTGAAATCGTGATCTGTGAACCAAAATCTGGCATCCTTTCAAATTTGGTGTAATTCCGTCTAGCGGTTCGGGCTGTAGTCATGTTCAAAGCTCCAATGGAAATTAACATGGGAAATCACATTCCAGCCCCCACCCCCTTTTTACATGCCCTCATGCACAACAAGACTCACAATGTCACTTTTTTATGACAATGTTGTGAGGATTCATCAAATGGTGCCAAAGATATAGGTAAGTCAAAAAATGCTTTTTCTATAGAAACATGCTCCTAACTATAACTACCTACTGGCAAACACCAGTAGGTAATGTATGCTGTGCACCACTGGCATTGAGGTGCACACTGGTTGGATGGAATTAAGCAGGTTTCTCATACAGGGAAAAATGTTAAGAAAAGAAAAAATTCCTTTTCAATAGAAACTTTAACCTAACTAAGCTAAACATATCTATCGAGGTAAAGGGTCATAACTGGTAAATTTGTTTGTCTTTTATTACCCAAAATGTTACATTTTATCTGACATATTGACCTACCTATAATGTCACTTTGTCCTTTGATTTTTTCCTAGTGAATTTTTAGAGTTTCTTTCACGTAAAATAAGATCTTATTACATACCGAACCCCTAATAGGCAGCCAAATCTTCAGTCATGCACAACGTGAAGTTGGTTGTTGGGTCTGGCCTGAAGAATAATTAATTGTACTGGTCCCCCTGGAGTTCATCTGGACTTTTTCAAGTCTTTATGTAACTATAACTTTTGCCCTCACCATGTTTATGTCATGAGCTATGTAATATGTGAGGGTACAAACAATGTATGATGAGGGCATGATTTGTAATTACTTTGAACCACAAGTTATATTTACCTGAGATAACTATAACTGGTGAATTTCAGTGGCTTTGCTATGTAACCGACATTTTTGTAACGTCCCTTTAACCTTTGGATTTTTTTCTGAGAATTTCCAAGATTTTTTCTTCGTGTAAAGTATGATATTCTTAAAATTGTTAACCATAACGTCACTTTAACCTTTGTTTTTCCAGTGAATTTCTATCGTTTTTTAATGAAAACTAAGATGTTTATCCTTGTGTGTGCCACCACAGGCATCATTGTGCGTGCCTTGGTGTAGGCAAGCCAGCCAGGCCCTATACTAAACACTCCGTGGAGTGCCTTTTTGTCTTTTGATGCATCGCGGAGCCATCGTGATTCTCCAGGGGTCCATGCTGGGATCATAGTGGATATGCAGCTCCACAAAATACAACATATTTTTTTACCCTCACCCGCAAACTCCAGAACATCCAGAACGCCAGTGCTAGACTAGTCCTCAACCTGCTGCACCACTGCCACATCAGCCAACACCTACGGACTCTACACTGGGTCTGTGTCGAGGAGAGAATCACCTTCAAGCTTCTCACCCACGTGCCAACCTGAACCACCGCCTCTCAATCCACGCTCCTCAGTGTTCTCTCCACTCGGCCCAGCTCTTCCTCACGATGGTACCTCGCATCAAGAAAACCAGAGCAGGAGGACGCTTCTTCTCCCTCCTTGCTGCCAAGGCTTGGAACTCCCTCCCTCTATGTTTCCGACAATATCCATCACTTCCTAAGTTCCTAAAGGACCTCAAGACATGACTCTTCAATGGAACTCCATGACTTCTTCCGGAACTGAGGTTGGTCTTCCGTATATTAGAGATGTGGTTAAAATGGCACCACTCCTACTATGGGTATAAATCTGGAGTTCCCCATTTACTAATTTCTCCCGCCTGGTTTCAGCTGATTGTATTATTTAGATCATGTAAATAATACTGTTTGGCTAGCATACATCAGAAAATCCTAAATTCACACTTTTGCAAATTATTAGCAACTCATAGAGGTAATAATTCCCACAGTATGGACACCGTGCACTACCATGCAAAGATCACTTCCTTTGAATGTTCTGAACCATATTTAGTCTGGATTCTGAACCAGGAGCACAGATTTTACCTAACACACTTCAGGATGATTATTTTTCATTTCCTGGTTGCTTTCCACAACAAGGCAGTTTCGTTTCCATTTTTGCCCTGTTGTCCCTGTGAGAACATTAGCCAGCAATGCCTGATAACTTAACCTGTTTGCCATGCTGGTGTTAGATTTATACGTTATTGTCTTAGGATCACAAGAGACATAAGGATACCGGAAAATTGCTAGTTTTGAAATGGTTTTATTGTATTTTGTCACACTGTTTGTATTGTATTGTATTGTATTGTATTGTATTGTATTGTATTGTAAGGGGAATTTATAAAGCGCGCTGACACCATGGGTTTCCTGGCGCTGGCAGACAACTGGGGGACTGGGAGGGTTTAGCCAGATTGAGGGAAGAGCCAAGTTTTTAGGGATTTACGGAAGAGGGTAAGGGAATTGGAGGTTTTAAGAGAGAGGGGGAAGGAATTCCAGAGTTTGGGGGCCAGAAATGCAAATCTCCGGCCTCCGGATCTGCAGAGTTTGACAGGGGGAGTGAGTAAGAGGTGCAGATGAGAGGATCTCAGGTTCCGAGAGGGGCTGTAGGTCCTGATGAGAGATTTCAAAAAAACAGGACAGGAACCAGATAAGGATTTAAAGGTGAGGCAGCCGATCTTAAAGGCTGCCCTCGAGATGACGTGGAGCCAGTGCAGTTTTAGAAGGAGGGGTTTGGCGGATTGTTTGTATCTAAATTGTTTTAAATACTATTATTGCTGCTACTCTTTTATGGGAATCTCGGCCGAATAAAACTTTTACTGACTGACATCATTCATAACAACACTGCAACAACTGAATTGACAACATTTATGACAACACTGTGCATGGCAGGGGTGCAAGTTATAGCTCCTTTATTTTAATATAACTGTGGAAGTTCGGTGTTTTTTATAGTGTAGAATGTTACATTTAAACTTCACTTTAGCCTCTTGGTTCTTCAGTGAATATATATATATATATATTCTACATGTGTGAAAAAAATACCAGT
The DNA here is from genome assembly GCF_964261635.1 of Lissotriton helveticus. Classification (NCBI taxonomy): domain Eukaryota; kingdom Metazoa; phylum Chordata; class Amphibia; order Caudata; family Salamandridae; genus Lissotriton; species Lissotriton helveticus. The sequence continues at coordinate 2,116,322,788 of NC_136057.1, read as the reverse complement.
CAGGCTATTCCTATGAAAAAATAGGGGGGAGAAGTTTGATGGAGGGCCAAATCGTCATATATGGAAAAGTTGCGAGGGTTTAATACCCTCAATGATGAAAGCCGCCTAACCCACCTTAATCATAGGAATAATGGTTTTTAATCAAATTTCTTAAAAAATGTATGAGCACCTCATTGTTTGTAGATAAAACATTGTGTTGCCTTAAAGTGAGATTGTGTATTTTCACAGGTAGGAGAGCACTAGCACTTTAAGTTAATGTAATCACTAAGAAAGAGTAGACGGAACCGGCTGGGGGGGGCCTTGGTAGGACATCCTTGTGAGGTACGGTTATTAGAATAGTGTGAAACAGTGAGCCTATGCATTTAAGCATGGATGTAACTACACATGAAGAAAGTGTCTTTTATTTGGATATGGTCTTTCCAAAAATAATTTTAAATAATGAATATTTATGTATGTATCTAATTATAGTATTTACATTTTGAACGTGAGATTTACATATATTTTTGTAGTATTTTATCTTAAATACTGTTTAAATGTCTCATGATTCTTTCATTTATCTATTTATTCGTATATTTATATGGATATTATTGGAAAGCTTTTTTTATTAAATACATTGTATCCAAACAAGCACTTGCAATGATGGTATGTAAAAAACAGTATTGAATTCAATCGGAACTCCAATAGATAGTATGTCCTTCATGTCTATTACCAACAACCAATCGTAATGAGCACAAGTCGCTTTACAAGGGGTGTAAAAATGTGTTAGCGTTGTCATGTAAACAAGGTCCGGTTGGACCAAAACGCGTAATGTCCAATATCAAATAAAAATAACTGAAGCACTTACTTTGTGGTCAACGCCTGCTTTGGCCAACGAGAAGCTGAGTGAGGAAGCAGTAACTTGGGATATACATATATATACATTACATTACATCGGACTAAGAAAGAGAGACTATGAGTTCTCAATTGGAGGCAGCTGTACTCCAATGATTTGGGAGGAGTCATGTAGGTTTAAGTAAAGGTGTTGCCTCATTCCGATTTTAAAAGGCATCAGATGAAGACTGAATGTCGAAATGTATTATTCCGAAATTTTACCAGTAAAACGAGCTTCCTGTTGAATCTCGCAGTGTCCTTTTGGTTTCTCGAACAGGAGTGGCCGTTTGTTGTATATATATATATATTGCAGTACTCTATCCACAACAATCCACTGCCACAACGGAACAGGATAGACACGCGGACCCAATTATTTGTGCTTTTATTTATTTAAAGTTATTGCCCTGCATCTAATGCCGCCATGACGCGTTTCGGTCCGACCTGGACCTTGATCACATGACGCGTTACTCATGGATAGGCGCCACATTTAAAGTGAACAGTGCCAAAATTTACAACAGCTGTGTATAAACACGATAGAGCTGGAAGACAGACTATGGGGTACAGTTATTACATATAGTAACACAGATTAAGCAATACCGTGGTTGCTCAAATGTTTAAATCTGGAACAGCACAAAATGTTAGAATATCCATTGTAACAATGAACCTAGTGCATAATAATTTACATATGCTACCAATTAATAACATAATGTTAATAAAAAGACGGTTCTAATAGTGCTATACAGAGTTTGAGTTAACCATGTTAATCTTGTACCCCATGTACAGTCTGTATATCATTGAAAAGAAAAATTAAGCCCAAGTGGGCAAGCACTGCAAATAGGCAACCTGTATCCAAAAATTCAGTGGTCGAATGCATCAACTACAAAGGTGCCAATGGCATAAATTGTAAAATGCATAACATAGAAAGTGTATTACAAATAGTGAACCCAGTGTTGGATCTAAATAGATCCAAGATAAACTATACCAGTGTAAACAAAGTTTATAAGTATGTGAAATATGTTGTTAAAAACAAATGCATAGCTTCATATTAAAAGGAAAGGCGCTTCATCTCAATTCATTTGATAATGTGTTAAATGCTTGGCAAATCGTTTCCAAAATGCGTAAGATGGCAAATAGCAGATAAACATTAACACATGTATATTTTGCAAACAGTTGACTCTCTGTCATGGGTTGCTTGGGAATCTCCCACCAAACATAATGTACACAAGAAGTTGATTCATATACATGTGTGTAAGTCTTCCGTGGCATTCAGGCCCATCGGAGACTTGGTGTTCAGTTCCAGGATATATTTAGTTTCCAACATGCGTAAGGCAATTTCTCTGTCCCCACCCTTACGTGTCGGCAATATACAGTCAATAGCAAAGTAGGAAAGAAGAGTATTGTCACTACCATGCTTGTGTTCAAAATGCCTGGCAACCGGATATGATTGATCTTTATTCGTGATTGCCCTAAAGTGTTGTAAAATCCTCATATGTACAGGTAACTTTGTGCTACCGATGTATCGGAGTGCACATGGGCATTCCAAAACGTAAACAACGTATTCAGTTTTACATGTGATACGGTGTTTGATTTTGACTGGTCGGGGCAGGAACGGAGTGGTGTATTCCTTAGTGTTTTTAGCATGTTTGCATGCTTTGCAAACAAAGCATTTGTAGAAACCCTTTTGTTTTGAAAGCCAGTTGGAAGGCTGCCTGATTTCAGAGTTACTTTTTACTAAGCAGTTGCCCATGGATCTAGCTTTCCGAAAGGTCATTTGAGGAGTGCGATTGTTCTTGATTAATTCACCCCCAATGACCGGGTCCTTTAGTAATAGATCCCAGTGTTTCCTTAATATCTTCCTAATTGCACCTTGTTGTTTGCTGTAAGTGACAATAACTCTCACTTTGTTGGAAATGTCACTGGGTACAGTAGGGATTTTAAGGGTCAATGTGGTGTCACGAGTCACAGACTCAGTTTTATGAATAGCTCTCTCAATAATGGAGTTGCTATAACCCCTTTGGAGAAATCTCTCCTTGCAGCTTTTCTGTGCTAGCTTACATTCCTCCCTGTTGCTACAAATACGTTTGATCCTCAACATCTCCCCGTAGGGGATGCTGTTGATCAAATGTTGGGGGTGGTGGCTGGATGCATGCAATAATGAGTTCCCAGCAGTAGGTTTGCGGAAAAGTCTGGTACAGATCTTATTGTCACATATGTAAACCTCAACATCAAGGAAGATTACTGATGTCTTACTCATTTGTGCTGTGAACTCCAAGTTCAGTTGATTGATGTTCAATTTCTTAATGAACTCCCAGGCCAGATCCTCTGGCCCCCTCCACAAGAGGAAGATGTCATCTATGTATCTGAGCCATAGGGGGACATGTGTGTTCAGAGTTTCTTCATGTTGTAATTTAAGAACCTGCTCCTCCCACAAGCCCATGTGCAAACAGGCATAGCTCGGGGAGAAGCAGGCCCCCATAGCTACCCCCCTGATTTGCTGGAAGACAGTATTTTCAAAAGTGAAGTAATTATGTTCCAAACACATTTTGATCATATCAATTAACATTTTGTTATGTAACAAAAAGCATGCAGGTCTGCGATTAAGATAATGTTCAACCGCTTTGATCCCATCCCGGTGGCAAATAGAGGTGTATAGGGACGTGACATCCATAGTAATAAGAATCAAGTCATCAGACCAATTGCTTTCCTGGATCTTTCTTAAAAAATCTGAGGTATCCCTAATGTAAGATGGTAATTTGACAACCCATTCCTGTAGAAAATAATCTACGTATTTAGATGTGTTTTCTGTTATACTACCAATAGCTGAAATTATTGGGCGGCCTGGGGGTTTGAGAATGTTCTTATGTACCTTGGGAAGTAAATACATGGAAGGTATAGCGGGGAAACTATTATGCAAGAATTTGTGTTCATCATTGCTAATAAGCCCACTACTCTTCCACGCCACCAGTTTACCATAGTAGTCCAACCAAGATATATATATATAGATATATAGATATATATATATATATATATATATATATATATATTACCTACTGGCAGTCGCCAGTAGGTAGTTATATTTAGCATTGTTTTCTATAGGAAATCCGCAACATTCTATTGGGAATAACTTTGGCGCCGGTTGAGGAATCTACCTGTAAGTTTCCTTAAATTTGCCTCGCTGCGCTCCGCTCCTTCCCTGAAAGTTTGGGGGGGGATTCGTCAAGCGGGGGCCGAGATAAAAGGGGAGTCCCAAAACGTGTTTTCCCCATGTTAATTTCCATAGGGCGATTGGACTCACTTTTAGCCCGAACGGCTGAATGGATTTCCAAAAAACTTGGCAAAATTGTAGGGACTGGTAGCCCGATGTGCCTTGGCTATGTCTCAAGATATGTGCTCCAGTGGATTTTGAGTAATTTAGGTTCAAAAAAATATATATATCTGGGCGGAGCCTAACCACACATGTGATTTGATTGGCTGTCAGCACTTCATCTAAGAAGTGTTGGCAGCCATCTTGGGACCAATATACATGATAGCACCTCATTAAAAAGCATTGTAATTAATACAGGGTTTTAGGACTTTAGTTACATTATAAATCTTTTGTTGATGGTACCATACTCATTTTAGGAATTGTGGTGTGTTCTAAGGTGATTTTACCATGTGAAAAAGCCTTCTGCTGTGATATCATGAATCATGTTTGAAAGAAAACTAATATCTCATGATTTTCCCACAGTGGTTTGGAAGGGGATCTATAAGCATAACTGAAAGCATATTTTCTGTAAATTCACATTATCTTTCTCAGTCATGTGAGAATGAAGTCTGACATTCTCAGTAAAACATGTACATCCAACAAGGACAGAGACTGTCAGTTGATTCCTTTGTGTTCTACTGCAGCCTCCTAGAGTGTTCTAAAGAACAACTAGAGCGCTAACAGTCCTATTTATTACAAAGGTATAGCACACCTGAAGCCATCGTGATAGGAATAAAGTGGTAACTCTTAAAACATTTAATTTAAAAAGGAACAAAATGAGGGGGTATATTATGCCATAGAAAGTATTATTAGTGCTGCAGAAAGAAAAATTAGGGCACATTTTGAGTGACTTCTCAAATCCTCTGCTATTTCATTAAAAAATTCTGACATGCAGTCTCCCAAGATGGCCACCAGAGACAAAAGAGCCCAAATGTAGCCCAAATATCACCCAGATGTAGCCCAAGTATAGCCCAATGACAGAATGTCCCAGAGTGTTCTAAAGAACAACTAGAGCGCTAACAGTCCTACTTATTACAAAGGTATGGCACACCTGAAGCCATCTTGATTGGAATAAAGTGGTAACTCTTAAAACATTTAACTTAAAAAGGAACAAAATGAGGGGGTATATTTTGCAATAGAAAGTATGATTAGTGCTGCAGAAAGAAAAATTAGGGCACATTTTGAGTGACTTCTCAAATCCTCTTCAATTTCATTAAAAAATTCTGACATACAGTCTCCCAAGATGGCCACCAGAGACAAAAGAGGCTAAATGTAGCCCAAATATCACCCAGATGTAGCCCAAGTATAGCCCAATGACAGAATGTCCCAGAGTGTTCTAAAGAACAACTAGAGCGCTAACAGTCTTACTTATGACAAAAGTATGGCACACCAGAAGCCATCTTGATTGGAATGAAGTGGTAAGTCTGAAAACATTTAATTTAAAAAGGAACAAAATGAGGGGGTTCATTTTGCCATAGAAAGTATGATTAGTGCTTCAGAAAGAAAAATTAGGGATCATTTTGAGTGACTTCTCAAATCCTCTTCTATTTCATTAAAGAAATTCTGACATGAAGACTGAAACATGCACTTTGAATACCAGCAGCAGACTTCCCTGGTGAGCAGTAGCTTTACTACAGTGATCTAATGAGCAACTAGAGTGCTAACATTCAGAATTTATGGCAAATGTGTGACACATCTGAATGCCTTCTTGATGGAACCAAAGTAAACAAGCAATGAAAATGCAATAGATCTCGCCCTCGTTTAAGTTAAAGCCATTCTGTTTGTAATGAGGTGGCTTTTTAGCTATGCTTTTATTAGTGTTTTTTAAACTTTCATGTAAATAACATGCATCTGTATGCATATATGTATATGTATGCATGCATTTATATTTGTATTTATATAGATATGCAGAATATATATGTTTATATATGTATGTATATATATATATACATACACATACATATATATAAATGCATATGCATATATATGCATATATATATATGTGTATATGTGTGCGTGTAGAGAGAGGTAGAGAGGTAGAGAGGTAGAGGTAGAGAGGTAGCGGTAGAGAGGTAGAGACTAGTAGAGAGAGAAGTAGAGAGAGGTAGAGAGGTAGAGAGTAGAGAGTGAGTAGTAGAGAGTGAGTAGTAGAGAGTAGTAGAGAGCAGTAGAGAGAGTAGCAGAGAGTGAGTAGTAGAGAGTAGTAGAGTGAATAGTAGAGTGAGTAGTAGAGAGTAGTAGAGATTGAGTAGTAGAGAGTGAGTAGTAGAGAGTAGTAGAGAGTAAGTAGTAGAGTGAGTAGTAGAGAGCAGTAGAGATTGAGTAGTAGAGAGTAGTAAAGAGTGAGTAGTAGAGAGTAGTAGAGAGTGAGTAGTAGAGAGTGAGTAGTAGAGAGTAGTAGAGAGTGAGAGAGAATAGTAGAGAGTAGTAGAGAGTGAGTAGTAGAGTGAGTAGTAGAGACTAGTAGAGAGAGAGTAGTAGAGAGTGAGTAGTAGAGAGTAGTAGAGAGTGAGTAGTAGAGTGAGTAGTAGAGAGTGAGTAGTAGAGAGAGAGTAATAGAGAGTGAGTAGTAGAGAGTAGTAGAGAGTGAGAAGTAGAGAGTGAGTAGTAGAGAGTAGTAGAGAGTGAGTAGTAAAGAGTGAGTAGTAGAGAGAGAGTAGTAGAGAGTGAGTATTAGAGAGTAGTAGATAGTGAGTAGTAGGGAGTGAGTAGTAGAGAGAGAGTAGTAGAGAGTAGTAGAGTAGTAGAGAATGAGTAGTAGAGAGTGAGTATTTGAGAGTAGTGGAGTAGGAGAGAGTAAGTAGTAGAGAGTAGTGGAGAATATTCCAAAGTTTGGCACAGCACCACTTGCACAATAAGTCCAATCAAATCATATCACTTAGAGTCCTTATTGAAGTGCTGAATCTTGGTGTATATTCAAATGCTTTTATTTTCCTTAAGTTTATGTACCACAGCCAGCCGAAACGTTTCGTTCTGTATAACAGAACTTCTTCAGGGCGTTCTTATTTCCTTCAAGTTATGTCGGTATCCTGTTGTCATATAACTAGATATTTCTTCCAAATGTTAGACGAGACGTAAGTACATTCTTATTCAAAGTGACTAGGTATCAATTTTAGCCACACAATTCGGGCAGACTTGAGTAATTTATAGCATTCTCAAAGTCAATCTTTCAAAAATTCCAAAGTATAGGACATGATAATCCAAATCCAAATGTTTCTCAAGAAAAGTCATTTTCAATCGTTCGGAATATCGGTGTTTGGGCAGATATGACCCAGGGACCCCCAGTATGCAAGGGGAATTAGTCCCCCCTCTGCAAACGCGCCAGTGGCCTGCGTTGCAGAGAGGTGTAAAAAGGGGCATAGCCTCATTACACCTCTGTGCAATGCAGCCCCCTGGCGCATACTGGAGGTTCCAGGCGGGCTAGTTGGCCCCCAGGGACCCCTAGTATGCAAGGGGAATTAGTTCTCCCTCTTCAAACATGCACGGGGGCTGCGTTGCAGAGAGGTGTAAAAAAGGGTGTGGCCTCATCACACCTCTCTGCAATGCAGCGCCCTGGCGCATACTGGAGGCTCCTGGTGGGCTAGTTGGCCCCCAGGGACCCCCAGTATGCAAGGGGAATTAGTTCCCCCTCTGCAAACGCGGCAGGGGGCTGCGTTGCAGAGAGGTGTAACAAGGGGCATAGCCTCATTACACCTCTGCAATGCAACCCCCTGGCGCATACTGGAGGTTCCAGGTGGGCTAGTTGGCCCCCAGGGGCCCCCAGTATGCAAGGGGAATTAGTTCCCCCGTTTCAAACATGCACGGGGGCTGCGTTGCAGAGAGGTGTAAAAAGGGGCGGGGCTTCATTACACCTCTCTGCAATGCAGTCCCCTGGCGCATACTGGAGATTCCTGGTGGGCTGTCAGGTCTTATATAGTTAGGAATTAGCATTAAAAAAAAACTTTGAAATTCACTGAAAAAAACATAGGTTTCAGGCCTTATATAGTTAGGAATTAGCATTTAAAAAACCTATTAAATTCACTGAAAAAATCATAGGTTTGACACCAGTTATAGTTAGCTGGAAATTTTACTGACCTAAAACCATTGAAATTCCCACGTTATAGTTAGTTGAACTCACTATAACTTGCGCGCCTGCAATGCACTGCTGATGACGTCACATATTACATCACTCATGACATGGTCAGTGACATCACTCATGACATCACTGATGACACCATCCTTGTGACAGAGTGACAGACCTCCTTTCAGTGGAATGTAACCCTTGAAACACATATTCAAAAATAGAAACTAAAATGTTCAACAAAATAGAGATACCCATACCAGTTACAACAACCAATTCAGTAATACCACCATCTATATACACATCCACTCCTTCACCAACAGTTCTATATAGTCACTCATACATATATTCACTCATCATATGTAGTGAAACACCTATACATCCTGTTACACACCGACAGTCATCCAAAAGTTACTCACACACATAATCACACATGCAAATAAACTATTGAACATCCATTTATTTGCATATACAGCTATACACACACTACCACCTTACTTCTAAGAAAACTTACACATACTTACTCTCTTAAACAATCACTTATAGAAACACATACTTATTTAAACAAGAACTCTTTCAATCTCTCACTCTCACATATACTCACTTATATACATCAATACTCACATATACTAGATTAAAACATATGTAGTTACTGATAAAGACACTAGTGAGACAATCATTTACTCACTAACACACACATATACACACTCATCCACCCATACAGTCCTGCACATATGCTGTCTTCAAAACACATACAAACAGTGAGTCAGTCATTGATGCATCTATGTGCTAAGTAACACCCCCACCAAACCATACAGACATCCATACTGATACTAAAAAAAAATCTAATAACCCATATACACACACATGTAGCTACTCACCAACCCATGCAGCCACTTATACACAGAGTGAAACACTGATACAAACATTAAATATTTAAACAATACTCGCTAATATATGTATTCACTAAGATACACTTAATAAGCCAGTTAACCAATCAATTTTTTTTTTTAAAACATCCAGTAAGACACTTATTTAAACATTTATTCTTCCATCGACCTTTACATATACATATATAAAACATATTTATTTTTCAGAAAGACACACATTCACTGGATGGTGTCATCAGTGATGTCATGAGTGATGTCACTGACCATGTCATGAGTGATGTAATATTTGACGTCATCAGCAGTGCATTGCAGGCGCGCAAGTTATAGTGAGTCCAACTAACTATAACGTGGGAATTTCAATGGTTTTATGTCAGTAGAATTTCCAGCTAACTATAACTGGTGTCAAACCTATGGTTTTTTCAGTGAATATATATATATATATATATATATATATATATATTCACTGAAAAAAACATAGGTTATACACCATATATAGTTAGGAATTAGCATTTAAAAAACCTTATTTTACTCACACAAAACCAATGAAATTCCATATATAGTTAGTTGTACTAACTATATATCGCGCACCCGCAATCCACTGCTGATCATGTCACATATTACATCATTCATGACATGGTCAGTGACATCACTGATGACATCACTGATGACATCTCAAATGACATCACTGATGACATCACTGATGACATGTTCAGAACATGCTATGTATAGCTGGCTATGTGTCTGCTGCTACTGTTTAAGTAGAGGACAGACTGGACAATCAACCACTGTGAAAAATGTCCATCAGTTACTCATTTTTGGGGCTCCCAGTACATCATTTGGTCTACTCCACAGTAGTATGACCACCACTCTATCCCCATAGATATATATCGGAGAAATATAGTGGTGGATGAAATGTCTGGTAGGTTTTTTTTAAATATTTGTGAGTAACGGAAAGCAGTGCATAAAAAATAAGTGCAAAGGGGAAAATATAAGTATAAGATTAGATAGTGCATACAAACATTACTTTATTCTCAGGTCATGCACCTCCAATGTTAAAAACAATAGTGCAAAAAAGTCAGATGATTCAAACAAATAACTTCTGACTGGGCTATCTGGTCGACATGTTTCTGCGGGTAAAGGTCAAAAATTATACCAACCGCTTCCTCAGGACCCATAAACTTAATTGCTACTGCATAACGTGATAATGTGTGAAAACAACAGGACATTTGTGAACAGAAAAAAGTGTCACCTGTACACTTCCATTTTCCTCCTATGAAAGTCCGGTTGAAATAAAGCCAGCATGTCAACATGTAATGAAATATAAACAATAATAACACCTTCATTAGTAAGGGCTATACAAGCGATATTGCTATCATCATATCAATACTGTATCTGGGTCAAATGACCCTAGTATGAATCACATTGTATCTAGAATCAATGCCTCACCTTAATTTGTAAGGGGAATTGCCTCACCTCACCTGGCAAACAGCTCAGGAAAATGAAGCCCCGCTCTAAAAAAGGGCAGACATCTAGGAACAATAGCAAGATTTAATTACTGGCTATTTTTAACATCTGATGCCTGACACCATTGTAATTAACCATGTGGCCCATTAGTTTGGAACTAATCTTTGGAATGATAACACAATTGACCCCCAGTGGCTTGCCCACCGAGCATCCCACTGGTTTGTCTCTGCTTTGACCCGACACAGGTTTTTTAATATTGATCTTTGAATACATTTTCTGCATTTTTAGAGCGGGGCTTCATTTTCCTGAGCTGTTTGCCAGGTGAGGTGAGGCAATTCCCCTTACAAATTAAGGTGAGGCATTGATTCTAGATACAATGTGATTCATACTAGGGTCATTTGACCCAGATACAGTATTGATATGATGATAGCAATATCGCTTGTATAGCCCTTACTAATGAAGGTGTTATTATTGTTTATATTTCATTACATGTTGACATGCTGGCTTTATTTCAACCGGACTTTCATAGGAGGAAAATGGAAGTGTACAGGTGACACTTTTTTCTGTTCACAAATGTCCTGTTGTTTTCACACATTATCACGTTATGCAGTAGCAATTAAGTTTATGGGTCCTGAGGAAGCGGTTGGTATAATTTTTGACCTTTACCCGCAGAAACATGTCGACCAGATAGCCCAGTCAGAAGTTATTTGTTTGAATCATCTGACTTTTTTGCACTATTGTTTTTAACATTGGAGGTGCATGACCTGAGAATAAAGTAATGTTTGTATGCACTATCTAATCTTATACTTATATTTTCCCCTTTGCACTTATTTTTTATGCACTGCTTTCCGTTACTCACAAATATTTAAAAAAAACCTACCAGACATTTCATCCACCACTATATTTCTCCGATATATATCTATGGGGATAGAGTGGTGGTCATACTACTGTGGAGTAGACCAAATGATGTACTGGGAGCCCCAAAAATGAGTAACTGATGGACATTTTTCACAGTGGTTGATTGTCCAGTCTGTCCTCTACTTAAACAGTAGCAGCAGACACATAGCCAGCTATACATAGCATGTTCTGAACGTATCATTAGACCCACAGTTATTTGTTGTTTCTTAGTACTTGTTTTGTGGGGGGTTATAACTGTGCCCGGGTCTTTAAATACTTCCCTTGAACCCTTAAATAATTGTTTGTTGTTTGTAGTATCACTGATGACATCTCAAATGACATCACTGATGACATCACTGATGACAACATCCAGTGACTGTATTTTTCTGTAAAGTTAAAATATGTCTTACATATTTAAGAATGAGTAGATGTATAAGTGTCTGGATGAAGGATTTAGTAGGTGCATGACTGACTGTATGAGTGAGTGGTTAAATGTGTCTCACTGAGTGCATGGTTTAGTGACTAAACTGTCTTAATTTGTGCATCATTATGTCTGTTGTTCTGTAAACTGCTGCATGTGTTGATCAGTAGCTATATGAGTAACTATATGGGTTATTGATTGGTTGCCCAAGCATTTGTATGGGAGACTGAGTGTGTGTGTGGGTGGCTGGGAGGTGTATGACTCTGTGCATAGATGTATGGGTTCAAAAGTGCATGTGGAAACAGCTGTATGGGCGGTTGACTGTGTGCATGACTGTATTGGTGAGTGAATAGATATCTCAGTGCTACATGTCAAAGTAAGTACATATGTAAAATACAGTACATGTGAGAGTTGACATATATAAATAACTGTGCATAAGAGCCAGTGAATGTGTGAGTGGCTGTATGGATCATTGTGCACTTGTATCCAGGATTGTATAAGTGAGTAAATATGTTTTAGTATATGTTTGAATAAGTAAGGTGTGTATAACTGTATAGTTGTGAAAATGGAGGTGTGATTGATTCTTTGCATGACTGACTAGGTGTGTAAGTAACTCCATGGATGAGTGACAGTCTGTGAGTGTCTGTTTACACTGAGTGTATCTAAGGTTATATTAGAGTCTGAAGAGGTTCATCGTATTATCACATGAATGATGTCATCAGTGATGTGATCAGTAATGTCAAATGAGATGTCATCAGTGATGTCATCAGTGATGTCATTTGAGATGTCATCAGTGATGTCATCAGTGATGTCATTTGAGATGTCATCAGTGATGTCATCAGTGATGTCACTGACCATGTCATGAATGATGTAATATGTGACATGATCAGCAGTGGATTGCGGGTGCGCGATATATAGTTAGTACAACTAACTATATATGGAATTTCATTGGTTTTGTGTGAGTAAAATAAGGTTTTTTAAATGCTAATTCCTAACTACATATGGTGTATAACCTATGGTTTTTTCAGTGAATTTTCAAGGTTTTGTAAATGCTAATTCCTAACTATATATGGTCTATAACCTATGGTTTTTTCAGTGAATTTCATTGTTTTTTTAAAAGCTAATATCTATAGCTGTAAAATGTATTCTTCTTTAAATCCAAAAATATATTTTATATGTTTATTAATAATTTTTTTTAAATATTTTTTTTGTTTCGCTCCCGGTCCGCGAACCGGAAAGCTTTCCGTTAGCTCAAATTGATGCCGCGACCCGGTCCGCGAACCGGTAAGAAATCAACATAGTGACGGTATCGCGTTGCCGCGTAATGCGTCTTATGACGTACTGCGTTAGCGCACCCGGAAGTGCCCCGGGGCGCGGACCGAGGCGCGAAACGCAGCTCCCCGAAAGCGATCCGCCGCGCGTCGCGAAAGCGCAAAGTATCGCGTTGCCGCGTAATGCGTCTTGTGACGTACCGCGTTAGCGCACCCGGAAGTGCCACGGGGCGTGGACCGAGGCGCGAAGCGCAGCGACCCGGAAGCTAACCGGGGCGCGTTCCGCAGCGCGTAACATGAGCGTGAGAGGTCATGTGACTTGTTAATAAAACTTTTCATTGGTTCATTTCACTTTTGGTTTCATAATGATGTAAGGCTAGGTCAGGTGACCTAAAAATAACACTTTTCATTGGTTGAGAAGTATTGTTTTTCCCAAATGATGAAAACCCCTCCTTCTTTCCTCACTCTGACTTTCATCATTGTGAGAGGAAGACCTTTATTACTATATCAGAAATGGCTTCAGTAGTTGCTTCAGCTGGTGCACCACCACCACCACCTCCACCTCCTCATGGGAAGAGAGGACCACCTCCACAGGTCATGACCAACACTGAGGAGGAAGAGGAAGAAATGGAGGAAGAGGAGGGAGAAGAACCACAGTTCTTAGAAGAGGTGCCCCGGGTTTCCCATAAGAAAGCCAGTTTCATCTGGCAGTTTTATTCGATCCCTCCTGGCCAAAAAAAAGTGAATGCGAGGTATGTCACCTGCCTCATCTGCAAAGAACAATTATCCAGAGGGACGGATAAGAAATATAGTTATGGGAACCATACTATGCACAGGCACATGACCAGGAAGCATCCACTCAATTATAGCCGGGCGGAAATACGGGATTTGCAGGAAAATCCAAGATCAACTCCTGTGGCCAGATCAAGAATATCAATTTCATTGACACCAGCAGAGGCACGGGAAACTGTGCCAAACATACAAGAACATTTTGGCCACATGATACACACTTGTATGCACTGTCGTGCGTTGTTAGCATGTGGCAATATGAGCATAAATGCTATCAACCTGGCTTATGAACATCATAATTGCCCTAACCGCCCCCAGTAATTTTTTTTTTGCTCCTGTTGAGCCCTTTTCAATGCCTGTTTTTTGTTGTTTCCCCCCCCAAAAAAAACCAAAAAAATATAAAATCGTTCAAAAAATACAAAAAAAACAAAAAATAAAAAAAAAATAAAAAAAAATATAAAACAACAAAAATATTTAAAAAAAAGTTCTTTTCAGAACTACCTTCCCTTTCAAAAAAAATTGCTAGAATGTTTAGCACTCTGGCAAGCTCTATTTCTTTTGGTTCGCTTCCCGGTTAGCTTCCCGGTACGCGGACCGGGAGCTAACCAAAAATTTTTTTTTTTTAAAAAAAGAGTAAGTATAAGGAAAGTAAACAGAGAGTGATGTTAAAAGAAAGACAGCTATAGGGAGTAAAGAAGATATACTGTTTAATAGATCTATTTACCGAAGAAAAGACGGAAGAGGGTATAATTGTGAAAAACAAAATAGATAACGAAGTGAAAGAAAAAAAAAGAGAGTATAACATTAACAAAGAAGAGTTTCTTGGAGAATGTGAGTGAATGTTCAAAATAAGATTAAAACATGAGGAATAACAGAGAGAAAAAATAGAAAACAGAAAACAAAAAATAACAGAAAAAGATTAATTGAAACAGCAAAGAAATGTAAGTAACATAGAGCCATATCATCAACATAGGCAATAAAAGTTTTGCAGCTTTTATTGGCAGAAATGTGTCGCTAAAGCTGCTTTTGCGGCAGAAAACTGCCGCTAAAACCACTTTTGCACCAGTTTTCTGCCAATAAAAAGAGCAATAATTTTATTGGCTGTGTTCATAATATGCCCCTTAGTGTGCTTCAACTACACAGAGAAAGCATTATGAACAAATAGTGATACAGTGATCAGTCAAAGACACTAAGAGTAATAGAGACGGAGTGAGTGAACAAGAGTGAGGAACTATGAGAAGAGAGGGACTGACAAAAAGAGTGGAAGGAGTTGAGTAAGTAGGTAATAGAGAAAGGAATGAGGGAAGTAGCAAAGGCAGGAAACTGAGGGTTAAAGAAATGAAGCTGTGGAACTAATAGTAGGTGAATGTGATAGAAATGTAACGAAAAGAGTACAAAACATTTACCTTATAATTGTCGTTAAATTACTCACTTTTTGTTTTTATACTTTCAATCTGTGAAAGAGAGAACAAACATTTGAAAAATATTAAAACATGTATTTAAAAATTACAAAAGACAAGGGAAAAGATTGAAGGACAAACAGTTTTTCAACAACTTTGACACTTACAGAAGCTTCTGCTTCTCCAGGCCCCCTACACAGTCCTAAAGATATACATTTTAAACTAACAGTATCTTGATGCAGATGAAGTGAGGCCTATCTTAAAACATGGTGCATCTTTTGCATTGCTGTTGTCTCAGAAAAGTGTCGCAAGACACTAAAATTTTAAATAATTGCTTCAGGATGCCAATAAGATGTCTCCTATCCAGAGGTTTGTTTGAGGTGAGGCCTACTCAGGGTTGCAGATGAAATTTCGAGTTGTTGAAGAGAATAGAGGACATAATATATGTGAAGGTCTACCAATGAAGTGAGTCATGTCTACTGCACTCTTGAACAAAGTCCAAACCTCCTATGTTTCCCTGGACAGACCTAAACTTGATCTGCACAATGTGATTCGTAATGATAGGAAACACAGGTGATGTAAATGAAATACGTGCAATTTATTTTGCTCATTTCACAATCACATCACTTGTGTTTCCTTTGCTTAGGTATCTCATTGTGCAGATGTAGTCTAGCATATGAAAGAATACGCAGAAGCGCAGCACTGCATGCAACAACTTTGACACTTACAGAAGCCTCACCTTCTCCATGCCTCCTACACAGTTCTACATATACATCATAAATGCAAACAGTACAGAATTAATTATACATGTTAAATGGTTTATTTTTGCTGTTCTCAGAATGTATCAAAATTCACTAAAAACAGTGACTTGAAGGTATTCATCATATAACAGCGGGGAAAAAAAACACAATCAAAATGATTGTGTTTAAAAAACCCATACAACATAACAAATCAGAATTCAGAACTCCTTAAAGTTAACTTACTTTCCATGACGTCAAAGGATGTCCTATGAACAGCTTACACTCTGTTGTGCTGTTATTACTTTCAGCCCACCACTTTCTGAAAGAAAATCTCCATCGTTTTTAAAAACATGTTACATGCAATAAATGACTTCTTGCTCTCTACCACAAGTTTCCACAAGGCCAAATCTTGTCAGAGCCATTTATAACTCTTAGATTTCTTGTAAGCCAATCCCGTCATTTGGCATTTCTGCAACTTTCAGAATTAAAATGTTGAAGATCATTTTCACAATCCAGGAATAGTAATATCTTCCCCTTCTTGCTCAGTCATGTTCTACATTTCCTATGACACTGATACTGCTTACTATGAAGCAGACTTACACTAACTCTATGACTACTACAATTATTTAATTCTCTACATCACTTTCAATCACAAAGCAATGTAAAACAGTAGACAGCATTGCAGACTTACATTCCCTCTACTCTATGTTTTGATTGGCTGCTTCAATTAGCTTATAAAAAGAAATAGTTTTTCTGAACTCATTCAAAGTGCACTTATTTCTCCATGACGTCCAGTCTTATGGTTAGAAGTTATGTCTCTGAACTACACTTATCCTCAAGGCCAAATTGTGTAGGAGCCATTAGAACTTCTTGAAATTCCACAGAGCACATCCCGAGATTATTTCCCTAAAATTTTGTTTTAAAAACACCAGGTAAGAGTTTTTAAGGTCATACGGCAATTTTTTTGTGAAAATTAAAACAGAATCGTTGCAGAATGACCAGCCATTTCTAGACTTTAAATAAGCTGTGTAATGTCCTGATGTTATTGAAGGGCCGTCATGATATATAATTGCTGCAGTTACAAAAATCCTTCCTGATATTGACAACTGCGAAGCTACAAAATTTTTAATTAAAGTTGTCAATTTTGTTCCATCAGGCCTACATCGTTGGAACATTAAAATGACATACTGGCCATATGTTCGTATAAATAATGTGGACATCATTTCAGATTTACATTGGCTACACTCCATGTTGTGATCAGCTGCTTTTACTAGCTTATTAAAGGAGACTGATTTACTGTCTGGCAAAGATAAATATATAAATCTTTCTGAGTCTACACTAGTAGTACTTGATACCATACAGTTCTCGCAGTCATGCTGCCATTGATAAGAAAGCCCAAACAGCTGATCTACATCTACACCTTCAGCATGCAATACATCAAGCATATACATTAAAAACTCCTGACAATCTTGCTGAATATTTTGAGAGAATTGTGTTTGGCCTGAACATCTGTCTAACAGATTTCGAATTTCAGACACACTTTCTATGTTTGTTCTATCAGTGCTACATTTCTCTAACACAGAATTTAACAAACTGCAAAATCTTTGATCAGAATTGACCACAATCTCTTCTTTTACATTTTCTAGAGAAAAAAAAACATTAACCACTACATTAGCATAGCAGTTGACACCAGAACTGTTTTCAAATTGAAAACCAACAACATCTTCAACAGAATACTTTTTGTTTCTGCTTGTAATTTTAGGTTCATCGACTTTTCGTCTTTTTGCTACAACCTCCCCAGTATTGGTCACATTTCTTCGTTTCCGGCCTACCACACGTTTCTCAAACAAAGGATACTGAGGCAAATGTGGCGCATACTCTCTTCTTAACCTATTGTATTCCTTAACACAATCTAGATCCGCACAAATGTTTGTGACATCACACTCAATCAAGTACAATCCCGATAAAGTTCTAACTCGTGACAATGCCACATATGCCATACCCTCCTTGAACACAGAACTGCCAATATTCACCAATGCACAGTCTACACTTAAACCTTGCGATTTATGGATTGTCACCGCATATGCCAAGCAAACAGGAAACTGCTTACGGCGAACATATAAGTCTTTTACAAGCAAAAATCTAGCAGAGCAACGACCAATTAGCTGTACTTCCTCAATGCCATCAAATTTAATTTTTAAAAATTCAATTCCATCTCTATTTCTGTATTTTACAAAATCAACAACATTACCCATTGATCCATTTACCAGACCTCTTTCAACATGTAAATTCCTTCTTAAAATTATACGGCAGTTCAAGCACACATTCAGAGTCTTTTCAAAACCTGCAGTTTTAGATATACTCTTCTCTAATGAATCCAATTTTGTTTTCAGATTCTCAGACAAAATAATTGTTGATCCCATATGCTCTACTCTGTCAATAGCTTCCAGTTTCACAATCTCTTGCTTTTCTAAATGCAACATTTTGTTGTTGAATTTGGCACATTCTACAAGAGTTGGCATCAAACATATTCCAGATTTCTTATCAGTAATTTTCTGAAAAATATTCTCAGGCACAACATCTTGTTCTGGATATAAATTTGACAGTAATCGTGCATGTAAAGCTTCTTTCCCATGCTCGGTCACTTTTCCAATTCTAACATCTTGTAGAATAGTCTTGTAAACTTCATCCTTCGCCTGACGCATATTTTCATGCAGTTCAGCATAATTGAAGTTTAACCACATATTGACGTTGCCAATGCTGCCTAGGCACTTCCTGGTATCTTCATGCGTGAGCATTTTGAACACAGGTTGCCCTTTCACTGGTATCAGCTGCAAAAGATCTCCGAAAACAATGATGTGTTTGCCACCAAATAACACATCATACTCTGTTTTGAGAACTTCTTGCATTCTCAAATGCACAAAGGCAAGCATGACATTGGAAACCATGCTTACTTCGTCAATGATAAGAAGTTTCATTTTCCTCAAGATTCTTGAAACTTCAAAACAAGCATCTCCAGATAGCTTGTGATATTGTAATTTGTTGTCATGCTCCACTGGTAGCATCAGTAAACGATGTAAAGTAATCCCTTTAATGTTATGTGCTGCCAGTCCAGTTGGAGCGGTGACAACACAAGACAGCGATGACTCTGTCCTTTCCTGCAAATAGCATGAAATTGCTTTAATGAGGAAACTTTTTCCAGTTCCCGCTTCTCCACTCACGTACAGTCGGACAGGCTTCAACGACGTACATGAGCACTCTTTCTTGTCATGACTTAATCCATGATCAATTTGCATGGTAACTTCGTCATATATTTTCCTCTGCTCAACGTTGAGTTGTCTTTCCAACTCTTCTAAGTTAACCGCATCCTCCTGAGCATGTGCCATGGCTCTTTCCACTTCATTCATGGCAGTGGCAGCTTCATTTTCGATAACAGGTCCTCCTAGTGGATCCTGACTCAATGAAGCAGAACTCTGACTGTCCTGAGAACTGTCTCTGGCAATCTCGGCTGCAATCGTTGCTTCCTGCTCAATTTCCGCATTCAACATTTCTACATATTTGGGAAAAGCAGGACATTCTATGGTCTCCTTGGCGGCATTGAAAGAGTCTTCGTAACAGAGGAAATCTCCAAGCAGTTCCTCTTCTGCACGCCAAGGCTTGAAAAGTTGCAAAAGTGCTAAATAGAAAAACTCCTTTTTTTCAGGAGATTCGCCACTCAAATTTCGATGGTTTACCAAGTGGCATTTTCTTTGCTTGACCAGACATCCCTCACTTCCTATTACAGCATACACTCCTTTCTCAGTATCTTCTTTGATGTTCCTCTTGAATATGTAATTTTGAAGAACCTCATACAGACAAACATTGTCGAGGTGACTGCTTCTATTTGGATAATATGTATCCAACATGTTGGTCTTCAAAATGTCGGTACTGTTTGGCTCCTTTTCCGCCAAATACTCAATTTCCCGCACAGGTTTCAGAACTCGATTACGCGTTGCAGCAAGACCAAGACTCGCCCAAACGATACTCCTGGACTTGGCATAGAGACTTGCTGAAGACAACCGGTCAGAGCATTCGTAAGCTCCAATTTCTCGATGCGACAACATCTTCAGACTGGAACTGTACAACTTCTTGCTGAGGCTCTTTTCATGGGAAATGTCCTCCCACATATCCTTCAATTCTGTCTTCTCTTTTTTGGTGATGTAAGACGTCACATACCGAGCCACAGCCATACAGTTATCAGCCACAAACTGTATATCCATGTTAGCATTCCACATGGACAAAATCACCGGGTTGTAGTCGTTGATGTACTTGGACTCTTCGTTCCTCTTCAAATTGTATGTGTTTTTAGGTGATTTCTTCATGACATTATGTCGCAGCGAAGACATCAAACTGTTTACTCTTCCTTTAGAAATCACCGGTCGTGGAAAGCCGAAACGACATTTGGTGTAGAACTTGTCCTTGTTTCGGAATTTACGACGGCAGTACTTTCCACATCGATGGCTTTGGAAACGCAGAACTTTTTCTCTTAGGCTTTTCTTCTCCTTTGCGTTTGGAACAGCACACGTAGAATACTGTTGGATGAAACTCATCACTGAGTCTTCTGGATCCGTTCCAAATTTAGGTGCATCCTTGATCCACAGCAACATATGTATATGAGGAGCACCTCTTGCTTGGTACTCCTTTCTCCAGAAGAAATCCAACACCTCTCCAAGAGGTGGATTCTTCTTATTCATGATGAAAGACATCATAGCTTCAAATCTATGATTGAAGTACCTACATACATTGACTGGATCCAAAGAGCACAGTTTTCCGGGTGTCTTGAATTCGATGTTATCTACGTTAGCATTTGCCTCTCGTAGAAATTCAAGTAAGTCTTCCCAGCCATACTCGGCACAGCTCAGAGTGAGGAACCATGTGGGAGTACCTAAGTTCCTCAGCATACATTTTAAATCACCATGATGACGGTACCAGTACTCATTAGTACCACGCTGACACGCCATGAGATTAATCAGGTGAGAATCCAAAATACTGTCTTGGACATTGACTTTATCCATAAAGTCACTTGCCGAGATGTTTTGCATGTGTATACCACTTTTCAAGATGTGGTTCACTGCATATGACAGTCCAGACAGATCGCTTTCAAACAGGAGATGAAACAAATAAGGAATGCATTGTCGAAACCTAGCATCTCCTGCATACAATCGCAAAGTCCGGTATTCAGAAGCAGGAATTTGATGAGGTCGCTCATCATATCTTCCTCCCTGACCTGTTGGAAAAAGCTGTGGGAAACACCGAGCTTCCAAACTTTCCTCCCAAACACTAATGGGACTCCCTTTGGCTTGTTTCATTTGAAACAACTCAATAGCATTCCCCATGACTTCCTTGGAATGCAAAGGATGAACACTATAATGTTCATATATTTCTTCACTAGTAGAGGGTTCTACTTTCTCAATTTGACCAGCACACAAATCGCTATCCTCTTCCTCACTTACTTCCTCTTCTGCAACATATACATTCTTATAGTATTTATTATTTTTTTTCAAATACAATGTTGCCTTTTTAACTTTCCTAACATCTACTTAATCTTGCCATATTTTCTTATTCTTTGTCGGAACCCCATTAACTAAGATAACCAGAGGTTCCTCTTCCACTTTTTCTACTCCAATTGTGTTAATGTTTTTCTTCAAATCTAGAGGCAAATAAACAACTCTTCCCTTTAATCCTCTCTGTAAATCTGATGGAGGCAATTTCCCTGTCTTTGGCTCCATTCTTACAATAGCCTGAAAGGGATGGATACTTTGAATCAAAATAGATTCATAAGTATTTAAATCCTTCAATTCAGAAGGAATCTCAACCAATTCCAGATTATTATGAACTGCTCTAGCAGGCATCTGGTTTTGACTTAATTTGCAACAACAATAAGTACACACACGTTGATCCAATCCCAAATCAAAACAATTTTCTACCATCAAGTATGTTGCAAAATCCTTCCATTCACTATTATTTTCCCTTTCACTTTTTGCATATAAATCCACTAACTTAGTCTGATTCTTATAATAAGTGCGTCGACAACACACACAAGTGAAATTTGGCCTCTCACTTGATTTGACCTGAAATGTGACAATTTCCCTCTGGAAATTATCTGTACTGGAAACCTGTACACTATCTTCCACATTACCCGCTTCTTCTTGGTCAATTTCAACATTCTCCTCTTTACTTCCAAAGTAACAAAACTCAATTTCTTCAAAAATATTCTTCACATCTATTTCAGAACCATGCAAAAGAGCAGCGCATAATTGTTTAAGCATAATTGCTGGACTCTTAGCATAATACAACATTCTAACTAATTTCCTCACTTTATTATGATGCACTGCTAGCATCCTGAAATGATGAAAAACACTCTGGCATACTCTCCTGGAAAGACAAGCCAGTGAATGACCATGCAAACCTGTCACTTCTCTCACTCTGCAAGGATCTAATTCTTGCAACAACCTTATTTTCTGCTTCAAACTTTTCTTATTAAATGACCGTACAAAATCACAAAGCAAATTGATGGAATCCTGTCGCACACTACAAATACTACTACACTTCCAGGTGTACACAGGACCCTTAGCACGTCTTCCTAAAACCTCATTACCTAACACCTCTTCTGCCTCTGTTGTCACAAGTTTTTCTTTTTCAACTGGACAACCATCTTTCACTTAATAAGCACGACCACTGGTGTCAACTGCATGCACCAAATCATTATCCTGGAAATAACTCTCCTCATTAAAAAATGCCTCACAGCTTGAACTATGAATCCATTCTCCAGAAAAAACTTCACAAAAATTACTACGATTAACTATTCTCTTCCATCTACTATTTCTTTTGAAATCATAAATTGCCTTGTTTAGCTTCCTAATTCTATTGATTATCAAAATAAATAACTTACGTTTAATTTCAAATGCCTGATCAATAACTTTCTCAACTTTTTTTTTTCTCTTATAAAAAACCACTTTCTGTTGACCTTTCTTAATATTTTTTAACAAATTGCCAATTATCCTGTTGCGGAACATTCGTTTACGAATGTCCCTAAACTGTTGTTTCCTTCTACTATCATGCACAGAGTTATCTCTTGCTCTAGCAGTAACATTTTTGATTGGCCTTTCCTTTCCATTTGAATTGCTTCTCTTTTTATGGACTGAAACATTTTCTGTAGTAATATTTTTTTTACTACACATATTTCTTATGAATGTTTTTGTACTCTTACCCGGTGCTTTCTTCGTGACTTGACAAATCTTTTTGTTAGAGGACTGCTGCTTCTTTTGATTCACCTGCTGTCTTTGACGTTTTGCAGCCTTTCTCTCTCTTTCTTTCGTTGGCATGGTGAAATGTTGAAATGATCTGCAGTTGAATCTGTGGTAAAATATATTAAAAAATGTTATTAACCACTATTACCAAACAGTAAATCAATAACAGTGATCAAAAACTTAACACACTACTTGACATTTTAAATAGAAGATTTTTTAGTCCTTGGCAAATTTACAATACAGAAATAGCAGAAAAGAAATGGAATTTATATTCATGTTACCTGTGCTATTTTATATGTGAATCTGATCTAATTTTATGAGCATATTTTAATATTTTATTGAAGACACTACACATAACCTGTTTTTGAAGGTGTCTTTATTTTTAAATTAAACGGTTTACACTTTTACTTTTTATTTATTATAAATTTTAAAAATAAATGTTTATAGTTCCATAGGCTCAAGCAGGTCAGCTTCCCACCCTATGTCATATAATTCGGACAAATCTGCATCCTCATCACGCTCTTCTTCATCCTCAGGATTTAAATCATCCAAGGGATCAACATCCACTGATGTTTCAATTACAAGTTCAATGATGAGGTCAAAATCAACTGATTGCAGATTGTCGCTCATGTTGATGTTGTCTTTATCTTTAAAGAAAGATAACAACAATGAGATGTTGCAGAGTAAGAGACAAATCTCAGAGATTATAATAGTAAAATTGTTTAACAAGAGTAACATTTTGCAGCTATTATTTAGCCATGTCCAGCGATGCTGAGCAGGTGAAGCCTATGTCTAATTTTTCAGTGAACAGGACTCATCTCTTCTTAACCTTGGATAAGCCTCACCAACTCTGTGTCCCCTGCACATACTTAAATGTAAAGGGGCAGATTTATGTTAAATGGCACATCCCCAGGCATGCACCAGTTAACGTGCACCGCTGCTCTGCCACCCATGTTGTGCCGTATTTACAATCAGATAGGAGAAAGCTGCGTCAAAACCCTGCGCCTGCTTTAAGCAGGCATAGGTCTTGACGCAACATTGTGGAGATGGGGCACCCCTGAGCCTTGCTTGAGCTGCATCGCACTTGCGATACAACTCCAGCAATCACTACCTTTACAGCACAGATACGTCACGCATCTGTGCCATTTTTGCCCCATGATGCCCCGCATTGTAAATGCAGCACACCATGGGTGGCGGAACAGCGGCGCAGGATGACTGGCACATCCCTGGTGATGCGCCAGTCATCATAAATCTATCCCTAAGCTTCTTATCTTGTTACAGATGAACCGCCATATGTACCATCAAACTATTTTGCATTTCCTAAATAGCGAATTTTAAGGAATAAATAGCAATTCTTTACCAATCCTAATTTGCAATGAGCAAATTGCTAATTGCAAATTACCCATTCATTTCCATGGGCTAGGAGGCTCATAGGAATGAAGGTACAATTTGCGATTAGCAATTAGCTCATCGCAAATTAGGAATTTTTCCAAGGGTGCAGGGGTGTCTCAAGAACACCCTGCTGCACCCCTGAAAAAGAAATTTGGGGGCATATGGCGCACATACATGCCCTAAGGGCATGTATTGGCGTCATATGGCACCTTTTGTTTTTTTAAAAAAAATGCTTTTTGAAAAGAATTCGCAAATTACCACCAACTAGAAGTTGGTGGTAGTTTCCAAATCCTTAATGTCATTTTTTACATATTTTTAGTTTGATACATTGCATTTAAGGAATCGCAAAATTTGCAAATCCTTCAGTGCAATCGCAAAATAAGATATAGCAAATTTTGCTATTCCTTATTTTGCATCAAACTTGTTTGATACATACCATTTGTCTAATTAGCATTCGCAAAGGCTGAAATTTGCAGAATTTTGATCTTTGCGAATGGTAATTAGCTTGATACATATGACCCCAAGTTGGCCTGTCTTGCAACATGGTGCATCTTTTGCATCACTGCTGCATCGGTTTCATGTGGCACGTTTTTTTTACAACATGACACATCTGCCTAAATGCATCAATTTGTAATTTTCTCGCCTCATAGCAAATCTTTTGCACTGCCACTGCATCATAAAAGTGACGCACAGTGGCGCAAAAGAGACATACACCTATCATAAATCTGTCTCTACCATTTTAAATGATTAATCCAGGATGACGATAAGGTGTGGCCTATCCAGAGGTTTGTTTATGGTGAGGCCTACTCACGATTGCAGATTAAAGTTACGCTTGATAAAGAATACAGAGGAGATAATACATGTAAAGGCCTACCAATGAAGTAAGTAATGTCCACTTTATTGCGCCAGTCATCATAAATGTATCCCTAAGCTTCTTATCTTGTTACAGATGAACCGCCATATGTACCATCAAACTATTTTACATTTCCTAAATAGCGAATTTTAAGGAATAAATAGCAATTCTTTACCATTCCTAATTTGCAATGAGCAAATTTCTAATTGCAAATTACCCATTCATTTCCATGGGCTAGGAGGCTCATAGGAATGAAGGTTTAATTTGCGATTAGTAATTAGCTCATCACAAATTAGGAATTTTTCCAAGGGTGCAGGGGTGTCTCAAGAACACCCTGCTGCACCCCTGAAAAAGAAATTTGGGGGCATATGGCACACATACATGCCCTAAGGGCATGTATTGGCGTCATATGGCACCTTTTGTTTTTTGGAAAAAAAGCTTTTTGAAAAGAATTCACAAATTACCACCAACTAGAAGTTGGTGGTAGTTTCCAAATCCTTAATGTCATTTTTTACATATTTTTTGTTTGATACATTGCATTTAAGTAATCGCAAAATTTGCAAATCCTTCAGTGCAATCGCAAAATAAGGAATAGCAAATTTTGCTATTCCTTATTTTGCATCAAACTTGTTTGATACATACCATTTGTCTAATTAGCATTCGCAAAGGCCGAAATTCGCAGAATTTTGATCTTTGCGAATGCTAATTAGCTTGATACATATGGCCCCAAGTGAGGCCTGTCTTGCAACATGGTGCATCTTTTGCATCACTGCTGCATCGGTTTCATGTGGTACGTTTTTTTTACACCATGACATATCTGCCTAAATGCATCAATTTGTAATTTTGTCGCCTCATAGCAAATCTTTTGCACCGCCGCTGCATCATAAAAGTGACGCACAGTGGCGCAAAAGAGGCATACACCTATCATAAATCTGTCCCTAGCATTTTAAATGATTAATCCAGGATGACGATAAGGTGTGGCCTATCCAGAGGTTTGTTTAAGGTGAGGCCTACTCAGGATTGCAGATTAAAGTTACGCTTGATGAAGAATACAGAGGAGATAATACATGTAAAGGCCTACCAATGAAGTAAGTTATGTCCACTTTATTTCGCCAGTCATCATAAATGTATCCCTAAGCTTCTTATCTTGTTACAGATGAACCACCATATGTACCATCAAACTATTTTGCATTTCCTAAATAGCGAATTTTAAGGAATAAATAGCAATTCTTTACCATTCCTAATTTGCAATGAGCAAATTGCTAATTGCAAATTACCCATTCATTTCCATGGGCTAGGAGGCTCATAGGAATGAAGGTGCAATTTGCGATTAGCAATTAGCTCATCGCAAATTAGGAATTTTTTCAAGGGTGCAGGGGTATCTCAAGAACACCCTGCTGCACCCCTGAAAAAGAAATTTGGGGGCATATGGCGCACATACATGCCCTAAGGACATGTATTGGCGTCATATGGCACCTTTTGTTTTTTGGAAAAAAATGCTTTTTGAAAAGAATTCGGAAATTACCACAAACTAGAAGTTGGTGGTAGTTTCCAAATCCTTAATGTTATTTTTTACATATTTTTTGTTTGATACATTGCATTTAAGGAATCGCAAAATTTGCAAATCCTTCAGTGCAATCGCAAAATAAAGAATAGCAAATTTTGAATTAAGGACATTTTAAGTCATTTCCACATGTGCAGTGTTTTCAAATTATGATTTGAAAATCGTTTTTGGGGAAAAGGAATGGTTTGCAAAATTATGACAAGGACATAATGGTGTATGCTTCTCTATAAGGCATTTCACTGTCTCTGATGTCATTTTTCCCATATTACATTATAAGACCTTTCCCCATGGAGCACATTCCTTGTAAATATGCTCCCACCTGTGCATGGTGAATTTAGATTTTGACTGTTTGAGTCACATAGCCATGTTAAAAGTGACCCAAAAAAATTGCAAACGCTTTCAAAAAACACATTCATGTGTCTTAAGGACATTTTAAGTCATTTCCCAGTGGACAGTGTTTTGTAAGTGGCGCAAAAGAGGCATACACCTATCATAAATCTGTCCCTAGCATTTTAAATGATTAATTCATGATGACGATAAGGTGTGGCCTATCCAGAGGTTTGTTTAAGGTGAGGCCTACTCAGGATTGCAGATTAAAGTTACGCTTGATGAAGAATACAGAGGAGATAATACATGTAAAGGCCTACCAATGAAGTAAGTGATGTGCACTTTATTTCGCCAGTCATCATAAATGTATCCCTAAGCTTCTTATCTTGTTACAGATGAACCACCATATGTACCATCAAACTATTTTACATTTCCTAAATAGCGAATTTTAAGGAATAAATAGCAATTCTTTACCATTCCTAATTTGCAATGAGCAAATTGCTAATTGCAAATTACCCATTCATTTCCATGGGCTAGGAGGCTCATAGGAATGAAGGTGCAATTTGCGATTAGCAATTAGCTCATCGCAAATTAGGAATTTTTTCAAGGGTGCAGGGGTATCTCAAGAACACCCTGCTGCACCCCTGAAAAAGAAATTTGGGGGCATATGGCGCACGTACATGCCCTAAGGACATGTATTGGCGTCATATGGCACCTTTTGTTTTTTGGAAAAAAATGCTTTTTGAAAAGAATTCGGAAATTACCACAAACTAGAAGTTGGTGGTAGTTTCCAAATCCTTAATGTTATTTTTTACATATTTTTTGTTTGATACATTGCATTTAAGGAATCGCAAAATTTGCAAATCCTTCAGTGCAATCGCAAAATAAAGAATAGCAAATTTTGAATTAAGGACATTTTAAGTCATTTCCACATGTGCAGTGTTTTCAAATTATGATTTGAAAATCGTTTTTGGGGAAAAGGAATGGTTTGCAAAATTATGACAAGGACATAATGGTGTATGCTTCTCTATAAGGCATTTCACTGTCTCTGATGTCATTTTTCCCATATTACATTATAAGACCTTTCCCCATGGAGCACATTCCTTGTAAATATGCTCCCACCTGTGCATGGTGAATTTAGATTTTGACTGTTTGAGTCACATAGCCATGTTAAAAGTGACCCAAAAAAATTGCAAACGCTTTAAAAAAACACATTCATGTGTCTTAAGGACATTTTAAGTCATTTCCCCGTGGACAGTGTTTTGTAAGTGGCGCAAAAGAGGCATACACCTATCATAAATCTGTCCCTAGCATTTTAAATGATTAATTCATGATGACGATAAGGTGTGGCCTATCCAGAGGTTTGTTTAAGGTGAGGCCTACTCAGGATTGCAGATTAAAGTTACGCTTGATGAAGAATACAGAGGACATAATACATGTAAAGCTCTACCAATGAAGTAAGTAATGTCCACTTCATTGCGCCAGTCATCATAAATGTATCCCTAAGCTTCTTATCTTGTTAGACATCAACCGCCATATGTACCATCAAACTATTTTGCATTTCCTAAATAGCGAATTTTAAGGAATAAATAGCGATTCTTTACCATTCCAAATTTGCGATGAGCAAATTGCTAATTGCAAATTACCCATTCATTTCCATGGGCCAGGATACCCATATGAATGAAGGTGCAATTTGCGATTAGCAATTAGCTCATCGCAAATTAGGAATTTTTCCAAAGGTGCAGGGGTGTCTCAAGAACACCCTGCTGCACCCCTGAAAAAGAAATTTGGGGGCATATGGCGCACATAAATTTTAACAACATTCCTTTACCTCAAAAACGATTTTCAATTCATAATTTGAAAACACTGCCCACAGGGAAATTACTTAAAATGTCCTTAAGACACATGAAAGTGTTTTTTGATTGCCTTTCCAGCATGGTTGGGTCACTTTTAACATGGCTATGTAACACAAACATTTAAAATCTAAATTTGCCATGCACAGGTGGGAGCATATTTACAAGCAATTTGCGCCACGGAGAAAGGTCTTACATTAAAATGGGAAAAATAACATCAGGGACAGTCAATTGCCTTATAAAGAAGCATACACCATTATGTCCTTGTCATAAATTTAAAAACAATTCCTTTTCCCCAAAAACGATTTTCAAATCATAATTTCAAAACACTGCACATGGGAAAATTACTTAAAATGTCCTTAAGACACATAAAAGCGTTTTTTGATTGCCTTTGCAGCATGTTTGTATCACTTTTAACATGGCTATGTAACACAAACATTCAAAATCTAAATTTTCCATGCACAGGTGGGAGCATATTTACAAGCAATTTGCGCCACATAATTCATAATTTTCTCCTTAAAGCACACTATTCTCTATCTAAATTAAAGAAATATTTTCTCACCTTAGCAAATACTTTGAGTTTGAAAACAGTCTCAGAAACACACCAATTTGTCTTCAGCAGAGCAAAAGGTATGCACTCCAGAGTCTGCAGCTATCAAAAGCACAGAAATGCTGTAATTCTTCACACATATCTCTCATGTCACCCAATCAAAACTCTTCCCTCACTTTTTTTCAAATGAAAACCCTTCCCCCCTCTGCCATTTCATGCCTTTTCTGCATGGCAACCACCTCTTGGAAGACGTCTGGTGTTTGCAAGTTCACACAACAATGTTGCAATTGAACTCTGAACTCTCAGTGCACCTGCATATCCAGTGCATTCTTTCATTTAATGATTTTTTATTGACCATTCAAAATACATCTTTCAAATAACTCATCCATGCACCCTAACTTTCTGTTTTCAGCAATCAAAATCCACCAATCACTGTTACTGCTTCATGAACACAGAAACTCCACAGTTTTTTTCATTTTAAACTCTCATTTTTTCAACTGCCATTTCATTGCCACACTTCATCTGACTGCAGGAGAACCTTCTCTCACCATGTTTTCTGTCTGGATTGTTGGACATAGTTATATCCACTGGGCTCACAGGTATGCTGAGAACAGAAAATTACCTAACCTCAATTTACAAGATGTGGAAATTAAGTGGTTTGGCCACAGAGGATTAAAATGTCACCAATTGATACCATTGGTGAAAACCTTTATGCATTTGCCCAAACCTGACCTGTTAATTGTGCACTGTGGAGGTAATGATTTGGGCACTTTGACTGGGGTAGGTCTGGAAATGCTTTTAAAGGACACCTTTGAGCAATTAATGGCACTTTTTCCTCAGACTGCCTTGGTATATTCAAATATATGCCAAAGACAGAAATGGAGGTGGTCAAACCAATTTTGTCCACAAATTGAGAAGTCGAGGAAGCATGTAAACAAATCTGTTTCAGCTTACATGAGAGACCATGGAATGGGCTCCATGTACAACAATAACTTGCGTTACTACATGCAAGATATCTACAGAGGAGATGGAGTTCACTTCTCAGATGAGGGCAACAGAATTTTCACTCTGAATTTAAGACTGTGCATTGGTACCTACTTATAAGTACCTAAATGTACCATAAACCCAAAAGCTCTTCTCAGAGCTACCCTACATCTGATCACTCACAATTATTATTTTACTCTAACTTTTTTCACTAATTTTCAACAAAGTACGCTCCCCGGGGCGCTACCCGGTACGCGAACCGGGAGCTAACCTCGCGAAATTTTTTAAAAAAAATGGGTTTTTTTCGCACATATAAGCCTCCTCAGCCACCCTCACAAAACCTAGGGGGTCAAGATAAGTCTACCGTGCCCCCTTCTACCCATTCTGAACATTATTTGCCCTCCATTTTGTATCTTAATTCGACCGAAACACAAAATGGTGGACTCCCGTAACGCTTAAGGTTCGCGAACCGGGGCGCTCAACGGTTCGCGTACCGGGTCGCTCCCTGGGAAGCGCACCATCAAAAAAGGTGGGAAAGTAGTTTACAGAAAAGCCACTGGAGACAATTTCACCAAATATAGATTAGCTCATACTACATACCAATCCCTACCATTTTCACAAATTTGATTGGAATTCCATTTAGCCATTTAGCCTGTAGACCTCTCTAAATACCCTGAGGTAAATTACTTCTCAAAACACATCTGAAGTGTTGGAATTGACAACCAATTAAAATGTTACTTTCATTTTCTACTTTTTTTACCTGACATTTGATTGGTTATGTACCTGAATATATATAAAAGAAGAGAATGAAACACAGCCATTTTGACTACTACTTCCTGGTGTACATTTCAATTGGATTTTCACTAATCACTTCAACTTCTTTCTAAAGGTAAGTTGTTATTTTAAAAACTGAACTATATTGTGCACTATCAGTTAATATGGTAAACTTTTTCTGATAGTTATATACTATCCCTCTGTAGTAGTTATAGATTTAGATAGACTTCTCTGTTATAGTTATGGATGGAGTTAGGCTTCTCTTTTATAATTATGAAATTACTTACGTTAAATCACATACACTTTTTTATATTCCTACTTCCACTCTGATACTATACACTGCCCAAAGATAAATTCTCTGTTAAAAAATGCCTATCTAAAATTAATCCCAACAGTGCCCTATCTCTACTAATATATATTTTTTTTATCCAAATTTCAGGCAACATGGAAGGCGAACAGAAAGTTTCATTTCAAATTGTCCTGCAACAGAGCAGCCAAGAATTAATTGATCCAAATTATATAGAATTTATGGATGAAACTTGGGACCAAGAACTACTGCAATGTGTGCAAGCAGTGGATGACCTCCTTCAAAATGAGGACATTTTACACCCTCATATATTACAAGCTATGTTCAATAAAAATGACGACATTTCAGACAGTGAAATGTTAGAAATGTTATTAAATTTTGAAACACAATAACAATAATAAATAATTGCTTGAAAAATAAAAAAAAATAAAAAATAATCAACAAAACCAACAATCAATTAACATACAGTATTTGAAAAGTCTATCATTCATTTTTCATTGCAGTACGCTGCCCAGAACGCTTCCCGGTTCGCGGACCGGGAGCTACCCACGCAAAAAAACAAAAAAAAAATATTTTTTTTTTGCCCCGCGGGGCCCTTTTAAAACCTCCACATTAAACCTAGGGGGTCAGGGAGGATCTAGTATGCCCCCTTATGGTTATTTCCCCCTTTGTTTTGGCCTCCTCTTGTCTCTCAATCCTACCGAGAGACAAGATGGCGGCCGCTCCGGACTGTTTAGAATGTTGACAGACACCGGAGAACCAATCAGCTTCGCTACGCGAAGTTCCGGTACGCGTAAGGTCCGCGAACCGGGGCGCTGCCCGGTCCGCTGTTACAGATATATATCTTTTTTTAAACGTTAATTTCTCAAAATCCACTGGAGCACATATATTGAGACCTACAAAAGGCACATCGGGCTACCAGTCCCTACAATTTTGCCAAGTTTCGTGCAAATCCATTCAGCCGTTCAGGCTAAAAGTGAGGCCAACCGCCCTATGGAAAACTCAATGTTAAAAACACGTTTTGGGACCCCCCTTTTTTCTCGACCCCCCCTGGACGAACCCCCCCCAAATTTCCAGGGGCTGCTCAGAAACAAAATGTTCCATTTTCCAGAAAATTTCAGCCAATTCCGTCCACAAACGCCAAAGTTATTAGACATAGAATTTTCAAAAATCCCATAGGGAAAAAATCCTAACTATATATACCTACTGGCGACCGCCAGTAGGTAATATATATATATGGTTTCAATAAATGCCCTTGAGCTTTGAGAGGGCACACTACGCTTCCCCCATCTCCGAAGTGTGGGCCCTGCTGTCACTCGCCTTCCTGGAACTCAATTCATTTTCACCATCGTCCGATCCGTTTCAGGGCTGACACGCCCCGTCTTCATGGACAGGCGCAGGGGGAAATAAAGAAACACCTCTCACTTCATTCAAGTAATTTATTGATGAAGAGCCGCCCTCATGAACTGATGTCTGTTTCTTACAAGACTGATGATTTAGTCACACGAGTTTCAATGATTATCACTTGATACATTGAATTTGCACCAATACAATTGAGCATGGTATTCAATTCAAAGGATGTGAATGGTAGAGCATGTTGGTAAATATTGACTCTGGTCTTGCCGCGGCGTTGCTTGAAAGTATCTTGTCTGTCAATAGACAGCCAATGCATTGAACACCATTTGAGCACCTACTGTGAATTGTTACTTGCATGATTTGAAGAATATCATTGTAATCCAGGGCAATATTTAATGTTAAACGTCTTAAACTATATCCTGGGTGCTTTTGCGGAGGTGCCTATTCCATTGATATGAGAGCAATCTGCTGCTGCCAAACTGGCCCTTGGTTGGCCTAGGAGATCTTCGGCCACTGCGGCAATGGCCGAGCTTCACTGGCTCCCATTGAAACAGCGAGTGGCCTTTAAATCCCTCTGTCTCGTTTTTAAAGCCCTGCAGGGAGTTGAGCCCAGCTCTCTGCAAACCATGTTTGACTGGTACATTCCAACCAGAGCCCTTCGATACACAACGGCCTGCCTTTTAAAAGTATCGAGATTTAAAAAGGTCAGGACCGGAGGCAGATCTTTCAAAGTTGCAGCTGCCAAACTTTGGAATAGCATGCCCCTGGACATCTGCCAAACAAAGGAACTTCTCCCTTTTAGGAAACGGGTCAAAACTTGGCTGTTTCCTAAATGTTAAACTTCTGGCCACTCTATTGCTGCCTCCCAGTGCATTCCATATTAGGAGATATCTCAGTGCCAGGATACCTGTAAGGTGACAGCCGCGCTATACAAATGCTCTAAATAATAATAATAATCCAATGAATAGTCAAATTGTATTTATAACCTCATTTATGATCACTCTCAAGCTCTCATTTGGATTTTTAAATAATGCAAACTGATAATTTGTTTTGCCTTGTAATTTATTATTTGTATTGTAGTGTATGTTGTTATTTGTGGCTTTGTCCAAATTGTGTGGATACATTTTGTATGTGATCTTCTGTGTGTGTCAACAATTGTTCATATCACATTCATATACAGAATTAATAAATAAGTGATGACCACTGCTATTGATTAAAGCAGCCACAAACTAAGTGAAATTGTAAAAGAATAGTCAGTGTGGCATTTCTTGTTTGTTAAAACTTTCAGAAAGGGGGCATTTTCTTGTTCAACCAATCGGTGTGCATCTGTCTGTTTGTAGATTGACTGTGACAGGGGATGGGAATGTGCATTCGCTGTAGACAGCCACTGTGGGGGGTTGAGGTGTGCCTGGCCCTTCCTGGATGACTCAGAGCTGAGATGAATGGAACTTGGCTGTATTTAGAGTAGTGGGAGGAGATTTCCCTGCACTTGAAAAGGGCCTGTCTCCCCTCCACAATGCTGTCTCCATCCCCTGTGGTCATACTGCACCAGTGAGGACAGCACTGGTTAGGACTAGGCTCAGAAACTCTTTCACAAAGAAGAACAAAGACAACATGGGGTATAAGTAGTGGACCTTAAACCCCAGAACTTTAGATCACTTCTGGACTCAAGAGGAACCTTTGCCAATGAGAGGAGCTACAGAGCTGTGAGGAGGAGTACCACCCTTTGCTGTGTGCTGTTTGGGGTTGGCCTGTAGTTGCTGTTTCTGCCAAGGAAAGGACAAAGACTGGAATGTGTCTTGGAACCTGTTTGAAGAAGAATCTTCAAGGGCCTGAGTGTGCTGACCTCCTGTTCTGAAGTCTCAGGGACACTAAGACTTCACCCATAGCTCCCTTGAACTCTATTGCTGAGAGTTCTTTTTTTTTTAAGTTTGATTTTATTGAAAATAAGAGAGAAAAGGGGGAGGGGAAGGGAGAAGAAACAGTTAGAAGGATATGGTAATAATTACAATTTAAGGAAAAGCACAGTGGATATTACAGTAAAATCTCAATATTCTCATTAAAAGGGAGGAGAATCACATTAGTTGTTATAATAAAAATTCATAAAAGGCAGATAAAATGAGCATGAAATAACATGAGCAAATAAGGTAAAGAAGATACAAATGCATTATGTGATAATAATGGAAATAAACAAGTAAACAAAAGGCAAATTAAATTCATGGTGGTTTACGGACTTCAACAACGTCAGGAGCCAAGGAGGAGCATGCAGGGGCAGTGGAGGAAAGATATGTTACCAAAGGAAGCCATAAAAGATCCTGTTTAACAGCCAGTGAAACTGGAGAAACGAAATTGGTGTCTAACCGGTGATGGTAACAAACTGCATTCCACCAGGAACGATAAGACACGTTTGAAGGCTTGTTTCCAATGAGATGTAATTGTGTGGAAAGCAACGGCTATTAAGAGATCAAAGAGATGATAATGGTTAGAGGACTGAGGAAGGTCAGGAGAAATGAAACACAGAAAAACAAGAACTGGGGAGAAGGGGATCTGAAAATGGAAAATCTTTTGGATTTGGGCCCATACGGAATTCCAGAACTTGGAAATATGTGGACATTCAAAAAGCATGTGTTTGAGGTCAGCTGAGGGAAAGGGGCAAGACCAACAGGTAGAGGGTGTGTCTGGAGAGAAGCGTGAGAGGGAGAGAGGGGTAAACAAGACTCTATTATAAATAAAATATAAAGTTTGGGTAGTGTTAGCAGCTCTAGAGGTCTTATGAAGTTTGGTCCAAATCTTATCCCAAAGAAGAACAGACCACTCCTGAGAAAGATCAGACTCCCATGCAACTTCAAGTTTAGATTTTGCTCGATCAGCTATGCACCGGAGAGAATTATAAAGAGAAGAGGCGGAGGGGCAAGACTCTAGCAAGGAGGAAGTGGATTTACGGTTGGCAGGTATATCACTAGAGAATGGCAAAGACTGGAGATAAGAACCGAGGACAGGTAAAAACGAGTTATATTGAGAACGGGCACTGGAGGGTAGATGAAAGGAAGACTGTAATTCCGAGAAAGACATAGGGACGCCGAGAGTGAGCAATTGAGAAACCCAGCATAATCCATGGGAATGCCAGACTTTCCAGTAAATAGTACGATTACGAATTTGAAGTCGAGAGTTAAACCAGATAGGTTGATCATGAGAAGATTGAAGAGAAGGGAAGGATGAAGATAAAAAGGGAAGAAGAAGCGCACGACAATGTGAGATGATAGGGGTGCGAAGGCGAGCATGGCAGAGCGTAAAGGATAGAACTTCACAGAAAGTGAAGGGAGAGAGAAAGGAAGATTCCATGGTCAACCATACGGGAGGATAGAAGGGAGGGTCATTCGAAAGCCATCGAGTTGTGTGCCGTATAGAAAAAGCACGATGATATTGCCTAAAGTCAGGAAAGCGTACACCAGAATGAGCTTTGTCTTTCCTAAGAGTAGTGAGGGCAATCCTGGGACGCTTGTCACGCAAGAGGAATTTTAACAGTAGAGAGTCGATCTTCCTGAAATATGAAGCAGGAATACGTATTGGAAGCATGGAAAGAGTGTAGAGAAGGAGGGGGAGAGCATCATTTTGATAGAGTTAAGTCGGCCCCACCAGGACAAAAAGAGTGGATGCCAACGTGTAATATTCGTCTCCAGTTTTTTAGTAAGATAAGCAAAATTAAACTTGGGAGTGTCAGAAAGAGTAGGCGCGAATAAAACACCTAAATACTTAATTTTGGATGGTTGCCAAGAGAAGCCAGATTGAGCGAAGTGATGTTTCTGACAGAGAGAGTTCAATGGAAGGACTTCGCATTTATCAACATTCAAGCGGTAACCAGAGACAGCAGAAAAAGAGGAGACTTGTTGTAAAAAGGAAGGTAAAGAGGAGAGAGGATCGGAGCAATAAAAGAGGATATCATCCGCATATACCGAAAGTTTAACCTGTGTGGAACCAAAGTGATACCCAGATATTTTATCATCTTGACGAATTTTAGTGAGAAAAGGCTCTAAAGCCATAACAAAAAGAAGAGGGGAAAGTGGACAACCTTGACGCACTCCCCTGTGAAGAGAAAAATAGTCTGAATTCATTCCATTAACGAAAATGGAAGCTTGGGGATTAGAGTAGAGTAAGGAGATGAGAGAAATACATTTGGAAGAGATGCCAAACCAACGAAGGGCTTGAAACATAAAGTCCCAACCGATCCTGTCAAAGGGCTTTTCCGCATCTAAAGAGATAGCTGCGAAAGGGAGATCCAACCGAGAAGCTCTGCTGATAATATTAAGAAATACACGAGAATTGTCTGAAGAGAGACGACCTTTCACAAACCCGGATTGTTCAGGACTGAGGAGATCTGGTAAAAGGGGATCCATTCGAAGAGCGAGAAACTTAGCTAAAATTTTATAATCAGTATTGACCAGAGAGATCGGGTATTGCTGAGAGTTCTAACCTGCCACGAGGTGCCTATTCCGGTTTTAAGCATCTGGAGGTTATTCCTGCGGTTGGGAGCTGGAGGAAACCTAAGAGAAGTAATCAAACCTGTCTCCGGCTCCATCAGCGATGCCGCTGTGACGCCGCGACCAGTATCAAGACCAGGGGCACCCCTCTTGAAGTCCACAACCCACAGCCCGGCCTGCAACACAGCTCTGACACCTTTCGACCCCTGCAGTTATCAGCCTTTCCTGATGCCAGCGCTTGCACCGACTCTGTCATCGCAAGCGCCTGCATCCTGTTATCGCTGCACCGATAACTGCCGAGGGTGACTCGACGAACTCGCTGTATCATCATCGGAACCGACGCCTCACTGCCAAAGCAACCGACTTTCCCTGTTCTGAACTCTGCACGTCACATCCTCACGGACACGACAGCTCGCCTAACCCATGGCAGCCAACAAGCCGACCTTGACCTCAGCACTAATGCCTCACCTCCACAATGGCGTGCATCATCGTAGACTTTGTTTCCAAGGTACTGTTTGTTTGGGAGTCAATTTGACTCCTCGCAGTTGGCGCCCTACTTTGGATTTAATACTGTCACGCCTTTGCAATAGCCCCAGGTGGAGCTATTTGTTTTCTACGAGCTTTATTTTTGCAATAACTGTTCTAAAGTCATATCGTGTTACCTTTATGTTGGATTTTTGTCATTTTGGTCTTGTTGAGTTTAGATGAAGACTTTAATTTTCTAAACTGGTGTGGTGTCTATTTGCAGTGTTATCACTGTATTACTGTGTGTTTTGAGTACAAATACTTTACACATTGCCTTTGGGATAGGCCTGTCTGCTCATGTCACGCTATTAAGGGGGTGAGTAGGGGTTATCTAAAGTGTGTATACCCCTTATCCTGACTAGAAGCAAGGGTCCCTATTTGGACAAATGCACATACCTCCGCTAACTTGAGACCCCCATTTTTAACAATCTTGCACAAAGGGTGTTGGCTGCCAATGGTGAGGTGAGGGTTAGCTTTACATATAGTAATAAAATAATTCTTTACATTAAAGATACCATTGAAATTCACTGAAAAAAATAAATGTTAAAGTAACATTATGGTTAAGTAAAATTTTCAATAACAGTGTAATGTTTTAAACTTCAAAAACCACAGAAATTCACCAGTTATAGTCTCAAGGAACTATAACGCGTGCCCTAAGGTAACTATAACTCTCACCTGCCGCATGCACTGCTAAGTTGCCCACATATTACATTACTCATGACGTCTTCGATGACCTGATTGATGATACCACTGCAAAATTTGCAATAAAATTATTATTGGGAAAACTGTGCGTGGAGGGGTGCGAGTTATAGTTACATTAGGACACGAGTTATAGTTGTTTGAGATAACTATGACTGGAGAATTTATGTGGATTTTAGAGTTTAAAACGTTACCTTGTAACTATAACATTACTTTAACCTTTGTTTTTTACAGTGAATGGATGGATAGATAGATAGATAGAAAGATAGATAGATAGATGGATGGATGGATGGATGGATGGATGGATGGATGGATGGATGGATGGATGGATGGATGGATGGATGGAAGGATGGATAGGTAGATAGATAGATAGATAGATAGATAGACAGACAGACAGACAGACAGACAGACAGACAGACAGACAGACAGACAGATAGATAGATAGATAGATAGATAGATAGATAGATAGATAGATAGATAGATAGATAGATAGATA
The DNA here is from genome assembly GCF_964261635.1 of Lissotriton helveticus. Classification (NCBI taxonomy): domain Eukaryota; kingdom Metazoa; phylum Chordata; class Amphibia; order Caudata; family Salamandridae; genus Lissotriton; species Lissotriton helveticus. The sequence goes on along the minus strand of NC_136057.1, from coordinate 2,116,283,295 downwards.
GATAGATAGATAGATAGATAGATAGATAGATAGATAGATAGATAGATAGATAGATAGATAGATAGATAGATAGATAGATAGATAGATAGATAGATAGATAGATAGATAGATAGATAGATAGATAGATAGATAGATAGATAGATAGATATGCCACAGACAACTGGAGCAAACGGTCCATTAGAGTGTTAGTGCAGTCTTTGTAAAAAAACAAAAGGGGGAGTAGGGACCTTCCTCCCAACCGACCCTAAATGACTGCCACGCATAGTCCTGTAAGGGATAATTTGAGGCCAAGTACTGCAGAAACTCCGGTGCAGCTGTAGGTGTCACCGTTCCACTAGAGACAGATATTGAAGTATCCAATTGTGTGTAAAGAAACCCTCATGTGTGTCTGCATGAGAGTACTACTTTTGGCCAGGGAGTGATATTAAAGTGCTGTCCGTTCATGGACACTCTTTGCGCAAAACAAATTCAGCCGCAGACCTTAAAAAATGAGTTATTTAATTACCTCTTTTTTTGGACTGTTAGTTACATCTATGGCATTTTAGTCAATATGGTTATAAAAGATACTTTCAAATATGCTATTTAAATCATTTTTAAATACAACGGATTCGGCAATAAGGGATTGTTTCCTAATGTTACTTAACTGTGGGTGCAGCTAAGAAACAGTGTGCATAAGCATGCTGTTACATCACAAGGAAACATTTAATAGGAGAATGACTGTGGCACTACACAATCCATCATCAATTTATCAGAGTAGTTTTTCTCTAACTGTTCCTCCAAAGATCAGTTGTTTAATAATGATTTAAACCACTTGATCGCCAACCTCAAAACCTCACCGATCGTATTATGCCTTCTGCCTACGATGCAATGACTGACTGTCAAATTCTGCTGACATGTTTTCTAGGGAACCTGATCTGCAATCAGTGGAAAAGCGGCCACTAACTCCAACAGTGCTAATTTGTTTAAACAATTTGGTTGACAAGCCAATTGTGCTAGGTCAAGAATGTCATTATTTTTAAGATACCCCTCCTCTTAGCTGGTGATTACATTTTCTAGCACATTTACTGTTTATCGGTAACCCTATTAGGGATGATGGCTGCTCACCCACCCACACAAGGCTCTCCACGACGCGGGCCCGAAGTACCTCAACAGCCGCCTCACCTTCTACACACCCACCCGCCAGCTCCGATCCGCCAGCCTCGCCCTCGCCACCGTCCCACGATTTTGGAAATCCACCATCGGAGGAAGATCCTTCTCCTACCTGGCAGCCAAGACATGGAACTCCCTCCCCACTCGCCTACGGCTGACCCCGGACCATCTCGCCTTCAGGAAACAACTCAAGACCTGGCTGTTCGAACAGTAGCGACCCCCCCCCCCTCAAGCGCCTTGAGACCCTTACGGGTGAGCAGCGCGCTATACAAATTTTTGTGATTGATTGATTGGAGGGGCATTTTTTCATAGGATGGTGATGGTAGTGTTTTCAGGGATGTGGGAACAGCCACTTCTGTTATGGAAGCATTCACGATAGGATGAAAAAATAGGAACCAAAATCTTGTGTTAGGCTCCTTTAACATTGTATAATATTGTTCATCGGTGGGGTTAACTTTTCTAAACAAACCAGTAACTTCATACCAATTGAACAGAACAAAAATACTGCAAGCATTTGCCCACTGGAGAATATGCATCTCTTAGCTGTTATTAAACGCAGTGCATTTCAGAAAGAACGAAATAAAAAGAAAGACAGAGATAGAAAGAGGGCGGAAATAAGTGAGGCAAGAGAGGAAAGAAATGAAAGAAAGTGGAAGGCAAGAAAGAATGAAAGAAGAAGGCAAGAAAGAAAGAAAAGGGAAGAAAGAAAGGGGAAAGAAAGAAAGAAAGAAAGAAAGAAAGAAAGAAAGAAAGAAAGAAAGAAAGAAAGAAAGAAAGAAAGAAAGAAAGAACGAAAGAAAGAAAGAGGTCCATTTTCTCAGATGTACTCATATTTCCCTGTTATATCACTTCTAAAGCCAACATCTATTATACTCCTTTCCATTTCTATCCCTGATCTTTCAGCCTCATTCCCTATGGCTATCTCGCAATCTTTCTCTCTGTCACACATTTCCACTATCATCTATGCCTTCCTGTTGGTTTATATCCAAACTCAGAGTTCAACTTGATCCTTTTCTTACATAATGTATCTAAGCTTTCACAATTTACCTTGCTGTATCGGATCCTTCTTGCCCCAGCGGGGTTACAAAAAGATTTTCAATTTTTGTCCTGACTCTTACCCAAAATGTTATTAGGAAAATGCAGATTACACAGACACTGTGTGATCTTGTTAGGTGATTGTGAGACACAGGGAGGAGCCTGTACAGAAGATGAATGGAATGACAGGTAATATTGTCGAGTCGTTTGTAGCAGATTGTATTCTTGGCCTACACGTGAAATCTCATAAATGGAAAATAAGCATAAATTCACAGCTCTGTGTTAGTTACTGGCCCACTGAAGCATAGACACGCATTGGCTACATGTAACAGCTCTGCCCTTGGATATGTAGTGTAAAAGTATGGTGAATGGACTGTGGCTGAAAAGCTATATGTGGAAAAAATGTATATGTGCCTTATTATATCCCCCTGATTATCTCCCACTATAGATGCAGCACTGTTCTTTAGATATTGAGTAAGGTTGTTTATAAACTTACTATGCTATGCTATGATTGTCTAATTGTATAGTGTGGTGCTCAGCCTGTTACAGGTCTTACTGGTGTTTACAGTAGCAGTTACTGGTTGTAACTTAGGAATTTGCACCTGCCCTTGCATTTTTTCCTTGCTGTGTTCACACTTCTTTTTTCTCTCACCACTCTAATTGCTTCCCAATTCACATACTCTTCAATTTTTTTTGCAATCAATCAATGAATCATTTGTAAAGCACACAACATACCCGTGAGGGTCCCAAGGTGCTGGGGGGGTGCTACTGATCAAACAGCCAGGTCTTGAGTATTCTCCTGAAGGTCAGCAGGTCTTGGGTCTGTTGTAGGCTCAGTGGGAGGGTGTTCCATGTCTTGGCGGCGAGGTGGGAGAAGGATCTCCTTCCAGTGGTTGTTCTTCGGATGCGCGGGGCGGTGGAGAGTGAGAGGTCGGCGGAGCGTAGCTGGCGGTTGGGGATGTAGGAGGAGAGCCATCTGTTGAGGTAGGCTGTGCCGGTCTTTTGGAGTGCCTTGTGTGCGTGGGTGAGGAGCTTGAAGGATATCCTCTTGTTGACGGGGAACCAGTGCAGGTTTCTCAGGTGGGGGGTGATGTGGCTGTGGCATGGTACGTCGTTTATCAGTCGTGCTGAGGCATTTTGGATGTGTTGTAGTCGTTTGATGAGCTCGGTCGGGGCTCCTGCGTAGAGGACGTTTCCATAGTTGAGTCTGCTGCTGACGAGGGCCTGGGTGACTGTTTTTCTTGTATCTGTTGGATTCATCTGTAGATCTTGCGGAGCATGCGGAGGGTGTTGAAGCAGGAGGAGGAGACGGAGTTCACTTACTTGGTCATTGAGAGCGTTGAGTCGAGGATGATTCCCAGGTTGCGTGCGTGGTCAGTAGGTGTGGGGGCTGCCCCAGTGCTGTTGGCCACCAGGAGTCGTCCCAGGCTGAAGGGTTGGAGCCAAAGATGAGGACCTCCATCTTGTCCGAGTTCAGCTTCAGACGGCTGGTCTTCATCCAGTTGGCGACAGCCTTCATTCCTTCGTGGTGGTTGGTTTGGCGGTGATGGGGTCCTTGGTGAGGGAGAGGATAAGCTGAGTGTCGTCAGCGTAGGAGATTATGTTGAGGTAGTGCTGTCGGGCTATGTGTGCGAGCGGGGCCATGTAAATGTTGAACAGCGTCGGGGTGAGGGAGGATCCCTGGGATACGCCGCAGATGATCTCGGAGGCTTTGAATCGGAATGGGGGAGGTGGACGCTCTGTGTTCTGCCAGAGAGGAAAGAGGTGGTCCAATCCAGAGCCTTGTCTCGGATCCCTACGGCGTGGAGGCGCGCGCGTAGTGTGCGGTGGCAGACGATGTCAAAGGCAGCAGAAAGGTCTAGGAGGATGAGTGCTGTGGTCTCGCCATTGTCCAGCAGGGTCCTTATGTCATCATTGGCGGCGATGAGGGCAGTGTCGGTGCTGTGGTTGCTGCAGAACCTTGACTGGGAAGGGTCCAGGATTCTGTTATCTTTAAGGTATCGGGTTAGCTGTCTGTTGACGGTTTTCTCAATGACCTTGGCCGGGAAGGGGAGCAGAGAGATGGGCCGGAAGTTCTTGAGGTCTGTTGGGTCTGCCTTAGGTTTTTTGAGTACGGTGTTGATCTCGGCGTGTTTCTAGATGTCTTGGAAGGTCGCGGTCTTGAGGGAGAGATAACTGACGCTGCGCAGGTGGGGTGCGATGGACCTGCTTACTCACCAAATCCACACACATGTGATAATTACCAGCTCTCCTTTCCAAAATATATATCCCTCCTCATTCTTACCTTTCATCCCATCTCCTCTTTACTTCTTCTTCTGCACTGTAATGGCTCCTTTGTGTTTATGTTCAGGCCCTACTATTTTTGCCTCCTCTTTTTGTGTTCTATCTAAACCTCATCTAGATGGTGGCATGTGGGACATGATAGGATCACTAGCTGAGCATACCTATCATTTGATGCCAATTAGTAAAATATGATGGCAGTGCATCTAATTTAATAAATGTGCATTTGAATCTACACATTGGTATATTGCGCTCTTCCTAGCATATGATTTTAATTTATAGGCATAGTCTCCATACGGTTATGTCACACTGCCTCTGTCCAAGTGGGTCGAAACTAGTATTTTTGATTAAAATGACATGCTAATATATGGGGAAAAAATCGAATGCAGTGGATATAAATGTATGTGGTGCTTGTATTGAACAGGGAAGAAACGGAATGTTGTGCTACTTTCAAGAGCAAGGGGCGGCATGTATGAGGACAAGGTGGGACGGTATTTACTCTGTGGTAGGTAACTGGAACAAGAAAGAAGTATGTTTGTCGATTAAATAGAAAGAGATTGTGACTGAGGAAAGACAAGAAGGAGTATTGTTTTATGGATTCCATTTCCAATGACAAGCTCTTCGGAGATAAGTTTAGTTCATTTACTAAAACAATGAAAATGATATTTGGAGGTAACGTAAAAAAAGCTCACTACTATTGAGAAGAATAGGAGCATATTTTCACAAAATTACACGCTTGTGCTTAGAAGCCAGAGCAGGATGTATAGTAAAAATAAGCTGGTATGGTACGAGCTAAATTTGTGTACACCCACCGAATATTTAGAGATAAATTAAGTATATTTACATACAATGAACACTATTATGTGGTGGGAACGACAAACTGATGTTTAGTCACAAAAAGTGTTTACTTGAAATGAAAAGCAAATATTTTTGGGATCATTGATAGATATGAAATTAAACAATGCATTATCCACAAACACAAAATGTCACTAATAAAAGGCTGTTGAGTAGCAAAGAAAGAGGCTTTGGTTTTGATGATAATTCAGGAAATGTACTAAAGGGTCCTTAGTACGTTAAATTACACCATGTGACTAGTACTTCTCTAAGCCTCATGGATGCTGATGTTATGATTTTCAGGCTGCTCTGGAAAAGTAATAAAGAAAGTTAAAATTATAATTCAAGATTCCCCTACTGACATAAAGTCGTTCAGACCCATGTATCACCAGCTGCCCTACTAAACATGGAATACTGAGCCACAGCTACCAACTAGGGAACCCGGTTTGAGTCCCAGTGGAGGCTCAATATCCTGTGATTCTGGGCAAAACACTTAGGGCCTGATTACAAGTTTGGCAGTGCAGGAGGGGGCAGCGCGTCACCGCGCTACTCCGCACTGCCAAACTCGACCGCAGGCCGCCTGCCAGATTATACGTTTTCTTGTTGTCTTGCGGGCAGTACTTTGGTGTTCCCATGGCGGTCCCTTTGAAACAGACACCACAATGGGAACGCCAAAGCATGTTCCTGCACGCATGGACTATTAAGTCCATGCCGTGCAGGAACTGGGCATGCATATATGGAGGGGGCACAACATGTACCCCCCTGCATGCATCCCCATGGCCTGAGGCACCAGAGGTCCCTGCAGTGTCCCCTTTGTTTCCTCACTGGGAGCTGTTTCATGGCGTGAACACCACCGTGAGACCTCTTGCAGTAAGGAAACTCGTAATTTGCTTGGTGGGGCTGCAGTAGCCCCACCAAGCATATTGCGGCCTCACACTGCCGTGCCATCGCTAGGACTAGTGTATCCTTGGTGGTTACAGCGGTCCCATGGAAGTCCGACCGCCGAAGATTTAATTTGGCAGTTGGACCCCCGGTAGGGCGGTGACCGGCACACCACTGCGGGTTTGGCGGTCCTATCCGCCAAACTCATAATCTAGCCCTTATTCTCCCCATGCTTAAAAAACATAAAGCTGACTTTTTGCTATGTAACTGGAGCTCATGTTATGAGCTCTGATTCGCTAGTGCCAAGTTTGGACTATATAAAACTGCAACAATGCATAACAAAAAAAGATATGTTACCGACAATGCAATACAAAATATCAGGCTTCTGGTGTAGTGCAGTAATGTTATGTATTAAGCAACCTACTATTGCTTGATACAGAACACTGACACCCAATCCTGCTGCTCATGCCATGCTATCGCTGCTTTCTTTCTCCATACCCCACTCCACCTCTGTCGTTGGCTTGTTACAACATATGAGGGGGTGAGTATTACGAGTATGGTTGTTGCTGTACCTGACTGCCACTTTAGTTGCAGTGGTCTTCAGGTACCCAGCAAAGGTCTTGGGCAGGGTGTGTAGTGCAGTGGCATGGGCCCTTCACCTGGGAAATGTAAGGTGTATCAGACTCTCATGCCTCCCCCACAAAGGCCATAAGAACAGGGAAAATTATAGAGCACCCTCTGGTTGGGCCTACAAAAGGCACTCTCCAAGAAGAACTGTTATAGCTGCATATGTTACATAGTGCCACATGAGCCAAGGAAATCCTTAAATTCTTCATTAACAAGGAGGGTACCCCAATGCAAGTGATGCACCTGCCTTCTGAAATATTTTGCAGATCATTGTCAATGGTGAACATCATTATAAATGTAAATGGCCTTTCTGCAACACCAAAGCCCACAGAGACAAAGCTGTTATATTCTGACCTTACTCCCCTCAATGCACAGTTAGTTAGGCTAAAAATGTGCAAACAGTCATCACATGCACTTATACACATGTACTATCATTAAATTAGTAGCATTCGACAAACAATAGTGCCAACGTATTAACCCCTGTCAGCAAAATGATGTAAAAGAACACAAATCCAAAAGAAAATTATTGCATTTATGAGGAATTCCCTGAAACTATACTTCTAAGTTTAATTTCCGAGTCGTTGATTTTCAATATGTATATGATCAAAATCATAAATCGTGCTTATTTGTAATTCTTTCTTTTCACCGCGTTGACAAAATGCATAGGCAGCACTTGCCTATGCATGGCGTACAGAATTACGCTGTCACTAATCATCAATTAACATACAATCATAATATGTGTACATAATTCACACAAATCTGTAATAGTATCTGTTTGTCTCCCTTGGATGTGCGGGTGCAAATCATGTCACTGTAGATCATTGGTCACTAAAGGATGTGAGAAGGTTCCTTCAAGTAGATCTTTAGCTTGCATCTGTGGAACCTTCCTGGTCAAGCTGTTGTATGAGCTCACCTATATTGTATATTGCATACTCTAGCTGCTATTCCCCCCAAACTGCCAAGCATTCAAATAATTAGGAAATTCAATATTTAAAATTAGCTGAGAAGTAATCCCATTTCGGTTTTAGTGTTCCAGTTCACTCCAAGGCTCAACTTATTCACTGAGTTCTCTTTTTAGGTTTAACCAAAGAATGCACATAACATTCATGTCAATTACCGCATACAAAGACTGATCAGTAGAAGTGCTATGTGATTATTTATGAGAGCGATATGCAAGTATAATTGTTCAGAAATTAGTTTACATCTTTTGCATGCAATTTCATTAACTTTTACTTTCTTCAGTGACCTGCTGATGCTGAAGGAAAGAAAGAGCATTAGCAAAGAAGACATTTTGAAGCAGAAAAACAATGCAGGTGAATGCGCACCATTTTCTTGTATTTACTTCAACTTGTCAAACGCCAGGACGCATTCACAAACTGGATTACAAAAAGATTATATTTAGGTAGCTTACTCCATGTATGCTTGTATCTTAATTTCATACTAGGGCTCTTATTTATGAGCCCATGCGGCACTTTTGCGTCACCGGTGCGTCACTTTTTGTGACGCACAATTGGTGTAGAAAATGTGTTGTTGTGTCACATTTACAAAGTGACGCATCTAGGTAGATGTGTCACTTTGTAAACCCCTGCACCGCATTATACCAGCGCCAGAAATAATGTTTCCGGGGGGGGGGGCATTCCGACGCAAGTAAGCCTCGTAGTAGTGACGCAGTGAAATCTATGAGATTTCAGTCCGCCACTTCTAGGACACAAATGCGTCAATATCTTACATGTGCCTCACAGCAGGTGTAAGACTGACGGAGCCACATTTGAAATGGGACTTGCCCATGTGAAATGACCCATTGCTGGAGTTGCGTCACTTTTGTGACAGACTCCAGCAATGCGTAATTTTTGCGCCTACAGATACGTCAGAAATACTGACGTATCTGTAACTCTTTGCGACATGATGCGTCATACTGTAAATATGACGCATCCCGCATGTCGCAAGGAGGGCGTAATGAAAAGTGACGCATCGCTGCTATTACGCAGCGATGCGCCACTTTTCATTAATAAGGTCAGAAGTTTCCTCCAATGTACCCCTTTTCACTCCTTCCTATAGACGACCACCCTGCTTTTCCTTTTAGTTTGGGCACTGTACATATTTCACTGTTCACTTTTCATTTTCCTAGCTGCTATGTTGCTCTTACATCCCGGGATCATCGGCAACATACATTATTTGTGCGTGTTTTTGTTGCCAACTTATGCCACTATTTGACTATGAACAAAGCATCACAACATGATTTTGACCAGGGCTTTGGGGTACTTTTATTTTCCACGATGACGTTCCTGAGGTCCCTCTCCTCAAGTTGCCTTTTATAGCTGCTCTGTAGCAATCATTTCAAAAAGATTTGCACAGAGAGGCACTTTCTATAGGAATTGTTTTAGTTGGTTTCGGGTAGTGTTGTAGGGAGGAAGACGATTACTTCTGGTTGGAAGCAAAAGATAGAAACCAAACCTGACATGTAGTATGTTGCTATGATCAATAAATCCATGTTGCATGAATAACACAATCAAGGAGCCGAAAACTCATTAACATATACTAATGGGTCTTCTGCTTCAAGAAACACAAAGGCTCAATAAAACATGAATAAACTAAATATGCCTCTCGATAATAAACTGTTCTTAATTCTATTACAGCGTTTCATGAAATTATGCCTTGAGAAGTCGATCGTCCTAAATGTACACAAGCATCTGCTTGCACAAAAGCATAACACACACAATTTCAAAAATTCAAAATAACTGTATGCATTTAAATTTGGAAACAAATCCGATTTCACAGGATCCGCAGCGGCGAAAGAGGCCTGGCTTTTCATGAGAGTGAAAAGTAATGGAAAGAATAAGGTCAGCTCAGCATAATGAGATTGCTGAAACATAAAGAAAGGCGCAATGAGGCACTACTCGATGCAGATCTTGAGGTCTCACCCTAGAAGGACAGGCGTGACCCCTGAAATCTAGCTCGCCTGTTAAATGGGAAAACAGTGGGGGAGCAGGAGCAGGTTTGGTATATTTCAGGGCAAATGTGCTGCATATGGCGCTGCTTTAATGAGAATCACACCTTGTAATGGGAATACTTTCAAACAAATGCATGCCCTGGAACAAGGCCAGCCGCACACCCAGTGAATGACAATGCACAGTTAATGAGTTATTTGGGAGGATTTGTTGGGACGTGTTAATAGATCCAATTTGTCCCAAAAATGTTAAATCATTTAGCACTTTTTAGCAGGTGCTAAATGGATCAAGAACTTTCTATGATTGTCACAGATGAAAAATAGACCTGCAAATTCAGTGCAGGATAGTGACAATGAGAACATCTGTGCTCCTCAAACCATGCTGGATGAACTTCATACGCCCTTATAAAGAGAAGGCGGAGAATAGGTGTCCACTGCAGGGCCTTGATAAGAGACCTTGAATTCAGAAACAATTAAATTGTGAAAAAGGAACTAAGCAGCCAGCTACAGCCATGTTTTAAAGAAGAACAATGTATTTGCTCTTGTTGACGTCGATTGGACAGCAAGCTCTTTGTTGCTTATTTTTGTAATAGGTCTGCCATATCGATATGGCATATATATCTATATGCTATCCTCATATATCTAAATGCTATCTCTATATATATATATATATATGAAACGAAATGCAAGTATTCACTCACGTTTATTTGTAAAAACATATGTAACATATAAGTACATATGTAAAATAGTACTACAAAAACTATACCCATTCACAAACATGTGACAATGCAATGAATTTATAATTGTTTTTTATATATGGTTATGCTAGTGAATAGTCTTTCATTTATTATAGGCACTGCAACCGGCATTGACCGAGCAGCCACAGGAGAGACGAGTCTTCACTTAGACTTTCGTCTGAACGCTACATTGTTGGCAACCCTCGTGTACGGCTATTGTTGCCTACACTTCAAAATCTGTACCCCGCTCTCACGTTGAGCGTAGTAAGTGCTGCCATCGGATGCAGTTGGAAACGAACTACGAATTGTACCTGTAATTCTCTAACTAACAATTCGTCTGGACCCCCTAAAAAGACCTCCACGACATCTAACTACGTGCACGACCGCTTCGGCCAGAATCTTGAAGTGAAGTACACCTCCCATGTGAGGCTTCATACCTTGATTTACTGAGGCTTTTTCTCATTCAGGCATGTTTTGTTCATTATAAAAGTCCTGATGATGATCCCATGTATCTAGTTGAGCAATAGGGATCGAAACGTCGACACCCATGAGTGGGTTTACACTTACAATATTGTCAAATGAGATTGTGTATACTCCACTCCAGGCGACACTGTTAGTGATTTTTGACTTATTTACAGTGCCCTGTCCTTGCTCTCTTCCTTTGCCTGAAAGACACCCCTTTCACCCTAATCCTATCTTTCCTTTTCCTCTTTTTGGTACGGCACAGGCTTGTGTCTTGTTATTTCGTTTGTATTGAAAGATTGGACATTGTTTCTTAAAAATAAACTCCTTCCCGGCTGGGTTTGGAAACCTTAAATCGTATAGCTTTCCATTGTGTTCCTATACTGTATTGTTTTTGATTCTCAAATAAGCTAAGGACCTTTGTTCATTATAACGTAGTCTTTCATTTATGTCCTCTGAAAAACAGAAGTAAATTGCACGTAATGACACGTGCCTATCACGTGACCAAGTCTGTTGCAGCAGCCGAAACGTGTAATGGCTGAAGCTGATTAAAGAATAGAAGTCAACGCCAAAGTGTCGGCTCCGTTTGGTTTTCGGAATCATACAAACGCGAATTGAATATATATATTCACTGAAAAACCCACTGGTTTCAGGGACATTATAGTTAGTTGGAGATTTCACTCGTACAAAACCAGTGAAATTCGGTCGTTATATTAGTTGAGCTAACTATAACTCGCTCCCCCGCTTTTTCCGTTAATTTTACAGGTTTTTTAAATGCTAATTTCTAACTATAACATCCCTGAAACCTAAGGTTTTTTCAGTGAATTTCTAAGGTTTTTTTAAATGGCAATTTCTAACAAGGCCTACAGAGGTAGGACATGTCCAGAAAGAGGAAGAAAGGTGCAGAAAGAAGCATGGGAAATGCAGAAAGAAGCAACAGAAGTCCAGAAAGACAAAGAAAAGTGCAGAAAGAAGCAAGAGATATGCAGAAAGAACGTACAGCCAGATTCATCATTCTCCCGTTTTGCGAGCCCCTAATAGCGATTCATAAGGAATCGCTATTAAGGACTTGCAAAACGGGATTCATGTAGGAATTGCAAAAAATATTGCGATTCCTACATGTTCCTTATTTGCGATTAGCAAATTGCTAATCGCAAATAAGGAATAACTCCCCATGCATTCCTATGGGCCTAGAGGCCCATAGGAATGAATGGGGAGTTATTCCTTATTTGCGATTAGCAATTAGCTAATCGCAAATAAGGATGCAATTTCAAGGGTGCAGGGGTGTCCAAAGGACACCCTGTAGCACCCCTGAAATGTAATCTACATTGGTGTTGCGCACACACATGTCCAAAGGACATGTGTGTGTGTAACATGCAACTTAGAAAAATGCATTTAAATGCATTTTTCTAAGTTTTTGCTATTTACCACGAGGTCTGACCTCTCGGTAAATAGCGGCCCAAAATTGCAATGTCGCAATTTTAAAATGATTCATGAATTGCATTTAAGGAATCTCAAATAGAGATTCCTTAAATGCAATTCTTCGCAAATGTGCGAATTCTTTAATAGCGAATTTCGCATTTGGGATGATGAATCCCAAATGCAAAAATTGCACTCGCAAAAGGCAAGATTCTGAGAATCTTGCCCTTTGCAAGTGCAATTTAGCTTGATGAATCAGGCTGGTAAAGAGGTGCAAAAAGAGGCCTTGTTGCAAAGTCATCCTGTGCCCCCAATATTTGCTGACTTGTATTGGTGGTAACTGACTCTGACTAACCAGACCCGGAGTCTGTGCTATGCTGAAAGACACTTAGAATTCATTGAAAACACCTTCAAACACTAGGGTGCACTATGGGTTGGGGTACCCCTGTGATTGGCATGACCTCCCCTGTAAGGCCCTGGTACATAAATGGGCAGCAGGATTACAACTACCTCTATGTCAGAGGTGTAGAAAGAGGAAAGAAAAGTACAGAAAGAAGCAACAGAGGTGCCAAAAGAGGCTAGAGAGGTGCAGAAAATGGCAAGAGAACAGCAGAAAGAGGCAAGAGGTATGCAGAAAAGGGAAGAAGGGTGCAGGAAGAAGCAAGAGAGGTGCAAAAATAGGCAATATAAGTGCAGAAAGAGGCAAGTGAGGTGCAGAAGGAGGCAAGAGAACTGCGGAAAGAGTTGCAGAAACAAGCAAAAGGGTTGCAGAGAAGAGGGAACAGGTGTGCAGATAGAGGCAAGAGAGGTACAGAAAGAGAGAAGAGGGGTACAGAAAGAGGCAAGAGGGATGCAGAAATTAGTGAAAGAGGTGTAAAAAGGAAGCAAGAGCAGTGCAGAAATAACCAACAGAGGTGCAAAAAGAGGCAAGAGAGGTGCAGAAATAAGTAGGAGAGGTGCACAAAGAGGCAAGACAAGTACAAAAACAAGCAGGAGGGGTGCAGAAAGAAGGAAGAGAAGTGCAGAAAGAAACAAAAGAGGTGCTGAAAGAGGCGTGAAGGGTGCAGAAAGAACAAGATAAGTACAGAAAGAAGCAACAGAGGTACAGAAAGAGGCATGAGAGGTGTAGAAACAGGTAGGGAAGGTGCATAAATGGAACAGGGTGTAAAAAGAGGCAATCGGGGTACAGAAAGAGGCAAGAGGGTTATGGAAATTTGCAAAAGAAGTGCAGATAAAAGCAAGAGCAGTTTAGAAAGAACCAACAGATATGCACAAAGAGGGAAGACAAGTACAGAAAGAGGTAGGAGGGGTGTATAAAGAAAGAAGAGAAGTGGGAACAAAAGAAACAACAGAGGTACTGAAAGAGGTGCAAAGGGTGCGGAAAGAGCAAGAGAAGTGCACAAAGAAGTAACAGAGGTACAGAAAGAGGCATGAAACGAGCAGAAACAGGCAGTAGAGGTGCGGAAAGAGGGTACAGAAGTGCAGAAAGATTCAAGAGAGCTACATAACAGGAAAAAAGGAGTGTAAAAAGAGGCAAGAGGGGTGCACAAAGAAACTAGTGAGGTACAGAAAGAGGCAACAGAGGGGCAGAAGGGCACAACCGAGGTGCAAAAACAAGCAAGAAAAGTGCAGAAAGAGGCAACAGAATTGCTGAAAGAAGCAACAGAGGTGTGGAAAGAAGCAAGAAAAGTGCAGAAAGAGGCGAGAGAGGTGCAGAAAATGGTAAGAAAACTGCAGAAGTAGGCACGAGGGATGCAAAAAAGAGAAGAAGGGTGCAAAAAGAAGCAAGATAGGTACATAAATAAGCAAGAGAAGTACAGAAAGTGGCAATAGAAGTGCAGAAAGGGGCATGTGAGGTACAGAAAAAGGCAAGAGAACTGCAGAAAGAAGCAAGAGAGTTGCGAAAACAGGCAAAAGGGATGAAGAAACAACGAACAGAGGTGCAAAAAGAGGCAAGAGGGTTGCAGAATGAGGGTAGGAGAGATGCACACATTGGCAAGAGAGGTACAAAAGGCAGGAGGGGTGCAGAAAGAAAGACGAGAAAAGCAGAAAGAAGCAACTAAGATGTCGAAAGAAGCACAAAAGGTGCAGAAAGAGGCAAAAGACATGCAGAAAGAAGCAACAGTGGTACAGAAAAAAGCAAGAGAGATGCAGAAACAGGCAGGAAAGGTACAGAAAGAGGGAACCAGGATGCACAAAATGGCAAGAGAGGTTCAGAAAGAGGGGTGCAGAAAGAGGCAAAAGGGGTGCAAAAAGAAGCAAGTGAGGTGCAGAAAGAGGCAACAGATATGCAGAAAGACACAACAGAGGTGCAAAAACAAGCAAGAGAATTGCAGAAAGAGGCAATAGCATTGCTGAAAGAAGCAACAGAGGTGTGGAAAGAAGCAAGCGAAGTGCAGAAGGAGGCAAGTAAGGTGCATAAAGAGGCAAGAGAGGTGCAGAAAGAGGCAAGAGAGGTGCAGAAATTGGCAAGAAAACTGCAGAAAGAGGCAAGAGAGGAACATAAATAGGGAGTACGAGTGCAGAAAGAGACAACAGGAGCGCAGAAAGAGACAACAAGGTATAGAAAGAAGCAAGAGAGGTGCAGGAATAGGCAATAGAAGTTCAGTAAGAGGCAAATGAGGTGCAGAAGGAGGCAAGACAACTGCAGAAAGAGGAAAGAGAGGTGCAGAAACAGGCAAAAAGGATACAGAAAGAGGGAACAGGTGTGCAGACAGAGGCAAGAGAGGTACAGAAAGAAAGGAAGAGGGGTACAGAAAGAGGCAAGAGTGATGCAGAAATTTGCAAAAGAGGTACACAAAGAAGTAAGAGTAGGGCAGAACGAACCAACAGAGGTGCAAAAAGAGTCAAGAGAGGTGGAGAAATAAGTTGGAGAGGTGTACAAAGTGGCAAGACAAGTACAGAAAGAGGCAGGAGGGGTGCAGAAAGATGGAAGAGAAGTGCAGAAAGAAGCAACAGAGGTGCTGAAAGAGGCGTGAAGGATGCAGAAAGAGCAAGCGAAGTACAGAAAGAAGCAACAGAGTTACAGAAAGAGGCAAGAGAGGTGCAGAAACAGGTAGTAAAGGTGCAGAAAGGGAGGAAATGTACAAAAGGAGGCTAGCGAGGTGCAGTAGGAGGCAAGTGAACTGCAGAAAGAGGCAGGAGAGGTATAGAAACAGGCAAAAGGGGTGCAAAAGAGGGAACATGTGTGCAGACAGAGGCAAGAGAGGTACAGAAAGAGGGAACAAGGGTGCAGAAAGACACAAGAGAGGTGCAGAAATAGGCAGGAAAGGTGCAGAAAGAGGGAACTTGGGTGCAGAAAAAGGCAGAAAATGTGCAGAAAGAGGCAACAGGGGTGAGGAAAGATGCAAGAAAGGCGCAGAAAAAGAAAACAAGGGGTGCAAAAATAGGCAAATGAGGAGCAGAAAGAAGCATGTGAGGTTCAGAAAGAGGCGACAGAAGTGCATAAAGATGCAAGAGTGGTGCAGAAACATGCAAGAGAAGTGCAGAAAGAAGCAAGAGAGGTACAGAAAGAGGGAAGACAAGTGTAGAAAGAGACAACAGGGGTGCAGAAAGAGACAACAGGGGTGCAGAAATTAGCAAGAGAGGTGCAGAAAGAGGCAATAGCAGTGCAGAAAGAGGCAAGTGAGGTGCAGAAAAAGGCAAGAGACCTGCAGAAAGAAGCAAGAGAGTTGCGAAAACAGGCCACAGTGGTGCAGAAAGAGGGAACAGGTGTGCAGACACAGGCAAGAGAGGTGCAGAAAGAGGGAAGATGGGTACAGAAAGAAGAGAGTGAGGTTCAGAAAGAGGCAAGTGAGATCAAGAAAGAGGCAATAGAAGTGCAGAAAGAGGCAAGTGAGGTACAGAAGGAGGCAAGTGGACTGCATATAAAAGGCAAAAGAGTTGCAGAAACAGGCAAAAGGGGTGCAGAAACAACAAACAAAGGTGCAAAAACTGCCAAGAGAGTTGCAGAATGAGGTAGGAGAGATTCACACATTGGCAAGAGAGGTACAGAAAGAGCCAAGAGGGATGCAGAAAGAATGAAGAGAAAAGCAGAAAGAAGCAAATGAAATGCTGAAAGAGGCAAGAAAGGTGCAGAAAGAGGCAAGAGGAGTACAGAAAGAAGCAACAGAGGTACAGGAAGAAGCAACAGATGTGCAAAAACAGGCAGGAAAGGTGTAGAAAGAGGGAACTAGGGTGCAAAAAGAGGCAAGCGAGATGCTGAAAGAGGCAAGAGGGGTGCAAAAAGAAGCAAGTGAGGTGCAGAAAGAGGCATCAGAGGTGCAGAAAGACACATGAGAAGTGCAGAAACAAGCAGGAGAAGTGCAGAAAGAGGCAAACGAATTGCTGAAAGAAGCAACAGAGGTGCAGAAAGAAGCAAGGGAAGTACAGAAAGAAGCAAGTGAGGTGCAGAAAAAGAAGCAAAAGCAGTGCAGAAAGAACCAACAGAGGTGCAAAAAGAAGGAAGAGGGGTTCAGAAAGAGGTAGGAGAGGTACAGAAAGAGGCAGGAGGAGTACAGAAAGAAGGAATAGAAGTGGGGTAGAGGCAAGAGAATTGCTGAAAGAAGGCACAGAGGTATAGAAAGAAGCAAGAGAAGTACAGAAAGAGACAAGTAAGGTACAGAAAGAAGCTAGAGCAGTGTAAAATGAACCAATAGAGGTGCAAAAAGAGGCAATAGGGGTGCAGAAAAAGGTAGGAGAGGTGCACAAAGAGGAAAGACAAGTACAGAAAGAGGCAGGAGGGGTGCAGACGGAAGAGAAGTGCAGAAATAAGCAACAGGTGCTGAAAGAGGCACAATGGGTACAGAAAGAGGAAGAGAAGTGCAGAAAGAAGCAACAGAGGTACAGAAAGAGGCAAGAGAGCTGCAGACATGGGCAGGAAAGGTGCAGAAAGAGGGAAGAGGGGTGCAGAAGCACTCGAAAGAGGTGAAGAAAGAGAAAAAAAGGGGTGCTAAAATAGGCAAGAGGGGTGCAGAAAGAAGCACGTGAGTTGCAGAAAGAGGCAACAGAGGTGCAGAAAGATGCAAAAGAGGTGCAGAAAAAAGCAAGAGAATTACTGAAATAAGCAACATAGATGGAGAATGAGGCAATAGAAGCGCAGAAAGAGGCAAGTGAGGTGCAGAAGGAGACAAGAGAACTACAGAAAGAGGCAAGAGAGTTGCAGAAACAGGCAAAATAGGTGCACAAAGAACCAACAGAGGTGCAAAAGGTGACAAGATGGGTGCAGAAAGAGGCAAGAGAAGTGCAGAAAGAAGAGAGGTTTGTGCACCATTAGTACCAATTTAACACCCACATTTAACAATAAGTAACACATGACCATTCTAGCTTTGCAAAGGGCCTTCCGCTATGCTGTAAAATGGAAAGCTGCATTTTTGGGAACATTTGAGTCATTTGAGCTACAAACAAGGATTTTTTTGTTCAAATCTGCAGATTAGGCAGCAGATGATGGACTATTTAGCAAGTGCGGAAAATGTTTAATTATGTGACAATTGGTGCTGCTGAACAGTCACATAATTCCAGTGCCCTGTTCATACCTCCGACAAGGTCCAGAAGTGCCCCTCAGTGGTTCCTTCTTTTTTTGTGTCTAATTGAGTTTATACTTTAGCTTCTATGTAAACGAGGAAGACTAAACCTGAGGTTACCACTCCACAATACAGACTACAATACCCCATAATTACTCTCCATAACACATATTCCCACTCTATATAATTCTTATACACTAAATACCACACACTTTTTATCCACATAATTTTTACTGCACAACATACCACATAATTCCACTACACACAATATACATCCAATTTACACCAAACAACGTTAGTAAACAACTTTACCATTTAGAACGCCATTAGCTCTAACTCTGGCAAATGCGAAAACTATTACATTGCAAATGCTTCTTTCACAAGTAGTCGCGTTTGCAGAGTGGTGGAGAAAGGGGGCTGGGCCTCCGACCAGTGCTCAGGAATTCCGCTATTTAGAAGGAGGTACCAGGGTGGCTTCTTGGCCCCCAATGTCCCTTAGAGTAAAGTGGACTTCATCCCCATCCCGTAGTCTGCCTGGGGGTGGTGAAGAAAGTTGGTGTGCCCTCTGAAGATGTTTTAGCAATCCTACGATGTGGGACTTACTGGAGGTAACAAGATTGTAGTTGCCCCAAAGGACATACTTGGGGGCCAACTATCCCTCCTATAACCTAGAGTAAGTACCAAACAACAGGATTATTAAGTTCTCATAACAGGCCATGCCCCCTTTAACCACTACTCTGCAAACACGCTCCCTGGTGTGCTCTTGGATGAGGATTGAAGTCCCCTTTGCTGCTGGGTGTCTTAGGGGCCAAATAGCCTACCTCTTACCTCCAGTAAGCCCCACACAGTGGATTTGCTGAGAGGTGGACACAGGTTATGCCCCCTCTATCCACCACTCTGCAAACACGCCGCCTGGCGCGCTCTTGTTTGGGGGATGAACTTCCCTTTCCTCATGAGGGTCCTGGGGACCAACTAGCCCACCAGGTACCTCGAGTAAGCCCACACAGTGGGATTGTTGAGAGGAGGCCCGAGGCTGTGCCCAATTGTACACCACTCTGCAAACGCAGCTCCTGGTGCCCTGCTGCGTGGGGGATGAAGTCCACTTGTGTCCTGAGGTCGACAGGAGACAAGAGGACCTCATCGCCCCACCAGAAGTGCAGCAAGAGGCGCGTTTGCAGGGTGGTGTAACAAGGGGTGTTGCCTCGGACCACCTCTCAGCAATTCAGATGTGTGCACTCACTGTAGGTACCTAACTGTAGGTGGGCTTGTTGGCTCCCAGGGACCCTCACGAATGAAGGGGACTTAATCCCCCAACATAGAACGTGCCAGGGGGTGTGTTTGCAAAGTGCTGCAGGGAGGGTGTGGGGCGTCAGGCGAGATGCCGGCTTTTCTTTTTTTATAATTAAATATTCTGAAGGGGGCCACATGGACCCCATTCCCTGTGCTACTTCTGTCTCTGGGGCCCAATCCCCTGGGGGCCTGGCCAGCCTTCATATTTCTTTTTTATTTTAATGGGGGGCTGTGTGGCCCCCTTCCTGAGGCCAATTAAGGCTCCGGGACCCCATCCCCTGGGGTCTGGCCAGCCTTCTTTTTAAAAATAAAATAATTTGGAGGGGGCGTGTGGCCCCCCTCCTCAGGCCAATTATTGTCCCAGGGACTCAGTCCTCCGGGGCCAGCCTTCCTTCATTTAAAAAAAAAATATATATATATTTTACCCAGGAGGGGGGCCTTGGGCCCCCCTTCCCTGGGCCACTTCTGATCCCTAGGACCCCATCCTGGGGTCTGGCCAGCTTTTTTGGGGGTGGGGGGTCACGTGGCCCCCCTCCTGAGGCCAGTTTTGGCCCTGGGGACACCATCTCCGGGCCCGGCCTAATTTTTTTTATATCGAAAGGGAGGAGGCTGAGGGCCACTTCTGGCACCGGGGACCCCATCCCCGGGGACTGGCCTCCTTGATGGGGACCATGGGGGAGCCCCAATGCCCCCACAGTCCCAGTCGGCTCCCCGCCTCCTGCGGGAGCCAGCATTCCTTTTGGGAAAGGGGAGCTGCTAACATCCAGCTCCCCTTGCCCAAAAGCAATCTGGTTTGCTTTGTTGAAGTGAAAGCAGGTTTCCTGCTCTCACTTAATTGAAGCAAAGCAGGAGTTTGCTATGACAGGGCGGGAGTCATGCACCCAACCTGCCATAGCAAATGGCAAAGTCCCGGGGTTGGGCTCACTGGGACATTGCAGGAACCGGCCCAGAGGGCGTGGCGGTCCCCAGGGCCATCAAGGGCTCCAGTAGGGGGGCCGTGCAGCCCCCCTCCCAGCATTTTTAAAGGCCTGGGGATGTAGTGGTCCCCAGCCCAGGGGGCCCCTAACAGACTCCTATGTAAATAATTAGTGCCCTGGGGAGGAGGTGGTCCCTGGGGCAGTGTGGGGTGGCTTGAGCACCCCACACTTTAATATTTAAAATAGCCCTGGGGAGGTGGCGGTCCCCAGGGCTGTGGGGGCCCCCACAGGCCCCCATATCATAATTAACAATTGCCCCCGGGACCTGGCCCACCCGGGGGCTTGAAACAAACCAATTGTGGGAGACCGCGTTTCGTGTTTTTTTATTATTTCTGCAGGATTCGTGCACCCAGCACGAATTTGGCCAAAATTATTAAAATAATAAAATGCTTTTTGTGGCCCTGGAGGTGCTTGTGGGACCCCCTGGCCAGGCCTAGGTTGTCAGGGTGTTTCTACCCTGCCTCCTATTCTTGTTTTTCAACCTTTATTTGACTGTTTTCTTGTGACTTGGTACTACGGAGTCACAAGATGGCTGCCAACACATTTTGGTTTGGAGTGTTGGCAGCCAATGAGAAGTCAGCTTGTGCTCGGGAGGAGTTGTGACACATCCTCAGTGCTCAGATATCGATAGTTTTCTTTTTTGAATTTCTCAGCAACTACTGAACTGATTTACATCATTTAAAAAAAGAGTGCTTTCCGGACCACAAGCTATCTTTTTGCCAAATTTGGTGCAATTCCGTTCAGCAATTCAGGCTATAGCTGTGTTTACCCCCCTTTTTTCTCGGCCCCCGCTTAACGAATCACCCCGAGACAGGAGCTGACCGAAAATTTCACGAAGATTCGTCAAACGGTGCCAACGATATTGGCAAAAGAAAAAATGCTTTTTGAATATAAACTAGGTCCTAACAATTAGTATCTACAATTGACCGCCAGTGGGTAATATATATATATATATAAGCATCAGGCATAGAGATGGGCTTAATGCACTAAAACACTATCTAGGCACGAGAGACATTAAACTCCACCAACACACCAAGATGCTTCTACACATGACTGAGTGGCGCTTAGAGAATAACACATTTTCCTTCAACAAACTACTCTACAAACAGACACAGGGCACAGCCATGGGTACTTGCTGTGCCCCCAGCTCTGCGAATTTGCATATGGGCTGGTGGGAGGAGCAAGTACTCATGACAACATACCACTCCATAATGGCCAACAATGTAGTGGTTTACCGACGCTACATTGACGACATTTTCATCGTCTGGCGAGGATCCGAACAGAGTGCTTTAGAATTTGCTAATAACATCAACAGCAACACAATCTCAAATTCACCTGCACCACAAGCAAGGAGAAAATTGTGTTTCTAGATTTAGAACTAAACCATGACGAGTACAAAGTTCAAACACGCACTTTCAGGAAAGAAACGGCAGGAAATGCAATTCTGCACACCCATAGTTTCCATCCAACTAGCCTAATTGGAAGCATTCCCTACGCAGAGTGCTTGAGAATGAAGAGGAATTGCAGCACAGACAGGGACTTGCAAACCAGTACAGACAGCCTTTTTGAAAGACTGAACTCAAGAGTGTACCATAACAAAACATCGGAGAAGGCTAGAAAGAAGAGTGCAGCAGTCAGCAGGGAGGACTAGCTTCACAAAACAAAAACAAACTGCCCAAAACCCAAGACAGAGAGAATAGCGAGGTCTACATCAAACGGCAGATCAGACAAACATGTCAATGACTCACCGCATTAATTCACTGTTACAGAATACGCGCATGACGTTGCCTTTGTGCCACAGAAACCAGGTGTTTTGTCTATGTCTACTGTTTCAATTATATGCAGCATTGCGATGTACAGAGTAATAGGGAAAGTGTGAAGAATTTCCATAATTCATTCACATAAACAGTATAGACAGATGTATGTCTCAATACGCACTCGCAAGTATTTTATGGTTTAAATCTTTTATTAGCATTTCAGTTATAAGAAAGGGGACAGTGCAAAACAGACTTCTCAAGTCAGCGTATATGACTACCCAGTAATTTCTAGGAGCTGGTCAACCAAAACAACCCACCGGAACATGTGGGGTTAAACAATAAACATCCTCCCGCCCCCCCCTGTCCACAAATCATAATGATGGTAGTATCAAGGAAGTTAGCGCTGTCTAGAGAACTGAGGGCACCTATGGGCCGCGTTGTTTGGGGATTGGCGTATCTGGCAAGCGAAGGAGCCGCAAATACCGGGGGTAGCTCAACTCTCGGAATTCCCCTGTGAGAAGAGTCAGGAAGGGTCGCCACAATTCCGGAAACTCGCTACCCCTACCCGCCTGTGTGAGAGATAGCTTCTCCATACCCAGCACCATCCACAGCCTGTGCAGCCAACCTGAGTGAGGAGGGGTCTGAGGGGATCGCCAGTGCGCAAGTATGTTCTGAGTAGTGGCCCGAGGGCAATGGCTATAAGGCGGCCCCTCCTAGATTTCAAAGGGTACATCAGTGCGTTGGGGAGCCCGAGTAGAATATATGCTGGGAAGCGTGGGAGCTGGGTGTGTAAGTGAGAGTCAATATCGTAAAGGATTGTAGCCCAGTATGAGTGCAGTCTAGTACAGCTCCAAAGTAAGTGTTCTAGTGTGCCTAGTTGCCCACATCCCGGCCAGCACCTGTCACTGATGTGAGGGTGGAACCTGTGGAGGGGTTCCTGGGTATGATACCAATAGGTAGTTACTTTGGTCAGTGTTTCGGTAAGGCCTGCGTGGTAAACCGAGTGTCGGGCCCTGTAATATATACCGCTCCATTCTTTATGGGACAGAGATCTCCCCAATTCCCATTCCCAGCGAGCCCTGCTGGCGTTGTAGGTGTGTGTGGATGCCACAAGGAGATGTTTATATAGGTCAAAAACCAGTTTCTTGTCAGAGGATCGGGTAATGAGCCATTTCTCGTATGGTGTTAAATAACGTTTTGCGCCAGGCCTGATCTGGGGCTGGAGTGCCCAGTGTCTAAGTTGTAGGTTCAGACGTGGGTCCGGTGCTCACTACGCCAATGGAGTCAAGCTATCCTGGCTGAAGACGGCTGATAGCCAGAAACCGGTCCTAGGATGCTTGATTCTGGTCCAGGGAAGACATGGCTTGGCAGTTCGGGCTAGACTGTTCCCATGAGGCACAGGGTCAAGACCGATTTGCTTATGGCCATGTCTGAACTGGGGTGGCTTGGTGAGCAAAATAACAATGGATTAAACCCAGATCTGTGACTGGGGGTGAATGTTTTGCCTTTCTGCAACATTCTGTCCATCATCTTGTGTGTTTTGCTGTTCACCCTTTGTGGGAAGGGTATGCCCAGACGTGGGTCCCGTGCTCACTATTCCACTGGAATCAAGCTATCCTGGCTGAAGACGGCTGATAGCCAGAAACCAGTCCTACGATGCTTGATTTCGGTCCAGGGAAGACATGGCTTGGCAGTTCGGGCTGGACTGTTCCGATGAGGCACAGGGTCAAGACAGATTTGCATATGGCCATGTCTGAACTGGGGTGGCTTGGTGAGCAAAATAACGATGCATTAAACCCAGATCTGTGACTGGGGGTGAATGTTTTGCCATTGTGCAACATTCCGTCCATCATCTTGTGTGTTTTGCTGTTCACCCTATGTGGGAAGGGTATGCCCAGACGTGGGTCCCGTGCTCACTACGCCACTGGAGTCAAGCTATCCTGGCTGAAGACGGCTGATAGCCAGAAACCGGTCCTAGGATGCTTGATTCCGGTCCAGGGAAGACATGGCTTGGCAGTTCGGGCTGGACTGTTCCCGTGAGGCAGAGGGTCAAGACTGATTTGCATATGGCCATGTCTGAACTGGGGTGGCTTGATGAGCAAAATAACGATGGATTAAACCCAGATCTGTGACTGGGGGTGAATGTTTTGCCATTGTGCAACATTCCGTCCATCATCTTGTGTGTTTTGCTGTTCACCCAATGTGGGAAGGGTATGCCCAGACGGGGGTCCCGTGCTCACTACGCCACTGGAGTCAAGCTATCCTGGCTGAATACGGCTGATAGCCAGAAACAGGTCCTAGGATGCTTGATTCCTGTCCAGGGAAGACATGGCTTGGCAGTTCGGTCTGGACTGTTCCCATGAGTCACAGGGTCAAGACTGAATTGTATATGGCCATGTCGGAACTGGGGTGGCTTGGTGACCAAAATAACGATGGATTAAACCCAGATCTGTGACTGGGGGTGAATGTTTTGCCATTGTGCAACATTCCGTCCATCATCTTGTGTGTTAAGTTGTAGGTAAGTCTGATTCTGAAATGCCATAGTACTCCCTAAGTTGCGAGAAGGAGAGAAAGCCCTCAAGATTAAAAAGATGTCCTAGCGACCGACACGGAGAGTGGCGCCAGTTCGCAAAGGCTTTGAGGTTCAGACCGGGAGTGAATTCTGGGTTATTAAACAGCGGGGTCATTGGGGAAGGAAATGACGTCACGTTATGTTTGATTGCGGTTCAACACCATGCCTCCATGATGGTACCGGTGATGTAGGATGTGTATAGGTTGGGCGCCCTGCAACGTTTCGGGAGAAAGGGGATTCCCTGTAGAGGCACGCCCGCCACTGCCTGGTCCTGAAATAGCCAATGCTTTTCAGATTCTAGGAGATGCCGTTCTACTAAATAGCGGAGTTGTGCCGCATAGAAGTAGAGCTGCAAGTCAGGTACACCAACTTCCCCCTGGTATGGGGGAGAACCGCAATGGCATGCTTGAAACGTTGTTTGTGGCCCTGCCAAATGAATTGGGCTAAGTTGGACTAGGTCTGTTGAATCTGGCCCGCCGGCGGGAGCAAGGGTAGAGTCTGGAATAAATAGAGAATCTGGGGGAGGAGTGTCATTTTAACTACATCTATCCTGCCCAGCCACGAGAGTGGGTGGTGTTTCCATCTCTGAAGTTCCCCGCAGATGTGTGTGCGAAGCTTGGTGTAGTTCGCGTCTACTGTGGGGCCCAGAAGCACTCCCAATTAAGGAACTGTGGTGTTTGACCACAGTACAGGATGTTCCTCTTGGATATGAGAAAGAATCGAACCAGAAAGGGAGTTGCTGAGGGCCACTGACTTATCTGCATTGATCTTAAACCCGGAGGCTTGTGTGAAGTAGTGCAGTTCAATGAAAAGGGCCCAAAGGGACTGGACGGGGTCCGTTAAGGAGAGTAAAATGTTGTCCGCGTATAGGCTGATCTTATGGGTATCACCCCCAAATTTAATTCCTGCGATGAGGGGATGATGTTGAATTCTCTGGGCTAGGGGTTCCATGTAGAGTGCGAATAAAATGGGGGAAAAGGGCACCCATGGCGGGTGCCTCAACCGATAGTGAAGCGGGGAGACGTCTGACTGTTTACCCACACTGTGGCATTTGGCAAGTGATAGCAGTTAAGAATGCGGGTACACAAAACTTCCCCAAGCCGAACCGCTGTCGAACGTGCTCCAGATAGGGCCAGTTGACCCTATCAAAAGCCTTCTCCGCGTCTATAGCCAATAGCATACAGTCCTTCCGTACGCACGATGCCGCTTCCAGAAGATGCAGAATCCGTTTCATATTTTCGCTGGTTTGGCGCTGTGAAATGAAACCAGCTTGATCCGGCTCTATTAGCTGGTGCATATAAGGAGCTAACCGTGTCGCCAGTATACTCGTGTACAGTTTAATATCAACATTAGGAAGATAAATAGGCCTGTATGCGCCACAGTTGGTGGCATCCTTTCCAGGTTTCGGAATGACCATGATCGAGGCCTCCAGCATCTCCTGCGGGATTGCCCCAGGTTGAGCGAATGAGTTAAAGAGATCCCGAAGCTGGGGGGCTATCAGATGACAAAAGGTCTTATAAAAGGCTGCAGAGTAGCCGTCAGGGCCAGGGGATTTCCCGAGTTGAAGTCGCAAGATGGCTGCGACGACCTCCTGTAGCCTAATCTCCCGATCCAGATGCGCAGCCTGGGCTGTGGTCAATGGGGAAAGCTGTGCCCCATCCAGATACTCCAAACTCTGGCGTGCATCAAGGGAGTCACTCTCATAAAGCTTGGCATAGAAGGCCTGGAAGGCGTCTGCTATATCATCATCTTCTGTAACGAGCCTGCCCACGGCTGTGCGGATGGCTTGCACCGCATGCCGCTGTCGTTGTTCGTGGAGTTTATGAGCTAAGAGGCGGCCGCACTTGTTGCCTCCTACATAGTAAGCATGACGGAGGCGGATAGCTGCGTATTCGGCTTTGTCTTGATTTAATGCTGCTAGCTGCTTCCGCTCCATGCATAATTGATGCCAGGCCCTGGCCATCCCTGTGCGCTGCAGCATCTGCTCCTGATCCGCGACCCACTGTGCGAGTTCGGATCTCTTCTGAGCCTGCTCTTTGTTATCGATGATGGATATAGCGATGAATTCTCCCCGCAGCACTGCTTTAAGGGCAGTCCACTGTGTCGCCAAAGAGGTATCCGGGTTAGCGTTGTTGGCTAGAAATTGCGTGATGGAGGCCTTGATTTGGTCTACAACAGAGGGCCGGTGCAGTAGGGAGTCTCGTAGGCGCCAGTGTCGTTGCGGTGTTGGAAATAAAAAGGAGGCCATAACTGGGGAATGGTCCGATAGAGACGCTGGAAGAATATCAGCCGCTTTAGCTAGCACCAGAAGCGGTGTGGAGCACAAGAAATAGTCCAGTCTAGCGTATGTTTTATGGGCTCCTGAGTAATAGGTGTAGGACTGACTATGTGGGTAGAAGTGGCGCCAGAGATCAACCATGCTTAGTTCCTGGAGGCGCGCTATGCCTGACTTGGAGGGGGCCCCTACCTGGCCGGTGCGCTGGCAGGAGCGGTCGGTCTGGTTGTGAAAGACGAGATTTAGGTTGCCCCCCAACAATATGTGTCACTCAGAAGTAGCAGTGGTGTCAGTGAGTGCTCTGTGTAGGAAGCTATCCTGTCCGTCATTAGTCGCGTATACCGTGCCTATAATGAGGGATTGACCCGCCACTAGGAATCGGTAGGTGAGTAAGCGGCCCTTGATTTCTGCCTCCCTCTGGATTACCCTACCGCGGATTGATCTGGAGACCAGTATCGCAACCCCCGTAGTCTGGGTGGAGAGCGAAGAAAATAGCTGAGTAGGAAAAGTGCGGGATTTCAACCTGTGCTGGTCCCTACGTGTCAAGTGAGTTTCCTGTAAAAGGCAAATGTCTGCGTCGGAATGCTCCAAAAAGGACAGGACTGCCCTCTGCTTGATAGGGTTATTTAGGCCCCGGACATTGAGTGTTAAAATCTTAAGCCCTTGGTGTCCCATCTAACATGGAAGGTGTAACAGGTATAGCTGGGAAGACCCATTCAGGGGCGCGGATACCCAAAGGGACGGCGGCCGCCTCCCAAAAAGCTGCAAAACTAAGACAAAAGGAAAAAATGTTGACAGGGGGACCCACCCAACCAGCACAAAAATAGAATCAAAAGAAAACCCCCACAACCTCTCCCAAAACCACCCTAACCCGTCCCGACCCCAAAGCAAGACCCACCCCCAAACCCGATCCCACCCACCCCACCCCCCAACCCCAACCGCCCATGGGCAAAAAGAGTATGGGAACAAAGTCTGTCGTCCAAGGACGACCAGAATGAAGAACCAAATGGGGAACATGGTCCATAAACACCAGCCAAGATGAGAACTCCCTCCAGCCAACGGCCAGGGCCCCAGGGAGTCAGGCAGTCAGTTAGGCTTGTGTCCAAAGTCAGCCAGTGGGACCTCCCGATGGGTCCGCTGAGACGGCCTCCAACGCTGCCTTCCTGCCCTCCATAACCTCTGCCGCTTGGGGTTTCCTGAGACGACGCCTGCGGCCTTGTATATGCCATCGGGGCCTAGAATCCTCGGTTTCCTCCTTGTAAATGTAAATGTAAATGTAAATTGATACTTGTATAGCGCACTACTCACCCGCAAGGGTCTCAAGGCGCTTGTACGAATACCGCTGTGGAACCCATCCTGGCTTTCCCTGCGAGGTGTCCACTCCTGGGCACCGCCAAGGTGGAGGCCAGGCATCCTTAGCGTTGTGGGGGCCGTTGTGGAGATTAAGCAAGCTATTGCCCAGAGTTGCAGAGTGGGACTCCATGATTGGAATAGGCACTGAGGCGAGAATTATCAGGTCCGTTGAACTTTTGAGCCCAAGACCCGCTGAGGCGGGGAATTGAACCCTGGTCCCGGGCTAGACCTCTGCATCAGGGTTTGCCGCTCTAACCATTGAGCCACACTTCTCCACTCCACTTCTCTGACTCCTTGGGGTTGCCATCGCCACTCTCTGACTCCGGCGTTCCAAACCAAGCAGCCTGCAGGCCTCAGACAGGGAGCGCACCTGATTTAGTTTATTGTCCATGCGGAACACGAGCCGGAACGGGTGAGCCCAGCTATTGGCAATATTGCGTTGCTGCAAGTGGGTAGTGATAGGCTTAAAGGTTCTCCCCCGTTGGAGAGCGAGGGCAGATAGATCTTGGTAGAGTACAGGGGTGTCATTCCGAAATTGTATAGGGTGTAGTTGTCGGGCCTTTTGCATGATAGCTTCTTTGGTGCGAAAGTCCTGTACGCAAACTAGTATATCGGGTGGCGGTGCTGATGGAACCCTCGGGGGCCCCACTCTGTGCGCTCGATCTAGCCTTAGCCCTGTCTCTAGCGACATGCCAAGTATGTGATTGAAGAGTTCCCTGGAGTAGGCAAATAGACCTTTCAAGCTCTCGTCCACCCTCACTCCCCTGATACGAATGTTGTGGCGCCAGGACCTGTTTTCCAGATCTTCGACGTGTGCTTGGAGGTCCACTTGCTAGTCGTGGATCCTGAGTAGCTTCTGTTGCAGAGCCGCCACCTCCGTGTCCCTCCTATCACTCTTCCCTTCCAGATCCGCCACTCTCTCTACAATGCCGTCCATATCACGCCGGACTTCCCAGATCTCCGTTGCGAACTCTTGCTTGAGGGTACGAATGTCCACCCTCAGGGCAGTGAACATGGACTTGAGAATCGCCTTTGTGATGGGTTCAGCTCCAACTTCCTTCCCTGGCTTCGAGTCTGAGGACCCAGCTTTCCCATTAGAGGCCATTTGATCCGCCTGTGTCTTGACAAACAAGTTCTAATAGATCTGTCCATCCGGTTTCTGGAGGAGGACATAAAACACCTCGGGGAGGGCTCAGGAGCACAGTGTAGCGCCCCCCTCCAACTCCGGGGCTGGCCTCTTGGCAACAAGGTATGTCCAAAAGCGTCTCTTCCATCTTACAAAGGGGTCGACACACTGAGTGCTCCAGGGGAAGCTCCAAGGGGCATCACCACCACTACCCCCTAGGTCACTCAGACTCTCCCAACCCAAACAAAGTTCAGCCACTCTGGCTTACAGTTCACCAATGCTCCCCACGTGCTCAGGCTGCGTGGCCTTTCCCCGCGTCTGCTCCTTACCCCGGGACAGTTGGCTAGGGTCTCCTCCGGTGCTTAGCCACGTGTACCCCAGTCCAGGGCAAGTAGCTATCGGAGCCAAGTGCGGGCACAGGCCATCAGTGGGCCCCAATCGGGCATAGCACGCTGCTCCTTTATTAGCTACATTTCTGGCACTGCGTTCGGGGCCACAGGGATTCTATCCACAGGCAGTTCTGTCCCTACACCCCGGACACCAACAGTCTCCGTGGGCACCAGGGACAGGGGTCCCAGCAGGGCACCCTCAGGAGCAGCACTTCATTACTTCCATGCACAGAGGTGTTCCCTTGCAGCCCCTTCGTCCACCACTGTGTCCCGCAGGCAGCCAACGAAGCTACACCAGCCTCCTTCGCCCCTCAGCGCTGCCATCCGCTCTCCACTCACCGATGGGTGCAAGAAGGTTCCCCACCGTCTCTCGCTGGTGCTGGGCAGTCCAGGCGGGGGGCTCCAGCGGAAGCACCGCAAGACAATCCTCGGGTCCCCCTCACTTCTGCACCGGGGCCGGATAGTCCGCTCCTCCCGGAGGCCGCCAGTCCGGCTCCAGGGGGAACCCGTCTGCACCCCCGGACCACACCGGCAGGCACTGCACCACAGATCACTCGTCTCAGGCACGGGGGACAGCCCCAAAAGGGCGGGCACACTGCTTCCTCACTGTAGAGCCATCGGATTCCCCCCAGAAGTAGTCGCTAAATGAGGCTGGTTACTCCCGCAGGTCACCCTCCGCAGGGCGCTCCTCGCTGCTCCTCTGCAGCTGGGGATCACGATTCTACCCTCTCCTGTCTACAGCACAATCCAGTAGCCCGGGCCCAATATAAAATGGCGGCCAGCACGGCCCCGTCGCGTCACTGTCCCCCAA
Source organism: Lissotriton helveticus (assembly GCF_964261635.1). Lineage (NCBI taxonomy): Eukaryota > Metazoa > Chordata > Amphibia > Caudata > Salamandridae > Lissotriton > Lissotriton helveticus. The sequence continues at coordinate 2,116,252,872 of NC_136057.1, read as the reverse complement.
GGTCGCCCCGGCGGGGGATTGCACCTGTCCGTCACTGTTGCGCCGTTGCGGTGCAGTCCGCTTCACTGCAAGCGGGCGCTCAGGTCTCTCTGGCCCGGCTGAGGCAACTGGCGGCCAGACCCTGTACACGCCACGCTGCTGCTGCACCAGGCCGTACTAGGCCCTCCTAGTCGCTGCAACGACCGACTCGGTTCCCGGGCAGAATGGCGCTTCGGAAGCCGCTGCCCGCACCTACTCCGCCACCGCTGAATCCTGGGCAAGAGCGTGCAAAAATAAGCGCGACTGGTGCAATGACGGCTAAAAAAGCCGGTGCTACTGGTGGTGGGATCTCCAGGGCAACACGTCAGCTCAGGCCGCCATCTTAGCCACGCCCCCCTCGCAAGTATTTTAAATGTATTTTTTCATTTACATGAATGTAATGATGATGACTTGCACTTTTACAGCCACAAACTTTTCTATATCCATCAACTCCCCAAACGTTGCCATGGCAACTCACCTGGTCTCTCTTCGTGTGTCACATGTACTGCTATATAAATGCTCATTCACCTAGGTGATATCAGATGTAGTGAACAAGGCGGACTTATCCGCCGAAATGCGTCTCGTCGTTTGGAATAAAATATACTCTTTGAACCTCATCCCACGGAGTCGGTGTCTGTTTTGAAACTTTGCAACCAGGATTGGAACTATATATATATATATATATATATATATATATATATATATATATATATATATATATATATATATATATATATATATATATATATATATATATATATATATATATATATATATATATATATATATATATATATATATATATATATATATATATATATATATATATATATATATCTATATATATATATATATATATATATATATAATTCGATTGCAGAGTAGCCCCATGAAGACAAGCCACAAGAAATTATTTTACTCGCATTTATTCTTTCCATCACTTGCCAGCAGACGACCTTGAAGGTACAGGTCACATCAGTTCTTGATATTTGCCAGATGCATTTCAGGATACCAAAATCCTTTCTTCAGTGGCTCAGGCAGGGGAAATGAAAGCACTCTTGTAATTTGCACTTTTAACTTGTTACCTCAGTGGGTGTGGCTTCTGTGCAAAGCTCTCTGGTCGTTGTAGTGCTTTTATTAATTGTTCCTCTTGTGAGGGAGGCTTTCTGTCCCATATTCCGCCTATTTAAATTATTATCCAAGTGGAAAGGTGAAACTGTCTCTCCCTTTCATCTGCCCTGCTTTGCAATGATGAAAAACGAGTTTCAAGCAGCGTCGTTCTGCAGCGCGCTGCTCCCCTTCTTTCCAAGCTGCAGGCTGTACTCTGAAGCCTACATGGACCCGCCTTCAGTCGGTGAGCTTGTCCTCGTGGCTGGGCAAAGCCATAAACATAATTCGATTGCAGAGTAGCCCCATGAAGACAAGCCACAAGAAATTATTTTACTCGCATTTATTCTTTCCATCACTTGCCAGCAGACGAACTTGAAGGTACAGGTCACATCAGTTCTTGATATTTGCCAGATGCATTTCAGGATACCAAAATCCTTTCTTCAGTGGCTCAGGCAGGGGAAATGAAAGCACTCTCGTAATTTGCACTTTTAACTTGTTACCTCAGTGGGTGTGGCTTCTGTGCAAAGCTCTCTGGTCGTTGTAGTGCTTTTATTAATTGTTCCTCTTGTGAGGGAGGCTTTCTGTCCCATATTCTGCCTATTTAAATTATTATCCAAGTGGAAAGGTTAAACTGTCTCTCCCTTTCATCTGCCCTGCTTTGCAATGATGAAAAACGAGTTTCAAGCAGCGTCGTTCTGCAGCGCGCTGCTCCCCTTCTTTCCAAGCTGCAGGCTGTACTCTGAAGCCTACATAGACCCGCCTTCAGGCGGTGAGCTTGTCCTCGTGGCTGGGCAAAGCCATAAACATAATTCGATTGCAGAGTAGCCCCATGAAGACAAGCCACAAGAAATTATTTTACTCGCATTTATTCTTTCCATCACTTGCCAGCAGACGAACTTGAAGGTACAGGTCACATCAGTTCTTGATATTTGCCAGATGCATTTCAGGATACCAAAATCCTTTCTTCAGTGGCTCAGGCAGGGGAAATGAAAGCACTCTCGTAATTTGCACTTTTAACTTGTTACCTCAGTGGGTGTGGCTTCTGTGCAAAGCTCTCTGGTCGTTGTAGTGCTTTTATTAATTGTTCCTCTTGTGAGGGAGGCTTTCTGTCCCATATTCCGCCTATTTAAATTATTATCCAAGTGGAAAGGTGAAACTGTCTCTCCCTTTCATCTGCCCTGCTTTGCAATGATGAAAAACGAGTTTCAAGCAGCGTCGTTCTGCAGCGCGCTGCTCCCCTTCTTTCCAAGCTGCAGGCTGTACTCTGAAGCCTACATGGACCCGCCTTCAGGCGGTGAGCTTGTCCTCGTGGCTGGGCAAAGCCATAAACATAATTCGATTGCAGAGTAGCCCCATGAAGACAAGCCACAAGAAATTATTTTACTCGCATTTATTCTTTCCATCACTTGCCAGCAGACGAACTTGAAGGTACAGGTCACATCAGATCTTGATATTTGCCAGATGCATTTCAGGATACCAAAATCCTTTCTTCAGTGGCTCAGGCAGGGGAAATGAAAGCACTCTCGTAATTTGCACTTTTAACTTGTTACCTCAGTGGGTGTGGCTTCTGTGCAAAGCTCTCTGGTCGTTGTAGTGCTTTTATTAATTGTTCCTCTTGTGAGGGAGGCTTTCTGTCCCATATTCCGCCTATTTAAATTATTATCCAAGTGGAAAGGTGAAACTGTCTCTCCCTTTCATCTGCCCTGCTTTGCAATGATGAAAAACGAGTTTCAAGCAGCGTCGTTCTGCAGCGCGCTGCTCCCCTTCTTTCCAAGCTGCAGGCTGTACTCTGAAGCCTACATGGACCCGCCTTCAGGCGGTGAGCTTGTCCTCGTGGCTGGGCAAAGCCATAAACATAATTCGATTGCAGAGTAGCCCCATGAAGACAAGCCACAAGAAATTATTTGACTCGCATTTATTCTTTCCATCACTTGCCAGCAGACGAACTTGAAGGTACAGGTCACATCAGTTCTTGATATTTGCCAGATGCATTTCAGGATACCAAAATCCGTTCTTCAGTGGCTCAGGCAGGGGAAATGAAAGCACTCTCGTAATTTGCACTTTTAACTTGTTACCTCAGTGGGTGTGGCTTCTGTGCAAAGCTCTCTGGTCGTTGTAGTGCTTTTATTAATTGTTCCTCTTGTGAGGGAGGCTTTCTGTCCCATATTCCGCCTATTTAAATTATTATCCAAGTGGAAAGGTGAAACTGTCTCTCCCTTTCATTTGCCCTGCTTTGCAATGATGAAAAACGAGTTTCAAGCAGTGTCGTTCTGCAGCGCGCTGCTCCCCTTCTTTCCAAGCTGCAGGCTGTACTCTGAAGCCTACATGGACCCGCCTTCAGGCGGTGAGCTTGTCCTCGTGGCTGGGCAAAGCCATAAACATAATTCGATTGCAGAGTAGCCCCATGAAGACAAGCCACAAGAAATTATTTTACTCGCATTTATTCTTTCCATCACTTGCCAGCAGACGAACTTGAAGGTACAGGTCACATCAGTTCTTGATATTTGCCAGATGCATTTCAGGATACCAAAATCCTTTCTTCAGTGGCTCAGGCAGGGGAAATGAAAGCACTCTCGTAATTTGCACGTTTAACTTGTTACCTCAGTGGGTGTGGCTTCTGTGCAAAGCTCTCTGGTCGTTGTAGTGCTTTTATTAATTGTTCCTCTTGTGAGGGAGGCTTTCTGTCCCATATTCCGCCTATTTAAATTATTATCCAAGTGGAAAGGTGAAACTGTCTCTCCCTTTCATCTGCCCTGCTTTGCAATGATGAAAAACGAGTTTCAAGCAGCGTCGTTCTGCAGCGCGCTGCTCCCCTTCTTTCCAAGCTGCAGGCTGTACTCTGAAGCCTACATGGACCCGCCTTCAAGCGGTGAGCTTGTCCTCGTGGCTGGGCAAAGCCATAAACATTAATTAAAGCACTACAACGACCAGAGAGCTTTGCACAGAAGCCACACCCACTGAGGTAACAAGTTAAAAGTGCAAATTACGAGAGTGCTTTCATTTCCCCTGCCTGAGCCACTGAAGAAAGGATTTTGGTATCCTGAAATGCATCTGGCAAATATCAAGAACTGATGTGACCTGTACCTTCAAGTTCGTCTGCTGGCAAGTGATGGAAAGAATAAATGCGAGTAAAATAATTTCTTGTGGCTTGTCTTCATGGGGCTACTCTGCAATCGAATTATGTTTATGGCTTTGCCCAGCCACGAGGACAAGCTCACCGCCTGAAGGCGGGTCCATGTAGGCTTCAGAGTACAGCCTGCAGCTTGGAAAGAAGAGGAGCAGCGCGCTGCAGAACGACGCTGCTTGAAACTCGTTTTTCATCATTGCAAAGCAGGGCAGATGAAAGGGAGAGACAGTTTCACCTTTCCACTTGGATAATAATTTAAATAGGCGGAATATGGGACAGAAAGCCTCCCTCACAAGAGGAACAATTAATAAAAGCACTACAACGACCAGAGAGCTTTGCACAGAAGCCACACCCACTGAGGTAACAAGTTAAAAGTGCAAATTACGAGAGTGCTTTCATTTCCCCTGCCTGAGCCACTGAAGAAAGGATTTTGGTATCCTGAAATGCATCTGGCAAATATCAAGAACTGATGTGACCTGTACCTTCAAGTTCGTCTACTGGCAAGTGATGGAAAGAATAAATGCAAGTAAAATAATTTCTTGTGGCTTGTCTTCATGGGGCTACTCTGCAATCGAATTATATATATATATATATATATATATATATATATATATATATATATATATATATATTCACTGAAAAAACCATAGGTTATAGACCATATATAGTTAGGAATTAGCATTTACAAAACCTTATTTTACTCACACAAAACCATTGACATTCCATATATAGTTAGTTGTACTAACTGTATATCGCGCACCCGCAATCCACTGCTGATCATGTCACATATTACATCATTCATGACATGGTCAGTGACATCACTGATGACATCACTGATGACATCTCAAATGACATCACTGATGACATCACTGATGACATCTCAAATGACATCACTGATGACATCACTGATGACAACATCCAGTGACTGTATGTTTCTGTAAAGTTAAAATATGTCTTACATATTGAAGAATGAGTGGATTTATAAGTGTCTGGATGAAGGATTTATTAGGTGAATGACTGACTGTATGAGTGACTGATTAAATGTGTCTCACTGAGTGCATGGGTTAGTGACTAAACTGTCTTAATTTGTGCATCATTATGTCTGTTGTTCTGTAAACTGCTGCATGTGTTGATCAGTAGCTATATGAGTAACTATATGGGTTATTGATTGGTTGCCTAAGTATTTGTATGGGAGACTGAGTGTGGGTGTGGGTGGCTGGGAGGTGTATAACTCTGTGCATAGATGTGTGAGCAGTTGATTCACTAGATGTATGGGTTCAAAAGTGCATGTGGAAACAGCTGTATGGGCGGTTGACTGTGTGCATGAGTGTATTGGTGAGTGAATGGATATCTAAGTGCTACATGTCAAAGTAAGTACATATGTAAAACACAGTACATGTGAGAGTTGACATATATAAATAACTATGCATAAGAGCCAGTGAATGTGTGAGTGGCTGTATGGATCATTGTGAACTTGTATCAGGGATTGTATAAGAGAGTAAATATGTGTTAGTATATGTTTCAATAAGTAAGGTGTGTTTAACTGTATAGTTGAGGAAATGGAGGTGTGATTGATTCTTTGCATGACTGACTAGGTGTGTGAGTAACTCCATGGATGAGTGACAGTCTGTGAGTGTCTGTTTACACTGAGTGTATCTAAGTTTTTATTAGAGTCTGAAGAGATTCATCGTATTATCACATGAATAATGTCATCAGTGATCTCATCAGTGATGTCTTTTGAGATGTAATCAGTGATGTCATCAGTGATGTCATCGGTGATGTCATTTGAGATGTCATCAGTGATGTCATCAGTGATGTCATTTGAGATGTCATCAGTGATGTCATCAGTGATGTCATTTGAGATGTCATCAGTGATGTCATCAGTGATGTCACTGACCATGTCATGAATGATGTAATATGTGACATGGTCAGCAGTGGATTGCGGGTGCGCGATATATAGTTAGTACAACTAACTATATATGGAATTTCAATGGTTTTGTGTGAGTAAAATAAGGTTTTGTAAATGCTAATTCCTAACTATATATGGTCTATAACCTATGGTTTTTTCAGTGAATTTCAATGGTTTTTTTAATAGCAAATATCAAAAGCTTTAAAATGTATTCTTCTTTAAATCGAAAAATATATTTTATATGTTTTTAATACAATTTTTTTTTTTTTGTTTCGCTCCCGGTCCGCGAACCGGTTAGCTTCCCGTTAGCTCAATTTGGTGCCGCGACCCGGTCCGCGAACCGGTAAATGTTCCGTTTCCGCAACTGCCGCGTTAGAAAACAACATCGTGATGCGTCGCGTCAGCGTGACATATCGCGTTGTCGCGTGATACGTCATATGACGCGCCGCGTTAGCGTACCCGGAAGTGAACCGGTACGCGAAGAGAGGCGCGAAGCGCAGCTTCCCGGAAGCGATCCGGGACGCGGCGCAAAGCGCGTAACGTAAACACAACAGGTCATGTGACTTGTTAATAACACTTTTCATTGGTTCATTTCACTTTTGGTTTCCTAATGATGTAAGACTAGGTCATGTGACCTAAAAGTAACACTTTTCATTGGTTTAGAACCATTGTTTTTCCCAAATGATGAAAACCCCTCCTTCTTTCCTCACTCTGACTTTCATCTTTGTGAGAGGAAGACCTTTTGTGATCACTGAGCAATGGCTTCATTAGTAGCTTCAGCTGGTGCTTCCCCACCACCTCCACCACCTCCAAGGAAGAGAGGACCACCTGCTGAAGTTAACATTCAGCAAGAAGAGGAAGAAGAGGAAGAAGAGGAAGAGGAGCAAGAGAGGAGGCCGTTTTTGCCTGAGGAGCCCAGGAGGTCTCACGTCAAAGAAAACTTTATTTGGCAATTTTTTAAATATCCCCGGGGCCAAAAAAAAGTCAATGCCCGGTACGTAACTTGCCTTATCTGTAAGAAGGATTTGTCCAGAGGGACAGATAAGAAGTACAGTTACGGCAATTATACAATGCATCGCCATATGGAAAGGTGGCACCCTATCAACTACAGTGCTGCGCAGTTACGTGACCAGCAAGATAATCCCCCTTCTATGGCCAGAAGATCAGTTGTACAGGAAGTGACGGGACCAGAGGCGAGGGAGATGGTCCCAAATATACAGATGAGGTTCGGGGAAGTCAAACAAGTGTGCGTGCGTTGTAATCAGTTCATTTGCTACAGAGAAAGTACCATCAATCTAATCAACAGAGCTATCGACAATCATGATTGTCCGAAACGCCCCAGAGAATAAATTCTTTTTTTTTTGTTGCTCCTGTTGAGCCCTTTACAATGAATCGTTTTCGTTCCCCCCCCAAAAAAACCCCCAAAAAATATAAAACCGTTCAAAAAATACAAAAAAAGTAAAAAAATGTTCAGAAAAATAATAAAAAAATATAAAACAACAAAAATAATAAAAAAAAAGTTCTTTTCAGAACTACCTACCCTTTATAAAAAAATTGGTAGAATGTTTAGCACTCTGCCAACCTCTATTTTTTTTAGTTCGCTTCCCGGTTCGCTCGCCGGTATGCGAACCGGGAGCGAACCAAAAATTTTTTTTTTTAAAAAAAAAGAAGAGTAAGTATAAGGGAAGGAAACAGAGAGTAATGTTAAAAGAAAGACAGCTATAGGGACTAAACCAAAGATACTGTTTAATAGATCTATTTACCAAAGAAAAGATGGAAGAGGGTATAATTGTGAAAAACAAAATAGATAAGGAAGTGAAAGAAAAAAAGGAGAGTAGAAGAATAACAAACAAGAGTTTCTTAGAGAATGTGACTGAATGATCAAATTAAGATTAAAACATTGGAATAACAGAGAGAAAAAACAGAATGCAGAAAATAAGAAGTAACAGAAAAGGAATGATTGAAACAGCAAAGAAATGTAAATAACATAGGGGCATATTATCAACATAGGCGATAAAAGTTTCGCTGCTTTTATCGGCAGAAATCTGACGCTAAAGCCGCTTTTGCGGCAGTTTTCTGCCGATAATGACTGCTTTTATCGGCAGAAAACTGCTGCTCAAGCCGCTTTTGCGGAAGAAAACTGCCGCTAAAGCCACTTTTGCGGCAGTTTTCTGCCGATAAAAGCAGCGATAATTGTATTGCCTGTGTTGATAATATGCCCCTTAGTGTGCTTGAACTACAGAGAGAAAGCATAATGAACAAGTAGTGAAAGAGTGATCAGTCAGAGACAGTGAGAGTAATAGAGACGGAGTGAGTGAACAAGAGTGAGGAAGTATGAGAAGAGAGGGACTGAGAAAAATAGTGGAAGGAGTAGAGTAAGTAAGCAATAGAGAAAGGAATGAGGGAAGTAGCAAAGGCAGGAAAGTGAGGGTTAAAGAAATGAAGTAGTGAAACTAATAGAAGTTAAATGTGATAGAAATGTAACGAAAAGAGTACAAAACATTTACCTTATAATTGTCGTTAACTTAGTCACTTGTTATTTTTATACTTTCAATCTGTGAAAGAGAGAACAAACATTTGAAAAATATTAAAACATGTATTTAAAAATTAGAAAAGACAAGGGAAAAGATTGAAGGACAAACAGTTATTCAACAACTTTGACACTTACAGAAGCCTCTGCTTCTCCATGCCCCTACACAGTCCTAAAAATATACATTTTAAACTAACAGTATCTTGATGCAGATGAAGTGAGGCCTATCTTGCAACATGGTGCATCTTTTGCACTGCTGCTGTCTCACAAAAGTGATGCAACGGCAGCGCAAAAGAGGTGCACAGCCATCATAAAACTGTCCCTAACATTTTAAATGATTGTTTCAGGATGCCAATAAGGTGTGTCCTATCCAGAGGTTTGTTTGAGGTGAAGCCTACTCAGGGTTGCAGATGAAATTTAGAGTTGTTGAAGAGTACAGAGGAGATAATACATTTGCAGGCCTACCAATGAAGTGAGTCATGTCCACTGCACTCTTGAACAAAGGCCAGACCTCCTCTGTTTCCCTGGACAGGCCTAAACTTGATCTGCACAATGTGATGTGTAATGTTAGGAAACACAGGTGATGTAATTGAAAAACGTGCAATTTCTTTTGCTCATTTCACAATCACATCAATTGTGTTTCCTTTGCTTAGGTATCTCATTGTGCAGATGTAGTCCAGCATATGAAAGAGTACCCAGAAGTGCAGCACTGCATGCAACAACTTTGACACTTACTGAAGCCTCAGCTTCTGCATGCCCCCTACACAGTCCTAATTATATACATTTTAAACTGACGGTATCTTGCTGGAGATGAACTGAGGTCTATCTTGCAACATGGTGCATCTTTTACACTGCTGCTGCGTCACAAAAGTGACGGTATAGCGGCGCAAAAGAGGCGCACGGCCATCATAAATCTGCACTTAACATTTTAAATGATTGTTTCTAGTGCTGATAAGGTGTGGCCTATCCAGAGATTTGTTTCAGGTAAGTCCTACTCAGGGTTGCAGATGAAATTTAGGCTTGTTGAAGAGTATAGAGGAGATAATACATGTGCAGGCCTACCAACGAAGTGAGTCATGTCCACTGCACTCTTGAACAAATGTCAGACCTCCTCTGTCTCCTGGAACAGGCCTAAACCTCATCCACACAATGTGATGTGTAATGTTAGGAAACACAGGTAATTTAATTGAAAAACGTGCAATTTTTTTTGCTCATTCTACAATCACATCACCTGTGTTTCCTTTGCTTAGGTATCACATTGTGCAGATGTAGTCTATCATATGAAAGACTACGTAGAATGTGAGCACTGTATGCAACAACTTTGACACTTACAGAAGCCTCAGCTTCTCCATGCCTACTACACAGTTCTAAATGTATATCATAAATACAAAAAGTACAGAATTAATTATACATGTTAAATGGTTTATTTTTGCTGTTCTCAGAATTTATCAAATTTCACTAAAAACAGTGACTTGAAGGTATTCATCATATAACAGCGGGGGAAAAAAAACACAATCAAAATGATTGTGTTTAAAAAACCCATATAACATAACCAATCAGAAATCAGAACTCCTGAAAAGTAACTTACTTTCCATGATGTCGAAGGATATCCTATGAACAGCTTACACTCTGTTGTGCTGTTATTATTTTCAGCCCGCCACTTTCTGAAAGAAAAGCTCCATCGTTTTGACAAATATGTTACATACAATAAATGACTTCTCGCACTCTACCGCACTTTTCCACAAGGCCAAATCGTGTAAGAGCCATTTGTAACTCTTGGAATTCTTCTAAGCAAATCCCGTCATTTTGTATTTCCGCAACTTTCAGAAAGAAAACGTTCAAGATCACTTTCACAATCCTGTACTAGTAATATCTCACCCCTCTTGCTCACTCATGTTCCACATTTCCTATGACACTGATACTGCTTACTATGAAGCAGACTTACACTACCTCTATGACTACTACAATTATTTAATTCTCTACATCACTTTTAATCACAAAGCAATTTAAAACAGTAGATAAAATTATATCAACCCCTAGAATCATTATAGGCCAGTTACCTACCCTAAATTCTCTTTTCTGAAAACAGAAAGTAAGAATATTTTTAAGTAAAAAGGCAACATTGTATCGTAGTCAAATAGGAATCATTTACAAAACAGCAGCTTTTTTTACATTTTCAATAAGCTGTGTAATAAGCGGATCTTGTCAAAGGACCATCATGTCATATAATAGCTGCAGTTAAAAATGTTCTTCCTAAAATAAACGACTGTGTAGCCACAACATTTGTAATTAAAGTTGAAGACTTACTTTCATCAGGTTTATATAGTTGGAATTTTAAAATGACATTATAACCAAAAGTTTGGTCAAATAATCTAGACAGCATTGCAGACTTACATTACCTCTACTCCATGTTTTGATTGGCTGCTTGAATTAGCTTATAAAAAGAAACAGTTTTTCTGAACTCATTCAAAGTGCAGTTATTTTTCCATGACGTCAAGTGTTATGGTAAGAACACCGTTTGCTTTGGGAAATACTCTGTTGTCCTTTAACTAATCCGTGCCCACCACTTTCTGTAAGAAAACCTTCTTTTTTCCAGGAACTATTTAAAACTCAAAAATAACTTTTGACTCTGTACTACACTTATCCTCAAGGCCAAATTGTGTAGGAGCCATTAGAACCTCTTGAAATTCCTCAGAGCAAATCCTGAGATTCCTTCCCTAAAATTTTGGTTTTAAAAACACCAGGTAAGAATTTTTAAGGTCAAAAGGCAATTTTTTTTTTAAAGTTAAAACAGAATCATTGCAGAATGACCAGCCATTTCTAGACTTTAAATAATCTGTGTAATGTCCTGATGATATTGAAGGACCGTCATGATATATAATTGCTGCAGTTACAAAAGTCCTTCCTGATATTGACAACTGCGAAGCCACAACATTTTTAATTAAAGTTGTCAATTTTGTTCCATCAGGCCTACATCGTTGGAACATTAAAATGACATACTGGCCATATGTTCGTATAAATAATGTTGACAACATTTCAGACTTACATTGGCTACACTCCATGTTGTGATCAGCTGCTTTTACTTGCTTATTATAGGACACTGATTTACTGTCTGGCAAAGTTAAATATATAAATTTTTCTGAGTCTACACTAGTAGTACTTGATACCCTACAGTTCTCGCAGTCATGCTGCCATTGATAAGAAAGCCCAAACAGGTGATCTACATCTACACCTTCATCATGCAATACATCAAGCATATACATTAAAAACTCCTGACAATCTTGCTGAATATTTTGAGAGAATTGTGTTTGACCTGAACATCTGTCTAACAGATTTCAAATTTCAGAAACACTTTCTATTTTTGTTCTATCTGTGCTACATTTCTCTAACACAGAATTCAACAAACTGCAAAATCTCTGATCCGAATTGACCACAATCTCTTGTTTTAAAGTTTCTAGAGAAAACAAAACATTAACCACTACATTAGCATAGCAGTTGACACCAGAACTGTTTTCAAATTGAAAACCAACAACATCTTCAACAAAATCCTTTTTCTTTCTGCTTATAATTTCTGGTTCATCGACTTTTCGTCTTTTTGCTACAATCTCCCTACTATTGGTCACATTTCTTCGTTTCCGGCCAACCACACGTTTCTCAAACAAAGGATATTGAGGCAAATGTGGCGCATACTCTCTTCTTAACCTATTTTATTCCTTAACACAATCTAGATCCGCACAAATGTTTGTGACATCACACTCAATCAAGTACAATCCCGCTAAAGTTCTGACTCGTGACAATGCCACATATGCCATACCCTCCTTGAACACAGAACTGCCAATATTCACCAATGCACTGTCTACACTTAAATCTTGCGATTTATGGATTGTCACCGCATATGCCAAGCAAACAGGAAACTGCTTACGGCGAACATATAAGTCTTTCACAAGCAAAAACCTAGCAGAGCAACGACCAATTAGCTGTACTTCCTCAATGCCATCAAATTTAATTTTTAAAAATTCAATTCCATCCCTATTTCTGTATTTCACAAAATCAACAACATTACCCATTGATCCATTTACCAGACCTCTTTCAACATGTAAATTCCTTCTTAAAATTATACGGCAATTTAAGCACACATTCAGAGTCTTTTCAAAACCTGCAGTTTTAGATATACTCTTCTCTAATGAATCCAATTTTGATTTCAAATTCTCAGACAAAATAAATGTTGATCCCATATGCTCTACTCTGTCAATAGCTTCCAGTTTCACAATCTCTTGGTTTTCTAAATACAACATTTTGTTGTTGAAGATGGCACATTCTGCAAGAGTTGGCATCAAACATATTCCAGATTTCTTCTCAGTAATTTTCTGAAAAATATTCTCAGGCACAACGTCTTGTTCTGGATACAAATTTGACAGTAATCGTGCATGTAAAGCTTCTTTCCCATGCTCGGTCACTTTTCCGATTCTAACATCTTGTAGAATATTCTTGTAATCTTCATCCTTCGCCTGACGCATATTTTCACGCAGTTCAGCATAATTGAAGTTTAACCATATATTAACGTTGCCAATGCTCCCTAGGCACTTCCTGGTATCTTCATGCGTGAGCATTTTGAACACAGGTTGTCCTTTCACTGGTGTCAGCTGCAGAAGATCACCGAAAACAATGATGTGTTTGCCACCAAATAACACATCATACTCTGTTTTGAGAACTTCTTGCATTCTCAAATGCACAAAGGCAAGCATGACATTGGAAACCATGCTTACTTCGTCAATGATAAGAAGTTTCATTTTCTTCAAGACTCTTGAAACTTCACAACAAGCATCTCCAGATAACTTGTGGTATTGTAATTTGTTATCATGCTCCACTGGCAGCATCAGTAGACGATGCAAAGTAATACCTTTAATGTTATGTGCTGCCAGTCCAGTTGGAGCGGAGACAACACAAGACAGCGATGACTCAGTCCTTTTCTGCAAATAACATGAAATTGCTTTAATGAGGAAACTTTTTCCAGTTCCCGCTTCTCCACTCACGTACAGTCGGACAGGCTTCAACGACGTACATGAGCACTCTTTCTTCTCATGACTTAATCCATGATCAATTTGGTTGGTAACTTCGTCATATATTTTCCTCTGCTCAACGTTGAGTTGTCTTTCCAAGTCTTCTAAGTTAACTGCATCCTCCTGAGCATGTGCCATGGCTCTTTCCACTTCAATCATGGCAGTGGCAGCTTCATTTTCGATAACTGGTCCTCCTAGTGGATCCTGACTCAATGAAACAGAACTCTGACTGTCCTGAGAACTGTCTCTAGCAATCTCGGCTGCAATCGTTGCTTCCTGCTCGATTTCCGCATTCAACATTTCTAGATATTTGAGAAAAACAGGACATTCTATGGTCTCCTTGGCGGCATTGAAAGAGTCTTCGTAACAGAGGAAATCTCCAAGCAGTTCCTCTTCTGCACGCCAAGGCTTGAAAAGTTGCAAAAGTGCTAAATAGAAAAACTCTTTTTTTTCAGGAGATTCGCCACTCAATTTTCGATGGTTTACCAAGTGGCATTTTCTTTGCTTGACGAGACATCCCTCACTTCCAATTACAGCATACACTCCTTTATCAATATCTTCTTTGATGTTCCTCTTGAATATGTAATTTTGTAGAACCTCATACAGACAAACATTCTCGAGGTGACTGCTTCTATTTGGATAATATGTATCCAACATGTTGGTCTTCAAAATATCGATACTGTTTGGCTCCTTTTCCGCCAAATACTCAATTTCCCGCACAGGTTTCAGAACTCGATTATGCGTTGCAGCAAGACCAAGACTCGCCCAAACGATACTCCTGGATTTGGCATAGAGACTTGCTGAAGACAACCGGTCAGAACATTCGTAAGCTCCGATTTCTCGATGTGACAACATCTTCAGACTGAAACTGTACAACTTCTTACTGAGGCTCTTTTCATGGGAAATGTCCTCCCACATATCCTTCAATTCTGTCTTTTCTTTTTTGGTGATGTAAGATGTCACATACCGAGCCACAGCCATACAGTTATCAGCCACGAACTGTATATCCATGTTAGCATTCCACATGGACAAAATCACTGGGTTGTAGTCGTTGATGTACTTGGACTCTTCGTTCCTTTTCAAATTGTATGTGTTTTTAGGTGATTTCTTCATCACATTATGTCGCAGCGAAGACATCAAACTGTTCACTCTTCCTTTAGAAATCACCGGTCGTGGAAAGGCGAAACGACATTTGGTGTAGAACTTGTCCTTGTTTCTGAATTTACGACGACAGTACTTTCCACAACGATGGCTTTGGAAGCGTAGAACTTGTTCTCTTAGGCTTTTGTCCTCCATTGCGTTTGGAACAGCACATGTAGAATACTGTTCTATGAAACTCATCACTAAGTCTTCTGGATCTGTTCCAAATTTAGGTGCATCCTTGATCCACAGCAGCATATGTATATGAGGAGCACCTCTTGCTTGGTACTCCTTTCTCCAGAAGAAATCCAACACCTCTCCAAGAGGTGGATTTTTCTTGTTCATGATGAAAGACATCATAGCTTCAAATCTATGATTGAAGTACCTGCATACATTCACTGGATCCAAAGAGCACAGTTCTCCGGGTGTCTTGAATTCGATATTTTCAATGTTTCCATTTGCCTCTCGTAGAAATTCAAGTAAGTCTCCCCAGCCATACTCGGCACAGCTGAGAGTGAGGAACCATGTGGGAGTTCCTAAGTTCCTCAGCATACATTTTAAATCACCATGACGACGGTACCAGTACTCATTAGTACCACGCTGACACGCCATGAGATTAATCAGGTGAGAATCCAAAATACTGTCTTGCACATTTATTTATTTATTTAGGGGGTTTTGTAAAGCGCTTGGTGACGCACAGCGGCGTGTCCCCGCGCTGAAGAGCTGATATTTACTGGAGCTTACACATGCGGAACAGCTTACTGTGCGAATAGTACAGTTTTAAGCTTGGCTCTAAAGAGTGGTTCTGATGGTTCTAATCGCAATGCCGTGGGTAGCTTATTCCATCTAGAAGCTGCAAGGTGCCTAAAGGATCTTCCGCCCATCCGAGCTCTGGACACCTTAGGAATAACTAGGAGTCCTGAGCCGGAAGATCTCAGGGAGCGGGACGGCTCATAGGGAGTCAGCAGCCCTTTCAACGGGATAGGAGACCTCCCATTGATAATCCGGTGGCACGTACATAGTGCCTTGAATTCTACCCTGCTTCTGATCGGGAGCCAGTGCAAAGACCGGAGGGCCGCTATGGATGCAGCTCTTCTGGGTAGTCTGAGCACTAGTCGGGCAGCGGCATTCTGTAAAACCTGTAGGCGGCTCAGATTCTTCTCCAGTGTCCCTAAGTAGAGAAGATTGCCATAGTCCATCTTTGACGTGACTAGTGCATGTACCAGGGTTTGACGGGCTCTAATAGGTAAGAACTTCAATACCTTCCTAAGACTTTTGAGAGTCCCAAAGCATGATCCAACCACCTGATTGATCTGGGGGCCAAAGGTAAGGTCGGAATCAAACCAGATGCCCAAGTTCTTTGCTTTCTGGCAAGGGGTGGGTGTTGGACCTAAAAAAGGTGGCCACCATGCCGACGTCCACGCCGATTGGCCTCCCCCCACTACCAGCACCTCGGTCTTGCCTCCGTTGAGCTTGAGGCAATTGGCGGACATCCAGGCAGCAAGATCTTGAATGCAAGCTCTGAAAATGTCTGCCGAGGGACCGGGCGCACGCGACAGGGAGATGACCAACTGCGTGTCGTCGGCATAAGACACCATTCGAAGGCCGTAACTCTCTACTAAGGTGGCAATCGGGGCAACATAAAGGTTAAAAAGTGTCGGACTCAGGGACGAGCCCTGCGGCACCCCCTGATCCAAAGATATTCGCTCCGAGTAATGATCACCTTGCCTTACTTGGAAGCCTCGGCCTGTAAGAAATGAATGAATCCATTTCAGCGCTGCCCCTCTCACCCCACCTTTGTTTAGACACTGTAGCAAGATGGAGTGTGCTACAGTGTCGAACGCCGCGCTAAGGTCTAAGAGGATTAAGGCCATGGTTTGTCCCTCATCAGCACCTTGCCGTAGGGTTTCGGTAGCCCTGAGAAGGGCAGACTCCGTGGAGTGACGGGCCGAAACCCAAATTGTGTAGGATGAAGAAGGTTGCTTTCCTCCACAAATTTCATTAGCTGTTTATTTACCACCTTCTCCGCTACCTTAGAGAAATAAGGCAGCAGGGAGATGGGGCGAAGGTTGTCTAGCTTCTCACAACTAATGTTGGGCTTCTTGTGGAGGGGAAGCACCACAGCCTGTTTCCAGTCCTCTGGTATGGAACTGGAGCGGAAGGAGATATCCAGCAGGTGTCTAATATAGGGTTCGAGAGTTTCCAGACTGTCTCCCAACCTTTTTGGGGAGGCGGGATCTCGAGGAGAGCCAGATTTGACAGATCTGCATATTTTAACTAAGTCCACCGATGGAGGGGTGGTAAAATTGAGTAACAGATTTTGATCGGCTTCATTTCTTGAAGAGTCCGCTGGCACTTCCGCTGCTGGAGGTGTATCGGGAAAAGCAGAGTAAATCTTAGATACTTTATCCCCGAAGTAGTTGGCAATGCGATTGCATGCTGCTACTGAGTCCTCTTCATCTTGAGTGGAGGTTTTTGGGGTGGCCAGGGATTTATATATGCTGAACAGTTCCCTGGCAGAGTTCTCTGCCACTTGGATTCTGTCAGCATAGTATGTGGCCTTCTCTGTCCGGATCTTATTGTGATAGGTGCGTCTCTTTGCGAGATAGGCCTCTTTCATCCGGTCATCATATGCCACTCTCCACTGTCTTTCTGCACGTTTGCAGTCTCTTTTGGCGCAGCGCAGCGCCTCGCTATACCAGGGAGCTGTTTTTTGTCTATGGACACCTTTTGTTGGCCGACCCAGTGGGGCTGTGCAGTCCAGAGCAGCCGTGATGCGGTCATTGAGCAATTTATTTGCTGTCGCCACGTCATTACCTCCTGGGGACTTTCCGCAGTAAGAGCCTTATTAAACTCTTGCAGGGAGAATCTTGCCCACCTGCGTCGAGAATAGTTAAGTGGGGTAGGGGCGATAGCTTTATGTTTGGGCAGATAGATAACAAATGGGACATAGAAGTGATCTGTCCAGGGCAGGGGCACTGGAGGAGCAACTAAGACATCCTCCCAGTTAGCAAGTTTATCCATAAAGTCACTTGCCGAGATGTTTTGCATCTGTATACCACTTTTCAAGATGTGGTTCACTGCATATGACAGTCCAGACAGATCGCTTTCAAACAGGAGATGAAACAAATAGGGAATGCATTGTCGAAACCTAGGATCTTCTGCATACAATCGTAAAGTCCGGTATTCAGAAGCAGGAATTTGATGAGTTCGCTCATCATATCTTCCTCCTTGACATGTTGGAAATAGCTGTGGGAAACACCGAGCTTCCAAACTTTCCTCCCAAACACTAATGGGACTCCCTTTGGCTTGTTTCATTTGAAACAACTCAATAGCATTCCCCATGACTTCCTTGGAATGCAAAGGATGAACACTATAATGTTCATATATTTCTTCACTTTTAGAGGGTTCTACTTTCTCAATTTGACCAGCACACAAATCGCTATCCTCTTCTTCACTTACTTCCTCTCCTGCAACATATACATTCTTATAGTACTTATTGTTTTTTTTCAAATACAATGTTGCCTTTTTGACTTTCCTAACATCCACTAAATCTTGCCATATTTTCTTACTCTTTGTCGGAACCCCATTAACTAAGATAACCAGAGGTTCCTCTTCCACTTTTTCTACTCCAATTGTATTAATGTTTTTCTTCAAATCTAGAGGCAAATAAACAACTCTTCCCTTTAATCCTCTCTGTAAATCTGATGGAGGCAATTTCCCTGTCTTTGGCTCCATTCTTACAATAGCCTGAAAGGGATGGATACTTTGAATCAAAATAGATTCATAAGTATTTAAATCCTTCAATTCAGAAGGAATCTCAACCAATTCCAGATTATTATGAACCGCTCTAGCAGGCATCCGGTTTTGATTTAATTTGTTACAACAATAAGTACACACACGTTGATCCAATCCCAAATCAAAACAATTTTCTACCATCAAGTATGTTGCGAAATCCTTCCATTCACTATTATTTTGCCTTTCACTTTTCGCATATAAATCCACTAACTTAGTCTGAATCTTATAATAAGTGCGTCGACAACACACACAAGTGAAATTAGGCCTCTCACTTGATTTCACCTGAAACGTGGCAATTTCCTTCTGAAAATTATCTGTACTGGAAACCTGTACACTATGTTCCACATTACCCTCTTCTTCTGGGTCAATTTCAACATTCTCCTCTTTACTTCCAAAGTAACAAAACTCAATTTCTTCACAAATATTCTTCACATCTATTTCAGAACCATGCAAAAGAGCAGTGCATAATTGTTTAAGCATAACTGCTGGACTCTTAGCATAATACAACATTCTAACTAATTTCCTCACTTTATTATGCAGCACTGCTAGCATCCTGAAATGATGAAAAACACTCTGGCATACTCTCCTGGAAAGACAAGCCAGTGAATGACCATGCAAACCTGTCACTTCTCTCACTCTGCAAGGATCTAATTCTTGCAACAACATCATTTTCTGCTTCAAACTTTTCTTATTAAATGTCCGTACAAAATCACAAAGCAAATTGATGGAATCCTGTCGCACACTGCAAATACTACTACACTTCCAGGTGTACACAGGTCCCTTAGGACGTCTTCCTAAAACCTCATTACCTAACACCTCTTCTACCTCTGTTGTCACAAGTTTTTCTTTTTCAACTGGACAACCATCTTTCACCTCATAAGCTCGACCACTGGTGTCAATTGCATGCACCAAATCATTATCCTGGAAATAACTCTCCTCATTAAAAAATGCCTCACAACTTGAACTATGCATCCATTCTCCTGAAAAAACTTCACAAAAATTACTACGATTAACTGTTCTCTTCCATCTACTATTTCTTTTGAAATCATAAATTGCCTTGTTTAGCTTCCTAATTCTATTGATTATCAAAATAAATAACTTTCGCTTAATTTCAAATGCCTGATCAATAACTTTCTCAAATTTTTTTTTTCTCTTATAAAAAACCACTTTCCGTTGACCTTTCTTAATATTTTTTAACAAATTGCCAATTATCCTGTTGCGGAACATTCGTCTACGAATGTCCCTAAACTGATTTTTCCTTCTACTACCATGCACAGAGTTATCTCCTGCTCTAGCAGTAACATTTTTGATTGGCCTTCCCTTTCCGTTTAAATTGCTTCTCTTTTTCTGGACTAAAACATTTTCTGTAGTACTACTTTTTTTTCTACAAATGTTTCTTATGAATGATTTCTTTATCTTACCCGGACCTTTCTTGGTGACTTGACGAGTTTTTATTGTAGAGGTCTGCTGCAACAATTTATTAAGCTGCTGTCTTTGATGTTTGGTAGCCTTTCGCCTTCTGTCCTTCGAAGGCATACTTTAATTTTGAAATGATCTGCAGTTGAATCTGTGGTAAAATATAATAAAAAATGTTATTAACCACTATTAGCAAACAGTAAATCAATAACAGTCATCAAAAATTTAACACACTACTTGTCATTTTTACATAGAATAATTTTTAGTGCATTGGCAAATTTAGTATTCACAAATAGTAGCGAAGAAATTGAATGCTTCTACATTTGACCTGTGCTGTTTTATATGTGAATCTGAACTAATTTTATGAGCATATTTGACTATTTTATTAAAGACACTACACACAACCTATTTTTGAACTTTTGTTTAATTTTAAATGAAACGGTTTACATTTTTACTTTTCATTTCCAGTAACTTTTAAAAATAAATGTTTATAGTTCCATAGGCTCAAGCAGGTCAGCTTCCCACCCTATGTCATACAATTCTGACAAATCGGCATCCTCATCATGTTCTTCATCATCCTCAGGATTTAAATCATCCAAGGGATCTACTTCCACTGACGTTTCAATGACAAGTTCAATGATAAGATCGAGATCAACTGATTGCTCATTATCACTCATGGTTGATGTTGTCGTTATCTTTAAAGAAAGAGAACAACAATAAGATGTTGCAGAGTAAGAGATAAATCTCAGAGACTATAATATTAAAATTGTTTAACAAGAGTAACATTTTGCAATTATTATTTAGCCATGTCCAGCGATGCTGAGGAGGTGAGGCCTATGTCCAAGTTTTCAGTGAACAGGACTCATCTCTTCTTAACCTTCGATAAGCCTCACCGACTCTTTTTACCCTGCTCATACTTAAATGTAAAGGGGCAGATTTATGTTAACTGGCGCATCCCCGGGGATGCACCAGTTAACGTGCACCGCTGCTCTGCCACCCATGATGTGCCGCATTTACAATGTGGAGCACCATTGAGCAAAAACAGCACAGATGCGTCACGCATCTGTGCCGCAAAAGCAGCACATTGCAGGAATCACGTCGTAAGCGCAACATGTCTACTGCAATGCACAGGAGGAAGCCACACATTGCATAGTGCATCACTCATTATGCCTGTTTCAAACAGGCGTAAGGATTTGATTCAGCAATGCTATAAAGCCCTGTAAAACTAACACAGTGAAATTTAGAAGATTTCACTGTGTTAGTTTTACAGGGCTTTCATGCAAATGAATGCCCACCCTGCAACAAAACGCCTATATGAAACCTGACGCAGGTTTCATGTGGCACAGGACTTTACAGCATGACACATCTGCCTAATTCGTAAAGTTAGCAAACACAGGTGATGTAATTGAAAAATGTGGAATTTCTTTTCCTCATTTCACAATAACATCACCTGTGTTTCCTTTGCTTAGGTATCTCATTGTGCAGATGGAGTTTAGCATATCAAAGAGTACACAGAAGTTGAGCACTGTATACAATAATTTTGACATTTACAGAAGATTCAGCTTCTCCATGCCCCCTACACATTCCTAAATGTTTACAGTTTAAACGGACGGTATGTTGTTGGAGATGAAGTGAGGCCTGTCTTGCAACATGGTGCATCTTTTGCATCACTGCTGCATTGGTTTCATGTGGCACAGGACTTTACAGCATGACACATCTGCCTAGATGCATCAAGTTGTAAATATGTCACAACATAGCAAATCTTTTATACCACCGCTGCGTCACAAAAGTGATGCACAGTGGCGCAAAAGAGGCACACACCTATCATAAATCTGTCCCTAACATTTTAAATGATTGATTCAGGATGACGATAAGGTGTGGCCTATCCAGAGGTTTGTTTGAGGTGAGGCCTACTCAGGGTTGCAGATGAAATTTAGGCTTGTTGAAGAATACAGAGGAGATAATACATGTGCAGGCCTACCAATGAAGTGAGTCATGTCCACTTCACTCTTGAACAAAGGCCAGACCTCTGTGTCCGTGGACAGGCCTAAAGCTCATCTGCACAATGTCATTCGTAAAGTTAGGAAACACAGGTGATGTAATTGAAAAATGTGGAGTTTCTTTTCCTCATTTCACAATCACATCACCTGTGTTTCCTTTGCTTAGGTATCTCATAGTGCAGATGGAGTCTAGCATATCAAAGAGTACACAGAAGTTGAGCACTGTATACAACAATTTTGACATTTACAGAAGATTCAGCTTCTTATCTTGTTGGAGATGAAGTGAGGCCTGTCTTGCAACATGGTGCATCTTTTGCATCACTGCTGCATCGGTTTCATGTGGCACCGGACTTTACAGCATGACACATCTGCCTAGATGCATCAAGTTGTAAATATGTCACCACATAGCAAATCTTTTGCACCGCCGCTGCGTCACAAAAGTGACGCACAGTGACGCAAAAGAGGCATACACCTATCATAAATCTGTCCCTAACATTTTAAATGATTGATTCAGGATGACGATAAGGTGTGGCCTATCCAGAGGTTTGTTTGAGGTGAGGCCTACTCAGGGTTGCAGATGAAATTTATGCTTGTTGAAGAGTACAGAGGAGATAATACATGTGAAGGCCTACCAATGAAGTAAGTCATGTCCACTTCACTCTTGAACAAAGGCCAGACCTCTTCTGTGTCCGTGGACAGGCCTAAACCTCATCTGCACAATGTCATTCGTAAACTTAGGAAACACAGGTGATGTAATTGAAAAATGTGGAATTTCTTTTCCTCATTTCACAATCACATCACCTGTATTTCCTTTGCTTACGTATCTCATTGTGCAGATGGAGTCTAGCATATCAAAGACTACGCAGAAGGTGAGCACTGTATGGAACATGGCTATCTAACTCAAAGAATCAAAATCTAAATTTGCCAAGCACACATGGGGGTGTATTTACAAGGACCTTCCACCACGGGGAAATGTCTTTAATTAAAATGGGAAAAATAACATCAAAGGGACTCAAATGCCTTTTAAATATACCCCAAGCCACCTATGAAACTCTAGCACTACATATCAAGAAACCTAATTGATTTCAAAAATCGTTTTTAAACACATCATCTAAATCAATTATATACCTACATTCAAGGGGAAATGACTTAAAATGGCCTAAGACACATGAAAGCGTTTTTTTAAGGCCCTTGCACCATTTTTGGGTCACTTTTAACATGGCTATGTAACTCAAAGAATTAAAATCTAAATTTGCCAAGCACAGATGGGGGCATATTTACAAGGACCTTGCACCACGGGGAAAAGTCTTAAATTAAAATGGGAAAAATAACATCAGAGAGACTCAAATGCCTTATAAATATGCCCCAAGCAACCTATGAAACTCTAGCACTACATATCCAGAAACCTAATTGATTTCAAAAAACGTTTTAAAACACATCATCTAAATCAATTATATACCTACATTCATCGGGAAATGACTTAAAATGCCCTAAGACACATGAAAGCGTTTTTTTAAAGCCCTTGCACCATTTTTGGATCACTTTTAACATGGCTATGTAAGTCAAATAATCAAAATCTAAATTTGCCAAGCACAGATGGGGGCGTATTTACAAGGACCTTGCACCACAGGGAAAGGTCTTAAATTAAAATGGGAAAAATAACATCAGAGAGACTCAAAGGCCTTATAAATATGCCCCAAGCAACCTATAAAGCTCTAGCAGTATATATCCAGAAATCTAATTGATTTCAAAAAACGTTTTTAAACACATCATATAAATCAATTATATACCTACATTCAAGGGGAAATGACTTAAAATGCCCTAAGACAGATGAAAGCGTTTTTTTAAAGCCCTTGCACCATTTTTGGGTCACTTTTAACATGGCTATGTAACTCAAAGAATTAAAATCTAAATTTGCCAAGCACACATGGGGGCGTATTTACAAGGACCTTGCACCACAAGGAAATGTCTTAAAATAAAATGGGAAAAATTACATCAAAGGAACTCAAAAGCCTTGAAAATATGCCCCAAGCAACCTATGAAACTCTAGCAGTACATATCAAGAAACCTAATTGATTTCAAAAAACGTTTTTAAACACATCTTGTAAAGCAATTATATTCATACATTCATGGGGAAGTGAGTTAAAATACCCTAAGACACATGAAAGCATTTTTGTAAGACCCTTGCACTATTTTTGTGTCACTTTTAACATGGCTATGTAACACAAAGAAACAAAATCTATTTGTAAAACACTTGACACAAAGCAACATTTTAAATACACAACTTTCTTCATAATTTTCTCCCTAAAGCATACTATTCTCTATCTAAATTAAATGAATCTTTTCTCACCTTAGCAAATACTTTATGAGTTTCAAAACAGTCTCAGAAACACACCAATTTGTCTTTAGCAGAGCAAAAGGTATGCACTCCAGAGTCTGCAAGCAACAATGCCACAGAAATGCTGTAATTCATCACACATATCTCTCATGTCACCCAATCAAAACTCTTCCCTCACTTTTTTCAAATCAACACCCTTCCCCCCTCTGCCCTATCTGCCTTTTTTTCCATAGCAACCACCTCCTGAAAGACCTCTGATGTTTGCAAGTTCACACAACAATGTTTCAATTGAACTCTGAACTCTCAGTACACCTGCATATCCAGTGCAATCTTTCATAAAATGATTTTTTCTTGACCATTCAAATTACATCTTTCAAAGAACTCATCCATGCACCCTAACTTTCTGTTTTCAGCAATCAAAATCCACCAATCACTGCTACTGCTTCATTAACACAGAAACTCCACAGTTTTTTTCATTTTAAACTCTTATTTTTTCAACTGCCATTTCATTGCCACACTTCATCTGACTGCAGCAGAACCTCCTCTCACCATGTTTTCTGTCTGGATTGTTGGACATAGTTACATCTACTGGGCTCAAAGGTATGCTGATAACAGAAATTTACCTAACCTCAATTTACAAAATGTGGAAATTAAGTGGATTGGCCACAGAGGATTAAAATGTCACCAATTGATACCATTGGTGAAAACCTTTATGCATTTGCCAAAACCTGACCTGTTAATTGTGCACTGTGGAGGAAATGACTTGGGCACTTTGACTGGTGTAGGTCTGGAAATGTTTTTAAAAGACACCTTTGACCAATTGATGGCACTTTTTCCTCAAACTGCCTTGGTATATTCAAATATATGCCAAAGACAGAAATGGAGGTGGTCGAATCAATTTTGTCCACAAATTGAGAAATCGAGGAAGCATGTAAATAAGTCTGTTTCAGCTTACATGAGAGACCATGGAATGGGCTCCATGTACAACAATAACTTGCGTTACTACATGCAAGATATCTACAGAGGAGATGGAGTTCACTTCTCAGATGAGGGGAACAGAATTTTCATCTTGAATTTAAAACTATGTATTGGTACCTACTTATAAGTACCTAAATCTACCACAGACCCAAAAGCTCTTCTCAGAGCTACCCTAACTATGATCACTATAAACAAATTTTAAATGTAACTTTTTTTTTACAAATTTTCACAATTTACGCTTTCCGGAGCGCTACCCGGTACGCGCACCGGACGCTAACCGCGCGAAAATTTGAAAAAAAATGTTTTTTTCGCACATATGGGCCTCCTCAGCCACCCTCAGAAAACCTAGGGGGTCAAGATACGTCTACCGTGCCCCCTTCTACCCATTCTGAACATTATTTGCCCTCCATCTTGTATCTTAATTTGACCGAAACACAAAATGGTGGACTCCCGTAACGCTGCCGGTTCGCGTACCGGGGCGCTCACCGGGAAGCGCTCAATTAAAAAAGGTGGGAAAGTAATTTACAGAAAAAACCCTGGAGACAATGTCACCAAATATAGATTAACTCATACTACATACCAATCCCTACCATTTTCACAAATTTGGTTGGAATTCCATTTAACCATTTAGCCTGTAGACCTCTCTAAATACCCTGAGGTAAATTACTTCACAAAACACATCTGAAGTGTTGGAATTGACAACCAATTAAAATGTTACTTTCATTTTCTACTTTTTTTACCTGACATTTGATTGGTTATGTACCTGAATATATATAAAAAAAAGAGAGAGAAACACAGCCATTTTGACTACTACTTCCTGAACTACATTGCAAGATCATTTTCACTCACAACTTAAACTTGTTTTTAAAAGGTAAGATATTATTTTATAAATTTGAAAACATTTTCAGATAGTTATATACTATCCCTCTGTAAGAGTTAGACATTGAGAAAGGCTTGTTTATTATAATTATGGATTGATTTAGGTTTCTGTGGTATAAGTATGAATTTACATAGGCTTTTCCACAGGCACTTTTTAATAGTACTACTTCATGCCTCAAAAGTACCTGTCTGAACTTAAACCCAACAGTGCCCTATCTCTACTGATATATTTATTTTTTATTCAAATTTCAGCACAAAAATGCAAGGAGAACAGAACGTTTCCTTTGAAATTGTCCTAGACATGAACAATGAGGAAATCATTGAACCCATTGACTTGGAATTCATGGATGAATCACGAGACCATGAACTTCTACAATGTGTAGAATCTGTGGATTTGTTACTTCATTATGATGACGGTCAAATGTGGGAAGTTATGTTCACTCAACAAGAGGACATATCGGACAGTCAAATGTTAGACGTTCTATTAAATTTTGAAAAAGAATCAGAAAAATAAAATTATATTTAATATTAAAAAATTGTTTGAGTCTTTAATCATTTTTATATGTAATTCATAAACTAGTACCAAATTGATTATAATGTAAAGTCAGACTTATAGTATACTGTGCACAATTCCAAAAATAAATTTATATTTAATAATCATTAATACTGCTACTTAAATAAAATAAAAAAAAATAAAAAAAAGAACAATCAATAAACATACAACATTTCAAAATATCATAGTCTATCATTCTTTTTTCCTTATAGTACGCTCCCCAGACCGCTTCCCGGTGCGCGTACCGGGCGCTCCCCACGCAAAAAAAACAACATTTTTGTAAAAAAAAAATTTGCCCCGCGGGGCCCTTTTAAACCCTCCACATCAAACCTAGGGGGTCAGGGAGGATCTACTATGCCCCCTTATGGTCATTTCCCCCTTAATTTTGGCCTCCACTTGTCTCTCGATCCTACCGAGAGACAGGATGGCGGCCGCTCCGGACTGTTTAGAATGTTGACAGACACCGGAGAGCCAATCAGCTTCGCTTCGCATAGTTCCGTTACGCGTCAAGTACGCGAACCGGGGGGCTGCCCAGAGCGCGCTTACAGATATATATATTTTTGGGAACATTAATTTCTCAAAATCCTCCAGAGCACATATCTTGAGACCTAGCAAAGGCACATCGGGCTAACAGTCCCTACAATTTTGCCAAGTTTCGTGCAAATCCATTCAGCCATTCGGGCTAAAAGTGAGGACAACCGCCCTATGAAAATTAACATGGGAAAAACGCGTTTTGGGACCCCCCTTTTTTCTCGGCCCCCCCTTGACGAACCCCCCCCAAATTTTCAGTGGCTGCTCAGAAACGAAATGTTCCATTTTCCTGAAAATTTCTGCCAATTCCGTCTACAAACCTCAAAGTTATTAGACATAGAATTTTCAAAAATCCCATAGAGAAAAAATCCCTAACTATATATACCTACTGGCGACCGGAAATTTGGGGGGGGGTTTGTCAAGGGGGGGCCGAGAAAAAAGGGGGGTCCCAAAACGCGTTTTTCCAATGTTAATTTCCATAGGGCGGTTGGCCTCACTTTTAGCCCGAACGGCTGAATGGATTTGCACGAAACTTGGCAAAATTGTAGGGACTGGTAGCCCGATGTGCCTTTGCTAGGTCTCAATATATGTGCTCCAGTGGATTTTGAGAAATTAACGTTCAAAAAAAGATATATATCTGTAACAGCGGACCGGGCAGCGTTCCGGTTTGCGTACTTTTCGCGTTACGGAGCTTTGTGAAGCGAAGCTGATTGGTTCTCCGGCGTCTGTAAACATTCCAAACAGTCCGTAGCGGCCGCCATCTTGTCTCTCGGTAGGATCGAGAGACAAGAGGAGGCCAAAGCGAAGGGGCAAATGACCATAAGGGGGCATAGTAGATCCTCCCTGACCCCCTAGGTTTGAGGTGGAGGTTTTAAAAGGGCCCCGCGGGCCTGGGGAGCGTACTACAAGGAAACAAGAATGATTGACTTTTAACTTATTGTATGTTTATAGACTTTTTTTTTTCTTTTTTTTCTGCTGAGTGACGTCTCGGCCTATCTCCACGGGATGCAGTCCCTACCATCTCGGCGTTTAAGCCCAGGGGGACCGGTAGTGTGGTAGAGATAACGTCTGTTAACGTTCGATTCGAAGGAAATCAGGAAGTGTTGATAAACATTGTCTGCGCCATCTTGCCTTTTTTCAAATGCCACACTTTTGTCGTGCACGGCAGCCATTTTAGATGCCTTGACCAGACCCACTCTCTGCACGCTGTCGATCCTTAGCATGGCTCCCCACCCTCGCAAGCATCTCCCCCAGGCACTGGTCACCCCCGCTCTCTGTCTTACGCATGGGCAATAAACCTCCCCCCATCTGCGCTGCTCTTCCCTGAGAATCACAATCTGTGCCTGTCCGACACCTCCCTTTCGCCCTATTCACTACCGCACCCTTTGACACTCCTCTTCCTCTGTGTCCGATTGTCCAGGCCGGTCCCAGGCTATCAGCTAGCCCTGCAGATGTAGTTTATGGCCCCAGCTGTAAAGAATCACCCCTCTTTAAAGGAGTTATAGTAGATCAAGGCCCACACCCGATGAGATCCGTCACACCACACGCGTTCCTACTATCTGAAAACCATTCTGTATTGTGATTGGGGAGGGGACCGAGCCTGAAGCGGAAGATTCCAGGGATGCCTCTTTGTACATCAAAGTTTTTACAATTATGTGTCACATTAAAAATATATAGCACTCCAACAAAGTAGTAGGATTATAAAACTTTAATAACTTATAAATATATACAACAAAACAAAAACAGTAAAACCATTTAAACATTTTTAGGGAAAAAGAAGGAAGTAGCGGTCGGTTGTGCGAATAGTCCCAACGCAGCACAACGTCCAGATTTTTGGACGGCACCCAGGTGATGTTGCCTGGGTGCCGCACTGATTTCGGTATCCGGCGTGGGGCGTCGCGGGGGGTGGGTCATCAGTAGCGGTCTGTTGTGCGAATAGTTCCAAGGCAGCAGAACGATGGCACCAAGGTGATGTCCAGTAAGTTGCCGCCCTCCGAATAACGGCGTGGGATGCCCCGGGGGGGGGGGGGGTGATGCGGCGTGAACGGGCCTTCCACAGGTGGAGGCTCGTCTGCTGTAGTGGGGCGCCCCTTTACCGTTTCAGTTGCCATTCCGTCCGCTTTTGGTCCACTGTGTCAAAATCCGCCATTCAGCTGAGTTGCGCCCACTCTTGCGGTGCAGCGATAGGCGGCTGCCACAGGACTCTCAAAATGGCGGCAGGCTCTTTCCTTTTTGGGCCTGGTCCACTGAAATGGCCCTGGGACACCTTGGAAATCGGACGCTAGTCTGCTAGGTCTTGGACCCCATTCTCGAAAGCGTTCCCTCAGCCTTGAGGATTGTACAAAAGTCTTGGGGGCCCCCGACTCCTGCAGGCTTCCGGTGGGGAGCGGCTGCCATGATTGCTCATGGAATGACCACGACGGAGCCACGAGATGGTGGTGCTCTCATGCTGACGCCAGCTTCAGTCTGAAACATCCAGAAACAAGGTGGGGCTTTCATCGTTTGGGAAAAAAAAAAAGTTTTCATCCAATGAAAAGTGTTGTTTTTAGGTCATATGATCAAGCCTTCCATCATTAGGAAACCAAAAGTAAAATGAACCAATGAAAAGTTTTATAAACAAGTCACATGACCTATTATGCGGCATAGGGTATAAAAAGCGTAGAAAATCCGTTGGCACGTGAGGCAGCGTCAGTAGCGGACCGATGTGCGAATAGGCCGAAGGCAGCACAACGCGCCAAGATCCGGATGGCACCGAGGTGGTGTCTAGCAAGTTGCCGCACTGGTGTGGCCATCGTACAATGCTGAAAGTGGGCGTGGGGCGCCCCGTTGGCCTGTGAGGTGGCGTCAGTAGCGGACCGATGTGCGAATGGGGCCAAAGGCAGCGCAACGCGCCAAGATCCGGATGGCACCGAGGTGGTGTCATAGTTGAGAGTTCTGAGCAGCGGTTGTAACACTGTCTGAAGCTTATTTGCAGCTGCTGCAGCTTCACTACGCGCCAAGATCCGGATGGCACCGAGGTGGTGTCTAGCAAGTTGCCGCACTGGTGTGGCCATCCTATAATGCTGAAAGTCGGCGTGGGGCGCCTAGTTGGCCTGTGAGTTCGCGTCAGTAGCGGACTGATGTGCGAATAGGCCGAAGGCAGCACAACGCGCCAAGATCCGGATGGCACCGAGGTGGTGTCTAGCAAGTTGCCGCACTGGTGTGGCCATCCTACAATGCTGAAAGTGGGCGTGGGGCGCCCCGTTGGCCTGTGAGGTGGCGTCAGTAGCGGACCAATGTGCGAATGGGGCCAAAGGCAGCGCAACGCGCCAAGATCCGGATGGCACCGAGGTGGTGTCTAGCAAGCTATGCAGCTGAGTTGCGTGCGCACTTGCGGCGAATAGGTCGAAGGCAGCACAACAATGTTTTCTGAATAGAAGACACCACAAGGCGCTGAGATTCGGTTGGCACCGAGGTGGTGTCTAGCAAGTTGCCGCATTGGTGTGGCCATCCTACAATCCTGCTCCGAATAACGGCGTGGGGTGCCCGAAGGGGGGGGGGAGGCGGCGTGAACGGGCCTTCCCAGGTGGAGGCTCGTCTGCTGTAGTGGGGCGCCCCTTTACCGTTTCAGTTGCCATTCAGCTGAGTTTCGGCCGCTCTTGATGCTACAGGGGGGAACGGGTAAATTCCATATCGATGCCCTAGCTGAATAGTAGCCAATCTTAATCGCTTGTCTTATTTTATACCAAGTAGATACAAAACCATTTAGAATTTTCAGTTTAATTTTTTTAAAGAATTTGGGGTCATTGAACTTAAACAAGAAACCCGAGTGATTAACACCCTCACTAAGCAATAGAGTAGAAAAAAGAGGGCCCATCCCAGTGGATAGCGGAGTTTTGAGCAACATACGCATGTGCGATAATTGAAAAGCCCATGCATATATTTGAATGTCTGGTCCAGCCAGCCCTCCCTTCTCCCTCCGTCGTCTTATTTTTTTCCACGAAATTCTGGCACTTTTGTTGTTCCAAATAAAACTAGTGATAGCGCTCTGTAGCTTGGAAATTAATTTTGCATCAAAATAAAGTGGAATTGAATTAAATAAAAAGGAAACTTTCGGTAGAATACTCATCTTCACGAGACTGAGCTTTCCCAGAACAGAAAGCGGGAGATGAGACCAATCTCTCATGAGTTTCCTGCACTCTGTGGCGACTTTATTGAAATTGAGAGAGGCGATTACATTGATATCCTCAACTATATTCACCCCTAAATAACGAATTTGGTTTTTAAATGTCCCGTTATTGTTAGTCCTGTTACAGTTCCAGGACATTGCTTCTGTCTTGAGAGCATTAATCTCATACCCCGAAACTTTCCCAAATATATGAGCCTGTTCAATTATTTCTGGGTACGCCTCTTCGTAAACTGTAGAAAAAATCATAATATCGTCCGCATAAAGTGCCACCTTCTTATCCCAGCCACCATAAACAAAGGGTTTAATAAGTATGTTATCTCTAAGAATCTGAGCAAATGGCTCTATATATATATCAAAAAGAAGGGGGACAGGGGACAACCCTGTCTGGTTCCTCTCATAATCTTAAAAGGTTCTGTCAGACCTCCGTTAATTAGTAGGGAAGCAGAGGGGTTACGATATAGAAGCTGAATTGTCCTCCGAAATCTATCTCCAATACCAAAGCTCTTCAAGGCCTCCGATAGGTACAACCAATTCACCCTATCGAAGGCCTTGGTGGCATCTAAAGTGAGAACAACCAGTGGAATTTCTTCCTTGATAGCAATATCAATTGACCCAATCAATTTGTAGGTGAGCTCACAGAGCTGTCTCCCTTTTATAAAACCCTTTTGGTTCAAAGCTATTATATCCGGAGCTATCCGCCCCAGTCGGTTAGCTAAAATGGAAGTAAAAATTTTATAGTCGGCATTTAGTATAGAGATGGGCCTGTATGAGCCACAGTCAGAGGCGGATTTACCAGGTTTCAAAATTAGGGTTATGACAGCACTGTTCCATGACTCCGGTGGTGTTTTCCCCTCTCTAAGAATTTGGTTGAACAAAATGACTAACACTGGTGAGAGTTCCGAAATAAGTTTTTTATAAATCTCGCTAGGCATGCCATCTGTGCCAACCGCTTTTCAGTTTTTTGATTTCTGTATGGCCTCCTCCACCTCAGCTATAGTTATTTCCCCATCTAAGTAGGAAGATTGTTCTTCTGTTAGGGAGGGAAGAGGTATGCCCTCCAGCCAATTGGTTACGTCACATTGATTCGGCCTAAGATCGTCTTGATAAATGGTTTCAAAGAACTCTCTAAAAAACTGCTCTGATTTCCTCATCCCTAGAGAAAGTACCTTCCGCTGAAATAACAGAACAGATGTTGTTACGTGCCCGGTCAGATTTTGCTTTCCAGGCAAGTAATTTACCTGCCCCCTCGCCATATGAAAAATGGGCAAGCTTACTTGCTTCCCACCTCTGCATGACCCGCTTCTCCAAAACTGCTGACAATGAGAGTTTCAGCCTGCTCAGTTCTGCTTGTTTAAGGGCAAAAGTAGGATTTTCTGTGGGATCAATGCTATCCATATCGTTTTGTACTCTCAAAACGTCTCTCTCAATAGAAGTAACCTCTTCTAAGTATTGTCTGCTGCGGAAGGCTACTTTATTCTTAATGAGGCCTCTTAGAGTACACTTGAACGCATCCCAAATTGTCCCTATTGGAGCTGAATCTTTATTAGTACTAAAAAAAAACTTTGTCTCTGATTGTAAAAATACAATATCCTCTGTTGAAGAGAGGAGAGATCTATCAAAGGACCATGTTTTCATGGGAGATGTTGTGGCTAATTTTAGTACTAGTTCAATTGCAGAGTGGTCAGAAAGATGTATTGGGGTATATTGTATAGAAATTGTATTTTCAGCGAAAGCTCTACTTATAAGAATAAAATCAATTCTAGACTTGTGTCTATATTTATGATTCCTAAATGAGAATTCTTGCCTTTGACCCTCTTTAAACCGCCAAATGTCTAAGTAGTCATATTGACGCATCAAACCTAACAGGCAGTTCCTAGATTTAGAGGTTATTTTCTGCCTACTATTGGGGGTTTTATCTAAAAGTGGATTCAAAGTAATATTAAAGTCCCCTGCTATTATCACTGGGTCTGGGAAACTAAGCAAGTTGTTAAATAAGGTTTCCAGTGTTGAGGGATCATCTATATTGGGACCATAATATCCCACGAGTGTTAATTTTGTGTCCCCTAATTCTACTGCCGCTATAACCCATCTACCTCCGGTATCTGCTTTCTGCTGCTTAACTTTGAATACGCCAGATTTTCTGAAGAATATCGAGACCCCCCGTGTGTTAGAGCTTTGTGTTGTAGAGATTGATGATTCTATCCATCTATTCCTACGGACCAAGTCAAGTATCTCACTCTCGACTAAGTGAGTCTCCTGGAGGATAATGATTCCCGCATCAGTATCCCGAAGGTACTGCATAATTTTGTTAGCTCGTGGTTTGGTGCGGAGACCGTTAACATTCCAGGACAATATTTTTAACTTAGTCATTTGGTTTTAGACTTGAGACATTTATTAGGGCTGGCTGTGACAGGACGAAAATAAATGATTCAAACAAGTTGTTACATCGCGTCTTAAGATGAGAAAAAAAAAACATAATGTTGAAGAGAAAGCTATTTACATATAAAGATTGGAGCTTTTTACTAATAGTGTGATTTTGCCCCCTAACCCCCCCGTGCCCACCCCAACACCCTCCCTGGGAAAACCCCGTACTCACCCCCCGGAAAACTTCCGGAAGTAAGTGCTCCTAGCTCTTCCCCGTCTCATCACCTCGTGCCCATACTTTATTGAAAGTGACTCGCCAAACATGGCTGTATAAATCGTATATTTGCATTCGTGAGTTATATATTTTTTTTTTTTTTTTTTTTTTTATTTATATATATATTTTTTTTTTTCTTTCATCCCGACTTATATATATATATATATATTTTTTTTTTTAAAGATTGTTGTGTGTTGTTTTTTTTTTTTTCCCTTATTCCCTGTATTTGTTTATTTATTATGCTTTCATTTGTTCTTTTTTTTTTTTTTTTATTTCGTTTGATTTTCGACCGGCATTTCAATGCACTTCTCCGATACTTTGCCTCCTCTGAGTCGTATATGATGAATAGACATTTACACTGTAGAGGAACGTAACGGGCGGGCCATTAGGTTGCAAGAACTAAGGTGTCTAACAGTTACGGAATCGGTGGACGTACATTTTATAATTAAAATACGACAGGGCCAGTTACAATAAAATTATCTAGATATACATTTGCGGGCAAGTACCATGGGTGACGTTAATTCGAACTTTCAATAGTACAGTAATCAATAACACATCAGAACTTAATATCAATAGGAATGTCGAAATATTCAATCAATTCTCGTCCCCGCCCGCCATGTGCTTCAAAACTGCATACGTATCTTGTGATTTCAAGGTACTGCAACCAGTACACAACAACGAGTTACGAGTCCCATTTATTCCGGCGCCATTTTGGGCGAGGACGGGCAGGTCCAGGATATAATCAAAATGTCTCTACCAACCATCGACTATGATGATGTTCATATGCTGTATTTATTAGAGTAACACTCATCTGTCCACATGAAATTAATTTGCCACAATCTAAACATGTCATTTTAATCTTTCCAAAGTTCTTCTAAATATTTGGGACCGTTTCCCTTGCCTCTGATGCTGTCAGTGCCAGTTCTTTGATGAATGTACTGGCAGGTCGGGGGTTCTCCTCCAAATCTCTCTTTTATGCAGCACTATAATAAATCGGTGCCACCTCTCCATATGACGATGCATGGTATAGTTACCATAACTATATTTTTTTTTGGTTCCTCTGGAGAGTACATCGTGGCAGATGAAGCGTGTAACGTACCGGGAATTTACCTTTTTTGCATGTAGAGGAAAGGAAAAAAAATTTGAGCGTCCGAGTTCTAAGGTGTCCCAGGGCCATTTTAGTGGACCAGGCCCAAATCCAAAGGACAGGCCGCCATTTTGAGAGTCCTGTTGCAGCCTGCTCATGCAGTCATTTGAGATGTCATCAGTGATGTCATCAGTGATGTCATTTGAGATGTCATCAGTGATGTCATCAGTGATGTCACTGACCATGTCATGAATGATGTAATATGTGACATGATCAGCAGTGGATTGCGGGTGCGCGATATATAGTTAGTACTACTAACTATATATGGAATTTCAATGGTTTTGTGTGAGTAAAAAAAGGTTTTTTAAATGCTAATTCCTAACTATATATGGTCTATAACCTATGGTTTTTTCAGTGAATTTTCAAGGTTTTGTAAATGCTAATTCCTAACTATATATGGTCTATAACCTATGGTTTTTTCAGTGAATATATATATATATATATATATATATATATATATATATATATATATATATATTACCTACTGGCGGTCGCCAGTACGTTCTATTTGGAATACCTTTGGCGACAGTGAACGAATCTTCGCGAATTGGCCTGCTCGGTTCCGCTCCTTCCCTGAAAGTTCAGGGGTTATTCGTCAATAGGGACATTTAGCCAGGGCTACAACTCAAACAGCTAAACGGAATTACACCAAATTTGGCAGAGAGGTAGAGTTCGGTTCGCAGATTTTGCTTTTTGTTAAATGGTGTAAATCGGTTCAGTAGTTCCTTAGAAAACTACAAGTAAAATCATAGTGATATCTAAAGACGGAGTACAGCACGCGTGCGGAAATCCGTACAATTACGAGCACGAGCTGCATGCTGATTGGCTGTCAACTGAGAGTAAACACTCCAAACCAGGAAGTGTTGGCAGCCATCTTGTTCGTCGCTAGAAGTGACTCACAAGAAAACAGTAAAACAAAGTTGAGAAATAAGGAAAGGGGGCACGGTCGAAACATCCTGACCCTCTAGGCTTGCTCAGAGGGTCGTACATGGATCTTTAGGCTCAATTTCTCTCCTCATTTCAGGTATTAAATTTGCTGCTTTCTTTTTCCGGGTCATGTGTGTCATCCGCTGCTATACTTTTGTAATATATCAATAAACATATTGTATTTATATTTATTTGAAATGTAGTGTCGAGGTGCCAAAACATTGATTACATACTCCGTCCACCGCCATTTTAGTAGTTTTCCTCCGTTATTTTTATTGTACCTGTTACTTTCATTTTACCTTCCGCATATTTTCTCTGTGATCGATGAGATTTCCTGCCACAGACAGCACGGTGTTTGTCCTTGGGCTCCGATCTTATCAGACTTGGTTACAGGTATACCTGGAAACTAATTTGAAGGACTTAAGCCACAGCCATTACAACGCGTGTTCGTCAACACAAAGACATTATTAAGATTATGCGCTTGTCATGCGTGGTAAATGCATACTAGTTGTAAACGCATGTGTGGTAATGCCATATGTGTGCTAATGGCTTCGTGGTGACGATTAGGCTTTGTAATGGCTGTTTCCTCCAGGACACTGCAGAAACCGGATCTGGGCATGGTGGACTCCAGGGCACCAGGCGGAGGGCCACGCAGCCCCTCTCATACAATATAGAAGTATTTGTGGGGTTATTGTTTCCGTGGTTTGAGGGGCGTCATTGAGGCGCACACACTTAATTTTGTAGGGGGGTAGGCATTGCATGGGGAAATGTCGCAAGAGGTTTGTAAATGTGGTACACATTGTTTCGTATTAGTTTGATTTCTTTACCATGTTGTAGTGTATCCAGAGAAAATATAACTCAGTACTTTTCAATCCTAGTCTTGAACATCTTACTATAGTAGTTCAACATATTAAATATTATTTTTATTGTGGATCGTCACCCCCCTCAGAAAGAAAAAGTAGTATATCGTTTTTTTATTAAGTTTTATTAAAATAATAACTGTAAACGAAACTTAATGATAACTATATAATAAAGACGCACGATTGGTAATCTGCAAAACAAAAAAGAAAATTAGAGTTTAGAATTATGGATGTGACTAAATGAGCTGGAGCATTATAAGTCAAGGTAACACTACGATTTTACGTGTGCAGTGTGCCTGGTAAATTTCACTTCTGTTATAGTGCCGCGTTCAAGTGGTGTCTATATGGAAGTGCCTAATGCGTCACTGACACAAAAGTTGCACAACGGGATTGTAAATATGGCGACTTATTTCTAATGCATTGTAATGAAGGCATTGTATATCTAGGCCTCTGTGCTTACCGTTGTATAAACACTGCGGCCAGTGGAATTCAAAATTGAAGACTTCTTTGCTTTTACATGTGAAAGCAGACAGCATTTTCTATAACTTTTAAAGAGAAAGAGAAATGATGTCACAGAGAGTGAGAGAGAGAAAGAGAGAGAAAACAACATTAAAACTATCTCGCAGAGTCTGGAGTTGAGATTTTTTCTTGAAAAGTTAGACGTAGATTTACAAGCTGCTTGCGTCACTTTTCCCATTTTAAAAGTGACACAAAAGTGGCGTAATAAGCTTGTAGATCTGTTTGTCAGACTGTTGTAACCTATCTGTTGTCACTGCTCGGAGATAATTATACATTTCAACACAGTGAAGCTGGTGCACACTACCCACTGTCTCCTTTCACAAATGAAGGTAACACTACAGTTTTACGTGTGCAGTGTGCCTAGTACATTTCAGTTCTGTTATAGTGCCGCGATCAAGTGGTGTCTATATGAAAGTGCCTACTGCGTTACTGACACAAAAGTGGTAGAACGGTATTGTAAATATGCCGACTTATTTCTAATGCATTGTAATGAAGGCATTGTATATCTAGGCCTCTGTGCTTACCGTTGTATAAACACTGCGGCCACCGGAGTTCACAACTTGAGTTCAATTGTTGTTCTAGACGTCAAAGCAGACAGCAGTGTCTATAGGTTAAAAGAGAAAGAGAAATGATGTCCCAGAGTGAGAGAGAGAAAGAGAGAGAAAACAACATTAAAACTGTCTCGCAGAGTCTGGAGTTGAGATTTTTCCTTGAAAAGTCAGACGTAGATTTACAAGCTGATTACGTCACTTTTCCCATGTAAAAAGTGACACAAAAGTGGCGTAATAAGCTTTTAGATCTGTTTGTGAGACTGTTGTAACCTATCTGTTGGCAGTGTTTGGAGGTAATTATACATTTTAGACAGTGAAGCTGCTGCACACTACCCACTGTCGCCTTTGACAAATGAAGGTAACACTACAGTTTTATGCGCTGTGTGCCTAGTACATTTCAGTTCTGTTACAGTGCCGCGATCAAGTGGTGTCTATATGGAAGTGCCTACTGCGTTACTGACATAAAAGTGGCAGAACAGGATTGTAAATATGCCGACTTATTTCTAATCAGACCCCCCAAGATATAGCGGCATGGATTAGCAAATATAGCGGCACAAAAATGGAAATTTAGCGGCACAAATATGGAAATTTAACGTAAATTTTGCGGCATTTTATTTGGCCATTTTTCCTACAACAAACACAGATATCTTAGTTTTTTAAAGTTATTTAACAACATGAAGCTATGTATATTTGGTTTATTTACAATGTAGACACTTTGTTTGGCTTCGAGGCTACATATAGGACATAAACATGTTAATGAATAAATGCCCCAAAAGCAATGCTCCCCAGGTACTGCCACACACTGGGCACGCAGAAACACACTGTGAGGTAGTAGTATTCTGTAGTATTCAGGGGGCAGACGTTTAAAGCATGTCTTTGATTGACAGCACGTAGGCATGTAAATCAGAGAGCGATGTTATGTTATATTTTTATGTATCTGCATACCAGAGTTTACAGGCACCATTGAGAAAAATCAAATTACTAAAAGATGCAGCGCAACAAATAACAGGTTTAAAAGAGAAGTCATAAGCTTTTATTTTTTTTACCGAAATAAGGGAGAAGTAACCCGGAGGTTGTTCCATATTTTGGCAGTAACCTCAGAAAAGGGCCTGTCACCAACATTGACAGCTTGAGTTCTGTAAATACATCAAAATTGATCTGCGGACCTGAGTTTGTAACTTGGCTATGATGCGTCTCTTAAGTCCTTACTATATTTTTCTTTTCATAAACCACTTTTTATGGGCATTTTTAACAACACAATATTGCACATCCTATTTACCCACCACCCTGTTGCCACACACCAGCCCACACCAGAAGTACAGCAGGATCTGCGAAAGACCTGTGTCAGTTCAGCAATTCAGCATTCACCTCTAAGTCCATAGTAAACCCACCATTTGCCCCATACCCAAGCATGTTTCTGTAGACATCCCGAGCTCCGTGCACAGTTTCCTTCATTTTGGAGCACCAATCCATTGCCCTCTGCCATTTCATAATTGTAGGCGGGCCAGAGAACTCCACATCCGTGCAGTGTCATGCTTCACCAGGGCTGAGGCAATACCAGCCAACGTCCGTTCTGCTCTCCTACCATCCACATCTGCCAAGATCCCCAGAAGCCCCACCCTGGTTGTGAGATCAGTGTGCCACCACTGCACCCGTGTTCTAAGACACATTTTACCGCTGTTTTTGCATTAATCAGACACCCAGGATACAGCGGCATGGATTGGCTTTTGTAAAAATGCAGCGATTTCTACAAAAGTGCCGATTTCGCGGGCACTTTTGTAAAAATCGCGGCATTTTTACAAAAGTGCCGATTCCGTGGCAAACCGCGAAATCGCGAAATCGCGATATCCTGGAGGTTATTGTCTAATGCATTGTAATGAAGGCATTGTATATCTAGGCCTCTGTCCTTACTGTTGTATAAATACTGCAGCCAACGGAGTTCACAACTTGACTTCAACTGTTGTTCTAGACGTCAAAGCAGACAGCAGTGTCTATAAGTTTAAAAGAGAAAGAGAAATGATGTCACAGAGAGTGAGAGAGAGAAAGAGATCGAGAACAACATTAAAACTGTCTCGCAGAGTCTGGAGTTGAGATTTTTTCTTGAAAAGTCAGACGTAGATTTACAAGCTCCTTGCGTCACTTTTCCTATGTTAAAAGTGACACAAAAGTGGCGTAATAAGCTTGTAGATCTGTTTGTCCAACTGTTGTAACCTATGTGTTGTCACTGTTCGGAGCTAATTTAACCTTTTAGACAGTGAAGCTGGTGCACACTACCCACTCACTCCTTTCACAGATAATTTGTTGTTGTTTCGGAAACAAAATTGTTTGTCTCCTAGTGCCATTGGCGTGATTGAAACATGGTGCTCTACGTGTGGAAGAAGCCTTCACTGTAATCAAGAGAGTTAATCATTTCAATTCAGATAAGGTTGTTGTTAAGAATAGAAGTCCACTCCAAGTAAGGTGAAAGGGAAAAGTTTATTCACCAACCAGTTTCATGCTCCTCTGAACACTCAGTGAAAGCGCAGTACCACAAGAGTGAACGTTCGAATTAACCTTCCAGGGGAATGAACCAAGAGGGGAAGAGGAGTAGGGGAGGAAAGGAGCAGGGAAGGCAGAATATACACGGTCACATAAAAGGGGGGAAGTTATAACAGTTGTATACAGCAGAGTGGAGATAGCACCGTCCAAATCTTTAAAAAAGAAAGAGAAATGATGTGAGAGAGTAAGAAAGAGAAAGGGAAAAAAGGATATTAAAATGTGGGAGAGACACACACAACAGGGGAGGGGTACGAGAAGCCAGAGGCGCAACCAGTCAAAAATAACGGGGGAGAGGGGGCTAGAAAAATTTGTGGTGGGGGCTTTAGTTCAAGCAAATAGAAAAGTGGACCTGCAGGGGCTGTAAGCGGGGGGGATTATCAAAGCCTCATTAACAAGCAAAATGTCTTTAAAAGACCTGTCATGTACTTGGGTGCGAGTGTGTGTGGACCTAGGAAGCTTTCTCATCCTTGCTGAAGCCCCGTTAGCCCAATGTTTTTTTTCGCCTGCTGCATACTACATATTCTCTCCTTTGACAGATAACTTGTCGTTGTTTCAGAAACAAGCTTGTTTGCTCACCTTGTGCTTTTGCAGTTGTCCATGTTACATAATCCATCCTGAAGCTCTACATCTAAAAGATATTAAGATAAAGATGTTATGATTGGTAATTCTTGCTATATTAATTTGGAGTTAGATAATATCGCTCTTTTATAGATGTTTGATTGTCAGATTTCTACGAACTGATTCTATTGTGAATATATTCTGGACATTTCAGCGATTATAAAAACGTTACTGCTATTGGGGAAAAAAATTAAACATATAAATTAATACATTATGTAGCAGTGCGTTCGTCTAAAATACTAAGTCGCATTTTTGTATGTAGTCAGCTACAACCCTTTGACTCCTTGCGATGCATACTTAAGTCTCACTGCTCACCTTTTCGTGGAAAAGACACATTCTTCATGAGGTAATTCTTATCTCCAGCAAAGAAGTCTCGTATATGGTGCTGAGTCTTGATATCTCTATGGCTAACGATATATTCGTGCTCCCATCATCATCATCGCAGGTTCTTTACCTGCTCAGTGCTTCGGGCACCACTAACTCAGTGACCAAAGAGGCCACGCATGTGGTAGAGGGCCCCTTGTTCGGTGCTTTGGGAACAACTCTAAAATGGCGTAGAACACATGCGCCCCGTCTTATTTATACATAGGGTCACGTGTGTAGTGACGGATGTGCTAGATAGGTGTGGTCTGGGTGTATACCAGCCATGAGAGAGTATGTGTGTTGATCTGACAACTAGACCTGCAACTAAGAAATCACTACAATGGAAATCTGGGCTTTGTACTGTTGTTGTGTTTTTCTGGTAGCGTAAGCACAGTAGGCTGTACTAACGTATTCAGTCTCGATTAATTTACCACCTCCCCCAGGGGCTTTTAAATGTTGGGAGAGGG
Organism: Lissotriton helveticus; assembly: GCF_964261635.1. Classification (NCBI taxonomy): domain Eukaryota; kingdom Metazoa; phylum Chordata; class Amphibia; order Caudata; family Salamandridae; genus Lissotriton; species Lissotriton helveticus. The sequence goes on along the minus strand of NC_136057.1, from coordinate 2,116,210,689 downwards.
GCCAATAATTGTGTTGACTTTTCTTCTTTAGTGTGCAGTGCTATATTGTTTTATAAAATGTATAAGTCTTCAAACTATCTTTACTCTTACGATGTACGTGCGATATTTCCGTAATTGATTTTAAAAGTAATATACGCTTTTTTACAGTTTTAAAAAACTATTTTTATGATTATCCCAGATAATGTTTTCTCTTAATATGTACAATAAATACATCAATATATGCTTTTGAATAATTAGAATCTTACGTGGAGTACGTGTACGGGGCGGCGTATATGACGTCACACAGGATATTTTTTTTTTATTAAAAAAAGGCAGGGTACGCGTTTTGGGTGAAAAAGAAAAAAAACATGAAGCCTGCTTTATTGTTAATTAGCCTCGGGGTCAAATCTCTGGGGCTATTTGTTTTTCATAATGGGGGGCCTAGAGGGTCTCCCCTGCGTGGGGATCGCTACCCCCCTGGATGTTTAACTGTATGTATGCGGGGGACTCATGGCCCCCCGGAGTTCCGGGAACCGCTTTCTCCTCCACTCGATTCCCTCCCCTTCCCCCACCTCCGGGGCCTCTTTTTAATAAATAAACTGTGCAAAGGTGTTGCAAATGTGGTATTTTGATTTCGTTTCTGTCTTGTAGAGGATCCAAGGGAAATATAACTTTTTTTGTACAGCCACTACCTTTCTGCCTGTTACCATAGTAACAGTTCATGGATCACTTGCGTGAGTGGAGAGGTTAGAAGTTCACCACAATATGTTGATAATTGAAATACTTACTGTGCTGGAGATTTATATATTTTTTTTCATAGGAACCGTTAGTCGTACAAGAAGTCAGTGGAAAAGTTTTGTTAGGAATTCCTTCCTGTTCGGGGAGTATTAGGGTAACGTGCTCCAAGCGGGACTTTACAAAGCTTGATGTTCATTGGCTCTAAAGTATTAAAAGTAGAAGGCTTAGCAGTCATTCCTTGCTCGTCTTTGGAGAACATGGCCATTTTATTAGCTAAAGTATTCCGAACACAAGTTTGCTCCTTATTGAGTGGGAACGGTTCACTGTTGTCAGTGATATTTTGATGCATTTTCCAAAGGAGTATGGGGAAAGAAAGTAGTAGAGGGTAGATTAGGAAAACTATTAACTGTGTACAGTGCCCATAAAGTGGTGGAGAGGAATTATGAGGTAAACAATTTTTTATATATGTTTCAAGGGCCATTTATATGATTGCCGTGTGGTGTATAAATCACGGCGGAAAAATGACAGTGTTTTCCACTGTTTTCTTTTATCAAGTTTGTAGGTGACATACTTCTTAGTACTACTATTTGCTTATAATGTGGTGTTTACTTTCATGATGGGGAGGTGTGGTTGCACAGCAAAAAATTCAGTCTAGGTTTGAAACAGTTTTTATTAAGCAAATACAAATAAACTTTCTTCACAAACTGTTGCAGTATATATGAAAGGGGTGACAATTAAAAATGGAATTTCATAAAATATCAGTTAAGCGTGGCTATATTGTTCATTTTTGTGCTACAGTTTGTAAAAATGTTGCCCCACATTATTGTTGATGTAAGAGGGCATCAGTTACTTTTCGATAAAGTAGAATAGAAGTGCTACAACAAACACTCCCGCACTACATTATCTCAGATCAAGAGTACAAGTAAAACAGTAAAATCGTTGTTTCATAGTACATAGAAATGCATGCATTATTATTTTTAAAATTTGTATTCTGTATAATTCAGAAAAATGCTGTCGTAGTGTTTACAAGTTGCAGACTGTTCCGCTAATAAATCACATACTCACCAAAGAATATATAGAATGTTACTCTTATAATATATTGTACAGGTCCTATATATTCTTTAGGGAGAAGATGAATAGGAATCGCACATAAGAATCGAAATTAGAAAATAACATTCCGAAATGTAGGGTTTATTAAATATTTAAAGTAACAAAGTGTGCATGATAGCTATATTTTAATATATATAAAAATATCTGATCAAGTTTTTATAAATATTTGATAATTATATTACAGATGGTGCTGAAAAATCTCCCATTCTTCTTCTGTAGCAATAGGACAATCTATTAGAATATAACGATTGATACCATTGTTACAGTAAAAAGAAAAGGAAAATAAAGTTATGTATTTAACAGAACATCCATAATGAAATAGTTTTGAGCGGCAATTATTTACTGAACTTCTTTTCTCCAGGGGGTGAAAAAATTAGATCTTTCTGGCGACGGGTCATAAACTCCTCTGAGATCATGACGGTGAGAATAATAATATGTATATATTCTCACAGCATATGATCACAAGGGGAAAATAGACTGGAAGCCACAAGCCGGTAATGTTGCTTACTTATCGTTACTGTTTGTGACGACGGATTGTGAATTCCGCTAGGATCACTAAGACTGTTAATGTTATAATATACATATTAACAGTATGGGATCTCTAGGGGAAAACATAATAACAAGTGTATTATTGTTACGTTGATTGTAAATGTTTGGGTTTGCGTCGCTGGGTTAGCAACACCTCTCGAGCGAAGTACAGTATCAATATTATAATATAAAAAGTCACTATATGTAAGGTAAAAGGAGCCAGAAAAGGAGTAATATTTGTTATAATGTATCTGTTTCTAAGAACAAGCTGCTGACATTAAAGAGAAAAAGGGAAAACACGCAATAACATTTTTTTCTTCAAATAAATGTTTAAATATTGACAAATATTCACAATTTATAACTAAGTACTATGCCTATGTCATCTTGAAACAACTTACAACTCCGGAATATGTTTGTTCACGCAAAAAGAGAATCTGATGCTGGAGAACGGAACCTGAAACAGAGATTGACGATTAAGAAATAACTCGGGAAAACAAAACTAATTGCACAGTAGGTGTGGTTTATATAGTTTTTTGTTGTTTAGTAGTCTATGGAAGGAAGATGTGGCTCCGCCTATGTAGATGGCACATTTTGCAGTTTACACGTGCTCACGTTTTAACTGTTTTTCGTCTGCACGTGTTCGGAAAAGTTTCAAACTGCGAAGCTGTAAAGGTTTCGATTTTGATAGTAACACGTATAAGGTATTATTATCTACATACGTTGGAGAGTTTAAAAAGTGTTAATGGGTAAACTGTGTTCGTTGCATTTTCATGATTAAAAGCATCTAAATAGAAGACGTATAAAAAATATAGTTATCATTAGAAGAAAAAAAAGGTTTAATATTTTTTATTTTTATGGTTCTTAATTTAAAAAATGCTAGCATTTGTAGATCGTAATCCTACCCTTGGACAGGTGTGCTGGCGCTTGGGGCTTTGGGAAGGTTAATATATAATAAATGCCATTTTCTATGGACCTGTAGACTTGGATTTTAAACTTTCAATTGCCTAGTCTGTATATTTATACTTCCTCCAAACATTTTGGTACTGCTATTTTAGTATTGCAGTGAGCCATTCAGCAGTATGTGTTTATGTATACACTGTTCTAAAAGTGAAGCAGCTGTACATTTTGCCAGGCATTCTCCTTGCAGAATTGTAATAATTCAGCCAGTACTCAAGTAGTCATGGTGCAAAGTGGGCCTTAGGGCATGGACTGCTTCAAAGTCCTATACACTATGCATGCACTCTTCTATGCACGGGCAAACTTGTCTTTTATAGCTTTTATTATGCAGTCTATGTTCTTACACTTCCAGCAAACTCTTTGTGATTGCTGATTCAGTATTGTACTGAAGTATTCAGCAGAATTCCCTTATGTATGCACTGTGCTAAAAATGAAGCTCTTCCAAATTCAGATAGACACTCTCGTTGCAGAACTGTACTTATCCAGTCAGTACTCAACTAATCATGGTGCAAAGTAGGCCTTAGGCCCTGTACTGCTTTAAACCTGTATAGAGTATGCTTGCACTCGTCTATGTAGGTGTACATTTGTTTTTTATACATTCAATTGTCCTATCTGTATCATTAGACTTTCACAATCACTCTCACTCTACTGTTTCAATATTGTAGTGAGCCATTCAGCAGTATTTCCTTATATATGTACTGTGGTAAAACTGAAGCTCTTATAAATTCAGTCATGCACTCTCTTTGCAGAACTGTAATCATGCAGTCAGTACCCAAGTAATTATGGAGCAAAGTAGGCCTTAGTATATGGACTGCTTCAAACTCCTATTTACTATGCATGTACTGTTCTATGCACCTGCAAATGTACCTTTTATATTTTGAATTCCCCAGTCTCTATCCTTACACTTCCAGCACACACTCTGTCATTCCTCTTATAGTTTTGTAGTGACTCATTGATCAGTGTGTGGTAATCCATTCTCTACATTGAAACAGTACTCAGGAGATGTACAATAAGTGGTACATTCCCTAGATATGGCAGTTATTGTGCACTGTGATATCAGCACAATGGATGTACCGTATTTACAATGTAGTGTATTATGGAGCAAAACGGCACAGATATGTGACGTATTTGTGTTGTGAAGGTGGTGCATTGCTTGACTTGCGTTCCAAGTGTAACACAGATCCAGCAATGCTCTTGGGGTTCTATGCTCACAAAGCTGTGTCAATCCTTACACCTGTTTCAAGCAGGAACAGGGTTTTGATGTAGCATAGCACTAAAAGTTACTGAATTAAATATTATAGATTTAACTCAGTCCCTTTTAGGAGGTGTTCCTATGCTAGAACACTTGCACTCCCCCCCCCCCCTCTGCCCAGGAAAGTCTCTTTCTGGCGCAGGGCTTTAGAATATGATGCACCTTCCATATGCATCACATTGTAAATATCAGGCACTATGGTACATCTTTTGCAACACTGCTGCATCACAAAAGTGACGGAAAAGATGTGTAACAGAGGTACAAGGGGGTTGTAAATTCGCTCCTAACACATACAAATTCACCCAGCCAGTTTCACTAGCAGTGCAAATTGAAGTATAGACAACTAACATATTTATATGGAAGTGCTTCGGAGGTACTACAGTATAGTATAGGTAAACACCTTATACATTTATGCTGTAGCATTCTCTTATACTTTTTGCATTTTCACATTCACCATACACTACTAATTCATTCGTTCATTTATGCACTACACATTCATTCTAACAAAGTTTGACACACTAATATAGATATATAAGGGCACATGCATCAAAGGAAATTGCATTCGCAAACGGTGCGAATCGCAAAATTTGGCCTTTTGCGAATGCAATTTCCATTTTTGGGATGCATTATCATTTTTGGTATTATTGCATTTTAAGAAATCGCAAAATTGCGATTTCTTAAATTGCGATTGCATTTAAGGAATCTCAATTTGAGATTCCTTAAATGCAATGCATCAAATTTAAAGTTGACCTTCATGGTAATTTGCGAAAACTTTGAAAAATGCACAAAAGTGCATTTTTCAAAGTTTCATTTTACACACACACATGCTTTTGGACACCCCTGCACTCTTGAAATTGCATTCTTAATTTGCGAATTTCTAATGGTGAATCGCAAAACAAGAATGTCATTCCCATTCATTCCTATGGGCCTCCAGGAATTTTAGGGAATTGCTATTTTTTTTGCGATTTTTTGATGCATTGCATTTTGCAATTCCTTAATTGCGATTCCTTATTTTTCGCAATTAAGGAATCGCAAAATGCAATATTGCTGAATGAGGCTGATAGTTCTTTTTTAAGCCTGTGGAGGTAGTTCTGAAAAGTAGTGTTTTTTTTTCTTTTTAGTTTTCTATTTTATTATTTTTTTTCAGGAAGTTTTTAGTTGGTTTTTTTTTAAACCCAAAAAATGAAACTGGAAACAAAAAAACTGTGGAACAGGAAGAAAAAAGAAAAAAAAATATTATTGTTTTGGGCAACGGTGCTCTTCTTTGCTCTTCACAATGAGGTGAATAGACTGCTCACCGTAACAAAGGAGTTCTGTGCAGAATTTACAATTAATTGTAAGATTTGCAAACTGAGGCACAATAATAGGATGCGGAATGTTCGGAGGAGGTGGTGGTGGTGGTGCTTTTGAGGTAGAAGGAACTGCAGGTTGAGGGTTTTCCTGGACTCTTTGTGTTGTCATCCTTCCATAATTATTTGGATGCAAATTTTTGACATGGTGAACCATTGAGGCTGTCCCGAAAGAGTACTTTTTAGTGGGGTCAGCCCTGGAAAGTGTAACCTCACAGATCTTGCATGTTACTTTCAGTACATTCACCTTTTTCTGTCCCTTTGAGATGTCATGAGTGATGTCATGAGTGATGTCACTGACCATGTCATGAGTGATGTAATATGTGACGCATCAACAGTGCATTGCGGGCGCGCGAGTTATAGTTAGCTGAACTAACTATAACGGGGGAATTTCAATGGTTTTGTATGAGTGAAATCTCCAGCTAACTATAATATATGTGAAACCTATGGTTTTTTCAGTGAATATATATGTATATTCACTGACATCGCAGCCTTCAGACAATGAACAAATATATGTTTATATGAACAAATATATATATATATATATATTCACTGAAAAAAACCATAGGTTATAGACCATATATAGTTAGGAATTAGCATTTAAAAAACCTTATTTTACTCACACAAAACCATTGAAATTCCATATATAGTTAGTTGCACTAACTATATATCGCGCACCCGCAATCCACTGCTGATCATGTCACATATTACATCATTCATGACATGGTCAGTGACATCACTGATGACATCACTGATGACAACATCCAGTGACTGTATGTTTCTGTAAAGTTAAAATATGTCTTACATATTGAAGAATGAGTGGATGTATAAGTGTCTGGATGAAGGATTTAGTAGGTGCGTGACTGACTGTATGAGTGAGTGATTAAATGTGTCTCACTGAATGCATGGGTTAGTGACTAAACTGTCTTAATTTGTGCATCATTATGTCTGTTGTTCTGTAAACTGCTGCATGTGTTGATCATTAGCTATACGAGAGGCTATATGTGTTATTAATTGGTTGCCCAAGTATTTCTATGGGAGATTGAGTTTGTGTGGGGGTGGCTGGAAGGTGTGTGACTCTATGCATAGATGTGTGAGCAGTTTATTCACTAGGTGTATGAGTTCAAGAGTGCATGTGGAAACAGCTACATGGGCAGTTGACTGTGTGCATGAGTGTATTGATGAGTGAATGGATATCTCAATGCTACATGTCATAGTAAGTACATATGTAAAACACAGTACATGTGAGAGTTGGCATATATAAATAACTGTGCATGAGAGCCACTGAATGAGTGAGTGGTTGTATCGATCATTGTGAACTTGTATCAGGGATTGTATAAGAGAGTAAATATGTGTTAGTATATGTTTCAATAAGTAAGGTGTGTTTAACTGTATAGTTGAAGAAATGGAGGTGAGATTGTTTCTTTGCATGACTGACTGGGTGTGTGAGTAACTCCATGGATGAGTGGCAGTGTGTGAGTGTCTGTATACACTGAGTGTATCTAAGATTATATTAGAGTCTGAAGAGGTTTATCGTATTAGCACAAGAATGATGTCAAATGAGATGTCATCAGTGATGTCATCAGTGATGTCATTTGAGATGTCATCAGTGATGTCATCAGTGATGTCACTGACCATGTCATGAATGATGTAATATGTGACATGATCAGCAGTGGATTGCGGGTGCGCGATATATAGTTAGTGCAACTAACTATATATGGAATTTCAATGGTTTTGTGTGAGTAAAATAAGGTTTTTTAAATGCTAATTCCTAACTATATATGGTCTATAACCTATGGTTTTTTCAGTGAATTTTCAAAGTTTTGTAAATGCTAATTCCTAACTATATATGGTCTATAACCTATGGTTTTTTCAGTGAATTTCAATGGTTTTTTAATAGCAAATATCATAAGCTGTCGAATGTCAAGTACGTGGTAAGTGAAAACATTTTCGTGTTTATGCACACTGATCTGCTTTGAATGGTGCCCCCCCCCTCATTTCTATTAGGAGTACTCTTTCTTTGCAGATAGTGAAAGGTAGTTAACGCAGGCCTTTGCCCCCGTTGTAATCCGTCGTGCCTGCTTCTCTCTCCATTTGATTGATTGTTATCCAAGTATTTACTGTTTTAGAATTAGTTCTCCTTGGTTCATTCTCTATTTACAAACAAACACAGAGTCGCAATACTCTGTTTAGTCTTTGCAGATAACGAAAAATCGTGTAAAAAAAAAGAAAAGGAATCGAGCAAAATCAGTAGGCCACTAATGGGATCTCTTTTTGACCTCGCTAAAATAGAAACATTAGGAACAACCCCTCATGACAAATACAAAACTAGTGAGATGAACTGAACTCCACACAATGATGGCTGCAAAACAGCTCGGCTCCGCCACCCACCCCGCCCAAAATAACGATAAAGAACGGCTGCCATGATTGGTTGCGGAATGACCACGACGGAGCTACGAAATGGTGCTGCTCTCATGCTAACCCCAGCTTCAGTCTGAAACATCCAGAAACACTGTAGACTACCAATTCGATCAGTTCCGGTAGCGCCCCAATGTAACCCGGTAGAGAAGAACTAGCCCTCCCCTCTTTGACTGATGGTTCTTGTTGCCTGTCCCTTCTGTTGTCATTTAACAGAACTATTTAGCCTACTGAAAGGGGTTGTGTTCCGACCGCTGGTTGGTGGAGACATTTTGACTATATTCTGTACCTGCGTTGTCGCGTAATGCGTCATATGACGCGCCGCGTTAGCGCATCCGGAAGTCATCCGGGGCGCGCAGCGCGTAACGTAAGCATAACAAGTCATGTGACTTGTTAATAAAACTTTTCATTGGTTCATTTTACTTTTCTTATTGTAATGATGAAAGGCTTGGTCATATGACCTAAAAATTACGCTTTTCATTACTTCCGAACATTATTTTTTCTTAAATATATGTTATAATGTTCCAGGCTAATGTACTTTCCCGGAAATTTTACAACTGTCCTGCAAGTAAAATATATTCTTTTTTCGAGAAAAAGAGCGTTTCTTCGTCCCATGACGGAGCCGTTGAGCAAAAGAGGGTCGACCTGCTGTCTTAGTCGCCGATACGCCTGAATATGAGATTCTTATCGATCACTTTATGTTGCAGGAATAGAAAACACAACAGCCCTTGACCATTTATCTTTACTGCGTTCCTTCGTATTATACCTTTTACCCTTCATGTAATTGGTCTGCTTTATTTCACTTGCCTTTTAATGATTCTAAAACAGTCACTATTATTAAAAACTTTACCAATGTATATACTACTACCATGTTTTCTTTTAAAAACCTTTATTGTGAACATTTCATTATACAAATACGAGCCTATAACCACGTGGGCCTGCCACAGAGCAAACTGTAATCGTATATGATGAATAGACATTTACACTGTAGAGGAACGTAACGGGCGGGCCATTAGGTTGCAAGAACTAAGGTGTCTAACAGTTACGGAATCGGTGGACGTACATTTTATAATTAAAATACGACAGGGCCAGTTACAATAAAATTATCTAGATATACATTTGCGGGCAAGTACCATGGGTGACGTTAATTCGAACTTTCAACAGTACAGTAATCAATAACACATCAGAACTTAATATCAATAGGGATGTCGAAATAGTCAATCAATTCTCGTCCCCGCCCGCCATGTGCTTCAAAACTGCATACGTATCTCGTGATTTCAAGGTTCTGCAACCAGTACACAACAAGGAGTTACGAGTCCCATTTATTCCGGCGCCATTTTGGGCGAGGACGGGCAGGTCCAGGATATAGTCAAAATGTCTCTACCAACCATCGACTATGATGATGTTCATATGCTGTATTTATTAGAGTAACACTCATCTGTCCACATGAAATTAATTTGCCACAATCTAAACATGTCATTTTAATCTTTCCAAAGTTCTTCTAAATATTTGGGACCGTTTCCCTTGCCTCTGAAGCTCTCAGTGCCACTTCTTTGATGAATGTACTAGCAGGTCAGGGGTTCTCCTCCAAATCTCTCTTTTATGCAGCACTATAATTAATTGGTGCCACCTCTCCATATGACGATGCATGGTATAGTTACCACAACTATATTTTTTTTCGGTTCCTCTGGAGAGTTCATCGTGGCAGATGAAGCGTGTAACGTACCGGGCATTTACCTTTTTTTGCATGTACAGGAAAGGAAAAAAAAATCGAGCGTCCGAGTTCTAAGGTGTCCCAGGGCCATTTTAGTGGACCAGGCCCAAATCCAAAGAACAGGCCGCCATTTTGAGAGTCCTCTTGCAGCCGCCTGTCGCTGTAGCATCAAGAGCAGCCGAAACTCAGCTGAATGGCAACTGAAACGGTAAAGGGGCGCCCCACTACAGCAGACGAGCCTCCACCTAGGAAGGCCCATTCACGCCGGCTCCCCCCCCTTCGGGCACCCCACGCCGTTATTCGGAGCAGTATTGTAGGATGGCCACACCAGTGCGGCAACTTGCTAGACATCACCTCGGTGGTAACCGAATCTCAACGCCTTGTGGTGTCTTCTATTCAAAAAACATTGTTATGCTGCCTTCGACCTATTCGCCGCAAGTGCGCACACAACTCAACTGCATAGCTTGCTAGACACCACCTCGGTGCCATCCGGATCTTGGAATGTCAGCACCTTTTGGTTTCTTCTCTTCAGAAAATATTGTTGCGCTGCCTTTGGCCCCATTCGCACATCAGTCCGCTACTGACGCCATCTCACAGGCTAATGGGGCGCCCCACGCCGACTTTCAGCATTGTAGAATGACCACACCAGTACAGCAACTTGCTAGACATCACCTCGGTGCCATCCGGATCTCGGCGCCCCACTGCAGATGAAGTGCCTCTCAACTATGAAACCACCACGGTGACATCCGGATCTTGGCGCGTTGTGCTGCCTTCGGCCTATTTGCACATCGGTCCGCTACTGACGCCATCTCACAGGCTAATGGGGCGACCCACGCCGAGTTTCAGCATTGTAGGATGACCACACCAGTACAGCAACTTGCTAGACATCACCTCGATGCCATCCGGATCTTGGCATCTCAACGCCTAGTGGTATCTTCCATACAAAAAATATTGTTACGCTGCCTTTGGCCCCATTCGCACATCAGTCCGCAACTTAGACATCACCTCGGTGCCATCCGGATCTTGGCATCTCAGCGCCTTGTGGTGTCAGTCAGAAAATATTGTTGCGCTGCCTTTGGCCCCATTCGCACATCGGTCCGCTACTGACGCCATCTCACAGGCCAACGGGGCGCCCCACGCTGACTTTCAACATTGTAGGATGGCCACAGAAGTGCGACAACTTACTAGACACCACCTCAGTGCCATCCGGATCTTGGCGCGTTGTGCTGCCTTCGGCCTATTCGCACATCGGTCCGCTACTGACGCCATCTCACAGGCCAACGGGGCGCCCCACGCCGACTTTCAGCATTGTTGGATGGCCACACCAGTGCGGCAACTTACTAGACACCACCTCGGTGCCATCCGGATCTTGGCGCGTTGTGCTGCCTTCGGCCTATTCGCACATCGGTCCGCTACTGACGCAAACTCACAGGCCAATGGGGCGCCCAACGCCGACTTTCAGCATTGTAGGATGGCCACACCAGTGCTGCAACTTGCTGGACACCACCTCGGTGCCATCCGGATCTTGGCGCGTTGTATTGCCTTCGGCCTATTCGCACATCGGTCCGCTACTGACGCCGCCTCACGTGCCAACGTATTTTCTCCGCATTTTATACCCTATGCCGCATAACAGGTCATGTGACTTGTTTATAAAACTTTTCATTGGTTCATTTTACTTTTGGTTTCCTAATGATGGAAGGCTTGATCATATGACCTAAAAACAACACTTTTCATTGGATGAAAACTTTTTTTTTTTTCCCAAACGATGAAAGCCCCACCTTGTTTCTGGATGTTTCAGACTAAACTGGCGTCAGCATGAGACCACCACCATCTCGTAGCTCCGTCGTGGTCATTCCGCGAGCAATCATGGCAGCCGCTCCCCACCAGAAGCCTGCAGGAGTCGGGGCCCCCAAAACTTTTGATGAATTCTCAAGGCGGAGGGGACGCTTTCGAGAATGGGGTCCAAGACCTAGCAGACAAGCGTCCGATTTCCAAGGTGTCCCAGGGCCATTTCAGTGGACCAGGCCCAAAAAGGAAAGAGCCTGCCGCCATTTTGAGAGTCCTGTGACAGCCGCCTATCGCTGCACCGCAAGAGTGGGCGCAACTCAGCTGAATTGCGGCTTTTGACACAGTGGACCAAAAACGGACGGAATGGCAACTGAAACGGTAAAGGGGCGCCCCACTACAACAGATGACACTCCACCTGGAGAGGCCCGTTCACGCCGCCTCCCCCGGGGCGCCCCACGCCGTTATTCGGAGCAGCATTGTAGGATACCAAAACCAGTGCGGCAACTTACTGGACATCACCTTGGTGCCATCGTTCTGCTGCCTTGGAACTATTCGCACAACAGTTTGCTACTGATGACCCACCCCCCGCGACGCCCCGTGCCGTTATTTGCTGGGTGGCAACTTACTAGACATCACTTTCGTGTCATCTAGATTTCGGCGCGTTCTGCTGCCTTGGAACTATTCGCACAACAGTTTGCTGCTGATGACCCACCCCCCGCGACGCCCCACGCCGGAAATCTGGACGTTGTGCTGCGTTGGGACTATTCGCACAGCCGACCGCTACTTCGTTGTTTTTCCCTAAAAATGTTTATATGTTATTACTATTTTTGTTTTCTTGTATATATTTATAAATTATTAAAGTTTTATAATCTTACTACTTTGTCGGAGTGCTATATATTTTTAATGTGACACATAATTGTAAAAACTTTGATGTACAAAGAGTCATCCCTGGAATCTTCCGCTTCACGCTCGGTCCCCTCCCCAATCACAATACAGGATGGTTTTCAGATAATAGCAACGCTTCTGCTGTGACGGATCTCATCGAGTGTGGGCCTTGATCTACTATAACTCCTTTGAAGAGGGGTGATTCTTTACAGCTGTGGCCATAAACTACATCTGCAGGGCTAGCTGATAGCCTAGGACCGGCCTGGACAATCGGACACAGAGGAAAAGGAGTGTCAGAGGGTGCGGTAGTGAATAGGGCGAAAGAGAGGTGTCGGGCGGGCACTGGGTGTGATTCTCAGGGAAGAGCAGCGCAGATGGGGGGAGGTTTATTACCCATGCATAAGACAGAGAGCGGGGGTGACCACTGCCTGGGTGAGATGCTTGCGAGGGTGGGGAGCCATGCTAAGGATCGACAGCGTGCACAGAGTGGGTCTGGCAAGGCATCTAAAATGGCTGCCGTGCACGACAAAAGTGTGGCATTTGAAAAAAGACAAGATGGCGCAGACAATGTTTTTCAACACTTCCTGATTTCCTTCGAATCGAACGTTAACAGACGTTGGGGCATATTACCAAAGTTAAGCGATATTTATCCCTAACGATGCATTGCAAAGATTTTTTTACCGTCAGAAATTATCGCAGATAAACCTTGCTATTATCAAGGTTTATCGCAAATACGATAAAAAACGACCGCAATGCATTAATATCGCTGAAAACTCAGCGATATTCATGCATTACCGAGCTAATGCTCTTAGCCATGTTATCCACCTCCCATTGGATAACATGGCTAAGAACTGCTCAGGGCAGCTGTTACTTTTTGGAGATATTCGCGCTTATCTCGAATATTTCCAAAAGTTGATAATAGGAGATAGCGATGTTAGCGACTGTTTCCAGTCGCTAACATCTTGGCATGCCCACTTTGCATGTCATTAGTGATAAATATCACTCACATGCAAAGTGGGGCCCAAGATGGTCGCTATCTCCTACTAGCCGTCGCTAACTGGTGTTAGCAACAGCTAGGTAATACAGATATAATTTTATCTCCGCGAGGCGGAGCGCTGTTACAGATATATATCTTGTTTTTGAACGTAAATTTCTCAAAATGCACTGAAGCACATATATTGAGACCTAGCAAAGGCACATCGGGCTACCAGTCCCAAATATTTTACCAAGTTTCGTGCAAATCCATTCAGCCGTTCGATTATTATTATTATTTATTTTTTTTGCCCCGCGGGGCCCTTTTAAAACCTCCACATCAAACCTAGGGGGTCAGCGAGGATCTACTATGCCCCCTTATGGTCATTTGCCCCTTCGCTTTGGCCTCCTCTTGTCTCTCGATCCTACCGAGAGACAAGATGGCGGCCGCTACGTACTGTTTGGAATGTTTACAGACACCGGAGAGCCAATCAGCTTCGCTTCGCAAAGCTCCGTAACGCGAAAAGTACGCGAAGCGGTGCGCTGTTACAGATATATATCTTTTTTTGAACGTTAATTTCTCAAAATCCACTGAAGCACATATATTGAGACCTAGCAAAGGCACATCGGGCTACCAGTCCCTACAATTTTGCCAAGTTTCGTGCAAATCCATTCAGCCGTTCGATTATTATTATTATTATTTTTTTTTTGCCCCGCGGGGCCCTTTTAAAACCTCCACATCAAACCTAGGGGGTCAGCGAGGATCTACTATTCCCCCTTATGGTCATTTGCCCCTTCGCTTTGGCCTCCTCTTGTCTCTCGATCCTACCGAGAGACAAGATGGCGGCCGCTTCGGACTGTTTGGAATGTTGACAGACGCCGGAGAACCAATCAGCTTCGCTTCACAAAGCTCCGTTGCGCGAAAAGTACGCGTCCTGGAGCGCTGCCCGGTCCGCTGTTACAGATATATATCTTTTTTTAAACGTTAAGTTCTCAAAATCCACTGTAGCACATATATTGAGACCTACAAAAGGCACATCGGGCTACCAGTCCCTACAATTTTGCCAAGTTTCGTGCAAATCCATTCAGCCGTTCGGGCTAAAAGTGAGGCCAACCGCCCTATGGAAAACTCAATGTTAAAAACACGTTTTGGGACCCCCCTTTTTTCTCGACCCCCCCTGGACGAACCCCCCCCCCAATTTTCAGGGGCTGCTCAGAAACAAAATGTGCCATTTTCCTGAAAATTTCAGCCAATTCCGTCCACAAACGCCAAAGTTATTAGACATAGAATTTTCAAAAAACCCATAGAGAAAAAATCCTAACTATATATACCTACTGGCGACTGCCAGTAGGTAATATATATATATATAAATATATATATATATATATATATATATATATATATATATATATATATATATATATATATATATATATATATATATATATATATATTACCTACTGGCGCTCGCCAGTAGGTAGTTATAGATAGGATTGATTTCCATAGGGAAATCGCAGCATTCTATTGGGAATACCTTTGACGCTGGTTGAGGAATCTGCCTGAATTTTTCAGCAACTTTGCATCGTGGCGCTCCGCTCCTTCTCTGAAAGTTTGGGGGCATTCGTCAAGTGGGGGCCGAGATAAAAGGGGGGTCCCAAAACGTGTTTTCCACATGTTAATTTCCATAGGGCGGTCGGTCGCACTTTTAGCTCGAACGTCTGAATGGATTTTCACCAAACTTGGCAAAATTGTAGGGACTGGTAGCCCGATGTGCCTTTGCTATGTCTCAAGATATGTGCTCCAGAGGATTTTGAGTAATTTAGGTTCAAAAAAATGTATATATCTATGGCAGCGCCCCGGTACGCGCACTGGGGAGCGCTCCGGGCGCGCCACGCGACCTGCGCACGGAAAGCTGATTGGCTCTCGGGTGTCTGTAAACATTCAAAACAGTCCGCAGCGGCCGCCTTCTTGTGTCTCGGTAGGATCGAGACACAAGAGGTGGCAAAAAACAAAGGGGGAAATGACCAAAAGGGGGCAGGGTACACCCCCCCTGGCCCCCTAGGGTTGATGTGGGGGCCATAAAAGGGTCCCGCGGCACAAACATTTTTTTTAATTTTTTTTCGATTTTCGCGGGGGGAGCGCCCGGTACGCGCACCGGGGAGCGTACCGGGGAGCATACTTTGGTGAAAAATAGTGAAAATAATAGTGTAAAGTAATCATTTTGAGTGATTACAGGTAGGGTAGCTCTGAAAAGAGCTTTTGGTTCTGTGGCTGTTTTAGGTACCTACAAGTATGTCCCACACACACGCACACAACCCCACACCCCCACACTCCCCACACACACCTCACACATGCACACCTCCACCCACACCTAAACACCCCACACCCCCACACCGACACCTTACACATCCACACCCACACCCACACATCCCACACACACACACTCACACACACACCTCACCCCCCCAAACACACACACACGCACACACAGATACCTCACAGACACACCTCACACATCCCACACACACACCCCCCCACACACACACATACACGCATACCTCACAGACACACCCACACATCCCACACATACACACACATCCTACACACATACCCCCCACATCCACACACACCTCACACACCCACACCCCCACCTACACCCAAACACCCCACACACCCACACCCACACACACCTTACACACCCACATCCCCACCCACACCCACATACCCCACACACCTACACACGCCTATACACCTCATCCCCCTTAGACACACACACACACACCTCACAGACACACCCCACACATCCCCCACACACACCTCCCCGCCCCACACATGGGGAAAACTCAGTGAAACACTAAAATAATAATTTAAAGTGCTTAGAGGTAGGGTAGCTCTGAATAGAGTTGTTGTGTTGTTTGGGTGTTTTAAGTACCAACATGTAGGTACCAATGCTGAGTCTTAAATTTAATGTACACCGTTTCCTCTGTAGATATCTTGCATGTTGTTAAAGAAGTTATTGTGGTATATGGAATCCATATCATAGTCTGTCAGGAAAGCAAAAAGAACATGGAGGCAGGAGATGAAAAAGAGATGTCAAATACACATTGGAGATAATATAGTGGGAGAAAGGAAGTAACTATGAGCAAAATTACTATGTAACATAAAAAAGTTGCACAGTATGCTATAAATCTGACTTTACATTATAATCAATTTGGTACTAGTTTATGAATTACATAAAAATTAATAATGTCTGAAACAAGTTTAGAATTATTAAATATAAATTTATTTTTCAGATTCTTTTTCCAAATTTAACATAACTTTATTCATCTTACTCCTACACACACACACCTCATCCCCCTCTCAACACATACACACACCTCTAACATACACCCCACACACACACCACGCACACACCTCATACACACAAAAAATCCCCCCACACACACTCTTCACATACACACACACATTCCATACACACACATACATTGCACACATATACACCCCACACCCATACAGTCCTCACACATACTTCACAGACCCTCAACTCCACCCACACCAAAACACCCCACAGAGCCACACCCACAGACACACCTTACACACCCACACCCCGACCTACACCCACTGACTCCCTATAAGTCCCACACACTGCATTACTTATCTTTCTTTGCTGTTTCACTCAAGCCCATTCAGGTACTGTTTCCTTTACTCTCTTTGTCCTTTCTCTTTCTCACTCCCCATGTCTTATCCTAATTCAATGTTTCCCCCTCTTTCACCCCTCTTTACTTATACTACCTGGTCTTTTCTCACTTTCCCTCATCGTTCTTCATTTATCCCGGTTCCGCCACTACCCTTCATTCTCAATTTTTTACTGTCCTTTCTTTTTCTTTTAACACCCGCTCACATTCTCCCACTATCTCTACTTTAGTCTTCTTCCTCTCTCTTTGCTTCTTTCGCTCCTTTAGTCATTTTACTTTTCTCACTTTCACCCTATTACACCTTCTCTGTTTTTAACTATGTAACAAACAATCCCTCTGTGTTCATCCTGTAGCTCTCTTTCTCTTGACATTACTCTCTTTGTGTTCTTCCCTCATGCTAACTCCTTCATTACATTTTTTTTTCTATTTTTTTGGGGGGCGCGTCCCGGTACGTGTACCCTTAGAAAAAAAAAATTGACAGAGATTCATTAAAAATATAGGTTTATTTTTTATAAATGAAAGGTAGTTCTAAAAAGAACTGTTTATTTTCTTCTTTTTGTTGTTTTATATTTTTTTTAATGTTTTTTTGAACATTTTGTACTTTTTTGGGCTTTTCAAAACAGTTTTATATTTTTTTTGTATTTTTTATGGGGAGAAACAAAAAACAGGGAATTGTAAATGGCTCAACAGGAGCAAAAAACAAAAAACGGAAAAAATTACTGTTTTTTGGGGCATTTGTGATTGTCACCAGCAAGGACGACGAAATTCATGCTCTTTTCACCATAGGCGATGAGCTTGCCACATGCAATACAGGTGATTCTAAAATCACCAAATCGTTCCTGGATACAAGGCATCACCTCTGATGTTTCTGGTCTCGATTGAGTGGGTTGCTTTCTTTTGGAGCTGGTCCTTGAACACTGGGGGAGGTGACTGCCCAGTTCCCTGATCTCTGCACGAGAATAGTTAACAGGATGCTTCCGGGTCATATGCCGAATCATGGTATTATTACCAAATGAATATTTTTTATCTGGATTGCCCCTTGAGAGTTCTGCACCACAGATTCGACATGTTACCTTGGCCGCATTAACTTTTTTCTTGCCCTCTGGAAGTGAAAAAAACTCCTGTACAATGTGTTCTTTTGGCTTGTATGGGGTATTTTGTTCAGGCAGCCATCTGCTCCCCTCCTCCTCTTCCTCTTCGTCCTCCTCCTCTTCTTCACCACCAATGTATTGTTGTGGTGGTCCTCTTGGTGGTTGTGGTGGTGGTGGGGGTGCAGATGCTCCAGCTGTTGCTGCTACAGTAGCCATTTCAAAGTACAAAAGAATTGTCTCTGTAGATGAAACAGGTCTTCCTCAGTCAAAGGACAAAGTCAGAGTAAGGAAGAAAGGTGGGGTTTTTTATCATTTGGGAAAAAAAACTGTGCTGAACCAATCAGAAGTGTTATTTTCAGGTCACAAGACCAAGGCTTTACTCATTTGGAAACCAAAACTGTTCTGCACCAATAGAAAGTGTTATTTTCAGGTCACAAGACCCAGGCTGGTCACAAGACCCAGACATTACTCATTTAGAAACCAAAACTGTTCTGCACCAATAGAAAGTGTTATTTTCAAGTCACATGACCCGACGTGCTTACGCTACGCGCCCTGGGGCGCGCCCGTAGTCGCGCTCCTGGCGCGCCCGCGGGTGCGTAGCGTAAGCGCGTCAGGACGTTTCGCGATCGCGTGCTTTCGGTTTGGATTACGCTGGGCTTCATATGACGCATCACGCGTGTACGCGATACGTCACGATGTTGTTTTCGTTCGCAGCAATAGCGCTCCCGGGACGCTCCCCGGGGCGTGCCGTAATATTGCGCTTACCCGTGCGTTCACCGGTACGCGCCCCGGGAGCGCCCCCGGTTAAAAAAAAAAAATACATTTACATATTTATACAATATAAAATTCATTTTAAAATGTTTCACTTTCTATACCTATAAACATTTGCTATTAAAAAACCATTGAAATTCACTGAAAAAAACATAGGTTTCACACCAGTTATAGTTAGGAATTAGCATTTAAAAAACCTATTAAATTCACTGAAAAAACCATAGGTTTTACACCAGTTATAGTTAGCTGGAAATTTTACTCGCATAAAACCATTGAAATTCCCACGTTATAGTTAGTTGGACTCACTATAACTTGCGCGTGCAATGCACTGCTGATGACGTCACATATTACATCACTCATGACATGGTCAGTGACATCAAATTAAAAATCAGAAGTACCTGAGTCAACAGAGGAAAAATTAAAACACAACATATACCCTTTAAAACACTTTTTTGAAAAACTGTTCTCTCTAATCAAGTCAATACTCCATGACAGAATTTAAATAAATATAACAATATAACAAGAAATTTACATAAAGCCAGACCATAAAACTTTAAAATCACCTATATACGAGGATGACATAACTGCTATATTGAAGCATCTCTAGATGAGGACATTTCCACAATACTAGGCAGACTCTCAACAAAAGTATATTTCTGCTTCTATAACAACTTAATAACAAGGTTACAATCAGTATTCTTGTCTTTTACTTAAATGCAATGATTCATCTATCAAGTTCTGGATTTTTTTTTGCCAAACATGTTCCAGTATAATAAATTCCTAAGGAACATTGAAAGTGGACTCTGGAACAGCTGATTTTGATACAATAACTTCCTTTGCTCTTTTAATTGATGAACTGATTGCTCTTATGTCCAGATTTCTTCACCAAGCGAACATAATAACATTTTTGAGCCCAAAAAATGCTTATTTGTTTAATGTAAAAATTATTTGCAGTGCCAGTTTGATCACTGCACATTCCTAGCCAATTTCCAGGATCAGCTCATGATGCATATATTTTGAGTAGGAGCAGTATCCCATGTGCAATGCTATATCTATAGAAAAACAGAGATTTGTTGCTAAGTGTGTGATATGTCATGTAACATGGGATATGCTCTTGTCCTTTTGCTCCTTGCCTGCAACCTATGTCATATGTTACTGTTGCCTATGCACATTAAGTACTGTGTTATTACATGTTCTAATGCATTTTGAGAGTATATTAGAGTGTTATATGCTTAACAAGAATCTTCTCTTGTAGGCTGAATTCCTGGGGTCCGATTCACAAAGGTAGACTGATGTTTTGTAAAGTTGCACTTGGGGTGGAGTCTCTACACTTGTGAATGAATCTCTACACTCAGGGCTGAAACTCTGGGTTGGAATCTCCACACAGGCACTCTCTGCAATTACTGCAGACATTCTTGCACATGTGCAGGCAGTCACAGTGCACGTACATGCACCTTTTTTTTGTAAAATGCTGTAAAACAATAAACCATAATTGACCCCTGATTAAATGTAGGAAAAGCCTATACCACTATAGTTTTATTAGACAAGGCAATCAATATAGTCATTCTTAGCAAAGGGTTACACTGGGTGTGTTCCCTCACTGTTGAAATCTTTCCCAACAGACCAACTAAATGTTTACCTGTTGAATTAATGTGTAACCACATAACCTCTCCTCCTATTTAACTCTCCTTTGTCTCCTGCACCACCTATCCAATCTCCTTCTGCCACAGACCTGGTTTCTCAACCTCACTCCATCTTTCTGTCTACTCTGTGTTAACCTAGATGACGCACAGACTAATGTAGTACTCATAATTACTGACCCTTTTTCAGGGTTAAATCTGTAATGATATATTTTACAGAGTTATTGATCATTAATGTTTGTTCATTGTGATTCCTACTTACGCCCATTGATGGGTAGAGAAACACTTATAAATGGAGTAAAGAAATCAAGAATAATGACTTTCATTGTGCTGAATCTACTTCTCTTTAGAAGGCGAGCAGCTCCACAATCTACTGTCCTGAAATGCAAGAACTCTTTTTGATACAGAAATGTGTCTATTGGTCATGACTACCCTCAGTAGAAATACCTTAATAAGAAGGGAGTTTTGCAGAAAATATTGGACTTAAGCTTGTCTAAACCGTTGCATACTGCTAAAGGAGGTATTTGTGAAAACTAAGAGAGAATGCGCTACTCAGGCAATTACAAGATCTAAATGTTGTCACACCATGCCAAATTCAACATTTCTCAAGGGTTTGAAAAGTGCATTGAGATTGTGAGAAGAAGTACTTAATAATGGAATCAACATTGCTTGTTGTGACCCCATTCTGTCAAGGAAGGTCGAGATGAAAAGATTACACCACTGCAGATGTGTGCTTGTGATGACTGTTGAGTTGAAAACATATCCCTCCTTTTACATCTTTGGCCTCTTGGAATGTATCAGGAAGGACTCAATTAACAAAATCCCTATGTTTAGTCTAACAGGTTTAGTGGACGAGAAAAGCTATATTTTTTAATTTGGGGATTTTGAGGGTACATGGTAAATGAATGCATTGCTGATAGTGTTTAACTAAAAATCTGCTTGGAAGGAGAGAATGAAAAGGAAGTGGAAGGTAGAAGTGAAGGGAAATAGTTATGTTGTTTGAAATATCTTGACTGCTAATCTAACACATACCCATAATCAACAAAATCCACCAAGTAAGCCCTTACTGCATCTTCTGGTTTGTAAAAACAATATTTAATGTTCTAGTCCTCATAACAATTAACTACTTTAGAAGCTCATTGATCAGTGGCAGATGGCATTCAGGATGATGTTCAAGTAGAGGGTAATTGCCCACTGTAAATGTACTTAAATATCTTCTAAACCAGAAGCAAAGAAAAATGTGGTAATGTGGTAAATAGAAGGGAGATTGAATGGATTTGATCCAGTGGTAGTTAGTTCATTTTCAAACATGTAGAACTTAAATAATCTGCAAATATCACGATGGTGATGGGAAAAGAATATGTATTTAATAAGACATGGCTCTTTGACACTCCACAGAATTGTACGGACCTTCTTCCCTCGAGGAAGTCAGGCCTTGCAGAGATGTAGAGGGGTAGAGTTGCCTTCAAGGGATGTGATTTGATTAGAGATCAATTATTTAATAGAACTTAATTTGGGAGGAGAAATCAATTGTCCTCATGTGTAATTCATACATTAATATACAAAAGATCTATTTACTTGAATCACATTTAACAAAACCAAACACATATAAAACATATAAACAACAAAACACAAAGGTGTATATAAAAAGGAATTTTATCAAAAGTTCTTAAATCAGCAATAATTCAAAAGAGCAGGTAAGGAAATGCAGGTACAAAAATAGTATTGATAAATTAATAAACAACACAGCAAAACCTAAAAAGAGCATCTATCCCAAACACAAAGTGAATCAAACACTGCAGGGATAAGACGAATGTCGACGTTTCGGTCTCCTAGAACAAAGTTATCGAGACCATCCTCAGGACTGTAGTCAATTATACACTGCTGAAACGTCGACATTCGTCTTATCCCTGCAGTGTTTGATTCACTTTGTGTTTGGGATAGATGCTCTTTTTAGGTTTTGCTGTGTTGTTTATTAATTTATCAATACTATTTTTGTACCTGCATTTCCTTACCTGCTCTTTTGAATTATTGCTGATTTAAGAACTTTTGATAAAATTCCTTTTTATATACACCTTTGTGTTTTGTTGTTTATATGTTTTATATGTGTTTGGTTTTGTTAAATGTGATTCAAGTAAATAGATCTTTTGTATATTAATGTATGAATTACACATGAGGACAATTGATTTCTCCTCCCAAATTAAGTTCTATTAAATAATTGATCTCTAATCAAATCACATCCCTTGAAGGCAACTCTACCCCTCTACCTAATTACCCAAGCCCTCAAGGGTTTATCTGGGTCGCTCACTTTTCCTTTGATCACTTGCAGAGATGTGGCATCCACAAAAACTATGTTCATTGCAGGTAGCTAATTACTGATTGTTACGTGTCCTTCCAGAACTTGCTCCTGAAAATCAGATCAGGAAAGGCATCTTACTTTAGACTAAATGTCATTTACCTTCCACAAGGAGGCATTCAGCTTTGACAGACCAATGTTTGTAGAATTTTGCAAAACAAATCATTCTATCTCTAAAATTTTCATTTGGACCTTCAGGCTCGTATGAGGTGATTTTAGCATATTCAACATGTTGCTTTCTGGTAAATAACTTATGCAACAGTTCCACAAACTCTATTTACACCAAAGCATTTATGCTGGATTTAATTATCTCGAATGATTACTTGATCACTACTGAAAATCCAAAGTGTGTTCCAAACATTACCTTTTTCATTAATTTTGATGCAAAGCAAGACCTTGGATAACCCAAAAAAGAACAAGCATGATTTAGTGATATCAAAAATATTGATATAAAGTCCTAGCATTGAATAACCTTTACTAAATTATTTTTCATCCGTCCGTCCGTCCCAAGATGTCAGTTTCTGCACATCCAACTATAATGAATGGCTGTCTGAACTATTTGGCTAGGTAGTGTCAGGTTTATGCTCTGGGAATGTTTAAGAAAGACCTGGAACTCCTTATTTTAAAAAAAACTCTTCTTATCTGGTGCCCACTAACTACTTATTCTTATTTCAGATACTCTTGATCCTCACTATGCTCTATAGCACACACCTCTCTTTCAACTATTGTAGTATCTTACTTCTCCTATCTTGTCTCCCTTCTGTCTTGTGTCCTGAGCAGACACCTTTCTGTATCTCTTGTGAGCTAACACTGTTGATTTCCCTTCTGTCATGAGCTGTTGCTTCTGAAGAATCTTCACTTCCTTTATGTTCTTGGATAATACTTTTACAATAGCTGTAAGCCCCAGGTCTCTGATAAATCACTTTCATAGCATTAGACCTGTCAGCCTTAGGGTGGTGTTCTCCTGACATTTTGCCTTACTCATACGATTTCTTGTGATCTCATTTTTGTTGGCCTTGGGACTCTAAACAACGTATCACAACTATTCAGGGTTAAAGTGCTGTCTCTTTTAAACATGGTAAAACTGGTGTACACCCAATTGGCACATGTAATTAACTTTTAAGTCCCTAGTGAAGTGGTGCTACATGTGTCTAGGGCCTGTAAATTAGTGAGCCTGCCTCACTTATTATGCCATTGTTGGAACGTGGTTCATTAGTAGGTGAAGGTATGTACTTACTGCTAATAATAACACCACAATCACAAATAAGGTCCAGCGATGTGCTTAATAAATGAATACTTGTTCAACCCTTGGTAGCTTGGCTACAGGCAGACAGGCTTAACTTAGAAGATAGGTGTGCGCAGCATCTAAAATCACTAATGCATAAAATAAGACATATTAAAAGTACAACACCAATATATAAACATAGGAAATATTTTCATGATTGAAATAACACCAAAATGACAAAAATCTAATGTAGGTAACCGTAGATATGATTTAAAAAATATTAAATGGAGCTTTTTCTCTCGATGTCAAGTGAGTTTCCTCGTCAGCCCAGCTTGCAGTTCGACAAAGGCTGCTTGGTACAGCGTAATGCTTTGGTCAACTCCTAAAAGCTCCACAGCTAAGGCAGGGCAAACCTAAATCTGAAGTTGCAGTTCTACGTTGCCAGCTTGACTCTCGACGATGTGTTGGTCAACTTATGGAGCTTTTCACAAAAATTCTCCAAAAGGTCTCAAACGTTTGGATCTTCTTCCTGAATGTCCTTTTGGGCACTTGAAGTGCCAACAGCACCAGCCCAAGGTTCCAGAATCTCTAAGTTGCTCCTTGGGAAGTTGGGACTACAAGGCCCACAATGCACCTGGTCAAATCCACTGGATGCTGTCCAGCTGGGTTCTTCTTGATGGAGATTACACAGGTGGAGCTATTTTAACCTGTTTTTTTCAGGGAATCCTCTCCTCAAACGTTTAGAGTTAGGCAAAGTCCAAAGTTTGCAGCAGGTGCTGTCTTTATGAGTGTAGTCCTCTTGGGGCAGGCCAGGGGTTCAACAGGGCAGTCCTTCTTCTTCTTGTTTCTTTCAAGCAGGGATTTGAATGCTGAGCAGCTCTCCCATTTTTATCAATGTTTCTGTGCTGGCAAGCAGGAATGCACACCTGACCAATGGGCCACAGTGTGCCACCCTCAATGATGAGTACTTGCCCTTAAGTGTGGCATATTCTTGTCACAGAAAGTACTGTTTCTCAAACACCAAAATGGAGAAAATCTCTCCTGAAGCTTCGGGTCTGGCTAACCCAACCTACAGGTATAACTAACTTTCCCTAACGCTCCCCTTCCAGCCCCTCTACTAATGCAAATACAGAGACTCCCATCTATCTGGGGTGCAGAAAGAGGGGTTGGGGATGGGTCCTGTCCTAAGTGTCTTTCCTTCTTTGAAGACAGTTTGGCTACCCAGTCCCTTTCCTGCCTGTTGCTCTGCCACCCCAGATCTCCTCACACCAGATATATCTTTGTTTTCTTTGAGGCTACTTCACACCTCATCTGAGTAGCTTGGATGAGTTTATCAAAGGTTGGCCAGTCAGGAGAGGGTGCTCCAGAACTAGATTCAGGCACATCAGTGAGCAAGTTCCATAACTTATTTCTGTCACAGTTATAATATATCCACATTGGCAAGTTGTTAGGGTTATTCTAACTTTCATTTTGACACTTTGAATTATTATTTTTGCTAAATACTGTCAATAGATAGACTTTATTAAAGTTTATTAAAGCCTTCCCATGTTAGCCTATGGAGCTACAATGGGGCAAAACAAACTTGGCGGTTTTACCCTCACCAAGGCTTATAAAACCTATGGTAAAATATCCCTGCTCAGTTTTAACATGCCACCCTACCCTTGGGGCACCTAGGGCAGACCTTTGAAGTGACTTTAATTCGGTAGTTGAATTTGAACATAGTTTTATTTTAAAAGCCACCTGTAAGACAGGTCTGGCTTTTAAAATGACAGCAGGCACCGAAGCAGTGCACACTTAAGTGCAATAAATCTACTGGGTCTCTAAGCCTACATGCCCTACCATATACTAGGGACTTACAGGTAGGCTATCAAACCAATTGTAATTACACCCAATTGTCATATACCTCTGAGTAGCAGGACGCAAGGAACAATCACAATCAGTAATCACTAGTATCAGTCAAAAAATGGGGGTGATCGGGGCAAAATGGCTGACTTTCTCACAGCGACCCACTTAAGTAGCCTTTTAAACATATCACAGGCCTGCCGTTGAAGCCTGTGTGTGCAGCTTTAAACTGCCATTTTGCCCTGGCAAGATAAACTTTTTGCCATGCCTAAACCTGTCTTTTTCATAATTATAGGTGTTAGATTTCGGGGTCTCTAGTTGGCACAGGTAGGTACTTGTGACAAATAGGGACCCTTGCCTCTAGTCATGATAAGGGGATTACACTACTAAATAACACCTGCTCACCCCCTTGGTAGCTTGGCATGAGCAGACAAGCTAATCTCAGAGGTAGTGTGTAAAGCATTTGCGACCACATACAGTAACCTAGTGACAACACTACAGATGGACACCACACAAGGTTTATATAAAAAAGAAGCATACCTTATATAGAGTTACCACAAGACCAATAAACAACAAAAATCCACAATACTGTACTTTTAGATGGTAAATTTAGCTTAGTTTAGTTCAGGTTTTAAGATGCGACACTTTGCGTCCATGTACCTTACGATGCATTGTGCTTCCACGACAAGCAATGTCGCAGCGATGGAAATGCGGCAAAGTTCTGGTGCAAAGAAATAAAGACGACGCTCTCTCCTTGATGCAACACACTTCCCGGTGATGCAGCGGCGTCTGCTGCAACGTCGATCCTCTTCTCCGGCGATGTGGGATAATTTACAAGATGCGAGCCGCGACTGACCCTGCGACAAGCTTCCCAGCGTTGCGGCGATGTCTGCGGCGACGTCGTTCCTCTCTACTGGCGATGGGAGTTG
This sequence comes from Lissotriton helveticus, assembly GCF_964261635.1. NCBI lineage: Eukaryota > Metazoa > Chordata > Amphibia > Caudata > Salamandridae > Lissotriton > Lissotriton helveticus. Next base: position 2,116,183,449 of record NC_136057.1, on the reverse strand, counting down.
CTTCCACGACGATGCGAACCGCAACAGGCCCCGCGACACTCTTCCCGGTAATGCGGCGGCGTCTACGGCGACGTCGGTCCTCTTCTCTGGTGATGAGCCGCGACAGGCCCTGCGACATGCTTCTCAGAGATGCGGTGGCGTCTGATGCGACGTCGATCCTTCTCTTCTGCGACACGCTTCTCGGATATGCGTCGGCATCTGCGGCGACGTCGATTCTCTTTTTCGGTGATGCGGGGCACTTCATGTTGTGAAGCAGCAGTGTCGGTTCTGCAACAAGCTTCTCGATCTTGAGTCTCGCTTCCAGTTCCTTGCGATAATCGAATCCCCCACAAAGTCCAGCACAGCTGCAGGCACTTCAGGAAGACTTTTGAGGAGCTGGTGGGTGAAGTCTGTCGTCCCTGAGACTTCAGCAGGAGGCAAGCTCTGTTCCAAGCATTTGGAGATCCTTCACAAGTTGAAAGTAAAGCACACAAAGTTATTTCTCCCTTCTTTGGCAGTCAGGTAACAACTGTAGGCCAATCCCCCAAGCAGCACTTCAGCTTAGGGATAGACTCTCTTCAGTTTCTTCAGGTTCTTCTCCTCACCAAAAGTTTCTTCTTGCAGTCCACAAGTGATCTAATTTCTTGGGATCAGCGTCCCAATATTTATACCCCAAAATCCTTTGTTTTCTGAGGGGAGAGGGGCCTTTGCCTAGTCCAAACCATTTCCTGAGCACTTTCTTTACAGGACTCATTCCGTCTATTCACTGTGCAGGGCAGAGATATCAGCCGCCGAACAGGATGTGGAGCCAGCATAGGGGAGGGAAGGCACAGCCCTGGAGCACTTTGTTGACAGGATTCCTTCTCTTCTTTCAGTGTGCAGGGCAGAGACATCAGACACACCACAGGAGGTGGAGCCAGCATTGTAGATGGAAGGCCCAGCCCTATTCAGTTCCCAGGTGCAGCTCCTCCCTCCCATCTAGATGCAGATCTCTCCATTCACCACTGGGCTGCCCCAGCCTGTCTCCGGAATCCCTAGCCCTGTGAATCACAAACTCCAGACAGAGGAATACACAACCTAGCAGGGGCAGGCTTGAAAGGTTAGGCAAGAAAAAACCTAATTTCTATAAGTGGTATTTTCAAACACAGAATGTTAAAACCAACTTCACTAAAAGATGTATTTTATCATTCTAAGTTCAGGCATACTAAACTCGAATTTCTACCATGTTCTCTGAGTCAATTAGGATTATAAAATGTAACAATTCTAACAACCCATTCTGGCCTATGGAGAACAGGTAGCCTTGCAATAGTGAAAAACGAAAATGGCTGTAATTCACTATTAGGACATGCCACACACATCAGGACTTGTCCTACCTTATACCTACAATGCACCCTGCCCTTGGGCCTACCATAGGGGTGACTGATATGAAGAAAAGGGAAGGTTTAGGGACTGGCAAGTGGGTGTACTTGCCCAGTCAGCATGACAGTACCAGAATGCACACAGGCTCTGCAATGGCAGACCTTAGACACATTTTACAAGGCTGCTTCTGTGGGTGGCACAAACAATGCTGCAGGCCCACTAGCAGCATTTGGATTACAAGCCCTGTGCACCCCTGGTGCACTGTACTAGGGTCTGACAAGTAAACCAAACAGTCAATCATGGAATCACCAATTAATACATTCATTTGCAATAGGGAGCACTTGCACTGTGGCACTGAACAGAAGTGGCACAGTGCCCGAAGAATCTAATACCAGTAAAAATACATGAGGCAACAGCAAAAATGGTAGACCCACGACAATGGTGCCAGGTTTAACAATACGTTACTCTTAGGATAGACTCTGCACAGTCAAAATGGCAGGGTGCAGTGTATTTGAAAGGTTGGATCTACCTATCCCATAGGATAGAAACAATTTGGTTAACTTATTTGATTTAATAGGTGGCAACTTACAACTGGGAGTAGATAGGAACATTGAGTTTAATGTCTAAATAATTGGAATGTTAAACCCTCTTTAATGATAAAGTCAGATTTTAAGTCACAATTCTAAAAATGACCCTTTTAGAAAGTTGCCATTTTCATGTACTAAAGATTTAGTGTCTGCAGCCTATATCCTGGGTCACATGATTAGGTGTATCTGAAAGTTTGTCTTTCTGTATTGCTCCCAAAAAGTGAGACAAAAGGATAATAGGTGACGGCAGGATGGTCCATCTCTGATTTGATGGGGGGAGAGCTGTCCCTTACCACACCTGCACATCACAAAGGCTCTTTCTGAGCACACTCACAAAGGGTTTGATACTAGCCTTATGTAAACCAATTCAAGCTGAGGCCAGGACAGGGAGGCAGGAAGTTCCAAATGTACAAAAATGGAAATTTAGTGGCACAAATATGGAAATTTAGCTGCAATTTTGGCATTTTATTTGGCCATTTTTCCTACAACAAACACATATGTCTTTGTTTTTGGAATTAACAACATGAAGCTATGTTTATTTGGTTTATTTACAATGTAGACACTTTGTTTGGCTTCAAGGCTACATATAGGACATATACATGTTAATAAATAAATGCCCCAAAAGCAATGCAACCCAGGGCCCGCCGCATGCTGCGCAGTGGATATAGATATATTGGGAAAAGTGAGTGCTAGTTTATTGATCACTGAAGAAATCTGAGCAGTGAATTGTTTGAATGGTGCTCTTCCTGAGTTTTAGGGCTCATCCTAACTTTGGTGAACTTTTTGGTGAAATTGCATGGATGCATCCAGGGTGATCAAATTTCCTACGTCTAAATTGAGTTTTTTTGCTAATTTATGCTTGCCACCTATTTATAAGAGTATTTAAGCCATATACAGATGTTTTTTTGCAAACCTCTATTCACATACGTATACAACTATCCACTGTAATTTCTTAAGTAACAATCTCCTTTACCACCAATATTGTCTCCTTGGAGCAGAGTGGCAACTTAGGTTGAAAAAGATTTGCTTTGCATGCAGCATCTCTAAGAAGGTACCAATAGGTTATTAATTGTTCTGATATAGACACTAAGCCTTTATCTTCAGTATGCACACATTTTGAAATGGAATCTGCGCACTTACACACTACCATCGCTCATGTTTCCAGATACATTAGGAAGTGTGTGTACACTGAACAGTGAGCGCCAGCTGTGCACTCATAGTACTATGTATGTCACCTGCGCGGACACAATCGGAAATATGCTTAGAGTTATACACCAGTACAATGCCCCCCACGTGCATGCATAATGATGTATGCATATATGCCAGTATGGTAAGCACCATCTGTGCACACACATTCCGAAGTATACATATGTCCAAGTACATTCAACACCCACAGTGCACACATTCTTAAGTTTGCTTATATGCCAGTACAGTGATTACCCACTGTGCACACACATTTCAAAGTATGCACAGACACTCTAATACATTGAGCACCACCTGTGTCACACATTACGAAGAATGCACATACACCAATATAGTGAGCAGCATCGGTGCACATATATTCCAAAGTATGCACAAATGTCAATACAGTGAGCACTATGCACACACATTGTGACGTGCATACACGCAACACACATACATCTGTAACCATCCAAGTGCAAGTACACAATATTGTAGCAGCATTCCCTGAATGCCCATGTAAGAAAATAAGCGGTTTATAAAATTACATTTCTTTGAGAATCTACACCACTATGCTTGAAGCAAGATGGAGATCGAGTAACACATGTTGCATGTCACTCCCTCCTAGCTCTAGCTTTTCTCCAGCCATGACAGATGAGAGGTAGTCAGAAAAGCAGCAAGGAATGCGATGCTACTCCGGATGGAGACGTCGCACCTGTATAAAACCAAAAGTTACCCAACAGAGCACACAGGAGATGGAGGTCCATGTCCTGCTCATTTCAGCCACAATTGTCTCACGGAATGCACATTGGGCAGTCAGCGCTCTCGGCTGCATTTTAGCACAGCGTCTCTCAGGGTGGAGCATGCCGCCAAAGAACGGACAGACGTTGTGGTGCCTCCACAGTGTGCAGCCGGACAAGGCTGTCCAAAAATGGATTGCAGCAGCACAGGAGTGAGGAAAACAGAGGCAAATGCACACAAGGACTCAGAAATTCATTGTCAAGCTGCAGCATCGAAGAAGGTACTTAATCAGGGAGACCACCAGTGGGGGCAGCGGGTGTTAAAAGCCCAGCCACAGCCCTCAATTGTAGATTTGTTAGTCCCAGCAACAGAGGATACTCGGTCACTGGAAGAGATGGTGTCAATTACCAGGAAGAAGCCTTCATCTGGATGCATAGATCCTCATGGGGGCATACACGGAACTGCTGTGTCGGAAGGAGCATCTCTCTTGCACTCCTCTAATTGGGCTGAAGATACACAGAGACACACGGCTGTGGTTTCAACCTACCGGAGCTAGAGTTACTAGAGACTACGCAGATCAGTGTGGGGTGCTCGGTTGACGAAGGATGCTCTTTGAGTCTTATAATGAAGGTCTGAATCTAGTCTTGTCTGGTACAAGCGATGATGTGGCCATGGGGGAGAGTGTCTCTGGTAAAGGGCTTCAGGCTTTGTATCCCCTGACACAGCTTTCATGCAAAATCGCTGCATTTTTACAAAGTGCCGGTTTTGCGGGCACTTATGTAAAAATTGCAGCATTTTTACAAAAGTGTCGATTTCGCGGCAACCCGCGAAATCGCGAAATCCTGGAGGGTCTGCCTGGACCTCTGGATGCTGAAAAAGAAGGACACCTTGCTGAACTGCTGCTTTAAGCCTGCCCTGCTTTTTCAGAAGAAAAACCTTCATACCAAGCAGAGTGACTTCAAGATCAGATGACTGACTGCCTGTTCTGTGCTACAGGAACATAACAAGTTTCAGAGGCCCCTCTCTGCAACTGTCTAGGTAACCTTTTCCAGTGGATATATATGAACACGCAACTGGACCTGTCTGATCCCTGCTGGCATCTGCTGGAGTGAATTCCTAATCCCCAAGTGGTGTCTCCGCAGGTCTTTGGCCCTTGGCTTTTGCTGGCATCAGTGAGAGCAGCTAACTGAAGATTCCACCAAATCAGACATGAAGCTCAGAAAAGCTTTGCCACACAATTTCAAGCTTTATCGGAACCAACACAAAGTCATGCAAAGCGTCACTGTACAGCTGCCAGCCTCATCAGAATCAATGCAGAGTGAGGCAAAGTCCGACAAAGCCTCGCCACACAGCTGCCAGCTTCATCAGAACAATCGCTGAGCAATGCAAAGCCCCCACAAAGCCTCACTGCACAGCTCAACAGGACCAACAAAGAGTGGCGCAAAAAAATGCAAAGCATCTCAGCTTCCACAGAACTGACTCCAGCTAATGCAAAACTGCGCAGATCGGTGCCAACAAGGATTTAAGGAACTTTGTTCAGGCGGCCTAACTTTCCCCCTGGATCCTGTCCATGCTACCTCATGGTCAGCCCGACTTGCAAGTTTGTTCCAGTCTGGCGCAACAAGATACACACAGTTGGTGTTTTTGTTTTTTTGCACTGTTTTTACCAAAATCTTTGACATTTCACATCTCATGTTCTACTTAATGGATTTTTGGTATTTTGGTCTCTAATAACTCATTGAATTTCACTCTATTTTTCTAAATTGGTGTGGGATTTTACTTGTGTTTTATTTTCACTTTATTACCGTTTGAAGTGCTGCATACATACTTTACACATTTCCTCTAAGTTAAGCTCGACTGCTTTTGTGCTAAGCTACTTCAGGGGTAAGCACAGGATAACTTGGGGTTTGCTTATGATTTCACCCTGACAAGAATTGTGGTTCCCGTTTGAGTAGGGTCTCACCCCCTCAACCAGTAACCCAATTTCCAACATATATGTTTCTAATAATACACAACCAAAGTAAGAGAATCAAGGCATCTGTAAAAAAAATTGACATTGTATTCCACCTGAACTTTCCCAAACTTTGCTCAGTAGGTTCCTTATTAAATCATTCACCTAATAGGTCAGAATAATATCACCACAGTCCCCATATTTCCCAATTCTTATAGGGGTATTCACTTACTTTATCAATCGGATCATCCATTTTAACACACCTGTCAATTGTGGTCTGCCAAATCCCTAGAGCAGGAGGATTAGATGAGTTCCAATTATGGGCAATGTCCCTCTTGGGAACAACTGTGGCCATCTCCACAAATGCCCACTCCCCAGGGGAGCCCTTCACAACATCCGAGATTCCCAGTAATGCAACTCTTGGAGTCATATCAATTGTTCTTCCCATGACTCATACCTGTATTTTTCCAACCCTGGACCAATATTTCGCTATTTTGTGGCATTGCCAAACCATATGAACATAATCGGCAGGTCATTCTACACAACATAAGTAGGAGGGACTAGAGAGATGGCCCACATGCCATAGGTATCTGAATATAAAATAAGTGACATGTAGGTATGTTCATGTTGGTGATTGCCTTTTGTATTTATTTGTGTCAGGATTGTAGTGTCTTGTGAGTTAGAGTTAATGGGACTCTTTTGGTTCCTGACAGACTAGGTAGAACAGTGACATTGGTGCATGGGTGATAGAATACATGATGTAGATTGTTCATTTAACAGTTACACACTGAGAAATAATGATGTGTAACACCAAAATCCATGAGTGGTGTGATCATTTACATGTACCCGGGCTAAGGAGGATGCTACAACTATTGATGAGATAGAGGATTAGGTAAACCCTGTGACCCAAAGAACCAAGAGTGCTCTCATAGAGAGTTTGCTGTGGTCTAGTCCAATATACTGCTCGTGCATTCCATGTGTACATCTGTCAAACTGAAATCGATGGATGTGAAGTCAATGTTGACTGCTGGACAATGTACAAATGTAGGATTAGCTACATGCAAAGAAGAATGCTGGTCAAAGCTAGGTCCACAAGTGAAAGTGTGAAATTAATTGGCACATTGTCCCAACATCACACTGAAAGTGAATGGGTGCTCCATTCCATTTATCATAGACAGTGGCGTGCCGATAACAATTATGTTAGCAGAAAAAGTACATTGAACTGTCTCCAGTGCCCTGTTTAATCAAGTGTATACCTGGACTAAAAAGTCAGGGTTCATTCATTGCGTCTGTGAAGCATAAAAAGAGGAAAGTAGGAGCAACAAATAATGTCTTGCCATACATTTCATCGAGTGCATATTAACTCAGTTTCAGTAATGCTGCTGACATGGGGCTGATTTCTGTAAACTCCAATATCAATACCTATCATGAGATAGTGAATCCGTTTCCATCCTTGAAACTGTAACTTCACATATGTGAGGACATTTGTCCCATTGCTCAGCGGCTTCGTCAAATTGCATCTCATTTACAAGAGGCTGTTAAGAAAGAACTTGGGACCTTAATAAAGCACAACATTATTGAGGGATCCACTGGTGTTACACCTTGGGTATCACCCATAGTGGTAGTGCCGAAAGAGTGGAGGAGTCAAGCACATCTGTGTTGATATGGACAATGCAAACAAGGCGATGGAAAGACAATGACATCCAGGGCCACACATTGTTGACATGATTACGCAGCTGAATGGAGCTAAAGCTTTTTCCTGCCTTGATTTGAATAAAGGGTAGCACCAGTTCAAACTGGAAGAGAATTACATGTACAATACTACCTTTTTGACTCACGTTGGATTACTTAGACACAAAAGGCTATGTTTCAGAGTGTCATCAGCTGCATAACTTTATCAAGATGTAATTTCTGGCATAATACAGCAAGTCACAATTGCTTTCAATTACGGTGATGACATACTACTTTTTGGGGAAAGGAATAGTATAAAGCTCTTAGTTGTATACTTGTCCACGCATGTCTCACTTTGAATGCGGCAAGGTGTGAGTTTCATCAAATCAAACTGAAGTTATTTGGTTATAAGTTTTCTGATGGGGAATGACTCCAGATCCAAATAAAGTAGAAACCTTGTCATCCATTTCTTCCTGCTCAAGATGTAACTATGCTGCAATCCTCCCTTGATATGGCCAGTTAATGTTCAAGGTATATGTGTGACTTTGCCACTGTATGTGCACTGTTGAGAGGCTTAAGGTGAAGTGGTGTGACGCAGCGGCCAGGGCGGCTGACTTCGGAACCCGGGGGCTCACGGTTCGATCCCCGGCACCGGCGGCAGATCAACCCAGCTCCATGTAAAACTGGGCAATAGCTCGCTTAATCTTCCCAACGGCCCGAGCGCCTTGACACCCTCAGGTAATTGTTTGCGCTTTACAAATACTGTACATTTACATTTAACATAAATGTCCAATTTCAATAGTCAAGTGAATATGAACAAAGCTGCAAGAATATCAAGCATGCAATTGAGAATGCCTTTGAAAATACATACTTTGACCCAAAATTGCAGACAAAGGTTGTTGTTGACGCAAGCCAAGTGGGTTTGGGTACCATCCTTGCCCAGCACACTGGACATTCCTATGCTCCTAAACACATTGTGACTTATGCTAGTTAAAATCTGTCATCAACAGAACGTGCTTATTCACAATCTGAAAAAGAAAGTCTTGCTGTGGTGTGGGCTTGTGAGCATTTTCATGTGTTCCTATATGGAAAGCATTTCAGAGTTGTCACCTACTACTAAGCATTGCTCACCATTTCTGGCAATTCTAAAGCCAAGATGCCTCCCTTCCATTGAGAGGTAAGGGTTACGATTGCAGGAGTAGGATTATACGATTGTGCATCATCCAGGAAAATATCAAAACCTTATAGACAAATTCTCATGTGTGCCAATACAGTGTCAAGGCACTACTTCTAAAGTGGTGATGCTTATGTTAACTTCATTGCAAAAAGCAGTACTCTTGCTGCCATATCGGTAGAAACAATCATCATTGCTGCGAGTACTAACAGGGATTTGCAAATACTCAAAGACATTATTGCATATCAATAGGGGCAACAACATAATCAACCTCTTCATGATGACTCTGAATACCACAAATTCAAACATGTGCAGGAAGAACTTTCAGTTACCTTAGAAGGCATCATCTTATGAATGTCAAGAACTGTCATACCCAAGAGTCTAAGACAACAAGTTATTGATCTTGCTCATGAGGTACACCGTTGAGATATTGCTATGAAATGAGCTCTACAGGACTGATTGTGGTTCCCTCATCTTGATGAAAGAGTTGAAAGAGAGTTCATGGCCTTTCATTTGTGCAACTGTTTGTCATCCAAGACAACGCCACATCCGTTAAACATGTATGATCTTCCAAAACATGCATGGGAGAAGATTGCAATCAATTTCTTTGGACCCCTTGACGATAGGCATCCTCTACTAGTAATTGTTGATGAATATTCCCGCTTTCCTCTTGTGGGAGATCTGTGATCAACTACTGTTGACAGAGTCACTGATAAACTAGAAATTATCTTTGCAACCTGGGGGTGTTCCTTCAATTTTGAAATCTGACAATGGCCTGCCTTTCAATAGTCCAGAATTTAAAGAATTTCTCACTCATTTTAATGTCAAGAATTGGAATAGGACACATCTCTGACCACAGGTGTATGGTATGGTCAAGAGATTTAGAAGTATCCTCAAGAAGACCGTTCAGAGCACTACGCTGGAAAAGCTTAAACATAAATCAGTTCTTCAGTCTATGCTTTGTGAATACAGGTCAACTCTCCATTCTACCACAGGTGAGAGCCTTGCCACCTTCATTTTTGGGAGAGCCATAGGAACCAGATTTCCACAATGGACCACTGAGAGATCTATTCACATTTATAAACTTGGCACCACTGATTTGTCTCACAAAAGCAAAATGATGACATATGCTGATAGACACTCCATTATGTGCGATCTTTTGCATTTCAAGCATCTGCCTGAACCTTTGCCAACTCCAGCTGTCAGGAGCGAGACGGGTCCACATGTGAATCCGGAGATACTACTTACTGTGTCAATGTCTCTTTCACCACTGCCAATCATGGACCCTTCTTCAGTATGTCTGCAGCTTTACATGACCAGATCTGGGTGCTCGATTATAGAACCGAAATGACTTATTGAAAAGTTGCGGTGTATATATGTATTATTGGTACTTTATATTTAACAAAGGGCGAGATGTAATCTCTTGTGAGACGACTGGACTCTTTTGGTTGCTGGCGGACTCCGTAGAACAGTGACATAGGTGCATGGGTGTGAGTGATAGAATTCACGATGTAGAATGTTCAGTTAACGGTTACACGGTGGGAATAAAGATGTGTAATGCCAAGCTCTGTGTATAGTGTGCTCATTTGCATGTACCTGGGCTGGGGAGGATCTTCTCCTAGCAAGTGTATATACCTCTTTTTAAATATTCAATTTGATATTCAATTGTTTCTTTGCTTTAATCAGTACATATAATACCTTTTATTTATTGTATTTACATCTGTTCTCTGGAAATTATGGTACCGTCCAGTCTTATAATGCCCTTGATGCTCCATAATGCAGTATGAATCTGCATAAATAAATAATAAGTAATTTATAAAGCCATATACATCCCAGATCCAAACCCACCATACAAGGATATTGGCTCATGTGTTTAACTTAGGAACACCTTTTTTTCTAATATTCACATTTTCATGACTATGCGTGAATGTTTGCCCTCCCACCGCCATACCAAATGGACAAGCTATTACATTTATACACCCGTCAGTACGGACCAAAACCAACCTACATGGTTTCAGGGGTCGAAACGTTGACACATCATTGATGCCATTACCACCAACAGTGCACTGTGCACTGTGATCCTCTATTGTACATGGCTTTGTAAATTAATGTAAACTATCTGCTAAGAACTTTACTATAATAATAATAATAATCCACATTTGTAAAGCGCACAATCACCCGTAAGGGTCTCTAGGCGCTGGGGGCCGTCGGGAAGATTAAGCAAGCTATTGCCCAGAGTCACATGGTGCTGGGCTAACCTGCCGCCGGAGCCGGGGATCGAACCGTGGTCCCCAGATTCCAGCGTCAGTCGCCCTGGCCGCGGTGCCACACCTCTTCCTATGAATGTGTGGCATTGAGCAACATGCCTAACAATTTGATTGTGATGCTTTTGAGTATTGTTTGTCACTCACCTCACTACCTCACTCGTCACCCTCCTCCCTTTCCCCCACCCCGTTGGGCACACCAACGTTTTTTATTCTAATGTTGTTTGTGAATTTTTCCTTAAACTAATATCTATCAGGTGCTTAGTGTGTTTAAACAACACCTTGGCACTAATTAATTTATTTGTGTTATTAACTTTTTATCCCGTTTTTCCACTACTTTTGAATATAATTGTCTTATAAAGTATCACTATCCAGATCCTTTATGTAGCACTGGCTTTCTCCTTCTATCCACCTTTAAATTCCTAGGTCCTAATGTATATTACTCACATAAGTGTTTCTTTTAAAAGTCTTAACCAGTAAATACATATAAGTTACAAAAAAATGAATGTTTGATTTTAAAGTCTAAAACTTGTCTGCTTGTATAGTTCCGCATAAAATGTACATACAGGGAATGGACGCTGAATTTTGGCACAATAATATACTTTAGGAGCATTTGACTTTGAAGACTTTAGCACGAAGTGTAAGTAAGAAACTATTACAAATTAACTTGCGCTGACTTGAATAGACGCAAAAAGAGCAGTTTCACAATGACATCCAGTTGCTGGCCTTATGTAGAAGATAGAATTTTAAAAAGCATATTCAGTGCTGTCATGTTTTTCTTTTAGCAAACTGTATTTTTCTGTATTTTAATGAGTTCTTTACCGCCTGAAAATATGTATGCAAGATTTATTGAGATTGGACCACTTTTTTGTTGTTGTATTCTCGTCCTTGAAAGCGCGCTAGTGTTTCTTCAGGGAAATGAACTATGTTAATATTGATAGGCTTTTTCCCCAAAATGTATTTCCCGGAGGAAGAAGGCAAAATAAATCACTATGGAAATCGTATTTGTTCATTTCCAGAAACTGCCTCTGATCTCACTTTTTGTCTCCAGAAAGGTTCGACGATGTTAACAGTTTTTGGTAGATATATGTAATTTAAAATACAACTACTTGTCATCTCCAGCAAAAGGGCCGGTATGTAATAAGAATATAGTGGTGAACTTGTGTTCTTGTTATATAGTGCTATGTAACATCAAATCGCTGTGTATTGTTCACAGTCTAAGCCATGTTGGTGACCTATCTTTGACATTACAGAGTTTAGAAGGTTCCTTGAAAGGAAAATTCAATTCGGTAAGATAGCATCTGCAAAAATCAGACAACTGCAATACCCAATATGCTCTTCTGGTGCCTTGAAAAAGACGCATTCGCTGTTTACAAACGTTAGGTTTTCAAAGCCTGCACAATTCTCCCAAAAGTATATTTTTAAGATAAGCTGATGCCTTGCTGATATTGAATCAATAATTTCATTTCTCTACTACAAATCCTAAGACAATAGTGCCACGACGAATACTGAATTTTTACTTACTGGCGTTTAATTATTCATGCCAGCTTCTTTACACATATTTGGCACTCTGAAACATCTCTTTAGAACTGTGTTCTATTTCTGATTGCTTACCTATTCTGTTTGTTCTCCGCCTCCCTGATACTTTTCGATTTTCTGCAGGTTAGCAAGTGCTGCATTGTCTGCGTTTGAAATGTGTCTTTAGGCATGCTTTTGTTTGACAAGAAATGCCAAGGCTGAACTGACAAAGTCTGTTTGAAAATGTTTTCCCCGGTATGCAAGATCAGTAAAGATGCTCAATGTATTCTGTGATTAAAATTTTTCTTCAGATATTTATATCAACATTTCAGTTTTCATGAAAGATGTTTTCTGAGTAAAGCTGTCACTGGAACAGTTACTAAAGGTAAGCAACAATATCATTTATATATTCAAATGTAGAACTGCAAAGTAAATGGGAAGACTTGACACATATTTCCATATATCTTAAAAGAAAGTATACATTTCAGCAGGCACAGTCAGTGATTTTTAAGGAAGTTGAAACACAGTGTCAGTTTATTAAATATGTCTTGTTCTGTAAGAGTTTTGTTCCCGTTATAAGACCAAGATCTTTGTGCAACACTGAAATGTAATGGTCCCATTTTTAAGCACAAACTAGGACTAGTCCTTTATAGTCAAGTGTGTGAGTGGTTTGATCTGCTATGCGTTCACCTTAAATGCAAGCATTATATTAGTACAGCTTGGTGAATTTAAAGTACTGTATGACTACAGTAAACTTGAATTAACGTACGGTGCAAGAATTTACTTAAGCTCAGGCCACCTCGTCGATGACACATTTAAAAAAAAAAGAAAGCAGAAAAAGAAAGAAGGGAATGGTGAAGAAAATACTAAATCCAAAGGAAAGGGAACTGTAGAACACAAAGGGCTCCACTACGAGCGCCATTTTAATTTAGGGGGGGAGGGGGTGGAAGCAGGTGTTAAGGGTTTCTTCAGAGTTTGGAGTGCCTTGCTAATTTCTCAGACCCCTACCTTTTACCCAAAGGCTCTACCTGTTATGTATACACAGGTGAAGTCTTGGGCCGAAGGTATGAAAATAACGGCATAAATATAAATAAGGATTAACCAGGCAAATGATGCTTGTAATTACCAATTCTATGGATGAATCTTCATTTTTATGGGGACTATCTGGGTCTCACTTCCTTCTCTTTCCCACCATAATATAATAATTCCAAATTTGTAAAGCGCAACTTATCACACCTAAGAGTATTCAGGCGCTGGGGGCCATCGGGGAGATAAGTGAGCTATTGCTGAGAGCCACATGATGCTGAGCTGAACTGCCGGAGTCAGCCGCTCTGGCCACTCCCTCTCCCCCGTAGACGGCACTAGTTTAAAGAAGCACCAATATATGGTTTACAATTCAAACCCATTAGAGTCTTACACTAAAACATGAAGACAGTAAAAGAAAATCACACATGTGTCACTCATAGTAGAAATTCTGGCATCTTTCTACAGTGGTGAAAAAAATACAGATATAAACGGTAATACGATTTGATGTAGCAGAAATTACACTCCACAGTAACACAATATAACAAAGATTTGGAAGAAATCGTACATGCATGACCCAAGCAAGTCACAGAATGGAACTGCCATTATTTCAATGCATGGCCACAAAAAACAAAATTCCCTTTCCCTTATTGATTTTCGGGGTTAAAGATCAGTGTCTTCCACGCCCTCTGGTTTAAATATGCAATGTGATTTTGTTTAAGGTGTAGTCTTAAACAGGTTACGAAATATTACAAGAACATTTATATACAGTGCTTCTCAGTTAAACAAAACCCCAAAACATGGAATGTACTCGTTACCTCTTTTATTTACCATTAAGTATTTATATCGTCATTCTCTAATATAAAGCATTAAAAACATTTCTTTATGACATTTATTAACATACCTTATCTTGATTCACACAGCATCAGTGGGATATGCGAACCTTAGTTAAACAGACATTATAGTTATGAGAATACAGGACATAATATCAGCAAAACAGCTCAAAGTTGTACAAGCAATGCTACAATTGTCACCACTTTCCATTACAGTACAACACCACAGAATGCATAGTTCCAGAAGGCCCCTATTCCTTATTCTCCTCGCATGCCCTCGGCCAAGGGCATCGTCAGAGCCGGACTGGCTACCGGGCAGTTGTGTGTGCTGCCGAGCAGGGGGATGATTTCTCCGTGGTATGGGCGTATTTCGTTGATGGGGACCTGCGTGCGCTTTGAATAAAAAAAAGCAAAACGAATTTCGTTTTGCACACACAGGTCCCCATCAACGAAAGCATCCCCCTGCTCAGCAGCACACACAACTGCCCGGTAGCCAGTCTGGCCCTGGGCATCGTGGGGTTGATTGGCAAGCATACCTTAATGAAAACGTCTCCTCCATCTCACAGAGGGATGGCCACTACCCGCAGTTCTATACTAACACATACACCAGGGCACCTCATAGTGCTCCATCCCTGCCGGGGTACCTGTGACCAGGCAAATCCCCCAAAATATTCAAACCAATGCATTCCGGGTTAGGGCAGAAAGGTTCTGGACCACCAGCAGGTCAGTCCACCCAACTTCCTGCCCAGTCCCCACACAAATCAACACCCCTCTACAGAGTAAGCTCAGTAAATCAGTTCAAATTTATGGGTAGTCCCTTTTTCTGCTGCTAGCAATTCCGTCACAGGGCATATATTGTTACTGGCAATCTCGCCCTCCCCCAGATACCACTCAGTCTTCTTGAACTCCAGTCAACTTCACCTGATGATGCTCATACCAGAGCCCCAAATAGATAAATAGGCTGAAAACTATTCTCTGTATCGCGGGGTTCAGCTTTGCACTGAGTGATATAGCACCTTGTTGCATGAGTCACTTGGCCATACTGAGCCGTGCAAGATCTCCAACTGAATCCCAGTTTCCATTCCAGGGGTGGGCTCACCACTCTCGTCTAATCCCTACTCCCACCCGTCTAAAAGTTAACGGTCCTAAAATTGAGCCTCATTGATAATGGTTCCCAGTACTACACCAGGTGCTCCAATTACCAGATAACAGGCTGAAGACTTGTTGCTGCACTACCTTTGACTTCAATTACGGTGGATCCTGTTATTAATTCCCCTCTAGGGTTATTGGGGGGAGGGAGGAAAGACCTTAAACCTACAAACATTTATCTATAAAAAAATGCTATTTCCAAGGTGAGAATGACAAACTAACTAAATTCCCTACTTCTTCCTGATGTTTTATTTCTTTGTCTGTTTAGCAGAAACTTACATAGTTTAATGTCAGAGCAGCCCCTTAAATGTCTTCTTTGGCCTCTGCACATTGGCTGTGAGTGCCTAGGGGTAGGTTACTTGCTCCAAATTCTGCCTCTGGGAATCCGAGGGCCGGGGGGGAAGAGGGCTACTCTGTGGATGGAGGGAATGATTGAGGAGAAGGCCTCTGAGATCAACGACAGCACCAGGGCGCCCAGGTAAGCCACAGGACTACCCTTCACGACTATGTCGGTGGCGGCCCGTAGCGGGAGCTGAATGCAGAGTGACCGCTGCTCCTATGCGACTGCTGCCGGTAGTGCAGCGCGGAGATCGTACTTTGTGCCAGCCTGGCTTTGGAGCGGGGAAGCTCCCTATGGTGAAAGCTTGAAAACATCATTGGAGGAGTCTGCTGAGGGTTTACTCAAGCAAGGATAGGTAAGGAGAGCTTGAATTACCTCATCAAACCCAGATGGGGACACACGCTGCTTGCGGGGATGAGATGGACTCGATCAGAGCCTCCAAATTTAGCCGCAATTTAAGCCCCACGAGACCCCCAGGCCTACCAACATCCACAGTGTCTGACCTTAAGATGGCAGCGAGCAGGCCCTAAAACTTCTCAGGAATAGTGCCCAACAGCGGTAGTTCTACAGGGGGAGCTTGTAGTGTAGTTCCTATATTCCCAATAGGCTCTGCACATTGGAATATTATATCCTATAGATTTGACATAGGACTTAAGTCAACAGGTCTCTATCGAATACACTAAACTTAATTGTGAGTGCCAGCTAGCTCAGAGGTCACTAGAAACTTTCTCAAATAAACAAGAAGGGATTAGTTTCTAACAACCCCATAAACATGACAACTTTGTTTCCCAAGAATAAGAATATATCCCTCAGAGTCGTGGAAACAATAGATAAGTATTTCACTTAGTCAATCGTGCATGCTTCATTTCTACAGAGTTGTGGAGAAATAGTGAGACGGACGTTTTCAATAAAAGGTTTATTCAGCAGTCTTCTTTCTCATGCAAGAGAGGTGAACTGCTACAATCATTAGAATGCAAAGTATAATGTGTACAGCGTAAACAGTAATATGAAATAATTCTGTAAGAGCATTGAATGGTATCTAAGCCATATAAAAATACATACATAAATAACATAGACTAAAATATTCAACTGGTGCTTCTAAAATACGCCTACACCAATGTACCTAACCTAGGTCTAGTACGAGGGAAGAAGTAAGTGTTGTTCAGCATAGGTTTTGTTTTTGCCAAGAATCTACCAAAGGTTTCTCTAGGTTCTAGTCCTATCAAATTGGAGCTCAGAGGGAATCTACGGATTCAGGTACCCTCCACTCATATCATACTCATACACAAGACCTGATCCTGATATCTATAAGCTTTACATTCCTTTTCATCATCTGTTGTTTTGTGTGTGTGGGTTCACTTACTCCTATCACTAACTATGCCTCTTACAACAGAGTGTGCTTATCTCTATAATGTCCTCCTAACAACTGTGTGTCTCCCCGTGTGTGTCTGCTCTAGTCACTCTCAGGCACTACTATGTGTCCACCAACAAGAGTAAAGGAAAAAGTGTGGGCGGAAGGAAGGAACCTCACGGGAGCAACCACCTAGGAACTGCTGACTAGTACTCGTCAGTATGTTCCACTTCTCATCATCGGCTCCTTCCCACCAAAAAGAAATAGAATTTCAAAAGAGGAAAAATACCAATGGGAAAAATGATGAACAACTCAAAAGTGTGATAACCTCATTGTATTCATGTGCATCTACCCCCCCCCCCGGGTGCCTCGTCCGCTAGTCAGTCTGGTACCCTGTTAAAAATGGAGTTAGATTTCCCTGGGTCTCTGATATGCTTTATTCTGTGCTGGGTACCTACTCCTATTAAGAACTACACTCTCCAGTTGAGCTTCGTTTGTAAAGTATATGAAGCCAACATGTTTCGTTGCCTATCTGTGTTGGGCGGCAACTTCTTCAGGGCTGGGGGTTTTCCTTGCCACACTGCACTGGACTGTGTTGGTTATTAAATCTGCAGACACATAGACACCACATACAAAGATAAAAGCATAGAGTGACACCAGTGAATGTGTTGCCCATTTCATTAACATTTTTCTAAAAGCCAATTGTTTCAGGGAAAGCGGTATAATTTACCTTCATGAGGGTGTCTGCCAGCATACCTGGGGTCTTCATGCACTTGTACGCTTTATTGATCCCCTTCTGTGTACTGCGGTCGCCTTTCGTCAACCTACAAATGCGCATTGGGTTAGTGTATGTTGGATTGCTCCTAACACAAGCGCCCCTAGTTTTCATGGGTGCATGTATCCCTTGTACTCAATGCCCCTGGTAGGTACTGCTACGAGTGCCTGCGAGGTGTCTTGTACTTGTTGCTCCGATTTCTTTTGTGAGCCTTTCCCCTTTGCATTGGTCCACTCGCGAATCATAGCGTATGTAGCCTCTATGCCCACGTGGGCTTATTCTACTATGCTCACACGCTCCTATGTTTGCCCAGTCGTCCCGCCTCCTTACCGTCAGTGATGCTGAGCACCGTCTCTCATCGGGCTCCCGTTCCCATTCGCAGAGGCTAGCTCTCCCCGCTGTTACTTTAAAAGCCGGTGAGCGCTGCGTGTATCGTCATCACGATGGGCGCCGCAGCACGTGACCCAGTCACTTGCGGCGGCCATCTTAGAATGGAGTGTACTTGCGGCCCATACCACTGTAGTGTGCATGTTTGATCTCACCCAACCCTGGGATTTCAGACATAAACTATGTATTAGTTATAGTCAAATATGGATATGCTGTTTAATTCATATTTACGCATTTGACTATATTTCTGTCTCTACTATCCCAGTATATGACTCCCCTTGGTGGTTTCGAGGTAGTATACGATGTAATTACTGGGTCCTGTGCTTGTTTCTGTCTAAAAGGGCCGGATGTATCCTGTCGTCATGCTGCGCACTATAATTACTAGTGGGCCTTCACTTCATCATATAGTTCTTTCCTACAGGCACTTGGTCTCTGCTTCAGGGACTTTCCCTACTGTTTGAAATACGGACCCTGTGTTGGTCCACCCGGTAAAAGGTCTTCATGGTCCCTTCATGTTTACTATATTTACTGTACAGGAGAGCCCTCCTGCGATGACCCCTTCATCGTACTGACACCTTATTCCATTCAATGAGGTCATTCAGACCCCTTTTGTCTGCCGCCTCTTGGTAGATTCATCGCGCTTCCTTGGTAGCCAGCCTGGTTTCTATCGTGGCAGTGTCTCCCCTTATTCTTTCCAGGACCACCCATCGTACCTCCTTGGGTTGGTGATTTAACTGTTTGAAGTGTTCTACCAATCTCGTCGTCAATCGCCCAGCCTTGAGCGTGCTCAGGTGTTCTTGAATGCAGATCTTGACCTTTCTTGTAGTGAGGCCGATGTAGTGTAACCCGCACGGGCATGTTAAGCGATAAATCACATTTGATGTGTTGCAATTTGTTAGACTGTTCAGTTGCCAGGTCTTGCCGCTCATCAGTTGGACACTTCTCGTTTTTGTTGTTAGGGCACATACAGAGCAGCATCCACTGGGTTGATGTCCCGTTACAGCCGATGGTGCTGGTGCCTCGGATTTTGGACGCGAATGTACCAGTCTATCTTTCAAGTTTTGGGACCTCTTAAAAGCGAACCGTGGGGGGGCATCTTGAAACTATTGCTGCTCAATAGGTGCCAGTGTTTCCTTAAGATCTGGTGAATCTTTGATGAAAGTGGATCAAATGTAGTTACCACTGGTAGGCACTCACCCCTCTCCTTTGCTGTTCTTTCTAGTAGGGCTTCCCGTGGGGTATTGAGCGCTCACTTCCATGCTGCCTTCACTATTCTCTTAGGGTAGGCGCGATTCTCCAGCTGTCCCATCAATTCGTCCGACTCTTCCACATATTTATTCATGGTACTGCAATTCCTCCGATACCGGAGGAATTGCCCTACCGGCAAATTGTCTCAGAGGGCTCGAGGATGGAATGATTCGTAATGAAGTAGTGAATTTTTATCGGTGGGCTTATTGTGGACCTGTGTGGTTAGTAGATGGTTCTGGGCTACAATGTCGAGGTCCAAGTACACTGCGGTGTCCCTACTGTACTGCCAGGTGAATTTCAGGCATGGGTCAAGACTATTGAGCCACATGAGAAACTGCAGCAGATCTTGTTCTGTCCCTTCCCACACACACACAGGACATCATCGATAAACCTTTTCCAAAGGCGGATATTCCTCTGGTACGGGTTCGATGGGTGGTCAATATGATGTTTCTCAAATTGCCCCACATAAATACATGCTAGGCTGGGGGCAAATGTAGCCCCCATCGAAGTGCCCGATATTTGCAAGTACAGTTGTTTCTTGTACTGGAAAAAGTTTCGAGTGAGCGCGATCTCAATACACTGCAGGACGAATGATTACGGTGTGTCATAGAACCATTCAGTTCCCCCCAGTGCCCACGCTGCTGCCACCAGCGTGGCTTCCTGGGGTATGCTGGTATATAAAGACTCGATGTCAATTGTAACCAGGAATTGTTGGTCTGGGTCATATTCCAAGGTTGCCAGTAAGTTTAACACATCTGTAGTATCCTGGAGGTATGATGGTAAGGTGATAACACTCTCACGCAGGAAAAAATCAGCGAATTGAGACAACGGTTCCAGTATTGACTGGATACCGGACACTATCGGCCTGCCCGGGGGTGGAAATTGGGCCTTGTGGATCTTCGGCACTACATAGAATGCCGGCGTCCTTGGTTTGGGGTTGATCAGGAAATCCATTTCCTTCGCCGTAATCCATTTCTTCTCCTTGGCATCCGTTACCATTGCTGTTATTATGGTCAGGAGGTCGGCGGTGGGGTCACGCTCACGCATCAATGGTTGATAATTCTGACGTGCTCCCAATAGACGCTTAATTTCTGTCTCATAGTCACTAGTATTCAGGACAACGACCGCCCCGCCTTTGTCGGCCGGCTTGATGGTAATTAGGGTGTTGTTTTCCAGGGACTTCACTGCCATCCATTCTGTTTTGCTCATGTTAGAGTATCTCCTTGTGGACTCTATCTGTTCGAGCTGTTCAATGTCATGTAGGATTCTTTCCTCAAAGACCGCTACTTCAGGTCCTACCGCATTCATTAGAGGACAGAAAGTGGATGAACGGTGGAGATTCGAGTTATACACTGAGGGGGGGTCCTGTGGTTTGTCAACGAATAATTTCTTCAATTTAATCTTTCTCAAGATTTCACAGATTTCACTCTGGCACTTGAAACTGTCGTGTTTAGGGGTGGCCACAAATCCTAGTCCCTTATTAAGTACTTGGTGTTCTTCTTCAGTTAGGACATAATCCGACAGATTCACCACGATGTTATTATTATGTGTCGCTAAAGCTGTGGTTGTTTGTATCCTCTGCTCCGGGTAACCCGTGGGGAGTAGGTTTGCCATGTGGGGTTTTGCCTTGGTCGACCCCTCCCCCTCTGTGCCTGACCTGCCCCTCGCCCTCGAGCTGTCTGTTGCTGACCTACAAAAGACCTGAATAATTCTCCCAGGTCCTCGTCACTCCTCCCTTGGGGATTAAACCTAGCCCGCCCTTGAATCGATGTAGAGGGTTGGCCACTTGTGTCGTCGTCTTCACTGCTGGTATTATCAAACGTCCAGTATTGTGGTGTCCTCCTACCCTGTTGTCGCCCACCTCTGTTGCCTGTCCTTTGCAACGCCTGGCCTGTCTGTGATAAATAATAAGTGTCTTCAGTATACGGGAATGCCCACTCATGTGTGAACCTGTCCAGATTCCGTTTAAGGCCTTTGATTTTTTGGTTTACCATATACGTTTTGTATTCGCCTAGATCACTCTGGATTTTTGCAAGTTGCTCTTTAGTGTCCTGTAAGGTGGTATCAAATGAAGACGACGACACAAGTGGCCAACCCTCTACATCAAATCAAGGGTGGCTTAGGTTTAATCCCCAAGGGAGGAGTGACGAGGACCTGGGAGTAAGCATGGGCGGATCTAGCGGATCTCACGTACGCGAAATTGTGGATTTACGGATTCGCAATCCGCGAAGATACGCGAACTCTAGCGGATTTGCGGATTTTCCCGTTTTTTCTGTTGGCACGCGTTCGCGCCGATTTTGGGACAAGTTCGCAATTGCGAACTTACTTTTCGGCTCGCAACGGCCGCGACTATGTTGTTTCTACGTCTGGTTTATCATCACAGGTTCACAGCACCCTCTGTTTCACCACTGCCACCCTCTGGGACACCCATGCCACCCTCTGGTACATCCTCACTGCCACCCATTAGGTTTATTTATCACTGTAGATTATGGTGGTTGAAAAAAGCAAGCACACCTGCCCTTCTTCAACTGCCATCAATTAATTTGTGGGTCATTAATGTGTCAGTAATTTTGAAACTTCCAGTCTGGCTGGCACCTGCTTCCTTCCTTATCTGTAATTTGCTTTTTGTTGCAGTGAAATTTTTATTCACAGGACCTTTATGGTCTACTTGTATCTATTCTATGAGCCTGCTGTTTGGGTCATAGCAGGGTCATAGAATAGTTGCAAACTCTGGAGGGGCCCCTCAGGAAGCACTACCTTGAATGTTACTAATGTTAAGTTTGAACTTTTGCACCTGCTCATTGCTTTCAGTTTAGCTAAAATCGTTTTTTCTGCAATTTCGCGCGTTTTTTGGGGCTCGAATTCGTGCGAGATCGATTTCGGAAGCCGCGAATACGTGCGAATACAATATTGTTTTTTGTGCGACGTGTATGTTCGCGTGATCTTGCGCGTGTTCGCGAGGCGCTTCTAGCTATACGTTTGCCAAGTTACCCTATCGGTCGTACACGGGCGCGGCCATCTTGTTTGCGTGACGTAATTCCGTTTCCGGCCGCTATGTGTAATCTCGCAAAGTGTGCTGCTCGCTAGTACAATTTCGCGCGTGCTCGCAAGGAAAATCTCGCGCGAACTTACCCACGCGGTCGTGAACGGGCGCGGCCATCTTGTTTCTCATTCATTGCTATGGTTCGGGCATGCTTCTCTATCCTCTCTCAATCTCTGCCATCCTTTGCTTGTTTGAAGTTTATTTGATCTAATTTTACTTATTATCTATCCCTCTATTTTTCTAGCTCTATATTTTTGTGTTTTCTGCTGCTTTTAGTTACTTTTAAACTACTTTTTTAAACTCTTTTCTTTTCTTCTTCACTATTCTATTTCTTGTTTATCATTTAACTGTATTTCTGCCCAGACCATGGTAAAGGGAGCCGGGAAGCACCCTGAGAAGGGGAAGGGTCCCGCACCCCGTGCCCGGCTCCCGTGCGGGCGTTTGAGGGGGGAGCAAGTGGTCCCGCGGGAGATCTTCAGCGCGGAGGAAGTGGCGGCACTCATCTTCCACGTCCAGCGCCGCCTCCCCAAGACGATCCTGGGAGGCGGCAAGATCGCGACTGGCTATGGCATCCGGGAGCGCCGCCAGCGGTGGGAGAAGGTGTGCCGGGCCATGTATAAGCTCTCTGGGGTCCGGCGCACATATAACCAGGCCACCCACCGCTGGACCGATGTCATGGACCGGGAGCGGGACTTGCTGGACGCGCTCGGCGTAGAGGTCCCCGGGCTTGGTGAGTAGTAGTAGCTATTCATTTACTACTCTGTTTTATCCGGCTCTGTTATTTGCAAATCTTTGTTCTTTACCAAGAGCAATAATGCTGCCGATTACATTGAGGTAAATTATATTTCAAAATCTTCTATGCATTTCAGGTGCACTGCCCTCCTTCTCAGTAGCCTTGCTTGCTACTATGCTTCTTTGTTTTGTATGTTGTGTTCAGAAGCATTTCATTGGCCTGAGAAATTATGTATGAGTGTAGTGTAAAGATAAGAACTGCGTAATGCTAGACACTAAGGGTCATATTTTCAATTACCGGCGCATCCCTGCAAAGTAGCAGGGATGCGGCAGTAATTGTGTGCCATGCCACCACCACCCATTGGCCCAAAACGTCACAGAAGCCTTACGCATCTGTGCCGTAAAGGCAGCGCATTGCTGGAGTTGCGTGCCAACGATGGCGCAGCTCCAGCAATGCTCTGGGGTACCCTATCTCCCCAATGCTGCATCAAGCCGTACGTCGGCTTCAAGCGCGCAGGGTTTGAGTCATGCATCATTGTCCTAAAAGTGACTGATTGACATCTTGTAGATTTCCCTCAGCCACTTTTAGGATTCGTTCCTGCGCAGGTACGCCCTCCCTTGCGCCGGAACGCCCCCTGATGGCGCAGGGCTTTACAACGTGATGCATCGCCCATATGTCCATATGTGTTTTTTTTTTAATATATACGCCGCACCAACACCATGGCGAGTCTTTTGTTCTCCCGCTGCGTCACAAAAGGCACGCAACAATGGAGGAAAATGAGCCGCAAGGGACTTCTAAATCAGCCCCAACAGACTGAAGTCCAGTCCTTCCTTTAGACACATGGCTATAAGAAGAAATAGTGGCGGTGGTGGGTGGATTGATAGTTTGAGTATTCACTGATCTGCAAGCAGGATGGACTTTGTCTGTCATGTCACTTCGCGTGCTGCGGACTGCTGCCTGCAGTGCCAGGCCTAGGCAAACCTCTTTAGTAGTCTGTTTATTGAGTTACATAGGAACTTTCTAAGTCAACGTTCCGCAAATCAGGCAATACGAATAACGTAGTATACCACATGAGATAGATCCCGTGGAATAGTTGTCTATCTATTTGCTATTTCTCCAAAATATTTTGTTATTGTTCTTTTGAAATGTTTGATTTGGTTGAAAAATCTCATCCATGTTTTCTGGTTTTTCTTTCTTTCATGTTGTACATCAGCTCCCCCCAAGGGCAAGAGGACACAGGAGGAGGGTGCTGAGGATGCAGGCCAGGATCGGGCAGGCGAGGGCTCCTTTGCTGGCCCCAGTAAGTTTACATTTTAATAAAGAGTACCTATTTTTTCCTAGCGTTCCTCATTCGATTTTTTCTAAATCGTCTTTGATCTTCTTGTAGACTGGATATAAATTCTTATCCTGCCTCGAATATGACTCCCTGTGGTATTACTAGACTATTCTTATTAGTCTGTCTGTGTAGCTAACTAAGATTGGACATTTGGCAATTCCATTGGACTCCCATTCTATTCAGCAATAGCTCTATGCACTGTCTCCTTACTGACTAGATAGTGTGGCAGAGTCATTCAGCTCCCGAAGTCACCGATTATTGATCCCCAATGATCTCTAGATTATCGTACGCAGGACAAGAGAGTACGGAGTCACAGCACAGTCAAGAAGTGTCAGAGGCACTCATGCTTGCAAAAATTCCAAAACCTTTAGCTCATCCACTCTAGTCTGGAGGAACAAAAACCACAGAGTCTATTTAAGTTTAAAAGCTTTATTAAAACTAAACACATTTATTAAAATCTACTTTGTCATAAAACTATTAAACTGAAAACGGAAAAGTGGTTAGTGCTGACGATTAATTGGACACATTTCTTGTGGTCGAGCCGAGCTCTCACCTGGTTTGAACTTGATCCTGGTCGTGTTCTTAGGAGTCAAGCTTCTGTCTGTTAGGAGAAAAAGTGTTGCGTGTTAAAAATCAAAAGCAAGCATTCATCAGTTGTGCATAAAAGTGCAGCAAGACAACAGCCTTCCCTGGAAAATGGGACATTTTTACTTTGGAGTAGACAGTCACAAATTATTACATTGTATTCAGTTTTTTTAACATTTCTCCTAGACCAAATATTATATAGTAGTGAGTGGTGTATTCTAACATTCTTAAATGTACTTTGTAGGTGTAACATCTGGTGACGGGGCCAGCGCGGAGGTGGCTGTGTTGGGCGAGGACTCGGCGGACTCTGGGGAGGAGGCGGTGCAAGAGCCGGCGGACGGTCCTGTGGGGGTTGAAACGGTGGTGGCGGAAACAGGTAAGCTATATATCCCTTACTTATTGAGATTGAAGACTGCATAGTGTGCTTTCTGCACGGGTGTATTACAAATCAACCAGGTAGTAGCCTCCTCGAAATGTACTTCGACTTAGCTATGAAGTTTTTGGTGAGAAGAATCCCAATAAGTTCTTAGACGAACGTGATGGATGGGATGAACGAAAAGCGAAAGAAGGGTGTAAGTAAGTGGGACGCGAACTTGTATGATGGCTGGCAAAGAAGAACGATATGTGTTTGCTTGGCCCCCGAGGTGGCTGGGAAGGAAAGAATATGGTATGGTGCATGGCTGGGTCAATGATGAAGCAAGGATGGGTGGAAGGACAGCAGCCTGGGTGGGTGAAACAGAAACTGTATGTGTGCGTATACTTTGACTGAATGGATGCCTGGAGCATGGTATTCTCTGACTCTTAGATAGCACATGTGTATCTAGAGAGAGTAGATGGTCGCCAGATGAAGTAAGTGTTACCTTGAAGAGCATGTACCACCGCACCCGCACGTCCGTTCCAGTGCAGGGAAGGCAAGGAAAAGAAATTGTAAATGTGTCCAATACTACCATGAATAGTAGCAGTACTTTGTATTGCGTCTGCAATCACAGCATATATCTGGTTATTACGGTGGACACTCCGTACCTCTCTTAATAACTTTAGTTTACTTGTAGTACGTCATTCATGTGTGGGTGTATCACTGTTCACTCAATATTAAGCAAAGCACCTAAAGTCATCCCATATGTCATCAAATACGTCCCATGTGAAGTGATAGATAATCAAATTAGTTAGCTTCTTCATTTTCCTTATCGAGTACTCATTTGCACTGTAGGGTGAAAGGTAAATTAATTAAGCAGTAGCCCTTGTAACAGAGTATTCTCAGTGCCACCCGTAATAGAAAAGTAATAGCTTAACCACCTGCATGTACTGGACCGGTACAGTAACGCAAGTCTGTCTCACTCATCATGGTGTGCAACTTTTTTTCTCGGGTGCAAGTTCACTGTGCTGTCCATGTCATTCTGCCGGCTTGCATAAGATAACGTACCAATTTCCCTAAACAAGAGAGAAGAAGAAGAATAAGACTGGTGTACTGTCATAGTCGACTGTAATGGAAGTCCATAGTGGTCGTAGAATTTGTTCATTAAACTACCACTAATGTTAGAGCAAGGATGCAGAAGTGGGAGGTTACATAGATACTGTCCTCACTAGTTATGTACTGTGCTTTCAATTTGCTACTTGTACTGTGACCCAACTTTCGGCTCAATCACTTTGTGTTATTAATGCTAAGGAGCATTGGTTACAGACTATGTCTTTCTTTCTTCATATAGTTGCTCCTTCCAAATCAACAACACGGAGGGAGCAGGCTAGACTGGCCCGGCAACGGAGGCTGGAGGCCACTGTCGCCGAATATCGGCGGCTGGTGGCCCTGGAGGAGGAGGAGGACACGCAGTCGAGCGGGTCAACAACAACATCCTCGACTGTGACCACTGCATCCTCCTCCGTGACTAAGCCAGCGGGACCGAGCCGGGCTAAGAAAGACAACCGCCACCGCCAAGCAACAGAAATACCAGCTGCCCCCCACAGGAGCTGCAAGGAACGCCAACGCCGCCTACGAGTCCGAATGTCCAACCTGGAGCAGGAGGTCCTGAAGTATAAGAACTTGGTTAAGGGCCTCCGCTCCGAGCTTGCCACCCTCCGCAAGGAGTATGATGCCCATGCGGCAAAATGCACCAGCACCAGCACCCTCCAGTAGTGGAGTGTCCCTTGCCCTTTTTTTATAGACTTTTGGGGGGTGGGATTTGGGAGTTGGGATCGTTTTGGGACGTTTCAAAGACAATCGTTGGGGTTAGGGTGGGTGAGGGAGATTATTTTGTTAGGGCTACATAAATATATTTTTAAACTTTATCTGACCATACCTGTTTTTTACTGCTTTTCAGTCTGGTGGGTGGGGGGCGGGGGTGTAACAGTAACTTTGTTTTCCTGAACAGTCGTAGGACTTTAGTAGTACAACCGTCAATCTCTTGTCTACTCCGAAATAATACTCCATTATACTACCTCCCACCAAACGCTTATCTTACCTGTAATTTGTGTTAGAAATTAGGGCTAGGCCCAGGGCTGGCTCCACGTGAAATGGGGATTAACGTTGTCAATCCTGGGCGGGTGACATTTCCTCATTGCGGTGGTACTAGTGGTGTGACACAGTGGCAGTTGCATGCCTATGGAAAAAAAGAAAACGAAACCTTGTTTGTCCTTACTGTAGCATTACAACGGTTACGGTACGATCGAGAATATAGCAGGTGACAGACAGAACAGTGCCATAATGTAGCCTAACAAATGGTAAAGTATTTGCTTGCAAGTATAACTAGTACTTGCGTTGAATTTATTTGACATTGGCTACTACTACTAGAAGATATAGTACTGAAGCTGAGTAAGTCTAGAAGATATCCTCGTATTCCTTCACCAGCCTGTTGCTATGACCTTATCCTCCCCAGCAAGTGTGTGGAATTATTGATGTCATTTTAGTCCGACATCAAGCAAAACAACACAGCCCGGGGGAAGAGGGTTAGGGTTTGTAAAATGGATGGGAATGGGGGTTTCTTTTTGGGTAGGTTTTGTTGAGAGAAGAAAAAA
This sequence comes from Lissotriton helveticus, assembly GCF_964261635.1. NCBI lineage: Eukaryota > Metazoa > Chordata > Amphibia > Caudata > Salamandridae > Lissotriton > Lissotriton helveticus. Next base: position 2,116,155,214 of record NC_136057.1, on the reverse strand, counting down.
AAAGCAGAGCATGGACAAACAATAATTGAAGATAAAGACAATCTTTGGTTACAAAGTAAAGCTAAGCACATGCAGTCACACTCATAGAATAATACAATGGATACTGTATCTGTATTGCGTATGTTTTTGGTGTTGTCCTTGAATTTGGTAAGTAAGTTGCATGCAGCAAACAATTCCTCTTATTGGCGGCACTCCTCCATTCCAGCTGACGCTTCGTCCATCAATGTTGGTGACCACTGACAGAAGACACCCTGTCCACTGCCTGCCTGGCGGATGTTGACTGAAACCCGGCCTGTAATTATTGAACGGAAAACAGGAAGTGCTATTACAATACCACTGATAAATAAATAAAAGGTATGTACGCTGTGTGGTTCAAAATGTGACACTTTGATTTCCCTAATAGACAGTACAATATTTTTGAAATTGCGTGCTCTGTCGGACTCACCTTTTTAAAGATAAATAAGTATGGCCAAAATATTATAGCGGATCTTTCCCCTTAATTAAGGTGTAGTATAAACTGTGTTTTAGAACAAAATTTGACCTTCCCAGCAATGCTCCCACCAATACCCTTACTAAAGCCAGTCGCAAAAATGTAGAAGAACCCCAATCAGATCTCCAAAAACGATGCCTAGCAGAAAAATGGTTACAAAACGTACTTTGAAAGTAACAGTAGGCCCAAATACAGACCGTGGATTGTATTCCAACCACTTGCAAGCAAGCAAAAGTATCCATAGCCAGCATCGCTCCAACAGTGCTCTACAACACCAGAACTGCGTTGCAATAGAACCCCCCGAAACACATGCAATCGTGCTGGTAGGGCTAACCCTAACGAACCCTAACTTACAAAAAGTGCCAAAACTGGTGTTTCCTTCAGGATTTTGTCCAAAACACTTCTATCCGGTATTGGACCTTCCCAGGAATGCCCCAGGCAAGACCCGCCAACCCACCCGGAAAAAACCACCCGACAACACCCCCAAACAGCGAAAAAGCTAAATCTCATACTTACAATATCTCTCGGCCTTCGGTCCAAACGCGGCGCTGTGCAGCTAGGTCACTCATCATCATCAATCATCATAACTCCTGTTTTCCACCACGGATTTCCTGAAAAGCAAATGCAATCAAGATTAGATTGTCGCAGCAGTGCTTCGACAGAGACCCCGGCCGCAACCCACCCACGAACAGCAGGAAGCCCCCCAAAACGCTACATTGAGCAAGATGACAGAAGAAATAGCAAAAAAAAAGGCTGTTCCTTCAGGATTTTGTCCAAAACACTTCTATCCGGTATTAGACCTTCCCAGGAATGCCCCAGGCAAGACCCGCCAACCCACCCGGAAAAAACCACCCGACAACACCCCCAAACAGCGAAAAAGCTAAATCTCATACTTACAATATCTCTCGGCCTTCGGTCCAAACGCGGCGCTGTGCAGCTAGGTCACTCATCATCATCAATCATCATAACTCCTGTTTTCCACCACGGATTTCCTGAAAAGCAAATGCAATCAAGATTAGACTGTCGCAGCAGTGCTCCCAGACACCAAAAATTACCCACAAACACCCGGAACCCCGCCAAAGAGCACCTCAAAGGCAAGCAAGTCAGCAAAAACGGCAAGAAATTTCCACCTCATATTTGGTCCAAAACACTTTTGTCCATTATTAGAGCTTCACAGCAATGGGCCCAAATCCGTCAACTCACCCGCAAAGAAGTACAACACCCCCACAAGTGCTGAGTCTTTCTTCATTGGGCGTAATCCAGCACTCTGCTTTGAGGGAAATCGCAGTCTGGAGGAGGAGGATAGAGGAGCATGTTCTTCAGAACTTGTGAACCTGAGGAATGTAGACTGCGGCACCTTCAAATCAATAAGCAAACAAGTGAAGACAGTTCTGATGATGGTCTTGTTTTTGGGATTAGGTGATTAAAGTTTGAATTAAATTAACTGTGCAAAACAAAGAAAGAGAGACACAAAGCACACAGGAATAAAAGTGAATAAGGACGAAAAAGAAAGTTCTTGATTGATTGTCTCATTTTCAGGGCTCGGTGTCAGGGAATAAGAACAGGATTTCGTCATCATACTCTGCGAATTCAGGCTGGATGAGGTCAGTGCCACCGAACAGAGAAAAAATCCCCTCATCTACGTTGCCGTCCTCCTCGTCTTCATGCGGCGTGCTTTCTCGTACTTTGTAATCTGGTGGTATGAGGTGCTGATTCATCTTGATCATTGTCAGCCGCTCCACATTTTTGGGCGAGAGGCGGCTCCGTTTGGGAGTTACAATGCCACCAGCAGCACTGAAAACACGTTCAGAAGACACACTTGCGAGTGGGCAAGACAAATAGTTTATAGCCAGGTTGAAGAGCTGTGGCCACAATTGTTTTTTGCCATGCCAATACTGCAATGGCTCATCATTAAGAAAGACCTCTGTTGAGTCATTCAGATAGTCCTGCACCATCGACTCAAGGTCATCAACTGTTCCTCCACTTTGCTTACTTTTTGCTGTGCCTGTGACATTTTTTCGAGAACCATACCCCATCAAACTTAGCCAATCCTCCTCCGCAGCCACTGTTAGTGTTGTCATTGTGTGTGGTGCAGATGATCCAGTTGCCGGTGTCTTTAACGGCTGAGAGGTCACTTGTGCCCCAGCCACAGGTGCAGAAGTGGATTCTTGTGACTGGGGATGGCCTGCTGATGCTGATGCTGATGTACTGGCTTCTCCTTCAATAACCTGCCGTTCTTTTTCAAACCTCTTGGCTGACCAGGCTAACCAATGTTTGTACTTTTGAACATCTGCATCAGCAAAAGGAAAGAATGCTTCGCCTGCCAGCGCCTTTTTGTAGCGTGGATCCAGAATAGTAGCACAAATGTAATGCTGATCTGACTTGATCTTTTGAAGACGTTCATCACCACGTAGGCGCTCTAATAATTTCTCAGACAAAATAAAATGGTCTTTTTTTTGTACATCTTTTTCAAACTCAGAAGACACCGCCATCAGTTGGTGCTCCAGCATGCACAACAATGGGATAGCTTTTCCCAAATTACAGTCCTCCTGGCTGACTGCACGCGTGAAGAACTCAAAAGGACGAAGCATGTCTGTCAGGCTTTTAACTATGTCCCATTGCGCCGCACTCATCCGCAGGTCCTCCTTCTGAGATGTACCATCTGTGAAGAAATAGTGATCGAGTACCGTATACTGCTCATACAGACGCTCAAGCATGTAGAAGGTTGAGTTCCAACGTGTTGCCACCTCCTGGATGAGTGCTTTCACTGGCATTCCACGTTGAAATAGCAGTCTCCGCAGATGCTTCCGGGCCTTAAAAGAATGGCTGAAATGGTTGCACATTTTGCGGCAGGTGGCCATTACCTCGAACGCTGGACTCTGTTTATCAATCAAGAATTTTTGAACTACCAGGTTGATACAGTGCGCCAAACACGGCACTCTAACATGGTCACCCTTCAACATGGCCTTAACTACATTGGCGCCATTATCCGTGGAAACATAACCAATCTTGCGTTTTAGGGGGGATAGCATTTTCAAGACCTTTTTGTTAAACTCTTCCAAAAGGTTTTCTGCTGTGTGACTTTTCTCCAAGCCAAACATGGCTAGTGTTGCATGTTTCCAAGCAGCTTTGAAAACTTTGTCCGGGTCAACACCTGCGTTTAGCTTTGCTTTAACACCTGAAAAAGAGACCCAGTGTGCAGTGATGCACATGTAATCAGCGCCTGCGCCACTGGTCCACATGTCTGTTGTCAGATGTATTGTGTGAACAGCACTCTTCTGCAAAGCTGCCCCAATCGCCTCCAGCACATCTTCATGTAGTGCTGGAACCGCAACTCTGGCAAAATAGAACCGGCTCGGAACCTTCCATTTAGGGCAGAGCGTTGCCACTAATTCAAGAAAACCTACCGCTTCTACAAAAGAAAAAGGTAGAAGGTCCACAGCTAGCATTTTAGCCAGCTTAGTGTTATACAGACGCGTCAGTGGGTGGTTGCGTTCATATGGCACGTCTGAAGTAAGCATTGTTCTAATGTTGCCCTGGACCAAGCATTTACGGGCTGATAATGACTTCGTTGACCCAATTTTGCTCGTTGGTGAACTTTTGTGCGTTGGTGTCTCACTCGCTCCAACACTCTTAGTGTGCCTCACATTGGGTGTGCTGCTCACAGGGGTACTGGGTGTAAGGGAAGTGTTTGACACGTCTTCTTCCTGCTCGTCATCATCAGATGAAACATCAACGTTTCCTTGAATTTGGCCTTTCTTGATCGCATCTAGGTGCGCAAACCATTTGACAGTGTGCTGTCTCCTAAGATGACCTCTCTGGCCTCCGGTACCATAGTTGGTACCTGGCTTACCACGACTAACTGCTTGCTTACAAATGGTACAAATGGCAAACTTTGGATTTTTTGGACAAACAGTAAAGAAGTCCCAAACTGGGGACTTGAAGTGTCTGTGGGACATGGAGGAGGCGGCGATACTGGTGGTGGTGGTCATGAAGCTAATGCCAGATGAAGTGGAGGATCTGGATTGCCCAACTTTTGTACGTTTTGCACTTTCACCGCCACTAATTAAGGTCGAGGTTGACGGAGGTCTCTTCTTGCCAGAAAGAAATTTGGAAGCGGGACGAGTTGGTGTACTACTTAACTCCAATGATTGTGGTGTTTCCACTGCCTCCTCATCAACAACATCATCATCATCATCACACTCAGCAGCTCTTCGGGCTAGGGTCAAAATGTCTGTTTGCTGCATGCCCGCTGGGGCTGCAGTGACCTTTATGATGACTGGGTCGTCGTTGGCAGAGTCTTCATCAGCAGCAGTATCCGCCACTTCTTGTTGAGACTCATCACACTCCATAACTCTGAGACTTTGGACGAGCTTCCTTTTACGCTTAACTACCTTTGTCGGATCATGGTGTGCCTCACTCTCAGACGGCTGTGGTGCTGGTTCCCAAGTTTGATCCGTATCATCAGAAGGAGGTGTGCTTGAAGAAGATGTAGAAACCACCCTTGATCTCTTCCTTGCTAGGGGTGTGGAAGACAATGAAGGATCATCAGGAGGAGTGGCTTCCTCAAATGATACCTCGCCTTGATTGTCGATTTCCTGATGTGCCCCTACTTCGGGAGGAACAACTATTGTGGGCACTTGTGACCCTCCATGCACCTCTGCTTGCGCATCTCCTTGCGCTGCCTCTCCTTCCACTTGTACTTGGGCTTGTACTTGCACATGTGATTGTTGTTGCGGCTGTGGTTGTTCAACACTCGTCAGATGAGCTACAACAACCTGTGTTGATTGAGGGACATTGCTGCTGCTTTCTTGCGATGAGCCAACATCACTGGTCGATGGTGATTGAACAACTATACTGGCTGCCTCTGCAGCACTCAAGGGCTTGGACTTAAGTTGCCGTGGTGGTGGTGGTGGCACTGAGCCCAATGGAGCGGGGGTGCTGCTGCCAGCTTGGTCCCCAGCAGATCCCGCTGCTGCTGCTGCAGGCATACTTTTTTTTTTACTCCCAAAAAAAGGGGCAGGCAGCACACCAGTGTCCTTGGTAACTTGCTTCTTCTGCTCCTTACTGGCACCTTTCTTGCTAGAGGAGCTACGGGTTACTTTTTTGGGGGCCATCTTCTTCAGAGCAGGTCAGCACGGCAGCAGTTGCACGAGTTGCAGAGGGTTCTGTGTCCAGACGTGACGTCGCGTGACGTTATGCTGCACACACACACCGCTGCAGGACTTCTTCCTGGCACTGGTGGTTCTCTTGAGTCTTTTTGTGCACCTAAAAGCAATGGAAGACAGAGGAACATCAGTTCAGTTATACACCCCAAAAAATCGACAAAGCACAGAAAAATGAGCACAATCCCATGCCATCCATGATGTTTACATTGAAGACACCCCACAGAAAGACTAGGGAGTGGGACATGCAAGTATGCAACACTCAGTCACTACCCCTGGGCATAATGGATGAAAAGTAGGCAAAATAAGTGCAGGCCTCAGACACTGCCTCTCCTCAAAATGGCCCCTTACACCCCAAGCACATGTTGTCTGTACCAGCCAGCACTCAAGATGGCCACCACCACCACCCACATGGCCAGTCCACATCAACAGTACACCCCCAAAAAACAGAAAAACAGCCAGAAATCACCACAATCCAATGCCATCCATGATGTTTACATTAAAGAGAGTGAGACCACACCACAGGCACACTCAGTCCATGCACCACCACCCCTGGGCAAAAGGCCACACCAGCAGCCCCCCAAAAACGACAAAAAACAATAAAATCAGCACAATCCCAGCCCATCCATGGCCTCAATGGTGTTTAAATTCAAGAAGACACCCCTCAGAAACACTAGGCCCATGCACACTCACTACCCCTGGGCATAATGGATGAAAAGTAGGCAAAATAAGTGCAGGCCTCAGACACTGCCTCTCCTCAAAATGGCCCCTTACACCCCAAGCACATGTTGCCTGTACCAGCCAGCACTCAAGATGGCCACCACCACCACCCACATGGCCAGTCCACATCAACAGTACACCCCCAAAAAACAGAAAAACAGCCAGAAATCACCACAATCCAATGCCATCCATGATGTTTACATTAAAGAGAGTGAGACCACACCACAGGCACACTCAGTCCATGCACCACCACCCCTGGGCAAAAGGCCACACCAGCACCCCCCCAAAAACGACAAAAAACAATAAAATCAGCACAATCCCAGCCCATCCATGGCCTCAATGGTGTTTAAATTCAAGAAGACACCCCTCAGAAACACTAGGCCCATGCAACACTCACTACCCCTGGGCATAATGGATGAAAAGTAGGCAAAATAAGTGCAGGCCTCAGACACTGCCTCTCCTCAAAATGGCCCCTTACACCCCAAGCACATGTTGCCTGTACCAGCCAGCACTCAAGATGGCCACCACCACCACCCACATGGCCAGTCCACATCAACAGTACACCCCCAAAAAAAAGAAAAACAGCCAGAAATCACCACAATCCAATGCCATCCATGATGTTTACATTAAAGAGAGTGAGACCACACCACAGGCACACTCAGTCCATGCACCACCACCCCTGGGCAAAAGGCCACACCAGCAGCCCCCCAAAAACGACAAAAAACAATAAAATCAGCACAATCCCAGCCCATCCATGGCCTCAATGGTGTTTAAATTCAAGAAGACACCCCTCAGAAACACTAGGCCCATGCACACTCACTACCCCTGGGCATAATGGATGAAAAGTAGGCAAAATAAGTGCAGGCCTCAGACACTGCCTCTCCTCAAAATGGCCCCTTACACACCAAGCACATGTTGCCTGTACCAGCCAGCACTCAAGATGGCCACCACCACCACCCACATGGCCAGTCCACATCAACAGTACACCCCCAAAAAACAGAAAAACAGCCAGAAATCACCACAATCCAATGCCATCCATGATGTTTACATTAAAGAGAGTGAGACCACACCACAGGCACACTCAGTCCATGCACCACCACCCCTGGGCAAAAGGCCACACCAGCACCCCCCCAAAAACGACAAAAAACAATAAAATCAGCACAATCCCAGCCCATCCATGGCCTCAATGGTGTTTAAATTCAAGAAGACACCCCTCAGAAACACTAGGCCCATGCACACTCACTACCCCTGGGCATAATGGATGAAAAGTAGGCAAAATAAGTGCAGGCCTCAGACACTGCCTCTCCTCAAAATGGCCCCTTACACCCCAAGCACATGTTGCCTGTACCAGCCAGCACTCAAGATGGCCACCACCACCACCCACATGGCCAGTCCACATCAACAGTACACCTCCAAAAAACAGAAAAACAGCCAGAAATCACCACAATCCAATGCCATCCATGATGTTTACATTAAAGAGAGTGAGACCACACCACAGGCACACTCAGTCCATGCACCACCACCCCTGGGCAAAAGGCCACACCAGCACCCCCCCAAAAAACGACAAAAAACAATAAAATCAACACAATCCCAGCCCATCCATGGCCTCAATTGTGTTTAAATTCAAGAAGACACCCCACAGAAAGACTAGGCCCATGCAACACTCACCACCCCTGGCCAAAGGGCCCCACCAGCAGGCCCAAAAAAACGACAAAAAACAATAAAATCAGCACAATCCCAGCCCATCCATGGCCTCAATGGTGTTTAAATTCAAGAAGACACCCCTCAGAAACACTAGGCCCATGCAACACTCACTACCCCTGGGCATAATGGATGAAAAGTAGGCAAAATAAGTGCAGGCCTCAGACACTGCCTCTCCTCAAAATGGCCCCTCCCTTACACCCCAAGCACATGTTGCCTGTACCAGCCAGCACTCAAGATAGCCACCACCACCATCCACATGGCCAGTCCACATCAACAGTACACCCCCAAAAAACAGAAAAACAGCCAGAAATCACCACAATCCAATGCCAACCATGATGTTTACATTAAAGAGAGTGAGACCACACCACAGGCACACTCAGTCCATGCACCACCACCCCTGGGCAAAAGGCCACACCAGCACCCCCCCAAAAACGACAAAAAACAATAAAATCAGCACAATCCCAGCCCATCCATGGCCTCAATTATGTTTAAATTCAAGAAGACACCCCATAGAAAGACTAGGCCCATGCAACACTCACCACCCCTGGGCAAAGGGCCACACCAGCAGGCCAAAAAAAAAGGACAAAAATCAGCACAATCCCAGCCCATCCATGGCCTCAATGGTGTTTGAATTCAACAAAACATTTGTATCATGCACCCCTAACCAACCCTGGTCCTACTGGATACTGTGGCTACCCACAATATAATTTATTTAATGTTCTGAAAAAGTTCCAAAATTTTACTTGCAGCAACTGTAATGCCCCAAACAAACTTACTTGTGAAAGTTGATTTCTAATCCAAAAGTGATCCAAAGACAGTCAAAAAGGCCTCAAATCCAAATATCCAGCAGCACCCACAAAAAGTAATCCTTCCAGCTCCAGATCCAAATGAAAGTGACCAGGAGATGGACAAAGCACTGGGAGGAGCCTGCTGGACAGGAACAGGAAGTTGGAGACTGTGGGGCACTTCCTTCCTCCCCCCCCCCAAAATGGACTCCTTGCAAAAAAAAAGGCCATGCAAATGTCAACCTGAGGAGTGATTCTGATAAAAATCATAATTTTCTGAAGGTTTATCCTGTTTGCTGGTGATTTTCTTGTGCGAAATTGCAAAATCTCTATTTCGCAAGTGCGAGATTGTTCCTTTCCGCCGCAACTACGTGTTCGCAATTGCCAACTCTCGCGAGGTGTGCTGTGCAAGGTGGCAAGCCGCGAGTACGTATTCGCGGGCGCTAAACTCCCGCGGGAACACGCAGCAAGATCTAAAATGGCGCGTCACTCGCAAAGAAAAACAACTCGGCAAACGCTAAATGACGGAAAGTGAACGCCGTGCACCACGCCGCGCGCCGCAACCAAGCAAAAAATCCGCCGCGAGCGGATTCACGGATTTTCGACAAATTCGCGAGCGTTAGCGGATTGCGAATTTGCCGAAAATCCGAAAAATCCGCGAGCGGAGCGGATTTTACGCCCATACTTACCTGGGAGCATTATTCAGGTCTTTTTAGGTCAGCAACAGACAGCTCGAGGGCGAGGGCAGGTCAGGCACAGAGGGGGAGGGGTCGACCAAGGCAAAACCCCACATGGCAAACCTACTCCCCACGGGTTACCCGGAGCAGAGGGTACAAACAACCACAGCTTTAGCGACACAGAGTAATAACATCGTGGTGAATCTGTCGGATTATGTCTTAACTGAAGAAGAACACCAAGAACTTAATAAGGGACTAGGATTTTTGCCCACCCCTAAACACGACAGTTTCAAGTGCCGGAGTGAAATCTGTGAAATCTTGAGAAAGATTAAATTAAAGAAATTCTTCGCTGACAAACCACAGGACCCCCCCCCCTCAGTGTATAACTCGAATCTCCACCGTCCATCCACTTTCTGTCCTCCAATGAATGCGGTAGGACCTGAAGTAGCGGTCTTTGAGGAAAGAATCCTACTTGACATTGAACAGCTCGAACAGATAGAGTCCACAAGGAGATACTCTAACATGAGCAAAACAGAATGGATGAAAGTGAAGTCCCTGGAAAACAACACCCTAATTACCATCAAGCCGGCCGACAAAGGCAGGGAGGTCGTTGTCCTGAATACTAGTGACTATGAGACAGAAATTAAGCGTCTATTGGGAGCGTGTCAGAATTATCAACTATTGATGCGTGACCCCACCGCCGACCTCCTGACCATAATAACAGCAATGGTAACGGATGCCAAGGAGAAGAAATGGATTACGGCGAAGGAAATGGATTTCCTGATTAACCCCAAATCAAGGACGCCGGCATTCTATGTAGTGCCGAAGATCTACAAGGCCCAATATCCATCCCCGGGCAGGCCGATAGTGTCCGGTATCCAGTCAATACTGGAACCGCTGTCTCAATTTGCAGATTTTTTCCTGCGTGAGAGTGTTTTGACCTTACCATCATACCTACAGGATAATACGGATGTGTTAAACTTACTGGCAACCTTGGAATATGACCCGGACCAACAATTCCTAGTTACAATTGGCATTGAGTCTTTATATACCAGCATACTCCAGGAAGCCACGCTGGTGGCAGTAGCGCTGGCACTGGGGGGAACCGAATGGTTCTATGACACACCGCAATCATTCGTCCTGCAGTGTATTGAAATTGCGCTCACTCGAAACTTTTACCAGAACAAGGACCAACTGTACTTGCAAATATCGGGCACTTCGATGGGGGCTACATTTGCCCCCAGCCTAGCATGTATTTATGTGGGGCAATTTGAGAAACATCATATTGACCACCCATCAAACCCATACCAGAGGAATGCCGCCTTTGGAAAAGGTTTTTCGATGATGTCCTGCGTGTGTGGTAAGGGACAGAACAAGATCTGCTGCAGTTTCTCATGTGGCTCAATAGTCTGGACCCATGCCTGAAATTCACCTGGCAGTACAGTAGGGACACGGCAGTGTACTTGGACCTCGACATTGTAGCCCAGAAGCATCTACTAACCACACAGGTCCACAAGAAGCCCACCGATAAAAATTCACTACTTCATTACGAATCATTCCATCCTCGAGCCCTCCGAGACAATTTGCCGGTAGAGCAATTCCTCCGGTATCAGAGGAATTGCAGTACCATGAATAAATATGTGGACGAGTCGGACGAATTGATGGGCAAGCTGGAGAATCGCGCCTACCCTAAGAGAATAGTGAAGGCAGCATGGAAGCGAGCGCTCAATACCCCACGGGTAGCCCTACTAGAAAGAACACCAAAGGAGAGGGGCGCGTGCCTACCAGTGGTAACTACATTTGATCCACTTTCATCAAAGATTTGCCAGATCTTAAGGAAACACTGACACCTATTGAGCACCAATAGTTTCAAGATGCCCCCCCACGGTACGCTTTTAAGAGGTCCCAAAACTTGAAAGATAGACTGGTACATTCGCGCCCAAAATCCGAGGCACCAGCACCATCGGCTGTAATGGGACATCACCCCTGTGGATGCTGCTCTGTATGTGCCCTAACAACAAAAACGAGAAGTGTCCAACTGATGAGCGGCAAGACCTGGCAACTGAACAGTCTAACAAATTGCAACACATCAAATGTGATTTATCGCTTAACATGCCCTTTCGGGTTTCACTACATCGGCCTCACTACAAGAAAGGTCAAGATCCGCATTCAAGGACACCTGAGCACGCTCAAGGCCGGGCGATTGACGACGAGATTGGTAGAACACTTTAAACAGTTAAATCGCCAACCCAAGGAGGTATGATGGGTGGTCCTGGAAAGAATCAGGGGAGACACTGTGACGATAGAAACCAGGCTGGCTACCAAGGAAGCGCGATGGATCTACCAAGAGGCGGCAGACAAAAGAGGTCTGAATGACCTCATTGAATTGAATAAGGTGTCCGTACGATGAAGGGGTCATCGCAGGAGGGCTCTCCTGTACAGTAAATATAGTAAACATAAAGGTACCATGAAGACCTTTTACCGGGTGGACCTACACAGGGTCCGTATTTCCCATTGGGCAGCAATCGCGCTTTACAAATCACAATACAATACAATACAATTTCAAACAGTGGGGACTGCCCCTGAAGCAGAGACCAAGTGCCTGTAGGAAAGAACCATATGATGAAGTGAAGGCCCACTAGTAATTATAGTGCGCAGCATGACGACAGGATACATCAGGCCCTTTTAGACAGAAACAAGCAAAGGACCCAGTAATCACATCGTATACCACCTCGAAACCACCAAGGGGAGTCATATACTGGGATAGTAGAGACAGAAATATAGTCAAATGCGTAAATATGAATTAAACAGCATACCCATATATACCTATAACTAATACATAGTTTATGTCTGAAATCCCACGGTGGGGTGAGATCAAACATGCACACTACAATGGTATGGGCCGCAAGTACACTCCATTCTAAGATGGCCGCCGCAAGTGACTGGGTCACGTGCTGCGGCGCCCATCATGATGACGATACACGCAGCTCTCACCGGCTTTTAAAATAACAGCGGGGAGAGCTAGCCTCTGCGAACGGGAACGGGAGCCCGATGAGAGACGGTGCTCAGCATCACTGACGGTAAGGAGGCGGGACGACTGGGCAAACATAGGAGCGTGTGAGCATAGTAGAATAAGCCCACGTGGGCCATAGAGGCTACATATGCTATGATTCGCGAGTGGACCAATGCAAAGGGGAAAGGCTCACAAAAGGAATCGGAGCAAACAAGTACAAGACACCTCGCAGGCACTCGTAGCAGTACCTACCAGGGACATTGAGTACAAGGGATACATGCACCCATGAAAACTAGGGGCGCTTGTGTTAGGAGCAATCCAACATACACTAACCCAATGCGCATTTGTAGGTTGACGAAAGGCGACCGCAGTACACAGAAGGGGATCAATAAAGCGTACAAGTGCATGAAGACCCCAGGTATGCTGGCAGACACCCTCATGAAGGTAAATTATACCGCTTTCCCTGAAACAGTTGGCTTTTAGAAAAATGTTAATGATATGGGCAACACATTAACTGGTGTCACTCTATGCTTTTATCTTTGTATGTGGTGTCTATGTGTCTTCAGATTTAATAACCGGCACAGTCCAGTGCAGTGTGGCAAGGAAAACCCCCAGCCCTGAAGAAGGTCCGCCCAACACAGATAGGCAACGAAACATGTTGGCTTCATATACTTTACAAACGAAGCTCAACTGGAGAGTGTAGTTTTTAATAGGAGTAGGTACCCAGCACAGAATAAAGCATATCAGAGAGCCAGGGTAATCTAACTCCATTTTTAACAGGGTACCAGACTGACTAGTGGTCGTGGCACCCCGGGGGGTAGATGCATATGAATACAATGAGGTTCTCACACTTTTGAGTTGTTCATCATTTTTCCCATTGGTATTTTTCCTCTTTTGAACTTCTATTTCTTTTTGGTGGGAAGGAGCTGATGATGAGAAGTGGAACATACTGACGAGTACTAGTCAGCAGTTCCTAGGTGGTTGCTCCTGTGAGGTTCCTTCCTTCCGCCCACACTTTTTCCTTTACTCTTGTTGGTGGATACATAGTAGTGCCTGAGAGTGACTAGGGCAGACACACACTGGGAGACACACAGTTGTTACGAGGACATTATAGAGATAAGCGCACTCTGTTGTAAGAGGCATAGTGAGTGATAGGAGTAAGTGAACCCACACACACGAAACAACAGATGATGAAAAGGAATATAAAGCTTATAGATATCAGGATCAGGTTTTGTGTATGAGTTCTCTAGGTTCTAATCAGCTCCATACCTTAGAATGAAGGACTCGATATCCCAACACCCCGCAAGGGAAGCCGGAAACACTGGCTAGATTCTGGGCAGAGAAGGGCAGCTTCCTGATCCATGCATCAGCTGGAGAGTCGGCTTCCTTTGGCACTTGCTGTAGCGAGCTGCATCGGGCAAGTTGGTCTTCGAACTGCTCTGAACCACCGTATCTTGCTATAGCAAGGGAAGGTATATTTATACCTTGAAGGTGTTTAGGAATGCCATAGTTGACGTAAAGTCGGGCATATGAACATCATGAATGAACCCCTAAGGAATAGATGTTCATTGTAAAACTAACTGAGTTCTTGGAGAAATCAATGTTCAAGCAAGGGAAAGTCCCTAATGGCGTAAACTGGTTTTCCAAGAAATCGTTGTGGCGTTTGGTGAACGGATGGAAGTAGCCTTGCCTGTATTTGGGTAGCATGGGCTATGCCTAAATAAGGGCTTGATTTATATGCCTATATAAGGGCAACGTGAATTGTACCTATATAAGGGCATGAATCGGGAAAATTCAATCGGAGCCTAAAACGCCACACAACACCCACTCCACTTTCTTATGTATGACATTACTGAGTTCTAAACCCATTAAACATATCTAAACATGATGTGTTAAAACCCACCCAAAACACATAAAAATGCAATGGTACTAGTTGTACACAAAAACTCATTGGTGCTGTCTGCATTAAAAGCAATGTTTCATTCTGAGCATATATGTTGGCATTTGTAATTGCTGTCTGAATGAATCACGAAAATATAAATTTATTAAATGGCTCGTAAATACAGAAAAGAAAAGCCGAAACCATTTCATGGCATATTACATAAACTATATGAATGTGGACAAGGTCAAATATTGTCTCTGGAGGTTTCCAAAGAATTCTAGTTCTCTATGAATAGTTCTACTTTAAGCAGATTACTTTTGTACCAAAAAACGAAAAATGCCAATTTAGAAAAATTAATAATCATAGAAAAAAAGAGTTCCAAAGTTAGAACTTTGTTTTGAAAAACGAAGGTCGAATTCAGAGTCTCTGAGAACACTGTCTGCCAAATCAAAAGTCAGTGTTATTGTTTAGAGAGAATGTCAAGTCTTCTAAGTCTGTAAAGAATTTGTCTACCATTGTAGTTGAGAGTTGGATTACTTCGTTAAGAAGATCAAATGCACATAATTGTGAAGCATCGCTGTCAGCATTGGTCGCATTAGCAATGTTCTTAGTGGTAGATACCTGTGTGCCTGTTTCCTCTCATACCTCATCATCAGCACGGTGAACTGGGTGTCGCTTGTGAATTGGCTTGCCATTTCGAACCAGTAGGAGCAAAAAAATAGTATCCCTGCAGCAAGTCCCAAAATGAGAGGCAATTCGCCAAACAAAGAGTGCAAGAAGTTTGGAAATATTCCTAGGACTGCTTCAAAGGGTCCTAACAGTCCCGAAAAAACTGTCTTAAATACATGTACAATACCACTCATATCAGACATGTTTAAGATACGACTTAACATTTCTGAGAAATGTATAGGGCAGTTTGTAGTTAAGAGGGCATTTATCTCTGTAGAAGTCCTTGCGACTTGCAGATCATAAGTCTCTTTGGCCGAGGTCAGTGGCACAGTTTTCTGTAAAAGAATGGCTTTCATTCTGCTTAAAGTATCAATTCATATAGAAGAGATGTTCAGTGAAGGCCATAAAGGCCACTCCCGGTCTGTCTTGGTTTTAGGAAATATTACTAGCATATAGCAAGTGACCCTGGCTGACACAGTTAAGAGATAGGGTAAACCTGGCAACATGCCACAGCAACTGTGATCGTTCAACATAATGTAACTTCCATTTGAAAGTTGTCCAAAAAGTGGATTAATACCCTGACAAAGGAGAGAACTGCTTAGTGCATTTTCACAATTTTTACCACTAATAAAAACTTCTCTTCCCCCACTCCAACATTTGTGTGTGTATGGTAATTCCCAGGATGACTTGATGTATTCTTTATCCAACCTTTCATATGTGCCTGCTGGCATATGTTTTAGGCAATACTGAAAATGGAAAATTGTAACAGGCAGAGTGATTGTTCCATGTATAATCCATTCAGTGGTTGGCTTTTTAGCGACAGTAAATGCCAATCTTTCCAGTTTTTCTATGCTCAGCACCGTATAGTCTGCTCCCCTCTGTGCCAGTTTGATCTGTTTATCAGTGAGATTGAATTCTGAAAAAAGTTACGTAGTATTGATTAAACGCCAAGGCACATAGCCTGAACGTAGGTTTTGTAACGTCCAGCCTAATAGCATGATAGAACGTAATTGCGACTGGCCATGTTGCAACATGACCAAGTCCTTTTCCATGATGTCTATGGCAGAAGACACTATGCTGTCCAATGAATATATCCTGTCCGACAGAGTTGTTAACCCATTGTCAACTACAGAGAGAGTTTTCTCTAAATTAATACGAACAATTTCTCATATTCGTTCTGCAGTCTCTGCTTGTGTAATCTTCCATGCTTCATTATAAGCAGCAAAGATACCGGCATATATAAAACGTTTATGACGCATTTTTCCTGGTCCTAGCAAGAATTCCCTAAGATCAGCACCCTCTTTAAGTAAAGATAAGTGTTGCCTTACATCTTTGAGTGTATATCTCTGTAGCCAATCAAGGCATAGTTTCCCTACACTGTATGTTGTTACTATTCCTGGATGCTGTCTTTGAACATATCTTGGGTCTGGCCTAGTGAATGTGAACCCTTGTGTTTTATCCAGGAGTCTATCTTGACAGGTGTTTGTGTCTGTGGGCCAGATTAACACTTTTTTCCAATCTTAATCTGTTCTGTTGTGATGCAAAATAGTACGTACGTCGACATCCCCCTCTGAAGTGTTACTGCTAACAGGTGTAGGCATGGACGGATCATTGAGGGCTTTTATCTTGGCTAACCCAAGACAAGATGTCTTTTGGACAGTGTCATTCAAAAACATAATTTGCTGTGGGATGATGCAGGCTCTAAATGAGGCTTTTAATCCCTGCACTTGCCAGTCTTTTGTGCCCCAGCCAGTTTTTGTCTCAATGTTGTCTTTCCAAAAGTCAAAACCTAGTGAAGACAGCTGAGCATAAAAGGCCGCAGAATAAATGTGTTTAATATCAGTGAGCATACTTTTTATTCCTGTCTTATTAACATTTTTAAAGTAAAATGATTCTTGATTTGAAGTATTAAAACCTGAAAAGTATGGAATTTTTCCCCAAAATGTTTTTGAGCTACCCTTTGGTGGCATAGGACAATGTTCCCATTGGTTATACATCAGTGCATTTTTAGGGTTTGCAGATTTGTGCAAAAAAATGGTGACCATAGTGATAATAACAATACATTTGTTCATAATCTGATGAACCATCTAATTATTCATGATTTGTGAACTCTGCAGACATTTCTAAGTCTGACATCATATTATTAACAGCCTCGAAGTCCCAATCATCTGAAAAGGTACTAGATGAAACAAAGTAATTCAAGGAAATCTTGAACTAGTGTGGAATCTTCAGCAGCTCTGCCTGGCCAAAATGTCATAATCAGTGCTGTCCCAAGCTATACCCCCTGGTATAGGAACAGCTGTGATGTTCACTGATGACAATCTCTTTGTTCACAATGGGATGATTTGTGTGGCTTGAGTAGTAAGTTGATGTTCTTACTTGCTGTGTCGGTTTTAACATATCTTCCATTTATCAGCATTCCCAATGTTATCAACTGAGTCAACCAAAGTAGAGGAAAGAGCACACCCAACACTATCCAAAGTTCAATCCATGGTGAAACCATATAAGTCTTTTCCAGGTGATGAAAAAGGTCTGTTGCTTGTTCTTTCAAAGTTCTTTTTGCTGGCGTCGTTTTAGGTTCACTGGGATCCTCGGAAAACGTATCAAAGTTAATGAAACAGCCAGAGCCAGTTCTGTCAATTGTTGGGATTGCATCAGGATTTGATGAAATTGCTGGAACCACTTGATCACTTGTTACATTTGTATAGTCAGATGCTATTTCATTGTAGATCGGTGTTTCTTGACGAACTATTATTTGGGTTTTAGGAGGTACAAGTTCCATAGCTTTGTTGCATAGTCCTTCTATTCGCACTGCAGATTCTTCAAAGGTGATGAGTCTTTCAGTTGGAACCTCTTGGATAGTAGCCAGATTAGGGTGTCTGCTACATTGGTGGAGTCCACTTGGCCTAGAGCCAAACGGTTTTTGATATCAAAGGTTTTTGGTCTACCACTGAAGTCTGACAATCGAGATCTGAAATTAACATTCTGGTCCCAAAAAGGACTTGATATGGAGTGATACCCCCTAGAGAACTTCTTGGCAGATTGTTAAGACTATTTTGGACCCTTATTAGATGTTTGACCCACCCATGACCCGAGCCTAATACCCTAGCTGTTAAAGGTTGCTTTATGTCCCGTTTGTTTCTCTCGACTACCGAATTTCCCTCACAATGGAATGGACTAGAGAATCCCAATTCAATGCCCAATTTGGCCATGGCCTCCTTGTAAGCTCGAGAGCTAAATGTTAAATGCTGGACCCGGGTCAGAATGTCTCTTGTTGACTGCGTATGTGCAGATATAGACTCGCAAATCTTTTATAACAGTTCGAGCGTCAGCCGAGCGCTGAGGCCACATCCAAATCAATCTTGAACACAAATCCACTACGACCATGATATATGTATAGTTATCATCCCTCTGGGGACCGCAGTGTTCCAGGTAAACGCAAGCATACATAGTTTCTGGTCTGTTTCCTCATCCTTGGCACCAGTATCCCTGTTTTAATAACGACACTGTAGCGGAAACACCTGCGTGTGCAGAGGCGTGCCCTTCCTGTGCTGCTAAGATTAGTCCTAATCTATGTTCCATGTTTGGAATTACTCTACCCACCACTCCAGGGATTCGAGCAAACTGAACATTGTTCGCATCAGTTATATATGAGTTTTGAGTGGAAACCCTTTCGGTAATGTTTTACCACTGTTTTTGCTTGAAGCATTGACAGCTAGCATTATTTTGCCGTTTATTTTCATTTTTGAACGAGTGATTGCAACTGCGGAAGCCGTTTGCACAGCTGCCTTCGCGGCTTCATCAGCCAATGAATTCCCTGCAACGTGAACGCCATCACGTTGATGACTCAGCGTATGTATCACGTGAGTGTTTTGTAGTCCTTGTCATAACTGAACTACTTGTTCCCAAAGCAATTTATGCTTGATTGTGCTACGTTCTGCATCTTTGTAACCGTTTTGAATCCAGTTTTGCAAGTATTAATTGTAAGATTGAACACAATAATATGAATCGCACACTATGAGTGTGGGGAATTTGCGATCTGTATTTTCAAGTGCCATCTTGAATGCTTGTAGTTCAGCTCGCTGAGCTGTACAATCTCCTAGAGATTGAGTTTTAGTGACCATTTGTTGGAATTTGTCATCGCACCAATGACCTTTAACGATTGCACACGCCGCACTATTGGCTTGTTTACCCCCTGTGGTGGGTTGAGCTGATCCGTCAGTATAAATTATAAATTCATACTGCTCTAGAGGCAAAATTTTAAGTAGGCAGAGGACATTCTTGTTCGTATTGTTGAAATGCTTGTGTTTTCAAATATGGATCAAAAACGTATTTAACGTCTGTTGCAGCAAGAGAATTAACACATTGTGTCCATCTCGAATGTAAAGCTTTTCCATTCAGAATGCTTGCTTTTGTTACTGCCTCTAAGGCAGGTACAGGTGTAACAACCATAATCCATTTACCCTGTGCGAGGGCTCTCTCTTTTGCTACTGCAGTCTGAACCGCTGTCAGAATTTTTCTGTTAAAGTGAACTTCATTTCTGCTTGTGTGTACAAATGTGATTTGTAAGCTATTGGTACCTTTTCACCTTCGTAAAAAGTTAAGTACGTGAATCTGCATTGTCCTGGAATTATTCGGATCACTAAGTTGCGTACGTTTACGTTACGCGTGTTTGTAAATGTTTTGTTGCTAACATGTCTGTTTGCAATGAATGCAAAATTTCTGTGTGTTTTTGTGTCCAATTAACTGTTTTGAAATCAGGTTTGAATAATTCGTAGAGAGGTTTAACCCTTTCTGTGTAATTTAGAATGTAACTTCTTCCGAAGTTCAGGAAACCTAGAATTGACTGTAAGTTTTTCAGTATTTTTGGAGGTTGGAGCAGCGCACATTTCTCTAACAAGTTAGCTGACAGGCTTTTGCCTTCAGTTGAAAGTTCATATCCTAGAAAAAGGACGTTTTAAATGGCCAATTCTAGATTTTTTGAAATTTGAAATTGAATTTGTACCCTTCAGAGGCGAATCCCAATATAATTGTATTCAGCCTCTTCAAGTGTCTATCCAAGTCATCGTCTGTTAGATAGATGTCATCTACGTATGATAATGCTTCATCATCATATGTTTGTAGTAACTCTGTTACTCTAGCTGAAAATAACCCAGGACTTTCCTTGAATCTCTGAGGGAGATGACAGAAATGACGCTGTGTCCCCATAATTGAGAAAGCAGTCAAATACATACTTTCTGGTGCAATGTTTTGACAGAAGAAACCGTTAGAAATATCGAATGTGCTTTTATACTTTTTACGCACAATGTTATTTATTAGTGCTGCACTGTGTGCATTTTGTACTGCAAAAGTTTTGCAACAAGAGTTTAGATGTCTGTAATCCAATACTAGACAATACGTATTGTCTGGTTTGGAGACAGGAAACAAAGGATTGTTCATTGACGAGGTGCATGTTTCAATCACCCCTTGGTATTCAATACTCCCTGACCTTCTTTTAGCGTCTTGCTTAACTGGGTACTGCCTTTGTGCAGTTGGTTGATTTTTTTGTTGGATTTTATGGTGAGGCAAGTCCTCATCCCATCCTACATGATTTTTATATAATGCAGGAGCCTGGGCCACTGCTCATTTCCTGGCATAAGTATATTTTAAATTAATTGGAATGTGGTTAGAGAAGGCTGGCATAATGATGTCTTCGCCATGTGGGCACTCCCCGACAAATTGTGGTGGCCAGTCTTGTTCAGCTAGAAATGAAATGAAAAGTGTTACTTACATAGCGCAACCGTCACTCCTAATGGAGTCTCCTGGCACTGAAAATGACAAAGATCAGATTACATGCAATGGGACCTAAAGTAGGTCTAAACAAAAGGTATCAGACATCCCAAAGATCCAAGTCTTTAATGCCTTTCTGAACTGCCCTTCCCGTTCGATTACTCTAAGTTCCTTTGACATGCAGTTCCAGTACAGTGGCTGATTTCCCACCTCTGGTTACTAATTTAAAGCTCAACACTTTAAGCAAGCTTGGAGCACTAGATCTTAGTGTTCTTGCTGCAATATAGGGCTTAAATTGTGCTGAGAGATAAGTTGGGCCCATTTGATGATGTGCTCTAAAAGTCGTCAGTAGTAGTGTGTATAAAATTCTTTTATGAACTGGAAGCCAGTGGAGGGGCTTCAGGGTGGCCGAGGCTTATGCCCTGTGCGGGAGCCCTAGGACCAATCTGGCTGCTGTGTGCTGGACTACCAGTAGTCTCCTCAGGATAGTTTTATTAATTCCTACGAGGAGGCTATTACAGTAGTCCAGCCACAATAGTATGAGAGCCACTGTCACTGTTTGCTTGGCGGCTAGTGGGATCAGTTTGAAGACCTTTCTTAACGTTTTTATAAGCAAAAAGCAGGTCCCAGTTGTCTTCAGTACATGGGGCTTAAATGAAAGTGAAGAGTCGAACCATACACACAGATTTTTTGCTACCTCCACCGTCGATGGGGGGGGGGCTGTGATGTTGTCAGGCCACCAGTCCTTTGGTTGAAAACAATTATTTTTACTGATAGGTAAGATCTCAGTTTTATCAGTATTGCAGTAAAGATGATTATCTTTCATCCACTTTATAACTGCTGCAAAACAAGATTTGAAGTTTTCCTCCGCTTCGGTGGAATTCTTATCCAGGGACAAAAATAACTGAGTATCGTCTGCGTATGCCGTGGTTTCAATCCCATAGGACGAAATCAACTAAATGAGAGGGGCCATATATATATTGAACAAAAGTGGACTGAGTGACGCCCCCTGATGCACACCAGTGGACACAGTTCATGCAGGTGAAAGGAAAGATCCCAACAAGATCACCTGCTTCCTATTCGACAGGAAAGATGTAATCTATGCCAATGCGGAATTGTATATGCCACAAAATCTCAGTCTAGCTAACAAGTTGTTATGTGAAATGGAATCAAAAGTGGCACACAAGTCCAAAAGGATCAGTATTGCCTTCTTGCCATTATCCATTATAAATTTAATGGTATCAGATATCTCAAGTAACACAGTCTCAGTTGAATGTTTTGGCCGAAATCCGAATTGACAAGAATGGAAAATCTTTGATGACTCTGAAAAGCTAGAGTTCTTCATAAACTATTCTCTCTGTGATCTTACCCAAGAGTGGTAACAAAGATATAGGCCTGTAATTGGATAGATTAGAAACATTGATGTTAGATTTTTTCTTCAAAGGCTTCACTATAGCAAATTTCCATTCCTCCGGTACAATACCGGTAGAAAGTGATGAATTCACAATATTATTGATCACTGGATTTACAATGTCGATGATATGATGTAATAGAACCGGGGGACATGCATCCAATGGGGAACCCGATTTGCAGGCCAGAATCGCCTCCTTGGTGTGGGACAGCGTGGCCACTTGGAAGGCATGAAGGCCAGATCTGTCATCTCTAATGTCTGACATCTGACTCTCAATGAGCACTAAAGGATTATAAGTCTCGAAGTTCTTTTGAATGGCCTTGATCTTGTCTTCGCAATGTGTCGCAATTTCATTGCATAACTTCTGAGAAGGGGGGATTTCCACATGTAGACCTTTGGGATCAGTAAAAGATTTTTCGATTGTGAAAATTTATTTTTGATTATGCTTTGCTAAAATTCTTTTATTATAAAAATTTTCTTTTTTTGCCGACCTAATGGCTAAATAATAGCGTTTCCTAAAAGTTTTCAAAATCTGTAGATTGAGAACATCATAGCCCTTTCTCCATCTGTGTTCCAACTGTTTAGACTGCAGATGAAGTCCCTCCAGCTGTTTTGAGAACCAAGGGTCGTTATTAATTTTTCTTTTACTCTGTCTAGCCGTGAGCTCCGTCGGGGCTAATTCTTCACCTATAGATGAAATCCAATTATGAAACCAGCGAGAATCCTCTCAGAGTTCTCCCGTGAGTGTGGGGACCTTGTCTTGGGCGATTATAGGCAGAGAGGGATTTAAGGCTAAACAATGCCATTGCCTCCTTGGGGCCACTACATCATTCATCCTCCCTACACTGTCCTTGGTGGGAATTAGAAAAGCTAACGAAATAAAACAGTGATCGGACCAGACCTGCGGAATTGGATTGCCTGTCTGGAGCGAACTAAAGTTGGTGCAGACTGCATCCAAGGTGTGTCCTGCTCTGTGTGTTGGTCCCTGTACCTTTTGTTTCATGTCCAGCAAATTGACCGTTTCCAAGAAAGATGTAACCCCTGGACTATCCTTACTTTCCAGGTGCAAGTTAACATCGCCCAATAATGTAAAGTTTGAATATCTAAGCATGGCTTCGCTGAGAGTATCTCCTAGCGAATTCAGGAATGCCTTACTATTGCCTGGGGGGGGCGATATAGCAAAACCCCAGAAAAGGAAAAAGAGTTATTGATAACACAGCAGAAACCCATATGTTTCGCTCCTCTAATCCCTGGTAAAGTGAAGATTTTCCATTGTAAGGTGTCTCTGTGTAAAATGGCTTCCTACGGCACTTCAATTCAAGTCAAGTCAAGTCAAATATTGCTATAGAGCGCACTTATCACCGGACGGTCTCAAGGCGCTTGCAGCAGAACAAACAGCAACGACAGACTGCAACTCCTGACCTGGCAGAGTAGTTATTTGGAAAGGTGTTTACTTGGGGAAAAACCAAGTTTTGAGATCTTTACGGAAACATTTATGATCCACTATGGATACAAGGTGTGATGGCAGTTTGTTCCATAGCATATGAGCAAGGTAAGAAAAAGAGCAACAGCCATTCCGGAATGTATGTACACGCGGCTGGACCAAGAGTAATTTGGTGCCAGACCTTAGTGATTTCTTTGGTTTATACCATTGGAGCTTTTTTGCTAAATACTTAGGGCCAGTAGCGTACATTATCTTATGGGTAAGGCTTAGAACTTTAAAATGGCTTCTTTGACGCACTGATATACAATGGAGATATTTAAGATTAGGGACAGCAGGAGATCTAGGAGGAAGGTCAAGGACCAATCTGGCTGCAGTGTTCTGAAGGGTCTGAAGCTTGGAAAGAAGATCTTCATTTAATGCTGTGAACAGGGCATTGCCGTAATCAAGACGGCTGATGACTAGACCCTACACCAGCGGTTTCCTTGCTTTGATAGGCAGCCACTTAAAGATTTTACGGAGATTGCGCAGATGCCTAGGACCTGGTTGACATAGGTTTTCATGGATAAAGTGCAATCGATTGTGATACCTAGGTTTCGTACTGCTGACTTAGGAGAGGGACATGAGCCTAATTCTAAAGGCCGCCAATCTTGTAACCAGAATTCCTCTGCTTTGCCAAAAAGAATAATTTCGGTGTTACTGCCATTCAATTGTAGCTTGTTACTACTCATCCAGTTATTTATATCGATCATACAGCTTTTGAAGCGTAACCGTGTGCCGACATAATCAGAACTCCAGGTGTCAAGTAGTTGAGTATTGTCGGCATATGACACAGTCCCAAAACCGTATGATCTGATGATCTGAGCTAATGGAGTTAAATACAAATGAAACAGCATTGGGCTGAGTATAAAGCCCTGTGGGACCCCAACAGCAACAGGACGACTGCATGAGATTAATGACTCAACGTGAACGGTGGTAAAGCGGTCTGTTAGATATCTCTGGAACCAGTCCAGAGCCTTCCCTCTGATACCCACCTTTCACAGTCGATGTTTCAAAACACTGTGGGAGATGGTATCAAAAGCCACTGACAAATCAAGGAGAACCAAGATTGCTGGTTCTCCTCTGTCCAATTTGAGCCTAATGTTGTCAACGATCTCAAGAACTGCAGTCTCCGTTCCTTGGGCAGCACGAAAACCAGACTGTGACTGGTCCAGAAGACCGTAATTATCTATGTAGGCAGTGAGCCGTTTGTTGATTAAGTGCTCCAATACCTTCCCAAAATAAGGTAACAACGAAATGGGACGATAATGCACTGTTAGAGAAGGATCAGCTGATGGTTTTTTGAGAATTGGTTTAACTTGCGCATGTTTCCACCCAATTGGTACATTAGCTTGCTCCAATGACATGTTGAAAATTTCGGTTAAAGAATTAGCAAGTAACGGCGTGATCTTGGTGCAAGCGCAGAGAGGAAATGGGTCTGCTGGGGAGCCCGATTTCATTTTACTTAGGCCTTCAAGTACTTCATCAATGGTTATGGGTTCAAATTCCATTAACCGCGGGGCATCATTGATTTCCTCAAAGGAGGATATCATAGGTGGGTTCCTGCTTTGCTGGAATTGACCTGGATCAGTAGGTGGAAAAGAGGCATAGATGGATTTGATTTTATTATCAAAGAAAGCAGATTGCTGCAGCAAGCTGCGTCTGGCAAGTAGGTCTTCGAACTGCTTCGAACCACTGTATCTTGCTATAGCAAGTGAAGGTATATTTATACTTTGAAGGTGTTTAGGAATGCCATAGTTGACGTAAAGTCGGGCATATGAACGTCATGAATGAACCCTTATGGAATAGATGTTCATTGTAAAACTAACTGAGTTCTTGGAGAAATCAATAATAAAGCAGGGGAAGTCCCTAACTGCTTAAGATGGCTTTCCAAGTAATCATTGTGATGTTTGGTGAACGGATGGAAGCAGCCATGCCTGTATTTGGGTAGCATGGGCTATGCCTAAATAAGGGCTTGATTTCTATGCCTATATAAGGGCAACGTGAATTGTACCTATATAAGGGCATGAATCGGGAAAATTCAATCGGAGCCTAAAACGCCACACAACGAGCTACCCCATGCATCTTTACACAGCACCCGGCTTCTGGGAGGGCCAAGGGGCCAGAAGAAGACATTCTCCCTAATCTAGGGTGAGCACATTAAGCGGTAGAGGTGCTAAGGACCTAATTTCCCCTGGAAGCAGCTCAAGGCCCTGAAGTATCCCAGACTCATAAGTGTCCGGGGGCGGCTCCACGCGGTCTGAGGCTCAAAACCATAATCTGCCCAAGAAGACGCAAAGCAATGAAGTCTCTAACTACTTCCCCCCATTGGACACCAGTGTGGAAAAGGAGAATACTTCACGCCCTGAGGACGGAATGGCGCTCACTCCTGAAGACCTGCTGGCGTCGCTCCGCGCCTTCTAGAAAGAGCTCCAGGAGGACATAAAGGCAGATATTAGTGTATCCTTTGAGGAGTTTCGAGCAGAGATGAGCAATAAGATGGTGGCGTTATACGCCGATGTGGACTCAGTGGACACACGCGCTCGGGACCTGGAGGCGAAATGCTCCCGCCTGACCCTATAATGGCAACTGAAAGGCATCAATGAAGAGTTTCCTCCTGTGAAAGTTTAGGAGACTCCTGAAGAAGCGGAACGAATACCCTAGGGGCCCATGAGACTACAAAGGGTAAAAAAAACATTTTTAAAAAGGGACCAGCCAAATGGACCACCTGGGGCAGAATCTCTTGCTGGACCCCAAGATGGCTGCCACAATGGTCCTTTACCACAATGAGCTACAGCTCCCACATTGGTGTGAAGAGCCACAGGCTTCCTCTGTATGGAACACCAGGGGCACCATTAGTTTGTGGACTGTTGCACTGTACTCGCCTTTCACGGTGTTCGATCCCGAGATGCTGCCAGTACCTGCCTTCTATTGTACTATGCCCCATGGGCTGAAACTAAAACTGTTTGCACTTTCCGCTGAGCCCGAGTACCCTTGGCCACTGCCCATTGGAGCTGTCCTAAGCAGCTATAGCGGAGTCTGTCTCTGGGTCACCCCCTTGGCCGTCACCTCCCCAGCCGGAGATCAGACATTGTTTTTCACAGTTCTTCACGGTTTTATCTGTCTCTCTCTTCGACTGCCTTGACTGCTCTGTTCCCCCAGGAGTACTTTGCCCCATCAGATCTACCTGACTCTGTCTTCTTTCCTCTCCCCTGTCTACCTTTCCCCCACTTCCTTCCATTCCTCATATGACTTGTGTCTTGGATATGCTACGTGCTAATATATGATATTATTGTGTAAGCTCATGTTTTTCTCCTAAGCATATACTGGTAGTTTCAACTGTAACTGGTGTAACTATGTAACAATGTTCTGAAACAATGTCTTATCTCATTTAAAGCGCTCTGATACCTCCCGATCTAGACAGTGCTATATAAAACTTTTCAAATAAAAATAAACATGGCGTTTGGCAGTATTTAGCCAGAACTCTGTCAAAGAGTAATGCGAAGTGGACAAAGTTCTGCCAATTCCGCAGGTGAATCTGAACATTCTTCTGACCCCTAAATGAGGCTCTTTGTGGTAAAAGAAAACCCATGTAAAGCATTCACAGCTATCAAATCCAACTAGTCATTATAATAAGGAATTGGTCATATTTAGTAACTGAAAATCATTTTGCAGAGCAGTCACAGTATACTACATCTTGGATGCAAATTGTCACAGAAGTAAGAGCTGCTGAGATTTCACCTCAAATATAGCTCATTAAGACAGCCCAAGTGAGGACCAATGAGAACCGTTACGATGCTAGCGAGTGTGGTATCTATGAACCGTAAATGACGAGATTAATAGGTGTACGCATTTTCGCTACGCTACTTAGAAGGGTTCGTCTTATTTACAGGTTCTTCATTTTGATCCCTCGGGTTCCATTTTAGATACGGCATCCATTTTGTTTCTTGCCCTCACGTAATCAGCGAACAGGCAAATGTCCGCCTCATGATCCTGTGATTCCCAAGACTGGGGGATGGCACGGAAAAGACAGATGGCTCCGCAGCTGGGTAATCTTCCCACGTTGGCCTTTTGTTTCAGCTCCGCATGCGCTCGGCTCGAATCCTTTGATCCTGGGATTGCGCTTCCGATATTTCCTCCACACTCCTTCTTCTTCTGTTGTCTGACTTCCTTACACCTGTTCCTGTCTCTTACTCTCGTCCTTTTACAACCAGAGTGGAATGTGCATAGCAGCAGGATAATGTGCTTTTACAGTTGGGAACCGACAAATGTTACTATGATTGTGTTCCGGGTTTCCGACACCATGAATGAAGCCCTTTTAAGTTTATTGTGGGAACTGAGTTGTAACCTCTTGTTCGTTACGTTATTGAATGCTGAAAATGTGTATAAAAGGAGCGATCCACATTTACAATTTGAAGCAGACTCTTGGAACCTACACTCTGTTGTACTTCCCATGACTTTTGCATCCCTGCAGTAATAAACGCTGATCTTTGACGCCGAAGGAAGTGTCCTGTGTGTCTGTCACTTGTGCGCCGAACAGGTATCCTACGAAGGTTTCAGGTGTTGTTCCCTGGCACCGCTGGTTCTTAAAAGTCCAGTCCTTCATTTGGCGCGCAACGTGGGGCGACATCAGCGGTACCGGTCCAAACCCTGACGATTGCGAGGAACTTCGTGTGAAATCTCCGAGGAAAAGGTGCACGCCGCTTCATCGATCCTGTTGTCGAAATAAGTGGTCCAAAGATTTTTCCCGCGAAGATTCCCGCCTCCTGACGGCTGCAACGGATCGATGCTCTGACTGTCGACCTGTTTTGGTGCCTGGCGTTGTCCTTTGTATGGCGAGACGATAGACGGGCCTTCCTGGTGACGCCATCGAGCTCTCAGTTAAGTATTTGTGGGTCGCTCCCAGTCCTTAGTTGTTGGTGCTTAGTTGTTTGCATGGTTCCATTGCATTTGTGGTGCTTAGTTGTTGGTCCTTAGTTGTTATTTGACAGTTGCAATTGCCAAAAACCGAGGGTTTTGTCTTTCACGAAGATTTAGTACTTTGGTAACCCTTGAAGTTTGATACTTGGTTAGTGTGCATGATGCCTAGCCGTAGTGGTTTCATTGGTTTCTTCAAATGTTGCAACAAGGATTCCCGGTTGGAGGACTCGTGTCCGATACCTCCAGTTGGAACTCTGATATATGAGCTCTATAGTCGACATGGTGTGGGCCCTATTATATATAATGACTGTTGGGTCCGTTACACGAGAAAGGATGGTATCCTTAGTTGGCCACCACACGGAAGTTTTGGAATGGAGATTTTAGATAATCTAGAAACTAAATTATTTAAGAAGAAAGCTAGGCCAGCTATGTTTGATTCCCTTCGGTTGTGGCGTAAAGAGGCCAAACAGAAAGAAATCAAACAGCTTAAAAAGAATCGTAAAGAAGGTATCGTCCCGATAATGCAAGTTGTACAACAATGTCAGCGAGATAAAGAAGAAAAAGAAATAGAAGTTTCCACTAGACTACATCACATGAGGATAGACAAATGTTATCCGGTATTATCAACTAGTCTTGATAAGACAAAAGAGGACTCGAAGGAGGATCCTCTGTTAGCGTATTTGATTAAATCGCCACCTCCTTATGCACAGGGTGCTACAGCCCCTGTAGTTCCTCCTGTAGTTCCTCCTGTAGTTCCAGTGGCTGCTGGTCAGCCTGTTGTTGGTCCTGCGTTTGTCCTACCACCTGATCCTATCCCTACTGCTCCTTTGCCTGTATCTCCTCAGTCAATTGTTCCTGTTGCCTCAGCCGTCCCGGCTACCTCTGCTGTCCCTACGTTCACTTCTAATGTTGTTGCTCCTGTTCTTTTTTCTCCTTCTGTTCGTAATCGTATCCCTAATACTGTCGCTACTCTTTACTCCCCACTTTCTGGATCGTTACTTCGATCCGAAGTCTCTGAAACTCCTCAGAGGCGCAGTCAAATCCCTGGTGGAAGGGAGAGTGCCACGTTGGTAACTATGGCGCGTAGATGGATAAGACACCCTGCTAACTACCCGCTGCGCGTGGTCTTTGATACGTTTTCTCAGTTTAATGAGCCCACTCAGAGATTTGTGTTTGAAGTAATGTGTAACTTTTTGAGAGAAGAATGGTATAATGATGATTTAGATAATGTACCGCCCGATATGACTGAACTTCAGAGTCAATTTTCGAATGGCATGATTGTAGGTGGAGATGTACGACGTGCATTAGAGCGATTATTAGCCTTACGGTGCACAGTGTTTTCTCGAGTGTCGTTTGATGACGATTCCGATACTCAGAAAACGAACTCTGGTCAGTATCCTATGAGAGAGGTTCCACCAGTATACATGCCAGGTGATCCGCAAGCTAATCCTGTGATTCTGCCATACTTTCAGAGAGTTTGGATACACCTCCCATGGAAGCGATCAGAAGTTTTGCAGGTGAAACAATCTTTACCTGATCCACGCAAGAATCCGGCAGGTTATTATAAGGAGTTGTCTCAACTGGTAGACGCTACTATTATGAATCTTGCGGACATCGACATGCTGTTTGGCAATGTCGTACCACAACCGATTTGGGCGAAAATTCGCCAAGAGAATCATTTAGTTGAGTTGGGTGGTGACTGGGCTACACTGGTAGCGGCAGATGGACGACAAGTTGGTGGGGCTAAGCCTGAGCCGTTGATTACGGATCTGCCTCAGAAAACTATTACGCTTATGAAAACGCTCATGCCAGCGATGAAGGTAAATTGGGATAAATTATCGGCTTGTAAGCCAAAGAAAGACGAGAGTGTCTCCGATTTCTTTACTAGATTTGAGGAGGCATTTGTCGATCATAGTGGTCAGGACATGAGCACCGAAGGTGGTCAACGGTTATTTGTTGATAAGTTTGTGTTAAATTTGTTGCCTGAGCTGTGCAACAAATTGAAGAATTCAGAAAGTGCACGGGCTGTTTCAACCACTGCACAGATATTAGCTACGGCTCAATATTATGAGAATAGGGAAAAAGAAGAAAGTGATCATTCAGATAAGAAAACGAAGGAGCTCAAAACAAAGGTTTTGTTACAGCAGGCATATCCTCCACGTTCGAATCAAAATGATTAGCAACAGCAGTATCGACCACGAGACCAGTCCACTAGAATGCAGTCACGATCTGACTTCTCCGACTTTAGATCTACGCTTGGGTATAATCAGTGTGCATATTGTAGAAGAGAGGGCCATATAAAATATGATTGTCCAGCTTTGCGTGACCGGCTTAACGGTGTGTCGGCACCAGGGGGTCGTGGTGGTCCTCAACAAGCACCCCTAGGTAGAGGCCGCGGTGCCCCTCAAAATCAAAATCATGAGCGCCCTCATACCCCATCAGACGTGAATAATTATTTTGACCAACGAAATGTGAGGTCCGATAAATCAGCACAGTATCATGTGGACGATTATTACGTCGAACATGAGATTGATGCAGGTAACCACTACTAGGACAGCCACCGACAGAGAGAGGGAGTAGTATCAGTTCCGGTTGATCAGAGTGGGCCTTACGTCGCAGTTGCTACATCTGGCGTAGTTGAGCCTTTTCTGTTAGACACTGGTGCGACGAAAAGTTCCTTCATGCACTCGAAACTCCCTGGCGCACCTTTGTCCGGCTTAACAAATGTTTCCATTGGATTCTCTGGCGCCCCTGTTAGCAATCCTGTCTCTAGCCCTTTGTCCCTTACGATTGGTCCTCATGAGCTAGAGGCCCCATTGATTTTATCTACTGGTTGTGGTGAGAATCTTTTGGGCTTGGATTTGTTAAAACGGTTATATGCGACTTTGTACTGCTCTCCTGCGGGAGTGGAGCTTACATTAGGTCAGAGAGCGATCTCTCCTATGTACTTATCAATTGATAAGTTCCCCACCGGAATTGAGTTCCCTTCCTGCGTCGTTATGGGCTATGGGTCCCAACGATGTAGGCTTATTGAACATCCCACCTTATGTGGTTCAGTTGAAATCGAATGTGCGTTTCCCACGTATACCACAGTATCGTATCTCTTTTGATGGTGAGCGAGCACTATTAGCGATCATTTATGACCTGATCGAAAAGGATGTCATTGAAGAAACTTGAGGCAATGTGTGTAATAGTCCTGTGTTACCGATTTTGAAACGCACAGATCCAACTAAACCTCCTGTGTACCGCTTTGTAATTGATTTGCGAGAAGTAAATACAATCGTGATTCCCCAGTTTCCTGTGGTGCCTGACATCACGGCTTTGTTGACCCTGATTCCGGCTTCTGCCTCCTGGTTCACGGTAATTGATCTAAAGAATGCTTTCTTTAGTATTCCGATTGCTGAGGAAAGCAGATACCTATTCGGATTTTCACTAGGTGGTCGCAGTTTTAGATTTAAACGCACACCACAGGGCTACTGTGAGAGTCCATCGATCTATAGCCAAGCACTTAAAAGTCAGCTTGATGCGTTTGTGTTGCCGACAGGCGCAGCCTTAGTTCAATACGTTGACGACCTATTAGTGGCAGCTGATACAGAGGCTATTTGCAAAACCGCTACAGTATCATTGTTGCAGCACCTATGTGACTTACATCACAAGGTGTCACCTTCTAAGCTACAATATTGTTGTCAAGAAGTAACCTACTTAGGTCACTTACTGTCAAAGGATGGGAGAAGGTTGACCCCAGAGAGAATTGCAGCAATTGCTCGAATGACTGTGCCAAAGACTCAGAGAGATGTACGTGCCTTTCTAGGTATTACGTCATACTGCAGACAATGGATTCCAAATTTTTCATTGTTGGTGAAACCATTGATAGCCCTTACGTGCAAGGATGTTTCATCTCCTTTGCCATGGACTGAAGAGTGTCAGAAAAGTTTTTCTGAATTGCGTGATGCGTTGTGTTCGGCTCCTGTGTTGGGTACTCCTGATTACAATAAGCCGTTCACACTTTATGTTCACGAGAGGGACGGTTGTGCGTTGAGTGTTCTGACACCACATGATTGCTATTTGAGAACTGAAGAGGAGACGAAGGGTCGTATTGACCTGAAAAACACTCCATTGGTAGATCCCAATGGTACTTTGTATGTGGATGGTTCATGTTCTAAGTTACCAAATGGTGATGTGACGACTGCGTATGCTGTAGTAACATTGAGTACGGTTGTGGAATCTGCGAGATTGAGTCAGAATTCGGCCCAAGCGGCTGAGTTGATCGCCTTGACGAGAGCGTGTGTGTTGTCCAGAGGGAAGCGGGTGAATGTGTTTACAGACAGCCAGTATGCTTTTGGTGTGGCGCATAGTTTTGGTCGATTGTGGAGAGAAAGAGGATTTTTGACGTCGCATGGTACGAAGATTCAGCACGGACAGCTTGTGAATTACCTTTTGGACGCACTTACATTGCCTAAAGAGGTGGCAATAATCAAATGTAGTGCGCATCGGAAGGTGACGGATGATGTTGGTCGCGGTAATGCGTTTGCGGATGAGATTGCGAAGGAGACGGCTAGAGATTTGACAAATCGAGTGTACGTTGCGAGTTCAGTAAGATGGCCAGCGGAGACTAGTATGTGTGAGGACACAGTTGAGAGTGTGAAGAAGATACAGAATGAAGCTACTGAGATGGAAAAGACTCAGTGGAAAGAGAGTACGGGAAAGTTAGACGAGAATGGATGTTGGGTTGATTTGTCGGGAAAGCAGAGATGGATGTTACCAGATGCATACGTGCTTGCTGTTGTTACTATGGCTCATGGTACATCACACATTAGTACGAAAGGCATATGTAAGTTGCTGTCGCCCGTATGGAAGAATGATGGAATTACTAAATGTGCGGAGAGAGTGGTTAAAAATTGCATGGTATGTTTGATGTATAATCCTGGTAAGGGCACCCCCACTCCACGTGGTCATTTTGCTCCTCCCACATGTCCCTTTGAAATTATTCAGTTAGACTTTATCCACATGGAGAGATGCAATAATTTGAAGTTCGTCTTGGTTGTAGTTTGTGCGTTCTCCAGATGGATTGAGGCTTACCCCCTAAAGGATAATACTGCCCTGTCCACAGCAAAGGTTCTACTCAAAGAATATTTCCCCAGGTATGGAATGCCTCGGATTGTATGGTCAGATAACGGAAGTGAGTTTGTGGGAAGTGTAATGAAGAGTGTATGTCGTGGTCTTGGCATAAATCAGAAGTTTCATAGTGCTAATCATCCTCAGTCTGCGGGCTTAGTGGAAAGATATAATGGCACTCTGAAACTGAAACTTGCCAAAATCCAGGCAACGACTGGTCTATCATGGCCCGACGCTTAGCCTTTAGCTCTCTTATCGACCAGGGCGACTGTGCACTCTCGAGTAGGGCTCAGCCCATATGAGATTGTGTTCGGCCGTCCTGCGAACATTTGGGGAGTTCCGAGACCAAAAGAATTTGACAGACTTGAATATCCAATGGTAATTGACTATCTCTATGATCTGACTGATAAATTGAGTTTGATTCATCAACAGGTCTTTGAGGCTCTACCGGCACAAACAGAGGGTCCTGGTCATCGGCTCCAACCAGGTGATTGGGTTCTTACCCGCAACTTTGGACGAAAACGAAATCTTGAGCCAAGGTTCGTGGGACCTTACCAGGTGTTGCTGGCAACGAGGACTGTGGTTCGGCTGGAAGGGAAAAAACATTGGGTGCATGCCACCCACACCAAGAAAGTTCCGCTCCCATTGCCAGCAGATAGTTGGATCAGAAAAGGATTCTGCTCGTCTGAAACTCACGTCCCTCTAAGTCACGTGCCGTTTAGTGACGCGCAGCTTGTAGGAGATAACACAGTAAGACCCGACACCCCTGTTGAACCATCCGGAGTTAACCCTCTTTCAGCAGCATTGGAGAATTCAAGTTCTGAATTGCGTGGACAATCGGACACTCTTTTGTCGTCTGATCCACTGTTTGAAGAGCAGACTCGCCCCGGAAGAAGTCGATACTTTCTTCGACCGCGCTAACAGACTAATAAATTCTTTTTTTATTTTTTTTAATCTACATCACCTCTATTGTTGCCATAAAATTGTGGACATTACATATATATAAATATATATTGTGTACCTTTTTCCTTACAGCTAGGAGGCGTATATTGAATTCAATGAACTCTGGATTAAAAACCTTTTCATCTGGGTTAACCGTAAGGCCGTGCGGGTACTTCCTCCTGTCTAGCAGGTATCTGACACTAGGTCGATTACTTTTGTCGATTTCTGGGAACTCCTGGGGATTGATAATCGCTCCTCAGAACGAAGTGCGTCAAGAACGTCACGGACGGTTTTTAGAAGATGGAGTCTTCTAAGCTGTTGGAAATTGAGAAAATGGTGGCGCAAAGATCCAAATTGCACAAGACATTTCGAAAAAAATGTTTTTTGTTACAGGTTTTCATGTTGTTCCTAACTGTTTCTATGCTGCTGGTGGGTGGAGTATATTTTGGTTTTCAATCATTGCTACCTTCTACTTTACCCTCTCCTCCTTCTCATGATTTAAATTCTGTTTCCACTATGTCTCCACATTCCTTTCATCTTCTGCCCCAACATGAACAGGTCAGACGTGCGGAATTTATGAACAATTCTTTTGTTCAACTTCTACATCAGCATCAGTTGGTGATGAACACTACCAATTGTTGGGTATGTGGGTTAATGCCACATACCATGGATAAGGGTATTCCGTATTTTGTCCTTCCTTATAGCCCCCAGGGGTCAGCTCGAGCATTCCAGACCATGTTCCGTAGTGCACTAGATTCCTACCCCCATCGAGAGCCTCGCTCTGCAGACCTTGGTCCTGGCCCGTACCACAAGTCTTTGACGATAGCAATTGCAGATTTAAATAGAGATATTTTTGACGCAACACTTATCCCAGAGGAAGAGGTGCGAGCTTATAAGGATCTGAGTGAGGTCGAGTATAGTACATCAGTGAAAAATAGGCAGTTTAAAAGCTCATCTCCAATCTGGATCGTACCTCATCTCGGTCATTTCTGTCTGCAAGGTCTTGGTCGCAATCCGAGAGCTCAGCTTGGGAAGAGTGCTTGCGTTGATACTTACGTTTTACCAATGCTCTCTTCCCCTGTCTTTCTGACTGCCAAGGGTACCTATTTTGTATGTTATGATCGCGCATATACGTGGTTACCTCATGACTTCTCGGGTACCTGCTATATCGCGAATCTTTTGCCTCCAACTTTCTGGTCAAGAAGCAGGAGATTTCTTTAAGGGTTTCCTACCGTTTTGGGGCCCTATGGTCAATAGCAGGAATCTGAGACAGTTAACTCGTGTAGTGGAAGCAACTGCTAACATAACTGCAAGCGCCCTTGGTAATCTGACAGCAGAGCTTCAAGCGGATAGGCTTATGACGCTACAGAACCGTATTGTTCTAGACGTAGTACTAGCAGACAGAGGTGGTGTGTGTAAGGTCATCCATTCGAGCTGCTGCATTTTTCATACCTGATAACGCTCCAACGGTTTATCAAGCCATCTCAAAGTTGCATAAAATCTCGGAGTCCATACACGTGGACGAAGGAGATTGGACACTTCTAGGATGGTGTTGGGGTCTGATGTCAACTTGGGGTTGGAAAATTCTGATGATTATAGGGGTTGTTGTGACGTTTCTGTTCACGTGTTGTCTTTGTGTGCAGTGTGGTCCTGCCTTATGTGGCCTTTGTGCTACAGCGTGTATAAGAAGGCCATCTGTTACTGGCGAGACATTGATGAATAAGATGATGTTCCAACAACGCTTGAATGATCTGATGAATATCGACATTGATTATGATTCCGACTAGTGCTTGCCTACATGAGGGCAAAAGGAGCGTCTGAGGACCAATGAGAACCGTTACGATGCTAGCGAGTGTGGTATCTATGAACCGTAAATGACGAGATTAATAGGTGTACGCATTTTTGCTACGCTACTTAGAAGGGTTCGTCTTATTTACAGGTTCTTCATTTTGATCCCTCGGGTTCCATTTTAGATACGGCATCCATTTTGTTTCTTGCCCTCACGTAGTCAGCGAACAGGCAAATGTCCGCCTCATGATCCTGTGATTCCCAAGACTGGGGGATGGCACGGCAAAGACAGATGGCTCCGCAGCTGGGTAATCTTCCCACGTTGGCCTTTTGTTTCAGCTCCGCATGCGCTCGGCTCGAATCCTTTGATCCTGGGATTGCGCTTCCGATATTTCCTCCACACTCCTTCTTCTTCTGTTGTCTGACTTCCTTACACCTGTTCCTGTCTCTTACTCTCGTCCATTTACAACCAGAGTGGAATGTGCATAGCAGCAGGATAATGTGCTTTTACAGTTGGGAACCGACAAATGTTACTATGATTGTGTTCCGGGTTTCCGACACCATGAATGAAGCCCTTTTAAGTTTATTGTGGGAACTGAGTTGTAACCTCTTGTTCGTTACGTTATTGAATGCTGAAAATGTGTATAAAAGGAGCGATCCACATTTACAATTTGAAGCAGACTCTTGGAACCTACACTCTGTTGTACTTCCCATGACTTTTGCATCCCTGCAGTAATAAACGCTGATCTTTGACGCCGAAGGAAGTGTCCCGTGTCTCTGTCACTTGTGCGCCGAACAGGTATCCTACGAAGGTTTCAGGTGTTGTTCCCTGGCACCGCTGGTTCTTAAAAGTCCAGTCCTTCACATGGAACCATGAAGAATGACTTTAATCATGCTTAATAACATCACCACCTAGCCTTCCTGCATAAAACATATAAGGAAAACTCCTCATATTCTTTCTGGAAAAAACCTAGGATTGGAGTGAACAGCAAATTCCACCATAAATGCAAGCCAGTTTCCAAACTAGGGACAAACAAAAGAATCATGCTCATGAAAGATCATATTATACTCACTTCAAAATGCCTTGGAGGTTAAAAAGTGTTTGCAATCCCCTTATTGGAAACCTCCAAACTTCAAGATGGGATTAGGGTAGAATGTAAACAAAGGGCTTACTGAGAAGTACAAAATCATATGAGGTTAAAACAGAGAACGTGGCATTATAAATAAAATTGTGACAAACTGGTGGAACTTGAAATTCCTCACCCTTCACAGAAAATGAATATCTAAGTTTGTAATAAATAATTAATATTTGGAGTAGGTAAATACTGACCAGAAATATTGTACAATCAACTTGACCTCTGGTTTAAAAATTCATGTCATCCAGAAAAAATATAGCCATCTCAAGTTGAAATCTATGAACATGGTTCGTGGACAAAAAAGTACAACTTTCAGCCCATAAATGAAGGACTACACCATATTAAAATAAATAAACAAATAAAGTGCTTGTTTGGGAGCAGGAGTGTCTAATTTCAAATAGGATTTAAAGATTTAAAAAAAGTATTTAATCAATAACTGTACTGAGTCTTGGGTCAAAGCCATAAATGTTCAATTCAGAATAGCTGGCTATTCAACATGAAGTATTTCCCAGCCAAACATTATGATTAATCTCAGATGAAACGTAGTAAGACAAATGCTAGCGCCATTCGCTGTAACCCACACTATGTCAACACATAAAAGGGTGGAAAAAACTGAAGATTGCATTACTCAAAGGGAACTATCATAGGTTTTTTTTCCTGAACTGCTATTATGCCTTTATAAAGAGAATAATTTCCCAAACTCACTGAGATCAAGTACTGTGGCTTAACTATAACAGTAGACCAGTGCACTGACCAAAATAATATGGCAAAATTAAACTCATACACATTAGACAATGTTCTCCAATATCATCATCTCTAACATGCACAAACGAAGGGATGCAACACAAATACTCCTCTAAATAAAAAGCATTTTCAGTGAGAAAAACATAGCAATTAATCGTATGATAAATTTTCTTACACCATACAAGATTAAATTTAACACTGTATGTAGCATTTCTAGTCTTCATCAAAGATTTAAGGGCGTGGATAGAGCATGGATGTGGAATAAACTTGATTTGTCCAGAATAGAGTCTGTCTTCTGCAAGCAATGCATACTGTCATTTATAAAATACAGAA
Organism: Lissotriton helveticus; assembly: GCF_964261635.1. Lineage (NCBI taxonomy): Eukaryota > Metazoa > Chordata > Amphibia > Caudata > Salamandridae > Lissotriton > Lissotriton helveticus. The sequence goes on along the minus strand of NC_136057.1, from coordinate 2,116,116,471 downwards.
GGCTAAGCTTCAAATGTGAAGGGTCGATAATAAATCTATTCATTAGAGTGGTAAACCAAAGGGACATTTTGATCAAAATGTTCTACAACTTATATGCCAATTGGACCTTTGAAACAGGAAGAAAAGAAACACATGCCATCCCTAGTATAATAAATGTCCTGTTACCCTTCGCACTATATGGGGATAATTTAATTGTAGCAGTGAAATCAACCATAGGTTTAAAAAAAAAAGGTTAAAAAATAGAAATTATCTTCTGAAGCTCGAGCATCAAACAAGCTTTGACAAAGCCAATACACCTCATCTATTATAAACAAAAGTAGAGTTAGTGGTTTAGTCAAAGTTTCTTTGCATACTGTAAAGAGAATTTCAAGGTTTTAGAGATTATGTAGCAGAATAGAGAAAACAGCTTCCATGTTGCCTCTTTGGATATTAAGGAACAAAGGGGCTCATTATGATGACTTAACAATTACCACCGCCAGGCCGGTGGTGGCGATTGTTATGCTAGTAATGAGAATTACCGACCGCCATATTAGGATAGCGGTGGGTATCTCAGCGGATGCAAAGTCTGTCCACCGCTTTTCTGCCAGTGGCAATAGTTACGATTGCCTGCCGGGAAGAGCAGTGCCACTAATATGGTGGCAGTGCCTAGCAGGCACTGTCCGCCATATTAGGATGAGGGTGATGTATAGATCTTTCCATGGTGGAAATGCCGCCTTGGAAAGGCTGGCCGGGGTTGGCTTTGGGGGCCCTTTGAGGGCCCCCTCTGGGGGGAGTGGGTGGGCTGCACTGGGAGGGTACCGATGGTACCCCCCTGCATTTCCCTGCACCAAGTGGCAGCAACTACTTGTTGCCTGCCACGCGGTGCAGGGAAATGCTGTGCATGCTTTTTTACCATTGCGGACGGTGCTGCAGCCAGCAGCACCGTCTGCAATGGTAAAAGGCCAGGATTGGCTTGTGGGACTGCAGCACGACTGGCGAGCGGTCCCGTCAACGTTATGATGGCGGACGGGCGGACTAATGTCTGCCCGCCATCACACTGAGTCGCCATGTTTTTCAGAAAACTGTGCTGATATGCATGTAGCCTTGAAGTCTTTCTGAGCAGACCTGATTGATGAGTGCTTTCAAATATAGTATCAAGCCACTTCTGGAAAGAGAATCTAAAGAAACAAATCTATGGGCTTGTTATAAAGAGGAAACTAAATACGTTTGAATTGAGCAGCATTTTGGAAAGCAAACTGTTAACATTCACTCTAAATCTGCAATCAAATCCCTAATAATCCTGCTGAGCTGCGCCAAGGACATGTTTGAGCTAAGTATAAGAAAATGTTCTTTTTTAATTATGCACTGTAATGACTCGCTGAATGTGCAATATTACTTATTTGAACAGATTCATAAATTGACAAGGCAGAAAATAAATAAAATGTTTTATGCATTTTCTGGGAATTAGGGTGGGGAGATTTTTAAAAAATTACATTTTAGGTTAATAATCTTAAAGATTTGCATATTATTAATTTAGAAATGTTTCTTTGTTATATTAAAATGGTAATACATGTTATTGCTGATATATATATATTAATAGTATTAAATGAATATATTTTTTAAAACAAAAAATGTAAGTAGTATAACATATAAAAATATATCAAAAAACTGTCAACAAAGTTAAACATCTAGAAATATTTGTATTTGCAAATACAGTTTAAATTACAAATAATTTTTAAAAAACTGTATTTGTTTTCAAATGTTAATTATATTTTAAAAATATGTTGCATGTTTTTCAAATTATAAAATGTATTTAAATCTTTTTTAAATGTTTTAATGTTGTGTCATGATTGATTTGTCATTTTATAGTTTAAATTTTAGGAATGTTATTAAATATTTTGAAAAGGATACTAATTATTAATAGTGATTCAAACTCATTTTTTAGCAGTTTCATAAATTGACAAGTCAGAAAATAATTAAAATGTTTTATGCATTTCTAAACCAAAGAATACAGACTAACCTGGAATCAGAAGCCGAAGTACACTTGCTTTGTGGCTATAAACATGAGTCCATGGCCCAAGCAACAAACATATAAAAATAGATGTTTCTGCAAAATAAACTGATGAGCTGCAGCGAGGCCATCATCAATTGTTTAAACACCAAAAATATCTCCAAGCTCTGCCTCTATGTAACATTTTTAGAATTTGTTTTTAAAAAACTTTTACATACAACTTAATTTAAAACCTGTACTTCATTTGTATAATCAGACAAATATCAGTAAAAAGATTTTGTGTTACAAAAATATCATGTCAATAATCTCAGAATATCAATTAAAATATCGTTGACAGGAATATAGAAAGAAAATATATTGCATTTTAGTGTTGATTTTATTATTGTTGTAAAGAATATCAATGTAGAAAATATCATTGTATGTAATATCATTTGAAAATGTTAATTAGTATATCATTTACTGTAGTGTGTTTGACTGCATATCTTTATTTTTTTATTGATTTGTACTTTTAGTAATAACAATTAAAGTCATAAAATTGTTAAAAATTTTATTTTTAGTTGTATTACTGTATAAAAATAATTGTTTAATTTTTTTCAACAGCAAAATATTGGGTTTTCTGGGAATTAGGGTGGGGAGATTTTTTTATATTTACATTTTAAGTTAATAATCTTAAACATTTGCAAATTAAGATATGTTTAATTGTTTGTTCTATAAAAATGTTAATACATTTTAATGACGATATATAAATGGTATTAAATGAATATATTTTTATTACAAAAAATGTAAGAAGCAAAACATTTTAAAATATATCAAAAAACTGTCAACAAAGTTAAATATCTAGAAATATTTGTACTTGCAAATACATTTTTAATTAAAAATCATTTAAAACATTTTTTATTGCAAAAATATTTTAAATATTTTTTGTTTTAAAATGTTAGTTATATTTTAAAAATATGTTTCACTTTTTTCAATTTATAAAATGTATTTAAATCTTTTTTATATTATTTTGTGCCATGATTTATTTGTCATTTTATAGTTTAAAGTTTAGGAATGTTAGTAAATATTTTGAAAAAGACATTAAATATTAATAGTAATTCACATTTGTTTTTTATATTGGGAATATTTATATATCAGTTTTCTTGTTTTGATTAGTGTGTTTTCAGATTAAATTCTAATTAATTATATAGTAAAAAAATTGTGTGCGAGTATTGATTACCTATTTAACATGTTTAGCTCATATTACCTTAAGTAAAATGTTATATTTGAAGTATATATTGTAAATTTCAACTCTTTAGCTTCAAACATCTTCTTATATTGGGGTGGGAATAGTAAGTGTCACCCCTTTAGTGTCCAACACCTTTCCCGAATATGGTTTAGATTGGAGTGGGAATAGTAAATATCACCCTTTACTGTCGAACACCATCCTCAAATTGTTTTTGATTTGAGTGGGAACAATAAATGTCACCCTTTTAGTATCCAATACCTTCCCTAAATAAGTATAGATTTGGGGAAGGTATTACCTTAAGTAAAATGTTATATTTGAAGTATATATTGTAAATTTCAACTCTTTAGCTTCCAACACTTTCTTATATTGGCGTGGGAATAGTAAGTGTCACCCCTTTTGTGTCCTACACCTTTCCTGAATATGGTTTAGATTGGAGTGGGAATAGTAAATATCACCCTTTACTGTCGAACACCATCCTCAAATTGTTTTTGATTTGAGTGGGAATAATAAATGTCACCCTTTTAGTATCCAATACCTTCCCCAAATAAGTATAGATTGAAGTGGGGATAGTAAATGTCAACCCTTTGGTGTCCAACGAATTTCTTAAATTAGTTTTGATTGGAGTGGGAGTAGTAAATGTCACCCCTTTAGTGTCTAACATCTTCCTCAAATTGGTTTAGATTGGTATGGGAACAGTGAAAGACACCTCTTTAGTGTCCAACACCTTTCCTAAATTGGTTTTGATTGGAGTGGGAATAGTAAATGCCAACCCTTTAGTGTACAACGCCTTCTACAAATTGGTTTAGATTGGCATAGAAATAGTAAATGTCACCCCTTTAGTCTTCAACGCCTTCCCCAAATGTGGTCAGATTGTAGTGGAAATAGTCAATGTTACCCCTTTAGTGTCCAACACCTTCCCGAAATTGCATTAGATTTGAGTGGGAATAGTAAATGCCACACATTTAGTTTCTAACATCTTCCTCAAATTAGTTTAGATTGGTATGGGAACAGTGAATGACTCCTCTTTAGTGTCCAACACCATTCCCAAATTGGTTTAGATTGGAGTGGGAATAGTAAATGTTAATGATTTAGCGTTCAACGCCTTCCACAAATTGGTTTAGATTGGATTGGGAATATTAAATGGTACCCCTGTAGTGTCCAACACCTTCCCCAAATTGCTTTAGATTAGAGTGGGAATAGTAAATGTTACCCCTTTACTGTCCAACACCTTCCCCCAATATGGTCAGATTGGAGCGGGAACAGTAAATGGTACCCCTTTAGTGTCAAATGCCTTTCCCCAAATTGGTTTAGATTGGAGTGGGAATAGTAAATATTCACCCCTTTAGTGTCAAACACTGTCCCCCTATATGGTTAGATTTGAGTGGGAATAGTAACTGTCAACCGTTTAGTGTCTAACATTTAAAAAAAATATTATTTACTTTGGAGTGTGAATATTTAAGTTTTGAATTCTATTCTGAGATATTTGATTTTACTTTTGTATGTAGTGGAAATACTGTTATTTTAGTAGTATTGTTGATGATTACAAAAATGTATGTTTGTAACCAATAATGGTATTAATAAAATGTTTTGTATAATAATGATGACAAACATTTTCTAATTGTATTTGTTTTCAAAGCTTAGTTGTATGTTGTAAATTGTAGTTGTAATTGTATATTTTTAAATTTTTTATCATATATAATTCAAGTTTAAAATAAACATTTATATAAAGTTAAGTAAATTTAAAGAAAATGATTATTTGTTATTATTTCAATATTATTTTATGTTGTATATTTTCAACTTTTGTTTTCCATTGTTTAACAGATGTATAACCTTTCTTTACATTTGTATGTACATTAATTCAATGGTATTTTAACATACATTTATTCAGTGATATGCTTTGCATGATTAATACTTTTTTACATTTTTAAAAACATACATTTTTACAATATTTCCCAAAAATTTTAAAAGGAGAAATACATTTCTTTAAGTTTCATTTAGTAGCCAATTTTTGTTTTACCTCTACCTTCTATTTTGTAATCCATTTGTGTTATTTTCAGTCTATTTTCCTCGAACCAGATTGTGGTAAGGTGCTCCTGTTCATTAGAACAGTTAAGTCTTTTTTAAGGATTTTTTTATTGGTTTTGAGGGTAGGAGAAGTTTAGAGAGCAGATCTACAAATTAGCTAAAATGAGGATTGTGTTTTTTTTTTACATATTTAGGTGTATTAGTGTCACTGTTTTTCACTAGTTTGTTGTTTAGTTTTTTGTGAACTATTTTAGTAAAGTATTGCTATGTTGTGCTAAATTGCACTATGATAGTTATATTTTGATGATTAACTGTTATGTATATGTATTTTGTGATTGTAATGTGTTTTGCTGGTAGATTTTTAAATTTACTTTACAGATGATTGTCTATGAATAAGTCCTATGTTCCTTGGTAGTTTAAATTTTTTTAAGGAAATCATTTCAGGTTTAAAAAAAACAATGCTTTTTACTTTGATTTCCTTTATTGGGATTTCCTGGAACATTTCTTTTTTCCAAACACTTATTCTGGCTTTTTATGGTTCCTTGTTATTTTTGATTGCTTTATGGTATTCGTATTATTTTTACATTATTTCGGGGGGTTTTGGACTATATTTTCAGCATTTTTGGTGGATTTTGATTCTTTCTTACATGGATAAAGAGAAAGATTTGCAGCTACAAAACAGTAAGTTTTATTTATTACTTTCCTTTTTGGTGGGAAATGTGATATTATATTGTTTGTGGAAACATTATCTGATTGTCATGCTTTTGTCTATGATTTCTAAGCATCTCATATATTCTTTTGGTTTGTTTGCTAAGTTTAGGGCCAATTTGGATAACAGATTGCTCCATTTGTAGTTCTTGGTAGCTTTGCTCTTTTTGTAATGCTTCTATAAGTTTGTAGAGTGTAGTTTGGATTTTGCCTAGTGTGGATTGGAAGGCGCTATGCCATCCTTCACTTCATTGTTGTTTTGGCTACCTGCGCCAAGGTGCAGCCATAGGCATTCCACCATGGTATTTAGAATTTGGGTTGGCGTTTATGTCCAAATCGTTGCAGTCTGCAAGCCCAAGTGTCTTCGAAATAGTCCAGTAGGGACCTAAGTTTGTCTTCATTTTGTTGGTATAAAAAAACTTTCTATTAGTAAATTGTAGTGGGAGGCTACCTCTCTGACAGGAACATAAGCTAGTGCTATCATTTTCTTAATTTCAAAGTCTGTTTCTAGTATATTCTACACTTGGGCTGATTATGAAGGCGTCATCCACTGTTGTGACGGTCAGGAGACTACTCGACAATTATGCGGGTGGTCCAACTGCTGCATTTCAATATGACCACTGTGCTGGAAGTCGGATAGTCCTCCTTATGATGGCGGCTTGTGCTGCTGGCAAGTAAAAAGGCCAGCAGCACAACCTGCTATGGCACAGAGCACTTCCTGTAAGTCCATCATCAAAAGGCTGTCAGAAAGGGATATCGTAATCCCGATGGCGGTGCCTGCCTTGGCACTGCCACCATTTAGGGATACGACTATGAACGCCATCCCGTCTGAGTCTCAGATCCTGGCGGAGGTCTTTTCTCTGACCGCTGTGGGTTCCACCACTGGAATTGTATTCTGCCGGACATACCAAAGGGCTGCTGCCGGTCGGACTACCACCGATGGCCTGTCGGTGTGCGGTCCGGCCACCATCGTAATCAGGCCCATAGTGTTTATTTTTTGGAGGTGTCTCCATATACTTTGATTGAAATTATAGTAACAGCCTTGTAGGGCTGTGTAGGGGTAACATTTTAGGATGGTTTGAAAAATGGCTATGATTATTTTTTGGGAGATAGTAGTTATTTGTTTTATATGGTTTTAAAGATCATAATAAGTGCTGCTTTGTTTATTTGCTAGTAGGGCACACATAAAATGGATATTTGTGTTTTGCTACTCATCATGTATGGTGTATATCTCAGTAAATGTTTCAGGACACATTTTGAAGGTACCACCCATCATGTTTGTATTTGCCTTAGAGTATATATTAGGATTTGTTTCTCATCATTTAGGTTGTTATGTAAAAGGAAAGGTTTCTCATTGTGTGTCATTGTTAAATATTGAGGTATGTGTATGTCTTGGTATCTTCTAGGGGCAGATGGGGTATCACTGGTGGTGTTTTTAATTCATGCAATTACATTTTTTAAAGTCGGTATATGTGACAGTTGGCCTGTTATGTGTTCGGGCCTTTGGGTACTATATCTTTAAGGAGGTTAGTTGTGGGTTCCTTGGAGATAGTGCTTGCCTCTCTTATACCCTGCACTATCACCCTTACTTCTATTCCTGACACATTTGGGGGGCAGTGGTGCTCTCCTACATGAATTACAACATCACTTTCTTTAGTTGTCCTCCTGTAGGATGCATTAGAATATTATTTAGTACATTTCTAGTTTATGTTCTCTGATGATGCACTTTCTTGGCTGTAGGAGTAGCCCATGTGATTTAGTAACTGCTTTCTTTTCTGTGAAGAGATATACTGTGCAGCTTCTGTCATTGTATCGGAGAGTAATGTAATAGTATAAATATATATATATAGTATTTTAACATTTATATGTTTGTTATTTATACGTAAAATATGCAACTGCTTCTATTTTGTATACATACATGTCTGCTCTGTTTAGAAGCTTCCCATGATTTTGCAGCTTTTCCGTTGGGGTTGTTCTAATGTGGAGCAGTTGCTTTCTCTTCGGTTGGTTGAAAAAAAAACATACTTTTCATTTTAAATGGTAATTTGCTGACAGTCTAGAGTTTGAGGTCATTAGGTTTATTTTTGCTCACTATTTGGGTGAGCTTATAGATTTTCTATTATTTGATGTATGCTTAATTTTTGATATCTTTTTGCTGGTTTGTTATAGTTGTTATTTCCTGGCAGTTTATCAGTATTTCAAGTGACAGTTTTCTTTTTTTTAGAAAGTCTATGGTAAAGAGATAAAATTGGAGAGTGCTTCAATAGTTATTTGCTATTTTACAGTTTTTAAGTTTAATAACAATTATGTTTTAGTTAAATATAAGTTTTACTTACTTGGTCAGGTAGGTCTATATACATATGTTTTTTCTTTATGGTCTGGTGAGAGATTCTGGCAGAGTTTCCTCATTTTGCCGCATTCGCTGTTTTTGAAGTATTTAGTTGTTTAAATTAATTTACCTTTTATATTGCTCATTGATTTGTTTGTTTGATTTTATTGGTTAAAGTTGTTTATATTTTTATTTTATTGTTTGGTTTAGTTTCAATTTGAAGTTTTTTTTATCAGTTGAGCCGTCTATCGTAGATGCTAATTTAGATTTCGTTTTTGACGTATGGTATGGTTTGATAGTTTTGAATGAAAATGTATTTATATTTATTAATATTTAGGTTGGTGTTTAAACTGTTTTTGGTTTATTTGAAGTGATAATTTGTCCAAAAAGTATTTTTTTGTATATACATTAATGATTGTTTAATGATTTTGCAATATTATTGCAGTTGATATTATGTGAATCAATATTTTTGACATCTTATATGTTTATTTAAAGGTAACAATATTTTTGTTTCCAATCATTATTTTTTTGATATAATTAAAATCAATACTTTTAGAAACAATATTTGTGTTCTCGATATTTGTGGTTTTCTTAGTTAAGTATAGGAAGTCAATATTTTTGTTATCGATATTTAATTTCTGATAATTTTGTGTTTCGATATTGTATGTAACAATATTATGTCAGTATTCCCTTTATGTGTTATTAATTATTCTCTGAAATTGTGGAATTACTATCTCATTATACTGTATGATCATTTTTTGTAGCAATTTTAATTAATCAGTTGCAATAAATAATGCTACTACCACAGCTGTGTGCTAGAGAAGACCCAGCAGAAGACATTATGTACTATATCAAGCCCTATTTTAAGGCCCTATGGTTCCTTTAAACTGTATAGAGCTAACATTCCCCGCCTGAAGCTTTTCATAAGCTTCAGATGCATTCCAAAGATATCTACTGCCAATTATGTTTAGGGTCAGGGAACTGACCTCTACAATTTTCTATAGTCTACACCACTTGAACTACTTTTTTTACTTAGCATTAAGAACAGACAGTTACTTTCTTGAATTAGCCCAGCTACTTTTCTTAGGCAAAACATGTTTATTAATGGTCTGACGTTAACACTGCCCCCTTCTTGCTGTCACATGTATATGGGGTCATTTAGAGTTGTTCAGATGTAGCAGATCATCAAACTATTGCTAGAACTCCTGTCTGCCAAGCCAGCATGTTATCCATCCTATTTAGAATTTAGCAATATGGCAGTTTCTAAATTGTGGTACATCTACCATGACTTTCGTCATCCAACCTCACCATATGCAGTCAAGTCATAAAAACTAGGCTGTGAACTGGCCAAAACTCGATGATATGCCTTCCATATTTATAGTGGGTTGCCCCACAAGAAGATACAAAATGGAAATTCTGCGCACTTGGAATGGTGGAAAAAAACTACATAAAGGAAGTTAATTCGAATGTTGGCATGCAAGTCAACAATGTACACATATTTGTAATTCTGTGATATGCGCATATACAGGTGAATTATTTCAGGATGAAAAATTGAACCATATATGGAAATAACAGATCCAAGTTCAGAATGAAATCCTTGAAATGCCTGCTATGAGGCTTGAAGATGTGAATCTGTCATGCCATCAAGGCATATGATGAGTTCCTTGTCAATTAGCAAAATCCTAAGAGCACAGGTTTATTTCATCAAATCACATTGCATGCTCCCACATTGGGTCTCATGCTCTGCAGGGTAATTACACCCAATCATATATCAAATAAATCACCCCTCTGGGCCAAAGAGAGATCCCTGTATACTTGTAAACATGAGATACATTTGGCAAGTATGTAACATTAATGAATCTGTGTCACTATTCCCTGCAAACAAAAATCACTTAAGCAGCCAGGCACTATCACAGTGGGTCTACATCAGGAAAAGCCATTCATATTACGCAAACACGATCAACTTTCCAATCAATGTACCATAGTACGAAAGCAGAAATAATGAGTACAAGCAAGCCATCATGTCACTCTAGCATCATTGATGCTCATCATAGAAATGTACATTAGAATGAACATGATACAACCACTCCATACCATAAATAATATATTGCACTTGAAGTTGGTATTCATTGAAAATAACAATATAATGAAGAGAACAGAAAACAATGTCACGTAAACATGCCACCTTAATTCAGATCATCACATATTCTGTTATTAGTCCAGCGCATCCTAACCACTTAACCTTGTTAACATGTCTATTAACTGCATCAGAAGAGGGTAAGAAACTGCACACTTTAGTAAACATTAGTGCATTGGGTCAAAGCACAGAAGTTGAAACATAAAACATGAAGACATGGATTCAGACTCCTTCTATATTATGTGCTCCATGGCAGGGCAAGGGCAGGTATGAGATTCCCTATAATATATGGGGTCAGAGCTCAGTCATTATTCTATCAGTTTCACCACCATTTTTTGAAACAGGCCAATGAACTTTTACATTACCATTGGAAAGTAAACCCAACCTCTGACTTACATAATGCAAAGCCAACCATGTTTTACTTATATATTTTTTTTCCCGTAGGTAGAGTTCGCAAACACTGGACCTCAAAAGAAACAATGAGCCTGAACATATGCGTTAAGGCAATGCAACCATCATGCCAGCACACATTTTATTTAAAACATTATTTAATAGTGGGAGAGGAAAGAAATATCCAACAAAAGTAGAAAATCACATGGTTCATAGTTGAAAGTGAGCAAGTAGGCAGAGGTTTGAGAGTGCTGAAAAAAGTTACAAATACTAAAAACAAATCCTGTTTCACATATATTCAAAATTAAAGTCCACTTGTATTGTCAAAACAACTCTCAAATGTGCAATATACAAATGAAATATATATATAAATATATATACATACATATAGATATATAAATACATTTTCAATTGTTCATCTATGGTCGTGGCTAATTCGCAACTAATTTGCGACCATTTGCGAATGTGCACACCAATAGGAATGCTCTAATTGTTTGGCCACAACCTGAACAGAGAGTTGCAGCCACCATTTTAGTTTATTAGGACAGATTACAGTTAGGAAATACAAATTTTTAAAACATAGAAATTCACTGAAAACAACAAAGGTTACTGGGAAGTTATATTCAGGAAATAACATTAAATAAAATGCAGAAATATAATGAAAAACAAAGTTGACATGAGCATTATAATTAGGCTCAGAAATACCTCGGACAAAATCATTGAAATTTAGCCGTTATAGCCTGAGCAAACTATAGCTTACGTCCCTGCAGTGCACTGCTTATGACCTCACATTTTACATCACTCATGACATGGTCAGTGCCATCATTGTTGATATCACTGATGATATCTCATATGACATCACTGATGACATCATCCACAGAAGCACTTACACACCCACTCATACCCCATCAAATGTCTCATACAACTACTCCTATACAACCACTCACATACCCATTCACAGACCCATACGAGCACTCGCACACTCACTCTGATCCATAGAGCCACTCACACATTGACTCACTCATACAGCCACTCATACAACCATACATTCACCCATACAGTCACTCATGTACCTACTCACTCACCCATATAGCTCCTCACACACTGAGTAAGCCACCCAAATAGCTACTCACACATCTACTCACTCAACCATAGTCACTCTCCTATACAGTTTCTCACATATCCACTCCTTACTCATACATATACTAACACCTGTACTCACTCATCTATACTGTCACTAACACACACACTCACCCATACAGCTACTCTCACATTTATTCACTCTTCCATACCGTCACTTACACACTCACTCTCTCACCTATACAACACTTATTTACCCACTCACCCACTTATACACCTACTCACACATCCCATCACTCATCGATACAGCCTATCACATACCCACTCACTCACCCATACACCACGGACATACGCAATCACTTCCCCACATAGCCATACACACAATCACTCATTCACCCATGCAGCCACTCACACACCCACTCACACACCAAAACAGCCACTCACTCACACATACAACCACATCCCATATCCATAGAGCCACTCAGACACCTACAGACACATAGATACACACATTCACACAGACACTGTAGTATCTCACTATGTATTTTTAACACTGAGAATTTTTTAGGAAACAATCACAATCACTGGATGATGTCATAAGTGATGTCATTTGAGATGTCATGAATGATGTCACTGACCATGTCATGAGTGATGTAGTAAGTGAGGGCATAAGCAGTGCATTGCAGGGATGTAAGTTATAGTTAGCTAAGGTAAATATGACTGCCGCATTGAACTGGAATGATACAAGTGCAATCTGAACCTAACTATTTCAGTGAATATATAAATATATATTCACTGAAAATAAACAAAGGTTACAGGGACATTATAGTTAGGCTCAGATTTCACTTGTACAAACCCACTGCAATGTGGCAGCTATACTTAACTGAGCTAACTGTAACTTACACTCCTGCAATGCACTGCTTATGACCTCACATATTACATCACTCATAACATGGTCAGTGACATCACTGATGACATCACTGATGACACCTCATCCCTGGGGAAGAGGGGGCTGCAATGGACCTGTTTCATTAGAGGATTGGTAACCTGGGGAGGTGGTGATCCCCAAGGTTGTGTAAGGGGACCGGAGCCCAGCCACACATCAATATTTAATTATTTGAGCCTCTGGGAGGTGGCAGTCCTTGGGGCAGGGAGCCCCGCAAAGCCCTCATACTATTAAAAATAGTTCCAAGGAGGTTGCGGTTCCCAGGGCAGAGGGGGCCCCCCTATATTGTTACATTAGCCTTGGGGAGGTGGTGGTCCCCATGGCAGGGGTGGGTTCACGAGGCCCACCTCCAACATAATTGGGAAAAGCACCAGGGAGGTGGCAGTTCCCCGGGCTGCAGGCGGGCCCAGTGGGCTTGCTCGCAATAATAATGAAAAGTGCCCCGGCGAGTCGGCTGTCCCTGGGGCTTTAATAAGCCCTACTAGGGTGCCCTATGCATCCCCTTCTTACATTTATTACATGCCCCCAGGACCTGGCCCACCCAGGGGTTCCTTAAAAGCAAGCGCAGGAGCCTGCAGTTGCTTTTAGTTTTTTGCCATGAATTTGCGAATATTGAGATTTCACTGCCATTTATTTTACTTTTAAATGCTTTGTTGCCGTGGCGTGTCCCAAGGGGAACCAAAGACCATGGCTTGATGGTCAGGATATTCCTTTCCTGCCCCTTTTCTTTATTTTCACTTTTTTGAGGGGGGCATGCATGCATGCAGTATAAGTGCACCGTCCTGATCACGTGCTGAATGCTAATTGGCTGTCAAGTGGTTGTCAACATTCGAAACCAGGAAGTGTTGGCAGCCATTTTGTGCGTGGGTAAAGCGAGGTTGAAGAAGTCAGTGAAAAATATAATAAGAATAATAGCGGAGCTCGCTGGGCCCTCCGCAATCCCAGGGCTTCAGTTATGTTGAGAGGGGGAACAGTAGTCTGTGGAAATAGGTCCCGGGGGTATTTGTTAAAAAAATAATAGCGGGGGTTCGCTGGGGCCCCCACAGTCCCGGAGCTTCACTCATGTTGGGAGGGGGGGTGCAGTAGGCTGTGGAAATTATATCTGGAAAACAACAATGCAGCGTATTGCTGCTTTTCTTTAATATAATGTGGAATACTGTTTATTTATTAGGCAGTGTTCACTTTTGTTATGGATAGAGTCACTTTGTTACAGGAAATGTATTAATATGTGGGAGGGCGTGTTCTGTATGTGTGCGTGGAACAAAATTAACGTTTAATTGGCTAAGGTGTTCCAACAACAAGCTTAATGTTCATTGGGTGTGAACCATCAAAATTAGAAGTGTTTTCTGCAGCTCACTTCTGCTCCGGAGAGTATCAAGGATGTCTAATTGAAGTAGGAGGGACATCTGATTTGCTGACGTGTTCCAAGGAGGACTTTCCCAAGCTTACTGTCGATTGGCTGTAGACCGTTGAAAGTAGAAGTGTTGTCAGTGATTCCTTCCCTCCTCGCAGAGAATTAGGGACATTTCATTGGGTAACGTGTTCCAAGCGGGACCTTACAAAGCTTAATGTTCATTGGCTGTGAAGCATTAAAAGTAGAAGTGTTAGCAATCATTCCTTCCTCCTCTGCGGAACAACATGAACATTTTATTAGCTAAAGTGTTTCGAGCACAAGTTTGCTCCTTATTGGGTGGGAACGGTTCACTGTTGTCAGTGATTTTGTGACGCACTTCCAAAGGAGTATGGGAAAAGAAAGAAGTAGAGGGGAGGGTAGGAACACTATTAACTCTGTGGTGGACAGAGATTTTGAAGGTAAAAATAGTTTTTTATACGTTTTAAGGGCCATTTATATAATTTCCGTGGGGTGTACAAATCACAGCCGAAAAATGACAGTGTCTTGCAGTGTTTTTTTAATCAAGTTTGTGGGTGGGATACTCCCCAGGAGCATTATTTACTTATAATGTGGTGTTTACTTTTCTGATGGGGAGGTGTGGTTGCACAGCAAACATTTCAGTCTAGGTTTGAAACATTTTTTATTTAGCAAATACAAATAAACTTTCTTCAAAAACTGACAAATAAAATGGAATTTCATAAAATATCAGTTAAGCGTGGCCATACTCTCCTTTTATCTGCTATAGTTTATAAAAGTGTTGCCCCATATTCTTGATAATGTAAGAGGGCATCAGTTACTTTTAGATAAAGTAGAATAGAAGTGCTACAACAAACACTCCTGCACTACATTATCTGAGGTCAGGAGAACAAGTAGAAAACAGTTAAATATAAGTGACTTCATATTACATAGAAATTTATGCATTATTATTTTTCAAATTTGTAATTTGTAGAATTCATGAACGTTCTGTCATAGTGCTTAGAGGTCGCACACGGCTCTGCTAACAAATCACATGCTCACTTAAGAATATATAGGATAGTACTATTATAATATACAATAGTGGTCCTATATATTCTATAAGGAGTAGGTGAATATGAACTGCAACTGAGAAGAATAGAAATTTTAAAATAACATTCAGAAATGTAGGGTTTATCAAATATTTAAAGTAACAATGTATGAAAGCTATATTTTTTTATTCTGCAATTTCGTAAAATATGCTCACTGAAAAAAATATCTGATCAATTACGTTCTAATGTTTCGTAAGCTGTATTACAGAAAAATCTCCTATTCCTCTTCTGTAACAATAGGACAATCTATTACAATATAATGAATGATACCATTGTTACAGTAAAAGGAAAAGGAAAATAAAGTTATCTATAGAACAGAAGATCCATAACGAAATATTTTCGAGCGGTAATTATTTTCTGAGCTACTTTTCTCTGGGACATCGAAAAGTTTGATCTTCGTGGCACCGGGTTATAAACTCCTCTGCAATCATTATGACTATGAAAATTAGAATATTCCTATTCACAGTATATGATCAAAAGGGGGGAACAGACTAAAAACCAGAAGCTGGTGAAGTTGCTTATGTATCTTTACTCTTTGTGCCAACGGGTCATGAACTCCACTGAGATCAGCATAACTGTTAATATTATAATATACATATTAACAGTATATGATCCCTAGGGGAAAACAAATTAACAACTGGAAGGTGGTGGCGTTGATTGTAAATGTTTAGAGTTTGTGCCGACGGGTCACCAACACCTCTGAAGCGAATTACAGTGTCAATATTATAATACAGAAAGTCACAATATATAAGCTGAAAGGAGTCAGAAAAGGAGCAATGTTTGTTGTAATTTATCTGGTACTGAAAACAAGCTGCTGATGTTACAGAGAAAAAGGGTAAAACATGCAATAACACTTGTTTATATATATAAATGTTTAAATATTGACAAATAGCCACAAATTATAACTATCTACTATGCCATAATGAAACAACTTACAACTCCGAAATATGTCTTGTTGACGCAAAACAAGAATCCGATGCTAGAAAAGGGAACCTGCATCACAGATTGGCGATGCAGAAATAGCTCGCGAAAACAAAACTAATCGCAAAATAGGTGTGGTTTATATAGTTTTTGGTTGTTTAGTAGTCTATGGAAGGAAGGTGCGACTCCACCTATTTAGATGTCACGTTTTACAGTTTACACGTGCTCACGTTTGAACTGTTTTACTTGTGAACGTGTTAGGAAAAGTTACAAACTGTGAAGCTGTAAAGGTTTCGATTTCCATAGTAACACGTATAAGGTCCTTATAATCTACATACGTTGGAGAGTTTAAAAAGTGTTACCCGGTAAACTGTGTTCTTTGCATTCTCATGATTAAAAACATCTAAATAGAAGACATAAAAAAAATATTAATTACAATAGAAGAAAAAAAAGTGTTAATATTTGTCATCACTATGCTGTTAAATTAAAAAAATGCCAGCATTTGTAAAGTGTAAAGCTTCCCCCGGAAAGGTGTGCCAGCGCTTTGGGCGTTAGTAAGATTAAGCAAGGTGTTACCTACAGTGAGATAGTGGTGGGCTAAGATGCTGATGGACTTTGAAATCGCTGTTGTTCGAAGTCATGTATTATAGGTGCTGCGTCATACTTTTACCACACTTATATGTTAATTACTGCTAATTAAGTTGAAAAAATTCTTAAATTATGAGTAGGGCTCCTTGTTTTATGTTTTTATTGATATTTACAGATAAATACAGACAGAAAAGTATTTATTTTCCTCTCTGTTTTTATTTAAGTGGGGATAAATACGGAAATTGGGTTATTTTTTGAGCGATTGTAAATGCTGTCAATGATGAGTACTAGGCCAATAGGTCTGTCGTTCTAAAAGTAAAAGGGTAAAAACAATAAAAGACTTTTAGTAAAGAGCCTTAAAGAGCAGTATATATGCTCGCATATGAAAACTTTCACATTTTAATATGAAGGTTGTGTATAGTTTATCATCTAAGAGTATTTACATGAGTGAAAACGGTCAGTATTTCAGCCATGAGTGCATATTTATCAGTAAAATAAATGTGGAAATATACTAATTTCAGATAATTTTTTTTACAAAACCCGAAATTTATATGGGTAAATACAGATACAATTATTTTAAAAAATATGGATAAATACAAATGGAAATGCCCAAAAAATAAATACCATTAAACCAGGAGGTATAATTATACGTTATAAAACACTACAGTTAAGTGTGTTTCTACTATAAAAAGTATACACATGTTTTTAAAATTTACTTAAAAAGCACTATAGGTTATAGGGATATTGTAGTTAGATATTGACATTTAAAAAACATTTGAAATTCCCTGAAAAAACCATAGGTTTCAGGTGCATTATAGTTAGCTGGAAATTTCGCTCATACAAAACCATTGAAATTCCTCCGTTATAATTAGTTGTACTAACTGTAACTCTTGCGCCCACAATCCACTGCTGATGGTGTCACATATTACATCATTCATGACATGGTCAGTGACATCACTGATGACATCTCAAATGACATCACTGATGACATCACTGATGACATCATCCACATGATAATCAGATACGCCTCATCATACACTACTATATCCTTTCATCACTCTCTGAAAAATACAGAGTATCATATTTGAATCCATTGACACACCAATACAAGTATCTAAAAACCTACTCAGTGATTTCTAGATCTACACACACATTTAATCAATTACCTATAGATTCACTCATACATGCTGTCAATGATCAATAGA
Organism: Lissotriton helveticus; assembly: GCF_964261635.1. NCBI lineage: Eukaryota > Metazoa > Chordata > Amphibia > Caudata > Salamandridae > Lissotriton > Lissotriton helveticus. The sequence goes on along the minus strand of NC_136057.1, from coordinate 2,116,098,470 downwards.
ACACTATCAAATATACTTATACACCTATATTGACATTACACACCAGCATACATCCTATTCAGTAAGGCAGTCACCCTACTCACTTTTGCAAAGAATGTATCATATTTACATTTACTTAGCTACACACTTATATAAATAGCAATTTATTTATTCATAAAGATAGTAACTCATTCAGAGGGGCTCATTAGGATGGTGGACGGAAGAGCGACCGCAGCCTTGGAGTAAGCGGAAAATGCGTTTTCCGTGTCCGCCTGCCGCGGACACTCCGTCCGCCATATCAGGATAGGAAAGAGTGTCAAAATTCCATCCGCTACGGAAGAGCATGCACCGCCGCCCATCTACACCCGACCACGCGGCGGACGTAACCATTCCAGAGACTCCGCCGTACGGACTGACGTCTACGACCGTCCCCCAAATCAAGATGGCGGAAAATACACATAAAACCGCTGCAGAAAAACAACCTGTCTGACCACGGCGGATTCCCCACAGCGAAGATAACATACATAGCAGAGATACCCACCGCAAGCTGCTCGCCACCATGGACCCAGCGCTACGCGCTTTCCCGATGCTCTTCGCGATCCACCACGTCCAAGTCCTGGCCCACTATCGACGACGACGCAGGTAAGGCACAAACCATTCGCTGATTGGAGGGGAGTACCTGCAAGGGTCGGGACGTTGGGAGGGGGGAGGGTCATGTTACCTAAACCACTGATTAGAAGCAAATACATAAACACAATTGTAGTACGCAAGCAGGAATGACTACGACAAACCACGACACATGATTGACTAACTTTATTACACATAATAGGGGTATAATCACAGTGTATGCGTGAGCATGGGCAAAGTGGGCACCAGAGCAGGTACATCAGAGGCAGCACGTGAGAGGGCAGAATGCAGTATCATAGCATCAACAGGGCATTGTGGACAACAGAGCAGGTACATCAGAGGCAGCACGTTAGAGGGCAGAATGCAGGATCATAGCATCAACAGGGTATTGTGGACAACAGAGCAGGTACATCAGAGGCAGCACGTGAGAGGGCAGAATGCAGTATCATAGCATCAACAGGGCATTGTGGATAACAGAGCAGGTACATCAGAGGTAGCACGTTAGAGGGCAGAATGCAGTATCATAGCATCAACAGGGCATTGTGGACAACAGAGCAGGTACATCAGAGGCAGCACGTTAGAGGGCAGAATGCAGTATCATAGCATCAACAGGCCATTGTGGACAACAGAGCAGGTACATCAGAGGCAGCACGTGAGAGGGCAGAATGCAGTATCATAGCATCAACAGGGCATTGTGGACAACAGAGCAGGTACATCAGAGGCAGCACGTGAGAGGGCAGAATGCAGTATCATAGCATCAACAGGGCATTGTAGACAACAGAGCAGGTACATCAGAGGCAGCACGTGAGAGGGGCTAAGTGTATCAACAGTCCATTGCACTGACCATGTCCATCAGAGGCAGCACGTGAGAGGGGCTAAGTGCATCAACAGTCCATTGCACTGACCATGTCCATCAGAGGCAGCACGTGAGAGGGGCTAAGTGCATCAACAGTCCATTGCACTGACCATGCCCATCAGAGGCAGCACGTGAGAGGGCAGAATGCAGTATCATAGCATCAACAGGGCATTGTGGACAACAGAGCAGGTACATCAGAGGCAGCACGTGAGAGGGCAGAATGCAGTATCATAGCATCAACAGGGCATTGTGGACAACAGAGCAGGTACATCAGAGGCAGCACGTGAGAGGGCAGAATGTAGTATCATAGCATCAACAGGGCATTGTGGACAACAGAGCAGGTACATCAGAGGCAGCACGTTAGAGGGCAGAATGCAGTATCATAGCATCAACAGGGCATTGTGGACAACAGAGCAGGTACATCAGAGGCAGCACGTGAGAGGGCAGAATGCAGTATCATAGCATCAACAGGGCATTGTGGATAACAGAGCAGGTACATCAGAGGCAGCACGTGAGAGGGCAGAATGCAGTATCATAGCATCAACAGGGCATTGTGGACAACAGAGCAGGTACATCAGAGGCAGCACAAGTACGTGTTCCAAGCAACCCGTCCCAAGGACCACAACAGTGCAAGGCTGTTCTCAATGGTCAAGGGACACACCATGTGCAATAACATGTGAGTGAAGTCAACAGCACCTCACATCACAGAATCAGGTTGAGTGCGTGAACTACCTGCCTCTGACACACTGCCAGCACCTGAAACAGGAATGTGAGACACAGCCACAGCCCGAGTGACAGACACATGGGCCACAGACCCAGATACACTGCCAGCACCTGAAACAGGAATGTGAGACACAGCCACAGCCCGAGAGACAGACATATGGGCCACAGACCCAGACACACTGCCAGCACCTGAAACAGGAATGTGAGACACAGCCACAGCCCGAGTGACAGATACATGGGCCACAGACCCAGATACACTGCCAGCACCTGAAACAGGAATGTGAGACACAGCCACAGCCCGAGTGACAGACACATGGGCCACAGACCCAGACACACTGCCAGCACCTGAAACAAGAATGTGAGACACAGCCACAGCCCGAGTGACAGACACATGGGCCACAGACCCAGACACACTGCCAGCACCTGAAACAGGAATGTGAGACACAGCCACAGCCCGAGTGACAGACACATGGGCCACAGACCCAGACACACTGCCAGCACCTGAAACAGGAGAGGGCACAACTGAGACTGTGCTACTACATGATGCATGACAGCAAACAACAGACACAGTGCCACTATCTGATACATGAGACTCAACTGCACCTGCGCCACTGGGACCACTGAAATGATGAGCCACAGGGCTGTATGGGCCAGGAGGCATGGTGGGCCTGGGAGCTGGGGATAGCTGTACTTGAGATACATCGGCGTGGGCAGGTGTCAATGGTGTGTGTCTGCGTTTCTTAGGGATATGTGAGTGCACCCTGGACAGGACAGGACTGGCAAGTGGTGTGGACTCAAATGAATTATCACCCACCATAGGTGGAGCACCTGCCGCCGGGGGTTGGCTTTCTGGGGACGTGCTGGAGCCTGCTTGTCGTTTGCTGTGTGCCTGGCGCCTGGACTCAGAATCATGTGTTATGGGAGATGCAACAACAGGGGACTCCCTCCTCTGCTTCTGACGGGCCTGGATGGGAGTGGAGGTATGGGGGTACTCCACCGCGGAGACATCTGTTTTCCGTTTCCTCAACAACATCAGCCTCAGTGCAGCCAGGGGTGATGTATGCCTGTCCTTGATTGCGCCAGTGTCCATGGGAGAAGCCTTGTCCCTAGGATGTGCCTCATCCGTAGGAGGAGTGTTGTCTCTGGACTGTCCCTGTGCCCTGGGCGGTGCCCTGTTCCTGCCAGCAGACTTGTCGTCTGTGGTGTACCTGTCTCCAGAAGACACCTTCTCCCTGTGTGTGTCCCTGCTCTTGGGAGATGGCCCATGCTCTCTTGTGTGCCTGCCCTTGGGAGTCTCCCTGCACTTTGGAGGTGCCTTTGTCTTGTGACTGTCCTTGTCCCTGCCCTTGGGAGTGGCTCCTTCCTTAGCAGTGTCCCTGTCCTTGGGAGTGGCCCCTTCCTTAGTATTGTCCTTGTCCTTGGGAGTGTCCCTGCTCCTTTGAGGTGCCTTTGTCTTTTGACTGTCCTTGTCCCTGCCCTTGGGAGTGGCTCCTTCCTTAGTAGTGTCCCTGTCCTTGGGAGTGGCCCCTTCCTTAGTATTGTCCTTGTCCCTGGGAGTGTCCCTGCTCCTTTGAAGTGCCTTTGTCTTTTGACTGTCCTTGTCCCTGCCCTTGGGAGTGGCTCCTTCCTTAGCAGTGTCCCTGTCCTTGGGAGTGGCCCCTTCCTTAGTATTGTCCTTGTCCCTGGGAGTGTCCCTGCTCCTTTGAGGTGCCTTTGTCTTTTGACTGTCCTTGTCCCTGTCCTTGGGAGTGGCCCCTTCCTTAGTATTGTCCTTGTCCTTGGGAGTGCCCCTGCTCCTTTGAGGTGCCTTTGTCTTTTCACTGTCCTTGTCCAAGGGAGTGTCCATGGACTTGGGAGTATCCCTTGCCTTGGGAGTACCTTTTGTGTGGAATGCCTGTGTAGCATGTGAAGGCATGTCCCCCAACACCACTTGTGGATCCGGTGTGTGTACTCCAGTGTATCTGACGTTGTCTTTCTGAACAGATTTTGCTGACCTAGGGGATGGTGTCTGTGCCCTCCGTGCCCTGACGTGCTGTCTGACGCTGCTTCTGGTGCAATAACCTGTATTAGAGTCCTGGTCAGAATATTCACTCCCCCCTGAGACACCCAGTGGTGTAGATGGGGAAACAGAAGTAGCACCCTGTCCATGCAACTGTACAATGGCAGACGACACACTGCTTGCCAATGACTGAACTGTCCTGTGTAGACCAGCAAGATCGCCATGCATCCCTTCCATGAATGTCCCCACCTGCCCCAACTTCCTATCATGGTCATGGAATGCATTGGTCATATTGGTCTGCCCCACACACAACTGTCGCAGCAGATCAACAGCCTCAGCACAAAGTGCATTTTGGGTCACCGTGGCAGGGGCAGCGGTGCCTGCACCAAACGCCACTCTGCTCCCACTACTCCTGCGTGCACGAACAGTACATGGTGAATTTAGCGGTAGTGTGGGCCCTGTGTGCTGTGTCCCGACCGAAGGTGTTGACTGCCTCCCAGTCTGTGACAACAGTGCTGGCTCACCAACACTCTCGGTAGATGAGGACGATGGTGTCTCCACATGCGAGTCCTCCGGGACGGTCCTCTCCCCCTCTCCGGCGCTGCCCTCCTCTGTGTCAGTCTGCGTGTGCGCCAAGTCTGATCCGGATGCATTGCCTACACTCATCTCCGCCGTCTGTGGCTGAATGCCCTCTGCCAAAGCTGAAATGCACAGAAAAGAGGTGTAAGTTATGGGCACACTCACGTACAGAAGGACAAGGAATCCCTATTTACATTGCTGACAAAGTTCTTCTAGTCCACATCCTGCACACGGGCCACCTCTACCAGTCATCCTCACATGACATAAGCGTTGGTGGACGTGACACATGTACAGCATGCGGAGAGGGCAGGAGCATGTACATCTGCACACTTCTTGCGATGGGGCCACGGACCACTACGGCATGTGCTTCAACACTCAACTACTAAGCAAGTGGCGTGTCAACATGCCGGACCTGGATGTCTAATTACACACAGCCAATGGCACCAACATGGCATTGCAGCAATACATACGCACCACGGAAGCCACTACTGGGTCTGGCCACCAATACATGCATTGCACTCACAAGTAACATACACAGACAGTCTGCTCACCGCTAGTTTGCTGTTGATGCACACTCAGCCGTTCGGACAGGTCAGGATGCATCACAGCAATAATACGGTGCATGAGAGGGGTCATGGAGCGTCGGGCCAGACGTGGCGTCCTTGGAATCATCCCCAGTGTCACTTCCGCTACATTCTTGCTCAGCCTGGAAATGTCGTCCCAGCGTTTGTGGCAGTGTGTATGTCGTCTATTGCACACCCCCAATGCCCCTACATCACGTGCTATGCTCCTCCACGCGTCCTTGCAAAGGTGCAGCTTGACCTACCATGATGGGAGACAAAAGGGTGCAAGTCAGTGGACAGTTGGCCTGTCACACAGAGAGGGGCCACACGTATTTGTCAGCAGCCATGCACAATCCGGAAAAAATGTCGGGCCCACAGTACACAGCTAAGATTGCAGAAGCAAGGAGTCATTGACCACCTCATGCACACCAACATGTCCCACACTGCACTTACCACCTGTCCGGGTGCGCCGTAGAGTCGTCCAAAGTTGCGGAGCACACCGTCCACGAGGACATCAAGCTCCGCGGCGGTGAAGGGACGAGACCGGATTTCTTTGACTCCCGACATGGCAAGATCACGGAGTATGGCAGTAGAGCAGCAGTCGGTGGTCAGCTCAGCAGCAGCAGGTCGAGGTGATGGTCACAGGCAGCAGTCGGTGGTCAGCTCAGCAGCAGCAGGTGGAGGTGATGGTCACAGGCAGCAGTCGGTGGTCAGCTCAGCAGCAGCAGGTCGAGGTGATGGTCACAGGCAGCAGTCGGTGGTCAGCTCAGCAGCAGCAGGTCGAGGTGATGGTCACAGGCAGCAGTCGGTGGTCAGCTCAGCAGCAGCAGGTCGAGGTGATGGTCACAGGCAGCAGTCGGTGGTCAGCTCAGCAGCAGCAGGTCGAGGTGAACAAGCAGCACTGGTTCCCAGGGTAGGATGTGTGCTTTTTGACATCACACATATATAGGGCCCTGAGCACATGTCAGTGGCATACGTCGCCAGCAATTGGTCAGCCCTGGATGCGTGTTTGTAAAAGGGCCAATGACTGGCCCTGGTGTTGCGGTGCACTGCTTCCGCTACTTTCGATTGGCCATACGCGGCCAGCGTTCCCTCTCCCCATTGGCTGCATGTGCACGGACCGTCACGCTCACACATCGGCAACCGCACGTGCAAGGTTCCGGGACGGATGCTCCTTTTGCAACAATGTCCTATCAGTGGCGCCACCATGGCGGTGCACGTATTTGGCAGGGGAGGTGCAGGCCAACACACCATTTAGATGTAGTCAATGGACATGGCAGTTCATGACCCCCCTTACAGTCACATTGCATCATCCACCGTACACCGGCCGGACCAGCCCGGCCAGGGACCGCCGTTCCGGCCATGTCTACAACCGCCATGCCAGGGCCAGCCCAGGACCGCCGTGCCGGCCATGTCACCCACCGCCGTGCAAGGCGAGTGAACACCCGTCGGTGGGTGACATGGCCGGCACGGTGGTCCAGGGCCGGCCCTGGCACGGCGGTTTTGGACATGGCCGGAACGGCGGTCCTGGGCCGGGCTGGTCCGGCCGGTGTACGGTGGATGATGCAATGTGACTGTAAGGGGGGTCATGAACTGCCATGTCCATTGACTACATCTAAATGGTGTGTTGGCCTGCACCTCCCCCGCCGAATACGTGCACCGCCATGGTGGCGCCACTGATAGGACATTGTTGCAAAAGGAGCATCCGTCCCGGAACCTTGCACGTGCGGTTGCCGATGTGTGAGCGTGACGGTCCGTGCACATGCAGCCAATGGGGAGAGGGAACGTGGCCCGCGTATGCCCATTCGTACATTGCAGAAGCTGTGCACCGCCATGGCGGCGCCAATGATTGTAATTTCCAGACGCTGCACCGTGGTGTATTGGCTGCAGTTGCGTCATGAGGGTTGTGAGCGTGATAGGGAAACTTCATATGTCATGCACTATTCCATGTTTGTCCATACTATGCCCATCGGTGTGCACACAATGTGCAAGACATGTGCATGTAGACGTGTTGACGTCGGGTGTGACCCAACAGACGTTTTAACCTATTCACATCTACACAGTACATCACGCCTGTATCGCCACATTCTGGACATGTTGTCATTGTGTGGTTCATGTGAGGTCACTACAATGGTGGGGGTACACATGCATTCAGTTTAAGTGTGTTGCCTGTTGTGTCACCATGCATGTAATGTCTGTATGCTCACCATTATTGGTGTTGGCATTGGTGCATGATGACATGGTGTGTGTGTATCATTATCGTTTGTGTGCATGCACTTGCATGTGTGTCTGTGATGTGGCTTCGACACATTAGGGTCATGACACACGTCTTGTCAGTAATGTTGACATGTGACTAAGTAGCGTTGTACGTGTTGACACACTTCCTGTTGCAAGTGGCTGCACATTGTTAATGGGGCAGTCCGTATTGTAGTTACTATCAGAGATGTCATAAATATGAACATTGTCCTAAACATTTATCTACTTGTTAATGTTGGCTTACATGTGATGGAGTTGCACAGCTATGCGTCGATTGTAAGTTGACTCAAGTTACATCTCTCTCCCACACAGGAGGGCTCCAAATGTGCATCGGCCATACACTGTGCTGGAGGATATGGTTGACGAGGAGGTGATCAGGAAATTCCGGCTACATCGACGCAGATTGATGGAGCTTGTTGCCCAATTGTCACCTCATCTGCAGCCACGAAGGACGTATCCTGGTTCCATTACACCCACAGCAAAGGTGATGGCGGCACTACACTTTTTCGCTACTGGCACCTTTCAGTACAGAGTTGGACATGCCGGGGGGATGTCACAGTCCATGTTCAGCATGGTACTCCGGGATGTTTTGAAAGCTATGATGCTGTACAAGGATGACTACATCCATTTCACACGGCCGGAAGAGCTGGCAGCTGTCAAATCAGACTTCTATGCACTGGGCCAGATACCACACGTAGTGGGTTCCATTGATGGCACACATATCGCTCTAATTCCACCACGGGCACGTGAGCAGGTTTATAGGAATCGGAAGCACTTCCATTCGCTGAACGTGCAGGTGGTGTGCCTGGCCAACAACATCATCTCCCATGTGCGTGCAAGATTTCTTGGCTCCGCACATGACGCCCACATCATGCGGAGCAGCATTGTCCCCCAACTGATGGCAAATCTGCGTCCCAGTCATGCCTGGCTTGTTGGTGAGTATGCTGTGGGGACTTTTGTGATATCTGTGTGGCATGGGGTACCCCCCAAATCTGGTAGTGATATTTGTGTCTGTCATCCCCCTACATAGGCGACTTGGCGTCCCCAAACCGGGCCTGGCTCCTGAGTCCCATACGTAATCCTACTACAGCGGGTGCAATGCGCTACAATGATGCACATAGAAGAACACGTAGAGTGGTGGAACGTACTTTTGGACTGCTAAAGTCTAGGTTTCGGTGCCTGGATAAGACCAGAGGGGCTCTGCCTTACTCACCAGGCAATGTATGCAGGATCGTGATTGCCTGCTGCATGCTCCACAACCTGGCCGTGCGCAATGACATTGAACTGCTCTTGGACCCTGAAGACGAACAAGTTCCTCGGCCTCCCATCCCACCCATGTCGACTGATGAGGATAGTGATGAGGAGGAAGGTGTGGACCAGAGGCGACAGCTCATTGAGCGCTACTTCCCTTGAATGTGAGTAACTACCTGTTGTGCCGGTTGACAATGCCTTATGTATGTTTGCTGGTGTTGTGTGGATGTGGTGTGCATCAGCTGGGTGTTCTGCTATGTGAAGGTTGCATATGTGTGTGTTCATGTATTTGGACATGCAAGACTCCATCATGTGTGTCCTCTCATCCAATGGTTTTGTGATGATTGTGGTTTGTAGAATGTTGCTGTGCAGTGTGTTGTGATGGGTGTGATTCTGTTTCCTGACGTGTGTTTGCTCTCTCTGAATTTCCCTAGGTCACTCCCACAGCGGCATGAATATGTACGACTTGGATCCCTGCACCTGGTTACGTCTGTTTCAGAGGCAATCATGTGAATAAACATGGAGGCAACACATCATTGAGTGTGTAAGTGGCATTTATTTACAGGTTGTGCATTGGTGCTGGTGAATATTTACAAGTAAGTGTGGGGTGGGTGAGTGGGAGTTGAAGATAATGGCAGATGAATTGTCCGTGCTGACACCACGTTGGCTGATGTCAGGCTAGTTCAGCAGACCTGTGCCAATGATTGGCTATGTGGGACAGGATAGTTGGCAGGGTGAATGGCTGGCTCAGGCATTGTCAGAGTCATTGTTGGCCCCTCTTGCTGCGTGTGGATGGAGCACCACCACTGCTCTCACCCACTTCCAGCCTCGGACGGCCCCTCTGTCTTTGAGGTGGAACGGAGTCAGCTGGCGGGGCAGGTTGCTGAAGGGCCACATCCGTCGCCAGGGGCACAGGTGGTGGCGGCGGTGGTGTTGCTGGCTGTGGCGTCTAGAGGCTTGGTTGAGGGGGGGGTGTTGCGGGCTATCCATTCCCTCCACATTGTTGTCTGCTGGCCCATGATGTCCACTATCTGGCCAAGGCAGCCCGCAATGTCCCGCAACATGTTTGTGTTGTCCACCGAGTCCTGGTGGGACGATCTGCATGTTCCTGGCTACGGTCGTAGGATACCTGGCACCTAGCCAGGGCTTCAAGTGACTCTGCCACAGGATGGGGTGGGAGGCCTTCCTCACCGCAACGGAGTGTGGGTCTCCTGGTTGGCTGATGTGGCCTCGCCTCTCACCTTTCTGGCCCACTCTCCCTGCTCGGGTGGGAGGCCGATGGCCCTGCGTCGTGCCGTGGGTTAGGCAGGGTGGCACAGGCAGGAGTGGTGGTACTGGTGGTGGTGGTGAGTCTGCAGCTCACTCTGGCCGGTGTTGCTGGAGTTACACAAGCGACGGTTGTGGTGGCCGGGATATCTTGTGAGCCAGATGGCCCTGGCGGTCTACTTGGGCCTGCACCATCCTCCGCACCGGAGCTGCCTGTGCCATTGTCCTCAGGGAGTCCGGTATGGGTGTGAGGCGAGTCTTGCGTCCGGTTGCTGGTTTGACCAGTCAGATTACGATCACCTGAAGGACAAGATTGTGCTGATCAGTACTGTGGACATTACATGTTCATATCAATTTGATGACTTTTCAGTGTCCTGTCGCACACACCCCACCCACCTCTCACACACACACCCCCTCACCCACCACCACCCTCCCTGTGGACATGGGGGCCTGTTGGGAGTTGTAGTGCTGGTCTCTCACACACCCCACCCACCTCTCACACACACCCCCACCACCACCCTCCCTGTGGACATGGGGGCCTGTTGGGAGTTGTAGTGCTGGTCTCTCACACACCCCACGCACCTCTCACACACACCCCCCACCACCACCCTCCCTGTTGACATGGGGGCCTGTTGGGAGTTGTAGTGCTGGTCTCTCACACACCCCACCCACCTCTCACACACACCCCCTACCCACCACCCTCCCTGTTGACATGGGGGCCTGTTGGGAGTTGTAGTGCTGGTCTCTCACACACCCCACCCACCTCTCACACACCCCCCCCACCCACCACCACCCTCCCTGTGGACATGGGGGCCTGTTGGGAGTTGTAGTGCTGGTCTCTCACACACCCCACCCACCTCTCACACACACACCCCCCCACCCACCACCACCCTCCCTGTTGACATGGGGGCCTGTTGGGAGTTGTAGTGCTGGTCTCTCACACACCCCACCCACCTCTCACACACACCCCCACCACCACCCTCCCTGTGGACATGGGGGCCTGTTGGTAGCCATTAACATTTTGGTGAGTATGTGGCCCACGTGCATGGGTTGGGGCCTGGGAGTTGTGTCTTCTCAGTTGTGTGAGGCTGACCATGTCGTTCTGATTGTGGTGCTTGGTTTGTACTTACCAGCCTCTTCTCCTTCCTCAAGTCTGTCCATGCTCTCTGGGTGCAGTATGCCCAGCACCTTTTCCTCCCAGTCAGTGTAGGGTATGGGCTCCGGGGGTGTGCCGCCGCCAGTGTGATTGGCTCTCACAAGATTTTTGGCACGGAAACCTTTCACCCTGGTTTTCAGGTCATGCCACCGCCTCTGTATTTCATGCTTTGTCCTGGGCACGGTCCCTGACGCATTCACCCGACTGACGATCCTGTCCCACATGTGATTTTTTTGCGCAACAGTGGTCTGCTGGACTTGGGCCCCGAATATGTGGGGCTCAACACGGATAATTTCATCTACCATTACCCTCAACTCGGTCTCCGTTAATTTAGTTTTTTTTTTGGGTGCCATGGTGTGTGGTGCTCAGGGTGTGGGTTGAGTGAGTTGGGGGTGCAGGTGTGTGTTGTGTGGTGTGTTGGAATGGTGTGGTGGGTGTTTGTGTGGTGGGTGTGGTAGGGTGGTGGATGTGTGTCTTCAATTGGTGTATGCTGTTGCTCGTATTGGGCCTCTTGCTAGCAGCTATGCTGTGATGCAAAGGATTGTGGTAGTGGGTGTGAGTCATTTTATAGTCGTGGCTCAATGGTTGTTGGCAGTCAGGTGGTAGGTGGGTGTGTTGACTAGTGTGCATTATTGGGTACTTGGGGGGGGGGGTGTAAATGTGGCTTGTGATTGGTGTTGGTGTTTCCGGTGGGGGGTACTCCTTTTTCGTGTGTTTGCAATTTACTTCCGTCTCACGTTTTGACATTGGTTTGACGGTAGGGATGTTGTTCGTGTTGGCCTTCCGCTGTGATGCACTGTTTCTCGTTGCAATGTTTCCGCCGCGGACGTGGATGGCGGTGCGTACCGAGGTACAGGCGGCGTTATCCTAATCGCGGACACGGAGCCTTCGCAGGTATGGCGGTGGAGGTGGCTGTTTCCACGTTCATGTGCGTCCGCGGCGGACGGGGTTTCGTCGGTTCCGTTCGCTTGCGGCGGTCTCAGGTGTACTCCGTCCGCCGCGGATGGGGTTTGCTGTACTCCGTCCGCCGCGGACGGAGTTTAATGGCATTTTTATCCTAATCGCAACGGCGGGATCTCCGCGGCGCGGTCGGGAGTATCTTGGCCGCGTCCGTGGCGGACGGATCCTGTTTCCGTCCACCATCATAATCGACCCCTTAGTGTGTTATGAAATTACTATTACAAGTATACAGTTATCTATACGGTCACTACTTCAATCAATGAGTTTTATGTAAACTTATTTATGTACAACAAATGTCACATACACTGCCTTTTATTATTATAGTTTTGTTGGGCATGTACCATTGAGAGATATATTTGCTCATCAGCATACCCATAAACATATTCACTCACCCAAACAACTATTATAACATGTAGTATTAACGTTATATACCTACTAAATCAACTATTGACACATATGTGGGTAGTCACACACCCCCCACCGAACCACACACACATTTACTCTCCTATACAAATAATCAGTTAACTAATCAATAACTAATATAGACTTTCACGTAGCTAGTAACCAAATGGTGCAGCAGTTTACACAACTGACAAAGTAATACAGATATTCACACAGTTTAGTCACTATCCAATATATTTAGTGAGACACTATAAATTAGTCAACTAAACAGTCAATCAGACTGCTACTAAATCTTCCATTAAGATAGGTATATATCCATTGATTCTTAAATGCAGATTGCTATATATATATAATACATATTTAAATAACAAACCAAACCACATTCACTGGATGATGTTGTCAGTGATGTCATCAGTGATGTAATTTGAGATGGCATCAGTGATGTCACTCACCATGTCATGAATGATGTAATTTGTGACATCATCAGCAGTGGATTGTGGACGGGAGAGTTACAGTTAGTACAACTAACTCTAACTGAGGAATTTCAAAGGTTGTGTATTAGTGAAATGTCCAGCTAACTATAACACCCCTGAAACCTATGTTTTTTTCAGTGAATATATATATATATATATATATATATATATATATATGCATATATATATATATATATATATATTTATATTTATATATATATATATATATATATATATCCCAGATCCCTTTGGGGAGGATCTCCATGTACATTTAGAGTGACCTTTACCAATACCAGTTAAGACTTTTCAAATGCAATAGGGTACTATACCCGATAAATTTTGAAAATTAATTGGGAACTATTCCACTGATGAACTTTAAGGACTAAGCCTGCCCATATGATTTAAATATGTAGCGCTTGTTTACTAAAACGTAAAGATCATGACATACACCAGTCTTTCTTTTATGTTTTTGAATTTTTTTTTTGAAATAATATGTGTAAACTACGTATCCTATAATGCCACCTAAGGCTAAGATGGGCCAGTATAAATAGAAAAAGAGTGGAAGGACTAACTGACCGTGAGCAAAGCCTGTTGAGGCTGAAATGCGTTGGTGGGGTGAAGCTCTAATTAAAAAAAGCTTTGAAAAAGTATCCCGGTTGTGCCGCTCCTTTTGTGCCCCAAAGAAAAAAAATATATATATATATATATATATATATTTACACACACATATATATATACATATATATAGATACATGTATATATATATATAATATACATATATATATATATATATATATATATATATATATATATATATATATATATATATATATATATATTCACTGAAAAAACAGGTTTCAGGAACATTATAGTTAGAAATTAGCATTTAAAAAACCTTTGAAATTCACTTAAAAAACCATAGGTTTCAGGGACGTTATAGTTAGTTGGACATTTCACTCGTACAAAACCAGAGAAATTTGGCCGTTATAGTTAGTTCAGCTAACTATAACTCGCGGCCCCGCAATGCACTGCTGATAACGTCACATTCATGACATGGTCAGTGACATCACTGATGACATTACTGATGACATCTCAAATGACATCACTGACGACATCATCCAGTGACTGTGTGTTTCTGAAAGTTTAAATATGTTTTAAGTATAAATGCCAAGGTGTATTGAAGAATGAGTTGGTGTATGAGTGTCTGAATGGATGATTTAGTAGGTGCATGACTGACTGTATAAGTGAGTGATTAAACATGTGCATGTCTTACTGAATGCATGGGTTAGTGAATAAACTGTGTCAATGTCTGTATCATTCTGTTAGTTGGTGTGTAAGCGGTTGCATGAGTTAGTGAGTAGCTACATATGTGTCTAACTGGGTTATTGATTCGTTGATACTGAGTATCTGTATGGGTGTCTGAGTGGGTGGATGGGGGGTTGTGTGACTGTGCATGTGTGAGTGGGTGATTCACTGGGTGTATGGGTTCAAGAGTGCATCTTTGAAGGGCTCTATGGGTGGGTGAATGTATGTACAGGTGTGTTGATGAGAGTTCAGATGTCCCAGTGGTACATGTGTGAGTAACTACGTATGTGAAAGGCAGTATATGTGAGTGTTGGAGTATATAAATGACTATAAGTGAGAGTGGGTGATTGTGAGAGTGGCTGTATGGATGAATGTGTGCTTGTATCAGTTATTGTACAAGAGTGTAAGTATGTGTTACTATATATTTGAATAAGTGAGGTGGTGTGTGTATAAATGTATAGGTGAGTAAATGGGAGTGTGATTGATGCTTTGCATGACTGACTAGGTGTGTGAGTAACTCTGGATGAGTGGTGGTGTGTGAGCGTCTGTATGGGTATATGAGCGCATATGATAGTGCTGTATTGATGGTTGAGTGTATGTATGAGTGACTATATGGGTGAATGAGTGGAAGTGTGTGCAGACCTACGAATCAGTGAGTGGGTATGTTATAACTGGTATTGGTGTGTCTACGGTTTCAAAAATTGAAGTCTGTATGTTAGAGTGGGTGTATAAAAGGTTATATTAGGGTAAGAGGAGGTGCAGCAGATTATCACATGGATGATGTTATCAGTGATGTCATTTTGATGTCATCAGTGATGTCACTGACCATGTCATGAATGATGTAATATGTGACGTCATCAACAGTGCATTGCAGGGATCGAGTTATAGTTAGCTGAACTAACTATAACGGCCGAATTTCTCTGGTTTTGTACAAGTAAAATGTCCAACTATTAAGTCCCTGAAACCTGTGGTTTTTTCAGTGAATTTCTAATGATAATTTCTAACTGTAACATCCCTGAAACCTGTGGTTTTTTCAGCAAATTTCTAACGGTTTTTAAATGATCATTTCTAACTATAACATCCCTGAAACCTATGGTTTTTTCATTGAATTTCAAATGTTTTTTTTAATGCTAATTTCTTACTATGCCTACAGAGGTAGGACATGTGCAGAAAGAGGAGGAAAGACGCAGAAAGAAGCACGAGAAATGCAGAAAGAAGCAACAGAAGTCCAGAAAGATTAAGAAAAGTGCAGAAAGAAGCAAGAGATATGCAGAAAGAACCAACAGAGGTGCAGAAAGAGGCATTGTTGCAAAGTCATCCTGTGCCCCCAACTTTTTGCTGGTTCAGGTAGAAACTGACTCTGACTAACCAGGTCCAGAGCCAGTGCTATGCTGAAAGACACTTATAATACAGTGAAAACACTTATATACACTAGGGTACACTATGGGTTGGGGGTACCCCTGTAATTTAGATGACCTCCCCTGTAAGGCCCTAGTACATAATAGGGCAGGGGGATTAAAACTAAGGGTGGGCGGGGAGCTCAGCTCTGTCCACGGGGACCTCTGCTCCACCCACAGAGTGTGCAGCATTTTGCCTACTCTGCGCTCCACAAAGTAGGCAGAATAGGCAAAACTCTGCACACTCTGTGGTGGGGTGGAGTTGATCAGCTCCCATGCCTCCCACCCACCCTATTAACAACAATTTTACAAGTTTAAACACACAATATAAAGTGGTAAAACACCTTACCTGAGCTGCGATTGGTCATTTCTTGCGAGAAATGAGCATGCGCAAGCGCCCGCGCACGTGCAGGTGTCATCAAGAAGTCAAGATGGAGGAAAAGGGTTGCCCGGGGATGCCACAGCTAAGGCAAAGCATTTTACTACTTTATAACATGTTTTTAAGCTTGTTAAATAGTTGTTAATAGGGCGGGTGGGAGGTGGGTGGTGCGGAGCTACGCGGAGTGTGCCCAAGGTTATTTAAAAGTACCTCTAACTCAGAGGTGCAGAAAGAGGTAAGAGAGGTGCATAAATGAACATGTGAAGTGTAGAAAGAGGCAAGAGGGGTGCAGAAAAAGGCATGAGAGGTACAGAAAGAGGCAGGAGGGATGCAGGAAAAAAGGAAGAGAAATGCAAAAAGAGGCAAGAGAATTGCTGAATAGGCTACTGAGCTGTAGAACGAAGCAAGAGAAGTGCAGAAGGAGGCAAGTAAGGTACAGAAAGAAGCTAGAGTAGGGTAGAAAGAACCAATAGAGGTGCAGAAGGAGGCAAGAGGGGTGCAGTAAAAGGTAGGAGAGGTACACAAAGAGGCAAGAGAGGTACAGAAAAAGGCCAGAGGGGTGCAGAAAGAAGGAAGGGAAGAGCAGAAAGAAGCAACAGAGGTGCTGAAAAGGCATGAACAGTGCAGAAAGAGCAAGAAAAGTGCAGAAAAAAGCAACAGAGGTACAGTAAGAGGCAAGAGAGGTACAGAAACTGGCAGGAATGGTGCAGAAAGAGGGGACAGGAATGAAGAAAGAGGCAATAGGGGTGCAGAAAGAGACAAGAGGAGTGCATATAGACGCAAGAGCAGTGCAGAAAGAAGCAACAGAGGTGCAAAAGGAGGCAAGAGAACTGCAGAATGAACCAACAGAGGTGTTTTACTGCTCGTAGCCCCACTATGCCCAGGGTTAATTAAAACTACCTCCAACTCAGAGGTTCAGAAAGAGGCAAGAGAAGGGCAGAAAGAAGCATTAGAGGTGCTGAAAGAGGAATGAGAGGTACAGAAAGAAACAAGTGAAGTATAGAAAGAGGCAGGAGAGGTGAGGCACAATGGGTACGGAAAGAGCCATGAGGGGTGCAGAAAGAAGGAAGAGAAGTGGAGTGGAGTGGAGTGGAGTGGAGGCAAGAGAATTACTGAAAGAAGCAACCAATATGTAGAAAGAAACAAGAGAAGTACAGAAGGAGGCAAGTGAGGTGCACAAAGAACATAGAGCAGCACAGACAAGTACCAACAGAGGTGCAAAATGTGGCAAGAGGTGTACAAAAAAGGTAGGAGAGCTACACAAAGAGGTAAGAGAGGTACATAAAGAGGCAGGAGGGGTGCAGAAAGAAGGAAGAAAAGTACAGAAGGAATCAACAGAGGTGCTGTAAAAGATGCAAACGGTGCAGAAAGAGCAAGAGAAGTATAGGAAAAAGCAACAGAGGTACAGGAAGACGCAAGAAAGGTACCGAAACAGGCAGGTAGGGTAAAGAAAGAGGGGACAGGGTTGCAAAAAGAAGCGAGAGGGGTGCATAAAGAAGCAAAAGCAGTGCAGAAAGAAGCAACAGAGGTGAAAAAAGAGGCAGGAGAACTGCAAAATGAACCAACAGAGGTGTTTTACTACTTTATATTGTGTTTTTTAAACTTGTTAAGTAGTTGTTATTAAGGCGGGTGGGAGGTGGGTGGTGCGTAGCGGAGCTACACGGAGGGTGCACAATTTGTTTTAAACTCCGTGGTGCTCCGTGTAGCCCCACTACGCCCCGGGTTAATTAAAACTACATCTAACTCAGAGGTGCAGAAAGAGGCAAGAGAAGTACAGAAAGAAACAAGTGAAGTATAGAAAGAGGCAAGAGAGGTACAGAAAGAGGCATGAGAGGTACAGAAAGAATCAGGAGGGGTGCAGAAACAAGGAAGAGAAGTGGAGTGGAGGCAAGAGAATTGCTAAAAGAAGCAACTGAGCTGTAGAAAGAAGCAAGAGAAGTGCAGAAGGAGACAAGTGAGGTGCAGAAAGAAGCTAGAGCAGTCTAGAAAGAACCAACAGAGGTACAAAAAGAGGCAAGAGGGGTGCAGACAAAGATAGGAGAGGTACACAAAGAGGCAAGAGAGGTACAGAAAGAGTGCAGGTAGAGGCATGAGGGGTACACTAAGAGGCAGGAGGGGTGCAGAAAGAAGGACGAGAAGTGGAGTGGAGGCAAGTGAGGTTCACAAAGAAACTAGCGCAGCACGAACAAGAACCAACATAGGTGCAAAAAGAGGCAACAGGTATGCAATTCAATTCAAATAAGTCTTTATTTCGACTAGATGTCATAAAAGACAACATATTTAAAAAAGAGAACAGAAAAGAAACAACAAGAATAAAAACACAGCATCAATTCCATAGTACATTGATAGAATGTGTGAATAATTATTTCAGCTTATGTGCTGCAAGATCAAAAGGATGTTATTGTAAGTTCTACTGAGTTGATCGCGTCTACTGATTGTTCCATACACATCAATTAAAATCATAAATATTATATATTAAGATTAAAACAGACACCAATTTTAATACAAAAATTTACAGTACATTAATGATATTTAGACAATCAAAATTTAAAACAGGATTAAACTGGTGGCGTATTCACTGATTTTAATTTATTGCTACGAATTGCCCACATCCAATTCAAAAATTTTGCCACTGCGATTACTAGACTCTCGGAACAGTCCGTTCTTAAAATCCTTAGCGCTTCTGTTCCTCTTTTGATGCATTTCTGAGTGCATATTGGCCTAAGCCACTTAAAGCGTGGAGCATATAAAGAGGACGTGAGCTAAGCTTTCTGGTTGGGTAGTGCAGAAAGGGCACAGAAGACCATTACTGGTTGACCAATTACTGGTGAATGTGTTAATTGGGAGAGTTCCCACCCTATACTGGTGGAACCGTTTCCTATCCTCAGGAATGGTTATGGCATCCCAATACAATTCGTAGGCCGGTATGTGTTTGTGCTCCAAGAAATCCCTAGTTGTTGAAGGAACAGTACACTTTTGGAAATCTCTTTGAATTACCATGGCCCAATATAGTCCTTTAGGGTCTTGCATGATGGGAAGGTATTTTGTAGTGGATTATCCCATAAGTCCCCCAGAACCATAGCTTTATAGATCAACCTAACTTCTCTGAACAAAGGTATTCTAGGGGTGACCCAGATCCTCCTCCAGTATGCAATCGGTCTAAAACGTGCAACGTCCTTAATTCTCTGACAGCCCATATCTAAGTAGAGGGGTATCAGCGGTGTAGATGGGGGAAGCCACGCCAGGCCCCTCATGAACTTATTTTGGGCAATTGTCAGGGCCGAGATATTATATGGCCCCCACAATTCTGCCCCGTCTAGTACAGAAGCCTGTATTTTAGTATTGTATATTTTTAGGGCTGGAGCTATTGGTTGTGTAGCCGAGGATCGTAGTTCTCTTAAGAGCACTCCTGCCAGCTGTGCATGGTTGGTGGATAAGTAATCCATATGGGGTTTCCATTCCAGTCGAGACCCCAAAGTAATTCCGAGATGGCTAAAAGATTGGGTCTGCTCAAGGAGCTCTCCATTCATTAATGCCGTTCCTTTCACAATCTTGTACCTGTGCATGACCATGAATTTTGTTTTAGATACGTTAATAGTTAAGCCATAGTCTATGCAGAAAGCCTCAAAACACCCAATTGCTCTCTGGACTCCTTGTTGTGTTTTGGAAATTAAAAGGGTGTCGTCGGTGAACATCAACAGGGGTATCGAGACACCATTTAACTTGGGAGCATCTGTGGATGAGTACTTATAATAATCAATAACCCTGTTGATGTACAACGTAAACAGTGTCGGAGCCAAGACACACCCTTGTCTTACTCCTCTCAGAGTTGGAAATTTGTCAGTAGTCTGGCCATGGTCCCCCCACCTGACCTGCGCAAAATTATTATCTTGAAATTTAATTAAGAGAGCTCCGGTGGCATGCCTTGCTCCTGAAAAACTCTCGACATCCTTGTACGCGGCACCAGGTCGAAAGCCGATTTCAAATCAAGAAAGGCTGTGTATAGGGTGGTGACATAACCTCGGCGTCGTCTATCCAATTCTGGATCCTGAACAGCACGAGCCTAGCCACCACCTTCTGGATACAGGCTATCAGGCTAATTGGCCTGTAGTTGGCGGGATCAGCACGGTCTCCTTTCTTAGGGATTATTTCGGCTCCCTTCCAGATGTCTGGAATTGGGGAGCCTGTGGCGATGGCATTGGCAAGTAGCTGTATATACGGTGCCCAGACCTCTCTGCCATGTAAAAAGAGATCCACGGGTATCATATCCGGTCCTGGAGCTCTCCCTTTAGGGACAGCAGTTAAGGCATATTCAACTTCTTTCAAGCTGAATTGCAATGGAGTAATAGTTACTTCATTAAGGATGGTATTACAACTTGTCCCTTTTTCCCAATCAGGGCATGCAAACTGAGTCTTAAAATGCGACACCCACGATTCAGGAGGGACAACATTTTGTAGGTAGGCCTTGTGACACCCCTTACCCCATTTTACCAAGTCCCAGAAACCTACCATGTTTCTCAACTTGCTTGCTTCAAATAGCTCTTCCCAATATTTTTCATCCCAGGATTTTTTAGCTTCCTGCTGAGTAATTTTATAGTTACATCTTGCATCTTGTATTAGATCCCTGTTCTTCAATCTTACTGCTGCAGCAAGTAATTTGTATGCAGCCCTACAGCTTTTACCGTACCAAGATTCAGCCTGCTTTCTATTATTACGTTGTGGGCCAGTTACCTCTTTAATAAAAAATTTGCTGAGACTTGTAAAAAGTGTTGTGTGAATTGGAACAACCTTGGACATAAGATCACCATCAGATATACATCCCTGGAGATCTGTGGTTGCGCTTGCTACTAGTTTGTCCATTTCAATAATATATTCCTGTTTCAGAAGGCACTCAGTCCATTTCAATCTCCTAGTATCGTTTGTGGGAAAAATGTCAATAATTATCGGACTGGCTACAGCGCCCTTAGCTTTAAATAATTCTAACTCTAAACTAAGGGGGTTGTCGTCACTCTCTATTCTTTTTATAATAGCCATATCATGAATGAATGGCCAGAACTCTAGGTTGACTAAAATATAGTCTATCACCCCGTCTCCCCTCTTTGTCTGTTTTTGTCCTGCCATTTACGGCCCTACTGCCCTGTTCAAGGCATAGGGCTTTGAGCTGAAGAGCAACCTGAGTCGCCCGTTTGATGGGGGGAATGGTCAGTTGAGAAATCTGCCAGCTGCGATCTTCTCCCTTGGTAAGTTCAATGTCATTTTGATCCAAGGGCTCAAAAGAACAATTAAAATCACCTGCTACCAATAAGTTTACCTTGCCGTTATATGTATCCAAATGTTGGCCCAGCTTTGTGACTGTCTCGGAGGGTTTACCTCCTGGTTTGACCCTGGCATAGACATTGAAAATAAGTAAATCTCTACAGTCAGGACATTTTAGCTTTACAATAAGAATATCATTGCAATTAGAGTTTATTTGTTTAATTGTATACCTATCATCCTGCTTAATCCAGGTGGTCAGGCCCCCCATAGGCCTGCCTCTTTTGGTATGGACTGCACATACGAAAAAGTTCAAGTAGCCCTGCCTAAACTGGGGTACCATCTGCCAGGTCTCCTGGAGTAGTATTACCGTATGCTTGTCAATGAAAGATAACCAGTCCAGGGACTCTAGTTTGTTCTTTTAGTCCTGCTATATTCCAGGACACCAATAGTTGGGCAAATTTGTTATTACTAATGCACTCCTCTGTCTGTGCGTGCCTCCCTGTGTGAATGTTCCTGAACATAGCTTTAGTCCTTGTGGGTGCAGTGTACTTTATATTTAAACTGTGTTCTGCTCTGGAATTTACATCTGTATCTAAATCTCTACCATTTTCTGCTTGGGTCGTGGTAGGATAAGGGTCATTTCCTTGCCCATTTTTTCCCCTTCTATCTTTCGTGAGGATTTCGTTTGCCCTGTCATGTATTCCCTTGATGACCACAGGCGAATCGCTGCCTCTAGGCACAAGTCGGTTGTAGGATATCCCATTTGTACGTCAGTACACCCAGTCAAGACCAGACAGCAAGGAAAAATGGTTAAATGTTGGAATATTGAAGCCTGGGGCTCGTGCTTCCCTTACGCCATAGTTCCTTGGCTCTCGTGTGTTAGTCATCTGGTACTGGGGATAGAAGTATATTAAATCCTTAGTGGATATTCCTCCCTCTCCACTTTCCAGGTACCAATACCTTAGATATGCAGTTGCCCTACGATCACTGAAGTTTACAGCTACCACGTCCCCTGGGTAATCTTTTGGTCTCTGGCCCACCCATCCCAGTCTTCGTACGTGCAGGATCTCCCCGCTTATATTGGGCGGTAAGGGCCTATTGTTCGTGAGTTCGTGGTGCCCTTCTTTCCTTCCAGCTGTTAGTTTGGGGATCCCGGTAAGGACTGTGACATAGGCAGCTGATTCGGGTGGCAAATCTATTCTACGAAAAATACCTTGTTCGTCCCTATCTTGGGATCGGACGGTTTTTCCGTATTTGCTATCTGGAATGGGGTTCTTTGCATTAGTTGGTCCTCCCCCCCTCCCTTCCCTATCTTTCTTGCATGTATTAGTTGGTTTTGGGGGGGACAGATTATTTGCCTGTGACTGAGATGTAGTGCCGTTATTGATTACTTGATTAATTTTTTGCCCATCAGATATTGGCACTCCAAGAATATGGCTTGCTGTGGAGGCTGCCAATTCATGTAAGATTTTGGTATGTGATGTGATTACCTCCTCTATACCCCCCAGCTGTTCGTTCATTTTTTTTAACCCGCTCCGTTAGTGGTAATATGAGAGATCGAATTAGAGGTATGCAGAAAAAGGTAGGAGAGCTACACAAAGAGGCAAGAGAGGTACAGAAAGAGATAGGAGGGGTGCAGAAAGAAGGAAGGCAAGTACAGAAAGAAGCAACAGAGGTGCTGAAAAATGCGCAAACGGTGCAGAAAGAGAAGTATATAAAAAAGCAACAGAGGTATAGGAAGAGGCAAGAAAGGTACAGAAACAGGCAGGAAGGGTGCAGAAAGAGGGAACAACAGTGGAGAAAGAAGCAACAGAGGTGCAAAAAGAGGCAAGAGAACTGCAGAATGAACCAACAGAGGAGTTTACTACTTTATATCATGTTTTTTAAACTAGTTAAGTAGTTGTAATTCGTGCGGGTGGGAAGCGGGTGGTGCGTAGCGGAGCTACACGTGGGGTGCACAATTTGTTTTAAACTCCGTGGTGCTCCGCGTAGCCCCACTACGCCCCGGGTTAATTAAAACTACATCTAACTCTGAGGTGCAGAAAGAGGCAAGAGAAGGTCAGTAAGAAGCATCAGAGGTGCTGAAAAAGGCAAGAGAAGTGCAGAAAGAAACAAGTGAAGTATAGAAAGAGGCAAGAGAGGTACAGAAAGAGGCATGAGAGGTACAGAAAGAATCAGGAGGGGTGCAAAAACAAGGAAGAGAAGTGGAGTGGAGGCAAGAGAATTGCTAAAAGAAGCAACTGAGCTGTAGAAAGAAGCAAGAGAAGTGCAGAAGGAGACAAGTGAGGTGCAGAAAGAAGCTAGAGCAGTCTAGAAAGAACCAACAGAGGTGCAAAAAGAGGCAAGAGGGGTGCAGAAAAAGATAGGAGAGGTACACAAAGAGGCGAGAGAGGTACAGAAAGAGGCAGGAGGGGTGCAGAAAGAAGGAAGTAAAGAAATAAGCAACAGAGGTGCAGAAAAAGGCGCAAACAGTGCAGAAAGAGCAAGAAAAGTGCAGAAAAAAGCAACAGAGGTACAGGAAGAGGCAAGAAAGGTGCAGAAACAGGTGGGAATGGTGCAGAAAAAGGGAACAGGGGTAAAGATAGAGGCAAGAGGGGTACAGAAAGAGACAAGAGGGGTGCATAAATAAGCAAAAGCAGTGCAGAAAGAAGCAACAGAGGTGCTAAGAGGCAAGACATCTGCAGAATGAACCAACGTAGGTGTAAAAATAGGCAAGAGGGGTACAGAAAGTGGTGAGAGAGATGCACGCAGAGGCAAGAGAGGTACAAAAAAAGCAGGAGGGGTACAGAAAGAAGGACGAGAAGAACAGAAAGAAGCAACAGAGGTACTGAAAGAAGCTCGAAGGGTGAAGAAAGAGACAAGAAAAGTGCAGAAAAAAGCAAAAGAAGTACAGAAAGAGGCAAGAGAGGTGCAGAAACAGACATGAAAGGTGCAGAGAGTGGTAACAGAGGTGAAGAAAGAAGCAAGAGACGTGCAGAAAGAGGCTAGTGAGTTGCAGAAAGAAGTAAGAGCAGTGCAGAAGGAACCAACAGAGGTGCAAAAAGAGGCAAGAGGGGTGCAGAAAAACGTACAAAAGAGGTGCAAAAAGAGGCAAGAGAGGTACAGAAAGAGGCAGTAGGGGTGCAGAAAGAAGGAAGAGGAGTGCAGAGAGAGGTAGGAGAGGTACACAAAGGGACAAGAGAGGTACAGAAAGAGGCAGGACCAGTCTAGAAAGAAGCAAAAGAAGTGCAGAAGGAGGTCGGAGAGGTGCACAAAGAGGCAAGAGAGCTACAGAAAGAGGCAGGAGGGATAAAGAAAGAAGGAAGGGAAGTACAGAAAGAAGCAACAGAGGTACAAAAAGAAACAAGAGAGGTGCAGAAACAGGAAGGGAAGGTGCAAAAAGAGGGAACAGCGGTACAGAAAGAGGCAAGTGAGGTACAGAAAGAGGCAACAGAGGTGCAGAAAGATGCAAGAGAAGTTCAAAATGAGGAAAGAGAATTGCTGAAAGAAGCAACACAACAGAGGTGTGGAAAGAAGCAGGAGAAGTGCAGAAAGAGGAAAGTGAGGTACAGAAAGATGCAAGGGAGTTGCAGAAGGAGGCAAGAGAGATGCAGAAATATGTGAGAGAATAGCAGATAGAAGCAAGAATACTGCAGAAAGAACCAACAGAGGTGCTGAAAGAGGCACAACCCGTGCAGAAAGAAGCAGGAGAAGTGCGGAAAGAGGTAGGAGAAGTGCACAAAGAGGCAAGAGAGGTACAGAAAGAGGCAGGAGGGGTGCAAGAAAAGGAGGAGAAGTGCAGAAAGAAGCAACAGAGGTGCGGAAAGAGGGAACAGGGGTGCAGAAAGAGGCAAGAGGAGTGCAGAAAGAAGCAAGTGAGGTGCAGAAAGACACAAGAGAAGTGCAGAAACAAGCCAAAGTAGTGCAGAAAGAGGCATGAGAATTGCTGAAAGTAGCAACAGAGGTGTAGAAAGAAGCAAGAGAAATGAAGAAAGAGGCAAGTAAGGTGCAGAAAGAAGCTAGAGCAGTACAGAATGAACCTACAGAGGTGTGAAAAGAGGCAAGAGGTGTGCAGAAAAAAATAGGAGAGGTACACAAAGAAGCAAGAGAGGTACAGAGAGAGGCAGGAGGAGTGCAGAAAGAAGGAAGAGAAGTACAGAAAGTAGCAACAGAGATGTAGAAAGAAGCAAGAGAAGTGCAGAAAAAGGGTAATGAGCTGCAGAAAGAAGCAAGAGCAGTGCAGAAAGAACAAACAGAGGTGCAAAAAGAGGCAAGAAGGGTGCAGAAAAAGGCAGGAGTGGTGCAGAAAAGAGGAAGATGAGTGCAGAAAGAGGTAGAGGGGTACACAAAGGGACAAGAGAGGTACAGAAAGAGGCAGGAGCAGTGCAGAAAGAAGGAAGAAAAATACAGAAAGAACTAACAGAATTGCTGAAAGAAGCAACAGAGGTGTAGAAAGTAGCAATAGAAGTGCAAAAAGAGGCTAGTGAGCTGCAGAAAGAAGAGCAGTGCCGAAAGAACCAACAGAGGTGCACAATTAAGCAAGAGGGGTGCAGAAAAACGTAGGAAAGAGGTACAAAAAGAGGCAAGAGAGGGACAGAAAGAGGCAGTGGGGGTCCTTAAAAAAGGAAGAGGAGTACAGAAAGAGGTAGGAGAGGTACACATAGGGACAAGAGAGGTGCAGAAAGAGGCAGGAGCAGTGTAGAAAGAAGCAAAAGAAGTGCAGAAGGAGGTAGGAGAGGTGCACAGAGAGGCAAGAGAGGTACAGAAAGAGGCAGGAGGGGTGCAGAAAGAAGGAAGAGAAGTACAGAAAGAAGCAGCAGAGGTAGAAATAAGAGAGGTGCAGAAACAGGAAGGGAAGGTGCAAAAAGAGGGAACAGCGGTACAGAAAGAGGCAAGTGAGGTTCAGAAAGAGGCAACAGAGGTGCAGAAGGAGGCAAGAGGGATGCAGAAATGTGTGAGAGAATAGCAGATAGAAGCAAGAGCACTGAAAAAATAACCTACAGAGGTGCCTAAAGAGGCACAAACGGTGCAGAAAGAAGCAGGAGACGTGCAGAAAGAGGTAGGAGAGGTGCAGAAACAGACATGAAAGGTGCAGAGAGAGGGAACAGGGTTGCAAAAAGAGGCAAGAGAGGTGTGGAAAGAGGGAAGAGGGGTGCAGAAAGAGGCAAGAGGAGTGCAGAAAGAAGCAAGTGAGGTGCAGGAAGAAGCAACAGAGGTGCAGAAAGACACAAGATAGGTGCAGAAACAAGCCAAAGTAGTGCAGAAAGAGGCATGAGAAAGCAAGAGAAGTGTAGAAAGAGGCAAATGAGGTGCAGAAAAAAGCTAGAGCAGTACAGAATGAACCAACAGAGGTGCAAAAAGAGGCAAGAGGGGTACAGAAAAAGGTAGGAGAGGTACACAAAGAAGCAAGGGAGGTACAGAGAGAGGCAGGGGGAGTGGGGAAAGAAGGAAGAGAAGTACAGAAAAAAGCAAGAGAATTGCTGGAAGATGCAACTGAGGTGTAGAAAGAAGCAAGAAAAGTACAGAAAAAGGCTAATGAGCTTCAGAACGAAGCAAGAGCAGTGCAGAAAGAACAAACAGAGGTGCAAAAAGAGGCAAGAGGGGTGCAGAAAAAGGCAGGAGGGGTGCAGAAAAGAGGCAGGAGCAGTGCAGAAAGAAGGAAGAAAAATACAGAAAGAAGTAAGAGAATTGTTGAAAGAAGCAACAGAGGTGTAGAAAGTAGCAATAGAAGTGCAGAAAAAGGCTAATGAGCTTCAGAACAAAGCAAGAGCAGTGCAGAAAGAACAAACAGGTGCAAAAAGAGGCAGGAGGGGTGCAGAAAAGAGGCAGGAGCAGTGCAGAAAGAAGAAAGAATAATACAGAAAGAAGTAAGACAATTGCTGAAAGAAGCAACAGAGGTGTAGAAAGTAGCAATAGAAGTGCAGAAAGAGGCTAGTGAGCTGCAGAAAGAAGAGCAGTGCCGAAAGAACAAACAGAGGTGCACAATTCAGCAAGAGGGGTGCAGAAAAACGTAGGAAAGAGGTGCAAAAAGAAGCAAGAGAGGGACAGAAAGAGGCAGTAGGGGTGCTTAAAAAAGCAAGAGGAGTACAGAAAGAGGTAGGAGAGGTACACATAGGGACAAGAGAGGTGCGGAAAGAGGCAGGAGCAGTGTAGAAAGAAGCAAAAGCAGTGCAGAAGGAGGTCGTAGAGGTGCAGAAAGAGGCACGAGAGGTACAGAAAGAGGCAGGAGGGGTGCAGAAAGAAGGAAGAGAAATACAGAAAGAAGCAACAGAGGTACAAATAATAGAGGTGCCGAAACAGGAAGGGAAGGTGCAAAAAGCGGGAACAGCGGTACAGAAAGAGGCAAGTGAGGTTCAGATAGAGGCAACAGAGGTGCAGAAAGATCCAAGAGAAATTCAAAAAGAGGCAAGAGAATTGCTGAAAGAAGCAACAAAGGTGTGGAAAGAAGCAGGAGAAGTGCAGTAAGAGGCAGGTTAGGTACAGAAAGATGCAAGAGAGTTGCAGAAGGAGGCAAGAGGGATGCAGAAATGTGTGAGAGAATAGCAGATAGAAGGAAGAGCAGTGCAGAAAGAACCAACAGCGGTGCTTAAAGAGGCACAAACGGTGCAGGAAGAAGCAGGAGAAGTGCAGAAAGAGGTAGGAGAGGTGCACAAAGAAGCTAGACAGGTACAGAAAGAGGCATGAGGGGTGCAGGTAAAGGAAAAGAAGTGCAGAAAGAAGCAACAGAGGTGCTGAAAGAGGCAAGAGAGGTGCAGAAACAGACATGAAAGGTGCAGACAGAGGGAACAGGGTTGCAAAAAGAGGCAAGAGAGGTGCGGAAAGAAGGAAGAGGGGTGCAGAAAGAGGCAAGAGGAGTGCAGAAAGAAGCAAGTGAGGTGCAGAAAGAAGCAACAGAGGTGCAGAAAGACACAAGAGAGGTGCAGAGAGAGGCAGGAGGAGTGCGGAGAGAAGGAAGAGAATTGCAGAAAGAAGCAAGAGAATGAAAGAAGCAACAGAGGTGTTGAAAGAAGCAAGAGAAGTACAGAAAAGGGCTAATGAGCTGCAGAAAGAAGCAAGAGCAGGGCAGAAAGAACAAACAGAGGTGCAAAAACGGGCAAGAGGGTGCAGAAAAAGGCAGGAGGGGTGCAGAAAATAGGAAGATGAGTGCAGAAAGAGGTAGAAAGGTACACAAAGGGACAAGAGAGGTACAGAAAGAGGCGGGAGCAGTGCAGAAAGAAGGAAGAGAAGTACAGAAAGAAGTAAGAGAATTGCTGAAAGAAGCAACAGAGGTATAGAAAGAAGCAATAGAAGTGCAGAAAGTGGGTAGTGAGGTGCAGAAAGAAGTTAGAGCAGTACAGAATGAACCAACAGAGGTGCAAAAAGAGGCAAGATGGGTACAGAAAAAGGTAGGAGAGGTACACAAAAGCAAGAGAGGTAAAGAGAGAGGCAGGGGGAGTGTGGAAAGAAGGAAGAGAAGTGCAGAAAGAAGCAAGACAATTGCTGAAAGATGCAACAGAGGTATAGAAAGAAGCAAGAGAAGTGCAGAAAAAGGCTAATGAGCTTCAGAAAGAAGCAAGAGCAGTGCAGAAAGAACAAACAGAGGTGCAAAAAGAGGCAAAAGGGTGAAGAAAAAGGCAGGAGGGGTGCAGAAAATAGGAAGATGAGTGCAGAAATAGGTAGGAGGTGTACACAAAGGGACAAGGGAGGTACAGAAAGAGGCAGGAGCAGTGCAGAAAGAAGGAAGAAAAGCACAGAAAGAAGTAAGAGAATTGCTGATAGAAGCAACAGAGGTGTAGAAAGAAGCAATAGAAGTGCAGAAAGAGGCTAGTGAGCTGCAGAAAGAAGTAAGAGCAGTGCCGAAAGAACCAACAGAGGTGCAAAATTAAGCAAGAGGGGTGCAGAAAAAGGTGGGAGAGGTGCACAAAGAGGCAAGAGAGATACAGAAATAGGCAGGAGGGGTGAAGAAAGAAGGAAGAGAAGTGCAGAAAGAAGAACCAGAGGTACAGAAAGAAATAAAAGAGGTGCAGAAACAGGCAAGGAAGGTGCAAAAAGAGGTAACAGGAGTGGAGAAAGAGGCTAGAGGGGTGTAGAAAGAAGCAAGTGAGGTACAAAAAGAGGCAACAGAAAGATGCAAGGGAAGTGCAGACACAAGCAAGAGAAGTACAGAAAGAGGCAAGAGAATTGCTGAAAGAAGCAACAGACGTGAGGAAAGAAGCAAGAAAAGTGCAGAATGAAGCACGTGAGTTGCAGAAAGAGGCAAGAGAGGTACAGAAAGAGGCAAGAGGGATGCAGAAATGTGCAAGAGAGTAGTAGATAGAAGCGAGAGCAGTGCAGAAAGAACCAACAAGAGGTGCTGAAAGAGGCACGAACGGGGCAGGAAGAAGCAGGAGAAGTGCAGAAAGAAGCAATGGGGTGCTGAAAGATATAGCAACGGTGCACAAAGAGGCAAGAGAGGTACAGAAAGACACAGGAGCTGTGTAGAAAAGGAAGAGACATGCAGAAAGAAGCAACAGAGGTGCTGAATGAAGCTCAAAGGGTGCAGAAAGATCAAGAAAAGTACAGAAAGGAGCAACAGAGGTACAGAAAGAGGCAAGAGAGGAGCAGAAACATACAGGAAAGGTGCAGAAAGAGGGAACAAGGTGCAAAAAGAGGAAGGAGAGGTGAAGAAAGAAGGAAGAGGGGTACAGAAAGAGTCAGGAGGAGTGTAGAAAGAAGCAAGTGAGATGAAGAAGGAAGCAACTGAGGAGCAGAAAGACGCAAGGGAGGGGCAGAAGCAAGCATGAGAAGTGCAGAAAGAGGCAAGAGAAATGTTGAAAGAAGCAACAGAGAAGTATAGAATGAAGCACGACAAGTACAGAAAGAGGCAAGTGAGATGCAGAAAGAAGCAAGAGCAGTGCAGAAAGAAGCAACAGAGGTGCAAAAAGAGGAAAGAGGGGTGCAGAAAAAGGTAGGAGAGGTACACAAAGAAGCAAGAGAGGTTCAGAGAGAGGCAGGAGGAGTGCAGAAAGAAGGAAGAAAAGTGTAGAAAGAAGCAAGAGAATGAAAGAAGCAACAGAGGTGTAGAAAGAAGCAAGAGAAGTGCAGAAAAAGGCTAATGAGCTGCAGAAAGAAGTAAGAGCAGGGCAGAAAGAACAAACAGAGGTGCAAAAAGAGGCAAGAGGGGTACAGAAAAAGGCAGGAGGGGTGCAGAAAATAGGAAGATGAGTACAGAAAGTGGTAGGAAGGTACTCAAAGGGACAAGAGAGGTACAGAAAGAGGCGGGAGCAGTGCAGAAAGAAGGAAGAGAAGTACAGAAAGAAGTAAGAGAATTGCTGAAAGAAGCAACAGAGGTGTAGAAAGAAGCACTAGAAGTGCAGAAAGAGGTTAGTGAGCTGCAGAAAGAAGTAAGAGCAGTGCTGAAAGAAGCACCAGAGGTACAGAAAAAATAAGAGAGGTGCAGAAACAGGCAAGGAAGGAGCAAAAAGAGGGAACAGGAGTGGATAAAGAGGCAAGAGGGATGTAGAAAGAAGCAAGTGAGGTACAGAAAGAGGCAACAGAAAGACGCAAGGAAAGTGCTGAAACAGGCAAGAGAAGTGCAGAAAGAGGCACGTGAGTTGCAGAAAGAGGCAAGAGAGGTACAGAAAGAGGCAAGAGGGATGCAGAAATTTGCCAGAGAGTAGCAGATAGAAGCAAGAGCAGTGCAGAAAGAACCAACAAGAGGTGCTGAAAGAGGCACGAATGGGGCAGAAAGAAGCAGGAGAAGTGCAGAAAGAGGTAGGAGAGGTCCACAAAGAGGCAAGAGAGGTGAGAAGGATGCAGGAGGTGTGTAGAACAGGAAGAGACATGCAGAAAGAAACAAAAGAGATGCTGAGTGAGGCTCAAAGGGTGCAGAAAGATCAAGAAAAGTACAGAAAGAAGCAACAGAGGTACAGAAAGAGGCAAAAGAGGAGCAGAAACAGACATTAAAGGTACAGAAAGAGGGAACAAGTTGCAAAAAGAGGCAGGAGAGGTGAAGAGAGAAGGAAGAGGGGTACAGAAAGTCAGGAGGAGTACGGAATGAAGCAAGTGAAGTGTAGAAGGAAGCAACTGAGGAGCAGAAAGGCGTAAGGGAGGGGCAGAAACAAGCAAGAGAAGTGCAGCAAGAGGCAAGAGAAATGCTGAAAGAAGCAACAGAGGTGTAGAAAGAAGCACGACAAGTGCAGAATGAGGCAAGTGAGATGCAGAAAGAAGCAAGAGCAGTGCAGAAAGAACCAACAGAGGTGCAAAAAGAGGCAATAGTGGTGCGGAAAAAGGTAGGAGAAATGCACAAAGAGGCAAGAGAAGTACAGAAAGAAGGAAGAAAAGTGCAGAAAGAAGCAACAGTGGTACAGAAAGAGGCAAGCGAGGTGCAGAAACAGGCAGGGAAGGTGCAAAAAGAGGGAACAGAAGTGCAGAAAGAGGCCAAAGAGGTGCAGAAAGAGAAGAGAGGGGTGCATTAGAGGCAAGAGGGGTCCAGAAAGAAGCAAGTGAGGAATAGAAAGAGGCAACAGAAGTGCAGAAAGACACAAGAGAGGTGTAGAAACAAGCAAAAAAGGGCAGAAAGAAGTAAGAGAATTGCTGAAAGAAGCACCAAATGTGTGCAAAGAAGCGTGAGAAGTGCAGAAAGAGTCAAGTGAGGTATAGAAAGAGGCAAGAGTGATGTAGAAAGAGGCACACAGGGTGCAAAAAGAAGTAAGAGAAGTGCATAAAGAAGCAACAGAGATGCACGAAGGGGGAAGTGGGGTGGGGAAAGAGGCAAGAGGCATATAAAAAGAAACAAGAGAGGTGCAGAAAGAAGGAACAGAGGTGCAGAATGAGGCAACAGGGGTGCAGAAAGAGGGAACAGGTATGCAGAAAGAGGCAAGGGGGTGGACAAAGAGGGGAAAGGGGTGCAGATAGAGTAATGAGGGGTGCAGAAAAGAGCAAGAGAGCTACAGAAAGAAGCAACAGAGGTGCAGAATGAGGGAAGAGGGGTGGAGAAAGAAACAAGAGAGGTGAGAAAGAACTAACAGATGTGCAGAAAGAGGGAAGAGAGTTGAAAGAGGCAAGAGGGGTGTAGAACGTAACAAAAGAAGTGCAGAAAGAAGGAACAGAGGAATACAGTAAGAGAAGAGGGGTACAGAAAGAGGCACAAAAGAAGAAGCAAGAGAGGTACAAAAAGACACAGGATAAGTGCAGAAAAAACAACAGAGATGCAGAAATAGGGAAGACGGGTGGAGAAAGAGGCAAGAGAAGTGCAGAAAGAAGCAACAGATATGCAGAAAGTGGGAATAGGGGTGAAGAAAGGCAAGAGGGGTACAGAAATTAGAAGAGATGTGCAGAACAAGGCAAGAGAGGTGCAGAAAAAGAAAGAAATGTGCAGAAAGAAGCACCCGAAATGCAGAAAGAAGCAATAGTGGCTTGCACACCATTAGTACCACCCATATTTAGCAATAAGTAGCAGGTGACAGTTCTAGGTTTACAAAGGACCTTCCACCACACTAACAATTATCGCTGCATTTTTGGTAACGTTTGATCCGTTTGTGCTACAAACAAGGCTTTTTTTGTTCAAATTTACAGATTAGGCAGCAAATAATGAATTATGTTTCTAATGCGGAAAATGTATAATTGTGCAAAAGTTGGTGCGGCCAAACAGTCGCATAATTCCAGTGGCCCTGCTCATACCTCTGACTGTGTCCATAAGTGCTCCTCAGTGATTCCTTCTTTTTTTGTCTCACTGAGTTCATAGTTTAGCTGCTATGATGAGGAAGATAAACCTGAGGTTACCACTTCACAACACAGACTACCATACCACATAATTACTCTCCATAACACATAATCCCACTCTACATAATTCCTATAAAATAAATACCACATACTTTCTATCCACATATTTTCACTGCAAAACTTACCACATAATTCCACTACACACAACGTATATCCACTCCACTCCAAAGAACATTAAAAAACGTTTACATTTACATCACCAATGGCTCTAACTCTCGCAAATGCGAAACCTATAACATTCTTTAACTAGTAGTCGCGTTTGCATTTGTGGTGGAGAAAGGGTGCTGGGCCTCCAACCAGCACTCAGGGATTCCACTGAGTAGGACTTACAGGAGGTACCAGGAGGGTTTCTTGGCATCAAAGTCCTCCAGTAGCAAATCAGGCTTTTTTCCCTATCCTATACTCTGCCAGGAGGCGCGTTTGCAGAGTTGTGGAGAAAGGGGGGCATGGCCTCCGAAGTCGTCTTAGCAATCACACTGTGTGGGACTTACTGGAGGTAACACGAGGAGTTATTGGCCCCCAAGGACATCCTTGGGGGCCAACTACCACTCCTATTACCGCCAGTAAGTCCCACACAGCAGGATTGCTAAGCTGTCATAGCAGGTTACGCCCCTTTTCCCACCACTCCACAAACGCACTTCCTGATGCGCTCTTTGGATGGGGATTTAAGTCCCCTTTGCTGTTGGGGGTCCTTAGGAGCCAACTAGCCTACCTGATACCTCCAGTAAGTCCCAGATGACACCTCCAGTATGTCCCAGATAGTGGGATTGCTGAAAGCTGGACACAGGCCACACCCCCTTTCTCCACCACTCTGCAAACGCCCCTCCTGGTGGGTTCTAAGTTGGGGGATTAAGTCCCCTTGAATACTGAGGGTCCCTGGGGGCCAACTAGCCCACCAGGCACCTCCAGTAAGTCCCACATAGCTGGATTGCTAAGAGTGGTCTGAGGCAATGCCCCCTTTTTACACCACTCTGCAAATACGCCTCCTGGGGGGTGCGGTCCCACGTGCCATTAAGGGCTCTAGGAGGGGGTGGCGTGGCCCCCCTCCCAATGTAAAGATAGCCCCGGGGAGTTTGTGGTCCCTGGGGCAGTTGTGGGGGACGGGAGCCACCCACACTATGTTTATATATTGAAGCCCTGGGAAGGTGGCAGTCCCTAGGCATGGGGGGCCTTAGCCCCCTACGCATTTTTACAATGAAGTCCTTGGGTTTGGGGACCACGAGGCCCTCCACACAAAAATCAAGATTGCCCTGGAAGGTGGTGGTCCCCAGGGCAGCATGGGGGGGCAGTAGCCCCCCCATGCATTTTCACAATGAAGACCTGGGGAGGTGGCGGTCCCCGGGGCTGCGGGGGGTCTGCATGCACCCTGCGCATAAATGATAAAGCCTGAGGAGGTAGAGGTCTCTGAGGCTGCAGGGGCCCACGCTCTATAATTCCTCATTGCCCCGGGGACCTGGGCCACCCAAGGACTTAACAATAACGAAGTGCAAGAATCTCGCTTTTTATTTTTTCGTCTGGATTCGCGCACCCTGCATGAATTCACCCAATTTGGGGTTTTTGTAATGGTTTTTTGGGCCTTGGCAATCCTTTTGGGACCCCTTGAGAAGGCCTAGGGGGTCAGATATTTCTACCCTGCCCCTTTTATAAATTTTTCTCTTTTTTCCCCGAGTCACAAGATGGTTGCCAACACTTCCTGGTGTGGAATGTTGACAGCCAATCAAAATGAAGCTCGTGCCTGGAAGGAGTCGCAATTCCTCCTTGAGGCTCAAATATACCAAAAAAAAATAATTCTCTGGAAATACTGAATGTATTTACACCATTTCGAAAACAGCGTGCTTTCTGAACCAAGATCTACCTTTTTGGTGTCATTCCATTCAGCAGTTCGGGCTGTAGCCGTGTCTAAAGTTCCTATAGAAATTAACATGGGGAAATGTGTTTTGGTACCCCCTCTTTTCTCTGCCCCTGCTTAACGAATCACCCCAAAACTGTCAAGAAAGGAGCTGACCAGAGCACCCCATTAGTTTTGAATATTTTGCGAAGATTCGTCAAACTGCGCCAAAGATATTGGCAAAAGAAAAATCATTTTTGAACAGAAAAAAGGTCCTAACTATAACTACTTACTGGTGACTGCCAGTAGGTAATATATATATAGTTAATCAAATTGCCCTTGTCTGTAAACACAATCCACAAAAGTCGAATTACAGGGAATCGTTACTTAAGGCAAAACCGGCATTCTTGCATTTGGAGTCAATCCTTCACCTTGCGAGTTTTGGAGCTCCAGCTCCTTGATCACAGGCATGCTTGTTAGTGCACAGTACGAAAGAAAAAGCAGTGCTCCCTGCATGACGAATATATTGCCCTACAATGGGCTTTATCATTATAAACAACTTGTTTTTCTTGCTGGACAATGTATTACTTTGCCTCTGATTAATTCCTTGAGTGGGATCTGCGAATTAACAAAATTTACATTAATTATTATTACCCACAGTGGGCTTTCAAAATTGCAATTCTCCATCAAATTATGCAATATATTCCATTATAAAACTCTGAATAGTCCCAAGCTCTCATGACCCCACTTGACTCCAGGGGTGGTGCTGTTTTCACAGCTGGAATGACATTGTTTAACTTACGTGTGAGGCCCACTAGGGGCTAATTAAATGGACATGCAGAGGGTAGTGCCTTTTCACAATTTCTCTGCAGTATCATGAAGCCTGTGACCAAGGAGCTGCCTGCTCTGAAATGCATAGGGCAATGAAATGTACCTGAATGAAAATGCTGGTTTCCTTTTATGAGAGAATCAGTGGAATTCATCTGTTTTTCGTGTGTGTCTTCAACTGGGGATGGTTTGTTGAAAGATATATATATATATATATTCACTGAAAAAACCATAGGTTATAGACCATATATAGTTAGGAATTAGCATTTACTAAACCTTATTTTACTCACACAAAACCATTGAAATTCCATATATAGTTAGTTGCACTAACTATATATCGCGCACCCGCAATCCACTGCTGATGATGTCACATATTACATCATTCATGACATGGTCAGTGACATCACTGATGACATCACTGATGACATCTCAAATGACATCACTGATGACATCACTGATGACATCTCAAATGACATCACTGATGACATCATGACACACCAATACCAGTTACTACATACGCACTCACTGATTCCTACGTCTACACACACATTCACTCATTCACCCATACAATAACTCATACATACAGTCACTTATTATTACAACACTATCATATGCACTCATACACCTATGCAGACAGTCACACACTGCCACTCATCCATGGAGTTACTCACACACCAAGTCAGTCCTGTAAAGAATCAATCACACTTCCATTTCTTCATCTATACAGTTAAACACATAACACCATACTTCAGTGACATCACTGATGACATCACTAATGACATCTGAAATGACATCACTGATGACATCTCAAATGACATCACTGATGACATCATGACACACCAATACCAGTTACTACATACGCACTCACTGATTCGTACGTCTACACACACATTCACTCATTCACCCATACAATTACTCATACATACAGTCAGTTATTATTAGAACACTATCATATGCACTCATACACCTAGTCAGTCCTGTGAAGAATCAATCACACTTCGATTTCCTCATCTATAGTTAAACACAGAACACCATACTTTTCACACATATACTAACACATACTTACTCTCTTATACAATCACTGATACAAGTACACATTGATATGCACAGAGTCACACACCTCCCAGCCAGCCACACACACACTCAGTCTTCCATACATCCAGTCATTCTTCAATATGTAAAACGTATTTAAACTTTACAAAAACACACAGACACTAGATGATGTCATCAGTGATGTCATTTGAGATGTCATCAGTGATGTCATCAGTGATGTCACTGACCATGTCATGAATGATGTAATATGTGACATCATCAGCAGTGGATTGCGGGTGCGCGATATATAGTTAGTGCAACTAACTATATATGGAATTTCAATGGTTTTGTGTGAGTAAAATAAGGTTTAGTAAATGCTAATTCCTAACTATATATGGTCTATAACCTATGGTTTTTTCAGTGAATTTTCAAGGTTTTGTAAATGCTAATTCCTAACTATATATGGTCTATAACCTATGGTTTTTTCAGTGAATTTCATTGGTTTTTTAACAGCTAATATCTGTAGCTGTAAAATTTATTCTTCTTTAAATCCAAAAATATATTTTATATGTTTATGAATAATTATTTTTTTAAATATTTTTTTTTCTTCGTTCCCGCTTCGCGAATCGGGAACCTTACAGTAAAAAAATGTTCAGAAAAATAAAAAAAAAAGTTCTTTTCAGAACTACCTCCCCGTTATTAAAAAATTGGTACAATATTTGGAACTGTGCCAACCTCTATTTCTCTTAGTTCGCTTCCTAGTTCGCTCGCTGGTAGGCGAACTGGAAGCGAACCAAAAACAGTAAGTATAAGGGAAGGAAACACACACTTATGTTAAAAGAAAGACAGCTATAGGGGAGTAAACTAGAGATACTATTACCCATAATCCACTACTGATGATGTCACATATTACATCATTCATGACATGCTCAGTGACATCATCAGCAGAGGATTGCGGGTTTTTTGGCAACATGCCTTATCGACGGTTTAATAACGCTGCCTTTTGCTTTATATAAGTTTTCAAATTGTATGAAATATATACCAATAGGTCTTTATGAACCTTTAGGTAGTGCTTTTGTTCATGAGGTCTGGTCGCTTCCATACACATACAGATGTTTCAAAGATGATCAAGAAGTTTATCTGAATGGAGAGGAATGCACTGAGACGCCAGATCATTCACTAATGTGTAGGCACATACAGTTACACGATTCATGCAACAAACAGCGACCAAATATGGCTTGCGTGATGCAAGGCACGCCAGTTCCTGCTATCATCCCCACGTTCAAGTTGTTGGAAAATGGTAGTTATTTGATGCTCAATAATGAAGATTGTTCTGAGTTAATTAAAAGTATTCCTTTTATCGTAACAGTAAGTGAACGGGTTATTTGCTGCAGAAATGTTCTATTTCCTCCCACACATGAACATAGGGAGTTTTCAATCTGGCCACAAATACCAACCTTGGGACACGTTTCAACAGCATGACAAGAATAAGAGCTCTTTTGTCTCAGAGAGAGGTGGCCTTGAGTTCGGCCCGTGAAACTTTCGTACTTCACATAGCGAACACCCGTACACAGGTTTGCCTTTCAATTTCAGCAACATGTTTCCGACTATCTTTAACGCATCCTCCACAAAATCCCTGGCACACTTTTTTAAAGTTGTTACCAGTGGTCTCGTGACTTCATTTGAGAAAATCTTTGGAGTCATCCCTGCTCCCTTTCATTCCATTTTCTCCACTCTGGTTCGTGGATTGCATTTTTACTTGCATTACCAGCGGACGCTCTTGTACTTTTTTACATTTTTAAATATGGATGTCCCTCCTATGCAACCTCCGACCCTGCAGCTGCTGACACTGTTCCGCAATCGCATGCTAGAATATTATGGCACAATGCCGTTGGCGATATTAAGCACGGCATATGGATTATCTTTTCGGTTCTCCTACTTCACCTGTGTCCAGCCTGTATTTCACTGCCTGACCTGTGATTTCGATTGGGCCATTGATTTGTGTCTCTGCGGACCGGTTTCTCCTGACGTCGACTTTAATCAGCTGATGACTCCTATCATTACTCACGAGTTGATTTGTCCTGGCGAAAGGATTATGGCTGTGGCATTGATGCATGGACTACTTGGTCCCTGGAATTTACTGGCGGCAGCACAGTCTTTCTTGGAACACAGCTTTCTTGAAAACCCACCGAGCTGTCCTCTGATGGTGATAGAGGATCCGGTGCTGGGAGAGCACGTATGTTCTTTTCCGCTTTTAAATTGGATGGCTGAACTGTTTTCGGATGAAGACGGTGACTTCCTGTTGGAGGCTGTTGCAGCTTATTTTGCATACACAGTTATGTCATAGACCTTTTTCATGTTTCATATGCTGAGTACTAGCATTTCATTGACAATTCATTGACTTAATTGTCAAGTTTTTATTATTTACCTTGCCTATTGGCTTAAGACTCGATAAAGTACTTGGCTGTTTTATTTTTCTTTAGCATTGAATTTTCCTAGTTTTTAATGCTTTACCTTGCGGACCGTCCACATATAAACTTGCAATCTGCTCTCATGAGATGGCACTTCTATTATCTTATTCAGTTCGTTTCCGGATCATGAGGAGGTGTCATCTAGGTCCTGGATATCTTTACACCGTGTTAAGTTAGCATGGGCTCATTACCGGTTTAAACGCCATTTTTCCTTTTTTGCAACTTCTGCACACGACATTTAGTTGTTGCTTTAGCTTTCCACCTAGTAGTTCATCGTGGTTTACATGAGAATAATATGTTATTGGTCTACTATCTGCTTTACTTGTTAAACTATATCTGTACAGCGAGTGCTAAAGTTTCAAGAACAACACGGTACAGAATTGTTATGAGGTCTGATCTCCACGACTTCATACTCATAACATAAGTGCAACTTCTGCCAATTCTGGGCATGAGGCGGGTTTTATATTGCTTTGCCGAACACACATACACAACAGTTGATGCGGTTCACATGAAGAGAGAGCTGGTGTATGCTGATGTGATTCCTTCAAATCTAAGACACTAAAGTATGGGCACGCCCTAAACCAACACAAAGAGACCTTCTTAGCAAATAATATAATATGTGTATTAGGGAGGGTGAGATATAAGCAGCCGCGGGCCGTGGAGGGAGTTACGGTGAGGCAGGGAGGCGGGGAGGGGGAGAAGCAGGGTGGAGCCCTCTCTACCTTGCCCCTCCCCCTCCCCGCCTCCCTGCCCCACCGTAACTCCCTCCACGGCCCGCGGCTGCTTATAAGTGTTGCTAACTCTTATTCATTTACAGCATGTTAACATACTGTCACCATTCGCTTTTTATGTACTAGTAACTATGCTGGTAATTTTGCTACTGATAATATGTGTACTTGTATTCTCCACCCTGCTTCTCCCCCTCCCCGCCTCCATGCCTCACCGTAACTCCCTCCACGGCCCGCGGCTGCTTATAAGTGTTGCTAACTCTTATTCATTTACAGCATGTTAACATACTATCACCATTCACTTTTTATGTACTAGTAACTATGCTGGTAATTTTGCTACTGATAATATGTGTACTTTTATTATCTAAGGTACTACGCCTGAGAAGACGGCATTAGTAAATAAACATTTCAAATACACATGTGTTCTTCTTAACTCCATGTTCTGGTTTCTAAGAAATATATAACGACCGACTGTTCATGAGTTCCACGTATCCTGAGGTACTATAAGTTCATATTCTGGATTGTCTAAACATTGAGAGTTTGTTATATCCAATGTGACACTGTACCTAGCTTGCTAAATAGTTTTTGATTACTAACGTGAGTTTTGGGACACCCTAAT
The DNA here is from genome assembly GCF_964261635.1 of Lissotriton helveticus. Lineage (NCBI taxonomy): Eukaryota > Metazoa > Chordata > Amphibia > Caudata > Salamandridae > Lissotriton > Lissotriton helveticus. The sequence goes on along the minus strand of NC_136057.1, from coordinate 2,116,057,816 downwards.
TCGCCGAGGTTCCAATCCTCTGTCCACAGTTCTGTGTGAGAACAGAAACCCTGCGACAGGGGCACCCCCGACCCTTGCTGGAGCTTCATCACACTTGCGATACAACTCCAGCAATGCGCCACCTTTACGGCACAGATACATCACGCATCTGTGCTGTTTTTGCCCCGTGATGCGCCGCATTGTAAATGCAGCACACCATAGGTGACGGAACAGCGGCACAGAATGACTAACACATCCCTGGTGATGCGCCAGTCATCATAAATCTATCCCTATGCTTCTTATCTTGTTAGAGATGAACCGCCATATGTATCATCAAAGTTATTTGCATTTCCTAAATAGCGAACTTTAAGGAATAAATAGCGATTCTTTACCATTCCTAGTTTGCGATGAGCTATTTGCTAATTAGCCGAATGTAGCCCAATGAAGCCCAATGTAGCCCAATGTAGCCCAAAGATGGCCGCCAGACACACAAAAAAACAAATGTAGCCCAAATATCAGCCAGATGTAGCCCAACTATAGCCCAGTGACAGAATGACCAATCAGCTTCGCAAACCTCCGTTACGCGAAGCGGAGCGCTGTTACAGATATATATCTTTTTTTGAACGTTAATTTCTCAAAATCCACTGGAGCACATATATTGAGACCTAGCAAAGGCACATCGGGCTACCAGTCCCTAATATTTTGCCAAGTTTCGTGCAAATCCATTCAGCCGTTCAATTATTATTTTTATTATTTTTTTTTGCCCCGCGGGGCCCTTTTAAAACCTCCACATCAAACCTAGGGGGTCAGCGAGGATCTACTATGCCCCCTTATAGTTATTTCCCCCTTTGTTTTGACCTCCTCTTGTCTCTCGATCCTACCGAGAGACAAGATGGCGGCCGCTACGGACTGTTTGGAATGTTGACAGACGCCGGAGAACCAATCAGCTTCGCTTCACAAAGCTCCGTTGCGCGAAAAGTCCGCGAACCAGAGCGCTAACCGGTCCGCTGTTACAGATATATATCTTTTTTTAAACGTTAATTTCTCAAAATCCACTGGAGCACATATATTGAGACCTACAAAAGGCACATCGGGCTACCAGTCCCTACAATTTTGCCAAGTTTCGTGCAAATCCATTCAGCCGTTCGGGCTAAAAGTGAGGCCAACCGCCCTATGGAAAACTCAATGTTAAAAACACGTTTTGGGACCCCCCTTTTTTCTCGGCCCCCCCTTGACGAACCCCCCCCAAATTTTCAAGGGCTGCTCAGAAACAAAATGTGCCATTTTCCTGAAAATTTCAGCCAATTCCGTCCACAAACGCCAAAGTTATTAGACATAGAATTTTCAAAAAACCCATAGAGAAAAAATCCTAACTATATATACCTACTGGCGACCGCCAGTAGGTAATATATATATATATATACTGACGAAAGCTACGGCTGAAACGGGTCTATTTATATTGATTTGCGCAATTAAATCCTAGACTGGGTTTAAAACCTAACAAGAATGCTGGTCCTTCTGTTCTGTGCCAGTGGAGCTTCATATATTACCTACTGGCGGTCACCAGTAGGTATATATAGTTAGGATTTTTTCTCTATGGGTTTTTTGAAAATTCTATGTCTAATAACTTTGGCGTTTGTGGACGGAATTGGCTGAAATTTTCAGGAAAATGGCACATTTTGTTTCTGAGCAGCCCTTGAAAATTTGGGGGGGGTTCGTCAAGGGGGGGCCGAGAAAAAAGGGGGGTCCCAAAACGTGTTTTTAACATTGAGTTTTCCATAGGGCGGTTGGCCTCACTTTTAGCCCGAACGGCTGAATGGATTTGCACGAAACTTGGCAAAATTGTAGGGACTGGTAGCCCGATGTGCCTTTTGTAGGTCTCAATATATGTGCTCCAGTGGATTTTGAGAAATTAACGTTTAAAAAAAGATATATATCTGTAACAGCGGACCGGGCAGCGTCCTAGGACGCGTACTTTTCGCGCAACGGAGCTTTGTGAAGCGAAGCTGATTGGTTCTCCGGCGTCTGTCAACATTCCAAACAGTCCGTAGCGGCCGCCATCTTGTCTCTCGGTAGGATCGAGAGACAAGAGGAGGCCAAAGCGAAGGGGCAAATGACCATAAGGGGGAATAGTAGATCCTCGCTGACCCCCTAGGTTTGATGTGGAGGTTTTAAAAGGGCCCCGCGGGGCAAAAAAAAATAATAATAATAATAATCGAACACCTGAATGGATTTGCACGAAACTTGGCAAAATATTAGGGACTGGTAGCCCGATGTGCCTTTGCTAGGTCTCAATATATGTGCTCCAGTGGATTTTGAGAAATTAACGTTCAAAAAAAGATATATATCTGTAACAGCGCTCCGCTTCGCGTACTTTTCGCGTTACGGAGCTTTGCGAAGCTGATTGGTTCTCCGGCGTCTGTCAACATTCCAAACAGTCCGTAGCGGCCGCCATCTTGTCTCTCGGTAGGATTGAGAGACAAGAGGAGGCCAAAGCGAAGGGGGAAATGACCATAAGGGGGCATAGTAGATCCTTCCTGACCTCTTAGGTTTGATGTACCATTTTGCCAAGTTTGGTGTAATTCCGTTCAGCCATTCAGGCTGTAGACGTATGTAAATGTCCTATGGAAAATTGCATGGGGAAAACACATTTGAAAGTGTTGAAATTTAGAACCAATTAAAATGTTACTTTGGTTTTGTATTTGTGTGTGATGAAAGTTAATTGGTTATGTATATATGTCAAATGAGAGGAATCCACAGCCATTTTGTGATACTACTGTCTGAGGTACATTTGTGAGGAATTTTTGGTGGTGAATTTCTGGTGTTTGATTTACACAGTACTAACACTTCTGCTACTTTTAAAAAGGTGAGTTGTTAATTTGTAAGGGGAACTATGTTGTACACTTGAAGATAATTTGAAAAATGTTTTCTGTTATTTATTTGCAGTCCTTCTGTTATACTAAATACTTGATGAAGTTAGTTTTATATTATGTATTACTAAAAACGATAAATGAAAGTGATTATTTTTTTCTGCAATTTACAGCAAGCAATTTCAAAATAAAATGGCTCACAATGAAGAGACCGTGGCAATTTCTTTTGAATTGTCCACTACATTGATTGAAATTGAGAGCACCAATAATGAAATATTGTCACAAGGAGGACATGACTTGTATGATTCCATTAGATTGATTGAAATGGACAGCACCAAGAATGAAATATTGTCACAAGGAGATGACTTGAATGATTCCACTACATTGATTGAAATTGAGAGCACCAATAATGAAATATTGTCACAAGGAGGAGATGGCTTGTATGATTCCATTAGATTGATTGAAATGGACAGGACCAATAATGAAATATTGTCACAAGGAGGAGATGACTTGAATGATTCCACTACATTGATTGAAATTGAGAGCACCAATAATGAAATATTGTCACGAGGAGATGACTTGAATGATTCCACTACATTGATTGAAATGGACAGCACCAATAATGAAATATTGTCAGAAGGAGGAGATGACTTGAATGATTTTTTTGATCAATCTCTTGATGGCGAATTTATCGAGTGTTTGGAGACCATAGAGTTACAAGAATCATCATTGCAGACTTTTAATGAGGAGATTCCAGATGAGATGATTGAAGAGGAAATTACTGATGAGGACATGTTACTAGTTGTTTCAAATTTAGAAAATTTTGAAGAATAAATTTATATTTAGAAATCAAAAATTGTTTGAGACATTATTTATTTTTATTTTTAATTTATGAGGTTGTAGCGAAGTGATTGTAGTATAAAATGAGACTTATAGTATAGAGTGCAACATTTTTATGTTACATGGTAAGTTTACTCATATTTACTTCCCTTCTGCCACTATATTATCTCCAATGTGTATTTGACATGTCTTCTTCATCTCCGGCCTCCTTTCTCTCACTGTGTGTCTCCGATGCATCTTATCGCTGGTATTTTGTGTAATTACAGAAGAGAGTAAAATAAAATAGTTCGGAACGTGAAAAGGGGGCAAAGTAGAGTACTCCTCACCCCCTAGGCCTTTTTAGGCGGTCCCAAAAGGATCAGTTTCTGCTTTCCTGAGAGATTATGGTATGAGTTCCATATACCACAATAACTTGCATTACAACATGCAAGATATCTATCTCCTATTACCAACTTTTGGAGATATTCGCGCTAAGCGCGAATATCTCCAAAAAGTAACACCTGCCCTGAGCAGTTCTTAGCCATGTTATCCAATGGGAGGTGGATAACATGGCTAAGAGTATTAGCTTGGTAATGCATGAATATCGCTGAGTTTTTAGCGATATTCATGCATTGCGGCCGTTTATTATCGCATTTGCGATAAACCTTGATAATAGTAAGGTTTATCTTCGATAATTTCTGACGATGCTTAGTGGTAAAAAATTGGTTGGTAAGCATCGTTAGCGATAAATATCGCTTAACTTTGGTAATATGCCCCAACGTCTGTTAACGTTCGATTCGAAGGAAATGAGGAAGTGTTGAAAAACATTGTCTGCGCCATCTTGCCTTTTTTGAAATGCCACACTTTTGTCGTGCACGGCAGCCATTTTAGATGTCTTGACCAGACCCACTCTCTGCACGCTGTCGATTCGTAGCATGGCTCCTCACCCTCGCAAGCATCTTCCCCAGGCACTGGTCACCCCCGCTCTCTGTCTTATGCATGGGCAATAAACCTCCCCCCATCTGCGCTGCTCTTCCCTGAGAATCACACTGTGCCCGCCCGACACCTCCCTTTCGCCCTATTCACTACCGCACCCTGTGACACTCCTCTTCCTCTGTGTCCGATTGTCCAGGCTATCAGCTAGCCCTGCAGATGTAGTTTATGGCCCCAGCTGTAAAGAATCACCCCTCTTCAAAGGAGTTATAGTAGATCAAGGCCCACACCCGATGAGATCCGTCACACCACACGTGTTCCTACTATCTGAAAACTATCCTGTATTGTGATTGGGGAGGGGACCGAGCCTGAAGCGGAAGATTCCAGGAATGACTCTTTGTACATCAAAGTTTTTACAATTATGTTTCACATAAAAAATATATAGCACTCCAACAAAGTAGTAGGAATATAAAACTTTAATAACATATAAATATATACAACAAAACAAAAACAGTAAAAACATTTAAACAACGAAGAGACCGTGGCAATTTATTTTGAATTATCCAATAGATTTATTGAAATTGACAGCACCAATAATGAAATATTCTTGTCAGTAGCGGTCTGTTGTGCGAATAGTTCCAAGGCAGCAGAACGCGCTGAAATCTGGATGTCACGAAGGTGATGTCTAGCAAGTTGCCGCCCAGCAAATAACGGCGTGGGGCGCCGCGGGGGTGAGTGAGTCCAGTAGGCACCACAGCTATTCTTACCGGCATTGCAGAATTACTGCTGGGGACAATGCCTGTGCTGGAGCAGGGTCACAGCAGAAACAAAAAGGATTCTGTTGAAGATGTTGTTGGTTTTCAATTTGAAAACAGTTCTGGTGTCAACTGCTATGCTAATGTAGTGGTTAATGTTTTGTTTTCTCTAGAAAATGTAAAAGAGGGGGAGGCAGTCCAAAGTTCCGTTAAAAGGGCAAAGGAAAGGATCGGTGGTTTGAACTATCAGTCAAAAAGGGGAGGGGGTGCAACAATTTTTCCTACCGGGTCACACTGTGCTTTCACCGGAAGTGAGGTCTGCAGGATTCTAGTAATTCAAAGTGAGGCTGGCGCCGACGTCCCGCGGATACAGTTTCGTCACTCCACGGGTGATCATGGCAGTCATTCCCCATCGGGGGTGGGAGACTCCCGCGGCTCCTCTAGAATCTTCAAGGTCGTGGAGGACTACGGTGGTGGAGTCAACCAGTGACCGGGCCATTTCTTTATGCTGGGCCCGCTCTTGCCAGGTCGACCGCCATTTTGAGAGTTCGGTAGCTACTGGCGATCGCGGGGTCAAATGAACGGACGGGCTCCACCCTGCCGGGCGAGACGTTGCAGCATGGCCACAGTGGAAGAACTCTTTTCCGGGCGCCTGGACCGCTGAGGGTGCAGCTGGGAAGCCTACACTGGGGAGGCGGGAGAGGCCTGTTCGCACCGTCTCTCCCTCCCAGTGCACCCCACGGCGTCTCGCTTGAGATTTGTTATGGCCGGACCAGGCGATGAGGACGAGGGGGGGGTCGGAGGCATGTGCAAGACATCCCCCCCCAGTGTTGTCGCAGCCATTATAAAAGAAAGAAGTGTCCCGTCCGTCTTCGGGCCGGGCTTCCGGTGGATGTCGGCCGGACGCCCCTGGCTCTGGCCCCATGAACGGGTTTCTTGGTTTATCGGCTGCAGCCGGATTCCGTCGGCCTCGGCCCCCCGACCGTTGGTGGCCGGACCGGAAGAGCATGTGGCGGGACTACCTGCAACTCTCAAGGGCCACCGCGGCCGGACTGGGAGAGAGAGGGGAGGGTCGAGGAGACATTCCCCCCCCCCTGCAACTGTTCAGCGTTGTAAAGGCAATCCCCTGGCCGGGTCCCGTTGGTCTCGGCCTCTCCTCCGGCTACACCCTACGTTAGGATCTCCTGGCCGAGGCGTGGCAGCAGGACCTGCCTTATATGGGCTGCTCCCGGCTGGGCGTAGCCGGAACCCTGCCCCACCTTGGAAGTTTCCAGAGTGGGGGCGGATGTTCTACTGACTTGCATTTTCCCTAGTCTATCGATTTTTTTGGCGTGGCAGGCGGTGGGACAGCGAGGGGTGATTTGGTTTCTCTTACTGTTTTTCTGGTCTCTCACCACTGGCATATTTTAACGTTTTCTTGTTTCTAGGACATTAATAGGTTTTATCATTACGTTATGTTATCGTTTCTTTGTTCGTTGTTTAATAAAAGTTCATGTTCATCAGTGGCCTACTGATTTTCGTTTTCCTATTCTTTTCTTTCCAGGTTGTTTCATGCTAAAGTTTCTGTTAACAGGATACAGTGATCACTTCGTTATTATTGCATATGTCCTTTTCACTAGGGGTGCTCTCTGGTCGGGCCAGATGACGTATGTCTAGTAAATGGTCCGGGTGAAACAGGTGCATCAATCAGTGGGGATAGGCATGATAGATTACAACGGGGGAGAAAGGTCCGCATTACGTACCCTTTCACTACTTGCAAAGATTTTCCTACGTTTATTTGCAAACAGGGAATACCTCCAAAAAGAACTAATTCCCAAACAGTCAATGTTCGGACAATCAATCAATCAATGAGGAATGAAATAGGTACGACGTGTTAAAGGCTTGCGTTACCTACCCTTCACTATCTGCAAAGGGAGAGAGAATATTCCTATTCTTCCTCGTTTGCAGGTAGAGAAGATCCTTAAGAGAATTAACATCGAACAATTCAATGCTCGATTGAAACAATCAACAAGGGGTACTGTGAACACAAATGAACGCCGCTTATGTACATACGCATTGCTATTTTCAACAGGTTGTTCCTAATGTTTCTATTTTAGCGAGGTCAAAAAGAGATCCCATTAGTGGCCTACTGATTTTGCTCGATTCCTTTTGTTTTTTTACACGATTTTTCGCTATCTGCAAAGACTAAACAGAGTATTGCGACTCTGTGCTTGTTTGTAAATAGAGAATGAACCAAAGAGAACAATCAATCAAATGGAGAGAGAAGCAGGCACGACGGATTACAAAGGGGGAAAGGGCTGCGTTAACTACCCTTCACTATCTGCAAAGAGAGAGTACTCCTAATAGAAATGAGGGGTGGGGGGCAGCAATCAAAGCAGATCAGTGTGCATAAACACGAAAAAAAAAATTCTTACCACGTACTTGACATTCGACAGCTTATGATATTTGCTATTAAAAAACCATTGAAATTCACTGAAAAAACCATAGGTTATAGACCATATATAGTTAGGAATTAGCATTTACAAAACCTTGAAAATTCACTGAAAAAACCATAGGTTATAGACCATATATAGTTAGGAATTAGCATTTAAAAAACCTTATTTTACTCACACAAAACCATTGAAATTCCATATATAGTTAGTTGCACTAACTATATATTGCGCACCCGCAATCCACTGCTGATGATGTCACATATTACATCATTCATGACATGGTCAGTGACATCACTGATGACATCACTGATGACATCTCAAATGACATCACTGATGACATCTCATTTGACATCAATGACCACATCACTGATGATATCATTCATGTGACAATACAATGCATCTCCTCACATTTTAATATAACCTCTGTTTCACCCAGTGTTAAAAACAGAGTATAATTTTTGAAACCATTGACACACCAATACTAGTTACTACATACGTACTCACTGATTCCTACGTCTACACACACATTCACTCATTCACCCATACAATCATTCATACATACAATCACTCATGTTTACAACACAATCATATGCACTCATACACCTATACAGACACTCACACTCTGCCACTCATCCATGGAGTTACTCACACACCTAGTCAGTCCTGTAAAGAATCAATCACACTTCCATTTTCTACTCTATACAGTTAAACATAGAGCACCTTACGTTTTCAACCATATACTAACACATACTTACTCTCTTATACAATCATTGATACAAGTACACATTGATCTGTACAGAGTCACACACCTCCCATCCAGCCACACACACACTCAGTCTCCCATGCAAATACTTGGGCAATCAATCAATAACCCATATAGTTACTCATATAGCTACTGATCAACACATGCAGCAGTTTACAGAACAACAGACATAATGATGCACAAATTAAGACAGTTTAGTCACTAACCCATGCACTCAGTGAGACACATTTAATCACTCACTCATACATTCAGTCATGCACCTACTAAATCCTTCGTCCAGACACTTATACATCCACTCATTCTTCAATATGTAAGACATATTTTAACTTTACAGAAACATAGTCACTGGATGTTGTCATCAGTGATGTCACTGACCATGTCATGAATGATGTAATATGTGACATCATCAGCAGTGGATTGCGGGTGCGCAATATATAGTTAGTGCAACTAACTATATATGGAATTTCAATGGTTTTGTGTGAGTAAAATAAGGTTTTTTAAATGCTAATTCCTAACTATATATGGTCTATAACCTATGGTTTTTTCAGTGAATTTTCAAGGTTTTGTAAATGCTAATTCCTAACTATATATGGTCTATAACCTATGGTTTTTTCAGTGAATATATATATATATATATATATATATATATATATATATATATTTATTATTTATTATTTATTTATTTCGCATACTTATAGAGCGCAGACCTGTCACCCAGAGGGCATCCTGGCGCTTTGATCAGAGAAACCCCGCACAAGACCAGAACAGTCGCGCAGCCATTACTTGGGAAAGAGATAGGTCTTTAAGGCCTTCCTGAATGGAAGATAGTCCTTGCAGCTCCTGAGAGTGAGTGGGAGAGAATTCCACAATTTAGCTGCCGCCACTCTAAATGAACGGCCGCCCATCCTCACTCTTTGAAACCTAGGCACCACCAGAAGGTGAGCCGATGACGACCGCAGAAGCCGTGGGGCAGAATACCATGCAAACATGTTTTGTAGCGGGATAGGGCCCAAGAGATGTACCGCTCTAAATACCAAACAGGCCGCTTTAAATTGGACCCGTAGTTCTACCGGGAGCCAATGCAGGTCACGAAGCGCAAGAGTAGAAGAGCTAGATCTGGGTCGTGAAAGGGCCAGTTTAGCAGCCATATTCTGCACCCTCTGCAGCTTCCCTATCAGATTATTTGGGGCCCCCAAAAGGAGACCATTACAATAATCCAGCCGACTTAAAATAGTCCCACGGACTACTTCCGGCCTGGACTGAGCAGGGAGCAGAGGCAAAACTCTGCGGAGCATACGGAGCAGCATCATGCATGTTCCCGTGGTTTTATTAACATGTAGGTCAAGTTGTAAGTTAGGGCCGAACATGACCCCTAAATTACGAGCTGACTCTGATGCCGACACTGGTTCGGAAAAAGTGCTAGGCCAAAAGTCGGTAGGTAGAGCCCGCGGGATCCGGTCAGTGGAGCAGTGGAGCACTTCCGTCTTCGAGCTATTGAATTGCAAAGAATTTGCTCGAAGCCAATCCGCTGTAGCTGCCATGCAGCGATGGAAGGTGTTCAGCGAGATCGCATTGCTCCCTTCCAAGGAAAACACCAGCTGAGTGTCATCAGCATAATTAAATGCCGAGACCCCAAAAGATTTTATTAGCTGGACAAGCGGACGGAGGTACAGATTGAACAATATCGGGCTGATGGCCGAGCCCTGTGGCACCCCCTGTCCGATTTTCCTTGGCTCCGAGCTAAAAGGCGGAAGTGACACCAACTGTTGCCTGCCCTCGAGGTATGAAATCAACCAGTCTCTGGCCCCCTCGCAAATCCCGCACTCTTCCAGCCTCTGAACCAGGGTCCGATGGCAGACCGTGTCGAACGCGGCCGACATGTCGAGCAGCACCAAAAAGGCTGCCCGACCACTGTCGACACGCGAACGCAGATTGTCCAGCACGGTCACAAGTGCGGTCTCCGTCCCATGACCAGGTCGGAAGCCAAACTGGGCCTCATCGAAGCACCCAATATGTTCCAGGTAGCAGGAAAGAGAGCGAGTTACCCATTTCTCCAAGATCTATATATATATACGCAACGCTAAAGAGGATTCAGCCCTACTGGTGTTTTTTACTTCGGTGAAACTTTTGTTTATTCAGGTGTCTGCATAGGCTGAAATCCCACCACCCCCCAGCAAAGGAAGAAGCGAGCGGTGAAGGCGCCATCCGGCTCCTCCTTGGGCGAGGTGATTGTCACTCCTGCCCCCGCTAATCTGACTCTGATGTTACGGTGGTGGTTGTTGCGGTTTGGGGGCCTGAGGGGGCACCTTTCACAGGCAGAGGATGGCATTTAACATCTTCGTGGGGGCCTGTCTGCAGCAAGTTCATCATTAACGCATTGGACCTACCTGGAATTGACACAGTATTCTGGGTATTGTAGTCCGCTTGCACTGCAATTAGGCACAGCAGGTGGATCCAAGCATCCGCTAAGGGGCGGGTCTGGCAGTAACCAATGCGGCGCAGTCAGGACACTTGAAATCATCTACAGTGAACCACAAACTTGCTTACCTGTTCTCACAGTTTCCTGGCGCTGACGAAGGCTTAAGTGAAGCCGAAATGCATTCGCCCAAGCTGTGTTACCTGCAATAAAGTGGCTTCCGACTGTTCCCCTGCTGGGTCCTTATTTCTTATCCTCGGAGAAGAAGGCAGTGTCCATATATATGTATATATTGGGAGCTGGCTTAAAAAACTTTAAAGCCAAATCAACATTCTGCCCGATTATGATTAAAGACAATATTGATTATTACCATGATTTGATAACCACTGACATTAAGAAACTACAACACAAAGTGGCACGAAAGAAAAACTTCTATACCAATAAGGATCGTGAATATTATGATCTTGTGAAAAATTACAAAATGATAAGTCTGTGATTATTCGCCAGGCGGACAAGGGAGGTAACCTTGTCATCTGGCCCAGAGAGAAATATATGGAGGAAGCTTGGAGGCATCTTAATGAGAAGGAATGCTACAAACGAATAGATATTGGAACTATTAAAACTTTGGAACAATTTCTACGTAAAATTAGTAGCATGGAAAGGACTGGGATTGTTAAGCTCGGATGAGCTTAAATTTTTAAAAAACAATCACCCGACAATACCTTGTATATATTTTATTCCTAAGATTCATAAAGATGCCCGAAATCCACCAGCGAGACCTATTATTTCTGCGTGTGGTGGTATCCTGGAAAATACTTCAAAATATATCGATTTTTTTCTGCAGGACCACATGAAAAGTTTACCTACGTTTGTCCAAGATACTGGCCACTTTCTAAGGAAGTTGGAACTGATACAATGGAGGGAGGACTATTTGCTTATGACGTTAGACGTCACCTCCCTGTATACCAGCATCAATCACCATGATGGCTTGAAAGCGGTGAAACATTTCTTGAACAATAGACCCCTACACTGCTATGCTCATAATAACATGCTTGTGGCAATGATTGAAATGTGCCTTTATAACAACTATTTTATGTTTGATAAATTGTGCTTTCAGCAGACTAGGGGGGTGGCGATGGGTTCCTGCTTCTCCCCCAGCTACGCATGTTTGCACATGGGGCTGTGGGAGAAGCAGGTACTCGGACAACAGTTTGCTGAAAATTGTAAACAACAATATCATTTGTATATATCGGTACATTGACGACTTATTTTTGATTTGGAGGGGAGAGGCAACATTGGCAGCTACATTTGTTGATGAAATCAATGTGAACAGTTTAAACTTAAAATTTACCTCTCAAATCAGTAAGACCTCAGTCAACTTCCTGGATGTAGAAGTATTCATTCATGAACAGACACTCCACACGAGACTGCATAGAAAGGCTACAGCTGGCAATACCTTGCTGCATGCCACCAGCAATCACCCACGACATTTAATTAGGAGCATCCCCTACGGGGAGATGCTTCGAATTAAACGGATTTGTAGCAGACAGGAAGATGTGATGAAAGCCCAATCTGCCTGTAGGGAACGCTTTTTAGCTAGAGGATACTCGGACAAAAATATTATGGCAGCTATAAGACGCACACAACAACTGCCTAGGGAAGAGGCCCTAGTTACTAAAACGATGAAACAGAACAGTGTGGAGGTTCCTGTTGATGATACTATAAGACTTATCATAACATATAATAAACAACATCATGATATCAGAAAAATTATGACTAAACACTGGGATCTCATTAAGAATGACCCTGTGTTAAAAATGGGTGCGACTATGGCTCCTACCATAACATTCAAGAAAGCAGGCTCCATGCAGACTAGCTTGACTAATAGTAGCCCTGAAATCCTAGTCAAGACTGACTGGCTAAATAGTAGGAAAGGGTTTGTCAAATGCTCCAACTGTAAAGCCTGTCAGAATGGGGTCAATAAGAAAACTTATACTTCTCCTTTTTCCAAGAATGAGATTTGCATTTCAAAATATCTAACCTGTAAAACTGAGTTTGCGATATATGTTCTTGAATGTCCCTGTCCACAAGAGAGTACTTCAACATCTAAGAGCTATTATACATTGTGATGAGAGTTACCCTGTTGCCAGGCATTTTAAGGAGTACCATGAACAAAACTCCAGTCTTTTGAAATATTATGCAATAGACACTGTTATGCCCCTAAGGAGAGGTGGCGACAGGGATAGGGCTCTCCGCAAACTTGAAACGTATTACATTTTGAACTTAGACAGTAAGCATCCTAATGGATTGAATGCAGGGGAAGACCTTTATACATGTTTGTAATGGGAAGCATACATGTACATTCAACTCATTGAAATCTTAGGTTCTTTATATGATATTGATTACAGGTTAATGATTAAATCTCTTTGCATGAATTCTCAATGATAATGAACTTGCAGTAGCTATTTGATACAACATTTTAGTCTTTTATATATATATTATTGTTTTTGAATCTGATTTTAGCATTTAATGTTTTAAATGTTATTGATTCAAGTTTAGCACTTTTGCACAAATACACGGGTTGTATTTTATATTGTTTATTTTGCACAGCTTTGCACAAGGGAATATATTCCGACAATTATACACAAAGTAATATTCGTTAATCCATGCCTTATGTTGGGACTATATTCTATACTAAAAGACAATTGGGTCTTTGGTGGGAATACATGTATTTTACAGGTAGTATTCCGTAAAGGTTTTTTTCCCAAAAATGGCATCAGTTGGAGATAAATTGTCAAAAGTTGCCATATGCTATTATAGCAGCAATATTTTGCAAATTTTTTCATGATGTTTTTATGTATGATATTTTAATATATTTATCGTATGTATTTATTTGGGAAATTGTTCTTAACTTTATTTTTTTAAAACAGTACATTTATTGCTTTGAATTGTCAAATGATTCTTCATTAAGTATCTTCACGGATGTATCACAACAGTTCTATATTAAGCATAGCTTAACTGTGTAGCGCAAGCGGTTATTAGGCTGTCATTGTGTCTTTTGTCTTTTGAGACGGAGGGTTCGAGTCTCATGTTTGCCGAGTAAGAAATATCAATTACTCATTGTGGCTTCATTTTACTTTATTTTACTTTATAATAGGCACAGGGCCAGCATAATAGTTATATTTTATGAATACATGCAATTAAACCTTGTGAAAATTACGGACGGCAACTTTAGAGGTTGGAGACATTTCATTTTTAAATGTTTAGAATAAGCTCTGGCCAAAACATCAGCAAGCGGTCACTCATCTAAAATAATATACAATAAACAATGAACCTGCTACATATTTTGTAAAATAAGTACAAGCATCAAATATTTTGTCTATGTTGTTATACCACGTGACACTTTACTTTTCTTTATTAGTGTTGTTAAGATGCACAATTTTTGCCCGTGATGAAGGAGTAGTGTTCACTCCGAAACGCGTAGGACGTTGTGTCTGGAAATAAACCTGCACTTTAACCGAGGCCACGGCTCCTGTGTAATTCTTTTCCAAAATATCGGGAAGGAGAGCGCTGGTGGTGACGTGATTCATTTAAGGGGGTGGCTACCCCTGCCGTGAGCCCGCCGATACTGTGGCTTGGGAATAGCTACAACTCTATGTTCATGAACTTTAAAATCCCTTGCTCACACGATAACGCCATTTGGATTTAAGCAGCGGAAGGATAGTGGAACCGGAGCACAGGCGAAGCAACGAGCGGGAGAGGCAGGGAGCTGCAATCTCCGTACTTGGACTTAGCTGGTGAGTCGGCAAACACGCCACGGGTGCTGCATACGAATGAGAAACTTAATCGTGTTATTCGGATAAGCGCGTGAGTGAATAAACAACTCACGGGGCTACAAAGAACGTGCAGCCCGAGAACAACATCGGGATTTACGTGTTTGCATTTAACCGTAAATAAATAATGGCAGACACAAGAAACACCAAACGAAAAGCAGCAGCGACACTATTGTTTGATAAAATCGCCCGCAGTGACAATGGCGGCGATAAGTCTACAACTGCCCCCAACATAGGGAAAGACAAACGGAAATTATGGGATACTCTATGGAAAGTGCTCAAAAAAGAGCAATCTAAGTGGTGGGAGGCTACGGCGCTCCAACACTATGTGGATTGCAACAGAATACCTCGGGGTTTGCGCATCTTTATAACCCCCACATTACAACAACCAGATCCAGAATTAATAACACAATGGATGGAAAACAACCATAACTGTTCTATGAACATGTTGAAGTTACTGATTAAATCTGCTGAAAAGGAAAGTGTAAAATTAACACTAGAAAGTGAAGAAATAATTGCCAAATTAAAAGAATTACTGGGAGATGATGAATTCAGTACCGAAATGGAAAAAATTAATAAACGACTTGAGAAATTAGAAGAAGAAATCAAAATGAAAAAATTATCCAAGTTTGAGAGAGATGAAATTGATTACAGGAATGGTCAAACTTTGACCTTTGGAAAGAAGTTTGAAAAATTGAGAAGTGAACATACCACTCAAGTAAAATCCAGTGAGGGTTTACCTAAGGGAGCAGAAGAATCTACAGCCTCCGGTAGTGGTATATCCCAACTAACTGAACAAATCCTGCAGTGTGACTCTGAAATAACACCTCAAGAGTACGACAATGAAGCTGAATTACTAAAAGCACGATTTTTAAAGGAATACGAGTTGCTGGCAAAAGAAAGGTCAAATGCGATGGCCAACAGCGACAGCCCGGTAAGAGGGCGTGGAAGAGGAGGAAGAGGAGGAAAAAAGCAAAACTACTCCATGCAGTCAGACAGCCCGGTGGGAACAAGAACAATGGGCAAATTTGCGAAGAAAACATGAAGAACAAGACTGTGGTAAATCTTTCAAATTATATTTTAAGTGAGGAAGAACTTGATGTTTTAATGTTAGGCTTATCTTTTTGTCCAACGTCTAGTTTTAATTACACAGAATCAAGAATTGACCTATTCCACTATATAAGAAAGCTCAAACTCAAAAAGTGGTTTTCAAACAAACCTAGGAAACAAGTCACTGAACGTTCTAATGAACAACCGGATCTCCGAATTGGGGACATTGAGACTTTACAAGAGGTATATGAATTGGCCGGTGATGAGGGGAGGGTGGAAAACCCTATCTCGAACGCAATGAATAATGATTTGACTTTGGATATGATGGCAGTGACTCCATTTAAACCCAAATCAATATTCATACCTCAAATAAACTGTGAAGCGATTAATTGTTTTGAGAAAGGAATGGTAAATGAATTGAAATGTTTAAAATCACGTAAATTTCAAATGAGAAATAATTTGACCAAAAAACAACGAGAAGCTTTGGACAGTCTTGAATTGAATCGCGATTTTGTCATTAAAAAAAGTGATAAAGGTGGGAATGTTGTCATCTGGCCACTAGACATGTATAGACAAGAAGGGTATTCACAATTGTCTGATACTAGCAGATACTGCCAGACCACTAGGATGGTGTATGATCAAGCTATGTCTAGTGTTGCTAACCAAATTACAAAGTGGAAAGATGAAAGCATATTAAGTACAGATGAATTTTCCTATTTGGCATGCAAATATCCAAAATTGCCTGTTTTGTACTTGCTTCCCAAATTACATAAGAATGCCCAATGACCACCAGGGAGACCGATTGTTTCCTCTTGTGGAAGTGCCTTAGAGAACACTTCAAAGTATGTAGACCATTTTCTGCAGCCTTTGGTCCAGTCTCTTCCTTCGTTTGTCCTTGATACCAGCGATTTTTTGAAACACATCAGTGAAATCGAATGGTCTCCCCAGTACTTGATGCTAGGCCTAGATGTTTGCAGCTTGTACACAAGCATTCCACAAACTCTAGGTCTGGAAGCTTGCAAACATTTCTTTCAGAATAGACCTTTAGGTTTCTTTCAGCATACGAACATGTTACTAAAAATGATTGAGATTTGTTTAACAAACAATTTCTTCTTATTTGATAAAAACATCTACAGACAAATCCAGGGGACGGCGATGGGGACCTGCTTCGCCCCCAGCTTCGCGGGTCTTTACCTGGGCTGGTGGGAGGAGCAGGTTGTCCATAAGATCAGGCTATTTCAAGACCACGCCGTCCTCTGGTTGCGGTACATAGACGACATTTTTTGTGTGTGGAGTGGCACTGACTTACAAGCAATTGAATTTGTGAAAATACTAAATAACAACCAAATGAATCTCCAATTCACACATAATATAAGTAAAGACTCCATGGAATTTCTGGATCTCAAACTAGAGATAAGCAATAACACTATTGTAAGCTCCTTATTTAGAAAAACAACGGCGGGCAACAGTCTACTACATGCGGACAGCTGCCATTCTCACAATCTTATAAAGAGCATACCTTACGGTGAATTGTTAAGAGCCCGCAGGAATTGCAGTACAACCGAGAAATTTGAACAAGAGAAAGAAATCATGAGTGAGAGATTTTTGACCCGAGGCTATAGTTCCAAAACAGTCAAAAAAGCCATTAATAAAGTGGATGCTCTCAATCGCCATGAACTTATTTTTCCAAAACCTGATGAGTCTTTAAATAAGCCCAAAGAGAAAATAAGATTCATCACGACCTACAATACTCATGCGTGGGAGGTTAGAAAAAGCCTCAAGAAATTTTGGGAGGTCTTAAAAACAGACAATGACCTGAAAGACTATATAGGTGACTATCCATCCCTAACCTTTCGCAAACCCAAGTCACTAGGGGATCAGTTGTGCAGTAATATGATCCCGATCCCTATAAAAAAGAATGCAGTGCAAGGCTTTTTTACTTGCAACCAATGTAAGGCCTGCAAATATAGCAGTAGTGTTAAATCTCTGAAATTTCATGACAATGAGGCTCCATGGGTCATCCATAAACATCTCAATTGCAACACTGAATATGTTGTCTACACCCTCAAATGTCCTTGCTCAAAGTACTACATTGGCAGTACCATCCATAAAGGCAAGAAGAGAGTGTTAGAGCACTTAAGGGCAATCAGTAACAATGATAGAACCTATCCGATAGCCCGACATTTCTACGAGTATCACAAAAGCAATGCTAATCTTGTTAGATTTGCAGCTATTGATTGTGTTTCTCCCAATATGAGAGGGGGCAATAGATTGCTTGAACTAAGGAAACTAGAGTCCAAATTTATTATCAGATTCAACACCATGGTGCCCCATGGGTTGAATATGGACGAAGAAATGGAAATGCACTTGCATTAATTTCATTTCATACAGTTGTAGAATAATTGTTGCTGTTGCTATTCTGTTTTGTTGTTTTTAGAATTTTGTGTATTTTCTTCAGGAACCCCCTTTTTTTGGGTATGAAGATTTTAACAGGACTTTATCTTATTTTTCTAGATATTACCGATGTATGTACAAGAATGAGTGATGAGAAGCTACTTTGCTGACCAAGACCATTAGCCCACTGGGGCATGATTTGTCACAACATCTACTGGGAACAGTACTGGCCCATTTGGGCAATACTTTATTTCCTTTTTCACATGTCACAATGAGATAGCGGACATTGTGTGCCCTGTAGTTTGCCGGCAATATAAACTGAATTTGAAATAGACATATGAGTTACGTTAGCCCACTTGGGCAATACTTTGAATTGTCAAATGATTCTTCATTAAGTATCTTCACGGATGTATCACAACAGTTCTATATTAAGCATAGCTTAACTGTGTAGCGCAAGCGGTTATTAGGCTGTCATTGTGTCTTTTGTCTTTTGAGACGGAGGGTTCGAGTCTCATGTTTGCCGAGTAAGAAATATCAATTACTCATTGTGGCTTCATTTTACTTTATTTTACTTTATAATAGGCACAGGGCCAGCATAATAGTTATATTTTATGAATACATGCAATTAAACCTTGTGAAAATTACGGACGGCAACTTTAGAGGTTGGAGACATTTCATTTTTAAATGTTTAGAATAAGCTCTGGCCAAAACATCAGCAAGCGGTCACTCATCTAAAATAATATACAATAAACAATGAACCTGCTACATATTTTGTAAAATAAGTACAAGCATCAAATATTTTGTCTATGTTGTTATACCACGTGACACTTTACTTTTCTTTATTAGTGTTGTTAAGATGCACAATTTTTGCCCGTGATGAAGGAGTAGTGTTCACTCCGAAACGCGTAGGACGTTGTGTCTGGAAATAAACCTGCACTTTAACCGAGGCCACGGCTCCTGTGTAATTCTTTTCCAAAATGTCGGGAAGGAGAGCGCTGGTGGTGACGTGATTCATATATATATATATATATATATATTCACTGAAAAAACCGTAGATTTCAGGCCTTATATAGTTAGGAATTAGCATATAAAAAACCTTTGAAATTCACTGAAAAAACCATAGGTTTCAGGCCTTATACAGTTAGGAATTAGCATTTAAAAAAACATCGAAATTGCTCCTATATAGTTAGTTGTACTAACTATATTTCGCGCACCCGCAATCCACTGCTGATGATGTCACATATTACATCATTCATGATGACATCACTGATGACATCTCAAATGACATCACTGATGACATCATCGAGTGATGTGCATTTTTATTTTAATGTTTGTTCTTCTACCTTCGTAGGTGATGGACATGAAGGCAGGCTTAATATTCAAGGAACGCTGTGCTACCGGTCCTAAACAGTTTGAGACCTCAGCCTCTTTAAACAGTAATTTGAAATCCTCACCGGTTGATGATGGGGCTCCTCTCTGCGGCCAGACCCCTGTGCGTAATTTTGTATTCCAAAGTGCCTTTGCTCAGCGAGAGGGTACTCGACAGCCATACCCCCATCCGGTTTAATTTGCAGACTGCCTTGCATATCCATCCATCTTCTGTTTTTTCAACGCTTTTCAAGACACTGGGTCTCTTCTTCAAGGGCTATTACAAAGCATATATGACGACGAGCATTGATGCAATTCAACTTTTTTAGGCACTAGGCACTAGGACCTGCTACACCAGCAGGGGGGTTGTCTTCGTGACCTGGTCGGGCCACACATATAATCCAAGTGAAGCTGCCACCACATTGAAGACAACCCCCTGCCTTGAGTGCGAGGTACGAAGTAGGAACAATGCACCTGTTTGGAGAGGCGCAAACAGAGCAGCATGCTGTTTCGTGTCCCTTGAAGCAACCTGATGGGAATTTTAATGAAGGAGTTGAAGGACAAGCGGTTCTACTAAAGATTGAAAATACCCACCTGGACTACATCACCCAGAAGTCTCAGCGAGTACACACCCACTTTGGCTTTATTGAAAACACCTGACATGAACATTCACACAGCTCCTTCCCCCTGTATGCCAAGCCAGTGACAAAGGGAAGCTGTTGCCGAAACGCATATGGATGAAATTGGGTAAAATACCTTGCTTTCATGGCCCGCTGTCAGCAAGCTGTTGTCTGTCAAACAAAAAAGTTTAATGCAGCGTTGGGTGAGGTGTCTTCAATGTGGGGGCAGCTTCGTTTGGATTATATATTTATATATTTATATATATATATATATTTCCATAGGATTATCGCATCCGCTCAATAATCTTCCAGCACTCCAAAAGTTAATAATCACTCTGTTATTTTTATTTGTGACGAGCACATCTATGTGTTTCAACAGCCTCACGCTGCCTTGTTTATGATGTGGAAACGCCATTTCATTTACATTAAAATAGTCAATCCAACAAAAGACATTAACGAAGGACTATGGCACTACACAGTTCACTTACAATTTTAAACTGGCCGCCATCTTTAACATGTAAATTCGGACAAACAAATGGGTAAAAGAGCAGGTACCCTTGTTTTTAAACAAAAGGACATCATTATTAAATGCTCGCTATAAGGGTACTTTTTTCTTTTCAGCTTCACATGATCAGAAGTTACGTAATTTGCAGCAAAATTAATTACTTACGTTTTTTTTACATTTCCAATATTTAGTTAAGCAATTGCTAGTCGCATGGTTACCCTTTAATTAGTATTCATATCCTATTTGAAATGTTTATCACAGGCAGTCAGTTTCTTTCACATTAAAGTGCAAGTGCAAGATTTTTTTTACGGTTTATGAAAAAGTGCAAGTGCATATTTCATACAGTACTTAAGTGTCAAAAAGTGCTAGTGCTTTGATCTACATTTATCAGTTCCTCCCCTGATGAATGTCAACTCTTCTAAAATACTAAACTTTTAAAGTGCTAGTGCTTCACAGTATATTACACCAATAAAAACCAAGAATGGATTTCATATACTTAACTATACACTCAACACAAAATATAAGAAACAATCCTCTTTTGACAGCGGTAATTCTTTTCATGATTATATCCTCATGACAGATATCACTTCAACAAGAAGAACAGAAAACCACATTTCCTTCTTTTGGCATTACTTAGTCATTTTAAAGTGCAAGTGCTGGTCAGTGTAATCCTTTCACACTGACTCCATGCCAATTTTTAGGAATAACCACTTCAATCCTAACAAATACAAAAAAAGGAAAAAAGGGGGGCAAGAGGATTTGTTTAAAACAAAACATTTTTGTATTGAATACTTTCACAGGAATCCATCAATTTGAATTGACTTCGATATCAAGTGCCAAAACTCCTTGTTTTACGTCTTTCAAAAAAATATTTCTAAAAACAAAGGTTCCATCGTAAGCAGCCTCCCTCTTGATTCTTATCTTCCCTTTCCAGTTACATCATCTATTCAATTTAAGCAGGTATATAAATCCTCATCAATATTTAATCCATGAGGTTCATTTCTATTGAACTCTAAAATAAAGTATGTTTCAAGCTTTCTGAGTTATTTTTCCCCTGTCTCCTCCTCTTCTTTTTCTGGGGATTTCCCCTATGCAGCTATACTGCAGACTTGAGGGATTGCTTTGATGATGAGTTTCAAACTGTCTAGCAATCGGATAAGTCCTATCCTGATTGATCAGTGCTCTGCGGTGTTGCAGAATTCTTTTCTATATGGGTGGGGTGGTGCTTCCTATATAAATTTTTAAACAGGGACACAGCAACAAGTATACAATAAAGCTCGATCTACACATTAAAAAGCTCTTGATTGCAGCAGTTTTGTTTAAAAATATGTAAAATGCGTGTGATTCAAACCATGTTGGCATGCCTTACACTTAAAACACTTTTTGAAACCCATCTTTTGTTGCAGCCACGTGGGGGACCCCCCTCCTTTCCAGAAATGAACTTTTTACCATCAGATCTTTCAATGATTTAGACTTTCTATATGTTATATCCGGGTGTTTCTTCACTGTAGGCCCCAGAATTGGATCATCTTTTACCAGATGCCAATGTTTGTTTAAAATGGACCTCATCTCTTTATGTTCAATGTTAAAAGTTGTTATAAATCTATGATTATCTGATCCCTTTTTAACATTCTTCAGTTGGGTCTTTGATGGTTCGAATAACACTATCTGCCTTTCTAGTTTTCTACCTTTGGTGGCGGCTCCATTAATGATGAACTTGTTAGTCATTTCCTGCTCTATTCCACAGTATTCATCTGAGTTGCTACACGCTCTCCTGGCTCTATAAAACTAGGTATACTTCTAATTAAAGGTGCGGGATGGGAGCTATGTGCGTGGAGAATAGTATTGCCAGATGTCGGTTTTCTAAAAATAATGGTCTCTAATTTGTCTCCCTTTGGTTTCACTCTAATATCCAAGAAGTCTATGGAGGTTCGGCTGTAATGCCCCTCAAACTTCAGATTCAGAGTTTTCTGGTTCAGGTCCCTTATGAACCTTTCAATTTCAGTTTCCGTGCCCTGCCACACCACAAAAACATCGTCTATGAACCTGACCCACAATAGTTTGTGTTCTGACCACTGTTCCAGGGGAGGTTCCCCGAGAACCTGCTCCTCCCACCGGCCAAGATGTAAATTAGCTTAACTGGGGGCGAAGCAGGTGCCCATCGCCATTCCGTGCTCCTGCTGGAACAATTCCTCACCAGATAGAAATATATTTCTTGTTAAGTACCATTTCATTAACTCTAAGATCATTTCTGTTTAGTGAATCTCATGGGTCTTCTGTTCAAAAAATATTCTGTTGCTTTCAGGCCATCCATATGCCTTATACTGGTATACAAAGTGGCGATGTCAAGAGTCACCAGTACCATATTTGTCTCATTCCAACGTATATCATATGTACATTTTAAAAAGTCTGTAGAATCCTTAATAAAAGATGTTAATGTCCTTACAATGGGGCTTAAAAGATAATCAATATATTTTGAAGCATTTCCAAACAAACTATCACATGAGGAAATTATCGGTCTCCCAAGTGGACGTGTGGTGCTTTTATGCACCTTTGGGAGCATATAGAAGACTGGTATAACTGGTTTCTCCGGTTTGATGGATTTAAATTTATCCCAGTTCAACAATTCTTCTTGTCTCCATGTTTTCAATCTCATAAAGAATTGTTCCTTTATACCTTCATAATCTTTGGTACTGATCGTGCAATAGTACTCACTGTTATTCAATTGCCCCACAATGCGACATTCCCCCCTTTATCTGAGGGTTTTACCTGTAAACCTTCTGTTTTTTGTATTTTAGTCACAGTTTTATGCGAAAGAGATTTTTTGGGACTGTATTTCTTCTTTTTTTGAAGAGAATTATAATACAATTCTTTGAAATGCTTGGTTACATTCTCACCAAAAATGTCCAAATTATCTCATGCACATTGAGGTGTAAATTTGGAAGGTGGTCGGAATGGGGTGTGGTCATCTTTTCCTAATGCATAGGTTTGAAATTCTGTTGGATCATTATCTGCATGTGTTTCGTTTATACTTGATATTTCTTGATTATCATTATTAAAAAGTGCTATAAAATGTCCGAAGCACTGATAGGGGGGTGCAGGTGCACACCTGTGTGTAGACTTTAAGTGGGTTTCTAGTTTCTTATGAGATATTTGGTGGGTTTGTAAAGAATGTGCGTGCAATTCCCGGTGGGGAAATGACCCTAATTCCCCATGTTAGAACAGCAAGGCAGGCTGTGGGAGAACCCACAGTTAGGGGAATGCACAGCTCAAAGACAATAATGTCTAAATCAAATTTATCAATGACAGTTTAGAATTCTTATGAAAAGCTCTGAGGCCAACAATTATATGTTTCATCACATATGTTTTACTGTTATCGCATTTTACAAATCACAACTCAAAAACATTATTAGCATGTATATGTCTACAAACTGTTCGTATCAATTGTCAAAATAATATCAAGTCAACAATGCGTTTGAGCACTTAAGAGGTACATAACATTCTTATTTCATCCATCCCAATGCATTTCGGGTTACGTGGAACCCTTCGTCAGGGGAAAGCGTTCGAGGGTGAAGTTTTCTCATTCAATGTCGCCACTGGAAATTAAAAACACAACAACATGCAGTAAAAATACTGCTCGGCTATTAGGATTTGCACCCCACGTTGTGCATTGAAATAAAGAGTGTTGGAGATAAGCCAGTATAGTAGTTAAATGAAATGAATCCTCCAAGCAAGGAGAGTGAAAAGGGTCCAATCACCATAAGGTGAAAATAATATAGAATAAAAATAATAATAATATGGTGATAACGTCTTGGTGATACCTTGCAAAAAGTGTTGATCCGGACAAGAGATCAGGTGCTAAGGGTTTCAGTGCTGAGCACTACTGTCTGTAAATACAATGATACAATGATGTATTATAATGGAGACTGTCCTGTGGCAGTAGAGAGAGGGCAGAGACCGTGAATGAAACGTGACATTCTTGTGCTCGCTTACCGGAAATGTAGTTATGTGAGCACTAGCGAGAGTGCTGGTAATCCGGAGTAATGGGGAGAAGGAAAACCCTCTGTGTGGCTCGGCTGCGGGTCACCGTACTATAAAGATAAACATGGGGAGCGAAGTTAGACTCCTCCAATTATCGATGTTTTCACTATAGACATAGCGTCTACTAAAGAATAAGGAGCGGGATAAACATACCGGAGGTTTGCCAAGTTCTCAGACCGTCAGTTGCTTCGAACGCGATGAATGGGAGATAATCCAGGGTGCAATGCGCGACCGGGGAGGTTCTATACAGAAGGCAGTGGGAGGTCTACTGTGCGTAAAAATAGACCCAAGGGTGAACAACGATGTGGAAAACGGAATGGAGCAGTGTCCCCAAGGATCAGGAAATGAAACGAAGGATCAAGTATATAGAAGATAGAGATAATTATGAAAATGAAATGAAAGGGGTGAAAAGAACACAATATGTGATGTGTGGTGTTGAAAAAGATAAATAAAAACAGAATCTAAAACGAGAGTAATTTTAGGGAAAGACATATTTTAGAAGAAAGAAAAAGAAGAATGAAACATTTGTGAACAAGCAGTCAAAGTGGAAAACAAGATAAGAAGTGGGTGCAGATCCTGTACAATATTGAGCTGAAAGGAATACTTTATACAAAACACAGCATCTCATAATGGTCATTGAGCCCATTTGGGGCTATCGTTCTCAGTGTTTTTATCCAATGTGTTTCCCTACGAGCTAATGATGTGTTGATGTCAGTGCCTGACACCTTTTTGACTCTTTCTAGTATGGTAAATCGTAATTGGGGTATGGTGTGACCCGATGTCTCCCAGTGTGTTGCCAGTGGGGATGTGGTGTTCTTGTTCCGAATCCGGCTTTTATGCTCTATTATGCGAGTTTTTATCTTTCTGCTTGTTCTGCCTACGTACACTAGGCCACATGGGCATTTAATTGCGTATATCACTTCTTCAGTGTTGCAATTTGACGTATGATGAAGTTTTAGTTTGGTGCCCGTTTGTGGATGCATAAAAGTGTCACCTGTGATTACATTACTGCACTGTCCACAGTTGTAACATTTAGTCATTCCCTTGTAACCTCCTATGGGTTTGTCTTCTTGTGGTTTCAAAAGTTCACGAAGATTCTTCGCTCTTTGGTGTGCAAATAAAGGAGAATCTAAGAAGATACCTTGAAAGTCTGGTTCATTTTCAATGATTTCCCATCTTTTCTTGATGATATTTTTTATGCGAGGAGCTTGTGTGGAGTGTTTCAGTACAAATACCTCTCTGCGGGATGGCGTTCTTACTGTGGTTTGTAGCAAATCCTTCCTTGGTTTCTTTTCAACCTGTTCTGCAGCTTGATCAAGTATTTCTACTGGATATCCTCTTGTTTGATATCTGCATTTTTGTTCTTGGATTTTGTGGGTACATTCTTGGTTATCCGAGGTGATTCTCTTTATGCGCATGAACTGCGAAATCGGGAGATGTTTCTTAAGAGAAATGGGGTGTGCACTGGTAAAGTGTAATGCACTGTTCACGTCTGTGGGTTTAGTGTAGACTGATGTACTCAAGCCTGTGGTTGTTTTTTGAATTTCTATATCCAGGAAATGTATCTTATTTTCTTGAATATCATAGGTGAATTGAATTCTCGGATTGTGCAGGTTTAAGGTCTTAATGGAATCCTCCAATGTGCTCTTTTGACCATTCCATATGACCAGGATGTCATCAATGTAGCGAAAGATGGCTATTGCATTATTAATCCAGATGGGGTTGGTAAGTATATGCTGGTTTTCAAAATGAGCCATATAGGTGTTTGCATACGAAGGGGCTCCAGGAAAGCCCATGGATGTGCCCGTCTTCTGTAAGTAGAATTGATTTTGCCAAATGAAATAGCTGTGATATAATGAGAAATGAAGTAGCTCAAGAAGGAAAATTGATAATTCAGGTGGTTTGGATGAGATCAGCAACCTCCATTCCACTGCTTCTAGGCCTTGGTCATGTGCTATGGATGTATACAAAGCCACGACGTCTATCGTGCATAGTAAAGTGTCTTGGTTCACTTGGTGTTCAATGGCTTGTAGTTTCGTGAGGCAGTCTGTGGTGTCACGTATGTACGTGCCCCAAGTTTGAACTAAAGGCTGGAGGTGATGGTCCACAAAGTACCCAATGGCTTCATGTATCGAATTGCACCCTGCCACTATGGGCCTGAAGGGTGGTCTCAAAGAATCCTTATGCATTTTTGGAAGCATGTAAATATGTGGAACTTTTGGTGTTGGGTTTACAAGAAATTTGCCAGTAGGTGTATCAATGGTACCTGCCTCTACAGCTTTCGTGACTATAATAGTCAATACAGTCAATAGATCGTCCGTGGGATCTTTATCCAATGTCAAGTAAGTATCAGTGTCAGCCAAGTGGGCGTCCACGCTATGGTTGTAAAATGTGGTATCTAATACTACAAGGGCGCCACCCTTGTCAGCTGGTTGAAAAGTAATGGACTTGTCTCTTCTGAGAGATCCTAAAGTTTTTTGTTCCTTTGCAGTCAAGTTGGAATGAGATGGTTTGGTATATTGGATTTTTGCAAAGTCCTTCTTGACCAAATGTTCGAAGGTGTCAAGTGATTTATGGGTGATAGGAGCCATAAATTTACTCTTGGGACGGAATTTTCTGGATTCTGGGCTTTGATCTTCAACATTAGACAAGGTTGAGAAGAACCACCTCAAGCGTAATTTGCGCATGAATCTGAACATTGCGGTTTCAGTTTCCAATTCATTGGATGAATATGTGGGCACAAAAGAGATACCTTTGTTCAAGGTGTTAAGTTCCACTGGATTGAGAGTTCTGGAGGAGATATTCATCACTAGGGATTCGGTTTCTTCACCGTCCTTTGTGGTCTTCCTGTTTCGGGTGCTTTTTTTGTTTTGTCCCCTTCTGTTGCGGGTTCTGGTTGTGGTGTTATTTTGTCTGGAGGTCCCTTGGTCGGTGGGCCACTCTCTAAAAAAGATTGTTGATTACTGGATGTTGATGGTTCCCCTTCTGTTGTTGGGATCTGGGGTGTGGTAGAGGGTGGTTTCGGACGTTGAACCGTGAGGTCTTGATCAGGTACCAGACTTTCCTCAGAAGAATTAGAGTTGGGTTTTTTGAAGAAACGTTTCTGGGCATAGGTTTCCGCCCATGAGTAAACCTCATCCAGTTTGTAATCTATGGTGTCCCTGCGGAACTTCCTGGTCTTCCGTTCGTGCACTTCTTTTGCATGTTTATCTAAATTGGTATTAATGTTTTCCAATACCTTATCCCAATCATCAGAATCCATTTTTTGTGCAAGGTCATCCTTCAGTTTGTCTATGTCTTTTGTCAGCTCAGCCAGGATAGTGGAGATTTCTTCTATGATGAGAAGTATCAAGTCCAGCGAACATTTGTTCAGTATAGCGTACCAGCGTGACATGAAATCTTTATTAAATTTAAATAGCATGGGTTTTAAGGCTATTCGTAGACCTCTAGGGATTCTTTTGACTTTGTGATACTCAATGAGAGTAGTGGCGTGGAGGCGCTGATTTATTTCTTTTTTGAGCAAGTATTCAAGTTGTTTCAGTTGTTGTGAAATATTTCCTGTGGAGGCACCAAAATCGCGTGCTTCTCTTATAAGTGAGTATATTGACTCTGCTTCCTCTGAGGTATATGCTTTTGTGGCGGCTTGATTTGTAGTTATGTCCGCTATATCTTTCCAAGACATTTTGAGAAAATTCTGTGGGTGCTACCCTGCTAAGAGTGGGTCCGATATAAAAGCACTGATAGGGGGGTGCAGGTGCACACCTGTGTGTAGACTTTAAGTGGGTTTCTAGTTTCTTATGAGATATTTGGTGGGTTTGTAAAGAATGTGCGTGCAATTCCCGGTGGGGAAATGACCCTAATTCCCCATGTTAGAACAGCAAGGCAGGCTGTGGGAGAACCCACAGTTAGGGGAATGCACAGCTCAAAGACAATAATGTCTAAATCAAATTTATCAATGACAGTTTAGAATTCTTATGAAAAGCTCTGAGGCCAACAATTATATGTTTCATCACATATGTTTTACTGTTATCGCATTTTACAAATCACAACTCAAAAACATTATTAGCATGTATATGTCTACAAACTGTTCGTATCAATTGTCAAAATAATATCAAGTCAACAATGCGTTTGAGCACTTAAGAGGTACATAACATTCTTATTTCATCCATCCCAATGCATTTCGGGTTACGTGGAACCCTTCGTCAGGGGAAAGCGTTCGAGGGTGAAGTTTTCTCATTCAATGTCGCCACTGGAAATTAAAAACACAACAACATGCAGTAAAAATAAAAAATGTCCGAAGACAGGTACATCATTCACCCTCAAGGTGTTGGGTTCGTTTGGGAGATTTGATTGTGTAGTCGGTCTAGACAGATTTTGAGGGTTACGACTTAGATGCATTTTAGATAATTTCAATTTTCTAACAAATCGGTATAGGTCCATTCTACTGTTTGGATAATCAAAATTATTTTCATCACCGTAGGAGAGTCCCTGCTCTGAAACCAACTGTTATTCTTGGGATAAAACCATTGTACTCAAGTTTATTACTGTCTTGTTGTCAATTACTTTTTCAATAGTTTCTTCGCATTGGAGCGCATGGATCTGTTTGTTTGCCATTCTTGCGCTCCTCCTATAGCCTTCGCCTCCTCTTCTCTGTTTTTTCTTCCTCGACTTCTTCCTCTTCCACGACCCCACATCGTGCGATGATCGTTTTGTTGCTCCAGTTGCATAAAACGGTTCTCATCAGTGACAATGAGCCTCACAACTTTTCTTCCTCTGCCCCTTTGATCTTCTTGTTCTTGTTCTGAACCCGTGTCAGAGCTTGCTTCACTCTGCGAGACTGCTTGCTGTTCAATCATGTCACTCTGTATCTTTTGTCTGACATCAGAGTCGAATTTCTTCGCAAAAGTGTAAATCCGCCCTGATTCATAATTAAGGCGGTCGCATAAAAATTTGGTAGCTTTTTTGTCTTTAATGCACTTTTCATATTTTTCCAGCCTTGTTTTCATTTCGCTCCTGATTTGTTCACTTTAACCTGATCATCGCTCTTTTCCCAAATTTCATTCAATTCCTTTATCTTTTTAAACACATCCTGTATTTCCAACTCTGCATATGTAACCAGAAAGAGGATCATGTTGATGGAGCTATTAGCACTATTTTCTGCCCATTCACACAATTTCGTATGTAGGGGTGATCATGATTCGTAGCCCCCGTGGGACTCTCACTACTTGTAGATACTGGTGTAGTGATGCTACTTCCCACCATCGTGAGATCTCTCTTTTTTAAACTTTTCGTAATTGTGCAATTGTTTTCCCAGTTTATTTATCCCTGAGGGGACTGGAACCTCTCTATCTCTCAACACCGGTGAAGTGGTTTCTTTGAAAAGTTTTAAGACTTCCTGTTTCATAGCTGCACACTCTTCGTCACTCATACTTAGACCTGGTATTTTCCCTTCTGCCGAAATAGTAGCTCCTTTAAATCATGAATAGTATGCTCCGTAATATCGCTACTCTTCAGCCCGGCTCCTGTTACTTCCTTCACTTGCCCTGTTCACCATGAGCAATAGTCCACGTCTCCGAGATCCTCCGTTCACCGGTTCCGGGATTCTTCCTCGTGGATTAAGCACTCCTCTCAGCGCATTGCAGCATTACGGTACAGCATAAGAGGAGGCACGCCTGTCTCCTTTCGACACATTTCTATTTGGCCATTGCACTGGCGTGCTCCCAGAACGTCGGTGGTGCCGGTAATGAAACGTCCGCCACATTTCTAAATATTTCCATAGTATTATCGCATTCACTCAATAATCTTCCAGCACTCCAAAAGTTAATAATCACTCAGTTATTTTTATTTGTGATGAGCACATCTATAAGTTTCGACAGCCTGACGCTGCCTTGATCACGATGTGGAAATGCCATCTATATATATTTATATATATCAAAGCTCCACTTACACCTGCCAGACGCA
Organism: Lissotriton helveticus; assembly: GCF_964261635.1. Lineage (NCBI taxonomy): Eukaryota > Metazoa > Chordata > Amphibia > Caudata > Salamandridae > Lissotriton > Lissotriton helveticus. The sequence goes on along the minus strand of NC_136057.1, from coordinate 2,116,027,077 downwards.
CTCCTAGGCTGGTGCCTGCTCGCCGGGGGTGCACCCGACCTTAATATCCGCTCGACAGTCCCTCCCGCAAATTCCGGGAATTAGGTAGCAGCACTCCGGGGTAAATTCACAGTTAGGTTTTATTATACAAAACGCGCTTTCGGCACTCGGCCTTCGTCAGTGTTCAAAGCAACAGTACAGCGCAAAGTCTCAATGCTTTTAAAATCGTCACGTGATATTTTACAAGACACAAAGATAGGACCACGAAAATAACAATGGTCGCCATCTTTGAATGGGTAAAGTGTGTTCAATGTTGCTTGCCGCTCCAGATAGCCAGCAGTGTACAGCCACGCATACAAAGATAAATCAACAGTAAAACATACAGAGAGTCTAAATTCATCACTCAATGTTTGCCATTGACATAATGCCCACAAATGGGCTATATACATTCGATGCTCGTTGCACCCCCCACTCTCATCCCACGAAATCACGCCCAAAATGGGCTTTTAGTAGGTTCTGATGTAAATAAAATAACGTGATAAAAAGCATTTAAACAAGGCAATACATTGTTAGCACAGAAAAACGAATTGAAGCAATTACAGGACAACCAAGCAATATTTACAGATAAGCCCTATTTATGCTTTTTCAAATCAAATGGACTGCCAAGTCCTCATGTACATTTAATCCTGCTGGCATCTTACTTTGTAGGTCGATAATATAGCGCGACTCCAGTCGTCTAAGTTTATGTAACCTATCACCTCCTCTTACATGGGCAGGGACGGAATCAAGACAAAAGTACGTCAACAGGTCCCTGTTCCGTTTATGATCTTTGTCAAAATGTCTGGCTACAGGGTAATTCACGTCCGCATTTTGTATCGCCCTTTGGTGCTCTAAAATCCTCAGTTTTACGGGATTCGTTGTGCTGCCAACATACCTTCTACCACAAGGACATGTTAGACAGTACACAACGTAGGGTGTAGAGCATGTGAGGAATTTTCCTATTTTTTTAGGTTGTTTGACCCCGGGTACAGTATACTGTGTCACACGCCTACTGCCTTTGCAGGCCTTGCATTTTCCGCAAGGGAAAAAACCTTTCAAAGGTTCTGACTTGGATTTGGATGTAGTGCCTTCATGATGACTATGCACTAGATAGTCCTTGAGTGCTCGTGCCTTTCTAAAAGTTACTAGAGGGTAAGATGGTAAGTCTTGCTTAATAATGTTGTCAGTAAGCAAAATGTTCCAATGCTTCCGCATGATGCGTTTTAATTCGGAAGCATTGCGTGAAAAGGTGGTGATCATTCTAAACGTTCCCCCACCTGACTTGGTGCTCTCAGTGTTTTCAGTTTTTTCTTTTTTTAGAAGTTCACTCCTATCCAGGTCGCAAACTTTCTTCATAGCCTGTGTGAGTACTCCCTCTTTGTAGCCTCTAGTCTTAAATCTCTGGATGCTACTATTGGCTGCCCTTTTGAAATCCTGTTCCTTTGTGTTGTTCCTTCGTATCCTTAATAGTTCCCGTAGGGTATACTATTCACTAGGCTTTTGGGGTGACTGCTGGTCGCGAACAAAGTCGAGTTCCCTGCAGTCTCCTTACGATAAAGCTTCGTGTGTAGTCTGCCTCCCTCTACAAAGACTGTCAAGTCCAAGTAGTTAACCTCAGTTTGGCTGCATGTCCCGGAGAATTTCAAGTTATTGCTGTTATCATTGAGCACCGCGACATAATCTTTTGCTAAATCAACTGACCCCTTTATAATAATAAAGAGGTCGTCAATGTAGCGGTACCAACATTTGACGAGTTCATTCCACTTTTTATTGACTGGAGACCAGGCCACCTGCTCCTCCCACCACCCCACGAATAAATTCGCGAAGCTGGGGGCGGAGCAGGTACCCATCACCACGCCAGTGAGTTGTTTATATAAATCCTGGCCAAAGAGGAAAATGTTATTATTTAGGCAGAAACCTAGGAAATCAAGTAACATTTTATTATGTTCGAAAAATTTGACCGATCTTGTTTCCAGAAACCAGGAAATGGCCAAAAGTCCCTCCTCATGTCCTATGCACGTATATAAACTGGTGATATCTATCACCATCATAGTGTCGCCATCATTCCAGCATACATCTTCAATTAAATTCAAAAAGTGCTTAGTGTCCTTCAAATACGACCTCAAACCCGTAACATGGGTAGAAAGGAAAGAGTCAACGTATATAGATAAATGTTCTGTCAAACTGCCCTGAGAGGCCACAATCGGCCTACCAGGGGGATTCAACAGGTCCTTGTGGATTTTGGGTAAATAATAAAATGTAGGGGTAACTGGGTTAGGGCATCTCAAAAATAGATTTTCATCACAGTTCAACATATCCCTATTATACCACCTTGAGATCATATCGTGGTATTCTATAATGCTGGTATTATATACCGATGCACTAACTTTAGTATATGTGCTGTGGTCATTTAATTGGCGTAAGGCCTCCTGCTCATATTGTGCCTTAGTGAGCAAAACGATGTTCCCTCCCTTGTCAGAGGGCTTGCACACCAAAGACGAGTCCTCACACAACTTCTTGAGTGCCATATGTTGTTTATTTGAAAAGTTTTGTTGATCCTGTCTCAGTTTCGTATTGCCCCTCAATTTACATAGGTCCTGTAACACAGCCTCCGAAAAGGTATCTATGGCATCTGCCCCCATCACAGGCATGAAGGTTGAGGTCGGTTTAAAATCAGTCGCACCTCCCTTCTGTTGTACTCCCATGTCCGTGATCAGCTGAGTATTACCCAGATTAGTAATCCCATCATTGTCGGAAGATTCCATCCGCAATTCCTCCAAAGATCTAATGCCAGCCAGATCCCTGCAGGAAAGAGTGCTAACCTCCATTTCGCCTGACACAGGTGATTTGATTCTTGGTGGCTTGGTTTTGAAATACTTATGGAGTTTTAGTTTGCGGGTAAACTTAAATAAATCTATCCGTGTTTGGGTAAACTCAAGGTTTTTTTGTGGGCAGAATGTAAGTCCAAGTTTCAGAATATTTTCTTCTTCATCTGTTAGTATTTTTGGTGTCAAGTTAACAATCGTCAGATTGTCTCCATCTTCTTGTTCTATTTCTTGTAGAAATTCTTCCTGCTCCTTGTTAGGGGTGGCGAGCCCACGATGTTTGCGGCTCCAGCCCCCCCTCCTCATTTTCCTCTTGATCCTCTTTTCACCTCCGGGGGTTTGCCCCTTCCCCCTTGGAGTTGTTGCTTTCTCATCACATGATATTCCTTGTGAAAACCCGAGGATTCAGGAGCATTAGATTGGCCAGCCTGGCCATCCTCACTTGATGTCTCATCACCTGTCACCGATGATTCGGAGGTCTCTGGTACCTCTCCAGTTACTATTGGTTGTGCCTTTTTTAATTCTTTTCTTAATTTGTCATATTTTTTGGAGAAGGTCAGAACTCTTCCACTGCTGTAATCTTTTTCGTCTCGTTCAAATTTCTCTTCCTTTCTCTGTTTTATTTTTCCTTCATATTTTTTCAATCGTTTTTTCATTGCTTCCCGTTTCTCTTCCAATTTCTCTTGATCTTCTTCTTTAGCTAGATCTTGTTCTATATCTTTAATTTGGTTCAGGGCTTTGTCCCTATCGCTCCATGCGAAACGCACCAATATTATCAGGCTCCCCTTGCACGATTGGGCAGTGTGTTCAGCCCATGCATCAAGCAATAATGGATCCGGATTCTCGTATGCGGGGATAGTGTAAATTCTGAGACCCCTGGGCACACGGTCAACATCTATATAGTTTTGGAGGGATGAAGTAAAAATGCTGGATCAAAACAGGCTGAGGCACCAGAACATAAAAGTGCAACGGATTTAAATGCTAAATTGGCACTACTGGAACGTCTCTATGAGAGAGAATGTAGAAAATGGTGGGAAGCTACATCCCTCCAAAACTATATAGATGTTGACCTTGTGCCCAGGGGTCTCAGAATTTACACTATCCCCGCATACGAGAATCCGGATCCATTATTGCTTGATGCATGGGCTGAACACACTGCCCAATCGTGCAAGGGGAGCCTGATAATATTGGTGCGTTTCGCATGGAGCGATAGGGACAAAGCCCTGAACCAAATTAAAGATATAGAACAAGATCTAGCTAAAGAAGAAGATCAAGAGAAATTGGAAGAGAAACGGGAAGCAATGAAAAAACGATTGAAAAAATATGAAGGAAAAATAAAACAGAGAAAGGAAGAGAAATTTGAACGAGACGAAAAAGATTACAGCAGTGGAAGAGTTCTGACCTTCTCCAAAAAATATGACAAATTAAGAAAAGAATTAAAAAAGGCACAACCAATAGTAACTGGAGAGGTACCAGAGACCTCCGAATCATCGGTGACAGGTGATGAGACATCAAGTGAGGATGGCCAGGCTGGCCAATCTAATGCTCCTGAATCCTCGGGTTTTCACAAGGAATATCATGTGATGAGAAAGCAACAACTCCAAGGGGGAAGGGGCAAACCCCCGGAGGTGAAAAGAGGATCAAGAGGAAAACGAGGAGGGGGGGCTGGAGCCGCAAACATCGTGGGCTCGCCACCCCTAACAAGGAGCAGGAAGAATTTCTACAAGAAATAGAACAAGAAGATGGAGACAATCTGACGATTGTTAACTTGACACCAAAAATACTAACAGATGAAGAAGAAAATATTCTGAAACTTGGACTTACATTCTGCCCACAAAAAAACCTTGAGTTTACCCAAACACGGATAGATTTATTTAAGTTTACCCGCAAACTAAAACTCCATAAGTATTTCAAAACCAAGCCACCAAGAATCAAATCACCTGTGTCAGGCGAAATGGAGGTTAGCACTCTTTCCTGCAGGGATCTGGCTGGCATTAGATCTTTGGAGGAATTGCGGATGGAATCTTCCGACAATGATGGGATTACTAATCTGGGTAATACTCAGCTGATCACGGACATGGGAGTACAACAGAAGGGAGGTGCGACTGATTTTAAACCGACCTCAACCTTCATGCCTGTGATGGGGGCAGATGCCATAGATACCTTTTCGGAGGCTGTGTTACAGGACCTACGTAAATTGAGGGGCAATACGAAACTGAGACAGGATCAACAAAACTTTTCAAATAAACAACATATGGCACTCAAGAAGTTGTGTGAGGACTCGTCTTTGGTGTGCAAGCCCTCTGACAAGGGAGGGAACATCGTTTTGCTCACTAAGGCACAATATGAGCAGGAGGCCTTACGCCAATTAAATGACCACAGCACATATACTAAAGTTAGTGCATCGGTATATAATACCAGCATTATAGAATACCACGATATGATCTCAAGGTGGTATAATAGGGATATGTTGAACTGTGATGAAAATCTATTTTTGAGATGCCCTAACCCAGTTACCCCTACATTTTATTATTTACCCAAAATCCACAAGGACCTGTTGAATCCCCCTGGTAGGCCGATTGTGGCCTCTCAGGGCAGTTTGACAGAACATTTATCTATATACGTTGACTCTTTCCTTTCTACCCATGTTACGGGTTTGAGGTCGTATTTGAAGGACACTAAGCACTTTTTGAATTTAATTGAAGATGTATGCTGGAATGATGGCGACACTATGATGGTGATAGATATCACCAGTTTATATACGTGCATAGGACATGAGGAGGGACTTTTGGCCATTTCCTGGTTTCTGGAAACAAGATCGGTCAAATTTTTCGAACATAATAAAATGTTACTTGATTTCCTAGGTTTCTGCCTAAATAATAACATTTTCCTCTTTGGCCAGGATTTATATAAACAACTCACTGGCGTGGCGATGGGTACCTGCTCCGCCCCCAGCTTCGCGAATTTATTCGTGGGGTGGTGGGAGGAGCAGGTGGCCTGGTCTCCAGTCAATAAAAAGTGGAATGAACTCGTCAAATGTTGGTACCGCTACATTGACGACCTCTTTATTATTATAAAGGGGTCAGTTGATTTAGCAAAAGATTATGTCGCGGTGCTCAATGATAACAGAAATAACTTGAAATTCTCCGGGACATGCAGCCAAACTGAGGTTAACTACTTGGACTTGACAGTCTTTGTAGAGGGAGGCAGACTACACACGAAGCTTTATCGTAAGGAGACTGCAGGGAACTCGACTTTGTTCGCGACCAGCAGTCACCCCAAAAGCCTAGTGAATAGTATACCCTACGGGGAACTATTAAGGATACGAAGGAACAACACAAAGGAACAGGATTTCAAAAGGGCAGCCAATAGTAGCATCCAGAGATTTAAGACTAGAGGCTACAAAGAGGGAGTACTCAAACAGGCTACGAAGAAAGTTTGCGACCTGGATAGGAGTGAACTTCTAAAAAAAGAAAAAACTGAAAACACTGAGAGCACCAAGTCAGGTGGGGGAACGTTTAGAATGATCACCACCTTTTCACGCAATGCTTCCGAATTAAAACGCATCATGCGGAAGCATTGGAACATTTTGCTTACTGACAACATTATTAAGCAAGACTTACCATCTTACCCTCTAGTAACTTTTAGAAAGGCACGAGCACTCAAGGACTATCTAGTGCATAGTCATCATGAAGGCACTACATCCAAATCCAAGTCAGAACCTTTGAAAGGTTTTTTCCCTTGCGGGAAATGCAAGGCCTGCAAAGGCAGTAGGCGTGTGACACAGTATACTGTACCCGGGGTCAAACAACCTAAAAAAATAGGAAAATTCCTCACATGCTCTACACCCTACGTTGTGTACTGTCTAACATGTCCTTGTGGTAGAAGGTATGTTGGCAGCACAACGAATCCCGTAAAACTGAGGATTTTAGAGCACCAAAGGGCGATACAAAATGCGGACGTGAATTACCCTGTAGCCAGACATTTTGACAAAGATCATAAACGGAACAGGGACCTGTTGACGTACTTTTGTCTTGATTCCGTCCCTGCCCATGTAAGAGGAGGTGATAGGTTACATAAACTTAGACGACTGGAGTCGCGCTATATTATCGACCTACAAAGTAAGATGCCAGCAGGATTAAATGTACATGAGGACTTGGCAGTCCATTTGATTTGAAAAAGCATAAATAGGGCTTATCTGTAAATATTGCTTGGTTGTCCTGTAATTGCTTCAATTCGTTTTTCTGTGCTAACAATGTATTGCCTTGTTTAAATGCTTTTTATCACGTTATTTTATTTACATCAGAACCTACTAAAAGCCCATTTTGGGCGTGATTTCGTGGGATGAGAGTGGGGGGTGCAACGAGCATCGAATGTATATAGCCCATTTGTGGGCATTATGTCAATGGCAAACATTGAGTGATGAATTTAGACTCTCTGTATGTTTTACTGTTGATTTATCTTTGTATGCGTGGCTGTACACTGCTGGCTATCTGGAGCGGCAAGCAACATTGAACACACTTTACCCATTCAAAGATGGCGACCATTGTTATTTTCGTGGTCCTATCTTTGTGTCTTGTAAAATATCACGTGACGATTTTAAAAGCATTGAGACTTTGCGCTGTACTGTTGCTTTGAACACTGACGAAGGCCGAGTGCCGAAAGCGCGTTTTGTATAATAAAACCTAACTGTGAATTTACCCCGGAGTGCTGCTACCTAATTCCCGGAATTTGCGGGGAGGGACTGTCGAGCGGATATTTATATATATATATATATATATTCACTGAAAAAAACATTGGTTAGAGACCATATATAGTTAGCTGGACATTTTATTGACATAAAACCAATGAAATTCCATATATAGTTAGTTGCACTAACTATATATCGCGCACCCGCAATCCACTGCTGATGATGTCACATATTACATCATTCATGACATGGTCAGTGACATCATAGGGCGGTCTGTCGCACTTTTAGCTCGAACGGCTGAATGGATTTTCACCAAACTTGGCAAAATTGTAGGGACTGGTAGCCCGATGTGCCTTTGCTATGTCTCAAGATATGTGCTCCAGAGGATTTAGAGTAATTTAGGTTCAAAAAAATGTATATATCTGTAAGCGAGCCCCGGTGCGCGTACCCGGGAGCGCTCCGGGCGCGCCACGCGACTTGCGCACGGAAAGCTGATTGGCTTTCGGGTGTCTGTAAACATTCGAAACAGTCCGCAGCGGCCGCCATCTTGTGTCTCGGTAGGATCGAGACACAAGAGGTGGTAAAGACAAAAGGGAAAATAATGAAAAGGGGGCATGGTAGACCCCCCCTGACCCCCTAGGTTTGATGTGGGGGCCATAAAAGGGTTGCTCAGGTAAAAAAAAAAAAATAATCGATTTTCGCGGGGGGAGCGCCCGGTACGCGCACCGGGGAGCGTTCCATGGGAGCGTACTTTGGTGAAAAATAGTGAAAATAATAATGTAAAATAATCATTTTGAGTGATTAAAGGTAGGGTAGCTCTGAAAAGAGCTTTTGGGTTGTGTGGCTGTTTTCGGTACCTACAAGTACGTCCCACACACACCCACATGCACACAACCCTACACCCCCACAGTCACACACTCCCCACACACACCTTACACACGCACACCTCCACCCACACCCAAACACCCCACAGCCCTACACCGACACCTTATACATCAACGCTCACAACCACACATCCCACACACCCAGACACACACACACATCTCATCCCCCCCACACATACACACGCACACACAGATACCTCACAGACACACCTCACACATCCCACACACCTCCCCCCCACACACACACGCACACCTCACAGACACATCCACACATCCCACACATACACACACATCCTATACACATACTCCCCACACCCACACACACCCCAAACACACCTCACACACCCACACTTCCACCTACACCGAAACACCCCACACACCCACACCCACACACACACTTTACACACCCACATCCCCACCCACACACCCAAACACCCCACAGCCCTACACCAACACCTTATACATCAACACTCACAACCACACATCCCACACACCCAGACACACACACACACCTCACCCCCCCAACACACACACACACGCACACACAGATACCTCACAGACACACCTCACACATCCCACACACCTCCCCCCCACACACACACGCACACCTCACAGACACATCCATACATCCCACACATACAACACATCCTATACACATACTCCCCACACCCACACACACCCCAAACACACCTCACACACCCACACTTCCACCTACACCGAAACACCCCACACACCCACACCCACACACACACTTTACACACCCACATCCCCACCCACACCCACATACCCCACACAGATATATACCTCATCCCCCCCAGACACACACACATACACACCTCACAGACACACCGCGCACATCCCCCACACACACCTCCCCCACCCCCACACATGGGGAAAACTCAGTGAAACACTAAAATAATAATTTAAAGTGCTTAGAGGTAGGGTATCTCTGATTAGAGTTGTTGTGTTGTGTGGGTGATTTAAGTACCAACATGTAGGTACCAATGCAGAGTCTTAAATTCAATGTACACCGTTTCCTCTGTAGATAATTTGCATGTTGTTATAGAAGTTATTGTGGTATATGGAATGCATACAATAGTCTGTCAGGAAAACATAAAGAACATGGAGGCAGGAGATGAAAAAGAGATGTCAAATACACTTTGGAGATAATATAGTGGGAGAAAGGAAGTATCTATGAGCAAATTTACTATGTAAAACAAAAAAGTTGCACAGTATACTATTAGTCTCACATTATATTATATTCATTTTGGTACTCTTTCATTGATTACATATAAAAAAGAATAATGTCTGGAACAATTTTTAATTATTAAATATCAATTTATTGCTCTGATTTTTCAAAATTTAATAAGACTTCCAACATTATGTCGTCGGGAATGTCCTCATTTGGATTACATGATTCCATTTCTTCCACATATTTCAGAAACTCTTCATCAAGAGACTGATCCAAAAAATCTGAATCGTTATTCTCTTCCTCTGGGTTGTCCTGAAGATCAAGTTCGAATGAAATACTACATTTATTTTGATCTCCTTCCATTATGTTGCTGTGAATTGCATAAAAAACAAATATATCAGTAGAGATAGGGCACTGTTGGGTTTAAGTTCAGACAGGTAGTTTTGATTTTTTAACAGTGAAGTTATCTTTGGGCAGTGTATGGTATCAGGCTGGTAGTAGAAATATAAAAAAGTGTATGTGATGAAACCTAAGTAAATTCATAATTATAAAAAACAAGCCTAAATCCATCCATAACTATAACAGAGAAGTCTATCTAAATCTATAACTATTACAGAGGGATAGTATATAACTATCAGAAAAAGTTTTCCATATTAACTTAAAGTGCACAATAAACTTCAGTTTTTAAAATAACAACTTACCTTTAAAAAGAAGTTGAAGTTATTAGTGAAAATCCTTTTGAAATGTACACCAGGAAGTAGTAGTCAAAATGGCTGTGTTTCCCTTTCTTTCTTTATATATATTCAGGTACATAACCAATCAAATGTCAGGTAAAAAAAGTAGAAAATGAAAGTAACATTTTAATTGGTTGTCAATTCTAACACTTCAGATGTGTTTTTGTGAAGTAATTTACCTCAGGGTATTTAGAGAGGTCTACAGGCTAAATGGCTCAATGGAATTCCATCGAATTTGGGAAAACGGTAGGGATTGGAATGTAGTATGAGCTATTCTATATTTGGTGAAAGTGTCTCCAGTGGTTTTTATGTAAATTAACTTTTAACATTTTTTTAGAGCGCTTCCCGGTGCGCGCCCCGGTACGCGTACCGGCAGCGCTACGGGAGTCCTCCATTTTGTGTTTCGGTAGATTTCAGACAGAAAATGGAGGACAAACAACATTGGGAATGGGTATAAGGGGGCATCGTAGGCACTGCTTGACCCTCTAGGTTTTCTGAGGGGGTCTTAGGAGGCCGAAATAGGCAAACAAGAAAAAAAAGTTTTTATTTTTCGCGGGGGGAGCGCCCGGTACGCGCACCGGGAAGCGTACCGGGGAGCACACTATAGTGAAAAATAGTGAAAAAAGTTAGAAAAAGATAATCATTTGGAGTGATCAGAGATAGGGTAGCCCTGAAAAGGGCTTTTGGGTTCTGTGGCTGATTTAGGTACTGCACTCACTCTTAGATACAAGCCTCACCACCTAGGCTCCCCAGGAAAGCCCAAACATGTACCTTTTTCCCCCGTATTTTAAAATTGACGCATGTAGGTAGATGCGTCATTTTTTAAACCTTTGCGCCATATTATACTCAAAAATGTAAAAACCATTTATTTTCCTCAAAATTGTTTTTTACATCACATTTAGGAAACACAGCACAGATCATATTTACAATCATCTGCCTCACAACAGGGATAAGACTGAGGCAAAATCTTGCACCTGCCTCACAACAGGAATAAGACTGAGGCAAACGCTTTCACATGGAGCTTCACAATTTTACAAAATACAACTCCTCTAAGCAAACAAACTCAATATGCTTCCTACACTGATTTAAAACACAGCTAACATCACTGTAAAGAGTCAAATTGATACCTGCGTCTAAGAATGCAGACAGGTATATGCTTCATGAAGCCTAGTCCACTGCACTCTTAGGGCCCCATTAGGATAGCGGACGGAAAACCACCCCGCCCGTCATGGAGGCGGAAAACAACCGCCCGCAATGGAGGCGGTTCAACCGGCAGACAAATTAGGATCGACCGCCAGTACAGACCGACCGCGGCGGTAGCGGTGAAAATGAAACCGCCCGGCGTGTGCGGTGATGACAAAACTCCGACCGCGGCGGTCGGAAAAGCAGCGAAAAATACAAAACCGGCCACAGGGACAGCGGAGACACCGCACGGGAAATTACGATATCCCCGAGGGTGTCGCGGGCGGAACCGCAGGCACCGACCGCTGCGGTCGAAGGCAGGATTGCATGGGAGAAATGGCGGCCAAGCACCAACAAACTCACCGCAGCGGACGAACATGAAATACATGGCGGTCGATGTCTAAGCACCGCAGTGATGCCAAATACTGCATAAACAAAGTAACCCTGCCCCCAATAGATACAACACACACACACAGATACAGAAATGTCAAACAAATATACAAAACAACATAACCACACCCACAACACACCTGACAACCACAATCCAATTGGACACACCCACACAGCTGAGTACAAAGCCACCCCCTCCACTCACCACAATCCTTTGCATCTTTCCTGAACAGAAGGCCACACACCACATCTGAGAGGAGAGGCAAAATCGCACACCACACCCACCCACCCACCACCACCATCAACACCACCATCACACCATCACAATCAAACCCCCAGCACATAACACACCTCATCACCACACCCCTGCACCCACACACCCCTGCACCCACAAACACCTCAACCCCCCCACACCATGACATCACAAAAAATGCCAAAATTCACAGAGAGTGAGTTGACAGTCATGGTCAACGAGATTGTGAGAGTAGAACCACAACTATTTGGTAACCTAGTCCAACAGATACCATTAGCCACCAGGACACAAATGTGGGAAAGGATAGTCCAAAGGGTGAATGCAGTTGGGGCCACCCCAAGATCCAAGAAGGAGATCATGAAGCGGTGGCATGATCTCAAGAGGGTTGTCAAGGAGAGGAGGAGCAAGAACTGGACGCTGGCAAACGCGACTGGCAGTGGCCCTCCCATCCCACCGAAGACATTCACACCATGGGAGGAGAAGGTGCTTGCTATCCTGCTACCTGAGAGTTTCACAGGAGTAGCCGGGGGAGCGGAGGCTGGTAAGTACCAACAAATGTGTAACACCACATTGAGATTTACCTCCTTGCAATACCCAACCACCAATACACTGTCCATCCCTAACCAACATGTAGCCAGCCATTCTGCTCAGGAGGCATGTATGGGGCCGGAATGTCAGTACAACATGCCCCCCTGTCCCACAGCCCAGCAGCATGGAGGCCTCCCCCAGCCAGGAGCAAGTGTCAGCCATTGCACTGTTTAACAAACAAACTTACAGGTTGGTAGCCATCTTCACTTGGAGGCTGTTTGTGGGTGTGAGGGAGGGAGGGAGGCCTGTCTCACTACTCCCAGCATGCCCCCCTGTCCCACAGCCCAGCAGCATGGAGGCCTCCCCCAGCCAGGAGCAAGTGTCAGCCATTGCACTGTTTAACAAACAAACTTACAGGTCGGTTGCCATCTTCACTTGGAGGCTGTTTGTGGGTGTGAGGGAGGGAGGGAGGCCTGTCTCACTACTCCCAGCATGCCCCCTGTCCCACAGCCCAGCAGCATGGAGGCCTCCCCCAGCCAGGAGCAAGTGTCAGCCATTGCACTGTTTAACAAACAAACTTACAGGTTGGTAGCCATCTTCACTTGGAGGCTGTTTGTGGGTGTGAGGGAGGGAGGGAGGCCTGTCTCACTACTCCCAGCATGCCCCCCTGTCCCACAGCCCAGCAGCATGGAGGCCTCCCCCAGCCAGGAGCAAGTGTCAGCCATTGCACTGTTTAACAAACAAACTTACAGGTCGGTAGCCATCTTCACTTGGAGGCTGTTTGTGGGTGTGAGGGAGGGAGGGAGGCCTGTCTCACTACTCCCAGCATGCCCCCCTGTCCCACAGCCCAGCAGCATGGAGGCCTCCCCCAGCCAGGAGCAAGTGTCAGCCATTGCACCCTGCACACTCACCTTACAGGTATGTAACTACCGTATATCTTCATGAAGTGTGTGTGTGTAGAAATCAAATAACTATTGTACGCAATGCATAGACAATCAACCTTTATGACTCCATGATGTAAATCTGCACTATGTAATGTAACACGGTGTTGCCATGATTTGTACAACTGATGACAGCAAATTGCACTAGTGTACAGACAGCTGATGATACGCAGATGACACAAACACTGACCACTCCCCTTCTACTCCACAGGTGATGAAGAACTCACTGCTGGGGACAACACCAACGACCAGCAGAGCCAGTCTCCACCTCCGGCACATGGACTCACAGATGCAGACTCCCAGGACAGTTTGGATGATGAGCTCCAGGCCGGCCCATCTGGTGTTCCACAGAGCCAGAGGTCCCAGGCCCCCATCCTCCCCACCACCACCTCTGCTGCAACAACAACGCAGCAGACCCCTGCTGTCACTGCCTCTGCCTCCACCGCAACCACCACCGCAGCCACTGCCACCAACACCACCACTACCACCAGTACCACCTGCAGCACCCTCCCTGTCCCTAGGGATGACCAGCCCACACCAACAACTGTGGAGGGCAGGGAGCCAGTGCGTGGCGCACCAGTGGCGAGGGAAGAGGTCCGTGGCAGCAGAGCAGGCGGGAGGGCCAGGGTCAACACCAGACCTCGGGAGGAGTGGACACGATCCCTGGACCACTTCACCAGAGTTGTGGATGCCTACCAAGAGGTCCAGGGACAAAGTGGCCGGTCGGATGAACTATTAAGGGAGCTCATCCTGCTGATGAGGTCCATCGATAACCGCCTGGGACAGATGGTGGACCTCATGGGCCAGCAAGTGGCGTTGCAGAGGGACAGGCCTGTGTCCCAACCATCACCGCCGTCCCCTCCTGTTGTGCAGCAGGATGACAGTCCACCATCCTCCCCTGCGCCAACAGAGAGGGGCGAGTCCTCTGATGCCGCTGGCCATTCAGCAGGCCCCCCACCGCCAAAAAGATCTAGGGGGCGTCCGAAGAAGAGCCTGGGAGTCTCTGGAAGCAAAGCACCTGCCACACGCCAGTCACGGAGCCAGCCGTGAAGACAACCCTCTCCCCAACTGCATTTACTGTTTGGACTGTCTTTCCCCACATTGCCTTGGCAATGGCACCTGTCTGTTGGACTGGGTCACCACATCCATGTGGTGTCTACTCTTGCATCTCTGCGACCATGACTGTCAACTCACTGCTCATTCACCACCTTCCTGTAAATATTCCCGCACAATTCACATGTCCACCCCGTAAATAAAATACCTGACACTCCAGATTTGGTGTATTGAATTCTTTAGTGCAGTATTTACATTGATGATAATGTCCATGATGTGTAAACATGATGTACAGTATGCAGGGCAGGAACACTCTGGAGCACCTAGGGAGACACAACAGAACTACAGTCACTGGTCTCATCATGCCAACACACACAGATCACTGCTCCACAAATATCCAATTTATCACAGGTACACTACACATTGTCTAGCTGATATGCACAAATACGGTCCAGAATACATCTCCGTACGTAACGTCCATTACAACAATACCATACATAGGTGACAGAACATGTGGCTATTGGGAACATCTGCGCATATCCATTCACAACAAAAGCTACCACACTAGACTATGTAGACGTTGTAACTTGTCACACACCTTCAAGTGAAGTAGCGTTGGATTAGCTGCTGGCGTAGGTCAACTCCTTCCTCCTCTCCACTGTCCTCATCACTGGATTCAGGTCCCTGAGCAGGTTGTGGCCTTGGTTCCTCACCATCGTCCAGGAGCAGGGGGACCCCCTTGTGGATGGCCAGGTTGTGTAGCATACAGCATGCCACAACGATCTTGCACACCTTCCCAGGCGAGTATGCGAGTGCGCCTCCAGTCCTGTCAAGGCACCGGAACCTTGACTTCAGCAGGCCAAAAGTCCGTTCAATTACCCGTCGTGTCCTGCCATGGGCCTCATTGTAGCGGATGTCTGCTGGTGTCTGGGGATTCCGGAGTGGGCTCAAAAGCCATGGCCTACTGGGATATGCAGAGTCCCCTGTGAATGAAAAACACCCATAGCAATGCTGTACGGCCACAGTAAAGCCAGTGACACATAGCACGTGAATGCAGTAGTGTAACTCACCCACAATCCAGGCACGTTCGGGATGCAGATTCTCCATCATCCGTGGCACCATGCTGTTCCTCATAATGAAAGAGTCATGGTCCGAACCGGGATACTTTGCACACACATGTGATATTGTCATGTCCGCAAGGCACACCACCTGCACATTCATGGAGTGGTAGTGTTTGCGGTTCCGATAAATGTGCTCCGTCGCCTGCGGTGCCACCAGAGCCACATGGGTGCAATCTATGGCACCGACTACATGTGGGATGCGCCCAAGTGGATAGAAGTCCCCCTTAACGGCAGCCAATTCACATCCCCTGGGGAAATGTATGTAGCGATTGCGATATATCATCATGGCCTCAAGTACATCCCTCAGCACCATGCTGAACATGGGCTGCGACATCCCCCCAGCGTTAGCCACGGTCTCTTGGAAGGAACCAGTCGCAAAGAAGTGTAGTGCTGCCATTACCTTGTAGGTGGGTGTGAATGCCGTAGGATAGTGACGGCGAGGCTGCAGGTGGGGCTCCAATAGATCACACACGATCTTCAATGTCGGTCTGTCCAGCCTGAATTTCCTGATGATTGCCTCATTCTCCATGTCCTCAAGCACAATCGACTGACGTAGGAGATTTGGCCTCCTCCTAGTTTAGGATTATAAAGAATAGGTCAATGACAAGCATCATGAGATGGCCATAGCACAAAGCATCAATGATGTAATGGGAAAACAACAAGGGCCAGAGAGATGCATGGCACATCTGGTTACATGGCTGGCCAATAGCTACACACAGAGGGCAGGCCTCTCCAGTGACAATACCCAAGTGACAGTAACACATCGGGTAATGTGAAAGTGGATATAATGATTGAACTTTTGACATGCGCAGACATGGAGCTACTAGAGCCACAAATGTAATGTGACTTAACATGTCTGTCATACCCATCTGCCGTACCTGCCACACCTCAATGCATCATGTACATTCTGTAACCATTCATTAACACAATGATCACAGTAGCAGGGACACTTCTGGTTGTGTGCATGATCAGTTGTGAATCCACAAGTCAGGTACGATACAATGCAGTGCCACCAGCCCGGTCAAGGTCTGCACTGACCAACAACACATTAAACCTCACGACATCTATGTAGAGCACCTGACGTCTGTCAATCATCATCACACATCAAAACCCTTACTAAAATGGCACAAACACATGCTAAAGTGGCTCACACTGAACGTGCGTCCTCCTGTGGATGCAATGGCTGTGTGGCATCGTGTGTACAATGATGTACCCTACACCATGTAGCTGCAGGGTACTTATACATTGTCCAGGATTGACATACACAGCAATGTGTACAAAAATGCCAGAACCTACCGCCGGTCCCCGGCGGTGTAACCCCAGCACCACCATCTACCCAGCCAAGGTAGCCATTGGCACATGGACTTGTGTACATGCCGGTGGCTATGCTCCGCCGCATGAGTCGCGGTACCTACCGCCGGTCCCCAGCAGTGTGACCCCAGCACCTCCATCTACCCAGCCAAGGTAGCCATTGGCACATGGACTTGTGTACATGCCGGTGGCTATGCTCCGCCGCATGAGTCGCGGTACCTACCGCCGGTCCCCAGCGGTGTGACCCCAGCACCACCATCTACCCAGCCAAGGTAGCCATTGGCACATGGACTTGTGTACATGCCGGTGGCTATGCTCCGCCGCATGAGTCGCGGTACCTACCGCCGGGCACCCGCGGTGCATCACCGCCATGGCGCATTGCATACAGCCAATGGCATGGGTGGTCGCTGTGGCATGATGCATATTTGAAAATAGCGGAAGCTGTGCTCCGCCGCCGCGGAGCCGGTCATTGGATGCTTTTGAATGATGCACCATCGCGGTAGTGCACCCCGGACACCCGCGGTGCGTCACCGCCATGACGCATTGCATACAGCCAATGGCATGGGTGTTCTCTGTGGCATGATGCATATTTGAAAATAGCGGAAGCTGTGCTCCGCCGCCGCGGAGCCGGTCATTGGATGCTTTTGAATGATGCACCATCGCGGTAGCGCACCCCGGACACCCGCGGTGCGTCACCGCCATGGCGCATTGCATACAGCCAATGGCATGGGTGTTCTTTGTGGCATGATGCATATTTGAAAATAGCGGAAGCTGTGCTCCGCCGCCGCGGAGACGGTCATTGGATGCTTTTGAATAAGGCAGACCCAGACAACCAATTGTAGCAGCTTATTAGCTTCCTAACTACCCCAGGGGGCTATAAATCTGTGGGAGTGAACCACACATTCCCACTGCTCGCAGAGCCTGCTGCCTGGGACCCTCTCCTGCTGCTGCCTGGGACCCTCTCCTGCTGCTGCCTGGGAGCTTCTCCTGCTGCTGTCTGGGACCCTCTCCTGCTGCTGCCTGGGACCCTCTCCTGCTGCTGCCTGGGAGCCTCTCCTGCTGCTGCCTGGGAGCCTCTCCTGCTGCTGCCTGGGAGCCTCTCCTGCTGCTGCCGGGACCCTCTCCTGCTGCTGCCTGGGACCCTCTCCTGCTGCTGCCTGGGACCCTCTCCTGCTGCTCACAGAGCCTGCTGCCTGGGACACCTCACAACTCACTTCCGCCACAGGTCTGCCATATCCACAGGGATGTGATGAACAGATAAGATCTGTGCCAGTCCATTCACGAGTGAGGAGCTGGATGTCCTTGTGAATGAGGTGCTGGCACAGTACCCACGCCTGTTTGGTGGCCCCAATGTCGTGGTAAGTCAACATGAAGGGAGCAGTAGGGCAGGGTGGTGTCAGACGTGTATTCATGATGCTGCAGTATGTGCTTTTTGATGTGGGGTGCAGACAAACACTGACAGACAAGATGTTACCAGGTGGTGGGAGTGTGTGTTTTGCATTGTGACTCTGTCCTAGGCCTATACTTGTATGTGTGAGTGGGATTTGCTACTTTTTGGGGCAGACATAACCTACGGTTGTTTGCCTTGTAGCTGCCTGGACAGTGTCCGCTTGTGATGTAATGTCAGGGTGCCCCTGTTGTCATAGTCAGTGTGCCCCACAGAGTAGGTTCAGTGGCTGCACAGCCAAACGTTGTCCATCAGCCAACTTACATGCTACAGTTGCTTCACACTGATTAGTGGATATGCCCCATCAATGCCCTGTACTATTTCTGAATTACACAGTGCTGTCGATGCATTTGTGTTGAAGCATCATTCTTTAGTGTGATTATCATGGAGACTACGAACCTCAATGTGTGCATGCATTCACTAATGTTTATGCCATGCAGAGTGGCCTTGTGAGGGTACCCCCAGTTCTGGAGGGAGGGAGGTCACTGTGAGTCCCGATTCAGTGTCTGGCTGCTGTACTGATAGATGCTGACATATGACATTGTGTAAATGTTCATTTGGCCTTCTTTACT
Source organism: Lissotriton helveticus (assembly GCF_964261635.1). Taxonomy (NCBI): domain Eukaryota; kingdom Metazoa; phylum Chordata; class Amphibia; order Caudata; family Salamandridae; genus Lissotriton; species Lissotriton helveticus. The sequence goes on along the minus strand of NC_136057.1, from coordinate 2,116,007,936 downwards.
CTCATTCCTGCAGCTCAAGGTACACCAACGTAAGGCTGTCTGGAGGGCCATAGCAGCAAAGGTGCGAGCCCTGGGGGTATCAAACAGACAACACACACTGTCACAAGAGGTGGGACGACATCAGCCGGCTGGCTACGCAAGTGGCAGAGATGACCTTGGGGATGGTACCACGCACAGGGCGTGTGGCACGGCGCACCATGACTCCGCTGATGGGACGCATACTGGCAGTGACCTATCCAGACCTGGATGCACGTCTGAAGGGGCTTCAGCAGCAAGACAGAGATGGTGAGTATCCGGGGAGGGAGAGTTTGTCTGGGAGTGGATGCATGTGTAAAGTGCCTTTGGCAGCGGTGACACATGTGATGTGCGTGTGCTGCCATGCTGTGATATGTGATGTGAGTGGCAACTGTGATGTGTGTCTGTATGAGGCATTGGCCCACCATGGCCTTACTGTGCAGCTCCTGCCTGCAGTTTTCTGTCCTTGACAGATATTTTGTTGTCCACATGGTCACTCTTCTTTGTGATGGTGGGTGTAGTCCCTATTCTGCCGTACAGCTGTGTCCACTTAATGAGTGTGACACCATGTCTGTCTACTTTGCATGCACCTTCATGGTAGTGGCCCACACATCTGACGACAATGTGAACCCAGATTGGCACATGGTGATTGTAATGGCCTATTTGACAATATGGCATATGTAGACAATACAGGTGTGTGTATTCACCTCTGGATCCCTTTTGGTCTGTAAGTGGTGATGTTTGTTGTGGCTACATCATGTCCATGGGGCAGGTCAATGTGGGCTGGGGGAACACCATCCATGGGCAGGGTGTAGTGCTGTGTGTCATCGACATTGGTCCACTCCTGCCTGTTTGTCCGCATGACAGGCACTGTTGTGGTCTATATGGTGTGTAGCTGCACAGTGATTGGAGGGTGTGGTGGTTACCATGTAGCTCTAGGCCTCTCATGTGCTGCATTGATCTGATATCGTGTGACCAGACAATGACACTTACACAACCATGTTTCTGTCACTAATGCAGATTTGCAAGACACCACGGCGGAACATGATCCTGAAAGTGGTGGCGAGACCAGCACGACAGCGGCAGCAGAGCAAAGTGAGAGGGAGCCAAGTGACACTGACCACACCAGTGCTACTGAGGGTGACAGGAGTATGCATGAGGAATCTGTGGCTGAGACACAGAGTACCACTTCATCTGAGGGCAGGGGGGATGCGTCCCTGTTAGCAGCCACAGGAGATGGGGAGTCTGCTGCTGCATCAGACTACCAGCGGCCACTGCCCACCCTCCCATCCACTTCCTCTGGGGCTGCCCGTATCCGTGTCACTAAGAGGGGACGTGTGACATTCACACATGGCACTGCTGCACCTGCACCTGTCCCCCCTGCTGCCCTCAGTGCAGAGTGCATAGATCTCCTGCGGCAACTTTGCGTGGGCCAGACCGCCCTGCTCAATGCCTTCAGTGCACACGAAAACAAATTAGGCCAGGTTCTGGCATTCATGGAGGGCATACACTCTGACGTGGGTGGCCTACATCGTACACTCCTGTCATTGTCAGGTACAGTGACGTCAGCCCTCCAACAGGCACATGCCCCCTTTGCAGCTCAGAGGCCTGTGACGTCCACCCAGTCCGTGGCCACATCAGATGACAGTGAGCACGTGGGACATACATCAACTAAACGATACAACACTAGGAGCACAGGTCAGACCCAAAGCAAACAATCCCGTCCACAGACTCCATCCCCAAAGAAGAGCAGGGCCCCCCCAATATGCACAGACAAGGTGAAGTCACAGAAGAGCAAGGCCAGAAGAGCATTGTGTCAGACACCAGGCTCACATGCTGCAGAGGCATCACCAGAAATTGACTCAGCTATGCCCACAGAGGATGTGTGGGATGTCTTGGCTACACCTGGGGAGAGCACAGGGACACAACCACCTACCACATCAATCCCAGAACAAAGTACATCGAGGCAGGTGGAGGGAAGCCCTGTTGTGACCAGCCCAGTCATTGTGGCAGAGGAGACCCCTGTTGTGACCAGCCCAGTCATTGTGGCAAAGGAGGGCAGTGTTGTGTCCAGGCCAGTGACTCAGGTAGAGGAGGGCAGTGTTGTGGCCATCCCTGGCAAGAAGGGACAGGAGGGCACTGTAGACACCACCCCTGGGGTAAGTGGGAAGGTGGTCACTGTGGGGGGTACACCTTCCAGAGAGGGTAAGGTGGTCCGGAGGCGTAGCCAGCCCAAGTGTACTGCAGGATCAAGCACTTCTCCAGAGGGAGTGCCAGTGTCTGCCCCTGATGTGGGACAGTTGGGGGGTGTGCCGGTGGTGTCAACGCCACTTCCCATCAACCCCATGACAGGGAAGCAAATTCATATTCCGAAGAAGTGGAAGGGCACCCCTCCAACCTCTCCCACCCACACTGTGTAAAGGGAGTGCATGACTCCACCTCCACGTGCCACGGTGCCACCTGGTCCGCACAGTCCTCCACCTTGCAGGCCCTCTGTTATAGCCACATCACATGTCCCTCTGTCACACCAGTCAAGTGGACCTGCAGTCCCTGACACACAGCCAGGTCCCACTCCACATGACAGCCAGGTGTGAGTTGTCAACACCCTCAGACGCCTGTGCCACACAGAGGTGTGCTACTCTAGACCATTGTTAGCGATCTGGGTGTGTTCCTGGGCCTGTTGCTCTGATGTACTCTGCTCTGCCAAGGACTCTGGGCCTGTTGCTCTTATGTACTCTGCCCTGCTCTGCCAAGGACTCTGGGCCTGTTGCTCTGATGTACTCTGCCCTGCCAAGGACTCTGGGCCTGTTGCTCTGATGTACTCTGCCCTGCTCTGCCAAGGACTCTGGGCCTGTTGCTCTGATGTACTCTGCCCTGCTCTGCCAAGGACTCTGGGCCTGTTGCTCTGATGTACTCTGCTCTGCCAAGGACTCTGGGCCTGTTGCTCTGATGTACTCTGCCCTGCTCTGCCAAGGACTCTGAGCCTGTTGCTCTGATGTACTCTGCTCTGTCAAGGACTCTGGGCCTGTTGCTCTGATGTACTCTGCTCTGCCAAGGACTCTGGGCCTGTTGCTCTGATGTACTCTGCCCTGCCAAGGACTCTGGGCCTGTTGCTCTGATGTACTCTGCCCTGCTCTGCCAAGGATTCTGGGCCTGTTGCTCTGATGTACTCTGCTCTGCCAAGAACTCTGGGCCTGTTGCTCTGATGTACTCTGCCCTGCTCTGCCAAGGACTCTGGGCCTGTTGCTCTGATGTACTCTGCCCTGCCAAGGACTCTGGGCCTGTTGCTCTGATGTACTCTGCCCTGCTCTGCCAAGGACTCTGGGCCTGTTGCTCTGATGTACTCTGCTCTGCCAAGGACTCTGGGCCTGTTGCTCTGGTGTACTCTGCCCTGCTCTGCCAAGGACTCTGGGCCTGTTGCTCTGATGTACTCTGCCCTGCCAAGGACTCTGGGCCTGTTGCTCTGATGTACTCTGCCCTGCTCTGCCAAGGACTCTGGGCCTGTTGCTCTGATGTACTCTGCTCTGCCAAGGACTCTGGGCCTGTTGCTCTGATGTACTCTGCTCTGCCAAGGACTCTGGGCCTGTTGCTCTGATGTACTCTGCTCTGCCAAGGACTCTGGGCCTGTTGCTCTGATGTACTCTGCCCTGCTCTGCCAAGGACTCTGGGCCTGTTGCTTTGATGTACTCTGCCCTGCCAAGGACTCTGGGCCTGTTGCTCTGATGTACTCTGCCCTGCTCAGCCAGGGACTCTGGGCCTGTTGCTCTGATGTACTCTGTCCTGCTCTGCCAAGGACTCTGGGCCTGTTGCTCTGATGTACTCTGCCCTGCTCTGCCAAGGACTCTGGGCCTGTTGCTCTGATGTACTCCGCTCTGCCAAGGACTCTGGGCCTGTTGCTCTGATGTACTCTGCTCTGCCAAGGACTCTGGACCTGTTGCTCTGATGTACTCTGCCCTGCTCTGCCAAGGACTCTGGGCCTGTTGCTCTGATGTACTCTGCCCTGCCAAGGACTCTGGGCCTGTTGCTCTGATGTACTCTGCCCTGCTCAGCCAGGGACTCTGGACCTGTTGCTCTGATGTACTCTGCCCTGCTCTGCCAAGGACTCTGGGCCTGTTGCTCTGATGTACTCTGCTCTGCCAAGGACTCTGGGCCTGTTGCTCTGATGTACTCTGGTAAACAAAACTGGGTTGCTGAAACGTTCCTAGAGAGGGGATAGTGTATGTCTGGCATGACCGAGGGTGTAGATGTAACACCTTTGGACATCCATTATGTTGGATGTATTTGCCTCACACACCCATATGGGTGTCATGCTTCATCATCGGCGTTTGCTCCTCGTCGGGGAGGTGGTGCAATCCCCAACGGGCTCACCTCAATGAGGGGCTCTTTGGCGGAGATCTTTTGTATCCAACAGCCTTATGGTGAAGTGCGGGTGTGTGGGTAATGAAGCAAGTAGCCTGGGGGGTGATTAAAATGTAGTGGGAATGCCGGAAACTATTTTATTCTGGGGGTATCCCGCTGCAGTTAAAAGCGTGAAGCTAACTCGCTAGGTGCCAACCAATTAGGTGTATTGGTCCTAGATGAGCTTAGGAGGGGAGTTGGTCAACATGTTTCTCGCGTAGGGATATTACCCGCGATTCATCAGGACCTATCAGGTATAGTAGATAAAGAAAATACATAAATCAAACAACATGCTACTGTCATGTGTCTACCACCTTACGTGTGGGGGTCAGTTACCTCTGTGGTATAATCCTAAGCCTAGATTGGAAATAAGAAAAATATTACAGAGTCAATAGCATTAGATTCCATCTAAAAGACAGATATGATCAGTGCCAGATTTCCATACAGTGTGTCATGCTAGTGACATGGAACATTCGACTAGCTTACATACAACATGCTCGTGTTGTAGCAACGTGCAGTGCGGGCAGCACACCAAAACTCTGTATGTGAAATGGTGCTGCCTATTTTTTTAAAACCAGTGTATAAGTGCAGTAGATCTAAAAAATAACAAATAACGGCAGCCTTGCATGAGGAACAACAAAACTACAATACATTTCTTATGGGTAAAAAACCTCATGTGAAAAGGTGCTTCACTCGGTATGTGGAGTGTCTTAGCATGCATCAACCCCACTCACCTAAAGGTCAGGGAAGATGTGCCACATGGGCATTCGGCGGGTTAGGTACCATGGGGTTGAACCTTCAGGTTTGGCTAAGGAGGGAGGAGGAGGAGACGTGCAAGCCGTCAGTCCAGGGCTAAAATATGGGTAATGCTAGCCCTTGTTCGAGGCCGGGAAAGAGTTAGTCTCGGCGTCGGCTAAACGGATCCCCAGGGATATATCAGGAAAACCCCCCTTACCTCATACTGCCCCTGTCCTTGCTGATGCACCTGGTGTGGCCAGGTTGTAAGCCTAATATCGGCGGCGGCCATCATTGAGTAGGTTCCTATCTGTTATCTTGACGCAGATAAGGTTAAAGATGGCAAAAGTGCATTAGATCAAGTTAAAGGATGTAGTGTTGCATACAGTAGTGATTTAAATCAATATATCAACATGTGTACCAAGGTTGCACGGCATGAATTGCATGTGAAATGCATTAAATGATATAAACCATAACAGTTACGTCCCAAACCAATATGCAATGGCGCGAATTGAGTCCTAATAATAGGTGATGTCGAAGGGAGTGCCAAGGAATGTCCTCGTTCAAGCCCCTACTGTCAGAAGACAATCGGTGGACCCACCTTTGTTCTTTCCGAAATAAGGCTTGTTTGGGGCAGTTGGGGCTGGATTCCAACACAAGCCATTTGAGTGAGTCTGCACTGTGATTCGACTCAAAAAAATGTTTACACATCTTGGTATGTGTCTTCTTACAGCGGAAGTTGCTCCGATGTTCAATAATGCGTGTTTTGATCTGGCGTGTCGTCATGCCAATGTATTGCAAGCCGCATGGGCATGTTAACATGTAGACACAGTGGGAGGTGTTACAGTTTGTGTGTCCCCTGATTTCCCAATTAAAGGTATCAGTCAGTTGTATAGTCTTGTGTACGGCTGTCAAAGCACACACTCCACAAGACCCACATGGGAAGTGCCCCTTGACCGGAGGTAAATTCCACAAGGTCTGCTGAGCCACCGTCTTTCGTACTCTAGGTCTCGTGCTGATCAAAATGTCTTTGACATTCTGGGATCTTTTGAACGCAAATCTCGGTATTGCAAAATTAAGGTTGCCTGTGTTCAAAATATCCCAGTGCCGTTTAATCACATTTTTGACATTGTTTGACGCGGGAGTGAAGGTAGTGACACAGGTGATGGGTTGATTCTCTATAGGCATCACCTCGCGGTGTTCGAGCAAAGCCTCTCGATGGTTATTCCTAGCTCGTTTTTGTGCTTTGTAGACTTCTTTTGTGGGATAACCTCTGTCCAATAAATTCCTGGACAGGATTGATGATTCTTTCTTGTAATCTGAAAGATCACTACAATTTCGCCGGATTCGGAGAAATTGTCCGAAGGGAAGGTTAGAGCGTAAGGCTTTGGGGTGGTGACTCGTGTAGTGGAGTAAGCTGTTCCGGTCGGTGGGCTTTCTGTACATAGTGGTACTGAGTGCTCCCTCTTGCAGCCTAATAGTTAGATCAAGAAAGGCAATTTCTGTAGGGGACACAGACATCGTAAAATGCAGGTAAGGGTTGAGGGCATTGATCCAATTGAAGAAAGTCTCGTGTGAAGTGGGTGGTCCAATCCATAAGATCAGGATATCGTCTATAAAGCGCCTCCACAACCTGATATTGTCAAGGAAGGGGTTGGACTGATGATGTATATGCCTGTCTTCAAATTCAGCCATGTAGTGGCAAGCCACCGAAGGAGCAAAAGTACTGCCCATAGATGTCCCTTGGGTTTGGTGGTAGAACTGCCCCTTGAACTCAAAATAATTTTCCATTAATGCTAAGGTGGCACACTCCATGATAAAGGCAGGTGGAGTGACTGAGCTCCAGGTTTCAAGCCCCAGTCTATCCTCTATAACCTCAAGGGTGGCCCCCTGGGGGATATTTGTATACAGGGCCTCCACATCGAGAGTAATTAAGAGATTGATCTGCTCAGTATCACGGAAGGTGTCCAATAACCGTAAGACATCAGCCGTGTCTTGAATAAATGAAGGGATGCGTCTAACTAGGGGTTGTAGGAAATTATCACAAAATTGTGAAAGTGGTTCCAAGATGGAATCAATCCCTGAGACGATCGGTCGTCCAGGTACCGGTCTGGATTCTTTATGGATCTTGGGAAGAGTGTAGAAGTAGGTGACCCTGGGATCTTTTTTCTTCAGGAAGTCCGCTTCTTTCTTAGTAATCCACTGTTCACATTCTTCACTTTCCACCAGGCCTGTAATTGTAGTCTGCAGGCGTGCGGTCGGATCACACGGGATAGGTGTGTAATACCGTCTATCATTCAGTTGCCTAGTGCATTCTTGGTCATATTCCACAGTATTCATCAGAACTGTGGCCCCACCCTAATCTGCCTGTTTAATGGTGATAAGCGGATCTTCTGCGAGTGATTTGAGAATGTGCAACTCATTTTGAGAGATATTGCAATGCTTTCCTCGCTGGTCCAATGTTCTAATGTCTTTTAGTACAGCCTGTTCAAAGGTAAGGACTTCATTCGGAATCATCCCATTGTGGGGTGTGAAAGTTGAGGGGTTGTTAAGGCCAGAGTCAGCTATTGGATCACTTGGTCTCCCCTCAAAGAAAGCTTTCAATCTGATTTTGCGGAAAAACGATTGGATTTCCCGGGTTTGTTGGAAGAGGTCAGTTTTTGGAGTAGGTACAAAACCCAATCCCTTTTGTAAAACCAGTTCCTCTCTTTCTGTCAACAGTCGGTCTGATAGGTTCACCACCAAACTTATCTTTGACCTGACCTGTTTGTGGTCCTCGTGTCCATTCCCTGGGGGCGTGTGTCCTCCCACTGTACCGTTTTCTCTGGAGCGTTGCCTCGCCTTCGCCCTCGCCCTCTGCCCCGGCCTCTGCCTAAAAAAGGAGGGCATGTGGTGCCTTGAGGGGCATAGTAGGGAGGATATTGGGGGGCGAAGGGTGGTTGGAGTGAGGGAATTGTGGATATTGCCACAGTGGAGGTCCAATAGGGGGCCCCTGAGGTGGAAAGTTGTGGTAAACCTGTTGCCCACGTCCCCTGCCTCTTTTTCCAGTTTGTTGCATTTGTTGGGGTCCATATTCCCCGCTGTTATCTGACCCACGGTTGGATCCCCTTCTGGAGGAAGTGGCACTCGAGTCTGAGTTGTAATTATTCCCCGGGGGGGCATAATCTTCCTTCAAATATGGATATACTTTTTCTTTCGAAAACCTCTTGATATCTTTTTGTAGTTTAGTAACTTTCTGGTTCATGAGGTATTCTCTGTGGTCGGACATTTCCTTATTAAGTTCCGCTAGTTTAGTTTTAAAACCTGGATTTGGAACTGCTGTTTTTAAAGCAGCTTCTGCTGCTTGGATGCGGGTCAGGAGGTCATCTGCTAACCGTTTAGCAGTATTGACAATGAGAATGAGGAGATCATGGGTGCACTTCCAAGAAATTTGTGACCATTCAATTTTAAATTTTCCATCTTCCCAGAAAATTCTGGGGAAATTCTTTACAATTAAACCATTTGGTGCAATTTTGGCTTTGAAATATTCCGCCATCATTGCTCCATGTATGGTGATGCGAATCCATTCTCGTTTGAGATCAGATAGACTTTGCCACTCTACTGTATTGCTCCCAGTAGCTGGTTCTATATCTATACCAAGAAATGATGGAGTCCTCATGATGGCTGCTGCATCTTCCTCACCGAAACTCAACCCCTGACCATCCATCTTGTGGAGGTCAGTAGGGTCATGTTTCCAGAATAAGGAAAGTCCACACGGGGCGGACAGGAAAAGAATTACTGGTAAAAGGAGTGATATTAAAAACCACTGCCCAGTGGGGAAGTGGGTTATGACTACCCTATGGGGTTAAAAAGTCACAGTTTGGGGGATAGAACCAGTCTTACCCGCCGGACGAGGACTCCCACGGGATGAGCCGTGCAAAAGTAATTTCAAAGAAGGGAGGGTGATCAATTGATCAAGAAGGCACTATTTACCACTTAGAAAAAGTGGAAGGTCCGGTATCAGCTAGTGCCCTGGACAGACATAGGTAAACAAAACTGGGTTGCTGAAACGTTCCTAGAGAGGGGATAGTGTATGTCTGGCATGACCGAGGGTGTGGATGTAACACCTTTGGGCATCCATTATGTTGGATGTATTTGCCTCACACACCCATATGGGTGTCATGCTTCATCATCGGCGTTTGCTCCTCGTCGGGGAGGCGGTGCAATCCCCAACGGGCTCACCTCAATGAGGGGCTCTTTGGCGGAGATCTTTTGTATCCAACAGCCTTATGGTGAAGTGCGGGTGTGTGGGTAATGAAGCAAGTAGCCTGGGGGGTGATTAAAATGTAGTGGGAATGCCGGAAACTATTTTATTCTGGGGGTATCCCGCTGCAGTTAAAAGCATGAAGCTAACTCGCTAGGTGCCAACCAATTAGGTGTATTGGTCCTAGATGAGCTTAGGAGGGGAGTTGGTCAACATGTTTCTCGCGTAGGGATATTACCCGCGATTCATCAGGACCTATCAGGTATAGTAGATAAAGAAAATACATAAATCAAACAACATGCTACTGTCATGTGTCTACCACCTTACGTGTGGGGGTCAGTTACCTCTGTGGTATAATCCTATGCCTAGATTGGAAATAAGAAAAATATTACAGAGTCAATAGCATTAGATTCCATCTAAAAGACAGATATGATCAGTGCCAGATTTCCATACAGTGTGTCATGCTAGTGACATGGAACATTCGACTAGCTTGCATACAACATGCTCGTGTTGTAGCAACGTGCAGTGCGGGCAGCACACCAAAACTCTGTATGTGAAATGGTGCTGCCTATTTTTTAAAAACCAGTGTATAAGTGCAGTAGATCTAAAAAATAACAAATAACAGCAGCCTTGCATGAGGAACAACAAAACTACAATACATTTCTTATGGGTAAAAAACCTCATGTGAAAAGGTGCTTCACTCGGTATGTGGAGTGTCTTAGCATGCATCAACCCCACTCACCTAAAGGTCAGGGAAGATGTGCCACATGGGCATTCGGCGGGTTAGGTACCACGGGGTTGAACCTTCAGGTTTGGCTAAGGAGGGAGGAGGAGGAGACGTGCAAGCCGTCAGTCCAGGGCTAAAATACGGGTAATGCTAGCCCTTGTTCGAGGCCGGGAAAGAGTTAGTCTCGGCGTCGGCTAAACGGATCCCCAGGGATATATCAGGATATATCTGATGTACTCTGCCCTGCTCTGCCAAGGACTGTGGGCCTGTTGCTCTGATGTACTCTGCCCTGCCAAGGACTCTGGGCCTGTTGCTCTGATGTACTCTGCCCTGCTCTGCCAAGGACTCTGGGCCTGTTGCTCTGATGTACTCTGCCCTGCTCAGCCAGGGACTCTGGACCTGTTGCTCTGATGTACTCTGCCCTGCTCTGCCAAGGACTCTGGGCCTGTTGCTCTGATGTACTCTGCCCTGCTCAGCCAGGGACTCTGGACCTGTTGCTCTGATGTACTCTGCCCTGCTCTGCCAAGGACTCTGGGCCTGTTGCTCTGATGTACTCTGCTCTGCCAAGGACTCTGGGCCTGTTGCTCTGATGTACTCTGCCCTGCTCTGCCAAGGACTCTGGGCCTGTTGCTCTGATGTACTCTGCCCTGCCAAGGACTCTGGGCCTGTTGCTCTGATGTACTCTGCCCTGCTCAGCCAGGGACTCTGGGCCTGTTGCTCTGATGTACTCTGCCCTGCTCTGCCAAGGACTCTGCACTTCCCAATTGTGTTTGACCAGTGCATAGTCTGTGCCATTTGTACATGTTTTTGTGACTTGCTGGTGTCTACTAATGTTGTGTAGCTACATCTGTGCAATATGTGAATAAATACAGTTACTTATGGTGTGTTTTCTCTGTCTCCTTACTGATTAAAGTACTTTTCTTGTTTGCATATGCTTGACTGAGTACCATGCTCTATTTTGTAAATCACCATAGCAAGGCTCTATGTGGCCATATGATTATTAGACAGGGGGGACAGGGTCTTCAGTCCATTCTGGCCCTGCTGATGTTGTACTGTGTGATGGCTATTTTACAGACCATGCAGTTTTCGTGTTGGTGAATTGCTATTGCTGCATACACTGTTCACAGGTCACCTTGGGGGACACTGGCAGCACAGGGTGTGCAGCTGTGCTGTGGTTTAGTCGATGTCTATGATGTGATGAGGTGTGTTTTCCTTTCTGTGTGCCCAGGCGTGTATGTGTATGGTCGTCTTGTGTTGGCCCTTAGTCCTGGTGGCATGGCTTACATGGCATGTGTGGTGTTGGGTGTGGCAGAGGTGTGCAGTGTGAAGGGCGTTAGTTTGTAGTGTATGTATGTGTGCCCCTGTATGGTGTGAGACACACATGTGTCAGCCAGGAGTTGTATGCCTGTTGTTTGTTTTGTCTTGCCCTGTGTGGATGATTGTATGCAATTGTGTGGGCTGTGGGGAGTGCACTGGTGTTGTGTGTTCGTTGTCAGCCAATCCTGCAGTGCCTTTGTCCCTGGTTGTGTGTCGCAGTGTGTGTGTGTATTGTGCTTGTTGTTACAGTGCTTGTTGGTGTGCATTGGGGTGCACGGGATAGGCACCTGGCCTGTGACTAGCTCGGGCGGGGTGCAGTGTTGGTCGGGGTGGTGTGTCACTGTGATGTTTGGGACCTGGCCATGCCTTGGTGTTGCCCTGCCTTCTGCATAGTGCGCATGTGTTGACCGCGGCGGTGACGTGTCCGTGACCGTGACGTTGCTGCAGGTTGGCGGACGTTGTGTGTTCCGGATGCCGTGGGGTGCCTTGTTGTGAGGTGGGTGATGTGTGGGTGCCCATGTGAATGTGTTGTGCCCCCCAGCAGGATGCCAGTGTTTTGTTTGGGCACTGTGTCGGCATGTGAGATGTGTGGTGCATATGTGTAGTGGCGTACCTACGACGGCGTCCGCGGCGGCCCATCTGGCGATAGTGTTGCAGCAGGTACATGACCGGATGCATGTGGAGGGCTGGGTCCATGGGGTTCATGTCGGGTCTCGGCCTTCGTGCTCCGCTGTCGACTTTCCGCCTGCTTCAGCTGTGCGGTGTCTCCGCTGCCGTGCGTCTGCTTGTTTGGGCCATCCTAATTTGTCGAGCGGGGCGGACGTCATCGGCCGCGGCGGAGGGTCTCGATTGGCTCCAGCCGCCGCGGTGGAGGGCGCACCTTGATGGCGGAGCGCGGCGCTCCGCGGCGGATGGGAAATGACCTGTGTTTACCTATCCTAATGTGGCGGACGTGAGTTCCGCTGCTCGCGGGCGGAAAAAGCTGTTTTTCCACCCCGCCATCGCCGCGCTGGTGCCACCGCCCGACATCCTAATGGACCCCTTAGACACAAGCTTCACCACCTACGCTCCCCAGGAAAACCCAAACAAGTACCTTTTTGCTCCATATTTAAAAATTGATGCATGTAGGTAGATGCGTCACTTTTTAAACCTCTGCGCCACATTATAATCAAAAATGTAAAAACCAATCATTTTCTCCAAAATCGTTTTTGACATCACATTTAGGAAACACAGCACAGATCCTATTTACAATCATCTGCCTCACAGCAGGGATAAGACTGAGGCAAAATCTTGCACACTGCCTCACAACAGGAATAAGACTGAGGCAAACGCTTTCTCATGGAGCTTCACAATTTTATAAAATACAATTCTATATAACTATATAACTCAATATTTTCTCAGGAAGCATTGGTGGTGAAGCCTGTGTATAGGAGTGCAGTGGACTTAGACATAGGTCTGATCTTCTTTGTACTTGTGGACAGAGCTGTCTTCCACTATACTTTTCAATACAGGCCTCATCTTTTGTGCACCACTGGAGAATCCTCACCTGATCTGTAACCCTGTATAGATCGTTTGCTTTTTGTCATTGCTTTGTTGTTTGGTAATAGTGGTCTATAATGTGCTACTGTTTTTCTTTAACACAGATTGAAATCCTTATTTGAAGAAAAAGCAAAGATGCCCACAAAGGAAAGGACAAAGAAACAACATAACCGGGAAAAATCAAAAACAGCAACGGAATTACAGCATTCTTCCACAACAGATAGTTCAAAAAACAGGAACAAAGCTCCTGGTAAGACAACTAAGTCTTTTTTACGTAACATATGTACATCCAAAAAAAATGATGGACACCATGTAGAAAAAGAAAATGAGAGAGTAAAATTGAAAAGGAAGGAGAGAACTTCAAAGAATCCTAAAACTGGAGCAGGAGAGAATAATATGCATAGGAATAGAAGGCAGAATCAGTTTAGAGACATTCGTAGACGAATGTTTCGCAATAGAGTGGTTTTAAATTTGTTAAAAAACATTAGGAAAGGTAAACAGAGAGCTGCTTTTTATAAGAAAAAGAAAAGTGTAGAGAAGATTGTTGATCAGGCTTTTGAAGTTAAGAGAAAATTATTTATTTTAATAATCAATAGAATTAGGACACTTAACAAGACAATTGATGTTTTCAAATCAAACAGTAGATGGAAAAGAGTAATTAATTGGACTCATTTTTGTGAAGTTTTTTCTGGAGAATGGATGCACAGTTCAAGTTGTGAGCCATTTTTTAATGAGGAGAGTTACTTCCAGGAGAATGATTTAGTGCATGCAGTTGACACCAGTGGTCGAGCGTATGAAGTGAAAGACGGTTGTCCGATTGAAAAAGAGAAACTTGTGCGTAGAGAACCAGAAGAGGTGTTATCTGATGGAGTTTTAGGGAGACGTACTAAGGGTCCAGTGTACACTTGGAAGTGTAGTAGTATTTGTATTGTGCGACAAGAATCAATTGATTTGTTTTGTAATTTCTTACGTACATATAGTAAAAAAAGTATAAAGCAGAAAGTGAAGTTGTTGCAAGACTTAGATCCTTGCAGAGTGAGAGGAATCACAGGTTTGCAAGGCCATTCACTGGCTTGTCTTTCTAGAAAAGTCTGTCAGAGTGTTTTTCATCATTTTAGGATGTTAGCAGTGCATCATACCAAAATGAGGAAATTAGTGAGAATGCTGTATTATGCAAAAAGTCCAGCACTTAAGCTTAAACAATTAAACAGTGCTCTTTTGCATGGAACAGAATTAGATGTGAAGAAGATTTGTGAAGAAATTGAGATTTGTTATTTTCGTGAACAAGAGGACAGTGTAGAAATTGAGACAGCAATTCAAGGTAATGTGGAAGACAATGTACAGATTTTGAATACAGAAAAGTTTGAGCAGGAAATTACCAGGTTTAAGGTGAAATCAAGTGAAAGGCCGAATTTTACTTGTGTTTGTTGTCGACGAAGTCATTATAAGATTCAGACTAGGTTAGTTGATTTATATGCAAAAAGTGAAAAGATGGATAATTATGAGTGGAAAGATTTAGCAACTTATTTGTGGGTGGAGAATTCTTTTGATTTGAGTTCTGATCAGCGTATTTGTAAATATTGTTATGACAAATTAAATCAAAACAGAATGCCTGCTAGAGCTGTTCATAATAATCTGGAGTTGATAGACATTCCCCGTGAATTGATGGATTTAAATACATATGAGTCTATTTTGATTCAATGTGTCCATCCTTTTCAGGCAATTGTTCGCATGGAGCCTAAGATAGGGAAATTGCCTCCTACAGATTTGCAGAGAGGATTAAAGGGAAGAGTTGTTTATTTGCCCCTAGATTTGAAAAAAAATATTGATACAATTGGTATAGAAAAAGTAGAAGAGGAACCTTTAGTTATTCTAGTTAATGGGGTTCCAACAAAGAGTAAAAAAATCTGGCAAGATTTAGTGGATGTTAGGAAAGTCAAAAAGGCAAAGTTGTATTTAGTCAAAAACAATGAGTACTTCAAAGATGTATGTGTTGCAGCAGAGGAAACAGCTGCAGATGAAGACAGTGATTGTTCAGGCGGCCAACTTGAAAAAGTTGATGTGTCTAGAAGTGAAGAAATATATGAACATTATACTGTTCATCCTTTGCATTCCAAAGAAGTAATGGGGAATGCAATTGAATTGTTTCAAATGAAAACAGCAAAAGGAAGTCCCATTAGTGTATGGGAAGAAAGTTTGGAAGCTCGTTGTTTTCCACAGCTATTTCCAACAGGTCGAGGTGGACGATATGACGATCGACCACTTCAAATTCCTGCATCTGAATATCGAACTGTAAGATTATATGCTGAAGATGCAAGGTTTCGTCAATGCATTCCCTATTTGTTTCATCTACTGTATGAAAGTGACTTGTCTGGGCTTTCTTATGCAGTAAACCATATTCTGAAAAGTGGAGCACATCTACAAAATGTTTCGGCGAGGGACTTTATGGAGAAAGTGAATCTGCAAGATAATATTTTAGAATCTCATCTAATCAATCTCATGGCATGTCAGCGTGGTACAAATGAGTATTGGTACCATCGCCATGGGGAATTGAAATGTATGCTAAGAAACTTAGGAACTCCTACATGGTTCCTCACTCTTAGCTGTGCCGAGTATGCATGGGAGGACTTACTTCAATTTCTACGAGAGGCCAATGCTAATATACAAAATATAGAATTCAAAACACCTGGGGAACTGTGTTCTTTGGATCCAGTGAATGTATGCAGATATTTCAATCATAGATTTTAAGCTATGATGTCTTTTATTAGCAACAAAAAAAATCATCCCCTTGGAGAGGTTTTGGATTTCTTTTGGAGAAAGGAGTATCAAGCGAGATGTGCTCCTCACATACATATGTTGTTATGGATTAAAGATGCACCCAAATTTGGAACAGATTCAGATGAGACATTCATGAGTTTCATTGAAGAGTATTCAACATGTGCTGTTCCGAAAACTACGGAAGAAAACAGTTTAAGGCAACAAGTTTTACGCTTTCAATCCCATCGTTTTCGAAAGTACTGTCGTCGAAAATTCAGAAACAAGGACAAGTTCTACACAAAATGTCGTTTCGCTTTTCCACGACCAGTGATTTCTAAAGGAAGAGTAAATAATTTAATGTCTACTCTGCGACATACTGTGACGAGGAAATCACCAAAAAATACATACAATTTAAAAAGAGACGAAGAGTCCAAGTACATCAACGACTACAATCCAGTGATTTTGTCCATGTGGAATGCTAACATGGATATTCAATTCGTTGCTGACAACTCTATTGCTGTAGCTCGATATGTGACGTCTTACATCACAAAAAAAGAAAAGACAGAACTGAAGGAAATGTGGGAGGACCTTTCACATGAAAAGAGTCTAAGCAAGAAATTGTACAGTTACTGTCTGAAGATGTTGTCGCATCGAGAAATTGGAGCATATGAATGTTCTGATCGATTGTCGTCAGCAAGTCTCTATGCCAAATCTAGAACCATCATTTGGGTGAGTCTAGGTCTTGCTGCAACACGAAATCGAGTTTTTAAATCTGTACAAGAGATAGAGTATTTGGCGGAGAAAGAACCAGAAAGTACAGATATTTTGAAGACACACATGTTGGATACATACTATCCAAATAGAAGTCATCACCTTGAGAACGCTTGTCTCTATGAAGTTCTGCAAAGATATATTTATAAGAGGAACATCAGAGAAGATATCAATAATGGAATATATGGAGTCATTGGATGTGAAGGATGTCTAGTGAAACAGAAAAAAGGTCATTTGATTAATCATCGCAAATTGAGTTGTGATAATCCAGATAAAAGAGACTTTTATTATTTGGCTCTTTTGCAACTGTTTAAACCATGGCGTGAAGAAGAGGAACTTCTTGGAGATTTTCTCTGTTATGAAGACTCCTTTAATGCAACGAAGGATACCATAGAATGTCCTGTTTTTCCAAATTATCTGCAAATGTTGAATGAAGAAATTGAGCAAGAAGCCACAATTGCTGCAGAGATTGCGAGAGACAGTTCTCAAGGTAGTCAGAGTTCTGCTTCATTGATTCAGGATCCACTAGGATGACCAATTATCCAAAATGAAGCTGCTACTGCCATGGATGAGGTGGAAAGAGCTATGGAACAAGCTCAAGATGATGAAGTTAACTTAGAAGATTTGGTGAAACAACTAAATCTTGAGCAGAAACAGATATATGACGAAGTCACAGAACAGATTGAACATGGATTCAGTCATGAGAAAAAAGAGTGCTCATGTACATCATTTAAGCCTGTCCAACTGTACGTGAGTGGAGAAGCAGGAACTGGAAAAAGTTTTCTGATAAAAGCCATTGCAACTTGTCTGCAGAAAAGGACTGAATCACCGCTGTCTTGTGTTGTTACCGCTCCAACTGGGCTGGCAGGACATAACATTAAAGGGATTACTTTACATCGTTTACTGATGCTGCCAGTGGAGCATGATAACAAGTTGGAGTATCACAAGCTATCTGGAGATGCGTGTTCCGAAGTTTCAAGAGTCCTGAAGAAAATGAAACTTCTTATCATTGATGAAGTAAGCATGGTGTCAAATATAATGCTTGCTTTTGTGCATTTGAGAATGCAAGAAATTCTTAGAACAGACTATGATGTCTTATTTGGAGGAAAACATATTATTGTTTTTGGAGATCTTCTGCAGTTGACTCCAGTGAAAGGACAACCTGTGTTCAAAATACTCACTCATGAAGATACCAGGAAGTGCCTAGGAAGCATTGGAAACGTTAATATATGGTTAAATTTCAAATATGCAGAACTGCTTCAAAATATGCGGCAGGCAAAAGATGAAGATTATAAAAATATTCTACAAGATGTAAGGATCGGAAAAGTAAGTCAGCAAGGGAAAGAAGCTTTACATGCACAATCAATTTCAAATTTGTACCCAAATGAAAACATTCTTCCAGAGTATATTTTTAAGAAAATTAATGAGAAGAAATCTGGCATATGTTTGATGCCAACTCTGAAAGAATGTTCCATGTTCAACAACAAAATGTTACAGTTAGAAAATGAAGAGATAGTGAAACTGGAAGCTATTGATAAAATAGAGCATATGGGAGCAACAATTATTTTGTCTGAAAATTTGAAATCAAAATTGGATTCATTAGAGAAGACTATATCTAAAACTGCTCGTTTAGAAAAGACTCTGAATGTGTGTTTGAATTGTCGTGTCATTTTAAGAAGGAATTTAAATGTTGAAAGAGGTCTGGTAAATGGAGCAATGGGTTATGTTGTTGGTTTTGTGAATTACAAAAATAGAGATGGAATTGAAATTTTAAAAATTAAATTTGATGACATTGATGGAATAGAACAAATTTGTCGTTGTTCAGCTAGATTTTTGCTCGTGAAAGACTTATATGTTCGCCGAAAACAGTTTCCTATTTGTTTGGCATATGCGGTGACAATTCATAAGTCTCAAGGTTTAAGTGTAGATAGCGCTTTGGTGAACATTGGAAGTTCTGTGTTTAAAGAGGGTATGGCATATGTTGCATTATCACGAGTCAGAACTTTATCAGGATTGTACTTGATTGAGTGTGATGAAACAAAGATTTGTGCTGATCTAGATTGTGTTAAAGAATAAAATAGGTTAAGAAGAGAGTATGCTCCACATTTGCCTCAATATCCTCTGATTGAAAAACGCGTGGTAGGCCGAAAAAGAAGAAATAAGAGTAATTGCAGTGAGGTAGTAGCAAAAAGACAAAAAGTAGATGAAACTGTAATTGTAAGGAGAAGGAAAAAGGATTCTGTTGAGGATGTTGTTGGATTTCAGTTTGAAAACAGTTCTGGTGTCAACTGCTATGCTAATGTAGTAGTTAATGTTGTTTTTTTTCTTCAAAATTTACAAAAACAGATTGTCGAAAATCGGGAACAAACATTGTGCTGTTTATTGAATTCTGTGTTAGAGAAATGTAGTAGTGATAGAGCAAAAATAGAAAGTGTTTTAGAGATTAGAAATCTTCTAGACATATGTTCAGGCCAAAATCAATTTTCACAGAATATTCAGCAGGATTGTCAGGAATTTTTAATGTATATGTTTGATGTATTGCAAGATGAAGGAGTAGATATAAAAATTCTTTTTAACCTTTCTTATCAATGGCAACATGACTGTGATAACTGTGCTTCATCAAGTACTACTAGAATAGACTCTGAAAGATTTATATATTTGACTTTACCAGACTGCAAATCAGTGCCTTTTAATAATCTAGTTAAAGCAGCGGATCACAATATGGTGTGTACCCAATGTAAGTCTGCAATGCTGTCCACATTATTTCTACAAAATTATGGTCACTATGTTATTTTAATGTTCCAACGATGTAGACCTGATGGAACTAAATTGACAACTTCTATTAAAAATTTCGTGGCTTCTCAGTTATCGATATCACGAAGAACCTTTGCAACTGTAGCTATTATTTTTCATGACGGTCCTTCTACAACATCAGGGCATTACACATGCTATTTAAAAACTTCTAAAGGTTGGACCCAATGTAACGACACTCATTTGACTTTCAAACAACATTTGCCTTTTGGCTTTATACATTCATACCTAGTGTTTTTACAGCCAAAATTTAGGTAAAGGTAATTGGCCTACGAAGACGGGAGGAGTACTGATATATACTCATACATCTGACACTATTTGGCCAAATGGAAAGGTGCAGGAATGAGTAAAGAGTCATGACTGAAAAAAAGGAGTATATGAAAATATTGAAAATATTTCAGATGTTCTTGGAGTTTTTCTTCTAGAAAGTCGATGAAATTGATTTTTTACTGAACAGCAAAGTACTTTGCAATGAGAAAAGGACCTCCATGATATACTATTTGGCCTCAAGGAAAAGTAAGTCAATCAAAGATTAATGTACATTTGTCATTTGTCAGTATCTAAGTTTTTTTTTAAAAACACAATCTTTTAGATTGTGTTTTTTTTTCCCGCTGTCATATGATGAGTAATTTGAACTCACTGTTTTAAGTGAAATTCAATATATTCTGAGAACAGCAAAAATAAACTATGTAACATGTTGTACAAGTTATTCTATACTTTGGATTGTGTAAATTAAATTGTATTCCCATTCTCTGACATCCACTCTCCCTCGCTTATCTTTGTTTGCTCCTTACTTTTGACCTCTTCTCTCTATTTTTTGTTCACTACTTCTCTGTGCTCAGTGCCTCACTCTACTTGTGTTATTTTCACTTGTATTTATCTACCTTCTATCATTTCTTTTACAACAACTTCACTGCTCCTCTCTCATCGTTCTTCATCCCATTTCTTTTACTCTGGTTCCGTTACTATCCATCATTTGTTTTCTTTCAATGTCCTTCTCTTTACTTTCATCACTAAATTTTTTTCTCTCAGTACCACTGTTTTAGTCATCTTCTCCTCTCTTTCCTTTTTTTTGCAGACTTACTTTTTTTCTTTTCTCACTCATTGTACTCCACCTCACTCAGTTTTTCTCTTAGTGTGTCTACGTTATAACTTCCTCAGTCCATTTCCTTCAATTGTTGTATATTATTCTGTCTCCCTTCATCCTTTCACTCTATGACTGTTCTTCACTTACTCTCAGTTATCTTCTATTCCTCATTCTTCTAAATGCATCCTTAATTAGACTGTTTTCTGTCTCAGTCATTATCTTTTTACTTACTTCTGTTTCCTGATTTAGTTTTGCTAACTCACATTGTTTTAGTATCTTTCTTACCTTCAGTTCATTTCTCTGTTCTTCTCTCTTTTTTCTTAGTGAATCTATATGCCTTACTCTTTGTAATTGCTCTCCTTCTATTTCTTTTTCCCTCTTTTTGTCCTTCTTCCTTAGTTTATTTCCCTTTCTGTGTTCTTCACTCTAACTTTATTTCTAAATAGAGTGCTATGATGTTTGTAGCTCTTCATCTGTATCTTTTAATTTAAAATACATATTTTACTAATTATAACTTATTTTTTCTTCTCTCTTTCACAGATACCAACTGTAGTAAAAAAAATTAAAGTTACATTTATTATATGGTAAGTATGACTAAAAAAATGTAGTTTGTTATCACCCTTTGCTTTAAGGTCACTAACATTTTCTCAATCTACCTCACTCCTGTGTTTTTACTCTGCTTCTCTCACTTATTCTTATTCTCCGTGTTTACTCCCCTTTCCCTATTTACCCTCACATATACAACTTCTTTTGATCCCTATTCTTTACTTCACTTACCCTCTGTTCCATTCCTTTGCTTCTTCACTCATTCTCTTTTCTTAATTATTTACCTTACTCCTACACATATACCTCATCCCCCTCCCAACACATACACACACCTGTAACATACACCCCACACACACCACACACACACCTCATACACACAAAAAAAAACTCCCACACACACTCCTCAAAAACACACACACATTCCATACACACACATACATCGAACACATATACACTCCACACTCATACACTTCTCACACATATTTTACACACCCTCATCTCTACCCACAGAAAATAACTTTTTTTTGAACAATTTTATGTTTTTTTTTGGGGTTTTTGGGGGGGAACAACGAAAAACAGGCATTAGAAAGGGCTCAAAAGGAGCCCAAACATTTTTTACTTCTTGGGGCGTTTTGAGCACTAGTGGTTTTCAAATGCTCTATTAATTAAAATGATACTCATATTCCCATATGAAATTAGTTCACCACAATAAATGCACACTAGCTTCATGTGCACAAAATTCTGTTGAATATTTGGGACCGTCTCCCTCGCCTCTGGTCCCGATAGAGTTTGCTGTGACGATGTACTGGCCACAGGAGTTTGTGGGTTATCCTGGAGGTGACGCAGCTCAGCAGCGCTGTAATTGATTGGATGCCACCTCTGCATGTGGCGGTGCATAGTATAGTTTCCAAAACTATACTTTTTGTTTGTACCTCTAGACAAAACGTCTTTGCAAATGAGGCATGTCACATATCGGGCATTGACCTTTTTTTGGTCTCGAGGGTAAGAAAAAAATTGCCATATAAAATTGGCTATGTGGTGGGATTTCCGGGGCTCTTCACGCAAGAACTGCCTCGGCTCTACGTCCTCTTCCTCTTCTTCTTCCTCTTCCTCTGGGTTTGGAAGGAACTGTGGAGGTGGTCCTTCTTTCCTAGGTGGTTGTGGTGGGGGTGGGGGTCCATCAGCTGCAGCTACTACAGATGTCATTATTTTAACAAGCAGAAACAGGTCTTCCTCTCACAAAGATGAAAGTCAGAGTGAGGAAAAAAGGAGGGGTTTTCATCATTTGGGTAAAAAATAGTTCTAAACCAATGAAAAGTGTTATTTACAGGTCACATGCTTCCGGTGTGCTGCGCTTCGCGCCTCTTTCGCGCACCGGAGCACTTCCGATTGCGCTAACGCGGCGCGTCATAAGACGCATTACGCGGCAACGCGGTACGTCGCACTTGTCGTCACGATGTTGTTCTCGAACGAGGCAGTTGTGCAAATGGAACGTTTCCCGGTGCGCGGACCGGGTCGCGGCATAAAATTGAGCTAACGGGAAGCTACCCGGTGCGCGGACCGGTAGCGAAACAAAAAAAAAAAAGAAGAATTATATACATAAAAAAATTATATTAAATACATATAAAATATATTTTTCCTTTAAAAGAAGAATACATTTAACAGCTTTTAATATTTGCTATTAAGAAAACCATTGAAATTCACTGAAAAAACCATAGGTTA
Organism: Lissotriton helveticus; assembly: GCF_964261635.1. Taxonomy (NCBI): domain Eukaryota; kingdom Metazoa; phylum Chordata; class Amphibia; order Caudata; family Salamandridae; genus Lissotriton; species Lissotriton helveticus. The sequence goes on along the minus strand of NC_136057.1, from coordinate 2,115,985,268 downwards.
TAGACCATATATAGTTAGGAATTAGCATTTACTAAACCTTGAAAATTCACTGAAAAAACCATAGGTTATAGACCATATATAGTTAGGAATTAGCATTTATAAAACCTTTTTTTACTCACACAAAACCATTGAAATTCGCATATATAGTTAGTTGCACTAATAATAATTATCATGGAATATACATTGTAGTCTCTGAGGGTGTAAAATGTCCTCATTTGCAAGGAGGTTATCTACTGCTTGTACACATTGCAGTAGTTCATTGTCCCAAGTTTCATCGAAAAATTCAATGTCAATTTGATCAATTGTATCAATCAATTCTTGGCTGCTCTCTTGCAGGTCCATTTCAAAAGAAACTTGGTTTTCGCCTTCCATTTTGCCTGAAATTTGGATTAAAAAAATATATATTAGTAGAGATAGGGCAATGTTGGGAATATTTTTAGATAGGCATTTTTTATCAGTGAATTTATCTTTGGGCAGTGTATAGTATCAGAGTGGAAGTAGGAATATAAAAAAGTGTATGTGATTTAACGTAAGTAAATTCATAATTATACAAGAGAAGCCTAACTCCATCCATAACTATAACAGAGAAGTCTCTCTAAATCTATAACTACTACAGAGGGATAGTATATATCTATCAGAAAAAGTTTACCATATTAACTTATAGTGCACAATATACTTCAGTTTTAAAAATAAAAACTTACCTTTAGAAAGAAGTTGAAGGAATTAGTGAAAATACTATTGAAATGTACAGCAAGAAGTAGTAGTCAAAATGGCTGTGTTTTCTTCTCTTCCTTTATATATATTCAGGTATATAACCAATGAAATGTCAGGTAAAAAAAGTAGAAAATGAAAGTAACATTTTCATTGGTTGTCAATTCCAACACTTCAGATGTGTTTTGTGAAGTAATTTACCTCAGGGTATTTAGAGAGGTCTACAGGCTAAATGACTAAATGGAATTCCAATAAAATTTGTGAAAATGGTAGGGATTGGTATGTAGTATGAGCTAATCTATATTTGGTGAAATTGTCTCCAGTGGCTTTTCTGTGAACTACTTTCCCACCTTTTTTGATGGTGCGCTTCCCAGGGAGCGACCCGGTACGCGTACCGTTGAGCGCCCCGGTTCGCGAATCTTAAGCGTTCCGGGAGTCCACCATTTTGTGTTTCGGTCGAATTAAGATACAAGATGGAGGGCAAATAATGTTCAGAATGGGTAGAAGGGGGCACGGTAGAGTTATCTTGACCCCCTAGGTTTTCTGAGGGTGGCTGAGGAGGCTTATATGTGCGAAAAAAAAAACATTTTTAAAAAAAATTTCGCGAGGTTAGCTCCCGGTTCGCGTACCGGGTAGCGCCCCAGGGAGCGTACTTTGTTGGAAATTAGTGAAAAATGTTAGAGTAAAATAATAATTGTGAGTGATCAGATGTAGGGTAGCTCTGAGAAGAGCTTTTGGGTTTATGGTACATTTAGGTACTTATAAGTAGGTACCAATGCACATTCTTAAATTCAGAGTGAAAACTCTGTTGCCCTCATCTGAGAAGTGAACTCCATCTCCTCTGTAGATATCTTGCATGTAGTAACGCAAGTTATTGTTGTACAGGGAGCCCATTCCATGGTCTCTCATGTAAGCTGAAACAGATTTGTTTACATGCTTCCTCGACTTCTCAATTTGTGGACAAAATTGGTTTGACCACCTCCATTTCTGTCTTTGGCATATATTTGAATATACCAAGGCAGTCTGAGGAAAAAGTGCCATTAATTGCTCAAAGGTGTCCTTTAAAAGCATTTCCAGACCTACACCAGTCAAAGTGCCCAAGTCATTACCTCCACAGTGCACAATTAACAGGTCAGGTTTGGGCAAATGCATAAAGGTTTTCACCAATGGTATCAATTGGTGACATTTTAATCCTCTGTGGCCAAACCACTTAATTTCCACATCTTGTAAATTGAGGTTAGGTAATTTCCTGTTTTCAACGTACCTTTGAGCCCAGTGAATATAACTATATCCAACAATCCAGACAGAAAACATGGTGAGAGAAGGTTCTCCTGCAGTCAGATGAAGTGTGGCAATGAAATGGCAGTTGAAAAAATGAGAGTTTAAAATGAAAAAAACTGTGGAGTTTCTGTGTTCATGAAGCAGTAACAGTGATTGGTGGATTTTGATTGCTGAAAACAGAAAGTTAGGGTGCACGGATGTGTTCTTTGAAAGATGTATTTTGAATGGTCAATAAAAAATCATTAAATGAAAGAATGCACTGGATATGCAGGTGCACTGAGAGTTCAGAGTTCAATTGCAACAAAGTTGTGTGAACTTGCAAACACCAGAAGTCTTCCAAGAGGTGGTTGCCATGCAGAAAAGGCATGAAATGGCAGAGGGGGGAAGGGTTTTCATTTGAAAAAAAGTGAGGGAAGAGTTTTGATTGGGTGACATGAGAGATATGTGTGAAGAATTACAGCATTTCTGTGCTTTTGATAGCTGCAGACTCTGGAGTGCATACCTTTTGCTCTGCTGAAGACAAATTGGTGTGTTTCTGAGACTGTTTTCAAACTCAAAGTATTTGCTTAGGTGAGAAAATATTTCTTTAATTTAGATAGAGAATAGTGTGCTTTTAGGAGAAAATTATGAATTATGTGGCGCAAATTGCTTGTAAATATGCTCCCACATGTGCATGGAAAATTTAGATTTTGAATGTTTGTGTTACATAGCCATGTTAAAAGTGATACAAACATGCTGCAAAGGCAATCAAAAAACGCTTTTATGTGTTTTAAGGACATTTTAAGTAATTTTCCCATGTGCAGTGTTTTGAAATTATGATTTGAAAATCGTTTTTGGGGAAAAGGAATTGTTTTTAAATTTATGACAAGGACATAATAGTGTATGCTTCTTTATACGGCAATTGACTGTCCCTGATGTTATTTTTCCCATTTTAATGTAAGACCTTTCTCTGTGGCGCAAGTTGCTTGTAAATATGCTCTGACCTGTGCATGGGAAATTTAGATTTTAAATGTTTGTGTTACATAGCCATGTTAAAAGTGACCCAACCATGCTGGAAAGGCAATAAAAAAACACTTTCATGTGTCTTAAGGACATTTTAAGTAATTTCCCTGTGGGTAGTGTTTTCAAATTATGAATTGAAAATCGTTTTTGAGGTAAAGGAATGTTGTTAAAATTTATGTGCGCCATATGTCCACAAATTTCGTTTTCAGGGGTGCAGCAGGGTGTTCTTGAGACACCCCTGCACCTTTGGAAAAATTCCTAATTTGCGATGAGCTAATTGCTAATCGCAAATTGCACCTTCATTCTTATGGGCCTCCTGCTCCATGGAAATGAATGGGTAATTTGCAATTAGCAATTTGCTCATCGCAAATTAGGAATGGTAAAGAATCGCTATTTATTCCTTAAAATTCGCTATTTAGGAAATACAAAATAGTTTGATGATACATATGGCGGTTCATCTGTAACAAGATAAGAAGCTTAGGGATACATTTATGATGACTGGCGCAATGAAGTGGACATCACTTACTTCATTGGTAGAGCTTTACATGTATTATCTCCTCTGTATTCTTCATCAAGCGTAACTTTAATCTGCAACCCTGAGTAGGCCTCACCTTAAACAAACCTCTGGATAGGCCACACCTTATCGTCATCCTGAATTAATCATTTAAAATGCTAGGGACAGATTTATGATAGGTGTATGCCTCTTTTGCGCCACTTACAAAACACTGTCCACGGGGAAATGACTTAAAATGTCCTTAAGACACATGAATGTGTTTTTTTAAAGCGTTTGCAATTTTTTGGGGTGACTTTTAACATGGCTATGTGACTCAAACAGTCAAAATCTAAATTCACCATGCACAGGTGGGAGCATATTTACAAGGAATGTGCTCCATGGGGAAAGGTCTTATAATGTAATATGGGAAAAATGACATCAGAGACACTGAAATGCCTTATAGAGAAGCATACACCATTATGTCCTTGTCATAAATTTGCAAACCATTACTTTTCCCCAAAAACGATTTTCAAATCATAATTTGAAAACACTGCACATGTGGAAATTACTTAAAATGTCCTTAATTCAAAATTTGCTATTCCTTATTTTGCGATTGCACTGAAGGATTTGCAAATTTGGCGATTCCTTAAATGCAATGTATCAAACAAAAAATATGTAAAAAATGATATTAAGGATTTGGAAACTACCACCAACTTCTAGTTTGTGGTAATTTGCGAATTCTTTTCAAAAAGCATTTTTTTCCAAAAAACAAAAGGTGCCATATGACGCCTATACATGTCCTTAGGACATGTATGTTTGCCATATGCCCCCAAATTTCTTTTTCAGGGGTGTAGCAGGGTGTTCTTGAGATACCCCTGCACGCTTGAAAAAATTCCTATTTTGTGATGAGCTAATTGCTAATCGCAAATTGCAACCTTCATTCCTATGAGCCTCCTAGCCCATGGAAGTGAATGGGTAATTTGCAATTAGCAATTTGCTCATTGCAAATTAGGAATGGTAAAGAATTGCTATTTATTCCTTAAAATTTGCTATTTAGGAAATGCAAAATAGTTTGATGGTACATATGGTGGTTCATCTGTAACAAGATAAGAAGCTTAGGGATACATTTATGATGACTGGCGCAATAAAGTGGACATTACTTACTTCATTGGTAGGCCTTTACATGTATTATCTCCTCTGTATTCTTCATCAAGCGTAACTTTAATCTGCAATCCTGAGTAGGCCTCACCTTAAACAAACCTTTGGATAGGCCACACCTTATTGTCATCCTGGATTAATCATTTAAAATGCTAGGGACAGATTTATGATAGGTGTATGCCTCTTTTGTGCCACTGTGCGTCACTTTTATGATGCAGCGGCGGTGCTAATTTGCAATTAGCAATTTGCTCATTGCAAATTAGGAATGGTAAAGAATTGCTATTTATTCCTTAAAATTTGCTATTTAGGAAATGCAAAATAGTTTGATGGTACATATGGTGGTTCATCTGTAACAAGATAAGAAGCTTAGGGATACATTTATGATGACTGGCGCAATAAAGTGGACATTACTTACTTCATTGGTAGGCCTTTACATGTATTATCTCCTCTGTATTCTTCATCAAGCGTAACTTTAATCTGCAATCCTGAGTAGGCCTCACCTTAAACAAACCTCTGGATAGGCCACACTTTATCGTCATCCTGGATTAATCATTTAAAATGCTAGGGACAGATTTATGATAGGTGTATGCCTCTTTTGTGCCACTGTGCGTCACTTTTATGATGCAGCGGCGGTGCAAAAGATTTGCTATGAGGCGACAACATTACAAATTGATGCATTTAGGCAGATATGTCATGGTGTAAAAAAAACGTACCACATGAAACCGATGCAGCAGTGATGCAAAAGATGCACCATGTCGCAAGACAGGCCTCACTTGGGGCCATATGTATCAAGCTAATTAGCATTCGCAAAGATCAAAATTCTACGAATTTCGGCCTTTGCGAATGTTAATTAGACAAATGGTATGTATCAAACAAGTTTGATGCAAAATAAGGAGTAGCAAAATTTGCTATTCCTTATTTTGCAATTGCACTGAAGGATTTGCAAATTTTGTGACTACTTAAATGAAATGTATCAAACAAAAAATATGTAAAAAATGACATTAAGGATTTGGAAACTATTGTGGTAAATTGGTGGTAATTTGTGAATTCTTTTCAAAAAGCTTTTTTTCAAAAAAACAAAAGGTGCCATATGACGCCAACACATGCCCTTAGGGCATGTATGTGTGCCATATGCCCCCAAATTTCTTTTTCAGGGGTGCAGCAGGGTGTTCTTGAGACACCCCTGCACCCTTGGAAAAATTCCTAATTTGTGATGAGCAAATTGCTAATCGCAAATTAAACCTTCATTCCTATGAGCCTCCTAGCCCATGGAAATGAATGGGTAACTTGCAATTAGCAATTTGCTCATTGCAAATTAGGAATGGTAAAGAATTGCTATTTATTCCTTAAAATTCGCTATTTAGGAAATGCAAAATAGTTTCATGCTACATATGGCGGTTCATCTGTAACAAGATAAGAAGCTTAGGGATAGATTTATGATGACTGGTGCATCACCAGGGATGTGTCAGTCATCCTGCGCCGCTGTTCCGCCACCCATGGTGTGCTGCATTTAGAATACGGGGCATCATGGGGCAAAAATGGCACAGATGCGTGCGTATCTGTGCTGTAAAGGTAGTGATTGCTGGAGTTGTATCGCAAGTGCGATGCAGCTCAAGCAAGGCTCAGGGGTGCCCCATCTCCACAATGTTGTGTCAAGACCTATGCCTGCTTAAAGCAGGCGCAGGGTTTTGACGAAGCTTTCTCCTATCTGATTGTAAATACGGCACACCATGGGTGGCAGAGTAGTGGTGCACGTTAACTGGTGCATGCCTGGGGATGTGCCATTTAACATAAATCTGCCCCTTTACATTTAAGTATGTGCAGGACACACAGAGTCGGTGAGGCTTATCCAAGGTTAAGAAGAGATGAGTCCTGTTCACTGAAAATTTAGACATAGTCTTCACCTGCTCAGCATTGCTGGACATGGCTAAATAATAGCTGCAAAATATTACTCTTGTTAAACAATTTTACTATTATAATCTCTGAGATTTGTCTCTTACTCTGCAACATCTCATTGTTGTTATCTTTCTTTAAAGATAAAGACAACCTCAACATGAGCGACAATCTGCAATCAGTTGATTTTGACCTCATCATTGAACTTGTAATTGAAACATCAGTGGATGTTGATCCCTTGGATGATTTAAATCCTGAGGATGAAGAAGAGCGTGATGAGGATGCAGATTTGTCCGAATTATATGACATAGGATGGGAAGCTGACCTGCTTGAGCCTATGGAAATATAAACATTTATTTTTAAAATTTATAATTAATAAAAAGTAAAAAGGTAAACCGTTTAATTTAAAAATAAAGACACCTTCAAAAGCAGGTTATGTGTAGTGTCTTCAATAAAATATTAAAATATGCTCATAAAATTAGATCAGATTCACATATAAAATAGCACAGGTAACATAAATATAAATGTCATTTCTTTTCTGCTATTTCTGTATTGTAAATTTGCAAGGACTAAAAAATCTTCTATTTAAAATGTCAAGTAGTGTGTTAAGTTTTTGATCACTGTTATTGTTTTACTGTTTGGTAATAATGGTTAATAACATTTGTTATTATATTTTACCACAGATTCAACTGCAGATCATTTCAAGATTTCACCATGCCAACAATAGAAAGACAGAGAAAGGCTGCAAAACGTCAAAGACAGCAGGTGAAAGAAAATAAGCAGCAGTCCTCTAACAAAAAGATTTGTCAAGTCACGAAGAAAGCACCGGGTAAGAGCACAAAATATTTCATAAGAAATATGTGTAGTAAAAAAAATATTACTACAGAAAATGTTTCAGTCCATAAAACGAGAAGGAATTCAAATGGAAAGGAAAGGCCAATCAAAAATGTTACTGCTAGAGCAAGAGATAACTCTGTGCATGATAGTAGAAGGAAACAACAGTTTAGGGAGATTCGTAAACGAATGTTCCGCAACAGGATAATTGGCAATTTGTTAAAAAATATTAAGAAAGGTCAACAGAAACTGGTTTTTTATAAGAGAAAAAAAAAAGTTGAGAAAGTTATTGATCAGGCATTTGAAATTAAACGTAAGTTATTTATTTTGATAATCAATAGAATTAGGAAGCTAAACAAGGTAATTTATGATTTCAAAAGAAATAGTAGATGGAAGAGAATAGTTAATCGTAGTAATTTTTGTGAAGTTTTTTCTGGAGAATGGATGCATAGTTCAAGCTGTGAGGCATTTTTTAATGAGGAGAGTTATTTCCAGGATAATGATTTGGTGCATGCAGTTGACACCAGTGGTCGTGCTTATGAAGTGAAAGATGGTTGTCCAGTTGAAAAAGAAAAACTTGTGACAACAGAGGCAGAAGAGGTGTTAGGTAATGAGGTTTTAGGAAGACGTGCTAAGGGTCCTGTGTACACCTGGAAGTGTAGTAGTATTTGCAGTGTGCGACAGGATTCCATCAATTTGCTTTGTGATTTTGTACGGTCATTTAATAAGAAAAGTTTGAAGCAGAAAATAAGGTTGTTGCAAGAGTTAGATCCTTGCAGAGTAAGAGAAGTGACAGGTTTGCATGGTCATTCACTGGCTTGTCTTTCCAGGAGAGTATGCCAGAGTGTTTTTCATCATTTCAGGATGCTAGCAGTGCATCATAATAAAGTGAGGAAATTAGTTAGAATGTTGTATTATGCTAAGAGTCCAGCAATTATGCTTAAACAATTATGCGCTGCTCTTTTGCATGGTTCTGAAATAGATGTGAAGAATATATGTGAAGAATTTGAGTTTTGTTACTTTGGAAGTAAAGAGGAGAATGTTGAAATTGAGCAAGAAGAAGAGGGTCATGTGGAAGATAGTGTACAGGTTTCCAGTACAGATAATTTCCAGAGGGAAATTGCGACGTTTGAGGTGAAATCAAGTGAGAGGCCTAATTTCACTTGTGTGTGTTGTCGACGCACTTATTATAAGAATCAGACTAAGTTAGTGGATTTATATGCAAAAAGTGAAAGGGAAGATAATAGTGAATGGAAGGATTTCGCAACATACTTGATGGTAGAAAATTGTTTTGATTTGGGATTGGATCAACGTGTGTGTACTTATTGTTGTTGCAAATTAAATCAAAACCAGATGCCTGCTAGAGCAGTTCATAATAATCTGGAATTGGTTGAGATTCCTTCTGAATTGAAGGATTTAAATACTTATGAATCTATTTTGATTCAAAGTATCCATCCCTTTCAGGCTATTGTAAGAATGGAGCCAAAGACAGGGAAATTGCCTCCATCAGATTTACAGAGAGGATTAAAGGGAAGAGTTGTTTATTTGCCTCTAGATTTGAAGAAAAACATTAACACAATTGGAGTAGAAAAAGTGGAAGAGGAACCTCTGTTTATCTTAGTTAATGGGGTTCCGACAAAGAATAAGAAAATATGGCAAGATTTAGTAGATGTTAGGAAAGTTAAAAAGGCAACATTGTATTTGAAAAAAAATAATAAATACTATAAGAATGTATATGTTGCAGAAGAGGAAGTAAGTGAGGAAGAGGATAGCGATTTGTGTGCTGGTCAAATTGAGAAAGTAGAACCCTCTACTAGTGAAGAAATATATGAACATTATAGTGTTCATCCTTTGCATTCCAAGGAAGTCATGGGGAATGCTATTGAGTTGTTTCAAATGAAACAAGCCAAAGGGAGTCCCATTAGTGTTTGGGAGGAAAGTTTGGAAGCTCGGTGTTTCCCACAGCTTTTTCCAACAGGTCAGGGAGGAAGATATGATGAGCGACCTCATCAAATTCCTGCTTCTGAATACCGGACTTTGCGATTGTATGCAGGAGATGCTAGGTTTCGACAATGCATTCCCTATTTGTTTCATCTCCTGTTTGAAAGCGATCTGTCTGGACTGTCATATGCAGTGAACCACATCTTGAAAAGTGGTATACACATGCAAAACATCTCGGCAAGTGACTTTATGGATAAAGTCAATGTCCAAGACAGTATTTTGGATTCTCACCTGATTAATCTCATGGCGTGTCAGCGTGGTACTAATGAGTACTGGTACCGTCGTCATGGTGATTTAAAATGTATGCTGAGGAACTTAGGTACTCCCACATGGTTCCTCACTCTGAGCTGTGCCGAGTATGGCTGGGAAGACTTACTTGAATTTCTACGAGAGGCAAATGCTAACGTAGATAACATCGAATTCAAGACACCCGGAGAACTGTGCTCTTTGGATCCAGTCAATGTATGTAGGTACTTCAATCATAGATTTGAAGCTATGATGTCTTTCATCATGAATAAGAAGAATCCACCTCTTGGAGAGGTGTTGGATTTCTTCTGGAGAAAGGAGTACCAAGCAAGAGGTGCTCCTCATATACATATGTTGCTGAGGATCAAGGATGCACCTAAATTTGGAACGGATCCAGAAGACTCAGTGATGAGTTTCATCCAACAGTATTCTACGTGTGCTGTTCCAAACGCAAAGGAGAAGAAAAGCCTAAGAGAAAAAGTTCTGCGTTTCCAAAGCCATCGATGTGGAAAGTACTGCCGTCGTAAATTCCGAAACAAGGACAAGTTCTACACCAAATGTCGTTTCGGTTTTCCACGACCGGTGATTTCTAAAGGAAGAGTAAACAGTTTGATGTCTTCGCTGCGACATAATGTCATGAAGAAATCACCTAAAAACACATACAATTTGAAGAGGAACGAAGAGTCCAAGTACATCAACGACTACAACCCGGTGATTTTGTCCATGTGGAATGCTAACATGGATATACAGTTTGTGGCTGATAACTGTATGGCTGTGGCTCGGTATGTGACGTCTTACATCACCAAAAAAGAGAAGACAGAATTGAAGGATATGTGGGAGGACATTTCCCATGAAAAGAGCCTCAGCAAGAAGTTGTACAGTTTCAGTCTGAAGATGTTGTCGCATCGAGAAATTGGAGCTTACGAATGCTCTGACCGGTTGTCTTCAGCAAGTCTCTATGCCAAGTCCAGGAGTATCGTTTGGGCGAGTCTTGGTCTTGCTGCAACGCGTAATCGAGTTCTGAAACCTGTGCGGGAAATTGAGTATTTGGCGGAAAAGGAGCCAAACAGTACCGACATTTTGAAGACCAACATGTTGGATACATATTATCCAAATAGAAGCAGTCACCTCGACAATGTTTGTCTGTATGAGGTTCTTCAAAATTACATATTCAAGAGGAACATCAAAGAAGATACTGAGAAAGGAGTGTATGTTGTAATAGGAAGTGAGGGATGTCTGGTCAAGCAAAGAAAATGCCACTTGGTAAACCATTGAAAATTGAGTGGCGAATCTCCTGAAAAAAAGGAGTTTTTCTATTTAGCACTTTTGCAACTTTTCAAGCCTTGGCGTGCAGAAGAGGAACTGCTTGGAGATTTCCTCTGTTACGAAGACTCTTTCAATGCCGCCAAGGAGACCATAGAATGTCCTGCTTTTCCCAAATATGTAGAAATGTTGAATGCGGAAATTGAGCAGGAAGCAACGATTGCAGCCGAGATTGCCAGAGACAGTTCTCAGGACAGTCAGAGTTCTGCTTCATTGAGTCAGGATCCACTAGGAGGACCTGTTATCGAAAATGAAGCTGCCACTGCCATGAATGAAGTGGAAAGAGCCATGGCACATGCTCAGGAGGATGCGGTTAACTTAGAAGAGTTGGAAAGACAACTCAACGTTGAGCAGAGGAAAATATATGACGAAGTTACCATGCAAATTGATCATGGATTAAGTCATGACAAGAAAGAGTGCTCATGTACGTCGTTGAAGCCTGTCCGACTGTACGTGAGTGGAGAAGCGGGAACTGGAAAAAGTTTCCTCATTAAAGCAATTTCATGCTATTTGCAGGAAAGGACAGAGTCATCGCTGTCTTGTGTTGTCACCGCTCCAACTGGACTGGCAGCACATAACATTAAAGGGATTACTTTACATCGTTTACTGATGCTGCCAGTGGAGCATGACAACAAATTACAATATCACAAGCTATCTGGAGATGCTTGTTTTGAAGTTTCAAGAATCTTGAGGAAAATGAAACTTCTTATCATTGACGAAGTAAGCATGGTTTCCAATGTCATGCTTGCCTTTGTGCATTTGAGGATGCAAGAAGTTCTCAAAACAGAGTATGATGTGTTATTTGGTGGCAAACACATCATTGTTTTCGGAGATCTTCTGCAGCTGACACCAGTGAAAGGGCAACCTGTGTTCAAAATGCTCACGCATGAAGATACCAGGAAGTGCCTAGGCAGCATTGGCAACGTCAATATATGGTTAAACTTCAATTATGCTGAACTGCATGAAAATATGCGTCAGGCGAAGGATGAAGTTTACAAGACTATTCTACAAGATGTTAGAATTGGAAAAGTGACCGAGCATGGGAAAGAAGCTTTACATGCACGATTACTGTCAAATTTATATCCAGAACAACATGTTGTGCCTGAGAATATTTTTCAGAAAATTACTGATAAGAAATCTGGAATATGTTTGATGCCAACTCTTGCAGAATGTGCCAAATTCAACAACAAAATGTTGCATTTAGAAAAGCAAGAGATTGTGAAACTGGAAGCTATTGACAGAGTAGAGCATATGGGATCAACAATTATTTTGTCTGAGAATCTGAAAACAAAATTGGATTCATTATAGAAGAGTATATCTAAAACTGCAGGTTTTGAAAAGACTCTGAATGTGTGCTTGAACTGCCGTATAATTTTAAGAAGGAATTTACATGTTGAAAGAGGTCTGGTAAATGGATCAATGGGTAATGTTGTTGATTTTGTAAAATACAGAAATAGAGATGGAATTGAATTTTTAAAAATTAAATTTGATGGCATTGAGGAAGTACAGCTAATTGGTCGTTGCTCTGCTAGATTTTTGCTTGTAAAAGACTTATATGTTCGCCGTAAGCAGTTTCCTGTTTGCTTGGCATATGCGGTGACAATCCATAAATCGCAAGGTTTAAGTGTAGACAGTGCATTGGTGAATATTGGCAGTTCTGTGTTCAAGGAGGGTATGGCATATGTGGCATTGTCACGAGTTAGAACTTTATCGGGATTGTACTTGATTGAGTGTGATGTCACAAACATTTGTGCTGATCTAGATTGTGTTAAGGAATACAATAGGTTAAGAAGAGAGTACGCGCCACATTTGCCTCAGTATCCTTTGTTTGAGAAACGTGTGGTAGGCCGGAAACGAAGAAATGTGACCAATACTGGGGAGGTTGTAGCAAAAAGACGAAAAGTCGATGAACCTAAAATTACAAGCAGAAACAAAAAGGATTCTGTTGAAGATGTTGTTGGTTTTCAATTTGAAAACAGTTCTGGTGTCAACTGCTATGCTAATGTAGTGGTTAATGTTTTGTTTTCTCTAGAAAATGTAAAAGAAGAGATTGTGGTCAATTCTGATCAAAGATTTTGCAGTTTGTTAAATTCTGTGTTAGAGAAATGTAGCACTGATAGAAGAAACATAGAAAGTGTGTCTGAAATTCGAAATCTGTTAGACAGATGTTCAGGCCAAACACAATTCTCTCAAAATATTCAGCAAGATTGTCAGGAGTTTTTAATGTATTTGCTTGATGTATTACATGCTGAAGGTGTAGATGTAGATCAGCTGTTTGGGCTTTCTTATCAATGGCAGCATGACTGCGAGAACTGTATGGTATCAAGTACTACTAGTGTAGAAAGATTTATATATTTAACTTTGCCAGACAGTAAATCAGTCTCCTTTAATAAGCTAGTAAAAGCAGTTGATCACAACATGGAGTGTAGCCAATGTAAATCTGAAATGATGTCCACATTATTTATACGAACATATGGCCAGTATGTCATTTTAATGTTCCAACGATGTAGGCCTGATGGAACAAAATTGACAACTTTAATAAAAAAATTTGTAGCTTCGCAGTTGTCAATATCAGGAAGGACTTTTGTAACTGCAGCAATTATATATCATGACGGCCCTTCAATAACATCAGGACATTACACAGCTTATTTAAAGTTTAGAAATGGCTGGTCATTCTGCAATGATTCTGTTTTAATTTTCAAAAAAAAATTGCAGTATGACCTTAAAAACTCTTACCTGGTGTTTTTAAAACCAAAATTTTAGGGAAATAATCTCGGGATGTGCTCTGTGGAATTTCAAGAAGTTCTAATGGCTCCTACACAATTTGGCCTTGAGGATAAGTGTAGTTCAGAGACATAACTTCTAACCATAGGACTGGACATCATGGAGAAATACGTGCACTTTGAATGAGTTCAGAAAAACTGTTTCTTTTTATAAGCTAATTGAAGCAGCCAATCAAAACATGGAGTAGAGGGAATGTAAGTCTGCAATGCTGTCTACTGTTTTACATTGCTTTGTGATTAAAAGTGATGTAGAGAATTAAATAATTGTAGTAGTCATAGAGGTAGTGTAAGTCTGCTTCATAGTAAGCAGTATCAGTGTCATAGGAAATGTAGAACATGCCTGAGCAAGAAGGGGAAGATATTACTATTCCACGATTGTGAAAATGATCTTCAACATTTTAATTATGAAAGTTGCGGAAATGCCAAATGACAGGATTGGCTTACAAGAAATCCAAGAGTTATAAATGGCTCTGACCAGATTTGGCCTTGTGGAAACTTGTGGTAGAGAGCAAGAAGTCATTTATTGCATGTAACGTGTTTTTAAAAACGATGGAGATTTTCTTTCAGAAAGTGGCGGGCTGAAAGTAATAACAGCACAAAAGAGTGTAAGATGTTCATAGGACATCCTTGGACGTCATGGAAAGTAAGTTAACTTTAAGGAGTTCTGAATTTTCATTTCTTATGTTGTATGGGTTTTTTAAACACAATCATTTTGATTGTGTTTTTTTTTCCCCGCTGTTATATGATGAATACCTTCAAGTCACTGTTTTTAGTGAATTTTGATACATTCTGAGAACAGCAAAAATAAACCATTTAACATGTATAATTAATTCTGTACTATTTGCATTTATGATGTATATGTAGAACTGTGTAGGAGGCATGGAGAAGGTGAGGCTTCTGTAAGTGTCAAAGTTGTTGCATGCAGTGCTGCACTTCTGCGTATTCTTTCATATGCTGGACTACATCTGCACAATGAGATACCTAAGCAAAGGAAACACAAGTGATGTGATTGTGAAATGAGCAAAATAAATTGCACGTATTTCATTTACATCACCTGTGTTTCCTATCATTACGAATCACATTGTGCAGATCAAGTTTAGGTCTGTCCAGGGAAACATAGGAGGTTTGAACTTTGTTGAAGAGTGCAGTGGACATGACTCACTTCATTGGTAGACCTTCACATGTATTATCTCCTCTGTACTCTTCAACAAGTGTAAATCTCATCTGCAACCCTGAGTAGGCCTCACCTGAAACAAACCTCTGGATAGTAGACATCTTATTGGCATCCTGAAGCAATTATTTAAAATTTTAGTGTCTTGCGACACTTTTCTGAAACAACAGCAATGCAAAAGATGCACCATGTTTTAAGATAGGCCTCACTTCATCTGCATCAAGATACTGTTAGTTTAAAATGTATATCTTTAGGACTGTGTAGGGGGCCTGGAGAAGCAGAAGCTTCTGTAAGTGTCAAAGTTGTTGAAAAACTGTTTGTCCTTCAATCTTTTCCCTTGTCTTTTCTAATTTTTAAATACATTTTTTAATATTTTTCAAATGTTTGTTCTCTCTTTCACAGATTGAAAGTATAAAAACAAAAAGTGAGTAATTCAACGACAATTATAAGGTAAATATTTTGTACTGTTTTCGTTACATTTCTATCACATTTAACTACTATTAGTTCCACTGCTTCATTTCTTTAACCCTCAGTTTCCTGCCTTTGCTACTTCCCTCATTCCTTTCTCTATTACCTACTTACTCAACTCCTTCCACTCTTTTTCTCAGTCCCTCTCTTCTCATAGTTCCTCACTCTTGTTCACTCACTGCGTCTCTATTACTCTTAGTGTCTTTGACTGATCACTCTATCACTACTTGTTCATAATGCTTTCTCTGTGTAGTTGAAGCACACTAAGGGGAATATTATGAACACAGCCAATAAAATTATTGCTCTTTTTATTGGCAGAAAACTGGTGCAAAAGTGGTTTTAGTGGCAGTTTTCTGCCACAAAAGCAGCTTTAGCGACACATTTCTGCCAATAAAAGCTGCAAAACTTTTATTGCCTATGTTGATGATATGGCTCTATGTTAATTACATTTCTTTGCTGTTTCAATTAATCTTTTTCTGTTATTTTTTGTTTTCTGTTTTCTATTTTTTCTCTCTGTTATTCCTCATGTTTTAATCTTATTTTGAACATTCACTCACATTCTCCAAGAAACTCTTCTTTGTTAATGTTATACTCTCTTTTTTTTTCTTTCACTTCGTTATCTATTTTGTTTTTCACAATTATACCCTCTTCTGTCTTTTCTTCGGTAAATAGATCTATTAAACAGTATCTCTTCTTTACTCCCTATAGCTGTCTTTCTTTTAACATCACTCTCTGTTTCCTTTCCTTATACTTACACTTTTTTTTTTTTTTTTTTTTTTTGGGTTAGCTCCCGGTCCGCGTACCGGGAAGCTAACCCGGAAGCGAACCAAAAGAAATAGAGCTTGCCAGAGTGCTAAACATTCTAGCAATTTTTTTGGAAAGGGAAGGTAGTTCTGAAAAGAACTTTTTTTTTTATATTTTTGTTGTTTTATATTTTTTTTTATTTTTTTTTTATTTTTTGTTTTTTTTGTATTTTTGGAACGATTTTATATTTTTTTTGTTTTTTTTGGGGGGGGAAACAACAAAAAACAGGCGTTGAAAAGGGCTCAACAGGAGCAAAAAAAAATTACTGGGGGCGGTTAGGGCAATCATGGTGTTCATACGCCAGGTTGAGTGCATTGATGCTCATGTTGCCACAAGCTAATAATGCACGACAGTGCATACATAAGTGAATCATGTGCCCAAAATTTTCTTGAATATTTGGCACAGTTTCCCGTGCCTCTTCTGGTGTTAGAGAAACCGGTATTGTTGGTCTGGCCACAGGAGTTGGTCTTGGATTGTCGTGCATATCCCTTAATTCCGCCCGGCTGTAATTTAGGGGATGTTTCCTCGTCATGTGCCTGTGCATTGTGTGATTTCCAAAGCTATATTTTTTGTCCGTCCCTCTGGACAATTGTTCCTTGCATATCAGGCAGGTGACATACCTCGCGTTGACTTTTTTTTGGCCACGAGGTATTGAAAAAAACTGCCAGATGAAACTGGCTTTCTTTCTGGAAACCCGGGGCAACTCTTCTAAAAATTGTGGTTCTTCTCCCTCCTCATCCATTTCTTCCTCTTCCTCCTCAGTGTTGGTCAGGACCTGGGGAGGTGGTCCTCTCTTCCCATGAGGAGGTGGTGGTGGTGGTGGGGGTCCACCAGCTGAAGCTACCAATGAAGCCATTTTCCAACAAGCAAAATAGGTCTTCCTCTCACAATGATGAAAGTCAGAGTGAGGAAAGAAGGAGGGGTTTTCATCATTTGGGAAAAAACAATACTTCTCAACCAATGAAAAGTGTTATTTTTAAGTCACCTGACCTAGCCTTCCATCATTATGAAACCAAAAGTGAAATGAACCAATGAAAAGTTTTATTAACAAGTCACATGACCTCTCACGCTCATGTTACGCGCTGCGGAACGCTCCCCGGTTAGCTTCCGGGTCGCTAAGCTTCGCGTCCCGGTCCGCGCCCCGGGGCACTTCCGGGTGCGCTAACGCAGTACGTCATAAGACGCATTACGCGGCAACGCGATACCCTCACTATGTTGATTTCTTACCGGTTCGCGGACCGGGTCGCGGAATCAAATTGAGCTAACGGGAAGCTTCCCGGTTCGCGGACCGGGAGCGAAACAAAAAAAATATTTAAAAAAAATTATTAATAAACATATAAAATATATTTTTGGATTTAAAGAAGAATACATTTTACAGCTATAGATATTAGCTTTTAAAAAACCAATGAAATTCACTGAAAAAACCATAGGTTATAGACCATATATAGTTAGGAATTAGCATTTACAAAACCTTGAAAATTCACTGAAAAAACCATAGGTTATAGACCATATATAGTTAGGAATTAGCATTTAAAAAACCTTATTTTACTCACACAAAACCATTGAAATTCCATATATAGTTAGTTGTACTAACTATATATCGCGCACCCGCAATCCACTGCTGATCATGTCACATATTACATCATTCATGACATGGTCAGTGACATCACTGATGACATCACTGATGACATCTCAAATGACATCACTGATGACATCACTGATGACATCTCAAATGACATCACTGATGACATTACTGATGACAACATCCAGTGACTGTATTTTTCTGTAAAGTTAAAATATTTCTTGAGTGGATGTATAAGTGTCTGGATGAAGGATTTAGTAGGTGCATGACTGACTGTATGAGTGAGTGATTAAATGTGTCTCACTGAATGCATGGGTTAGTGACTAAACTGTCTTAATTTGTGCATCATTATGTCTGTTGTTCTGAAAACTGCTGCATGTGTTGTTCAGTAGCTATATGAGTAACTATATGGGTTATTGATTGGTTGCCCAAGTATTTGTATGGGAGACTGAGTGTATGTGTGGGTGGCTGGGAGGTGTATGACTCTGTGCATAGATGTGTGAGCAGTTGATTCACTAGATGGATGGGTTCAAAAGTGCATGTGGAAACAGCTGTATGGGCGGTTGACTGTGTGCATCAGTGTATTGGTGAGTGAATGGATATCTCAGTGCTACATGTCAAAGTAAGTACATATGTAAAACACAGTACATGTGAGACTTGACATATATAAATAACTGTGCATAAGAGCCAGTGAATGTGTGAGTGGCTGTATGCATCATTGTGAACTTGTATCCAGGATTGTATAAGAGAGTAAATATGTTTTAGTATATGTTTGAATAAGTAAGGTGTGTATAACTGTATAGTTGAGGAAATGGAGGTGTGATTGATTGTTTGCATGACTGACTAGGTGTGTGTGTAACTTCATGGATGAGTGACAATCTGTGAGTCTGTGTTTACACTGAGTGTATCTAAGGTTATATTAGAGTCTGAAGAGGTTCATCGTATTATCACATGAATGATGTCATCAGTGATGTGATCAGTAATGTCATTTGAGATGTCATCAGTGATGTCATCAGTGATGTCATTTGAGATGTCATCAGTGATGTCATCAGTGATGTCATTTGAGATGTCATCAGTGATGTCATCAGTGATGTCACTGACCATGTCATGAATGATGTAATATGTGACATGATCAGCAGTGGATTGCGGGTGCACGATATATAGTTAGTACAACTAACTATATATGGAATTTCAATGGTTTTGTGTGAGTAAAATAAGGTTTTTTAAATGCTAATTCCTAACTATATATGGTCTATAACCTATGGTTTTTTCAGTGAATATATATATATATGTTATGTTATGTTATGATGAATTTATTGAGCGCACTGTCACCGTGAGTTTCCTGGCGCTAATCGGACTTGGAGAAGGAAGAGGGGAGAAAAAAAAAGGGGAAAGAGGAAAGAGGTTAGTGAAGGGGAGGGAAGAGTAGTGTTTTTAGTGATTTCCTAAAGGAGAGAAGGGAGCAAGAAGACTTAAGTGGAAGTGGGAGGGAGTTCCACAGCTTAGGGGCTAGACAAGAGAAGCTGCGACCACCCGATCTAGAAAGATTGAAACGAGGAACGACTAGGAGTTGGAGATGGGTAGACCTAAGAGTGCGAGAAGGACAGTAGGGGGTGATTAGGGACTTAAGGAAAGCAGGGGAGGGGCCAGTGAGGGCTTTGAAGACCAGGCAGTGAACCTTGAAAGTGATTCTTTCACCGACTGGTAGCCAGTGAAGATGACGTAGCAGTGGTTGAGCCGACTGCCATTTAGGGATCTTGAAAGCAAGCCGAGCTGCCTGGTTTTGCACGATCTGTAACCTGGCCAGCTGAGATTTAGGGAGACCGTAATAGATTGAGTTGGAGAAGTCCAGCCGGGACATCACCAGGGCAATTAAAACTTGCAACAAGGCTTCAGGCGACAGGAAGTGAGCGACTTTCCGTATCCTGTAAAGCTGGAACATACAGGAGGATGTTACTGCGCTCACTTGTGCCTTGAGAGAGAGTCCGGAGTCAATCAGGACCCCAAGGCTTTTTACACATCCAGCAGGAGAAGGAGGTGTTCCGAGCTCAGCAGGCCAGTACTGAGGGCCCCAAAAAGGGGCACTTCTCCCAGGAAGGAGAAGCTCAGTCTTGCTCGGATTGAGCTTAAGTTGGTTTTGGTTCATCCAATGCTGGATGTGTGTTAAGAATGTCTGAAAATTTTTGACGGCGTCGGGAGTGGTGAGGGGGAAAATAATCTGTAGATCATCCGCGTAGTTGAACACGGTGATATCCCACTTGCCTAAAGAGTGAAGGAGGGGTTGGAGATACAAATTAAAAAGGAGGGGGGAGAGGGAAGAGCCTTGAGGGACCCCACAGGATGATGAGACGCTAGTGGCACGGAAGGGGCCCATGCTGACTGCCTGGGATCTCTCCTCTAAGAAGGATTTGATCCAGGACAGAGCCACCCCACAGACTCCGGCGGACTCAACACGGTGGATTAAGATGTTATGGTCCACCGTGTCGAATGCCGCCGAAAGATCGAGCAAGACTAATGCCTGGGGTTGCCCTCTATCCTCATTGCGTCTGAGGTTGTCCAACACGGCGAGGATCACAGCCTCTGTGGAATGGGCTGGTCTGAACCCAGCCTGGTTGGGCGCCAGGAAGTTGGTCTCCTCAATAAAATGCGAGAGGCAGGTCGTGACGTGAGCCTCTAGGATTTTAGATAAAAAAGGCAGGAGGGATATAGGGCGGTAGTTGGCCAGAGTCGCTGAATCGGCGCCAGGCTTTTTTAGGAGAGGCAACAGTACGGCCTCCTTGAATGAGCTGGGGACTATGCCCGAAGTTGTAGTGTAGTTCCTATCTTCCCAATAGGCTCTGCGCATTGGAATAATACCTACAGCAGTAAAGGCCTAGGCCAGACGTTAACTAGGTCTACTACTGTCGATACTAGACTTAAGTTTTGGGTTTGCCAGCGTAGCTCAGAGTTCGCTAGAAACTTTCTCGAATGTTCAGGAAAGAATTAACTCCCCTGATTAGACAAGAAGGGATTTAGTTTCTGACAACCATAGAACATGACAACTTTGCTCTCCCCTAATCAAGAGTGTATCTCCAGAGTCGTGTGAGCACAAGGCAATTATTTTACTCAGTCAGTACGTGCATTCTTAGTCTCATCAGATTGTAGAGAAAAGGAAGAGACGGGCGTGTTCAATAAAAAGGTGTTATTTATTGATCAGTCTCTTTTCTCGTACAAGAGAAATGGATCGATATTATTGCAATACTTATAGTTAAGTAAAGTGCATACATTAAAAGCAATAGTATAAAATAATACTGTAAAAACATTGATATGGTTTCTGAGCCATATGATGTTTAAAATGATTAAAATATATTTACATACACATATACATTTGACTAAACGTACTCAACTGGTGTTTCTAAATACGCCTACCCCGTGTACCTGACCTAAGTCTAATGCGTGGGCGGGAATAGAAAGTTACAGTTTAAGTTAAGTTTGTTTTTGCCAAGTGAATAACTAAAGAATTCTCTGTGAGGGGTTATTCAGTTCTGTACCTGGAAGTTAGGATGAATGAGGAATGGTATCTCTTTCTCTGCTCTCGATATTCCAGGCTGCCTGCGAGGGCTGCCCGAAAGCGCCGGTGCTGGGTCTCTCGGTAGGAGATAGCAGCGCGTCTCTCAGCGCGTCAGGAAGGCGGGGCTGCTGCCGGCGGGGTCTGCTCTGCTTCTGGGCTTCGGCAAGTATGGCTGCTCCGTCTCGTCACCACGCGTGTGTTTGCATAGGGCAAGATCAGCAATATTTATACCTTAAAGGTGCCGAGATTGACGTAAGGATGGACATAGATGCGTCAATAAAGATGTCATACGACTTGCTCGTTAGCACATTCTTTTACTGAAGTTCTCTGTGAAATCAAAACAATGGCCGCACGGATTTTCCAGGTTGTCATAGGTTTGATTTGTTATGAGAACGTCGTATGCCTTATCAGGGGCTGGAGGAATGTCGCTTGTCTAATTAGATCTCAAGCGTTATGACCTAATCAGATAACACGTTCCTGTGCCGTAGTGTGACTGCGTCAGATAACGGTATCTGCATCATGGGGGCTTTTCTTGCCTCATGGGCTGACTGTTAGTTAACTTGATAGTTAGTTTAACCAGAATAGGGTCAGGAATAGGGGGATCGATTCAGAACCTATAGGAATACATGACACCCACTCCACGCTAACTATGGTCATATTTACTAATCTATGCATAGTATAACATAGTACAACATACTATAGAGTATAGTGTATACCTCACCACCCCAAAATACATAAATGCATTTTGAAATTTTCAAATATACTGAAAAATTGCAGTCATATATATTGTATGCACTTAAGCTATGAATTAAACGCTAAAGTAAACACGCATTTGTAGACATTATTGCTTATTTGGTATATGAGAAATACACATGAAATGGCTCCTAATATGGCTATACAGAAAGAAAGTTCGAGACCATTTCATCACATGATAAAATATTTGTGAACATACCAGCGGGCAACTAAAGTTTATAAAGTATCTAAAAATAGAAATCTTAGTTCTCTAGGAATAGTTTCTTACTTTAAGCAGAAGATAAGTGTCCCGAAAATTTTGTAAAAAATAATTTGGGGCTGCTAAAAAATTGCTGTCCGTGAACTGGTGGGAAAAATTGTTCATGTGACTTTATTTTTAAAGTTGAAGGCCGAATTCAGGGAACGCCGTGTGCGAGCTTGCTCAAAAGTCTCTATTTCTGTTCTGGAGAGAACATCATATCATTAAGGCTTTCGAAAAAACTGTCAACAGCTTCATGGGAAAGTTCCACTAAGTCGGAAATAGGTGTAACCATGCATTCGTGCGCATGATTGTCTCCATTGACATTCTGATTCGCATTGCTGACAGAAGGTCGTACCTGATTAATGCTGCTTTCATCTTGAACTTCACTACTCTTCAATCGTAGTGGTGAAGACTCCACGAATGCCGTCATCAGGATTGGCAGCCTTTGAGGGCAGCACAAAGCGTGAACCTTGGTAGGAACCAACAATGTATCTGCATCCACTGGCGCATCCGATTGTAGCGTCAGACAGGTGTCTAACACGCATTCTTCTCCGCATAGCAGACATCTCAATACAGGTAAAACACATCTTTGCCACATTGGTCGAAATGATAGAAACCAAGTCATGTTCAGGTCTCTAAGCCGGGATAGTCCCAGGATTTTTGATATCCGGTCCCGGTATCCAATGGCTAGGATTGTATCTTCCATTGTCGCGAGAGTTTGATCTGTGACATGGGTTGCCATAACGAAAAATAAGGACTATAGGATTCCTGCAATTAGTCCCAGGATCAGGGGAAGTCCGCCAAAAATCGAATGGACGAAATCTGGAAAAATACCCAGTATGGCTTTGAATGGTGTTAATGCCATCGAAAATACTGTCTTAAATACTTTTGAGACCCCAGTGGTATCAGAAATATTTAAGATTTCGCTCAGGATTTCCGCGAAATGTACGGGGGAATTAGTCGATAATAATGTATGTATCTCTGCAGTCGTCCTTGCGACTTGTAGATCATACGTTTCTTTTGATGACGTGAGCCTTGTAGGCGTCTGAAGAAGCACTGTTTTCATTCTGCTTAAAGTATCTATTCGAATAGAAGTAATTTTCAAACTGGGCCATGCCCTTGCCTCCCTGTCTGGAAAGGAGCTGGGGAACAAAGAACGTCCACAGCACTTGACCTTCGCAGTCGTAGTGACTAGATAAGGAGTCCCGGGCATAAGACTACAACATTTGCGGTCTACAATAAGAATGTAACTCCCATTATAGAGTCTTTGAAAGAATGGTTCTATTTCGGTTGCAGGTGCGCCTTGCTGGTGACATGAAAGGTTGTATGAATTCCCTTCACAGGCTCCATGCAAACTAATTCCGTTACACAGAAGCGTGCCGCTTAGTGACATAGCACAATTGTTGCCACTAAGAAACACTTTCTGTCCTTTATTACTGACACATGCATGCGAATAGGGCAGGTTCCAAGTTGTTTTAAGGTACCCCTTTCCCAATTTCTCGTACATGCCAGCCTGTATATATTTTTGGCAGTATTGAAACCTGAAGGTTGAGATTGGAATATTTATGATTCCGTGGATTATCCATTCACTGACAGGTCGTTCTGACATTGTCATTGGTAATCTTTCTAGTTTTTCAATGCTCAAGATTGTATAATCAGCACCCTTTTGCGCCATACCGATTTGTCTATCAGTAAGGTTAAAGATTTGGAATAGTGACGTTGTGTTGATTAAACGCCAAGGCACATAGCCTGAATGCAGATTTTGTAACGTCCAGCCAAGCTGTACAATAGAACGCAATTGTGACTGACCATGTTGTAATAACAGTAAGTCTTGCGATAATATATCGATTGCTGACGACACAATGCTGTCCAAAGAAAAAATTCTGGAGGACAGAGTCATTAACCCATTGTCCACTACAGAAAGTGATTTTTCCAAATTAATACAGTCAATTTCCCGTATTCTCTCTGCTGTTTCAATTTGATTAACCTTCCAGGCCTCATTGTATGCTGCATATACAGAGGCTGCTATGAAACGCTTTTGACGCTGTTTGCGTGGTCCCATTATGAAATCACGCAAGTCAGCACCATCAGTAAGTAAAGTTAGGTGTTGCTTAATTTCAGGCAGTGTGGAAGTTTGTAGCCACTGAAGGCATAATTTGCCCACACTGTAGGTTGTTATTATCCCTGGGTGATGTCTTTGGGGATATCTAGGGTCTGGCCTGGTCATTTTGAACCCCTGTGTTTTATTCAGGAATCTGTCTTGACAGTTATTTGTATCTGTGGGCCAGATCAATCATTGTTTCCAATTAGGATGTGTTCTGTTTTGGTTTAATATATGGTTTACGTCTATCTCTTCATCCGTATTAGAGCTATTGCTAAACATTGTTGGCTTTGGAATAGACGGTTTATTTAAATCTTTGATTTTGGCTAGGCCAAGACAGGTGGTTTGTTGAACAGTGTCATTTAAAAATATCATTTGTTCTGGGATCATGCAAGCTCTAAACAAAGCTTCTAAACCCTGTACTTGCCATTCTTTTGTACCCCAAACACTTTTTAAATCAACATTTTTGTCCCAATAATTAAATCCTAAAGTATTCATTTCCTCGAAGAATGAATCTGAATATATCAACTTTGTGTTGGTTATCATGGTTTTCATCCCTGTCTTGTTTGACAATTTATAATAAAATGTTTCAGCATTACTTGTGTTAAAACCGGAAAAATATGAATATTTGTCGTAAACAGTTCTTGAGCTCCCTTTTGGAGGTGTTGCACAATGTTCCCATTGATTATAATTTAAAACATTTCTAGGTTGTGCAGATTTATGTAAAAAATGGTTACCATAGTGGTTATAACAATACATACTATCATAATTTGTAGAACCTTGCAAATAATCATGTTTTGTAAATTTAGCAGACATTACTAAGTCAGACATCATGTTATTAATGCTTTCGAAGTCCCAATCATCAGCAAATGAGTTTGGTTTTGCAAAGTCACTCAAGGAGATCTTGATTTGGTGTGGGTATTTCAGGATCTCGACCGGACCATAAATTTCATAGTCAGTGTTGTCCCAGGCTACCCCACCAGGTATAGGATTGGCTGTGAAGTTGGCTGAAAAAAGTTCTCTTTTCTCGACGTGTGAAGATGTGTGTGGTTTGAGGACCAAGTTGATGTTCTGACTTGCTGTGTCCATTTTAGCATATTTTCCCTCAATGAAGCGTCCCAAAGTTAATACCATGATGAGCCAAAGTATGAGGATAAATGCACCAAAACCCACCCAAAATTCAATCCATGGAGAAATCAGATATGTTTCTTTCAGTTGGTTCAAAAGTTCCTTAGCTTTGTCTTTAAAGGATTTTGATGATGGCTGTGTCTTTGATTCACTGAGGCTTTCAGAGGAATCATCGAAGTTGATGAAGTAGCCGGATGCAGTTCTGTCAATTGTTCCAATTGCTTCAGGATTTTTGTTTCTTGCATTTTCACTTGGTACTTCATTATAGATTGGTGTGTCTCTGCTAAATGTTTTTATTTGGGTTTTCAGAGGTCTGAGTTCTATTGCATTGTTGCATAGTCCTTGTTGTTCTTCTGTAGGCGTTTCGAATGTGATGAGCCTCTTTGTTAGGACCTCTGTACTGGTAGCAAACCTTGGTGTTCTGCTACTTATTGGGAGTCCACTTGGCCTACTGTTTGTTATCGGCCACATGTTGTGGTTTTACCAGGTCGATGGATACAACTCGGTTCTCCTTTTTACCAGCAAGTGGCGGTAGTACAACTGATCTTGTCCCGTTGACAGACAAGACAGGAACTGCTTTTCTGTAAGAAGGCCCAAATTCCTTCTTTACCGCGATCTTCTCCCTGACTAGATCCCCGACTTTTGGAATCCAGACAGGTCTTGCTGGGACAGGTGGTGATTCTTCAGTGGTTGTTGGCTGTTGTTTCAACTGTATGTTGCTCAGGTCTTTTCTTGTTTTGTTTAAGTCCTGCAAAATAGCCAAACGGTCTTTGACATGAAAGCTTTTTTCTTTAACCACTGAAGTCTGACTGTCGAGGTCAGAGATAATCATTCTAGTTCCAAATAATAATTCGTACGGACTGAATCCCTTCAGAGAATTTCTTGGCAAGTTATTGAGACTACGTTGGACACTTATTAGATGTTTGACCCACCCAGCTCCCGAACCTAATACCTTTGCCGTTATAGATTGCTTTATGTCACGGTTTTTTCTTTCAACAATTCCGTTCCCCTCAGGGTGAAATGGACAAGAGTACTGCAATTGCACGCCCATGCTGACCATGGCCTCCTTATAAGCCCGAGAGCTAAAAGCAGGTCCATTGTCCGAATGCAGCATGCCAATTGCGTATGTGCCGATAAAGACTCGCAAATCTTTTATAACAGTTCTGGCGTCAGCCGTTCGCTGGGGCCACATCCATATAAATCTCGTGCATGAGTCCACTGCAACCAAGATATATTTATAGTTACCATCCCTTTGTAAGGGACCGCAGTGGTCTAGATAAACACAGGCTAATGGTTTATCCGAGATTAGAAGGGGCGTCTGCGCTGGACGTCTCACCGTTGATACTTTCATTTTCTGACATATTTCACATGCTAGAACATAGTTCCTCGTTTGTCTTCTCATTTGTGGCCACCAGTATCTCTGTTTTAATAATGATACTGTGGCTGAGACACCAGCATGGATAGAAGCAAGCCCTTCGTGTGCCGCTATTATGAGTCCTAACCTATGTTCCATGTTTGGAATTGCCCTATCCCCCACTCCAGGGATTCGAGCAAAAGGAACATTGTTTGCATCAGTTATGTATGAGTATTTTACTGGAAAGCCTTTAGGGAGTGGTTCTATCGAATCCTTTTCTGAAGCGCTGACAGCTTGTAATATTTCGCTGTCTATTTTTGTTTTTGACCGGGTGACGGCAGCTACGGAAGCCGTTTGCACAGCTGACTTCGCGGCCTCATCAGCCAATGAATTCCCTGCAACGTGAACGCCATCACGTTGATGACTCAGTGTATGTATCACGTGAGTCTTTGGTAGTTCTTTTTGTAAAAGAGCTACTTGTTCCCAGAGCATTTTATGCTTGATTGTGCCACCTTTCGCATCCTTGAAACCGTTCTGAAGCCAGATCTGCAAGTATTCATTATAAGACTGAACGCAATAATACGAATCGCACACTATGAGTGTGGGGAATTCTCGATCGGTATTTTCAAGCGCCATCTTGAATGCTAGTAGTTCAGCTCGCTGAGCTGTACAATCTCCTAGGGATTGTGTTTTAGTGAGGGTTGGTTTAAATTTCCCTTCGTGCCAATGACCTTTAACAATCGCGCACGCAGCACTGTAAGCTTGTTTACCCCCTACTGCGGGTTGTGCTGATCCGTCTGTATATATTATACAGCCGTAGTGATCTAGAGGCAGAATTTCGGTTGGCGGAGGACATTCAAATTCATATTGGAGAAATTCTTGTGTTTTTAAGTAAGGATCAAATTCGTACACCACGTCTGTTGCAGCAAGAGAGTTAGCCCATTGTATCCATCTTGGATGCAGTGCTTTAGCATTTGGAATGCTCGCCTTTGTTACCGCCTCTAAGGCTGGTATTGGTGTCACGATTACTATTCGTTTACCTTGTGCCAGGGCTCGTTCTTTTGCTATAGCTGTCTGTGTTGCTGTAAGAATTTTTTCCGTTGGGCTAAATTTCATTTCAGCCTTAGTGTACAAGTGTGATTTGAATGCAATTGGTACCTTTTCTCCCTCATTAGAGGTCAGGTATGTGAATCCGCATCTCCCTGGGATGACTCGAATCACAAGATTGCGTGTGTTATCACGTGTTTCTAATTTTGTTTTAATTAGCATGTCTGTTTGTAAGGATCTCAAAATTTCTGTGTGTGTTTGAGTCCAATTGGATCTTTTAAAGTCTGGTTTAATTAGATCATAAAGGGGTTTGACCCTTTCTGCGTAATTTGCAATGTATGTTCTTCCGAAATTTAGGAAGCCTAGAATTGACTGTAGGTTTTTTAGTGTTTTAGGAGCTTGGATTACGGCACATTTCTCTAGGAAATTGTCAGCCAGGCTTTTGCCTTCACTTGATAACTCATATCCTAAGAATAGGACTGTCAGATGGGCAATTCTAGACTTTTTAAAGTTGAATTTGTAACCCTCTGCTGCGAACCCAAGTATTATGGTGTTCACTCTTTTCAAGTGAGTATCCAAGTCACCATCTGTTAAGTAAATGTCATCGACATAAGATAACGCTTCATCATCATATAGTTGCAGTAATTCTGTTACTCTCGCTGAGAATACCCCCGGGCTGTTCTTGTACCCCTGGGCTAACCAACAGAATTGCTTTTGAGTGCCATTTACTGAGAATGCAGTTAAATATCTGCTCTCTGGTGCTATGTTTTGACAAAAGAATCCATTGGAGATGTCCAAGGTTGTTTTGTATTTTTTGCGCACTATGTTATTCATTAGTGCAGCACTGTGTGAGTTTTGCACTGCAAAGGTTTTGCAACATGTATTAAGGTGTCCGTAATCCAAAACTAGACGATATGAATTGTCTGGTTTGGAGACCGGAAACAAAGGATTGTTCATTTGTGAGGTGCAAGTTTCAATCACCCCCTGGTATTCTAGCTGATCTAGTATTTCATTTACCTGTTTTTTAGCTTCTTGCTTAATTGGGTACTGCCTTTGTGCAGTAGGTTGTGATTTTAACTGGATTTTGTGAGGAGGAGAATCCTCATCCCATCCTACATGATTTTTATATAAAGCAGGTGCTAAGGCCACTGCCCACTTTCTAGCAAGTGTGTATTTTTTATGAATCGGGATTTGATTCGAGAAGGCAGGCATAATTACTTCTTCGCCATGAGGGCACTCCCTGACAAACTCTGGTGGCCAGTCTTTTTCAGCTAGAAGGATATCATAGCCCCTGGAGAGGTTATCCCAAAATAGTCCCCTTATTTTCCTAGTCTTATCTCCCTCTATACGTAATGTTATCTCGTATATCTTGTGGGGTTTGCTAACTCTGGTGTCTGCAGTTTCCACTTGAAGATATTCATTCGTGTCCACTGTCTCCAGATGATTCATAAGGACTTTGCGAGCTATGCTCACTTCTGCTGCGCTGTCTAGCATTGTCTGAGCCCACTCTCCGTTTTTCAGTTGTGTCCTCATTATTCTCGGCATTGTTAACTACCTTGATACTGGCTACCTTCTTTTTTGGAAATTGTAATTTCTTTTTTTGTTGAGCAGGTTCCTTGTCTTTGGACTTGGCGTGCTCTTCTCTTTGTTCTGATCGTCCTCTTCTTTCCGATTTCTGCGAGGAAGTCTGAAAAGATTGAGAGGGACGTGTATCAATGTCTTGATATCTATCAGGTTTTTTAATATTATCCCTATTTCTAAGGTTATATCTTTTCCCAGAGGGGTCACTCTGGGGTGACCTGTGTCTCTGGTTCAGAGATTTCTCCCTTCGCCTAGGAGACCTTCCTCGGGACTGGAATTTCTTTTCTTTTGGATTGGATTGTTTGTTTCCATCCCAGTTCTTTTTTGGTGAATTATTATTAAAAAATATTTTTTCTGGATTTTCAGTCAGTTGCGGTTTTACTGGTATTCCACCTAAACTATCTCTACCTAGTTCTTCATAAGATTTTTCTATGACTCTGGCAATTTCAGATGGTTGGTCTGCTATATCTGTCTCTTTTAACCTCTGGCGGATCGCCACGTTTGCTGCTTCACCTTTTATATTGGCTAGTAATATAGCCGAGACCTGCTTGAAGTCTTTCAGTAATTTCATACCAAGAGTTAAAGCTGGTTCTGCACCGTATTCATCTTGAATTTGTTTTAGCACATCTGGTATTACCGAAATGGATGGAACACCGTGCGTTTTTGTGTAGATTGAAGCAAAGACTGTACCCCAAGTGTCACAGTCCTCTATGTGTGGTGCGATTCCCATTGGGAGACATATAGTCAGAATCCTGTGTTTTTCTAGCGGGGTGGTGTCAGGAAACACCGCCTCTATTTGGGTGATTTTCTGTGCCAACCAGAATGGTATCTGTTCCCGTTTAGCCGGAACTTTACCTAGGCAGGATTGGATGTTCTGTGGTGTGATTTTATTTGTGTTCCCCTGGTGAGGGGTCAGCTGTGGAAGTTTAATCGCTGGCTGAATTGTTGAAGTCCGCATTACATACTGGACTAATTGTCTATGAATTTTTAGTAATTGTTTTAGCTGTATTAACAGCTCTCCAGTAGACATTCCTTCGATGTCTGGGTGTGGTGTGTATCCGGCTAAGACCGGCCACGTTGCTCCTGGTCTACCTAAAGGACCGAGCCTTGTAATGTGATTGTTATGTATTAGGGCGCCATCAAATAAGAGCAAATGCTCTTGGAATTTGAGTGGTACTTCCACCTCCTCGAAAGGAGTGTAAATGTCGGGTGGAACCTCTATTTTGTAATAGTGGAAGTACTTTGTTACAGCATTTGCTGCTGGAAAATGTATCCATGTATAGTATACCTCTGTCTGCCGATATTCGTGTGCCTCAATTACGAATATGACTGTGCCACCTCTAGGTGTCAGTCCATTCTCTATAAGTTTTAAGGTTATAGATTTCCTTTTGCTGACCGGAATGAGTATTATATCCGCGTCTGCATTCTTTAGTGCAGTATCTGCTGCTGTTATTTCAGCTGCTAATCTAACTGCCTCTCTTTCTTCATCACTTTCTGACATTTTACTGTCAGGATGGTTATTTTGTTTGTTTGCAGATCAGGTTTCTTATGGAACAAAGATTAGATGCACAATATTTTGGAACAGTGTATCCTTCAACGTTGACTAAACCAAGAACCTTACATAGGAGTTCCCTCCTGCGAGGTTTTGGAGGATATTACCTTTCACCCACTCCAGACGTCTTTGGAGTATTTGGGAAAAGGGGTCTGAGTGAGAAAGCACGACTGAGTTACTCTAAATGTCTTACGTTAGTTTTATCGCCCTTTCCAAACGCGTTGGGCGCCATGTAGTGTAGTTCCTATCTTCCCAATAGGCTCTGCGCATTGGAATAATACCTACAGCAGTAAAGGCCTAGGCCAGACGTTAACTAGGTCTACTACTGTCGATACTAGACTTAAGTTTTGGGTTTGCCAGCGTAGCTCAGAGTTCGCTAGAAACTTTCTTGAATGTTCAGGAAAGAATTAACTCCCCTGATTAGACAAGAAGGGATTTAGTTTCTGACAACCATAGAACATGACAA
This sequence comes from Lissotriton helveticus, assembly GCF_964261635.1. Taxonomy (NCBI): domain Eukaryota; kingdom Metazoa; phylum Chordata; class Amphibia; order Caudata; family Salamandridae; genus Lissotriton; species Lissotriton helveticus. Next base: position 2,115,953,745 of record NC_136057.1, on the reverse strand, counting down.
CTTTGCTCTCCCCTAATCAAGAGTGTATCTCCAGAGTCGTGTGAGCACAAGGCAATTATTTTACTCAGTCAGTACGTGCATTCTTAGTCTCATCAGATTGTAGAGAAAAGGAAGAGACGGGCGTGTTCAATAAAAAGGTGTTATTTATTGATCAGTCTCTTTTCTCGTACAAGAGAAATGGATCGATATTATTGCAATACTTATAGTTAAGTAAAGTGCATACATTAAAAGCAATAGTATAAAATAATACTGTAAAAACATTGATATGGTTTCTGAGCCATATGATGTTTAAAATGATTAAAATATATTTACATACACATATACATTTGACTAAACGTACTCAACTGGTGTTTCTAAATACGCCTACCCCGTGTACCTGACCTAAGTCTAATGCATGGGCGGGAATAGAAAGTTACAGTTTAAGTTAAGTTTGTTTTTGCCAAGTGAATAACTAAAGAATTCTCTGTGAGGGGTTATTCAGTTCTGTACCTGGAAGTTAGGATGAATGAGGAATGGTATCTCTTTCTCTGCTCTCGATATTCCAGGCTGCCTGCGAGGGCTGCCCGAAAGCGCCGGTGCTGGGTCTCTCGGTAGGAGATAGCAGCGCGTCTCTCGGCGCGTCAGGAAGGCGGGGCTGCTGCCGGCGGGGTCTGCTCTGCTTCTGGGCTTCGGCAAGTATGGCTGCTCCGTCTCGTCACCACGCGTGTGTTTGCATAGGGCAAGATCGGCAATATTTATACCTTAAAGGTGCCGAGATTGACGTAAGGATGGACATAGATGCGTCAATAAAGATGTCATACGACTTGCTCGTTAGCACATTCTTTTACTGAAGTTCTCTGTGAAATCAAAACAATGGCCGCACGGATTTTCCAGGTTGTCATAGGTTTGATTTGTTATGAGAACGTCGTATGCCTTATCAGGGGCTGGAGGAATGTCGCTTGTCTAATTAGATCTCAAGCGTTATGACCTAATCAGATAACAAGTTCCTGTGCCGTAGTGTGACTGCGTCAGATAACGGTATCTGCATCATGGGGGCTTTTCTTGCCTCATGGGCTGACTGTTAGTTAACTTGATAGTTAGTTTAACCAGAATAGGGTCAGGAATAGGGGGATCGATTCAGAACCTATAGGAATACATGACAAAGTGAGGGAGGAGTTGAGAAGAGGGAGGATACAGTGTGGGAGGGTTTGACAGATATCGCAGAACACAGAGGGAGGGCAGCAGTCGTTGGGGGATCCAGATTTCACGCGGGTGGACAGTTTAGCAAGAGATTCCAAGTCAAGCGCGGGGAACTGAGGGAGAGTAGGAGTGTTTGAAAGGGGAGGTGCTGCTGTAATTGGGGGAGGAGCGTAGGGAATGGAATTTTTGATAGCAATGATTTTGTCAATGAAGAATGAGTTTAAGGCAGTGCATGACTCTGAGGAAGGGGGTGGGCTCGGGAGTGTCCTGGCGTCCGATGTCAGTTCGCCAAGGACTTTAAAGATCTCCTTAGATCTATTAGGGGCTGTAAGACTTCTGTTGGAGATGAAAGCAGTCTTGGTAGAAATGATTGTGGCTTTGTAAGCTTTGCGCGCTGAGACGTAAGCTTCCCTGTCGGAGCTGAGATAGTTGCGCCGCCATCTGCGCTCCAGATGTTGTAATTTTAAAGTGGAGTTGTACCATTTGTGGGATTTATTGGGGTGTGTACGAGAAAAGCGGGAAAGAGGGACACATGCGTTGCTGGCCGTCGTGAGCCAATGTGAGATGTTGGCGTCCATGGTGTTAACATCTAGGGAGTCGGAAAGTACCAACTGAGTCTTGGCGAGAGAGGAGAGGAAAGTGGCTGAGTCGAGAGTCTTCCAATTTCGAGCGAGCCCTCCGTGCCGGGAGGGGGGCCTGACCAGGCCCTTTATAAGAATGGACGACGCGATCAATGAGTGATCGGACCAGACGCAGGGGGAGATGGTCAGGCCAGAGAGCGACACCCCCTGTGTCCAGATGTGGTCTAAAGTGTTACCCCCAATGTGAGTGGGGGAAGTGACATGCTGTGTCAAGTTGAGGCTAGAAAGTGCCTCAAACAATTCGGTGGCGTGAGGACCAGCGTCAGCATGGTTAAACCAATAATTAAAGTCGCCATATATGGCGACACGGACTGAAGAGGTCATTAAAGCAGAAAGCTGCTCGCAGAAAGCAGCAGGAAACAGAGGCATGGGGGTAGGCGGACGATATAAGATGATAAGAGTTAGGGCACCAGCTTCGGTGGGCAAGCTGATTACAAGATTTTCGACATCAGGGAGGCACAGTGATGAAGACTTGATGAGGGGTAGGTCTTTACGGATGATTGCTGCAACCCCGCCGCCACGGCGACCATCAGGCCGGTTGGCGTTCAACAGATAGTAGTTGGGAGGTAAAGCGGCCAAAATATCTGGGAGAGAGGTCGGATAACCAGGTCTCGGTGAGCAGCAAAATGTCTGGTTTTTCAGCAGTTAGCAGAAGAAATATGTCAGTGTGGTGTTGGGGGAGAGAGCGTGTATTAAGATACAATATGCGGATACGGGTTTCAGGCGAAGCTGGGGGCAACACAGATGCGTGAGTGAGTCTAGGAAAAGGCAGTTCGGCTGCGATGCCGAGAGATAGCAAGCGGTCCCAAGTTGTAGATGGGAGAGCGCAGGAGGGCTGCTGAAGGTTTCTAAGAGAGGCAGGGGAGTATGATAAAAAACAGGCAGCGTCTCGGGGCCCTGGGCCCGTCTGGTCGCGGACGGGCGCAGACGGGCTTGCCTTAGGCGCCCCCTGCGCCCATCCGCTGCGCGTACGATGGAGACACATGATTTGTAGGGCAGTTTAGGGGTGTGGCCAAAGAAGTGGGCGTGGCCAGGGGAGCGTCCGCGGAAGGCGGCGGGCGGGTGGTTCTGAGGCCGCGGCAGCGTCAACCTCGGCTGCGCGGGAAGGCGAGATCAAGGGAGAAGTCCCTGAATTCAAGGTAGGGGATTTAAAAGCGCGAGCGAGCGCTGAGCTAAATAAATGCTTTCTTTAAAAATGTCAGGCTTATCTAAGGCTCCCGCGGAAGGCAGGGGAGTAGTCCGGTTGAAGAGAGCTTGTATTCAGCTCCTATTTGAGGAATCCCAGGTGGGCGTGGCCAAAGAAGTGGGCGTGGCCGGGGGAGCGTCCGCTGAAGGCGGCGGGCGGGTGGTTCTGAGGCCGCGGCAGCGTCAACCTCGGCTGCGCGGAAAGGCGAGATCAAGGGAGAAGTCCCTGAATTCAAGGTAGGGGATTTAAAAGCGCGAGCGAGCGCTGAGCTAAATAAATGCTTTCTTTAAAAATGTCAGGCTTATCTAAGGCTCCCGCGGAAGGCAGGGGAGTAGTCCGGTTGAAGAGAGCTTGTATTCAGCTCCTATATGAGGAATCCCAGGTGGGCGTGGCCAAAGAAGTGGGCGTGACCGGGGGAGCGTCCGCTGAAGGCGGCGGGCGGGTGGTTCTGAGGCCGCGGCAGCGTCAACCTCGGCTGCGCGGGAAGGCGAGATCAAGGGAGAAGTCCCTGAATTCAAGGTAGGGGATTTAAAAGCGCGAGCGAGCGCTGAGCTAAATAAATGCTTTCTTTAAAAATGTCAGGCTTATCTAAGGCTCCCGCGGAAGGCAGGGGAGTAGTCCGGTTGAAGAGAGCTTGTATTCAGCTCCTATTTGAGGAATCCCAGGTGGGCGTGGCCAAAGAAGTGGGCGTGGCCGGGGGAGCGTCCGCTGAAGGCGGCGGGCGGGTGGTTCTGAGGCCGCGGCAGCGTCAACCTCAGCTGCGCGGGAAGGCGAGATCAAGGGAGAAGTCCCTGAATTCAAGGTAGGGGATTTAAAAGCGCGAGCGAGCGCTGAGCTAAATAAATGCTTTCTTTAAAAATGTCAGGCTTATCTAAGGCTCCCGCGGAAGGCAGGGGAGTAGTCCGGTTGAAGAGAGCTTGTATTCAGCTCCTATTTGAGGAATCCCAGGTGGGCGTGGCCAAAGAAGTGGGCGTGGCCGGGGGAGCGTCCGCTGAAGGCGGCGGGCAGGTGGTTCTGAGGCCGCGGCAGCGTCAACCTCGGCTGCGCGGGAAGGCGAGATCAAGGGAGAAGTCCCTGAATTCAAGGTAGGGGATTTAAAAGCGCGAGCGAGCGCTGAGCTAAATAAATGCTTTCTTTAAAAATGTCAGGCTTATCTAAGGCTCCCGCGGAAGGCAGGGGAGTAGTATATATTCACTGAAAAAACCTTAGGTTTTACACACGTTATAGTTAGGAAGTAGCATTTAAAAAACCTATGAAATTCACCGAAAAAACCATAGGTTTTACACCAGTTATAGTTACCAGGAAATTTTACTCGCATAAAACTATTGAAATTCCCACGTTATAGTTAGTTGGACTCACTATAACTTGCGCGTGCAATGCACTGCTGATGACGTCACATATTACATCACTCATGACGTGGTCAGTGACATCACTCATGACATCACTGATGACACCATCCAGTGAATGTGTGTCTTTCTGAAAAATAAATATTAGTGAGTAATGTTTAAATTTTTAAACATATGTATTAATGTTTCACTTTGTGTATAAGTGGCTGCATGGGTTGGTGAGTAGCTACATGTGTAGGTATATGGGTTATTAGATGTTTTTTTAATATCAATATGAGTGTCTATATGTTTGGTGGGGGTGTTACTTAGCACATAGATGCATGAATGACTGACTCTCTGTTTGTATGTGTTTTGAATACAGCATATGTGCAGGACTGTATGGGTGGATGAGTGTGTATATATGTATGTTAGTGAGTGAATCACTGTCTCACTAGTGTCTTTATCTGTAACTACATATGTTTTAATCTAGTATATGTGAATATTGATGTATATAAGTGAGTATATGTGAGAGTGAGGGATTGTAAGAGTTCCTGTTTAAATAAGTATGTGTTTCTATAAGTGATTGTTTAAGAGAGTAAGTATGTGTAAGTTTCCTTAGAAGTAAAGTGGTAGTGTGTGTATAGCTGTATATGCAAATAAATGGATGTTTAATCGTTTATTTGCATGTGTGAGTATGTGTGAGAGTATCTTTTGGATGACTGTCATTGTGTAACAGGATATATAGGTGTATCACTATATATGATGAGTGAGTATATGTATGAGTGACTACATAGAACTGTTGGTCAAAGAGTGGATGTGTATATAGATGGTGGATTTACTGAATTGGTTGTTGTAACTGGTATGGGTATCTCCATTTTTTTGAAAATTTTAGTTTCTATTTTTGAATATGTGTTTCAAGGGTTACATTACAGTGAAAAGAGGTCTGTCACTCTGTCGCAAGGATGGTGTCATCAGTGATGTCATGAGTGATGTCACTGACCACGTCATGAGTGATGTAATATGTGACGTCATCAGCAGTGCATTGCACACGCAAGTTATAGTGAGTCCAACTAACTATAACGTGGGAATTTCAATGGTTTTATGCGAGTAAAATTTCCTGGTAACTATAACTGGTGTAAAACCAATGTTTTTTTCGGTGAATTTCATAGGTTTTTTAAATGCTACTTCCTAACTATAACGTGTGTAAAACCTATGGTTTTTTCAGTGAATTTCATAGGTTTTTTAAATGCTACTTCCTAACTATAACGTGTGTAAAACCTATGGTTTTTTCAGTGAATTTTCAAGGTTTTGTAAATGCTAATTCCTAACTATATATGGTCTATTACCTAAGGTTTTTTCAGTGAATTGCAATGGTTTTTTAATAGCAAATATCAAAAGCTTTAAAATGTCAAGTACGTGGTAGGTAAAAACATTTTCGTGTTTATGCACGCTGATGTGCTTTCAACACTGCCCCCCCCCTCTTTTCTTTTAGGAGTATTCTCTCTTTGCAGATAGTGAAGGGTAGGTAACGCAGGCCTTTGCCCCCGTTGTAATCCGTCGTGCCTGCTTCCCTCTCCATTTGATTGATTGTTATCCAAGCATTTACTGTTTTGGAATTGGTTCTCTTTGGTTCATTCTCTATTTACAAACAAGCACAGAGTCGCAATACTCTGTTTAGTCTTTGCAGATAGTGAAGGATAGGTAACGCAGGCTTTAGCCCCCGTTGTAATCCGTTGTGCCTATTTTTATCCCTCATTTGATTGATTGTTTGGCCGAACATTGATCGTTCAGAATTGGTTCTCTTTGGGTGATTCTCTATTCACAAATAAGCACAGAGTCGCAATACTCTGTTTAGTCTTTGCGGATAGTGAAGGATAGGTAGTGCAGACTTTTGTCCCCTTTGTAATCCGTCATGCCTATCTCTGCCCCGTTTGTTGGTAGTTGGTTCAGCCCGGACCGTTTATTAGAGGTAGATCATCCGACTCCACCGGAGGACACCCCTAATAAAAAGGACATATATATAAAATGCGGACTAGCCGCTGTATCGTGCAAGCAAACTATAACATAAAAATCGTTGGAAAAAACAAAAGGAATCAAGCAAAATCAGTAGGCCACTGATGGGATCTCTTTTTGACCTCGCTAAAATAGAAACATTAGGAACAACCCCTCATGAGAAATATGAAACTAGTGAGAGGAACCGAGCTCGACGCCATGATGTCTGCAAGACAGCTCGGCTCCGCCGCCCACCCCGCCCAAAATAATGACAAACCCTATGCAAATATTATAAATATATACAACACACCAGCAAAGTAACAGGGTAAAACGTTTTATTAAATAACTATTTACATGGCAGCCTGCTGCAACATCGATCCAAATGCATGACGCTGTTCCTGTCCCTCCTTTTGCAGCAGGTCCGCGGCTACGCCCATCCGGAACACGAGGCCCCCGGCACGTATAGGGCGGGGTCTTGCTGGCAGCCATCGGCCGAAGAGGTCGTTGGGTGGATGGCCCGGAAGCACCACGGCCACGATGATGTTGTACTGGCCTTCCCATTCGTCCACCCTGAGGTGGCATCCAGCGAGCCACGGGTGGGGGGGGTGAATGCCTTGCTGATGACCCCCCCATCTTATTGCCCGGTCCGACCATCACATATACCTGCGCCAGGAGACGGCGTGGGGTGCACTGGGAGGGAGAGGCAGCGCTAACGAGCCTCCCCCACCTCCCCAGGTGGAGGTTCCTCAGCTGCACCCCAGCGCTTCACTCGGCCAGCTGAGTTGCGCCCGCTCTTGCGGCACAGTGCCTCGCTCGGCCAGCTGAGTTGCGCCCGCTCTTGCGGCACAGTGCCTCGCTCGGCCAGCTGAGTCTCACCCGCTCTTGCGGCACAGTGCCTCACTCGGCCGGTTGAGTTTTGCCTGCTCTTGCGGCTACAGCGTCTCACCCGCCTCCGGCCGCAACCACAGCGCCAACGATCGCTGCTGACGGAGGGGAGCCTTGCCGGTGAGAGCCACTGATCTGAAGAACCGCTGCCTGCGGTGCCTCCCTGAGCCGCTTGACAGAGGCCCCCGAGGTGTGGTGGCGCAGACTCTGAGGTGGCGCTTGGCTCCTGCCCCCTCCCCAAGTCTTGTTGCCCTGGTGTGGCCTGAGATCGCCCCCGACATAGGCGGCCGGCTCCCTGGGTCCGGCGGGACTTTTAGCCTTTTGGTGACTCTTCCATTCTGGACCCTGTCCCACAATCCGTTTGACCTGGGGACACGTCCTGCGGTGCCCTCGCAATGCGGCCTGGTCCCTGAATGTGTGCGGGGGGACGGTGTTGATTGGATCAAGATGGCGGCTGGTGCCCTTCTTCATGGCTCACGTCCGGACCGGGCGACTGTTCCACGCCCCCGAGGGGCAGTGTGGTGGCGCGGACTCGGAAGGGGCGCTTGGCTCCTGCCCCCTCCCCAAGTCTTGTTGCCCTGGTGTGGCCTGAGATCGCCCCCGACATAGGCGGCCGGCTCCCGGGGTCCGGCGGGACTTTTAGCCTTTTGGTGACTCTTCCATTCTGGACCTTGTCCCACAATCCGTCTGACCTGAAGACACGTCCTGCGGTGCCCTCGCAATGCGGCCTGGTCCCTGAATGTGTGCGGGGGGACGGTATTGATTGGATCAAGATGGCGGCTTCACACAAAGCTGACTCAAGTGTTGCTGCTGATGCTATGCAGACAAAAACTGGTTTTCAGTTTGTACATTCTTCAGGATTTTTCCATCCAAGGCTGGTTGAGAGTTTGTAGAACGATGGCTTCAGATTTTCAACATACTACTCTTCAACATTCTTCATAAATGTAAGAATGTGAGACTCACTAGGAGAACAGCCGTTTATCTTTCCTTTCAAAATGCTGCCAACAATATTTTCTGTATGGAAGACACCATCTTGTAGCATAAAGGGCTGCATCAAGGGTGGTATTGCCCAGAATGTCTTGTTTTCAAGTGCTCGTAATGACGAAGCCAGGACTGTGGCAGAGCGTCCAAAATCTACAAAAAACACCACTGCCAACTATTCAATAACTTCCATCACCCAGCATCGCATTTCCAAAGAAACAGCATAGCAAGCTTTCGTGGCCTTTAGAGTTTTCGGAAGCAGTTTCCCAAGACCATCACTGCAGCCATTGCAATCCAACAGAGGAACTTTTTCCAAGATCGGCATATTAACAGGGCTGCTGGTGTAATCGGGGCTCTTGCAGCCATTCAACTTAATTGAAGCTTTCACAATGACAGACCGCCCACTGAACTTCGTGCCATGACATTTACTTATAACATTCTGCTGGGTTTTCGCCGAACTGAAGTCTAAAAAGCATTTCATTCCGCTTTGACATTTCTTGACATGTAGTGGGTTGAAGTCTTTAAAGAGGTCCACAATTTGCTCCTCAGTCACATCACTTGAAAGATTCCCCAAGCCAGGCAGGTCCCACACCACTTGAAAGGACCTGCCTGGCCTCGACCAAAATGGCTCCAGTATGGGAGCGACTTGCAACTCCTTATGACGTTCTAGTTACTTAGCCTTGACGTTATGGGGGATGTATGTGGTCTTTGTGCACATGGCGGGCGGGGAAGGGTACTGACTGGGCATACGGACAACCCTATTGATGTCAGTTTTTCATTATTGATTATTGTATTATTAAAGCTTCGAAGTAATGTTACCCATGATACTCGCCCTTCGTGTGCGTATGGACGATTTTATTGTAACTGATCCTGTTATACTTTCGAATAAAAAATCAACCTTCACTGATCCTGCAACCGTTTGTCACGTTTATTTTTTTCAATTAAATGGCTCGCTTGTTACATACTCCTATACCCCTGGCTTTTGACCCTTTCCTACGCGCGGTCTGTACTACCGCTCTCGGGCGATCTATGTAATGAACAGACTACCATTGCCGAGACACAAGGGAATGCATCTCAGAGAGATAAGTCAAGTACGTGGTAGATAAAAACATTTTCGTGTATATGCACGCTGATGTGCTTTGAACGCTGCCCCCCCTTTTCTTTTTCTGCAGGTTACATTGGAATTTCAGCTAAAGTATGGAGAAGACCTAAACCGCACCGTGTTCCACGCGAGGAAAAATAGGCTAGCTCTGTGAGACGGTACATTATATGTACGAGCTATCTCTGGGAGCGTGAAAGATTGTATGGTATGAATGTGCGCATGGGCCCTGATTTGTACGGTATGAATGCGTATGTGTGGCGCACGACTGGGTAAAAAAAGAATGCTTTTTGTATGACTGAGGCGTTGATCGAACGGTTAATGGAATGAGAAAAATAAGCCCGAACATGGTATCCGCATGTGAAGGACGAAAAATAATATAGCACTTTCGTTACTTAGGAACGACTCTCTCTGGAGCTAGTGAATGGGAGAGTAGCCTACACCAGAAACTTGAAGGGTTATTTCAGTACGACGAACCCGACCCCAACCGATATTCCAAATGTACACCCAAAATAATGCGCACCAGTAAGTCAATTTATGTGCTGACTAAATAAGAGAAGTTAGCTCGGCTCCGCCGCCCACCCCGCCCAAAATAACGACAAACCCTATGCAAATATTATAAATATATACAACACACCAGCAAAGTAACAGGGTAAAACGTTTTATTAAATAACTATTTACATGGCAGCCTGCTGCAACATCGATCCAAATGCATGACGCTGTTCCTGTCGAGGTAGCATAGGTGGCGGCCTAGGGGTGGAGGACCGTTGTGCAAATAGCCCGGGGGCGACACCACGTGCCAAGGCCCATCCCCGCGGTCAGCTGCAGCAGGGCGACCCTTAGCGTTTCACTCCCCGGTCAGCTGCACCATGACTGCCATTGGCGTTCCACTCGGTTGGATGGCCGGGGACCCGCTCCGGTGGCCGGGGTGAGGAGCGGCTGTTGCTGTGGAACGCTCAAAATGGCGGCCGACTCCCCGGATTTGGGCCTGGTCCACTAGAACGACTCTGGACTACCCTGGAACTCGAATAATGGCATAGATTTTCTGTCAATACACACTCATATATGTCTCCTCAACCAATCATATTTGTTCCCGCACAATTTCATATTCAAATTAACATTTCAGTTGGTTATCCTTTCAATATTTTCAAAGTCACATAACGGTCACCCTTCACCCTCTGCCTTCTCTGGCTGTTACCATGGTAACAGCTCAATCTGCACCTAGCTGAAGGCACAGGTCAAAAGTTCATATCTCAACGTTCTAAATCCAAGCAAAAAGGATAATTTCCCTCCAAACACACCTGCCTATCCACTCTTGTTTTACATTTCTTTATTTTCCACGACCAATAGAAGATTTGTTTATAATAAAACTATAACATACAGCGTAGTCTTCAATCTTGAAGTATATCAATTAACCAATCATGTTCAGTTTTCCTTTAACACCAAACCTCACACACTTTTTTTATCGTGACTTTCACCATCTACTTGCCATTCCACTTCACGAACCCATCAGAGTACTACTGCATCTACCTTGAAAATGAAGGTTTGGCTTGTAGGACACAGTTATATTCACTGGAGTGAAAAATATGCTGCAAACAGACGAATTTGTCACCTTGACTTACCAAATGTGCAGATTACGTGGATTGGCCAAAGAGGATTAAGATGTCACCAATTGATACCATTGGTGAAAACTTTTATGCATCTCCCTGAACCTAACCTGATAATTGTGCACTGTGGTGGCAATGATCTAGGCACATTAACAGGGGTAGGTCTGGAAATGCTTCTAAAAGACACCTTTCGTCAATTGATGTCACTTTTTCCTCGAACTGTCTTGGTGTATTCAAATATATGCCAAAGACAAAAATGGAATTGGTCCAATGAACGTTGTCCACAGATTGAGAAAGCAAGGAAACATGTAAATAAATCTGTTTCTGCTTTCCTCAGAGAATATAAAATGGGTTCTATATACAACAACAACCTACGTTTCAACATGGAAGGCATCTATCGGAGAGATGGTGTTCATTTCACGGATGAGGGAAATAGAATTTTCCTCTGTAACATGAGACTCTGCATCGGAACTTACTTATAAGTTCAGCAAAAACTCAATTAACACAAGGGCTCTTTTAAGAGCCACCTTAGATCTAAACACTCAAACTTGTAATTTATCTCCATCTTTCCTTATGTTTTTTGATCGCCGTGCGCGACCGAGTGCGCGCACCTCGTAACTTATTTGCGGAAAAAAGCTACTTTTACACTTTCGTCATCCTTAATAAACCCCTCAAGAAACCTACGAAATCAAACACTCTCCACCCTGCTCCCTTTCCATTCTCACCACTATAGTTTTTCACAGTCTTGTAAATAGGGGTGCGCGACCGAATGCATGCACCCCGCAAATGTTTTCTCCCAAAAAAAATAGTATTTTCGCGTTCAGGGTCCATACTGTACCCCCTTAGAAAACCTACCCAGCCAGACAATCTCTACCTTCTCCCCTTTCCATGTACTAACCCTTTGTTCTGTATTATATATTCACTCGCACTAACAAAATGGCGGACAACACTTCCTGATTTCCTTCTAATCGAATGTTGACAGACGTTAAACAGCAAATCACAATGCCGCTCGCGCACACCCGCATAGGTGCGCGTACCCGTGCTCGCTTACAGATATATAACTGATTTCAACTTTAATTTTCTCAGCAACTACTGAACGGATTTACACCATTTAAACAAAAGCGTGATCTGCGACCCACACTCTACCTTTCTACCAAATGTCTTATAAATACATTCAGCCGTTCGAGCTGTAGCCGTGTCTAAACGTCCTATGGAAAATAACATGGGAAAAACACGTTTTGGGACCCCCCTTTTATCTCAGCCCCCACTTCACTAATTCCCCCAAAACTTTCACAGAATGAGCGCAGCGGACCTAGCCATCTTCTTTGAGAAATTCGCAAACATTCGTCCACCAGGGCCAAAGTTATTCCCAATAGAATGTTGCGGATTTCCTATGGAAACTAGGTCCTAACTATAACTACCTACTGGCGACCGCCAGTAGGTAATATATATATATATATCTTACCTACAGGCGGTCGCCAGTAGGTATATATAGTTAGGATTTTTTCTCTATGGGATTTTTGAAAATTCTATGTCTAATAACTTTGGCGTTTGTGGACGGAATCGGCTGAAATTTTCAGGAAAATTGCACATTTTGTTTCTGAGCAGCCCCTGCAAATCTGGGGGGGGTTTGTCAAGGGGGGGCTGAGAAAAAAGGGGGGTCCCAAAACACGTTTTTCCCATGCAATTTTCCATAGGGCGGTTGGACTCACTTTTAGCTCAAACGGCTGAATGGATTTCCACGAAACTTGGCAAAATTGTAGATATTGTTTGCCCGATGTGCTTTTGCTAGGTCTCAATATATGTGCTCCAGTGGATTTTGATAAATTAACGTTCAAAAAAAATATATATATGTAACGGCGCTCCGGTTAGCGCTCCGGTTTGCGAAGCGAAGCTGATTGGCTCTCCGGTGTCTGTCAACATTCTAAACAGTCTGGAGCGGCCGCCATCTTGTCTCTCGGTAGGATCGAGAGACAAGAGGAGGCCAAAACAAAGGGGGAAATGACCATAAGGGGGCATAGTAGATCCTCCCTGACCCCCTAGGTTTGATGTGGAGGCTTTTTTTTTTTTTTTTTTTTGATTATTAAATATAAATTTATTTTTGTGATTGGTTTTCAAAATTTAATAGAAGGTCTAACATTTGACTGTCCGAAATGTTGTCATTTTCAGTGAACATAACTTCCAACATCTGAGTGTCCGAAATGTCCTTATTTTGAGTGAACATAACTTGCAACATATGAGTGTCTGAAATGTCCTCATTTTGAAGGAGGAAATCTACAGATTGTACACATTGTAGTAGTTCATGGTCCCGTGATTCATCCATGAATTCAATGTCATTTGGTTCAATGTTTTCTTGATTGGTCTCTGCAAGTACAATTTCAAATGACACTTTTTGTTCTCCTTCCATTTTGCCTGAAAGTTGCATAAAAAATATATATATATCAGTAGAGATAGGGCACTGTTGGGATTAATTTTAGATAGGTAGTTTTTAACAGTGAATTTATCTTTGGGCAGTGTATGGTATCAGACTGGAAGTAGAAATATAAAAAAGTATATGTGATGAAACCTAAGTAAATTCATAATTATACAAGACAAGCCTAAATCCATCCATAACTATAACAGAGAAGTCTATCTAAATCTATAACTATTACAGAGGGATAGTATATAACTATCAGAAAAAGTTTTCCATATTAACTTAAAGTGCACAATATACTTTAGTTTTCAAAATACCATCTTACCTTTTAAAAAAAGTTTAAGTTGTCAGTGAAAATGCTCTTGCAATGTACTTCAGGAAGTAGTAGTCAAAATGGCTGTGTTTCTCTCTCTTTCTTAATATATATTCAGGTACATAACCAATCAAATGTCAGGTAAAAAAAGTAGAAAATGAAAGTAACATTTTAATTGGTTGTCAATTCCAACACTTCAGATGTGTTTTGTGAAGTAATTTACCTCAGGGTATTTAGAGAGGTCTACAGGCTAAATGGCTAAATGGAATTCCAATCAAATTTGTGAAAATGGTAGGGATTAGTATGTAGTATGAGCTAATCTATATTTGGTGAAAGTGTCTCCAGTGGTTTTTCTGTGAATTACTTTCCCACCTTTTTTCAGCGAGCGCTTCCCGGTGCGCGCCCCGGTACGCGAACCGGCAGCGTTACGGGAGTCCTCCATTTTGTGTTTCGGTAGAATTGAGATACAAGATGGAGGGCAAATAATATTCAGAATGGGTAGAAGGGGGCACGGTAGACGTATCCTGACCCCCTAGGTTTTCTGAGGGTGGCTGAGGAGGCCCATATGTGCAAAACTGTTCGCGCGGTTAGCGTCCGGTGCGCGTACCGGGTAGCGCTCCGGAAAGCGTAAATTGTGAAAATTAGTAAAAAAAAAGTTACATTTAAAATTTGTTTATAGTGATCATAGTTAGGGTAGCTCTGAGAAGAGCTTTTGGGTCTGTGGTAGATTTAGGTACTTATAAGTAGGTACCAATACATAGTCTTAAATTCAGGATGAAAACTCTGTTCCCCTCATCTGAGAAGTGAACTCCATCTTCTCTGTAGATATCTTGCATGTAGTAACGCAAGTTATTGTTGTAGATGGAGCCTATTCCATGGTCTCTCATGTAAGCTGAAACAGACTTATTTACATGCTTCCTCGATTTCTCAATTTGTGGACAAAATTCGTTTGACCACCTCCATTTCTGTCTTTGGCATATATTTGAATATACCAAGGCAGTTTGAGGAAAAAGTGCCATCAATTGCTCAAAGGTGTCCTTTAAAAGCATTTCCAGACCTACCCCAGTCAAAGTGCCCAAGTCATTTCCTCCACAGTGCACAATTAACAGGTCAGGTTTTGGCAAATGCAAAAAGGTTTTCACCAATGGTATCAATTGGTGACATCTTAATCCTCTGTGGCCAATCCAGTTGATTTCCACATTTTGTAAATTGAGGTTGTGTAAATTTCTGTTATCAGCATACCTTTGAGCCCAGTGGATGTAACTATGTCCAACAATCCAGACAGAAAATATGGTGAGAGGAGGTTCTGCTGCAGTCAGATGAAGTGTGGGTATGAAATGGCAGTTGAAACAGTAGGAGTTTGTAATGAAAAAAAATGTGGAGTTTGTGTGCTAATCATTCAGTAGCAGTGATTGGTGGATTTTGATTGCTGAAAACAGAAAGTTAGGGTACATGGATGAGTTCTTTGAAAGATGTAATTTAATGGTCAAGAAAAAATCATTTTATGAAGGATTGCACTGGATACGCAGGTGTACTGAGAGTTCAGAGTTCAATTGAAACATGTTGTGTGAACTTGTAAACATGAGAGGTCTTTCAGGAGGTGGTTGCTATGGAAAAAAGGCAGAAAGGGCAGAGGGGGGAAGGGTGTTGATTTGAAAAAAAGTGAGGGAAGAGTTTTGATTGGGTGACATGAGAGATATGTGTCATGAATTACAGCATTTCTGTGCCATTGTTGGTTGCAGCCTCTGGAGTGCATACCTTTTGCTCTGCTAAAGAAAAATTGGTGTGTGTCTGAGACTGTTTTGAAACTCAAAAAGTATTTGCTAAGTTGAGAAAAGATTCATTTAATTTAGATAGAGAATAGTATGCTTTAGGGAGAAAATTATGAAGAAAGTTGTGTATTTAAAATGTGTCTTTGTGTCAAGTGTTTTACAAATAGATTCTGTTTCCTTGAGTTACATAGCCATGTTAAAAGTGACGCAAAAATGGTGCAAGGGCCTTAAAAATACGCTTTCATGTGTGTTAGGGCATTTTAAGTCACTTCCCCATGAATGTGGGTAAATAATTGCTTTAATTGATGTGTTTAAAAACGTTTTTTGAAATCAATTAGGTTTCTTGATATGTACTGCTAGAGTTTCATAGGCTGGTTGAGGCATATTTACAAGGCCTTTGAGTCACTTTGATGTTATTTTCCCCATTTTAATTTAAGACATTTCCCCGTGGTGCAAAGTCCTTGTAAATACGCCCCCATGTGTGCATGACAAATTTAGACTTTGTTTCTTTGAGTTACATAGCCATGTTAAAAGTGACGCAAAAATGGTGCAAGGGCTTTAAAAATACGCTTTCATGTGTGTTAGGGCATTTTAAGTCATTTCCCCGTGGTGCAAGGTCCTTGTAAATACGCCCCCATGTGTGCTTGGCAAATTTAAGTACTGACAGGGTGTGCTTCTACATAGGACCTGTGTTGTGTTTTCAAATTATGACCAGAAAATCGTTTTTTTTTAAAAAGAAATGCTTTTCACATTTATGACAAGGTCATATTGGTGTCTGCTTCTTTAAATAAATATTTCACTTTCCACCATGAATATGTGAGAATAATTTTCCTTGTTTGCCGGTTTAAAAACACGTTTCTTGCAGTCATTAAGGTTTCACAATATGTTCTGCAAGAGTTTCATAGTCACTATGATGATAATGATATACATTTAGAACTGTGTAGGAGGCATGGGGAAACTGAGGCTTCTGTAAGTGTCAAGGGAGGTGAGTAATGTACATTGCTCTGTTGCATACAGTCCTCATCTTCTGCGTACTCTTAGATATGCTACACTACATCTGCACAATGAGATACCTAAGCTGAGGAAACACAGGTCATGTGATTGTGAAATGAGCAAAAATATTTGCACGTTTTTTAATGACATCACCTGTGTTTCCTAACATTACGAATCACATTGTGCAGATGAGGTTTACGCCTGTCCAGGGAGACAGAGGAGGTCTGGCCTTTGTTCAAGGGTGCAGTGGACATGACTCACTTCATTGGTAGGCCTGCACATGTATTATCTCCTCTGTACTCTTCAATCATCCTAAATTTTATCTGCAACCCTGAGTAGGCCTCACCTCAAACAAACCCCTGGATAGGCCACACCTTATCGGCATCCTGAACCAATCATTTAAAATGTTAGGGGCAGATTTATGATGGCCGTGTGCCTCTTTTGCGCCGCTGTGCGTCACTTTTGTGACGCAGCGGCGGCGCAAAAGATGCGCTATGTTGCGACATATTTACAACTTGATGCATCTAGGCAGATGTGTCACGGTATAAAGTCCTGTGCCACATGAAACCTGCGTCAGGTTTCATGTGGGCGTTTTGTTGCAGGGTGGGCATTCATTTGCATGAAAGCCCTGTAAAACTAACACAGTGAAATTTAGAAGATTTCACTGAGTCAGCTTTATGGCATTGCTGAATCAAATCCTTACGCCTGTTTGAAACAGGCATAAGGAGTGATGCACCATGCAATGTGTGGCTTGCCCCTGTGCATTGCAGTAGACATGTCGCGCTTACGAAGTGATTCCTGCAATGTGCCGCTTTTGCGGCACAGATTTTTGCTCAATGGTGCTCCACATTGTAAATGCGGCACATCATGGGTGGCAGAGCATCAGCGCACGTTAACTGGTGCATCCCTGGGGATGCGCCAGTTAACATAAATCTGCCCCTTTAAATTTAAGTATGAGCAGGGGACACAGAGTTGGTGAGGCTTATCCAAGGTTAAGAAGAGATGAGTCCTGTTCACTGAAAACTTAGACATAGGCCTCACCTCCTCAGCATCGCTGGACATGGTTAAATAATATCTGCAAAATGTTACTCTTGTTAAACAATTTTACTATTATAGTCTCTGAGATTTGTCTCTTACTCTGCAACATCTCATTGTTGTTCTCTTTCTTTAAAGATAACGACAACATCAAGCATGAGTGATAATGAGCAATCTGTTGATCTCGATCTTATCATTGAACTTGTCATTGAAACATCAGTGGAAGTAGATCCCTTGGATGATTTAAATCCTGTGGATGATGAAGAATATGATGAGGATGCCGATTTGTCAGAATTGTATGACATAGGGTGGGAAGCTGACCTGCTCGAGCCTATGGAACTGTAAAGACTTATTTTTAAAAGTTACTGGAAATGAAAAGTAACCATGTTAACCGTTTCATTTAAAATTAAAAACAACTTCAAAAACAGCTTGTGTGAAGTGTCTTTAATAAATTAGTGAAAAATGCTAATAAAATTAGTTCAGATTGACATATAAAAGAGCAAAGGTCAAATGTAGAAGCATTCCATTTCTTTGCTACTATTTGTGAGTTTTAAATTTGCCAATGCACTAAAAATTATTGTATGTAGAATTGACAACTAGTATGTTAATTTTTTGACGACTGTTATTGATTTACTGTTTGGTAATAGTGGTTAATAACATTTTTTATTATATTTTTACCACAGATTCAACTGCAGATCATTTCAAAACTACACTATGCCATCGAAGCAAAGAAGCCGAAAGGCTACAAAACGTCACAGACAGCAGCTTACTACATGCTTGCAGCAGTCCTCTACAATAAAAACTTGTCAAGTCACCAAAAAAGCTCCGGGTAAGAGAACGAAATCTTTCCTAAGAAACATTTCCAGAAAAAAAAGTATCAGTACAGAACATGTTTTAGTCCAGAAAAAGAGAACCAATTTAAACGGAAAGGAAAGGCCACTCAAAAATGTTACTGCTAGAGCAGGAGATAACTCTGTGCATGGTAGTAGAAGGAAAAATCAGTTTAGGGACATTCGTAGACTAATGTTCCGCAACAGGATAATTGGCAATTTGTTAAAAAATATTAAGAAAGGTCAACAGAAAGTGGCTTTTTATAAGAGAAAGAGAAACATTGAGAAAATTATTGATCAGGCATTCGAAATTAAGCGAAAGTTATTTATTTTGATAATCAATAGAATTAGGAAACTAAACAAGGTAATTTATGATTTCAAAACAAATAGTAGATGGAAGAGAACAGTTAATCGTAGTAATTTTTGTGAAGTTTTTTCAGGAGAATGGATGCATAGTTCAAGTTGTGAGGCATTTTTTAATGAGGAGAGTTATTTCCAGGATAATTATTTGGTGCATGCAGTTGACACCAGTGGTCGAGCATATGAGGTGAAAGATGGTTGTCCGGTTGAAAAAGAAAAACTTGTGTCAACAGAGGCAGAAGAGGTGTTAGGTAATGAGGTTTTAGGAAGACGTCCTAAGGGACCAGTGTACAACTGGAAGTGTAGTAGTATTTGCAGTGTGCGACAGGATTCCATCAATTTGCTTTGTGATTTTGTACGGACATTTAATAGGAAAAGTTTAAAAAAATTGTTGCAAGAATTAGATCCTTGCAGAGTGAGAGAAGTGACAGGTTTGCATGGTCATTCACTGGCTTGTCTTTCTAGGGAGAGTATGCCAGAGTGTTTTTCATCATTTCAGGATGCTATCAGTGCATCATAATAAAGTGAGGAAATTAGTTAGAATGTTGTATTATGCTAAGAGTCCAGCAATTATGCTTAAACAATTATGCACTGATCTTTTGCATGGTTCTGAAGTAGATGTAAAGAATATTTGTGAAGAAATTGAGTTTTTTTACTTTACAAGTAAAGAGAAGAATGTTGAAATTGACCCAGAAGAAAAAGGTAATGTGGAAGAGAGTGTACAGGTTTCCAGTACAGATAATTTTCAGAAGGAAATTGCCACGTTTCAGGTGAAATCAAGTGAGAGGCCTAATTTCACTTGTGTGTGTTGTCGACGCACTTATTATAAAAAACAGACTAAGTTAGTGGATTTATATGCAAAAAGTGAAAGGGAAAATAATAGTGAATGGAAGGATTTCGCAACATACTTGATGGTAGAAAATTGTTTTGATTTGGGATCGGATCAACGTGTGTGTGTACTTATTGTTGTAACAAATTAAATCAAAACCAGATGCCTGCTAGAGCGGTTCATAATAATCTGGAATTGGTTGAGATTCCTTCTGAATTGAAGGATTTAAATACTTATGAATCTATTTTGATTCAAAGTGTTCATCCCTTTCAGGCTATTGTACGAATGGAGCCAAAGACAGGGAAATTGCCTCCATCAGATATACAGAGTGGATTAAAGGGAAAAGTTGTTTATTTGCCTCTAGATTTGAAGAAAAACATTAATACAATTGGAGTAGAGAAAGTGGAAGAGGAACCTCTGGTTATCTTAGTTAATGGGGTTCCGACATAGAGTAAGAAAATCTGGCAAGATTTAGTGGATGTTAGGAAAGTCAAAAAGGCAACATTGTATTTGAAGAAAAACAATAAGTACTACAAGAATGTATATGTTGCAGAAGAGGAAGTAAGTGAAGAAGAGGATAGCGATTTGTGTGCTGGTCAAATTGAGAAAGTAGAAGCCTCTAAAAATGAAGAAATATACGAACATTATAGTGTTCATCCTTTGCATTCCAAGGAAGTCATGGGGAATGCTATTGAGTTGTTTCAAATGAAACAAGCCAAAGGGAGTCCCATTAGTGTTTGGGAGGAAAGTTTGGAAGCTCGGTGTTTCCCACAACTATTTCCAACAGGTCAAGGAGGAAGATATGATGAGTGACCTGATCAAATTCCTGCTTCTGAATACCGGACTTTACGATTGTATGCAGAAGATCCTAGGTTTCGTCAATGCATTCCCTATTTGTTTCATCTACTGTTTGAAAGCGATCTGTCTGGACTGTCATATGCAGTAAACCACATCTTGAAAAGTGGTGTACAGATGCAAAATATCTCGGCAAGGGACTTTATGGATAAAGTCAATGTGCAAGACAGTATTTTGGATTCTCACCTGATTAATCTCATGGCGTGTCAGCGTGGTACTAATGAGTACTGGTACCGTCGTCATGGTGATTTAAAATGTATGCTGAGGAACTTAGGAACTCCCACATGGTTCCTCACTCTCAGCTGTGCCGAGTATGGCTGGGAAAACTTACTTGAATTTCTACGAGAGGCAAATGGAAACATTGAAAATATCGAATTCAAGACACCCGGAGAACTGTGCTCTTTAGATCCAGTGAATGTATGCAGGTACTTCAATCATAGATTTGAAGCTATGATGTCTTTCATCATTAACAAGAAAAATCCACCTCTTGGAGAGGTGTTGGATTTCTTCTGGAGAAAGGAGTACCAAGCAAGAGGTGCTCCTCATATACATATGCTGCTATGGATCAAAGATGCACCCAAATTTGGAACAGATCCGGATGACTTAGTGATGAGTTTCATAGAACAGTATTCTACATGTGCTGTTCCAAACACAAAGGAAGACAAAAGCCTAAGAGAACAAGTTTTACGCTTCCAAAGCCATCGTTGTGGAAAGTACTGTCGTCGTAAATTCAGAAACAAGGACAAGTTCTACACAAAATGTCGTTTCGCCTTTCCACGACCGGTGATTTCCAAAGGAAGAGTGAACAGTTTGATGTCTTCGCTGCGACATAATGTGACGAGGAAATCACCCAAAAATACATACAATTTGAAAAGAAACTAAGAGTCCAAGTACATCAACGACTACAACCCAGTGATTTTGTCCATGTGGAATGCTAACATGGATATACAGTTTGTGGCTGATAACTGTATGGCTGTGGCTCGGTATGTGACATCTTACATCACAAAAAAAGAAAAGACAGAATTGAAGGATATGTGGGAGGACATTTCCCATGAAAAGAGCCTCAGTAAGAAGTTGTACAGTTTCAGTCTGAAGATGTTGTCGCATCGAGAAATCGGAGCTTACGAATGTTCTGACCGGTTGTCTTCAGCAAGTCTCTATGCCAAATCCAGGAGTATCATTTGGGCGAGTCTTGGTCTTGCTGCAACACGTAATCGAGTTCTGAAACCTGTACGGGAAATTGAGTATTTGGCGGAAAAGGAGCCAAACAGTACAGATATTTTGAAGACCAACATGTTGGATACATATTATCCAAATAGAAGCAGTCACCTCGAGAATGTTTGTCTGTATGAGGTTCTACAAAATTACATATTCAAGAGGAACATAAAAGAAGATATTGATAAAGGAGTGTATGCTGTAATTGGAAGTGAGGGATGTCTGGTCAAGCAAAGAAAATGCCAATTGGTAAACCATCGAAAATTGAGTGGCGAATCTCCTGAAAGAAAAGAGTTTTTCTATTTAGCTCTTTTGCAACTTTTCAAGCCTTGGCGAGCAGAAGAGGAACTGCTTGGAGATTTCCTCTGTTATGAAGACTCTTTCAATGCCGCCAAGGAGACCATAGAATGTCCTGTTTTTCCCAAATATCTAGAAATGTTGAATGCGGAAATCGAGCAGGAAGCAACTATTGCAGCCGAGATTGCTAGAGACAGTTCCCAGGACAGTCAGAGTTCTGTTTCATTGAGTCAGGATCCACTAGGAGGACCAGTTATCGAAAATGAAGCTGCCACTGCCATGATTGAAGTGGAAAAAGCCATGGCACATGCTCAGGAGGATGCGGTTAACTTAGAAGACTTGGAAAGACAACTCAACGTTGAGCAGAGGAAAAGATATGACGAAGTTACCAACCAAATTGATAATGGATTAAGTCATGAGAAGTGGAGAAGTGTGGCTCACTGGTTAGAGGATGCAGACCTGGAAGCAGAGGTCAGCCCGGGACCAGGGTTCAATTCCCGGCTCGGCGGGGTCTTGAGTCCTAAAATGTCCATGGACTCGACAATTCTCGCTCCGGTGCCTACTCGATTCACGGGTTCACACTCTGCGACTCTGGGCAATAGCTTGCTTAATCTCCACAACGGCCCCTCGCGGCGGGATGCCTGGCTTTCACCTTGCGGATACCCTGCCGGGGTTATCTCACAGGGGAATACCAGGACGGGTTCCCTAAGCAAGCGCTTAGAAACCGCTTGGTGATTTGTGCTATATAAATTCCTGTACATGAGAAGAAAGAGTGCTCATGTACGTCGTTGAAGCCTGTCCGACTTTACGTGAGTGGAGAAGCGGGAACTGGAAAAAGTTTCCTCATTAAAGCAATTTCATGTTATTTGCAGAAAAGGACTGAGTCATCGCTGTCTTGTGTTGTCACCGCTCCAACTGGACTGGCAGCACATAACATTAAAGGTATTACTTTGCATCGTCTACTGATGCTGCCAGTGGAGCATGATAACAAATTACAATACCACAAGTTATCTGGAGATGCTTGTTGTGAAGTTTCCAGAGTCTTGAGGAAAATGAAACTTCTTATCATTGACGAAGTAAGCATGGTTTCCAATGTCATGTTTGCCTTTGTGCATTTGAGAATGCAAGAAGTTCTCAAAACAGAGTATGATGTGTTATTTGGTGGCAAACACATCATTGTTTTCGGTGATCTTCTGCAGCTGACACCAGTGAAAGGACAACCTGTGTTCAAAATGCTCACGCATGAAGATACCAGGAAGTGCCTAGGGAGCATTGGCAACGTTAATATATGGTTAAACTTCAATTATGCTGAACTGCGTGAAAATATGCGTCAAGCGAAGGATGAAGATTATAAGAATATTCTACAAGATGTTAGAATCGGAAAAGTGACCGAGCATGGGAAAGAAGCTTTACATGCACGATTACTGTCAAATTTGTATCCAGAAGAAGACGTTGTGCCTGGGAATATTTTTCGGAAAATTACTGAGAAGAAATCTGGAATATGTTTGATGCCAACTCTTGCAGAATGTGCCATCTTCAACAACAAAATGTTGAATTTAGAAAACCAAGAGATTGTGAAACTGGAAGCTATTGACAGAATAGAGCATATGGGAGGAACAATTATTTTGTCTGAGAATTTGAAATCAAAATTGGATTCATTAGAGAAGACTATATCTAAAACTGCTGGTTTTGAAAAGACTCTGAATGTGTGCTTAAATTGCCGCATAATTTTAAGAAGGAATTTACATGTTGAAAGAGGTCTGGTAAATGGATCAATGGGTAATGTTGTTGATTTTGAGAAATACAGAAATAGAGATGGAATTGATTTTTTTAAAATTAAATTTGATGGCATTGAGGAAGTACAGCTAATTGGTCGTTGCTCTGCTAGGTTTTTGCTTGTAAAAGACTTATATGTTCACCGTAAGCAGTTTCCTGTTTGCTTGGCATATGCGGTGACAATCCATAAATCGCAAGGTTTAAGTGTAGACAGTGCATTGGTGAATATTGGCAGTTCTGTGTTCAAGGAGGGTATGGCATATGTGGCATTGTCACGAGTCAGAACTTTATCGGGATTGTACTTGATTGAGTGTGATGTCACAAACATTTGTGCGGATCTAGATTGTGTTAAGGAATACAATAGGTTAAGAAGAGAGTATGCACCACATTTGCCTCAATATCCTTTGTTTGGGAAACGTGTGGTAGGCCGGAAACGAAGAAATGTGACCAATAGTAGGGAGGTTGTAGCAAAAAGACGAAAAGTCGATGAACCCAAAATTATAAGCAGAAAAAAAATGGATTCTGTTGAAGATGTTGTTGTTTTTCAATTTGAAAATAGTTCTGGTGTCAACTGCTATGCTAATGTAGTGGTTAATGTTTTCTTTTCTGTAGAAACTTTAAAAGAAGAGATTGTGGTCAATTCGGATCAAAGATTTTGCAGTTTGTTGAATTCTGTGTTAGAGAAATGTAGCACTGATAGAACAAAAATAGAAAGTGTGTCTGAAGTTCAAAATCTGTTAGACAAATGTTCAGGTCAAACGCAATTCTCTCAAAATATTCAGCAAGATTGTCAGGAGTTTTTAATGTATATGCTTGATGTATTGCAAGATGAAGGTGTAGATGTAGATCATCTGTTTGGCCTTTCTTATCAATGGCAGCATGACTGCGAGAACTGTAGGGTATCAAGTACTACTAGTGTAGACTCAGAAAGATTTATATATTTAACTTTGCCAGACAGTAAATCAGTGTCCTTTAATAAGCTAGTAAAAGCAGCCGATCACAACATGGAGTGTAGCCAATGTAAGTCTGCAATGTTGTCCACATTATTTATACGAATTTATGGCCAGTATGTCATTTTAATGTTCCAACGATGTAGGCCTGATGGAACAAAATTGACAACTTTAATTAAAAATGTTGTGGCTTCGCAGTTGTCAATATCAGGAAGGACTTTTGTAACTGCAGCAATTATATATCATGACGGTCCTTCAACAACATCAGGACATTACACAGCTTATTTGAAGTCTAGAAACGGCTGGTCATTCTGCAATGATTCTGTTTTAACTTTTAAAAAAAAATTGCCTTTTGACCTTAAAAATTCTTACCTGGTGTTTTTACAACCAAAATTTTAGGGAAAGAATCTCGGGATTTGCTCTGAGGAATTTCAAGAGGTTCTAATGGCTCCTACACTATTTGGCCTTGAGGATAAGTGTAGTACAGAGTAAAAAGTTATTTTTGAGTTTTAAGTAGTTCCTGAAAAAAAAGAAGGTTTTCTTACAGAAAGTGGTGGGCATGGATTAGTTAAAGGACAACAGAGTATTTCCCAAAGCAAACGGTGTTGTTACCATAACACTTGACGTCATGGAAAAATAACTGCACTTTGAATGAGTTCAGAAAAACTGTTTCTTTTAATAAGCTAATTCAAGCAGCCAATCAAAACATGGAGTAGAGGTAATGTAAGTCTGCAATGCTGTCCACATTTTTTGAACAAACTTTTGGTTATAATGTCATTTAAAAATTCCAACTATATAAACCTGATGAAAGTAAGTTTTCAACTTTAATTACAAATGTTGTGGCTACACAGCCGTTGATTTTAGGAAGAACATTTCTAACTCAGCTATTATATGACATGATGGTCCTTTGACAACATCCACTTATTACACAGCTTATTAAAAATGTAAAAAAAGCTGATGTTTCGGAAATGATTCACATTTGACTATGAAACAATGTTGCCTTTTGACTTAAAAATATTCTTACTTTCTGTTTTTAGAAGAAAGAATTTTGGGTAGGTAACTGGCCTATAATGATTCTAGGAGTTAATATAATTTTATGTACTGTTTTAAATTGCTTTGTGATTAAAAGTGATGTAGAGAATTAAATAATTGTAGTAGTCATAGAGGTAGTGTAAGTCTGCTTCATAGTAAGCAGTATCAGTGTCATAGGAAATGTGGAACATGAGTGAGCAACAAGGGTAAAATATTACTAGTACAGGATTGTGAAAGTGATCTTGAACGTTTTCTTTCTGAAAGTTGCGGAAAAAGAAAATGACGGGATTTGCTTAGAAGAATTCCAAGAGTTATAAATGGCTCTTACACGATTTGGCCTTGAGGAGAAGTGCGGTAGAGAGCGAGAAGTCATTTATTGTATGTAACATATTTGTCAAAACGATGGAGCTTTTCTTTCAGAAAGTGGCGGGCTGAAAATAATAACAGCACAACAGAGTGTAAGCTGTTCATAGGACATCCTTCGACGTCATGGAAAGTAAGTTACTTTTAAGGAGTTTCCTATTTCTGATTGGTTATGTTATATGGGTTTTTTAAACACAATCATTTTGATTGTGTTTTTTTTTCCCCGCTGTTATATGATGAATACCTTCAAGTCACTGTTTTTAGTGAAATTTGATATATTCTGAGAACAGCAAAAATAAACCATTTAACATGTATAATTAATTCTGTACTTTGTATATTGAATTTTATTTTGTACTCGTCTTATTTCATGCTCACTCATCTTTTACTACCTTCTATCAATCCTCCTTACATACTCACATTGCCTTTTGTTTCATTCTCTTTCACCCTTGCTCTCTAACTCCACTTATCTTTCAACCTTTGTTTCCCTAATCCAACTCTGTTTTTTTCTTTTCTCCCTTGCACCATTTTCCAGCTTTTAGACCTTCTGATTCGCTTGTCTTTTCCATCTTTCCTCCCTTTGTTTTCTAAATTAAATATTTTTGGGTTCTCCTTTTTTGGTGCAATCAGTTATTATAACTCACCCTCACTCATTTATCTTTCTTTGTTGCCTCACTCAGTCTGTATCTGACACTCTTTCCTTCACTTCCTCTGTCTCCTCTCTCCCTCACTCTCTTTTCCTTATTCACCCTTTCCTTATATAGTTTACCTTACTCACTTTCTTTTAGTAGCTTACACAACTTCAATTTAGTTTTCTCTTCTACCCTTCTTTTCTGTCACTGAAAGTATCTTCCTTTTTTTTCTCTTAGTAATTTACTCTCTTACAATTTCTTTTTGTCTCTGACTGTCTATCACCGTTTCTTTCTCTTTTTTTTCTGCATGTTAATCTCTAACTTTATTTCTTTGTAAAATTGGATGATTGTCAATCTTTTCCCTTGTCTTTTCTAATTTTTAAATACATGTTTTAATATTTTTCAATTTTTTGTTCTTTCTTTCACAGATTGAAAATATAAAAATAACAAGTGACTAAGTCAACGACAATTATAAGGTAAGGGTTTTGTACTCTTTTCGTTACATTTCTATCACATTTAACTTCTATTAGTTCCACTGCTTCATTTGTTTAACCCTCAGTTTCCTGCCTTTGCTACTTCCCTCATTCCTTTTTCTATTACTTACTTACTCTACTCCTTCCACTCCTTTTCTCAGTCCCTCTGTTCTCATAGTTCCTCACTCCTGTTCACTCACTCCGTCTCTATTACTCTCACTATCTCTGACTCATCACTCTTTCACTACTTGTTCATTATGCTTTCTCCCTGTAGTTCAAGCACACTAAGGGGCATATTATCAACAAAGGCGATAAAATTATCGCTGCTTTTATCGGCAGAAAAATGCCGCAAAAGCGGCTTTAGCGGCAGTTTTCTGCCGCAAAAGCGGCTTTAGCGGCAGTTTTCTGCCGATAAAAGCAGCGATAATTTTATCGCCTGTGTTGATAATATGCCCCTATGTTATTTACATTTCTTTGCTGTTTCAATCATTCCTTTTCTGTCAAATCTTCTTTTCTGCTTTCTGTTTTTTCTCTCTATTATTCCACATGTTTTAACCTTAGTCACTATCATACATCTTGTTTTATTCCTATTTACTTTTGCTCACTGTTTTCTTAACACTTTCCCTCAGGATTGTTCTTTTAGTCCGGTTCTATCCCTACCTCTCATTCCACATCCTTTACTGTTTTTCTTCTTAATTTGAACATTCACTCACATTATCCAAGAAACTCTTGTTTATTATTCTTCTACTCTCCTTTTTTTCTTTCACTTCCTTATCTATGTTGTTTTTCTCAATTATACACTCTTACATCTTTTCTTTGGTAAATAGATCTATTAAATAGTATCTCTGTGTTACTCCCTGTAGCTGTCTTTATTTTCACATTACTCTCTGTTTCCTTCCCTTATACTCACTCTTCCTTTTTTTTAAAAAAAAAAAATTTGTTTCGCTTCCGGTTCGTGTACCGGGTAGCGAACCGGGAAGCGAATCAAAAGAAATAGAGGTTGCCAGAGCGCTAAACATTCTAGCAATTTTTCATAAATGGGAGGTAGTTCTGAAAAGAACTTTTTTTTAAATTGTTTTTGTTGTTTTATATTTTTTTATTATTTTTCTGAACATTTTTTTTATTTTTTTGTATTTTTTGAACGGTTTTATATTTGTTTTGGTTTTTTTGGGGGGGAACGAAAATGATTCATTATAAAGGGCTCAACAGGAGCAACAAAAAAAAGATAATTTATTTTCTGGGGCGTTTTGGACAATTATGATTGTCAATAGCTACATTGATTACATTTATGCTACTTTCCCTGTAGCAAATCAAT
This sequence comes from Lissotriton helveticus, assembly GCF_964261635.1. NCBI lineage: Eukaryota > Metazoa > Chordata > Amphibia > Caudata > Salamandridae > Lissotriton > Lissotriton helveticus. The sequence goes on along the minus strand of NC_136057.1, from coordinate 2,115,925,400 downwards.
TGGCCGCAATAAACGCACACTTGTTTCACACTCCCAATTTTCATCTGTATATTTGGGACCGTCTCCCTCGCCTCTGGTCCCGTCACTGCCTCTACATTTGATGTTCTGGCCACAGGAGGGGGGTTATCCTGCAGGTCATGTACCCGCGCAGCACTATAATTAATAGGGTGCCACCTCTCCATGTGGCGATGCATGGTGTAATTGCCATAGCTATATTTCTTATCTGTCCCTCTGGACAGATCTTTTTTGCAGATAAGGCAAGTAACATAGCGGGCATTTACTTTTTTTTGGCCCCGGGGATATTTGAAAAATTGCCAAATGAAATTTTCCTTGACATGGGACCTCCTAGGCTCTTCACGCAAAAACTGCCTCTCTTGCTCCTCTTCCTCTTCTTCCTCTTCTTCCTCCTCTTGCTGAAAGATAACCTGAGGAGGTGGTCCTCTCTTTCTAGGAGGTGGTGGTGGTGGTGGGGGTGCACCAGCTGCAGCTACAAGACTTGCCATTTCTAAGTAATCAAAAAAGGTCTTCCTCTCACAAAGTTGAAAGTCAGAGTGAGGAAACAAGGAGGGGTTTTCATCATTTGGGAAAAAAAAATAGTTCTAAACCAATGAAAAGTGTTATTTTTAGGTCACATGACCTAGCCTTACATCATTAGGAAACCAAAAGTGAAATGAACCAATGAAAAGTTTTATTAACAAGTCACATGACCTGTTATGCTTACGTTACGCGCTCCGCACCGCGCCCCGGATCGCTTCCGGGAAGCTGCGCTTCGCGCCTCGCTTCAAGCACCGGAGCACTTCCGGGTCCGCTAACGCGGCGCATCATATGACGCATTACGCGACAACGCGATACGTCGCGGTTACGGGACGCGTCATGATTTTGTTTTCTAACGCGGCAGTTGCGCAAACAGAACGTTTACCGGTTCGCGGACCGAGTTGCGGCACCAAATTGAGCTAACGGGAAGCTACCCGGTTCGCGGAACGGGAGCGAAACAAAAAAAAATAATACAAAAAATATATAAAAAAAAATTGTATTAAAAACATATAAAATATTTTTTTCGATTTAAAGAAGAATACATTTTAAAGCTTTTGATATTTGCTAATAAAAAAACATTGAAATTCACTGAAAAAACCATAGGTTATAGACCATATATAGTTAGGAATTAGCATTTACAAAACCATGAAAATTCACTGAAAAAACCATAGGTTATACACCATATATAGTTAGGAATTAACATTTACAAAACCTTATTTTACTCACACAAAACCATTGAAATTCGCATATATAGTTAGTTGCACTAACTATATATCGCGCACCCGCAATCCACTGCTGATGATGTCACATATTACATCATTCATGACATGGTCAGTGACATCACTGATGACATCACTGATGACATCTCAAATTACATCACTGATGACATCACTGATGACATCTCAAATGACATCACTGATGACATCACTGAAGACATCATCCAGTGCCTGTGTGTTTCTGTAAAGTATAAATATGTTTTACATATTGAAGAATGAGTGGATGTATAAGTGTCTGGATGAAGGTTTTAGTAGGTGCGTGATTGACTGTATGAGTGAGTGATTAAATGCGTCTTACTGAATGCATGGGTTAGTGACTAAACTGTCTGAAAGTGTGCATCAGTATGTCTGTTGTTGTGCAAGCTGCTGCATGTGTTGATCAGTAGCTATATGAGTGGCTATATGGGTTATTAATTGGTTGCCCAAGTATTTGTATGGGAGACTGAGTGTGTGTGTGGGTGGCTGGGAGGTGTATGACTCTGTGCATAGATGTGTGAGCAGTTGATTCACTAGATGTATGGGTCCAAAAGTGCATGTGGAAACAGCTGTATGGGCAGTTGATTGTGTGCATGAGGGTATTGGTGAGTGATTGGATATCTCAGTGCTATATGTCAAAGTAAGTACATATGTAAAACACAGTACATGTGAGAGTTGACATATATAAATAACTGTGCATAAGAGCCAGTGAATGTGTGAGTGGCTGTAAGGATCAATGTGAACTTGTATCCATGATTGTATAAGAGAGTAAATAAGTGTTAGTATATGTTTGAATAAGTAAGGTGTGTATAACTGTATAGTTGAGAAAATGGAGGTGTGATTGATTATTTGCATGACTGACTAGGTGTCTGTGTAACTTCATGGATGAGTGACAGTCTGTGAGTGTCTGTTTACATTGATTGTTTCTAAGGTTATATTAGAGTCTGTAGAGGTTCATCGTATTATCACATGAATGATGTCATCAGTGATGTGATCAGTAATGTCAACTGAGATGTCATCAGTGATGTCATCAGTGATGTCATTTGAGATGTCGTCAGTGATGTCATTTGAGATGTCATCAGTGATGTCATCAGTGATGTCACTGACCATGTCATGAATGATGTAATATGTGACATCATCAGCAGTGGATTGCGGATGCGCAATATATAGTTGGTGCAACTAACTATATATGCGAATTTCAATGGTTTTGTGTGAGTAAAATAAGGTTTTGTAAATGTTAATTCCTAACTATATATGGTGTATAACCTATGGTTTTTTCAGTGAATATATATATATATATATATATATATATATATATATATATATATATATATATATTCACTGACAGAAACCTTAGGTTTTATACCAGTTATAGTTAGCTGAAAGTTTTACTCACATAAAACCATTGAAATTCCCACATTATAGTTAGTTGGACTCACTATAACTTGCGCGTGCAATGCACTGCTGATGACGTCACATATTACATCACTCATGACATGGTCAGTGACATCACTCATGACATCACTGATGACATCATCATTGTGACAGAGTGAGAGACCTCCTTTCACTGTAATGTAACCCTTGAAACACATATTCAAAAATAGAAGTTAAAATTTTTGAGGTTTGAAATTTTATCGGCATTGTTCTAATGACCCCCATATGAAGGTATTTAATATTTGACAATATATATCTTTCCTCATTTTCACATTTTAAAACTTCATTAAATTTGACTGATACTTCTAAGTCACGTACGTGTCCGGATTCCGTCACCGGGTACACGTTCTAATACGCGCATGTCAAATCATGTGACTTGAAAAGAACACTTCCTATTGGTTCATAGTAGTTTCTATTCCGCAATTTTTGCAGAAACCACCAACTTCCCTCACTATCTATTTTGCGCTGAAGCGAAAACAACCTTTTTCATCTTTCCGGACACTATCCAGAAATGACGACTGCACGCAATTCTTCTTCGGAGTCCGAAGAAAATCTTTATCCTCCTTTAAGAAAAAAAAAGGAATCTTTTATTTGGCAATTTTTTACCTTTCCACAAGGTCAAAAAAAAGTAAATGCTCCGAAAGTAACGTGCACAATTTGTGGCTCAGTACTTTCCAGAGGAAATCCATCCAAAAAATATTCTTTTTCAATTCATACGATGAAGAGACATATGAGCCAAGTCCACCCTGTGCAATATGCACAGGCAGCGACAAGAGCTCTAGCCACAGAACTACCACCATCTGTGGCGAGTACTTCATCGACCGGACGACCTATATCTCCATCACTTGAACATATGGAGTTGAAACCCTTTTTAAAGGAAGTGCATATAAAATGCAACAAGTGCAACGGATTGATTGTGTACGGAGAGCAGAGCCTCATTCTTATTCAAAGAAGATTTATTGAGCATAAAAGGTTGGAATGCATCTAATTTTTTATCAACTTAAAATGTTCCTGTTTTACATTTCACAAATTGGATTCCTATTTCACAAATTTTAAAGGACGAAAACGTTTTAAAAAAAAAACAACTGTTATTTTCAGAACTACCTCATTGCACCAAAAAAAGCTCTAATCATAAGTTTATTTATTGCCGCATTTTAGGAACAATAATTGAAAAATGCGGCAATATTTGGGACATATTATGAAGACGTGATAATTTCACTTCACTTTTATCGGCATAACGCAGTTTAAAATGCGCCGATAATTGCCTTCATAATATGAGCCATATTATCAAGGATGGACGATACAATATCGCCGCTTCTATCGACTGGAAACTGCCGATAAAGCGGCGATAATGGACTTGATAATATGCTGTATGAAATTCCTAGTATAGCCCATATCACATGTTTTCCCATCTTAAATGGGCTTCGATAGGATTTCCATAGGGCATATTATGAAACCCATTATCGCCGCTTTATCGCCAATTTCCTGTCGATGAAAATGCATTCATTGTCCATTGTAATATGCCCCTATGTTTTTCAAAATTCAAATTGAAATGTATGTTATATGCGTTTATATCTAACATTACGAGAAAGTCATAACACCGCCTGCGATAAAACCACTTTACATGTGTTGCGCACAGACAGTTAATGACATGCATAGTAGACGTATGTTAAACTACTTGCAAATCCAGTTAAAATGCAAAAATACTATCTCGTACACGGCTCCTGTTACAAAAACAGTTTAAATAAACTTATTTATCGTACGAGTGCCACGGGCAACATTGATGAAGCATTTGGCAGTGTTAACGTGGAGGTGTGAAAATGAAACTAAATCAACCCCCTCTCATATTTACATAGCACACATTAGTGCATATAAAAAGAACACTTGTTTTCACGCGGTAATGTTAATTGTCACAGGGATAGTATTACATATTTATTCAAATTATGTTCAGACTGTCTGTTTTGTAATTCTCTGCTAACATGCACTCTCATCATTAGAAGTGAAAGCATAATGCTCCTTCTATTTTCATTTAATGTCCCATTTTTTTCCTTTAGAAATCTACTTACCGTATACTACTAACAAAAATTATCACTATCTTAGCTTACTTCCAATAATTATTCGTAGACCAGCAGCGACTTTTAACGCTTAGGAGTGATACAATTATCAAAGTTTAATTCTAAAACTAATGATTCCCAAACTGTACACCGCGGCTCCCTACTCTGCGTAATAAGGTGCCAAGGGCACGGCGCACTCAAGGTTGCCTAACCGTCTGTAAATTCCACAGACGTCCCTACCCTTTTATGTGTAACTATATCCATTTCAGAGAGCTGCGCGCTCCTCCCCTATGATAACGCTGACAGTCCATGCTAAAATGGCCTTGAATTTTACTGCAGCAGGAGCACCCCTCCCACGCATTGGAATCCTAAAAAAAGCTTCCTACCTCAATGAACAGAAGACATTGTTTTAGATAAAAAAAAGTAAAAACACCATCAAGGCTTATTATGAAACAGTTTCTGTTAAAAAGTCTATGAATGAAAATTATTAAATCAGATTAACGTTCTTTCATTGTCTCATAAATTTTACACAGCAATATTTTAATTAACATATTCAACAATTCCATGGTTACTGCTTTTCAACTTAAAGGTACTAGCACCTATTCTGAAAGGCAATAGTCTTTGCTTCTTCTTTGTATGAAAGTATTTGTTAAACTACATATCTACATGCAATAAGACATACAACATACCTCCAGTCGTGCACCACACTATACTACACACATATTTCTAGTTTAGGTGCTTTCATCTGCATACAGAATAACATCCAACACCTTCTTTAAAAAAACTCCTTACTTTTAAAAAACAGTGCTGAAAGTCAAGGGCGGATTACAAAAGTGGGCATGCGGACATGGGCCGAAAGGCCAGTGCCTCGTGACCCTCTGTAGGCCGTTTTTTTGTCCCCTGCCCCAGTCCACTTAGAGTACACTTGAAAAGGGGAGAAAATAAAAAGCCGACCCACAGAGTACACAGAGACAGACTGCGAAAATGAAACCAGCCTCCCTGTGCGACCGAACACCCCTGCCCTACCAAACAATGAAGCTGATGCTGGGCTGGGGAGAGCTCATTGTTACCAAGAATTGACCTCCCTGGGGGGCAGTTGTTTCTGAGACCTTTCAGACATTTTCACCTCGGCCCTCCAGGGGCTCAAGCGGCCCATGCAGCAAGTTTCTAAAACAAACAAAAATGAGAGGTTGCATACACTGTGATGCCAACAAAAAGTGAAGTGTACTAGTAACAAAAGAGTACTATCCACAAGTACATAGATAATACTACATTAAATGGTAAACACTCAATCTGCCACAACACACTGGAGGGCACTTCCCATGCACCAGCTACACCTCAACTTTCCCCTGCCTACCTGACTATGTTTTGTGCTCCCCTGCCAGGATATTTTGCCGAGCCCTGGAGGCCTAATTAATTAACTAATTGCAGGAGCCTTACCTCTCTTCAAGTACTTCTAAGCTGAAGGCCTGGGAAGGACTAAGGGGCATATTATCAAGGGAGTTTATCTCCGCTTTTTTGGCTTTAAAAGCCAAGAAAGCGGAGATAAAATTATCTCCCTATTACCTAGCTGTCGCTAACACCAGTTAGCGACAGCTAGTAGGAGATAGCGACCATCTTGGGCCCCACTTTGCATGTCAGTGATATTTATCACTAATGACATGCAAAGTGGGCGTGCCAAGATGTTAGCGACTGGAAACAGTCGCTAACATTGCTATCTCCTATTACCAACTTTTGGAGATATTTGCGCTAAGCGCGAATATCTCCAAAAGCTAACACCTGCCCTGAGCAGTTCTTAGCCATGTTATCCAATGGGAGGTGGATAACATGGCTAAGAGCATTAGCTCGGTAATGCATGAATATCGCTGACTTTTCAGCGATATTCATGCATTGCGGCAGTTTTTTATCGCATTTGCGATAAACCTTGGTAATACCAAGGTTTATCTGCCATAAAAATCGCCGCAGCTCAGCGGTAAATCTTTGTCTCTAACCGCTATTGCTTGGTAATATGCCCCTAAGTCGGTTAGTAATAGCGCCGGCTTCTTTGCTTTTCAAATGCTTCTGTGTTAAAGGGCTGAAATAATTTTGTGACAGTAAAGGGCCTTGCTATTTGTTTTAGTTGCTCACCATGTTACCATTGTCACCTTGGTCTTGTGTCCTATGGAACAACAGTTTCCTCACACTTTCATGCCTTGTATATGCAAATGGTGTTTCATAAAAGGGCACGCCCCTTGAATGTGGACCACACCCATTAAATATGGACCACGTCTCATGAATTTAGCCCACTTTTTTTGTCACTGCCCGGGAAGATATGAAATCCCAATCCGACCCTACGTAAAGCCATGAAAACAACAACACTTACATTCACATTTTGCAATGTTATCTTTATATGTCAATTATATTAAATTTCACAGACAAACAAAGCAAATCCCAATATAGTTATTATCTATAATTAATTGTCACTAACTGGTGTTAGCATCAGCTACATACTACTGAGACAATTTTATTTGCACTATCTTGCCTTTTAAAATTAAAAATACAGAATAAAACTCCCTTGATAATTTCCTGAAAAGTTCTGTAATACATTACATTTACCAGCAATTTTTTTACACATCAACATTAGTAAACTGAGTGACTGAAATGTTGCTCATTTCTTACAGTAATTTGTTTAGACACTCCTTGTAACTGTGCAGCTGATCCTCCATGGAAATTCTTACATAAAACACAACACTAGTATGACCAGGATACTCAAAGAAATAACACAGGGTTTAAAAAGAATTTTTATTATTTATACTTACCTAAGAAATAGTAATAAATGAAAATTTTTAAATATTTGAAAAACATGGTATCTGTGAAAAAAAGTAAAAATATGGTTATAGTGTTATTTCATTAAACAAAGCTAAGTAGAATTGATTTAACCAAAAAGTGAAAAAACAAAAAACAGAAGGACAGAAAGAGACCGAGACAGAATATTTTGAAAGAAATAAAAGCACTCAAAGAATCACAGTCTGAAGCAAAGTAAACTGATAACCAAAATGAGAGTATGATTAGTGATAATACACAAACCAAACAATCTCTGAAATAAACAGAGTAAGATTACCTAAATATCTTAAAGAGAAAGATAAAATAAAGAATCAACACTAAGAGAAAAAGAGTCAAAAGGTAGAGTAACAGAAGATGAATAAAATACAAACAAACATGTAGTATAACAGAGACATATAAACAAAAATAAAGTAGGGTGAGAAAACTAAACTATAGATTTTAGATTGGAAATTATTCATAAATAAAGATAGCAGAGTAAGGGAAAAAATTGTAAGATATAGTAAGAGAAAGAAATTAAGATTCAGGAAAGAAAGCCAATAAAAGATCAATGAAGGTGATTCTCTGTAAAGCAACATAAGTTAGAAACTGAAGACATAGAAAGACTGAATAGAATGCTAACAAAAAAGATGTAAAAGTAAAAGCATGAGTTAAAGAAAATAACCATATCTAAACACCATTATCAAAGGAAGAGGATGAAGAAAATTAGAGTAAGAGATAGATACCTAAAACTTTCAGATATGATTAGTTGTGCTTACCTTAAAAATGTAATTTCTGTGGAAGACAATAAATAAATCTGTTATAATACATACTTCTAAATCAAATGTAACAAAATATCTTAAATAACATATTTACTGGTTTATTTTTGCTGTCTTCAGATAAATTGATTTTCACTATAAACAGTGATTTCAATAGTAATCATCATGTAACAGCGGGGGGGAAAAAACACAATCAAAATGATTGTATTTAAAAAACCCATAAAAGATCTCTATACATACTATAAATACCTAGAAAAAAACATGTCTTAAATGTTTTTCTCTAATTCGCAATTTCTTGAGTAAGTACACCACATATTTCACAATTATAAACTAACTAAAGTATAGCAGTTACTTTAAAATACCACTCCACAAATAACCGTGCATCTATGTTCTTAAAACATTTATCTGAAGTCAACATTTTGATTACTCATTATTTTCCACATGTCCAAATACTATCAGATAAGTCCTTTTTTTTTTTGAGTACCTCTCAACAAACTCGCGAGTAAGTATGTTCTAGAAACATTTATCTGTATTCCACATTAATATATCTCATACATTTCCGCAAGGCCAAATGGTATGAGTTAAATCATTTTTTTTGAGTACATCTCCACAAACTTCCAAGTAAGTATACTCTAAAAACATTTATCTTAAGTCAACATTTCCATATGTCATTGTTTTCCGTATTGCAAAATAGTATAAGTTAATTCCAACGTCTCGTCTTCCAGAAACATTAATGAAACCTTACCTGATGCTATCACTTTGTCACATAATAGTTTCATTTCCATATTTGAACACCCTTAATCACATCATTTTTCTAAAGGATACATTTTCATATCTTTACAGTATTACTCTGAGTCGTCCAACTAATTTCACTGAAATTTTGGTTGCAAAAATATCAGATAAGAATTTCTTAACTCAGAAGGCAAACGTTTCTTAAAACTTAATTGACTATCATTGCACAGCGTCCAACCAGTTGCACTCTTCAAATAAGCTATGTAATGTCCTGATGATATAGATGCCCCTTCATGAAAAATAATTGCTACAGTTACAAATGTTCTTCTAGAAATAGATATTTGAGAAGCCACAAAATTTTGAATTAAAGTTGACAATTTAGTTCCGTCAGCTCTGCATCGTTGAAGCATTAAAATAAGATATTGTCCATATCTATGAATAAATAACGTAGATAACATTTCTGAATTACATTGAGAACAGACCATGTTCTGATATGCATCTTTAACTAGTTTATTAAAGGACACTGTTTTACAATCTGGTAATGTTAAATATATAAATCTTTCTGTGTGTATGTCAGTACTACTTGTAAATGAGCAATTATCACAAATATGTTCCCATTTATAAGAAAGGCCGAATAGACTATCAATACCTACACCTTCTTCTTCCAAAACTGTAAGCATACACATAATGAATTCCTGACAATCTTGCTGAATATTCTGAGAAAATTGATTTAGTTCTGCACATATGTCTAAAACATTCCTTACTTCTGAAACACTTGCTACTTCACTATTACCACTAGTACATTTTTCAAACACAGAATTTAAAGAACAACAAAATGTCTGCTCCTGATTTTCTCTAATCTGTTCCTGTAACCTTTTTAGAAAAAAAAACACATTAACCACTACATTTGCATAGCAGTTGACACCAGACCTATTTTCAAATTTAAATCCAACAATCTCTGTAGAACTTATGTTTTTCTTACTCTAATCAATGGCAGTCTCATCTTTTTTTCTTCTTTTCTCTAAAACTTCACTACATTGTTTCTCATTTCTCCTTTTCTGACCAACTATACGCTTTTTAATTAAAGGATATTGAGGTAAATGTGGAGCATATTCTCTTCTTAACCTATTATACTCCTGTACACATTTTAAATCTGCACTGATCTTTGTCTCATCAAAATCAATTAGATAAAGCCCAGATAAAGTTCTAACTCGTGATAAAGCAACATATCCCATACCCTCTTTGAATACACTATTTCCAATATTTACCAAAGCACAATCTACTCTTAAACCTTGCGATTTGTGAATAGTCACTGCATATGCCAAACAAACTGGAAATTGTTTCCGACGGACATACAAGTCTTTTACAAGTAAAAAACGACTTGAGCAGCGACTGATTAGTTGAACTTCCTCAATTTCATCAAATTTTATTCGTAAAAATTCAATCTCATCTCTATTTGGGTAATTTACAAAACTAACAACATTACCCATTGCTCCATTCACCAGACCTCTTTCTACAAGTAAATTTATCCGTAAAATAATCCGACAATTTAAACATACACACAGATTCTTCTCTAAACCAGCAGTTTTAGATATAGATGTCTGTAGACTATCCAATTTTAACTTTAAATTATCAGACAAAACAATAGTACTTCCTTCATACTCTATTTTATCTTTTGCTTCCAGTTTCTTAATTTCTTGATTTTCCAACTTCAACATTTTCTCATTGAAAACTGAGCATTCTTTTAGAGTTGGCATCAAGCATAGAACTGACTTATCTTTTACCTCTTTACTATATATTTTTTCTGGTACATTTTCTTCATTGGGAAACAACTTACATATTAATCGAGTTTGTAGAGTTTCTTTTGCATCTTCAGTTAGTCTTCCAATCCTTATATCTTGAAGAATATCTCCATATTTAGTATCCTTTGCTTGTTGCATATTTTGAATCAGTTCAGTATATTTGAAATGTGACCATATATTTACATTTCCAATACTGCCAAGGCACTTTCTGGTGTCTTCATGTGTCACAGTTTCAAATACAGATTGTCCTTTTACAGGAGTTAGTTGCAGTAGGTCTCCAAAAGCTATGACATGTTTCCCTCCAAATAAAACATCATAGTCAGTTTTAAGTATCTGCTGCATTCTTAAATGTACAAAAGCAAGCATTTAATTAGATACCATGCTTACCTCATCAATAATAAGAAGTTTCATTTCTTTAAGAACTCTTGAAACTTCATAACAAGCATCTCCAGATAGCTTGTGATATTGTAATTTGTTTTCATGTTCAACTGGCAGCATCAATAAACGATGTAAAGTAATACCTTTAATATTATGTGCTGCCAATCCTGTTGGAGCTGTCACCACACAAGATAATGATGACTGAGTTTTTTGCTGTAGATATGCAGTAATTCCTTTTATAAGAAAACTTTTCCCTGTACCAGCTTCTCCACTTACATATAGTCGAATAGGTTGAAATGACATACATGAGCATTCTTTTTTCTCATGACGAAAACCATGCTCAATGTGCTCTGTCACTTCCACATACATTTGTCTTTGCTCAAGATTAAATTCCTTCTCCAAATCTTCTAAGTTTATTACATCCTCTTGAGCTTGCTCCATTGCTCTTTCCACCTCATCCATGGCAGTGGCTGCTTCATTTCGGATAATTGGTTCTCCCAGTGGATCCTGACTCAACCATGCTGAACTTTGTGTTTCTTGTGAACTTTCTCTAGCCATCTCCGCTGCAATTGATGCTTCTTGCTCTATTTCGTTGTTCAACATTTTCAGATAATTACTAAAAGCAGGACATTCTATACTACTTTTAGATGCATTAAAAGAATCTTCATAACTTATAAACTCTCCAAGTAGTTCCTCTTCGGTACGCCATGGTTTAAAGAGTTGCAAAAGAGCTAAATGGTAAAATTCTCTTTTGTCTGGATTTTCGCAACTCAGTTTTCGGTGATTAATCAAATGTCCTTTTGTTTGTTTCACCAGACATCCTTCTTGTCCAATTACAGCGTAGATACCTTTTTCAACATTTTCTCTAATATTCCTTTTAAATGTGTATTTTTCAAGAACTTCATACAGACAAATATTTTCTAGCAGAGTACTTCTATTTGGATAGTATGTATCCAACATATTTGTTTTCAAAATGTCTGTACTATTGGGTTCTTTCTGTGCTAAATATTCAATTTCTTGCACAGTTTTCAATACACGGTTTCGTGTTCCTGCTAGACCTAAACTCACCCACAGGATACTTCGAGATTTCGCATAAAGACTTGCTGATGACAATCGATCACAGCATTCATATGCTCCAATTTCTCGATGTGATAACATCTTTAAACTGTATGTATACAATTTCTTGCTTAGGCTCTTTTCATGAAAAATATCTTCCCACATCTCCTTCAATTCCGTCTTTTCAGATTTTGTGATGTAAGACGTTACATATCGAGCCACAGCAATAGAGTTGTCCGCAACATATTGTATATCCATGTTGGCATTCCACATGGACAAAATGACAGGGTTGTAGTCATTTATATATTTGGACTCTTCTCCTCTTCTTAAATTATAAGTATTTTTGGGTGATCTTCTAGTGATGTTATGTCGCAAAGATGACATCAAATTATTCACTCTTCCTTTTGAAAGTACTGGTCGTGCAAATCCAAAACGACATTTTGTATAGAACTTATCCTTTGTTTTGAATTTGCGCAGACAATACTTTCCACAACGATGTCTTTGAAACCGTAACACTTTTCCTCTTAAGTCTTTATCACTTGTACTGTTAGGTATGTCACAAGTGGCATATTCCTCAATAAAAGACAGTACAGTTTCATCTGAGTCTTTTCCAAATTTGGGAGCATCCTTGATCCATAGTAACATATGAATATGTGGAGCACCTCTAGCTTGATACTCTTTTCTCCAGAAGAAATCCAAAACTTCACCAAGCGGTGGATTCTTCTTGTTTGTAAGAAACGACATCATTGCTTCAAATCGATGATTAAAATATTGGCAAACATTAACTGGATCCAACGAACACAATTCTCCTGGTGTCTTGTAGTTTATATTTTCAATATTTACATTCGCCTCTCGAAGATATTCAAGTAAATCTTCCCAGGCGTACTCTGCACAGCTTAGAGTTACAAACCATGTTGGTGCTCCCAAGTTTCGTAGCATGCATTTTAAATCTCCATGACGGCGGTACCAATATTCATTAGTACCACGCTGACATGCCATTAAGTTAATTAGATGAGCATCCAAAACACTATCTTTCTGATGCACTTTAACCATGAAATCCTTAGCTGAAACATTATGTAGATGCACTCCACTTTTTAAGACATGGTTTACTGCATAAGAAAGACCAGATAAGTCACTCTCAAAGAGAAGATGAAACAAATATGGAATACATTGACGAAATCTGGGATCTTCTGCATATAACCTTGTTGTCCGGTACTCAGATGCAGGAATCTGCATAGCACGATCATCATATCGCGCACCTTCACCTGTTGGGAATAAGTGTGGGAAACAACGACCTTCCAAACTTTTTTCCCACACACTAATAGGACTTCCTTCTGCTTTTTTCATCTGAAATAACTCAATTGCATTCCCCAATGCTTCTTTGGAATGCAGTGGATGAACACTGTAATGTTCATAAATTTCTTCACTTCTGGACATGTCGACTTTTTCAATTTGTCCAGTAGAGAAATCATTATTCTCTTCATCACTTACATCTTCTTGTTCTACATACATATTTTTATAGTATTTATTGTTTTTAACTAAATACAACGTTGCCTTCTTCACTTTCCTAACATCCACTAAATCTTGCCAGATTTTCTTACTCTTTGTAGGTACACCATTAACTAGAATAACAAGAGGATCCTCTTCTACATTCTCAATACCAATTGTCTCTATATTTTTCTTTAAATCAAGTGGCAAATATACAACTCTACCCTTTAATCCTCTTTGTAAATCTGTAGGATTTAATTTCCCAGTCTTAGGCTCCATACGAACAATAGCCTGAAAAGGATGTACACATTGAATCAAAATAGTCTCATAAGTATTTAAATCCTTCAGTTCCGATGGAATATTTATCAACTCAAGATTATTATGAACACCTCTAGCAGGCATTTTATTTTCATTTAATTTATTATAACAATATTTACAAATACGTTGTTCAAAACCCAAATCAAAATAGTTTTCTACCAGCAAATAAGTTGCAAACTCTCTCCACTGAGTATTATCTTCATCTTCACTTTTTAAATATAAATCAACTAACCTAGTTTGACTTTTGTAATGAATGCGTCGACAACACACACAAGTGAAATTTGGTTTTTCACCTGCAATGTTATTTCCTGTTCAAATTCTTCAGTATTAAAATGTCCAACATTTTCTAACACATTTCCTTCTATAACTACATCAGTTTGTACATTCTCTTCACCTCGACCAAAATAACTTACCTCAATCTCTGCACAAATATGCTTCACATCTAATACACATCCATGTAAAAGAGCACTATTTAACTCTTTCAATTTAAGTGCTGGACTTTTTGCATAATACATATTTCTGACTAATTTTCTCATTTTGGTATGATGCACTGCTAACATCCTAAAATGGTGAAAAACACTCTGGCATATTTTTTTTGAAAGACAAGCCAAAGAATGTCCTTGCAAACCTATTTTTTCTCTCACTCTGCACCGATCTAATTCTTGCAACAGTACAATTTTTTTCTTTAAACTTTCCTTAGTGTACTTACGTAAGAAATTGCGAAAGAAATCAATTGAATCCTGTCGCACACTGCAAATACTCCTACAATTCCAACTATAAACAGGAGCATGAACAGATCCCTGTAAAACTTCTCCACCTATTTCCTCTTCTGTATTTCTGACCTCAATTTTCTCTTTCTCAATAGGACAGCCATCCTTTACTTCATACGCTCGACCACTGGTGTCAACTGCATGCAACAACTCGTTACTTTGAAAGTAACTCTCTCCATTAAAAAATGGCTCAGAGTTTGAAGTATGCATCCATTTATCAGAAAAGATTTTACAAAAATTACTTCTATTTATGTGTCTCTTCCATTTACTCTTAGCTTTTAAAACTCTAATTGCCTTATTTAGTGTATTTATTCTTTTCAGCGCTAAAATAAACAATTTTTTTTCGTCTCGAACGCATCATCCACAACGTCCTCTATATATTTTTTTTCTTATAAAAAGCAGATTTCCTTTTAGAAACTTTTTCCTTTTGTAATAAATTCATAACAACTCTCTTACGAAACATACGTTTCCTTATTTCTGCAAATTGATTTGTACGTCTTTTACTGTACATATTTTCTTCACCACTCTTTTCCAACACAGTTTTCTTTTTTTGTCCATTTCTCCTTGTAGATCCTGAAAACTGTTTTTCCTTAGCAATATTATCCAATTGACTTTTTCTCTGACACAATTTTTTTAAAATTTCCTTACTGCTCTTACCAGGAGCACTCTTGTTTTTGTCCGTCCTTTGTTGTGTACGTAAATCTTGTCCCTCTTTTCTCTTCAAATGGTATGTCTTTTTATACAGCTTTCTTTTCTCATTTCTCGTCGGCATACTGATTGATGTTTCTGATGTCAATGATAACCTGTTTTGAAAAAAGTTAAAAAATATTATAGACCCCTACTTCCATATACCATACAAATTATAAGCAATACTTGATTTTATAACTTGAATAAAGACAAAGAAACAGTCTCTGGTCAGAGTAGCAAATCCTAAATTGAATATTGTTTCTAAATTTGTGACACTCCATATCTATGTTATCCTTACACATGTTTTGTTTTATTTATTTTTCTTGAGACATATAAGTACTATTCTGACTTTCAAGCATTGTCGATGTTGCTAATACTTTTTATTTTTATAACTTTAATCTTTTATCCACCTTTGCACAACTTTTACTGTCATTCCTAAAAAAGAGAATAATTATTAAGAGTACAACAATAATATATATATATTTTTTTTATTTAATCATAAATAATTTTATCCATTTAATACTTCATATTCTAGAATCACATTTAGCATTATTTCATCTGATATTTCATTGTTATTTTCCTCTTCCACATTCTCTTCTTCCACCATCTCTAAGTATGCACTGTCAAATGTGCTGTCCAAAAAGTCCTCATTTTCAGATGAAATCTCATCCTCAAATACTCCTTCAAGTATTTCTTCTAGGACTTCTTGTGCCATTTCAAAATTGATATTCTCATTTTCATTCAAATCTTCCATGTTTTTATTAATTTTCTATCTTCTGTCTCCTTTTAAAAAAATATAAAGACTAGATTATATTTTTTTTATAATTAGTTAACCAATGATTACCTTGAGTAATCTTTTCACTACATACCCTTTCATACTTTTAAAGTCATTAACTACATTGATTATTATAATACCTTCATCTTTATTTTATTAAGAAACAGATGCTTTTATCCTAGAGATTAACAGGTTTCTATTTAATTTTGTAAATTACAATTGTGCTACAGAAATATATTTCACTGTGAAATTTGCTTTCTGCATTTCAGGCTGTAGAACTATTTAAACACTTTCTAATTTTATTGTACAGATCTATTTTTAACTTTACCACTATAAACTGTCATTCAAACTGTATGCAAAGTGAAAGAATAACTCACAGTATACCAATTAAACAATCACTAAACCGATTGCTACTTCCCACAGAGGCAGTTGCTTTTACCTTTAACAACATACTCGTCATGTAAATTTCATCTAATGTAAAACATTTCATCATATTCATATGAAACCACAATGAGTCGCAACTCGTGGAGGCAATTATGGTGCGTCAGGGAGACAAAGAGAGAAAGATCTTTGCTGGAGAGACCTAAAAACCAGGATATAGATAATATGTAGTAAATACATAATTTAATTATTTAAATAAATTTTGCAGTGTGCACTACATTCCAAATTGCGATACACTGGAAAAATTATTTTATTAATTAAAATATATACTTTCCTACATTTATCTATATATCATATTTTAGATCTCTGTACCCTACACCTCCCCCTCCCTCGCTCCCAGGCCCTACCATTACTCCCTCGATGGCGTCCGACTGACCTCATCATAATACACTTCTGCAAATGCATATAATAGAATGCAAATAGATAGTACAGTCACAAAAATGCATCCGAATTGTCCATCACGCCAACAGCCATATCATAATATACCTCTATAATTACTCAATCATTACTGTACACAAATGATACAGCATAAAGTTGAGAGTTAATGATGACTTAGCAAAAATTAACCAAGGTAAACAGCAAACTCTTACAGTCAAAGAATAGATAAAATAACACATGAACCTGGCCAATCAAAAGATGGTAACAATTGAGTATAAAATTGTATTTCAAAATACATATGTACTACAAGCATGTTTAGATATGTTTAAAGTACAAATTAAAACCGTTATGTATAACAAAGCAGTGTTAATTTTTTTTTTTAAAACATGCATATTATGATAATCTTCTCACAAATAACTTATCATTTTAATTTTATCAACTCACCTGTAAAAAAAGATTTTCTATTTCTATACTGTCACGTTCAACGTCAGGTTATTGCTTTTCAGCACCAAACACTCTCTAAAAAAAATACACAACTGAATTTTAGTTAACATAATACACACATATATATTTCACAACATACACCCATTTTACCAAATATCATACCTATCATATACATTCCTTAATTTTCTATCCAATATATATCATAAAGTCTATGTTTAAGAAGCCTTATTTATGTAATCTTTGCGCCACCGGTGTGTCACTGTTTTCCATGTTAAAAATAACGCACGGGCGGCGCAACACCTTCATAAATAAAGCCCAAGATATCTTTGTGAACCACATTTTTTTATCAAATTTTTCCCCCTACATTTTTTTTAAATCAATCACTATATACAATATAATTTAACAAACATTACCAAGAAACTACATGCAATATTTTTGATAAGCACTACAACACAACCTTACTTTCTATATTTATTATGTAAATACATATACATTATGTGCAGGGAATTTTTTAACATAATAACGCTTCACACTTTCTGAATTCCCCCAAATAGGGCATATTATCAAGGGAGTTTATCTCCACTTTTTTGCCTTCAAGAGCCAACAAAGCGAAGATAAAATTATCTCCCTATTACGTAGCTGTCGCTAACACCAGTTTGCAACACCTATTAGCAGATAGCAACCATCTTGTGCGCCACTTTGCTTCTCAGTAATAATTATCACTAATGATATCCTAAAGTGAACGTGGCAAGATGATAGCAACTGGAAACAGGCGCTAACATTACTATCGCCTATTACGAAGTTTACAGATATTTGCGCTAAGCATGAATATCTCCAAAAGCAAACATCTGCCCTGAGCAGTTTTTAGTCATATTATCCAATGGGACCTAGATAACATGGCTAAGAGCATTAGCTCGGTATTGCATGAATATCGCTGACTTTTTAACAATATGCATGCATTGCAGCCGTTTTTTCTAGCATTTTTTATAATTAGCTGCTCAACGTCTGTCAACATTCCAATCGGAAGAAATAAAGAAGTGTTGCCGCCATTTTCTTAATGCAACTGCATATATTCTACCGAACAAACGGTGAGAACATGGAAAGAGAAAAAAGTACACATTATCTAAGCGAGTACGTTTTCTCAGGGAGTGCACTATAGACCCTGAACGCCAAAACAATTTTTTTTTTTCCAGTAAAAAGTTACGTGGTGCGCGCACTCGATCGCGCAACCCTATTTACAAGACTGTGATTCACATGCTTTATAAGTAAAATTTAATGGTGCAAAGGCAGACGACACTTAAAGATCGTTTCAGATCTTTCAGTTTACTTATTTTGCCTATTTTTTAAATTTACAAAAATATACAGTTTAAAAAATTCTCATTTGCTGTTTAACATCTGTCAACATTAGAATCAGTGGAAATCCGAAAGTGTTCGCCGCCATTTTGTAACTGCGAGTGAATGTATTGTACTGATCAAGTCATTTTATCCAATGGGACCTAGATAACATGGCTAAAAGCATTAGCTCGGTATTGCATGAATATCGCTGACTTTTTAACAATATACATGCATTGCAACCGTTTTTTATAGCATTTATTATAATTAGCTGCTCAACGTCTGTCAACATTCCAATCGGAAGAAATAAAGAAGTGTTGCCGCCATTTTCTTAATGCGACTGCATATATTCTACCGAACAAACGGTGAGAACATGGAAAGAGAAAAAAGTACACATTATCTAAGCGAGTATGTTTTCTCAGGGAATGCACTATAGACCCTAAACGCCAAAATAACATTTTTTTTTTCAGTAAAAAGTTACGTGGTGCACGCACTCAATCGCGCAACCCTATTTACAAGTCTATGATTCACATGCTTTATAAGTAAAATTTAATGGTGCAAAGACAGACGACACTTAAAGATCGTTTCAGATCTTTAACTTTACTTATTTTGCCTAATTTATAAATTTACAAAAATGTACAGTTTAAAAAATTCTCATTTGCTGTTTAACATCTGTCAACATTAGAATCAGTGGAAATCCGAAAGTGTTCGCCGCCATTTTGTAACTGCGAGTGAACATATTGTACTGATCAAGTCATTTTATCCAATGGGACCTAGATAACATGGCTAGGAGCATTAGCTCGGTATTGCATGAATATCGCTGACTTTTTAACAAAATACATGCATTGCAACCATTTTTTATAGCATTTATTTAAATTAGCTGCTCAACGTCTGTCAACATTCCAATCGGAAGAAATAAAGAAGTGTTGCCGCCATTTTCTTAATGCGACTGCATATATTCTACCGAACAAACGGTGAAAACATGGAAAGAGAAAAAAGTACACATTATCTAAGCGACTATTTTTTCTCAGGGAATGCACTATAGACCCTGAACGCCAAAACAACATTTTTTTTTTCAGTAAAAAGTTACGTCGTGCGCGCACTCGATCGCGCAACCCTATTTACAAGACTGTGATTCACATGCTTTATAAGTAAAATTTAATGATGCAAAGGCAGACGACACTTAAAGATCGTTTCAGATCTTTAACTTTACTTACTTTGCCTATTTTTTAAAATTACAAAAATATACACTTTATAAAATTCTCATTTGCTGTTTAACATCTGCCAACATTAGAATCAGTGGAAATCCGAAAGTGTTCGCCGCCATTTTGTAACTGCGAGTGAATGTATTGTACTGATCAAAGGGTTAGAACATGGAAAGGACAGAAGGTACAGATTATGTAACCGAGTAAGTTTTATCAGGTAGTCCAGTATAGACCCTGATTTTGAACGAAACTTTTTTTTTCTCCATAACAAGTTACTTGGTGCGCGCATTGGATTCCGTACCTATATTTTCAAGTTTGTAGACTATTACCTTTTCTCAAAGATTATTATCTGCACATATTAAATTCCCCAAAATTTACTTATTTCATTAATCTTTATCAAACTTCAACTTACTGTTCCGCTAACACAGTTACTATATTTTTATACCTTAGTTTGTGGAAAAAATTATTCCATACTAAATGTAATTCTCTTTAAAGGTTTTTCGTCCCGTAATTACACTACACTCACCTAACATCATTTCATTACGTCATTTCTCCATTTGTCATAAGTACACAGGGGCAGATTTATGAAGGCCTTGCGCCGCCGGTGCGTCACTTTTAACATGGGAAAAAGTGACGCACCGGCGGCGCAGGGCCTTCATAAATCTGCCCCACAGAGCCCTGTTTATGAAGCCCTTGCGCCACCGGTGTGTCACTTTTAACATGAGAAAAAGAAACGCATCTATAGTGCAAAATTTTCATAAATGAGGCCCACACTGTCAAAAATATCAATGTCGCACATAATCGTACACATCCAAGCACTACCAATTGCATAACTTGTTTAACATAAAGCGCTGTAATATTGCATGTGTTTTCAAAGGTACACCGGTATCACCTATAATGCTTAATTTTACCATAACACTCAACAGTAACTATTTATTTTCAAGCAATGTTAATTAGTTTGACTTTTTAAACGACAAGCTTTAGTCTGAAGTAGTCACTCTGCATATGTTTCTCTCTAAAAATTAACTTCACCCACCCACGCATGAGAACCTTCATGTGTGCATCTGGGCGCAAAAAACGACCTTGAACTCAAAGTTCCATCCCAAAACTTGAACAACAGCCTTATTGTCCCAAAATCAAGCTACCCGAGCATCTGTTCACAAACATATCTCATTCACTTAGCTAACACTGATAGAAAACTGCATATCTTATTAAATAGTGACCTTCCTTTACAATTTTCTAAGGTGACTCTCATAATCTTTAACGCTCCTCCACTTCCCAGCTGCACTCATTTTTTTACAACTACTAACCAATGGTTTTGTGCTTTTTTTCCACCAAATTATTTAAAGACATTCTGCTACTCTCACTCCATACTCTCTGATCTATGTTTCTGGACATCCTCATCTATTACCAGCAGCTGCAACCTTTCTATTCCTATTTTCGTTATTACAAAATGGAGGTCCGTCCCGCCTTTGGAAACGAGCTGGAACACTTAGAACTATTTCGCCACAAGATGCTTGAATACTATGGCATCCTACCACTCGCGACTTTGAGTGCATCATATGGATTATCATTTCGATTTTCCTATTTCACCTGTGTGCAACCTGTATTTCATTGCCTGAGCTGTGATTTCATGTGGGCCCTGGACTTATGTCTCTGCAACTCGGTGTCTCCTGAAGTGAATTACAATCATCTCATGAATCCGTTACTTGATCATGAACAGCTTTGTTCCGACGGAGGGATTATGGCCTTTGCAGCGATACATGGAGTTCTGGGTCATTGGAATATATTCGCAGCGGCGCAAGATTTCTTGGCACACAGCTACATTGAAAATTCACCGACTTGCCCTCTGATGCAACTAGAGGCTCCACTAATTAATGACCATGTTTGTTCATTTCCTCTTTTAAATTGGATGGCTGACTTGTTTTCGGATGATAACAATGACTTTCTATTAGAAGCAGTTGCCACTTACTTTGCCTATTCAATGGAAGTATAGCTGTTCTGCAAACCATTGACGTCTTGACTTTTTTTTAACCTTCCTAATTTTACTTATTTTTTTTTATTCTTATATGTTATATAAAAGATGACCTATTGACTTTACTAACATTGGACATTGCAATTTCCGGCTGGTGTGAATTTTTTTAATTATGTGGACTTAATTTTCTTTCCACACCTCCTCGATTTTATTCAAAACATTTCATGATGTTCTAATTACAACAAATCACTACCTTATGTTATCTTATCTGATTTAAAATGTTGTCGTACCAAGGCTGCGTAAAATATCATTAAATGTGCCTTCACAAATGTCTATAGTTACAATGATTTTTTATATGATTGTATATGGTTTATCACCATTCTTCCTTTCTACTCCTTATTTCCGCCTCACACACATGTGCTGCTTTTAATTGATGGCTATTGAAAGATTTTTCATTCACAATTGAAAAGTTTATAATTACCCTGATATTACCCTTGCTTATCAACCTGTATCACACATTGTGTACTGAAACCTTTCAAAAAATTATATCAAAACAATAGTTATTCTGAGTCCTGATTTTCGAACGTTCCTACAGATAACATACATGCACCTCAAGTCAAAATCTACCTTTTGGCGCTTTTTTCATTTCCTTTGACAATACCATACAACAAGCTTATTACTGCTTCGTATATTGAAAATTAACTGTTAATGAAGTGATATTTAATCAATTATATTTTCATATATGATTACAGAATTTAAAATCAAAGCACACCTTCTTGCATGCAATATAATTAAATATATTTCATTGCGGGGCTTTTTCATTTTTTTTTATACGTTATTCATTTTGCTTCATACTACATTTCCATCATTTGTGTTCTATGAACTACTAACTTTTCCCACTATTTTCTTTATATTATGTTTACTTGTATTAAATAAAAATCTTCGTATCAAAACACTGCATTATTGAATAAAAATTTGAAAAATATACGTTCCCTCTTTTAACTCATATTTACAACTGAAATATTATATTCTAAAACTGTATTCATGTGTTTCACGTAATCTCAACTGCACTCAAATCATGTTTTCTTTTGTCAACCTGAATTTCTCATACTTTAACCCGCTGGCCTGCGACGGTCACTCAAGCCTTTCTTTACGAGTTGTGAACCATAGCATCAATCGTACCTCTGACAAAAAAATTATTTATTACTGTAACAAAACTTGGCCGCAGTTATGGTTCACTCAGTGTATTAATCACAGATCCCCCGCATCCACAGAGCACACGCTATATCCTATTTCAGTACGTATCACCCTTTCATCTCCACTGTAACAACTGTCTCTGCCTGCAGAACAAACTTCCTCAGCTCAGACTGAACGCACGCACACACACACACACACACATACACACACTAAGATAACACAAAGCAACTGATATGGAAATCAAGAGTCAGATTGTGGTACACAGAAACCTCTATATATATTTGGTCTTCTACTTCAATTTATTAAAAGCATATACTCCACGAACCTCTGTACAACCTCATGGTCACAATTTTTCATTTGATTATACTGGGACACCTTTCCTTCTCACCCCACGCCCACCACTGCATCCCTCGGCACTAAGCCATACTGTAATTTTTTTCATCAAACTTAAATTTTAAAATACCTAAAGCTTTACCACTTTTTTTCAACAATATTACATTTAATCAACAATTTTTCTCTCTACATGCATTATCAATGCTCTACCAATTCCTTTTTTTTTTGATCAGTAACCAACTTTACAAATTATGTCTAAACGCTCCCAAATGTTTATTAATTTCTGTCTATTTCATTACATTTTATATTCTTTTTATTTAGTTTACCACAAATACATCCTAAACTATAATTCAGACTTAAAAGAAAGTGAAGAAACGGCGCACAACCTCCATTAACTTTACAGAACTTCAACCCCTCCCCCCCCTCAAGTCTGCTGTGGAAACCCAAAATAACACACATCCCAGATACACACAGAGCCGCACCTGAGCGTTTCACACCTCTATAAAGAACTATTCCAATATTAATTTGGCCTTGCACTTCTTTTACCCATTATTTGACCCCCTACACCTTTACTCTACCTACTGATTACACGTTCATGTTCCCCTACAAAAAATTATTTTTTTACGTCCTTCCCTCCCCCCCTAATTTCGTTGCAGATCAGTCTCTAAGTGTCATTTAATTCATAGACCTAACAGTACCTCATTACTTAAAAACATGACTGAACTCCACTATCCTTAATCAAATTAATTATTCGTAATTTTTATGTAATAATTACAAAGATACAATGTTCCAAAACATTGATATTATAAAATGGAACATTAGTTGAAATTATCTCAAGCTGTATGTAACTCAAAAATGTGCTTCCTTACACACACACAAACTCAAAAAATCAAATATAGTGATCAAACCACATTTAACGGTACATCATGAAACAATCAGTTATACACTCACCTTTACCAATGCTTTATCAGATGTAGAACAATGATAGTTGTAATACGATAGTCGTTTGACGGAGCTCTCAATAATACTTCTATCACTGCAACCAAAGAATAATGGCATAGGTTTTCTGTCAATACACACTCATATATGTCTCTTCAACCAATCATATTTGTGCCCGCACAATTTCATATTCAAATTAACATTTCAGTTGGTTATCCTTTCAATATTTTCAAAGTCACATAACGGTAACCCTTCACCCTCTGCCTTCTCTGGCTGTTACCATTAACAGCTCATTCTGCACCTGGCTGAAGGCACAGGTCAAAAGTTCATATCTCAACGTTCTAAATCCAAGCAAAAACGGTAATTTCCCTCCAAACACACCTGCCTATCCACTCTTATTTTACATTTCATTTTTTTTCCACGACCAATAGAAGATTTGTTTGTAAAAAAAACTGTAACATACAGCGTAGTCTTCAATCTTGATGTATATCAATTAACCAATCATGTTCAGTTTTTCAATAACACCAAACCTCACACACTTTTTTATCATGACTTTCACCATCTACTTGCCATTCCACTTCCACAACCCATCGGAGTACTACTGCATCTACCTTGAAAATGAAGGTTTGGCTTGTAGGACACAGTTATATTCACTGGAGTGAAAAATATGCTGCAAGCAGACGAATTTCTAACCTTGACTTACCAAATGTGCAGATTACGTGGATTGGGCAAAGAGGATTAAAATGTCACCAATTGATACCATTGGTGAAAACTTTTATGCATCTCCCTGAACCTAACCTGATAATTGTGCACTGTGGTGGGAATGATCTAGGCACATTAACAGGTGTAGGTCTAGAAATGCTTCTAAAAGACACCTTTCTTCAATTGATGTCACTTTTTCCTCGAACTGTCTTGGTGTATTCAAATATATGCCAAAGACAAAAATGGAATTGGTCCAATGAACGTTGTCCACAGATTGAGAAAGCAAGGAAACATGTAAATAAATCTGTTTCTGCTTTCCTCAGAGAATATAACATGGGTTCTATGTACAACAACAACCTATGTTTCAACATGGAAGGCATCTATCGGAGAGATGGTGTTCATTTCACGGATGAGGGAAATAGAATTTTCCTCTGTAACATGAGACTCTGCATCGGAGCATACTTATAAGTTTTTCAAAAACTCAATTAACACAAGGGCTCTTTTAAGAGCCACCTTACATCTAAACACTCAAACTTGTAATTTATCTCCATCTTTCTTTATGTTTTTTCATCGCCGTGCGCGACCGAGTGCGCGCACCTCGTAACTTATTTACGATAAAAAGCTACTTTTAGACTTTCCTCATCCTTAATAAATCCCTCAAGAAACCTACCAAATCAAACACTCTCCACCCTGCTCCCTTTCCATTCTCACCACTATAGTTTTTCACAGTCTTGTAAATAGGGGTGTGCGACCGAATGCATGCACCCCGCAAATGTTTTCTCCCCAAAAAAATGGTCTTTTCGCGTTCAGGGTCCATACTGCACCCCCTTAGAAAACCTACCCGGCAAGACAATCTCTACCTTCTCCCCTTTCCATGTACTAACCCTTTGTTCTGTATTATATATTCACTCGCACTAACAAAATGGAGGACAACACTTCCTGATTTCCTTCAAATCGAATGTTGACAGACGTTAAACAGCAAATCAGAATGCCGCTCGCGCACACCCGCTTCAGTGCGCGCACCCGTGCGCGCTTACAGATATATAACTGATTTCAACTTTAATTTTCTCAGCAACTACTGAACGGATTTACACCATTTAAACAAAAGCGTGATCTGCGACCCACACTCTACCATTCTACCAAATTTCTTATAAATCCATTCAGCCGTTCGAGCTGTAGCCGTGTCTAAACGTCCTATGGAAAATAACATGGGAAAAACACGTTTTGGGACCCCCCTTTTATCACAGCCCCACTTCACCAATCCCCCCAAAACTTTCACAGAATGAGCAGAGCGGACCGAGCCATCTTCTTTGAGAAATTCCCAAACATTCATCCACCAGGTCCAAAGTTATTCCCAATAGAATGTTGCGGATTTCCTATGGAAACTAGGTCCTAACTATAACTACCTACTGGCGACCGCCAGTAGGTAATATATATATATATATATATATATATTTCTTCAACAAAGCTCCACCAATTATATATATATATATACTCTTTGACTCTTTGCTCCTGAATGGCATCACATAAAATTTAATAAAGCTGTGTAATCTGCACAATGTTGTTGTGTATGCAGCCTTTTTAGTAAGGGAAAGGAAAAAGCAGCAAAGAGTAAATAGATCTCTATATATTTATCCTGTGCTCCACCCTCTGTTACGTTGGCATAAAAAACTGTCAAGTTTAACTGAGAGGCAATGTGTAAAGAATGTATGCAGTACTTCAAATAGTATTAAAGTGAAAACTCAGTACAAGAAAAATTCCACAACAATTTAGAAAAATACAGTTACATTTAATAATAACAAAATGACAAAAATCTAATCAGTAGAACCAGCGATATGCAATTTTAAAGATTTAAGTGAAAATAGTGCCTAGAACCCCAAAGTGTCAACTATAGTAAACAAGTTACACCGGACCAGGACAAAGTCACAAGTTCAGGCTGACCGCGATGGAGTTCAAGCCGGATATAGGGACCACGTTATGCCTGCTCAACAAAGTCCCTCAAAACTTGGTTTGGGGAGAGTTGCAAGACCTTGTGTAGAGGATGCATCGTGCAGCAGCTGTTTTGGATGAAAGCTACGGGGGTGTGATGCAATGTCCTGCATCGTCATCGAGGATGACATTGACTAGGGGCTTGCGATGTAAAGGCCTGCGTCAATGATACATCATGCAGCGGTAGTTCCAGTGAGGCTGTGGGCTGCAGTGCAAGGTCCTGCACCGAGGATGAGTCATGTAGTGGTGTTTCCAAAGCAGAGCTGCAAGGAGATTAATTGTGCTGCATCTATTCTACAAGACCACAGCTGAGGTGGCAGAGCACCTTCAGGCCCACTTCCAAGAGTCCAGGACTGGGCTGCCACCACTTTGGGCATAGAACTCACAGCTGAAGGAGTCCAGGTGCTTGCTTCAATGTGATTGAAGCATTTTCTGTCCCTGAGGCTCTGATACGTTGTCGTGTAGTTCCCAGGAATGCCCAGGACTTGCACGTTTTGGATTACCTAAACTGAGGGCTTGGTGTCCAAACTGCTTCCGGACACCCCCTCAGGATCTGTCAGCCGTTAGACCAGCGTGTCTACAGGGCCACTACCACCCCCCTGTATCTTACAGTTGTGTAGATAGTTTCATGCAACCACTGAACATGACTACCCTGATTCCTCCATCACTCATGCTTGTTTACTCTCAGGAAATACATAGGTTGGCGATTAGGATGTTTTCAATAAGTATTTATTGGTCCAGTTACAATCTTGTGTAAAACATATGTGCTGCAAAAATCAGGTAACAGCAGCATATGAAAGAAATCGCAAGTGCTAATATGATAAACAGTAGATCTACCATAGTGCTAAGGCGATGAACATATACAGTTCAGATAAAACAGTAGCATTTGCATACTCCTATAATGCGTGCTTTACATAATTTTCCAACATATACCTAGCCTAGATATGTAGGTGTAGCATGTATATGTGCATATGTGCCGGGAGCTTTTGTTTGTTTGTGTGTAACAGAACGCTGCTGTTTTAACTTTGTGCAAATTGCTATTTTAAAAATACCTAATCCTACCTCGTCTTGTGCTCCCTTGGGCATCTCTCTGCATCCTCTGACCCCGCGCAGCCGAGGTAAACGCTGCCGCGGGAGAACGATTATTTACATTTGCCGCCATTACTCAGCCTGACCTCAGGCCACGCCCACTCGCACTAGGCCACGCCCCCTTTGCCTACTTAAACGGACTGAATTCAAGCCCGCCAGTAGATTGCGACACTCCTGAGGCACAGCCGGGAGCTTTTGTTTGTTTGTGTGTAACAGAACGCTGCTGTTTTAACTTTGTGCAAATTGCTATTTTAAAAATACCTAATCCTACCTTGTCTTGTGCTCCCCTGGGCATCTCTCTCCATCCTCTGACCCCGCGCAGCCGAGGTAAACGCTGCCGCGGGTGAACGATTATTTACATTTGCCGCCATTACTCAGCCTGATCTCAGGCCACGCCCACTCGCACTAGGCCACGCCCCCTTTGCCTACTTAAACGGACTGAATTCAAGCCCGCCAGTAGATTGCGACACTCCTGAGGCACAGCCGGGAGCTTTTGTTTGTTTGTGTGTAACAGAACGCTGCTGTTTTAACTTTGTGCAAATTGCTATTTTAAAAATACCTAATCCTACCTCGTCTTGTGCTCCCTTGGGCATCTCTCTGCATCCTCTGACCCCGCGCAGCCGAGGTAAACGCTGCCGCGGGAGAACGATTATTTACATTTGCCGCCATTACTCAGCCTGACCTCAGGCCACGCCCACTCGCACTAGGCCACGCCCCCTTTGCCTACTTAAACGGACTGAATTCAAGCCCGCCAGTAGATTGCGACACTCCTGAGGCACAGCCGGGAGCTTTTGTTTGTTTGTGTGTAACAGAACGCTGCTGTTTTAACTTTGTGCAAATTGCTATTTTAAAAATACCTAATCCTACCTTGTCTTGTGCTCCCCTGGGCATCTCTCTCCATCCTCTGACCCCGCGCAGCCGAGGTAAACCCTGCCGCGGGTGAACGATTATTTACATTTGCCGCCATTACTCAGCCTGATCTCAGGCCACGCCCACTCGCACTAGGCCACGCCCCCTTTGCCTACTTAAACGGACTGAATTCAAGCCCGCCAGTAGATTGCGACACTCCTGAGGCACAGCCGGGAGCTTTTGTTTGTTTGTGTGTAACAGAACGCTGCTGTTTTAACTTTGTGCAAATTGCTATTTTAAAAATACCTAATCCTACCTCGTCTTGTGCTCCCCTGGGCATCTCTCTGCATCCTCTGACCCTGCGCAGCCGAGGTAAACGCTGCCGCGGGTGAACGATTATTTACGTTTGCCGCCATTACTCAGCCTGACCTCAGGCCAAGCCCACTCGCACTATGCCACACCCCCAAACACCGCCTATAAGTGATGTGCTTACAACATACGCGCAGCGGACGGGTGCAGCGGGCGCGCCTAAGACAAGCCCATCTGGGCCTGTCCGGGCCCAGCCGGCCTCAGGCCCAGCCACTATGCCCAATTCTCCTGCTGGTCATTTTACCTACCCCAGAGACAGGCTCCTTGCACTTAACCCATCGAAAAACTCTAAGTGTAACTACACCTATTCAGGAGAAAAACCCTTTATCAACTGTGACCTCTGCAACCCGGCGCCTACCGTCATTGAATGCCAGGGCCTACAGCTCGGCCTTCTTAACTGCAGGTCCCTTCCTAAGCACTCCCACGAAATCAACCTCCTGATACATGACCATGCCATCGACATTCTGTTCCTCACGGAAACGTGGCTCACCCCCTGCTCTACCACCTGGCTACCAGATACACTCTCAGAATAGACACCTCGGCAGAGGAGGTGGCCTGGCAATAATCTACAGAGAACAATACTCCTGCAGAACCGACGACGGTAATATAGATAACTGCAAAAGTTGCCACTTTGCCTTACAGATATCCCCTGCAACCTCCCTCTCTGGTCTACTGATATACCGCCCGCCGGGAGCCCCAGCCAAATTCCCTAGCGCTCTTGCCGACACAGTCACCCAGATGGCAACCACTACTCCCAACTTTCTAATCCTGGGGGACATGAACCTCCACCAACTAGACCCCAAGGATATAATTGCCTCCGATTTTCTCCTTGACCTCACGTCCTATGGCATCCGACTAGTGAACTCAGAGCCCACCCATGAAAAAGGACACCTCCTGGACCCCATTTTCACCAACATCCCTGACCTCAAAACCCACACTCCTTTTCCCCTACCCTGTACTTACCATTTCCTTATACCCATTCATTGGCATTTCTCTGTCCCACCTACCCTTCCGTCGAAAACCCGAGTCACCGATCGGCGTTGGCACAAACTTTCGCCAGAAGAATGGGCCACTACACTCAGGGTCACTCTTCCCCCTCCGGCCTCCGACCCAGTCACTGCGGACAGTCAGTTCAACACCTGGCTCACCCACTCACTGGACGATCTCCTCCCTAAAACCACCGGCTTAAAACGAGTCAAAAGAGTGAACCCGGCTCCCTGGTACACTCCTGATCTTAACCTTTTACGTAAGGAGTGCAAAAGAACAGAGCGCCTATGGAGAAGGGATAAATCCATAGGTAAAAAAGCCGCTTTTCGCACCTCCTTAAAAAACTACAAACTCGCCCTTCGCAATACCAAAAGCACTTTCCTTGATGAAAGGATAAAAAACTCCTCCTGCTCCGCCAGGGAAACCTCTATCATTTTAAAAGAATTACTCAAAGTCCCAGAGCCGCGACCAGAGAAACTTCCAGGCCCACAAACCTCTGAAGAGAAATGCCTCAACCTGGCCAAATTCTTTGATGAGAAAATTCAAAAAATTCTCGCCTCCCTACCCCCTGTCGACCTCAGTCTCATTAATGAGGGCTGCACTAATCTGGCCCCAGCCACCACCCACCTTAATTCTCTTGGCCCGGTAACTATCGGAGAGGTCCTAACAACGCTAGCTACAATCAAAAGCGGCTCCCCTAGTGACCCGGTGCCCCTACGCATTCTAAAAAAAGTGGCCCCTACGATCGCCCCTCCTCTAACGGACCTTATCAATTCATCATTGCTCCAGGGAATAGTCCCCCCCAGCTGGAAAGCGGCCGTTGTTAAGGCGCTTCTTAAAAAACCTTCACTTGATCCCCTGGACATGGCCAACTATAGGCCAATCTCCCTCCTCCCTCGAATCAGTAAAATCACTGAAAAGCTAGTCAACAAAAAGCTTTCACAGTTTCTAGAGTCCAACAATTTGCTCAGAAACTCGCAAACCGGATTCCGCCCAGGTCAGGGCACAGACTTGCTTGCGGCAGTGGAGGAGGCCAGAATCATCCTGGACGCAGGAGGATCAGTGGCAGTGATCCTCCAGGACCTCAGTGCGGCCTTCGACACTGTTAGCCACCAGGTTTTAATCCAGCGACTCAAAAACATCGGTGTGGATGGCACTGCCCTGGCATGGTTCGCATCATTCCTAGACCATCGCTCCTTCCAGGTATGGGAGAACGACACCTGCTCCCCCGCAACCCCCCTCCAGTGTGGAGTGCCCCAGGGCTCGTCATTAAGCCCGACATTATTTAATGTCTACATGTCCCCACTGGAGGAGGTGGTCATCCCGTTCGGAGTGAAAATCATCAGCTACGCGGATGAAACGCAATTAGTGGTGTCTCTGTCACATCCCAACCAGGAACCATCTAACCTCTATAGCTGTCTATCAGAAATTCAGGGATGGATGAACTGTTCGTCGTTGAAACTCAACGGATCAAAGACAGATATCCTACTCCTTGGCCAAAAGGGGACCTCCCTTCCCCCTAACATCTGGCCCCCCAGTCTGGGTGAACCTCCAGTCCCCAAAACCGAGATCAAAAGCCTGGGAATCTGGATAGAAAAAGACCTGTCCTTTAAGACCCAGGCCAAAAAAATCGCTGGGATTTGCTTCAGGCTCCTTAAATCTATCAGGAAAATTCTGCCCCTGCTCCCTCCCGTCTCCCAGAAATTGCTCATCCAAGGCCTCATCCTTTCAAGGCTGGACTATAACAATGCCATCTATCTGGGTGCCCTCGAAGCAACCCTCAATAAATTGCAAAGGATCCAGAACGCCGCGGCATGGATCCTTACCAACACTCCGGCCAGATCATCGGCCAAACCAGCTCTGAAGTATCTTCACTGGCTCCCAGTGAGAGAGAGAATCAAATTCAAGGCTCTCTGCCTGTCCCACAAACTCCTGCAGGATAAAGGTCCCCCCATCCTCAAGATATTCATCAGGCCCTACAAAGCCACTAGATCCCTTCGCTCTGACCACGAACACCTGATCACTACTTTCAGAGTGATGAGGGCACGCACTGGCGGACGGTGTTTTTCTGTGAACGCGGCTCGCCTGTGGAACGCCCTCCCCCGTAATCTTAGGATGGAACCAGATTACCTCCGGTTCAGGAAACTTCTGAAAACTCACCTATTCCCCTGATCTCCTCCCGTACGTCATCCTCTTGACTGTCTTGATCTTGGCGCTGGGATGCTTACGGGTTACTACGCGCTTTACAAAACCTTAAATAAATAAATATGTGTATGTAGCCAAGAATCCCATAGGGAAGCTCCAACACCCTCATCTGATGGTAGAGAATGAAGGACCCCATATCTACTTCGAGGATGAAACCCCACAAGAGATGTCAGACCACTGCATGTTGGAGATTCAGCATGCAGGACCCCGTGTCAGCTTGAAAGGAATTCTCTGATTTGTAGGGGGGAATAAGGGTCTTATATACTATAGTGTTCACTCCATGGTTTCTTCTAGAATCAATATGTTTTGAAAACAATCTTAAATGTTTTGAAAACAATCATAAATGTTTTTCCAAACAAAAACGTTCATACACATCAGGCTGTTGACCAAGAGTGAAAAAAAGTGGTGAGCCTTATACAGAAGAATTATGCATTTCCTGAGGACATGTTTATGTACATCAGTTACAGGAATTATGATAGAATTCTAATTCCATGGTGTCAAAGAGACAGGAGCAAGCTACTAAGTAAAAGGTCACCTGTTTAGAACCGTTATTGTCATGTGGATGGGACAATGTATGTAAAAAGGGGGCATATATGCCAGGACTATCCTAAAGGACATGACACAGTAGGCCAGCGAACTAACCCTTGTAGTCAACGTTGTCGTGAGTTAAAGATGCTGCTTCAGTACATTTCACCCAGGTAGCAGAATAGCAGAGTAGCAGTTCTTCCTGCAAAGCAGCACAGCAGTCCTTCTGAATCTTTCACAGGTCCAGAGGTGTACTGAAAAGTTAAGTCTAAGAGTCCATTATTTATACCTGTTGCTTCCTTTGAAGTAGGAGAAGGTTTTGGAGATTTCCACCCCTAGAGGTATTTGGAATTTTCTGTCTACCGACCCTGGCCCCAGTTTATCTGGCATCCCAAAAGACTAGTGTCTATCCCGTAGTGAATGTGCCTAGGTAGAGACTTTTTGATGTGCAAGTGCTTAGGTGACAGCTCCTCCCCCTCATCAAGGCAGAGATTGTTTCTTCCTGCCGACACCTATTCCCCTTTGTGTTACTGTCTGGGTGCAATATACAAAGACCAGCTGCCAACTACACCTAGTCATGTTACCCAGAATACAGGCTGCAGGCACCAAATGGAGCAGACAAGAAAATAACAACTTTTCAAAACTGGTATTTTTAGAACTGTGTCTTATAATTCTGCTGTACCATCAAAGAGGGTTTTAAATTATAATTCCCTAGACACCAAACTCGGCAACTCTACCTGTTACAAATTGAAAGTCATTACCTAATAAATGTAATATGGTAACCCAATGTTATCCTAGGGGAGAGGTAGAACTTGAAGTAGTTAAAAACTAACTTAAGAGTTTTTCACTACTAGGACCTGTAAAAGTTAGCAGTACATGTTCAACTTTTTAACTACTCTGCACCCTGCTTTATTGGCTACTTAGGGCCTACCCTAGGGATGCATATGTATTAAAAAGGAAGGTTTATGCCTGACTAAAGGTTTACTTTTCCAGTAGAAAATTGGAGTTTAAAACTGCACACACAGGTTGCAATGGCACACCTAAGACATGTCTAAAGGGTTACTTAAGTTGGTGGAACAATCTGCCGGCCCACGAGTAGCATTAAATTTACACTCTCTGGGTACATGTTTTACCCCTAGGGCTTACAAGTAAATAAATGTGACAATTGAGTGTAAGACAAAGTTGCCATGTTGGAATGAGAAAGCACAAGTACGTTACCACTGGTTAGCAGTTGCAAAAAGTTCAGAGTCCTATCATCAGCAAAATAATGTCAGCAGAAAAATAGAGCAGTAAGGCGCTGCTTCACGAATCATCATGAAACTTTGAGAAAAAAAGTTGATCCACCTCAGCTACTTCATTGAAAGCGTGAGTGTTCCTAAAACATGTTTCTTCTTGTGATTTTCCATTGGAACTTTAGACAACACTACAGCCAAAAGATCTGAATAGACCTAGACCAAATGTGGCAGAAGGCTAAAGCTTGATCCAGAAACATGTTTTTTATCTGGTGTGCAACTATCCACTAGTTGTGGAGAAATTAAGGTTCAAAATGTATACGTTTTTGAGGCTGCAGAACCTTCGCAAATGTACTGCAGTGTACTGTGGTACCGGAGGCACAAAATCTGCAGTATATGAGGCGCAAGACCTGCAACCAACCCCACAACGTGCATGACCAAAGCCTATGTGCATCAGGGGATGGCTGCTCTCAAGAGGTTGGGTACAGGGCCCGGCCACCGGTCAGGCCCTGCTGCCAACCACACACTGCACGCAGCTGTGTACAGTGGGGTGCTTCCCTCAGGAGGTTGGTCGCAGGGCCAGGACCCAACACTATTTAAAACCATCCATGTGATAGGTTTGGTCTAGTTAGATGTGGTAAAAAAATAGCGCTTCACATTAAAAGAAACAAGAAATTCACTGAAAAAGACAACATTTAAAGTGCCATTATAATTGGGTGAAAATGTCAGATAAAATGTAACATTTTAAACTGAAGAGAAAAAAAACACTGAAATTGATCAGTTATAGTGCACTTTGGCAAAGCTCAGCTGGAGATTGGCTACAACGTTATCATAGTAAGATATTACTTTTCATTTTTTTTTAAATAGAACTTCACTGAAAAACAAAAGTTAAAATGGAGTCATACATGAGGAAAGTAACACAAGTTTAACATATTAAAAAAACATAGAAATCCACTGGAAAAACAAAGGTTAAAGAGGAACTATATGTGAGGAAGGCAGTAATGATTATAACATGTTAAATAAAACATAAAACTAACTCACTGAAAAAGCAAAGGTTAAAGTGAAGCTATAAGTGAGGAAAGGTAGTAAGATTTGAACTTAGTTAAAAAAAGGGAAATTCACTGAAAAAGCACTACTGTTAAAAACCAAATGTTATATATGTACACGCATATTTCATGCAGATGGCACACCCAAGCACTACTAGGGGCACTATACTATCACAATGAACTCCTACACACCAAAGCAGAATGCAGCTTAGAAGGCACACATAGTACTCCCTATATAGTGCAATCTACAAAGGGTTTTCAGAACTTTCCAACCACTCTCAGATGCTTCTAGCATACTCAAAAGAATCCTCCGAGTCCACTATAACACTCAGCATACTCAGATAGACAGAAAAACATAATCAGCACACTCAGACAGCCCCAAATATGGTACACCTAAATCAACACATGCAGACATTTCTATGTATACTACACTATATAAAACTTGGAGGCCGATTACGATCATCCGGAAAGCAGTCCAACCCAATTGGTTTGGGAATTTCTTTCCGAACAACTTGGGTTTGGGGAGTCCAACTGACTGATTACGGTGTGTCTCAAAACTGTTCGGTCGGACTACCATTGACTTCAATGGGAGCCTGTGTTCCTAATGAGAACACAGGCTCCCATCGAGAAAAGGAGTGCTTGTGGAAATCCCTTGCACCCTGTGGCAGTCATGGGGCCTGCCACACCCTGGTGCCTGCCACACAGTGCAGGCAGGGAAAGGGGGAACCACTGGGAACTTGCCCGATTCAGAGGGCCCTGGGTGAAGGGGGACCTGCTTCGGGTCCCCAAAGTCAGATTCTGGCAGCCAATCTATGTTGGGACAACCCTCTCAGAAAGGCTGTCCGAATCCAGCATGCTAATCGTTCATCCGGAAAAGCAGTCCGTGGACCTGTATGAATCAGCTCCGAATTACACTGTTGCTTTGATTGCTGTTCGGAACTGAGTCAGACAGTTTTGATGCTTTTGGGACATCATGATCGGTCGTCCGGAAATGTGTCTGAGTCGGTCAGAAACAAGGCTTCCTAATCAGATTCGACCAAATCAGATGCCGTTCGGAGCCTTTCTGGAAGGCATCGTAATCCGACAAAAAGTTATAGATACACACCAAAACTACACCACGCTCATACACTGTGAATGGTTAGCACAATGCTATTCACTCTGAGAATACCAAACATGCTGACCCTGACCACCACACTAAGAAACAGTAAAACATCCTACATAAAAAACACTGTAATTTGAAACGCCGAAAAGCAAGGTAATTGCACTGCACTCTCAGATAACTGCCGACTTAACTTGCCTCAGAATTTACCCATGCACATTGGACCAACACCAAAACAAAACAATCATATAGCCCTACTTCCATTTCATCCTTACATATTCAAACCACACACTATCTACTTAAGGATACTGAACAATTCTAGTTAGCACACTCCCAAACTCAAGACTCCAGCTCACAAAAGCAACACACCAAAATACATCATAAGGCACTAATTATACACCCATACAGCCTAACCTATAAAATGAAAGGTTATTCACAACCAGGAAACTCCTACTTGCCTGTTTTAGTTCCTTCAGCTTATGTCCTTACTTACGTCATTCCACCCATTACTCTTAGTCAACACTATTGCAGGGATTCTGCTTAGGAGAAGAACTATGCTCAGGACCGTAGAATGTCAGCCTGTACGCACTGAGGGCCTGATTACGATATTGAGTGGTCATACCGCTGACCGTTGGTGAGGCAGTCAGCAGACTGCTCGAAAAGCAGTTGGCGGTCCTACCAACCAATTACGATGCGACCACCTGGCTGGCGGTCGGAAAGTGCTCATTTATAATGCGGCTCATGCTGCGGCCTAGGAATAGGACCGCAGCACAAGCTGCTGTGTAAATGAGCACTTTGTGCACATCCATGCACTCTGTGCCATGCACCATGTGGTGCATGGCACATGGTGCATGGAGGTGTGTGGGGGCACTACAAGTGCCCACAGGGCCACTTTACAGTGGCCCAGAAGGGACGGGCCTGTTTGGGGCCTCCTAAGTTCATTTCTGACAGCCTTTTAATGATGGTTTTACCAAAATGAAAAGGACATCGTAATCCCAACTGTGGTGCCTGCTTCAGCACCTCCTCTTGTCGGGATTACATTTCTGACTGCCGCCCCATCGGGATCTGAAACCCTGGTGGAGGCAGCGATCTTTTCCCTAACTGCTGATGGTTTAACATGTGGCGGTCAGAACGAAGGTCTGTCTGTGGGGCAGACAACATAATGAGGCCCTGAGTCACCATACCACCTCAGTATCTATGAGCCTGAGTCTGACTAGCTATAGTGCCTCAATTGCAATGCTAACCTTTCCAGAGAAACAAGTGATTTGGTACCCAGAACACAACTTTCTTGACCCTCTCAGGGATCGAAGTAACAGGACACACCCTCGTGCCTTTACTCTCGTAAATGTCCACAATAAGATGAAAAAGAAACACAAAGGAAGGTTACAATATTTATTTAAACTATCGTGCTCTAAGATGCAGTATTTTCAACACAATTAGAAAACAAATGCCCATCAAAAATATCATTAGTATGGTTAACAAACCATATGCCACACAAAGCCCTGTCATGTTAAGAGACAGATTAGCCTAAAACCTCGCGCTTTTATACTGAAGCTAAATGATTATATATTATAGATCTTTGAGATTAGTGGCAGACCCCGTACATTAGCATACATAGGTGGATGTTCTACATCTCAGCTGAAGCAGCACTCTTGCTTCAGGACCTATGCTCAGTGTCTTTTTTGGGAATCCCTGTCCTCAGTTATATGACAATACATGTTTGTTCACAAACAGCAGGAACATTCTCCTGTTATGTCTAGTTGCTAGCGTCTGAACAGAGAGAATAACAAGGGGCAATGTTGTTTGACCTTGCCTAGTCCGTTCAAACCAAATCCCAGGAAAAGCGTAAAATACAAAAACATTTGCAGGTTTTGTGTGAAAATACTATATTGCACAAAAGCCAGCATGATATGTATTAACATGTGAAAAATAAAAGCTGCCCACAACATGCACAATTAGGTTAACAAAGGAAAATGACAATGGGCCATGCAAGAAACAAGCAATAATACCTCTTCCCCAGACTGCTTCTGTAAATGTAACATCCTGGAAGACATAGGATTCTTCGGCTTCCTTGACCAGAGGGCAGTTGGCACTCTTAAAGTGTTGCATCTGCAGTTCTTCAAATGTCATCTATTTGCACTATTAACTAGTGGCAGATCATGGACAACATGCATATTTCCATTCTCACCAACCTATGTAGTCATGCTAACATACAAACATACATGGGGCTCACATACAACAACAAGCTTAGGTTACACAATTAAGCTATCGGCAGGGCCACTGGATTTATCGAATTGTATAAAATCAATCTTCTGCATTTATATTAATCTTTTTTGTGTTAGCACGATGTATCTATATTCACATGCATATTATAAAATACGTTAATTAGTTATGTCAATGCAGAACTTCCTTTTCGTCTCTTGCATTATATTTCTCTCGTACGCAGACTGAGAACCAAACAGACTCCATTTTGTCCGTACATGTATTAGATTTGAACGGTGGTCACGTGCCACCCCCCAGCAGCCAAGTAGGCCCTGTTGGTTGAGTTACACAGAGAGCTGAATTCATACTAGTCTTACTTGTTCTGAGACCCAAGGTCGCATCTGGTTTCAGAGGTGATAAGCTCATTCCTGGAGGTGCCGTACTCGTGCTCCCAGGCATCGAGATGAAAGGGAGTCACCCCTCCCGACCCTCCCCAATAATAGCAGAAGCAGACTTCTAAATGAGCTTTGTGTGCCATATATGGTCTTTCCTTTAAACTACTGTGCCTACCAGTAATTTTCCATGTACAGTGATCTCATGTAACGCAATGAAAGTATATATGCCATGTATTCAGTGTGAATCAGCAGTCTTCTCCACGCACTGGCTGGGTGACGTCGGAGGGGCTCCTCTATAGAGTATTGGTTGTCTAATAAACAATTGACTTTTCTTCAGTGCCAACTGATTGATTATTTGGTAAGATGATACGTGGGAGCTATTGGTAGGTATAGCTCCATTGATTATTTTTATAATACGTAAGTTTGGTGACTCTGGTGGGACTCCGCGTTTGGGGTTGTCCTCCCGTAACACAGGGTGAGAAAGGACAAATGAAGGGTTACTCTGGTCGAGGGGGAGGACTGAATGATTCTGGCTGAACTCTACTCTCACGATCAGAGAGCCCCAGCTGCTAGAGACCCTTCGCCGTAGTCCTACGGGTGTAACCCAGGAGCTGACCGTGTTGGTCCTCAGGAGTGGGCAGTGGAGAACATGCAATCATACCTGTGTGCACCAGGTGAGTGTATTAAATTGGTGTCTTTGGATTACGCTGTTGAGTGGCGTTTAAAAACAGTTAACTGTATTTGGCTGGTGGTCGGTGTGCCACGGAGAACTTTGGAGGTCTGACGGGGTGGCATCGAGGCTGCACAGGCAGATGCTCCACGGACTTGTTTGGTGAATAATAGAGGTTTTCGATCAGACGCCTTGGTGTGACACATGTGGTGTGCACCCCGCCGGACTGTTCTCGGAAAGGCCCGTGGTTACCACTGAGTAGTCTTTTGGACACATCTAAAGCGGTGCTAAGGCAGCGGGCTCAGTCAGAATAGTCCTGAAGGTGAACCAGGGAGACTGCGGGAGGGTCTGTAGGCCGGTCTGTAGTCAATTCCTGTCTGATGGCCTCTTGGTAGTCTCCGGACTGCCTGTTTCTGGTATCTGTTGGTCTGGTGATTGGAAACATATGAGTTCTCCACGAACTGGAGTCGACGGGCTCCGTTCTTTGGTTGTTTGATTCTAAAAAAGACATGTCAATGTAAGATATTGTATGTTTTGTTCGTCTTTCTATGTGACAGATCCTGTTTGAGGAGAGATTGAACATGAGTGAACATGGCCATGTTTGAGAGCTTGTGAGAGGGTGTATTGTTGATAAATAAAATGTTGTGCTTTAGCAAAATATGTTTTGGATGTTGTTGCTGCCGTAAGAGCGGATGGTTGGATGAGAGCCAGCCTGCCCCGCCAGAGGGCAGTCCAAATTTTGATATCTATGTGAAACATTGCTTTACGTCTATTTTGTTTAATCCTTTATGGCACAAGTACACAAAGGATAATGTGGAATTACAATGGCCTTTAACAGGATCGTTTGATTAGGAAAAGATACAGTATTTACAGGATCGATTGTTCACCAAAAGAAGCCGGCAGGCAATGTTCGATTCTTTAAAGCTGTGGCAGAAAGAGGCGAAACGCCGTGGTATAAGGGAGGAGAAATTACTTAAAGTAAAAAATGGTCAGACTATAACCCAGAAAGCTGTAGCATATCATAGGGACCAAACTGAGAAAAATGTTGAATGTATAGGTAGGCAGTTTAGGTTACAGGTGGATAAAAGCTACACAGCTCGGACTGAGCCAGAGGATGAAATTGAGGACTTATTGGATGTGCGTCCCCCACCTCCTTATGCTCCGCAATGAGTGTACCCTGCGATACCACTTGTAAATGCCCCCCGCCCCGTCCATCCCACAAGCCACGGCCCCGGCCGTTGCTGCGGCCTCTACGCCTATGGGGCCAACGTTCACCCCGCCTCCCCAGTACCAGCCACGGCTACATTATTGACCAGTGGCCCATCTCCTCCCATTATGTCCTCTGTAAAGTTAACTTCACCTGCCTCGGCCTGGCCTTCCCTGTTAGCCACATTGCCACCCGCAATGATTGATTCAACCCCCTCCCATGCCTCCGGGACTTTGGGCGCCCGACGGCTGTATACCCACAATACGGTGGGCTCGAAGGAAAGACAGATGGTGATAGACCAAGCATCCCAATGGGTGCGGAATGCCATCTACACAATTACAGATATATGGGGGACCATGCAGGATTATGAACCAGTTATGCAGCGATATGCTTTAGAGACTATGGCCAACCGTTTAATTTCCCTATGGAAGCAATGTTTTGCGGCTGGAAGAGCCCCGCAGGGTCTATATGACATTGTGGATCGGGCACACAAATTTGAATTAGGATTAGAAGATGTATATGGGAATCTGAGGACTATAATGAAGTATTGAGAAAGGTTGTTTACTAAATGCCCGAGTTGGGATACTCAACATCCCATGCGGGAAGTGCATCCGATCTATCACCCCGAAATCCCTGAGGTCAGAGACACAATGGTAACAAAGTTATTCAAGCTCGCGTTGAAGCCCGATTCCAAGAACAATGGGTTTATACCTCTTGGAAAAGAAGTGAGGTTCTCTCCCTGAAGTCCCAGTTGCCTGACCCTCGGAAAAATCCCACTGCTTATTATAAGGAACTCGGCCGTGATGACCTTAGCTGATATTGAATTATTTTTTGGGTTACTGGTACCTGGCAATGTATGGCGACAGGTGCATGATCACCCTCTTGTTAACGAGTTGGGAGGAACTTGGGACCAAATTAAAGACTGGGACAAGAACCAGAAACCCGGAGACAAACCAAGACCGGAAATTTTAGCTTTGCCGGGTCGGATTATCACATAAATGCATTCTTTAATTCCACCCCGGAAGGTGGATTGGGATAAACTAACTGCCTGTAAACAAAAGAAGGATGAGAGTGTATCAGATTACTTTACTAGATTTGAAGGGGTGTTTATTGATTTCAGTGGGCAAGATTTGTCAGTGGAAGGTAGGGTAAGATTATTCGTAAATCGGTTTGTGACTAATCTATTGCCCGAAATATCTGCCCGGCTCCAGGCAGCCGAAAGCACTTGGACCACCTCTACTCCTTCTGTTATTTTGAGTATGGCCCAATATTACGTATATAGGGAAAACGAGAGTAAAGATAAGTCTGACAAAAATACGAAATACCTTAAGACTCGAGTGTTATTACAGCAATTAGCCAGAGGACGGGGTAGAGACGCAGTAGAAAGAGGATTTGTTCCAAGAGGGGCAGGAGTAGGATGGGGAGGAGGCCCAGCCGTTACATTGGGAGCAAACCAATGTGCTTACTGTAAACAGGAAGGGCATTGGCGAGCTCTATGTCCTTTTCTCCTAGCACAAAATGGAGCAGTGAGAGGTAGCGGGAGAGGACGAGGAAGAGTTTATCGGGGTGACATGAGAAGAGAAGAAGCAACACGAGGTGAGGCAGGGGGAAATTGTTTTGATAAAACCAAAGGGAGACAGTACTATAATGAAGATTGTGGAACAGGAGGGCCAGATGGGGATTACGCTGATCGCAGCGCAACAAACACCATTTGGGAAACTCCTCTGAGGCGGAAAGCCGGAGGACGGTACTTTCGTCTATTTTTTTAAAAAAAACCAATTCACTTGTATTTTGTGTTCTGGCCATTTTAACCTCACCTGCACTAAAAGCGCTGCCCTCACGCGCCTAGCAGACCCTCTGAGGCACTCCTGAGACAGCGGCAACCAGCGCTGAGACAGGATTCACAAACTCACCGCCATCGCGGTTCGAAGGCGAGCCACGCCCCCTGCGAGGCCACGCCCACCTAGGATCCCTTATAAAACGCTGATCGCAGCGCAACAAACACCATTTGGGAAACTCCTCTGAGGCGGAAAGCCGGAGGACGGTACTTTCGTCTATTTTTAAAAAAAAAACAATTCACTTGTATTTTGTGTTCTGGCCATTTTAACCTCACCTGCACTAAAAGCGCTGCCCTCACGCGCCTAGCAGACCCTCTGAGGCACTCCTGAGACAGCGGCAACCAGCGCTGAGACAGGATTCACAAACTCACCGCCATCGCGGTTCGAAGGCGAGCCACGCCCCCTGCGAGGCCACGCCCACAACATTGCCATAAATGTGTCGGCCACACAAGCGCAGCGGACGAGCGCAGCGGGAGCGCCGTTTGCGCGCCGAAGGCGCGCTTAAGGCAAGCTCGTCTGCGCTCGTCCGCGCCTCGGCAGCGCCTGGTGCGCCACCTGCGGTCTCGATCCCCCCGTCCACCAGTAGCACACCACACTTGACGCGCGAGGCTCTACTCCTCCTTAGAGACTTCGCTCATAATGGACAATTGTCCTTCCAAGACACCGCCTATCCTCTGCACGATTATGCGCGTAAAGGCTTATTTACAGGTGGCTTGCTGAACGTGAGGTCCCTGCCCAAACACGCTCACGAAATCGCCCAGCTCATAGATAATCATCATCTTGATGTCTTATTCCTGACGGAAACATGGACCCACTCCGACTGCAATATAGAACTGGACTGGGCTTGCCCACCAGACTTCAAAATCTTGCATCTCCCACGACCTAAGGGGCGGGGCGGAGGTGTCGGTGTAATCTATAGAGCATCATGGTCAGCAAAAACTATTGCCATGGACCCAGTGGTCGGGACCGAAATACTCGGCCTTTCCATCGACTGTCATCTTGGTACCACCTTTACGGCGGTGATTTGCTACCGCCCGCCGAGAGCGTTTAATTCTACTCAGCAGCAGTCGCTCCTCACCACCCTCACCAATATGGCTACCTCTCACAACAACCTGATTGTTTTGGGCGATTTCAACCTTTGGCCCAACGGCAGTCTTGACTCTGCACTCAACAATCTCCTAATCT
Source organism: Lissotriton helveticus (assembly GCF_964261635.1). Lineage (NCBI taxonomy): Eukaryota > Metazoa > Chordata > Amphibia > Caudata > Salamandridae > Lissotriton > Lissotriton helveticus. The sequence continues at coordinate 2,115,881,209 of NC_136057.1, read as the reverse complement.
CTTGTGAAGGTATGGGACTTTCCCAGCTAGTGAACAAACCCACACACGCAGCAGGGCACCAGCTCGATTTAATCTTCTCCTCCCCCCAGCTAGCACTTCTGAGCGACATTCTGCCAATGTGCTGGACTGATCATGCACTGATCAAATTTCATATAGTAGGTAGCAGGTCTTGCAGACCGGCATTCCACGGTCATGTACCCCCGTATAGAGACTGGAAGGCTCTGGACAAACTCAGACTGAATGGCCCAGTATTTGAAGTAGAAGACAGTTTCTCCATTACGCAACCAGTGGAGGCCAACTACCTATCCCTTTGTACAAGGATCTCCAGCACCTCGGAACGTCTCGTCCCTCTGAAAAAGGGCAGACCACAGAGACGAGCACCGGCCCCATGGTTTGATGACTCCTTAAGAGCTCTCAAACTAGCATGTAGACATGCAGAGAGAAAATGGAGGCAGGGTTACTCTGACATTCATAAAACCCTCTGGAAAGCAAACCTCCGGAAGTATAAAACTGCCATCGCCCTAAATAAGGCCAAACATTATTGCTCCATCATAACCAACGCCACAAACAGCTCAAAGAGTATTTTTCAAATACTCAAAAATCTGACCAACCCGGACTGTGTTACCTCTACACAGCCTCCTACCCAAGCCCTCTGTGACAATCTTGCAGTGTTTTTTATTAATAAAATAAACACCATTATTCACAACCTGAAAACATCCCCCTCTTCAGAAACTTCTAACATGCTGAGACCAGATACCAGCTTGCGAAACTTGTCGCCTCCTGGCTCTGTCCTTCTGGCTAGACTGGGGGAATTCCCCCCGATCCCGGCCGTTGAGTTTGAAAGACTTGCGCTTGGTATCACCTCGGGTTCCCCACTCGACCCCCTACCTCCAAAAGTCTGGAAAAATTTTGGTAATGAACTTTTTGACACCATGCGCCTAATATGCAATCAGTCTTTGCACAGTGGCTTTGTCCCAACCCCTTGGAAACAGGCACTAATCACCCCTCTCTTAAAGAAACCCTCCCTGAGCCCAGACTGTCTTTCCAACTACCGACCCATCTCTCTGCTGCCTTTCCCAGCGAAGGTCGCCGAACGTTGGGTCAGTTCATGCCTGTCCGCCCACCTAGAACAAAACAACCTTCTCCACGATCACCAGTTCGGTTTCCGTCCTGCCCACGGCACCGAAACAGCAGTCTTAACTGCCATGGAGGATCTTCGCATGCGTGCAGACAGGGGACAGCCAGTGGCATTGATACTGCTGGACCTGTCTGCCGCATTCGACACGGTCAACCATGGTAGGCTGCTGCAGAGACTTGGGGAAGTGGGAGTGGAAGGCACTGCATTGCTCTGGTTTCATTCCTATCTTCGGGACAGAAGACAGGCTGTCTCTCTTCCCCCTTTTCAATCCGCCTTTGCAACAGTACCCCAGGGAGTCCCTCAGGGCTCCTCCATCAGCCCCATCCTTTTTAATGTGTACCTCATCCCGCTAATCAAACTGATCCAATCCTTTGGGGTCAAAACAATAAATTACGCGGATGATACACAGCTCATCCTCTCGTGGGAAGGTGAAGATGCCATTCCTTTCTCTACCTTCCACGACTGCCTAAGAGAGACGGCTGGATGGCTACACAGTAATTCCCTCCAGTTCAACTCCGCGAAAACGGAGGTCCTGTTTTGCTCAGGCACTAAGATACCCCGTCAGTTTCCGAACGAATTCTGGCCCCCGGAGTTTAGAGACAAACCTCTGCCAGTTCCTTCGGTGCGCAACCTGGGTGCCATGCTGAACAACAAATTAAGTATGGAAACCCAGGTGACGAAAACTGTGGGGATCTGCACAGCCCTGCTTCGATCACTGCGGAAAATCATGCCTCTTCTCCCGGCACAAGCCAGGGCGTCGATAGTCAGGTGCACGATACTCAGTCGCCTTGACTATTGCAACGCCCTGCTCCTGGAGTCTCCAGTCACGATGTTGGACCGACTACAGCGAATTCAATCTGCCGCCGCCAAGCTGGCTCTTGGCTGGACGAGGAGGGCCTCAGCCACAGCAGCTCTGGCTGAGCTACATTGGCTACCCTTAAAACAAAGAGTGGCCTTCAAGTCCCTCTGCATTGTCTTTAAGGCTCTGCACGGACTTGGACCTAAACCCCTGCAAGTCCTGTTTCGGTGGTACACTCCTGCCAGAGACCTACGTTCATCCTCTGCCTGTCTGGTAAAGGTGCCCAGATTCAACAGAACCAGAACAGGGGGCAGATCATTCAGCGTTGCAGCGGCCAAGCTGTGGAACAGCCTACCCACCGACATACGTCAGGTATCACAGCTTCTTCCCTTCAGGAGACGTATTAAGACCTGGCTCTTCCCCTAATAAATTGTCCGTCTGACTGTTCTCTCGGTTTACCGTTAACAGAGTAATTTCCAGCGCCAGGAAGCCTGCAAGGTGTCAGTCGCGCTTTACAAATTCTCAAAATAAATAATTATTACGCTTACGACAGCCACGGACAGAGCAGGGGCCGAGTGGCAGTACCCGTCGATCAGAGGGGGCCTTATGTTAAAGGACAATTAATGGGAACTGTTGAGGATTTTCTAGTAGACACGGGTGCAATAAATAGTTTGATTGCTCGTTCACTGGTCCCAGGGGCTGCTCTGTCCGGGCAAAATAATATTTCAGTCGGGTTTTCTGGAATCCCGGTTGTAAGCCCCATTTCTAAGCCTCTCCCGCTTACCGTCGGTCCAGTCATGGTGTATTCCCCATTTTTGTTGACGTCACATTGTGGAGAAAATTTATTGGGATTGGACCTGCTGAAGAAATTGCATGCAAAGATTTATTGTTCTCTTGATGGAGTGTATTTAAATATTCAATCGCCTGGTCAGCACACTCGGCAGAGTTTTGCTAAAAATGAATCCCTCCCTCCTGAGTTGGCTGTCATTCCATCTGCACTGTGGGCGACAGGTGATACGGACGTTGGTCTTTTGAATGTTCCGCAAGTCTCTATTACTTTGAAACTGAATGTTTGTTTGCCCCGTATTCCACAGTACAAGATCTCACCGGCTGGTGAGAAGGCATTGTTGACTATCATACAGGACCTCATTGACAAAGGTGTAGTGAAAGAAACGGTTTCCAATATTTGTAATAGCCTTATATTACCAATTTTAAAAAAGGCCCCTACAGGAAGTGGCCCCAATTATGCTGACACTTATCGTTTTGTAATTGACCTGTGTGAAATCAATAAAGTAGTAGTCCCTCAATATCCTGTGGTTTCAGATATTACCACCATTCTCACCATGATTCCCCCAACAGCTAAGTTTTTCTCCGTTATAGACCTGAAGAATGCTTTCTTTAGCATTCCAATACACCCTGATAGCCGTCATATCTTCGGCCTCTCGTTATCTGGGCGCAGCTTCAGATTTTGTCGTGCCCCTCAGGGCTATACGGAGAGTCCTAGTATTTACAGTCAGGCTTTGAAAGTACTTTTAGACAAATTTACTTTGCCCCCAGGGAACGTCCTTCTCCAATATGTGGACGATTTATTGGTGGCATCGGACACAGGGGAAGGTTGTAAGGAAGCTACGGTTAAATTATTGTTGCACTTAGCAGCTAATGGTAATAAAGTGTCTCTTTCGAAGTTTCAATATTGTCGACAGGAGGTGACCTATCTCGTTCATCTACTGTCGAAAGAGGGGAGGAAACTAACTCCTGAACGTGTGTCTACTATTTTTAACATGCCTGTTCGTTGTACTCAACGTGATGTTCATGCATTTCTGGGCATAGCTTCTTACTGTCGCCAGTGGATTCCTAATTTTTCCCTTCTTACTAAACCTCTTTTGTATCTAACCACTAAGGATGTGCATGAACTGTTATCTTGGACTGATGAGTGTCAGGAGGCTTTTGAGTCTCTGAAAACTGCTCTATGTTCGGCTCCTGTCTTAGGGACTCCTGACTACCGAAAGCCTTTTGTGCTTTACGTACACGAGGTGGACGGTTGTTCGCTTTCTGTGTTAACACAAGGATTTGGTGGTAAGCAAAGGCCTTGTGCTTATTTTTCGGCAGTATTGCACTATGTTGCCAGATCACTTCCTAGCTGTTTGAGGGCTACTGCCGCAGTGGCGGTGGCCATCCGACAGTCGGAAGGACTCATCTTAAATTCTGACCTCACAGTGATGGTACCGCACGCTGTGGACACACTCTTGAATAAAACTAAGACTCAGCACATTACAAGTGCACGACTTACTGGATACGAACTAACTTTATTTGCTACCCATATCACTATTAAAGGTGTGCCACTCTGAATCCAGCCACGTTACTACACCTCCCTTCGGATGAGCCAAACAATGACATACATGATTGTATATTTCAGACTGAGGTAGAAATGAAGGTATGGGTGGACCTCACAGACACGCCCCATCTGAACCCCAAGGGGAGTTGTATGTGGATGGCTCCTGTTTCAAGTTACCAGATGGCACAACAACAGCTGCTTACGCAATCACCATTCTTTGCACTATAGTTGAAACTTCTCGGGTTCCATATCATTCTGCGCAAGCAGCTGAGTTGATAGCACTGATGTGAGCCTGTGAGTTAAGCGAGGGATTGAGGGTAAACATTTACACTGATAGCCAATACGCCTTTGGCGTGGCTCATAGTTTTGGAAAATTGTGGGCCGAAAGGGGATTTCTCACCTCACAGGGCCAATGAATACAACATGGCCCTTTGATCTTAAGGTTGCTAACTGCTTTGACACTGCCCCAGAAAGTAGCAATTGTGAAATGTAGTGCACACAAGGCAATAGTGGATACTGTAGGAGAAGGGAATGCTTTTGCTGATAAAATAGCGAAGGAGACAGCTAGATCTAAAGTGTCTCCCATGTATGTAAGTTCAGCTGGATGGGTCAAGGAGTCTGATCTGTTTGATAACACCATGGAAAGTGTCGGATAAATACAGAAAGAAGCTACCCTTGCTGAACTGTCCCGTTGGGAAAATGAGGTGGAGAGGTTGGATGATAATGGTTGTGTGGATTGACTTAAGTGAGAAACAAAGGTGGATGCTCCCCAATACATTTGTTAATGCTGTAGTAACTATGGCTCATGGAACAGCGCATGTTGGAACAAAGGGTATTTGCGCTTTGTTATACCCAGTTTGGAATAACCCTAATATTGCTAAGACTGCAATTCATTTAGTTCAACATTGTATAGTTTGCTTACGACAAAACCCAGGAGGGCGGGAATCTGTCCTGGGTGGAAATTTTGCACCCCCGTCCTTACCTTTTGAAGTACTTCAGATGGACTACATACAGCTTGAAAGGGTGAATAATCTGAAATACGTTTTGGTGGTGGTCTATTTTTTTAGTAAATGGGTGGAAGCCTACCCCACTAAGGAAAACACTGCCCTGGCAACAGCCAAAGCCTTGATTAAGGAATATTTCCCAAGATACAGATTACCTAGAGTGATCTGGTCAGTTAACGGGAAACACTTTAATGCAGATCTTATCAAACATTTCTGCAATGGATTACACATCAAACACAAATTTCATGCTGCTCGGCATCCCCAGTCTGCAGGGTTGGTTGAGAAAAACAATGAAAGTTTGAAACTGAAAATAGCAAAAATTCAGGAAAGCACCGGGTTAAAGTGGCCCGGCGCTTTGCTTTTAGCTTTAATGTCTTTGCGGGTCACCCCCCATTCCCGGTCAGGATTGTTACTCTATGAGGTCATTTTTGGGTGGCCAGCTAATGTTTGGGGCATTCCACAACCAAGGAACTTTCGGGAAATTGACTACCAAATGATGACAGATTATTTGTACACTTTGACTAAAGATCTTCGTTCTATCCATCAACAGGTGTCGACACGCTGCAGCCCCTGCCGGAGGGATCCAGACATTGCTTGGATCCTGGCCAATGGGTGATAGTGAGAAATTATCAGCAGAAATCTAGGGGTCAATTAGGATGGCGGACAGACAAAGTCCGTCCCCATCCTGTCGGAGGACGGGACTGTCCGCCACAAGGGCGGAGGTCCCGTGCCTCGAATTAAGAAGCACCCGCAACAGTGTCGGGTGCATCCCGCATTTTTAACATTGCAGAGGGCGGTGCTGAGCACAACATGTTGTATTTTGAAATGCAGGGGGGTACCATAGGTACCCCCATGTGCACCCCCCCTTCACCCTGGTGGCCCGCAACAGGCCCCCAAAGCAAAGACCGTTTGCCTTTTCGTGGCGGCATTGCCGCCACAGAAAGGCATTGCCCACAGCACATCCTAATATAGCTGGCGGTGTCTGAAAGACACCGCCACCAAATTTGACCTTTTCCGCCGCGGTTACATTGGAAAAGCGGCGTACGATCTTCCCTTCCGCTGCGGTCCCCCCCCGCCATTGTAATATGGCGGGGGAAATAGGTGGCGGACAGGCACGGATGGCGGATGGATCGCCACCGGCAGTGGCGATCCGTCCGCCATCCTAATCGGCCCCCTACTCTGGAACCCAGGTGGACCGAACCAGTTCAAATTCTCCTGGCTACTCGGACAGCAGTGAAGGTGAATGGTCGGAAACATTGGATCCATGTTTCCCATCTGAAGAAAGTACCTTTCCCGATTCCTTTTGATCAACCAAATCCAGAAGGAATTTTGACCCAGGAGAGTGAGAGGGCTCCTTGTGTTGTTCCTTTCTCTGATACCCAAGAAATTGAGAAAAGGCAAAAGGAAGGAGCATCAGGCACAAAAGGGGTCTCATCGGCAACAGTCAAATTGGCCCCTGAATCGGTTGCCCCTGTTGTTTCACAAGGAGTTCAGGATAAACCAGGCATCACGGATGTAACTTTATCTGCTTTGTTGACCAGGAGTTACCTGGTCATGTTCGCTACAATCTGAGTCCCAGAAAAACAACGCGGTACCCCCAATGAACACGGCAGGAGATAGGGAGAGATTTGAGTACTAGGGCATTGCTAGATTAGTGCGGGGGTACTGAGTGAGACACTGGACTGAACACGATGAGAGCCGAAACACTGTATTGCTCTGTTCAGAAAGAAAGACTAAGAATCCGAAGAAAGGGCCCAGGTTGCAATTGTATATACAACGTTATTGCATGGATCTGTTTTCTCTTTGATGAACGATAGGAGCCTGCCTGTGAGGCTCTAGACGGACACAGGAAAGAAGCACACTCTGGCAGGTTGGACTGCGTCTCTTAGTATAGTTTGGACTTTTTACTTAAAAATGTATCCCTTTGGTTGTTTTATTCCTGAGGAGGAACGCCCCCTCGCACCTCGATATATGCCTACTTATATACCTATGTTTTCTTCTTGGACAACACGTGTGAAAGTTGCTTTTGTAATCACCATTGCAGCATTCTTTATTATAATAATGAGTGTGTTTTTATATTTAGATTTTCACCATCCCATGCATACTGTGTTGGGAACTTCTACTCCACCGACTGAGCATTATTTTCTTACGAAAGCCCCTCATAAGGAAAGGCATCGCCAGACTTATGTTAAAAATGTATTCGGAGAAATGTTGCATCAAACGCATAGTGCTACCAATACAACAAATTGTTGGGTTTGTGGTCTGCTGCCCTTAGTGATGGATAGACATGATCTCTTTATTTCACTGCCTTTATCTTATTTGGGAAGTTGTGAGGTTTAAATTGCTGTCAATGATGTACCTCCATTACACAGTAGATTCTTCTCGATACTCTGAGCGTGATTATGAAATGATCCTGGCCTATATAGAGGTACACCAGGGTTTTGATGCACAATGGACTGATGGAGAAGGATCACTAGACCCAAATGCCTGCATGAATATATATACAGAATGTGAGAATGTAACATGGTTGAAGAGTGAAATCCTTGACTTTGCAGAATTAAGTTTTACCCAGTACTTTCAGCAATTTCAGGATCGGAATGTTACTGATGACAACGCTATCCCGGTGCCTATATTGAATAGCACCTCCGTCTTTTGTGTACAAGGAACTGGACACATTTCAGTAGGAGACAGCAGTTGTAATTATACATATCAACTACGCACCTTTAGTAGCCCTACGCTGTTAGCACCTCCAAATGTTTATTTTGTGTGTGCCGAGAATGCCTACACATGGCTTCCCCGGGGATGGACACATCTCTGTTACTTGTCTTTTCTGTATCCACCCATCTATATAGCACCCTCCAATTATCATAAAGATCATAGGTTAGACGGACAAAGTTTGCCTGTAATACGAGATAAACGGCAATTGGATACATCCGTGATAGATCAGACTGATACTCCTGAACAGCACTTTATTGACATTGTCAAAGGGAGTATTTCCTATTTGGGGGCCCATCATCACTAGTAAAGAAGTAAGGCGACTATCCAGGGTAGTTGAGAGAGTTATAAATACCACAGCTGGTATATTAACTAATCTGATGGTGGAGCTTCAGGCTACGAGACTTGTTTCTCTTCAAAACCGTATGGTGCTAGATGTTATCTTAGCAGATCGAAGATGAGCTTGCCACGTGATCGACAGCTCCTGTTGCGTGTATATCCCTGACTCCGCCCCCTCTGTCCATTTGGCTATTCAAAAATTGCATTGTTTAGCTTCTGAAATTCATGCCGCCACAGGTACCTGTCCCCTTTCTGGATAGTTTTCGGGTTTATTGTCTGCCTGGGGTTGGAAGATCCTAATGGTGTTAGCTGGTATAGCAGGTGTCTTCTTTACCTGTTGTTTCTGCATCCACTGTGGACCTGTCTGTTGTTCTTACTGTACATCCAAATTAACTTCCTCTGTGACATATTTGGTATATTGGGTATTTTTGAGGACTAATTTTCTAGATTAGCTACATCATGCTAAAAGGGTGGTTCTGAGGGATAAAATCGATCTTCTGCATTCATATTAATCTTTTTCGTGTTAGCACGATGTATCTATATTCACATGCATATTATAAAATACGTTAATTAGTTATGTCAATGCAGGAATGTCCTTTTCGTCTCTTGCATTATATTTCTCTCGTACGCAGACTGAGAACCAATTAGACTCCATTTTGTCCGTACATGTATTAGATTTGAACGGTGGTCACGTGTCACCCCCCAGCAGTCGAGTAGGCCCTGTTGGTTGAGTTACACAGACAGCTGAATTCATACTATTCTTTCTTGTTCTGAGACCCAAGGTCACATCTGGTTTCAGAGGTGATAAGCACATTGCTGGAGGCGCTGTACTCGTGCTCCCAGGCATCGAGAAGAAGAGGAGTCACCTCTCCTGACCCTCCCCAATAATAGCAGAAGCAGACTTCTAAATGAGCTTTGTGTGCCATATATGGTCTTTCCTTTAAACTACTCTGCCTACCAGTAATTTTCCATGTACGGTGATCTCATGTAACGCAATGAAAGTATATATGCATGTATTGAGTGTGAATAGTCAGTCTTCTCCACGCACCGGCTGGGTGACGTCGGAGGGGCTCCTCTATAGAGTATTGGTTGTCTAATAAACGATTGACATTTCTTCACTGCCAACTGATTGATTATTTGGTAAGATGATACGTGGGGGCTATTGGTAGGTATAGCTCCATTTATTATTTTTGTAATATGTCAGTGCAGCAGCTACTTTTTTCACATGATTATAGAGTTATCACATTTGCCACATAATCCTTCATATGCCATAATACTCAGATTATAGCAAAAAAAAAGAATTTGTTTCCAGATCAAATGGTTCAAAAGTTGCTAAACATGCAGCGGAAAGTATTGCCACATAGTGGAAGGCCCTTTGGCTGGTTGATTGGTCACCTTTTCTGTTGCTTATTGCAACAAGCTGGTATGAGGTGCAACCAATGCCCAGATAGTGTTAACAAGTGTAAAAATTACAAAACAATAAAGTAATACTATCACAAAATGTGCCATATTATACTGAATATTTTTCTTGGCACCAAATGTATTCAACCCTGCCGCATAATCTCGTCATTCCCTGCCACATAATTCCAGTGGCCTTGACTATAGGTCCAATTCGATTGAGATTTATATTAAGATTCATCGTAAGTGCATAGGTTGGATGAAAGTCACGCCTGAACTCCACATAGTGACATCCATGGTGATTACAAACAAGTTGCAGATAATAGTGTGAAAAGGTAGCTCAGAGACCAGACAAAAATGGCAATTTTGTTTTTTGCTGGATTTTTTTTTTATAGTTGTGTTATAAACAAACACATTTGAATTGTTTTATTTTTTTGGCACCGGGAGATTAAGTGCTCTGCCCAGAATCACAGATGTCAAGCATCCTTGCTGAGACTCGAACCCGGTTCCCCAGCATCGAGGTCGACCAATGTTAATCTGAAACTGTATTAAATTTGTTTTCTCAAAAGGTGGTTATTTTGTGATTTTATGTAGTTATGAGACAGATGTACCACATTGTAATTGTTTATTAACTAATTAAAAAATTCTTCTTTTTCTAAAAAAAATACGAATTTTTGAAATGTTAACATTTTTACAGTACTTCGATGCATTTGTTTGCATGGATAGAAGTTGTGCGTATTAGCAAAGCGCTTGCCTTCTGAAGTTCTCAAGAAGACATGTGTCAGGGTTTTCTTTGAACATTGGGTTGCCGATGTTTCCATCAATATATGTGTGACTGGGATACAACAACCATATTAATGTACTGGATTGCACTTCTGAACACGTTGCTCCGATGAGCACATACATCGCAAGCAGCAATATATGTTGAAAAAACGTGCATAAATAATCTATTCCAAAGCATGCCTGATATAATACAAAAAAACACGCTCACGTGCAGGATTCGCTCTAATGTCACCGGAAAGACTGCTGCACTTTCCCTAAAATGGCAGATATGCTCATTTGCTGAATTGACCCTTGACCCTCTTCACGGAGCCACGATAGGGCTACGTCTTGCACATTCGCCCGTTCTGTTTAGAGTATTTTGCTTAGCAATTATTCCAGGCAACTTGTTTCCGAACTGTTAAAAAACTTGCAATAAAGGCAACGTTTAAAAAATATATATCCTTTTCAGACAAGCTTAAGTTTCTCTGTTAAAATAATAATCCTACATTCTTTTACTGCTTGACTTGCTAGAAGAGCACACAGAAAAAGGAATATTTCAGTTCGTTCTCGCCCTTCAGGCAAACTGGAATAAAACCCCTGGCCTGCTTCCAGCCCCATTATCAAAGGACCACTCACCTAATCTAAAAAAGCAGCTCTTCATCAATTTATCATTAACAAGAGCATTACAATATAATGCAGGGAGCGACTTCCCACCAGGGATTACGTTAATGGGCGGCTGGAGCGCGGCAACAAGGCTGGCAGTAGATCTGCCGCAGAAGGTGAAGATAATATACATATATTTGAGGCAGGGGTGGCTGCACGGTGACTCCTCTGGTTCTGATGAGCTTCCCGGGGCAGAAACATTTTCTAAGATAACACGAAAGGTTTATTTCAGAGTTTAGCTTACTCCCTTTATCATTTATCATGTTAAAGTGGGCTGATATTATCTGCTAGCTACAAACATTTACAATCATATGTAATAGGGAGCACATTTCTTCAAATCGAAGCTTGAAATAGGAATCAACTGTAGTTATTTTATGCGATATATTAATTTTACATGAACGTAAACAGTGTATTTTCTTAAACTATTTTCTGTTAAAATATATATTTGTATATGTTGAAAGGAAGCCGTATTTCATGTCCCCCTACTGTGTAAGCACAGCATCATTGTTGCCTACACGTCCCAGAAGTTGTAAGCAGGTTCCTGTGCTTATCATTGCTTGTCATATAAGGTTTAAATGTGCATCACTCCCGTTAGGTGACTGTCACGGAAAACTGGAAAGTTGCACTTCGATTATTTTTTTAACATGCCGAAGATGCAATACACGTTGTCTTATTAGTTAAGCAGAGAGGTACTGTATGTTTTGTGTTACCGAGAAAATGGAAAGGGGTAGATGAAACAATTTTGTTTTTCTTGTACAATGTACTGCAATTGTAATTCTACTGTTTATTTAGAAAGTAACACAAACTGATCCATGTACAATGTATTCTAAGATGGACGGCATTTGTTTGTTTAATACAAATTCTGTGGTTTAATACAGGATCTCATCCAATGAGGCCGGGCTTCACTATGCATTACACGAACGCAAAGATAAGTATGCATGTGTATGATGAACATATACATTGTCTAAAAAGTCTTCATTAGAAATTGACTCCTCCCTTGTTTAGGGCACATTACACTTACATTAACATTTACCATCCACTCCAAATTGCCAACCACTCCATATGTGCACACTGCATAGTGATGACAAGTCACATCTGCTACAGTGTGAACTAAAGTATCTCTATGTCCTATACTATGATACTTTACTTTTGCCTTTTATCTTAGTTAGTGAATTATAGAAACACTTTCAAAGCCCAAACTAAAGTCATACCACACTTCTTGGGTAAGGAGGGGTGGACCTGTAGCCTGCTGTCCATATTAGAACATAATCTCTCCAGAACAGGGGTTCTCAGGTACTTTCTCTGGAACAGGGATTCGTTGAGTTACATTTAATTGGTTCTATTATTAAGCAGACCCCGTGATTTAAAATTCTTAGCTTTTTTAAGAGATTCTCTAGCTTTGAGAGAGGATATGAATGCTCATATCTTTAAAAGTGGTAATCCAAGAAAACATTGTTCATTCCACGCAGAATTGAAAAAAGTGTACAATAGTTTTATTTTCACTCACTGACCTTAAATCTACTTATAGTATCTTGTACTGTGTCACAAAATATGATATATTAACCCAAAGGATAGATTTTACCAGATGAACGGAATGGAGAATATGACATATGAATAGAAAGAACTGGAAATATAAATACAATACATATTTTGAAGATAGAAACACGAGAGATAACATTTGTGTTTGCTTTTTTTCACAGGACAGATCCAAGAACGAGAAGTGACAATAGCTTTTATAGACAAGTGGATGCCACAGCTAAACAACTATCTTTTCATTTTCCATGAGATATAGAAGGAGCTTTTAGGATTCGACCATGCAAACTCATTCCTCATTTATTCACATTTGTTAACACACTGCTGGCTGATGATTTACTCCTTGTTAAAACGGACCCTTTTGACATATAAAGTAACAAAATTGTTATTTTAGTCGACTTCTCCTAACAGAAATAGAATGAAAGAAAACGATTCATCCATCAGGTGAAAGAATGTAATGGAAAAGAAGATAATTGAAGCAACATTAAAAAAAGCAACTATAAGGAATATGCGTATACAGCATGAAATAATGTGATTTCATATAAAGATTCTCAAATGTATCCAGATAGATCTGAAAATGATTCTAGATCACCGGTAAAATGTATTGATCAACGATTGGGAGTACAAAAAGCTTCAGTGAGGTGAAGGGATAGGGTTGACTTCTAAACACATTTTACATGTCAACATATTTTAGTTTCTGTGTCATTGTTGGACATAACTTTTGTATTTCTTGTAATTTTCTATCCCATATGTATTATTCCATATTAATTCCTGATTTAATCCACTCTAATCTTTCAATAACATTAAAGTTCATATTTTGTTTTAATTTAAAGTGGCGTATTAACGTTTTAATCTCTTTTCAGATGTTAGTCTGAAAAGCAGAGGAAAATAAAAATGTATATTTCTAAAAGATAGTTAATGCTTGAATACAACATGTTTGGATGCTTTTATTTCACAAACTGCAGCAGTGTAATAACCCATATTTCACAGTGAACTGAGAAAAATGAAAAATTAATGAGTCCATGTGAAATAGGGTTTCATCACCATAATAACAGACCCCCAATATACTCCACAGAGCTGTAGCATTGTTAAAGCTATTACAATTATGAATCATGGAGGACCAGAGATAATGCAACAATGTTTTCTAAATTATATGCCAAAATCTACACATTACAAACTAAGCAGCATCTTTTCTAGCAGTATTATTTTCATATGTGGGAGAATGTTTTGTGATATCTGCAAATCATGCAAATAATCTCGAAGCAGCAGTAGTTGTAAAACATTTCAGTAAACCCCGCAGTCATTGAATCACACAAATGTAGTGCCCATTACAATTGTCTATTGGTTTATCAACTTATTCATTAAAGGTAAACAAAAGCTAAATATTCTAATTTCAATCAGTTCTCATTGTTACCTGCATGAGCGTTTTCAAGCTATCTCCTCCAAAAAACACAACAATTTGCACCGTTAGTGTTGAGGTTAAAAGTTGTTTGTGAGCTTCATGATTACATGAATACCTACATATATTTCACAAAGCGCTAACCTTGTGCTTTGGATCCAGCAGGAGAAATGCACTCTGTATGTTTTAAGGGGATCCGAAAGCAAATAGGAGGTCTTTATCAATCTGCCATGAATGTTTGAATGTTCTGCATCTAATTTTAACAATGAAAACAAATGCCTGACAGGGATCTCTGTGTAACAAACTCTCTGTGTTCTTGGTATGAAGCAGACTTTCCTCAAACTAAAATGCAGGGTGAAATAGAAGAATGATGAAATGCTCATTAAGCTTTCTGCCTTTTGGCAGGTTAATTACATTTACATCCAGCGTCATACATTTGTGCCTTGCAATTCTGATCGGCTCAAGTTATATACATATACGGCTCCAGCTGTGCACAGGAGGGGGTTGGCAAAAGGGCCTGGCCACAAGCCAGGCCTAGTGACGAATCCACATGGAGGCAGTCAACCCCCCCCCGCAGTCACCTAACCCCACACTGTAAATGCAGGCTGTGAACCCCAGGCTGCACACATCCTTTGGTGTGTGTAGCGTGGGGTTGATTTTCTGGCCTGGTGACCCAATTTTTCCAGGGGTCAAAACAATATAATATGGGGAGGAGGCATGCAGCCCCTCTTCCTGACCCTGGGAACTCCATACCCGAGGCCAGTTCCAATTAAAAGGGGAGGGGGCAATGTGGCCCCCTCCCCAACCCCTAAAATACCCGGGGACCCATCCCTGAGGGATAATACAATTAAACATTAGAGGAAGATGTGCAGCCCCCATCCCGAGCCTTATTAGGCCAGAGGAACCCATCTCCTGGGGCCAAAATCTAACTGAAGGGGGTGTGCAGTCCCCCTCTCTGAGGCTTATTAGTCCCTGAGGAACCCATTCCACATGACCGAACCAATAAAAATTGGGAGGGGACCATGTGCCTTAATGCCTGAGCCTTCAGAGGCAATTGGGACCCCACAAAACCACTGAAATTCAGAAGTTATAGTTACATGAGTTAACTATAACCTACAGCCCCACAATGCACTTCTTGTGATCTCACATATTACATCACTCATGACATGATCAGTGACATAACTAATTACATAACAGATGACATCTTATATGACATCACTGATGACAACATCCACAAACCACCTCATTTACCAGTTCACAGATCCATACAATTACTGACGCACACCCACTCACTCATAAAGCCACTCACACAATCACCTATATGACCACACACACAGCCACTCACAGACCCATACAGCCACTCACAAACCCATACAACCACTCACATACCCAATCACACACCTACACAGCCACTCATACTATCACTCACTTACCCATACAGCCACTAACACAGCTACTCATTCACCCACACAGCTACTAACAGCGCTACTCACTCACCACTACAGCCTCTCACACATCCAGTCACTCAAAAACAAAACCCCTTTCATGTCCATTACACTGCCGGAAGCCTCCGGTTCAGATCGTATTTCTGTCAGTGTAAGGACTTCACAGCCTACTCGCTTAAGACTTTTGCGGCTCACATCGACCTGCATTGATTAGCTTTTAAGCTTCACTTCTGATGCCATTATTTAAAGACTCACAGCATAATAAACTATTAATTGGATTGTGTGATTAGATTACTCATAACCAGATGGATCGGAATTATAACCAGTGATTAGGTTCGGAATATCATACCTTTTACGTTACAGCCCTGAAGAAGTCGAGGGTTAATACCCTAATGACGAAACACATGTTGACTGGACCTTGTGTTGTTATCTGGAATAAAATGTTGTGTTTCTATTTAGGACCCTAATTCGATATTCCCGATTTATGCCCTTATATGGCTATAATAAATAATATCCTTATAGAGGCATAAGAATCATATCCATATTAAGTAATAGCCCATGCAGTCCAAATACGGCAAGGCTACTCCCCTAGACTCCTAGAAAGTACAACGCGTTCTTTAAACAAACCAAGCCTCCAGCAGCCCGGGAAATCCCCCTGCTCTTGTTTTGATTTGCACAAGAACTCCTAGAGTGAGAAAGAACTGTTAGTTCTTGGTGACGTCTTATGTCCAACCTTACGTCAAACCCGGCACCTTTCAGGTATAAATATACCAATGTTGCCTTAAGCAAACACACGGTGGTTTGGAGCAGAGCGGCTATCTACTTGCCCGGAAGCCCAGCTGATGCGAGAGCCGAAGGAAGCCGCCCCTCCCTTTTGATGCACTGAGAGAGACGCTGTCTTTTTCTCCAGACGAGAAAATCCAGCTCCGGTGTTTCCAGTCACCCTTGCGGGATGCTGGGATATCGAGTCCTGAGAGACAGATACAAGACCTCCTTCATTCTAAGAACCAAGGTACGGAGCTGACTTAAACCCTTAAGAGAATTCTTGATTCAGATCCTTGGCAAAAACCTAACTTAACTTAAACTGCAACTTACTTGCTCCTTCCCACGTATTAGGCTTAGGTCAGGTACACCGGGTAGGCGTAGATTAGAAGCACCAGTTGAGTACGTTAGTCAATGTTTTTATGTATACATTTTATCCATTTTAAAGTATCATATGGCTAAGAAACCATATCAATGCTTTTACAGTACTATTTCATAATACTCCTTTTACTGTACGCACTTTACTTTATGTTAAGTATTGCAATTGTGGCAATTCATTTCTCTTGCATGAGAAAGAAGACTGCTCAATAAATAACACCTTTTATTGAAAACGCCCGTCTCTCTATTTCTCTGCACTCTGGTGAAACTAAGTACGCACGATTGACTGAGTGAAATAACCGTCTATTGTTGTCACACGACTCTAGAGATACACTCTTTATTCTGAGGGAGCAAAGTTGTCATGTTTATGCGGTTGTCAGAAGCTAATCCCTTCTTGTCTAAATCCGGAGAGTTAACTCTTTCCTGAACATTCAAGAAAGTTTCTAGTGACCTCTGAGCTAGCTGGCAAAACTAATTAAGTCTAATATAGTCAGTAGAGACCTAGTCGACCTCAGTCCTACGGCTACACTGCTGTTTATATTATTCCAATGCGCAGAGCGTATTGGGAATATAGGAACTACACTACATGGCGCCCAACATTTGGTAAGGCGATAATCTAACGCAAGACATTAGAGTAACTCAGTCGTGCTTTTTCACACAGACCCTTTTTCCCGTAAAAACTCCAAAAGACGTCTGGAGTGGGTAAAAGGTTAAAAATCTGCGGGAACTTAGTAGGAAGAGATTCCTATGTATAGTTTTTCGTTTAGTCAACGTTGAAGGATACAGTGTTCCAAAATATTGTGCACCTAATCTTTGTTTCCTTGAAACTTGATCTGCAACAAAACTTTCTTTCAGTAAAATGGTGGAAAGTGATGATGAAACAGAGAGAGCTAGATTAGCAGCTCAACTCCTAGCGGATGACGCAAGTCTCCAAGATGAAGACCCGAATGCTATAATCATTTCGGTAAATGTAAGAAGAACTATAACTAAAAAACTTACAGCAAATGGAGTATCATCACGAGGTGGTACAGTCATATTTGTGGTAGAGGCCCATGAATATCGGCAGACAGAGGTATTCTATTCAAGGATACATTTTCCAGCAGCACATGCTGTAACACACGAATTCCACTATTACAAAATAGGGGAACCTCCGGATGAATACGCTCCTTTCGAGGACGTTGAAATCCCACTAACTTACCAAGAGCACCTGCTCTGGTTTAATGGCGCCCTAAAACATCAAAATCACATCAGCAGGCTCGGTCCACTAGGTAGACCAGGAGCCACGTGGCCGGTTCTAGCCAGCTACACACCACATCCAGATATTGAAACAATGTCAGACCAGGAACTTTTAGCTCAGCTAAAACTGCTAATTAAAATACATAGACAATTGGTCCAATATGTAATGCGGACTTCAACAGTCCAACCAGCAATAAAAATTCCATAGACCAGCCCTTACCAGGGGAACACAAATAAAATCACACCACAGGATATACAATCAGCCATTGGCAAAATACCCGCAAAACGGGAACAAATTCCATTCTGGTTAGCACAAAAAATCACTCAAATAGAGGCAGTATTTCCTGATACTACGCCTACTGAGAAACATGGAATTCTGACCATCTGTCTTCCAATGGGGATCGCACCACATGTGGAGGACTGTGACACTTGGGGCACAGTCTTTGCTTCAATTTACACAAAAACACATGGTGTTCTATCCATGGCTGTTATACCAGACGTACTAAAACAGATTCAAAATGAATACGGTCCAGAACCTGCTTTAACTCTGGGTATGAAATTACTGAAAAAGCAGGTCTCGGCTATATTATTAGCCAACATAAAACGAGAAGCAGCATCTGTGGTGATCCGCCAGCAATTGAAAGAAACAGATATAGCAGAACAACCTTTTGAACTTGCCAGAATCATAGAAAAATCCTATGAAGAACTAGGTAGAGATAGTTTGGGTGGGAAACCAGTAAAACCCCAACTAACTGAAAAACCTGAAAAAACCTTTATTAAAAATAATCTGAACACTCCAAAAAAGAGTTGGGATGGTAATAAACAATCCACTCCCAGAGAAAAACGATTCCAGTCCAGAGGAAGGTCTCTTCAACGGAGAGAAAGATCTCCAGACCGAGGACACAAGTCTCCCCAGAGGGAGCCCTCTGAGAAAAGATACAACCTTAGAGATAGGGATAAATTGAGAAAACCTGATAGATATCAAGATAGGTATGTTACCGTTACAACGAAACTTTCACAACGGACTACTTTTACAACGCAACTTTTACAACGCAGGAACCATTACAACGAACTACCATTACAACGCATTTTTTTACAACGCAATACTTTTACAACGCAATACCTTTACAACGTAAGTATTGGTAAGTATATTATTATAGTAAAAATGTTATAAGTTTGGGTTTTTGGGTAAAGGGGTATTTTTAGGGTTCAGGGCCAGGTTTGGGTTTTTGGGTAAAGGGGTATTTTTAGGGTTCAGGGCAAGGTTTGGGTTTTTGGGTAAAGGGGTATTTTTAGGGTTCAGGGCTAGGTTTGGGTTTTTGGGTAAAGGGGTATTTTTAGGGTTCAGGGCCAGGTTTGGGTTTTTGGGTAAAGGGGTATTTTTAGGGTTCAGGGCAAGGTTTGGGTTTTTGGGTAAAGTGGTATTTTTAGGGTTCAGGGCTAAGTTTGGGTTTTTGGGTAAAGGGGTATTTTTAGGGTTCAGGGCCAGGTTTGGGTTTTGGGGTACATGGATACAGGGTAAAAATAAATTAAAAATAATATTAAATTAAAATAAATTATATTAATTTTAATTAATTACATTTAAAAAAAATATTATATAATTACCAATACAAGGATACAGGGTAAAAATAAAATAAAAATAATATTAAATTAAAATAAATGATATTACATTTAATTAATTACATTAAAAAAAATATTATATACTTACCAATACTTACGTTGTAAAGGTATTGCGTTGTAAAAGTATTGCGTTGTAAAAAAATGCGTTGTAATGGTAATTCGTTGTAATGGTTCCTGCGTTGTAAAAATAGCGTTGTAAAGGTATGCGTTGTTAAAGCATGCGTTATAACGTCATACATCCATCAAGATATTGATACACGTCCCTCTCGATCTTTTCAGACTTCCTCACAGAAATCGGAAAGAAGAGGACGGTCAGAACACAAGGAAGAGCACGTCAAGTCCAAAGACAAAGAACCTGCTCATCAAAGTAAAAAATTTAAATTTCCAAGAAAGAAGGTAGCCAGTATTAAAATAATAAAACATGCCGAGGATACTGAGGACACAACTGAAAAACGGAGAGTGGGCCCAGACAATGCTAGACAGCGCAGCAGAAGTGACCATTGCTCGCAAGATCCTGATGAATCTTCTGGAGACAGTGGACACGAATGAATACATTCAGGTGGAAACTGCAGACACCAGAGTTAGCAAACCCCATAAGTTATACAAAACAACATTACATATAGAGGGGGACAAGACTAGGAAAGTAAGGGGTCTCTTTTGGGATAACCTTTCGAAAGGCTATGACATCCTGTTAGCTGAGAAAGACTGGCCACCAGAGTTTGTCAGGGAGTGCCCTCATGGCAAAGAAATGATTATGCCTGCCTTCTCAAATCATATTCCAATTCATAAAAAATACACATTAGCAAGAAAATGGGCAGTAGCCCAAGCTCCTGCTTAATATAAAAATCATGTAGGATAGGATGAGGATTTTCCTCACCATAAAATCCAGTTAAAAGTCGACCTACTGCACAAAGGCAGTATCCTCTTAAGCAAGAAGCTAAAAAGCTAGTCAGGGAGATCTTAGATCAACTTGAATATCAGGGGGTGATTGAAACATGCACCTCACAAATGAACAATCCTTTGTTTCCTGTCTCCAAGCCAGACAATTTATATCGTCTAGTTTTGGACTACAGACACCTAAACTCCTGTTGCAAAACTTTTGCAGTACAAAACTCACACAGTGCAGCACTAATGAATAACATCGTGCGCAAAAGATATAAAACAACATTAGACATCTCTAATGGATTCTTTTGTCAAAACATTGTACCTGAAAGCAGGTATTTGACCGCTTTCTCAATAATGGGGTCGCAAAAACACTTCTGTCGACTCCCACAGGGATTCAAGAATAGCCCAGGATTATTCTCAGCAAGAGTAACAGAGTTACTACAAATATATGATGATGAGGCATTATCTTATGTCGATGACATCTATCTCACAGATGATGACCTGAAGACACACTTGAAAAGAGTGAACACCATAATACTTGGGTTTGCAGCTGAGGGTTACAAATTCAACTTTAAAAAGTCACGAATTGCCCATCTAACTGTCCTATTTATAGGATATTAATTATCAAGTGAAGGCAAAAGCCTAGCAGATAACTTCTTAGAGAAGTGTGCTGTACTCCAAGCACCTAAAACGCTGAGGAACTTACAATCAATACTAGGTTTCCTGAATTTCGGAAGAACATACATTCTAAATTATGCAGAGAGGGTTAAACCTCTCTATGAATTAATAAAACCTGATTTCAAAACAATAAATTTGACTCAGAAACACACAGAAATTTTAAGATCATTGCAAACAGACATGTTAGCTAAAACTAAATTGCAAACTCGCGAAAAAGTACGCAACCTTGTAATCCGAGTCATCCCAGGAAGATGCGGATTCACGTACCTAACCTCTAATGAGGGAGTAACGGTACAAATAGCTTACAAATCACACTTGTATACACAAGCTGAAATGAAATTCAGTTCTACTGAAAAAAATTCTAACTGCGGTTCAGACTGCTGTAGCAAAAGAAAGAGCCCTAGCACAAGGTAAACGAATAATAATCGTTACACCAATACCTGTCCTAGAAGCAGTGACAAAGGCAAGCATTCCAAATGATAAAGCATGACATCCGAGATGGATACAATGGGTTAATACTCTTGCTGCAACAGACGTAGTATACGAATTTGATCCTAATTAAAAAACACAAGAATTTCTCCAATATGAATATGAATGTCCTCTGCCGACCGAAATACTGCCTCTAGAACATTACGGCTGTATAATATATACAGACGGATCAGCACAACCCGCGGTTGGGGGTAAACAAGCTTACAGTGCTGCGTGCGCGATTGTTAAAGGTCGTTGGCACGAAGGAAAATTTAGAGCACTGGTCACTAAAACCCAATCTCTAGGAGATTGTACAGCTCAGCGAGCTGAACTACTAGCATTTAAGATGGCGCTTGAAAATACAGATCGCGAATTCCCCACACTAATAGTGTGCGATTCATATTACTGCGTTCAGTCTTATAATGAATACTTGCAGAACTGGGTTCAAAACGGCTTCAAAGATGCGAAAGGTGGCACAATCAAGCATAAAACGCTTTGGGAACAAGTAGTTCTTTTACAGAAAGAACTACACAAGACTCACGTGATACATACACTGAGTCATCAACGTGATGGCGTTCACGTTGCGGGGAATTAATTGGCTGATGAAGCCGTGAAGGCAGCTGTGCAAACGGCTTCCATAGCTGCTATCACCCAGTCAAAAACAAAAATAGACAGCGATATAATGCAAGCTGTCAGTGCTTCAGTAAAAGATGATAGAAAAACACTCCCGAAAGGCTTTCCAGTAAAGTACTCATACATAACTGATGCGAATAATGTTCCTTTTGCTCGAATCCCTGGAGTGGGGGATAGGGCAATTCCAAACATGGAACACAGATTAGGACTAATTTTAGCGGCACACGAAGGGCTCGCTTCTGCACACGCTGGTGTTTCAGCCACAATATCGTTATTAAAACAGAGATATTGCTGGCCGCGCATGAAAAAACAAACTAGGAACTATGTGCTAGAATGTGAAATATGCCAAAGAATGAAAGTATCAACAGTGAAACGACCAGCACAGACACCCCTTCTAATCTCAGATAAACCATTAGCGTGTGTTTACCTGGACCACTGTGGTCCCTTACAAAGGGATGGCAACTATAAATATATCATGGTCGCAGTGGATTCCTGCACGAGATTCATTTGGATGTGGCCCCAGCGCTCGGTTGACGCCAGAACTGTTGTAAAAGATTTGCGAGTCTTTATCGGCACATACGCAATTGGCATGCTACATTCTGACCAGGGTCCTGCGTTTAGCTCTAGGGCTTACAAGGAGGCCATGGCCAGCATGGGCATTGCATTGCGGTACTCTTCTCCATTCCATCCAGAGGGAAATGCGGTAGTGGAAAGAAAAAACTGGACATAAAGCAATCTATAACGGCAAGGGTATTAGGTTCGGCTGATGGGTGGGTCAAATATTTAACAAGTGTCCAACGTAGTCTTAACAATCTGCCAAGAAATTCTCTAAAAGGTCTCACTCCCTACGAACTATTGTTTGGTACTAGAATGCATATCCAGGACTTAGATAGTCACACTTCAGTGGTAGAAGAAAAAGCCTTTGATATCAAAGACCGTTTGGCTGTTTTACAGGACTTAAATGAAACAAGAAGAAGTCTGAGTAATATAAAGATAAAGTCAACAGCCACTGAAGAAAAACCACCTGTCCCAGCAAGACCTGTCTGGATTCCAAAGATTGGGGATCTGGTCAGAGAAAAGATCGCGGTGAAGAAGGAATTTGGGCGTTCTTACAGAAAAGCAGTACCTATCTTATTTGTCAGCGGAACAAGATCAGTAGTACTACCGCCCCTTGCTGGAAAAAAGGAGAACCGAGTTATATCCATCGACCTGATAAAACCACAATCATGTGGCCAATATTAAGTAGTAGGCCCAGAGGACTCCCAAGAAATAGCAGAAGACCAAATCTTGCTACAATCCAAGAGGTTCAAACTGAGAGACTAATCACATTTGATAAACCTGCAGTGAACAAAAAAGGACTATGCAACAAAGCCATGTAACTTGTGCCTCTTGAAACCCAAATTGCAACAGTTCGTCAAGAAACACCTGTCTACAATGATGTAGCATCGGACTATACTAATGTCTCCAAGAAAGATCCAAAGACTAAAGAAAATCCGGAAGCAATTCCAACAAATGACAGAACTGCATCTGGCTACTTCATCAATTTCAATGACTTTTCTGATGATCCAAGTGAACATGAAGAAACGCCAGCAACAAAAACTTTCAAAGACAAAGTAACTGAACTCTTTCATCAACTCAAAGAAACCTATCTGATTTCTCCATGGATTGAATTTTGGATTGTGTTAGGTTTACTTTTCCTCCTGCTTTGGCTCAACATGGTTCTTTGTTTGGGAAAATTCATTGAAGGAAAATACAGTACAATGGACACAGCAAGTCAGAACATCAACTTGGTCCTAAAACCTCACAAGTCATCTCACATCGAGAAAAGAGAACTGTCATCAGTGAACATCACATCCAATTCAATACCTGGTGGGGTAGCATGGGACAAAACGGATTATGAAATTTATGGCCCAATTGAGCTCTTGAAATATCCACATCAGTTCAAGGTTTCATTAAGTGACTTTGTAAAACCAAGTACTTTTTCTGATGATTGGGACTTTGAAAATATTAATAATATGATGTCAGATTTAGTAATGTCAGCTAAATTCACAGAACATGGAGTGGAGAAGTGTGGCTCACTGGTTAGAGGAGGCAGACCCTGATGCAGAGGTCAGACCAGGGTTCAATTCCAGACGCGGCAGGGTCTTGAGCCCAAATGTCCACGGACTCGATAATTCTCGCCTCGGTGCCTACTCGAATCATGGGTTCACACTCTGCAGCTCTGGGCAATAGCTTGCTTAATCTCCACTGCGGCCCCCCCCCCCGCCGTGGGATGCCTGGTCTTCAACTTGGGGATGCCCAGTAGGGGTAATCTCGCAGGGAAAGCCAGGACGGGTTCCCAAAGCAAGCGCTAAGACACCTGTCGGTGATTTGGCGTAATATAAATCGAAATTAACATAACATGATTATTTGCAGGGTTCATCAAATTATGAAGAAATGAACTGTTATAGTCACTATGGTCATCACTATTTGCATAAAACTGCTCAACCTAGAAATGTTTTTAATTCTAACCAATGGGAAAATTGTGCAACACCACCTAAAGTCAGCTCGAAAAGATTTTATGAGAAATTCCCATACTTCTCAGGGTTTAACACAAGTGATGCAGAAACGTTTTATTTTAAAATGTTAAATAAGACAGGAATGAAAACAATGTTGACAAATACTAAATTGATTTATTCTGAAACATTTTATGAAAAAATGGCTACATTTGGTTTTGAATTCTGGAAAAACAACATTGAAACAAAAACCATCTGGGGTACAAAAGAATGGCAGGTCCAAGGTTTAGAAGCATTATTTAGAGCCTGCATGATCCCGGGACAATTATTATTCCTGAATGACACCATTCAGCAAACAACCTGTCTTGGTCTAGCCAAGATAAAAGACTTAAATAAACCGTCTATTCCGAAGCCCATACCTGATAGTAATAGCACTACAGATGTGGAGATAGACGTTTCCCATATTTTACACCAAAACAGAACAAATCCTGATTGGAAAAATTGGTGGAACTGGCCCACAGACACAAATAACTGTCAAGATAGATTCCTGAACAAAATACAGGGGTTCAAACAAAACAGGCCAGACCCAAGATATTCCCAGAGACAACATCCAGGGATAGTTACACCATACAGTGTAGGGAAACTATGCCTTGAGTGGCTACAAAAATCCACACTGGCTGAAATTAAGCAACACTTGACTTTACTTAAAGACAGTGCTGACTTGCGTGATTTCATACTGGGACCACGCAAACAGCGTCAAAAACGTTTCATATACGCCGGTATATACGCTGCTTACAACGAGGCTTGGAAAGTAACACAAATTGAAACAGCTGAAAAAATACGAGAAATTGATGGTATTAATTTGGAAAAATCATTTTCTGTAGTGGACAGCGGGTTAACGGCTCTGTCCTCCAGAATATATTCACTGGACAGCATTGTATCATCTGCTATTGATATAATAGAGCAGGACTTGCTAATGTTACAACATGGTCAGTCCCAATTACGTTCTATTGTACAGCTTGGCTGGACGTTGCAAAATCTGCGTTCAGGCTACGTGCCATGGTATTTAATCAACACAACGTCATTATTCTCTATCTTTAACCTTACTGATAAAGAAATCAGTTTGGCACAAAAAGGAGCAGACTATACGATTCTGAGCTTTGAAAAACTTGAGAGATTACCATTGACAATGTCAGAAAGACCTGTCATTGAATGGATAATACCTGGAACGATTACAATCCCAATAACAACTTTCCAGTTTAAGTATTGCCAAAAATATATACCAGCAGGCCTGTATGAAAGGTTGGGTAAAGGATACATCAAGTCAACATGGAAATTACCTTATACACACAAATGTTATAGTGAAGGGAAAAAGGAGGTATTTCTTAGTGGTAACAATTGTAAAAAATCACTAAGCGGTACACTTCTATGTCAAGGTATTAACTTGCATGGAGCCTGCGAAGGGTCTTCAAATAACCTTTCATGTCACCTGCACGGCACTCCTGCAACACAGATAGAGCCATTCTTTAGACAGCTTTCCAACGGCAGCTACGTTCTAATAAGTGACCACAGCTGTTGTGGCATGGTGCCAGGAAAAGTCTATCTCGTGAGCGTTAGTTCCATGGTCACTTGCTGTATGCAAGTATTGTATCCAAACAGCAATCCAGACATGGAGGCGGCAATATGGCCTTCTTTGAATATCTCTTCTATTCGAATTGATACTTTAAGCAGAATGAAGTCTATTATTTTACAGACAACTGTGCCTTTAACCTCGTCCAAAAAGACGTATGAACTGCAAGTTGCAAGGACAGCGGCAGAGATACATTCCCTATTATCAATTAATTGCCCCGTGCATTTCGTAGAAATGTTAGGTCAAATTTTAAACATGTCTGATACCAGTGGCATCGTGCAATCATTCTCACATATGCACAATTACAGCATATTCGAACTTGGTCGAACTTTCACCTGATGTTGTAGACCAATTTTTTGCAAGTCTGTCTGAAATGATGTTCTCCCCTGAACAAAAAGAACAACTTTTTAAACAACTAGCACACAGCGTTCCCTGAACTCTGAATTCGGCCTTCAGTTTTTGATAAACACAGCTACTGAAAACAATTGGAACTATTTTTTCCCTTGAGAGCGAAATTATTTTTTTTTCACTTCCAAAATATTTACCCTTTTTCTGGCACAAGGTACTCTGCTTAAAGTAGAACTATTCTTAGAGAACAGAGCTTCTATTTTAGGAACTCTAGAGACAATATTTTACCTCAGCCTCTCGCACATGTACAGCATTTGTATAAATATGTGATGGAATGGTCTCGACCTTCTTTTCTGTATTCAGAGCCATTTCATGTGTAATTTTCGCAATTCATTCAGCTGATATATATATATGCATTTAACTGAATGATAACACTGCTTGAAAAGCGTACAGTACAAATACTCATTTTCGTGTATTTGTCATATACCATTTCAAATGCAATTTATGTATTTTGGGGAGGGTTGGAAAACACACATGCATCGTTATGTTTAAGATTGCTTAGTTTTTAGTAATGATGGACATTAATTCGTGGAGTGGGTGTTGTGTTTCTATCTAGGAGCCTAATTCCATATTCCCGATTTATGCCCTTATATGGCTATAATAAGTAATATCCTTATAGAGGCATAAGAATCATATCCATATTTAGTAATAGCCCATGCAGTCCAAATACGGCAAGGCTACTCCCCTAGACTCCTAGAAAGTACAACGCAGCCCGGGAAATCCCCCTGCTCTTGTTTTGATTTGCATAACAACTCCTAGAGTCAGAAAGAACTGTTAGTTCTTGGTGACGTCTTATGTCCAACCTTACGTCAAACTCGGGACCTTTCAGGTATAAATATACCAACGTTGCCTTAAGCAAACACACAGTGGTTTGGAGCAGAGCGGCTATCTACTTGCCCGGAAGCCCAGCTGATGCAAGAGCCGAAGGAAGCCGCCCCTCCCTTTTGACGCACTGAGAGAGACGCTGTCTTTTTCTCCAGCCGAGAAAATCCAGCTCCGGTGTTTCCAGTCACCCTTGCGGGATGCTGGGATATCGAGTCCTGAGAGAGAGATACAAGACCTCCTTCATTCTAAGAACCAAGGTACAGAGCTGACTAAACCCTTAAGAGAATTATTGATTCAGATCCTTGGCAAAAACCTAACTTAACTTAAACTGCAACTTACTTACTCCTTCCCACGTATTAGGCTTAGGTCAGGTACACCGGGGTAGGCGTAGATTAGAAGCACCAGTTGAGTACGTTAGTCAATGTTTTTATGTATATATTTTATCCATTTTAAAGCATCATATGGCTAAGAAATCATATCAATGCTTTTACAGTATTATTTCATAATACTCCTTTTACTGTACGCACTTTACTTTATGTTAAGTATTGCAATTGTGGCAATTCATTTCACTTGCATGAGAAAGAAGACTGCTCAATAAATAACACCTTTTATTGAAAACTCCCGTCTCTCTATTTCTCTGCACTCTGGTGAAACTAAGTATGCACGATTGACTGAGTGAAATAACCATCTATTGTTTTTACACGACTCTAGAGATACACTCTTTATTCTGAGGGAGCAAAGTTGTCATGTTTATGCGGTTGTCAGAAGCTAATCCCTTCTTGTCTAAATCCGGAGAGTTAACTCTTTCCTGAACATTCAAGAAAGTTTCTAGTGACCTCTGAGCTAGCTGGCAAAACTAATTAAGTCTAATATAGTCAGTAGAGAACTACTCGACCTCAGTCCTACGTCTACACTGCTGTTTATATTATTCCAATGCGCAGAGCCTATTGGGAATATAGGAACTACACTACAAAAAGACAAAGAAAATTAATCAAAAGTCATTACTTGCCTTCATCTATTCAACTATGATTTTCCGAACTTTCGTATTACTTGAATGCGTGTGCATAGGATTTGACATTTACACCAACTCATTTACCCATAAACCCACTCAAGCAGCCATTTACATGCCCAGTCACTCACCCATATAGCCATTCACACAAGCCACTTAATCACCCATTTAGCAACCCACATACACACACTCACCCACCCACCACTAAAAACGTATCTCTTTTAGCTCATGGTCCTGTTATGCTGTCTAGTCCAAGCGCCGAGATACCCTCATGGGTGATTCAGCGCTATACAAACCAATAAACAAACAAACACACAAACAATAGAGCTACTCACACAGTCTCTCAGTCACTGATACAGCCACTCAAACAGCTACTCACCTACCCATACCACACTCACATAGCCACTCACCCACCCATACAGCCCTCACACACCCACTCATTCACCAATACAACCACTCACATAGTCACTCACTCACCGATACCGCTACTCACACACCCACATTTTCACCCATACAGCCCCTCACACATCCACTGATGGACTCATATAGCGACTCAGACTCCCATGCACACACTAATGCAGAGAGTCACACAGCCACTCAGATGACATATGTTAGAAATAGTATCACACATTAGTAGTACAGAAAGATTACTCATTTAACTTATTTAGTAGCTTAGTATTTATCTTTAAATTGAGCAAACATTTATGAAACACTCACAATTATTGGATAATATCTATATCTATATATAGATATACACTTGCATTTTCTTTGTAAAGGCAAGCATGGTAAAGGCATTTGCATGGTAAAGTCTTGTGTGGTAAAATCACTGCATAGTAAAGGATGCATGGTAAAGGTATTGCATTGTAAATGATGCATTGTAAAGGCTGTTTCCCCTTATACAGCATGTCTTTACAAGTTCTAAACCGCGCCAATTTGCAAATGTGGGCCCCTTTTTTGACTAACTAATTCACTATTGAGGTTCAATTTTATTTCGATGCCGAGGCCTACTTTCTGTCTCAGTGCAACAGTGTGCATGTATGGCTGGATAACAAAATATTATTATGTTTTCTATTGCTTCTATGGTTTTGTGTGATAGAGCACAATGGTGCTCTTTAATTTGTAGGGTGCATTATGATCACGAGTAGTTTTCACCGACGCATATAATCCATTGTCGTGTAATATTAGATTATTAGAATGTGTAATGTAATAACGTGTAAAGTGAATTGATAGGGATTTCTATACAACATGAAGAAATTAACATTGTAATCATGACTTACATGATGAAGCTTCAATGCTGTGATTTTACAAGTAACTAATGAAAAATGTATTCCTTGTGATGTAATGCATTGATTTAAATGTGCACAGCAATAATGCTCATGTATACGTGTGATTAATGAAGTTCCATGTTGATTCTTCTGCTAGCCGAATTTGTAGGCTTCATGTGTATTTCTCTGGCTCTCCAGACTAGTTGTTTGTAATGTTCATATGTATGCAGAATATTTTATTTCTCACATTTCTGTAGCAGGTGGAGAAATTCATCCTTGTTAGTTAGAATAATGCTTTTGTTTTAGGAGTTAGACTTAGGGAGGAGAGGATACATTCAAACAAGCAGTACTGATAATGTGGGATGGTGTTCTTTCTCACCGGAGATGGCCTGGGAATCAAGGTCATTGAGCCAGCGCTGGGAAAATTACAACCACCTGGAAAGTGACCTACGAGGAGGTGTGTAGCTGGATAGGATGATCGCGTGATGAGAGGATGGGTGTGTCTAACGATTTTGGCGTTGGGGTTAGGGACAGTGTCTGGGGTCTTCTGAGGAGATGTGCAGAGAGGAAGGAGCATCTTAGAACGAGCTCCAGAGCCATGTGTTACTTGACCCATTCAACAAGAGTGTACATCTTAGGAAGTTGTCACATGCTGACACCTTTTCCTTAACTTGCCAGGGAAATGCTAAGTAGGGATGTCACACTAGTGGTAGTGTAGGGACAGACTAATGCTTTTTATTTAGGAACCTTCAATGAGGAAGACTCTCGATGTTGGCGCAGTTATATTCTGTGTCTTGCTTCTAGAGCTCATCATTCTTTGTATGCTTCACAAACTCAATTTCACCCATAGGTTTGGTATTTCTATACCCTCATCTTTAGGTGTCTGTATGTCTAGTTGTTCTTGGCTTTGTAATAAATTAACCAAACTTACTCAGGAGTCGGTGCTTCTTCATAGTCTTGGTACATTGAAATTGGTGATATATATATATTGGCAAATTATTTTTCTCCCCTCCACACTTTTAAGCAGGAACCAACGATCCATCGACCAGGGGTTCCAAAGTAAATCAAGATTGCAGAATCTGGCCCCATCAGGTGCTTTCCATCGTGATACACAAAACGTGAAATACAATGTGGAACACAATACACCACCAAACTCCTCTCATGTGACCTCCCCAAGATAGAATTCCATCCCTTACACACCAATGCATTCAAGATTTTTCAGACCAGTTTGTGATGACGTCACTTGCTGAAGGCATGATTCTGCCTGGTCTAACCTGTATAACAATGGCTCTTTGAATAAACCTCAGAAGGCTACACAGGGGTGTAATGAAGGCCCTTGCAGCCCCTAAGGCACATGGGGCCTTTTCAGCTCCTAAGATGCTAGGGGGGGGCGAACAACCCTTCAGGGTCCTCCAAAACTTTCAGAGGGGCCCATTCTGCTCAAGGTAAATGAATATCTGTAAGAAATGGGAGACTCAGGGGCCTCTCTTCACATTCTGCAGGGGAGAGTCATCATTTTACCTTATGCCACCGTGGCTACTTTGGTGTACATGGCAATCCACTGCCCACACACCCAGTTGCCTGAAGATGTATATCTGATAAGATAATCATGGTCGGTATATGCAAATGCAACTATCCTCGTCACACATCACTTTGCTTCACATAATGCTAATGTCCCTCTACACATTGACTACATGTTCACTACCACACACTTGGAGCTTGTTACCTCATAGCCTATGCCTCACACCAAGTCTTCACACATAGAACTCTTTAATGAACAACACTCTACCAAACATGCATAACAAACGGAATAGCTATTCACTAAGTCAGACAAAAAGAGAAAAGGGGTGTAAAGCGCTGTTCAAATTTCAATACACTTCTACTACATAGAACGTGATTCCAAGCTGTATATAGTTGTTGGGTTTACTACACATATGGTTTGTATCTGTAAAGGCATAGGTTGTACATGCTGGTTCCCAAATGTGCTTTTAAAAAAACTCAGTATTGTCATCATTGGCCCGAGCGCATATCCTTCTGGTGCCTGAAAGCCAATCTGTTATGAAGGTGGTACATGAGGAGACAGCATGCAGCTTCCCTGCATGACTCTGAGGAGAGTGAGTCAAAGTCTATGTGCTGAGAGTTACATGGGGTCTCCAATATGTGTGCCCATACTTGGACTTTATCAGTCTACTCTTTGCATTTTCACTTTATGTTCCACCTGATGCTTGTCAGAGCTTTGTGACAGACCTTAGCCATTGCCTTGGTAGGTCTCCTCTCCGGGCACTTCTCAGAGGTTACTTGTTGGGGAGGTTTTGTTTTCATTTTAGCTCTGTGTGAGCGAACTGTCTCAGAAATAAAGATGACTTCTATGCCCCCACTGTATCGTTTTCTGAGTCATCACACGTCAGAGAAAAGAGTTGTCTGCTTTACAAGTGTTGGAAAGTTCAATAATGAAATAAGAATTGCCTGTATCAATAGTTTTGGCTTATAACTGAAGGTGCAATTTCAGTCACTGGTGAGTTTAGGCATTCAAAAATGCACTTGTCACTCTTTCTTTTATTCATTCTTCCATTCATGCATCAACTATCTCATTCTGGCATGTCCAAACTATAACTAACACACAAATTAATTGAGCATATCCAGATCGAATTTCAAGAATTGAAGTAAAAAAAGAAGCACACCTCTCCCTACGAATGTTGGTCCTATGCTTCCTATAAAAAGTAAATGCAGAGGCCACATGGCATGCGGCTTACTGCAGATTAAATGAGTGACAATTGATAGTGCCTAGTAGCACTATAAGGAGAGCTGCAGAATGCTCTAAAAATTCAGACAAAGGTGAAGAGAAGGAAAGGGATGAAAAGGGACCTATAAAAACAGAAAGCTAAAGCATCACTCCTGACATTAAAGCGTACTCACTTTCATAAGATCTGCAAGTTGATCAGGCAAAAGGTGATCAGAGCAGGAAAGCCAATGGCTGAAGGGGACTGACTCACTGGCCCATCCTTGAAAGTTTGACTCCAATCCCCTTTCCAGGAAGTGGAGACATGTGAGTCTACACTTTTGGGTAACTTTACAATTCAGATTTTGTGAATTGCCAAAAGTAGTAACGTTATTCAAAAGTGGGGTAGTCAATTACATGTGTAAAATATTTACAAGTAGGTTATCTTTGTGAATAGCCCTGTTAACGTCTTATACACCTTCTTTTTTGCTGAATATCCATCATTGTCTTATATAAGGCATGCTTACTTGTTGTAGCCCCTATATTTGTATTGCTCCATGCATCTCGCATTTTCCAAATATGCCAGTTTACCCACACATACTTTTTTCCATTCCATCCTTTTCTTGCTAGCCTACCTGCTACCCTTGCTCTCAAACGATCAAATGAGACACACCTGCCCTGAAGTGGAGTCTCGTCCTCGATGCCCTTAGCAAATCAATCAACATTTACCACCAACCTTTTTTATTAATGAAATCTAGTTGTGTCTGATCCTTGATCACCTGATTAAGGTGTTCCACTAGACCAGTCCTTCTTGGATGATGAAGTGAAGCATTGGTGTGTTCCTACTGATTTCACATACTTCTCTTTCTCTAGCTATATTAATTGTATTCCATTATCCATCATCGACTCATCAGTTTACCCGTCTCTATTGGAACATCTTGCTTGACCTTTAACCCCTCCCTCGCCCCGCCCCAGCGTTAACACTTTCAAGAAATCTTATCTCTAGCCATTTTGACATACAATTAGTCATCCCTATAACGAATTTGGGAGTCTCTCTTAGGACTCCGAAGGACCAGAAACATCCAAAGCTGATTTGTTCCCGGGGAACTTAGGCACCTCAATTACTACAGCAGAGGATGGAATTGTAAGTTGCATTACTAAGCACATATCTATTACAATACTTGACAACTGTTCCGTTGCCTTATCTATACCACGATCTCAATGTGCCTTTTGTGGGCAGGTTCCATGACATTTCACAAAATGGCTGCTGACAATGCATGCTCACATTAATGTGTAGCACAGATCACTTCAACACACTTCAGGGCTGTGATCGACCTCAATAATGAGTAGTTCATGTTGTCACATATGGTGCGGGCTTATGTTGACTAATCCTTGTCCTAGGAATTATGAGTTACTGCACAAAATGATAATAGAGTGTTCCCAAATAAACTAGATGTCAGCTTAGAGGCGGAGTGTTGGTGAAGGGTTTGCAACAGCATCTAAGATACCCACTTCTGGATCCACCAGCGGTACTCACGGTAATCTGAGCTCCTCGCACCTACTAAGGAATTTGTCGCGCTGCAGCCCGCCCAAATAGACACAGGACGCAGAGCTCGAGCAGGGTAACCTTCTTTATTCCCTGCCAGGCAGTTACTGGCTTACAGCCTACTTACTCCTCCTTTTCCTGTCCCTCCCTTTCCGCTTCCTCCTTGCCTGACCTGTCTCCGTGTGGTCAGGCATGACAACACGACATCTCCCCCTTTTGTACAAAGAAATGATGCTACATTTCTTCGACGAGTCGCCGGGGTCTCCTCACCTGACGTCTGGGGCGAGCCTCTCGGTCGGGCGTTTGGCTGCGTCGATCAGGGCCACTGGTCGTTCTTGGAGATTGATGGTAGTGGACATCATTGCTATCGCTTTGACTGGCGGGGTCACTTGAAGTTTGACCTGAGGACGTTTCTTGCCTGTTCCCAGGGTTGTGTCTCTTGAAATGGGATATGTTCCTCGTTATTTGCTTATGATCAGCTTTGGCTGTAATCATGGTCCCTTTTCTCTTGCAAACCTGTAGGGGAAGATTCAGGTATCGGCTGTCTGCTTTCGTTCGCCGGTCACCTCTTACTATGACCCAGTCTCCTTCACGGATGTCGGCGTCTTTGGCGTGTCGGCGATGATCTGCATACGTCTTCATCTTCTGCTTCTTCTTTCTGTCAATGTCAACCAGCGTGTCGTGGTCAACAGTGATGGTCCGTGTTTGAGCCGTTGTGCCCATTGTGGGTACTCGTGTTCTGGGTGTTCTCCCCAGCATTATTGTGGCCGGGCACTGATTCGTGGTGTTATGGGGAGTGGTCCGGTATGCCCTCAGTACTTCGTTTAAGGTTTGCTGGACGTCTCTGCGTGTCACCTCCGCTTGTTGGATGGCTCTCTTTAGTGTCCCCATGAAACGCTCCACCATGCCGTTGGCTTGTGGCCATAGTGGGGTGATTTTTTGATGTTTAAAGTCAAGATGTGTCGCGAAATCTGCGAACTCATGGTCATTGAACGGGGGTCCGTTGTCGGACTTGACTCTTGAAGGGACGCCCCATGCTGCGAAGATGTCATCCAATATGGGAATGACGGCTGTTGCTCTGGTAGATGGTATCATGTGTGCGAAAGGAAATCTCGAATACTCATCCATGACAACCATGATGTATTGTCCAGATTGTAGTGGTCCAAAGAAGTCAACCGCGATTTGTTGCCACACCCCATCTGGAAGTTCGGACATTTGAAGTGGCGCTGGGGGTTCTTCGCAGCTCACTAGTTGACAGGTCATGCAGTCCTTTAGGGTTGTCTCTACCATTAGATCAAGAGAGGGAAACCAGACTCGTTCTCTCAAGGACTTCTTTGTGGCGTTCATGCCTCTGTGGCCTTCGTGGGCTAGGTTGACAATTCCTTGGCGTAACTTGTGCGGGATCACAATCCTCCCCCCTCTCAGGAGAAGCCCATTGTCACTGATGGACAGTTCATCATGAACGCGTTGAAACGCCGTGAGGTCACGGAGGTGTGTTTCCGAATCAGGAGCTGTGTTCTTGGCATGTCGCCAGGAGTTGGCGCGTACGTGGGTCATGACTGCTTGAATCAGTGGGTCTGAGGCAGATGCTTCTTGGATGGCCTCCAGGGGAACTGCAGGAGGGCACGCAGCATCAATGACGAAGTGAATATAGTCGTCGGCTAGCGATTGTGCCGTCGTGGCACTCGGCAGGGGGTGTCGAGACATATAGTCCGCTGGGTTCTCAGCCTTGCCTGGTTTGTGGACGATCGTGTACACATAGTCTTGGAGCCGCAAACCCCACCGCTCAATGCGAGGTGGCATCTTGGCGTTAGGATTGCCAAATATGGTGAGTAGGGCTTGATGGTCAGTGATGATGGTGAAGTGTTTTCCGTACACGAATAAGTGGAAGTGTTCACACGCCCATACTACGGCCAGGCTTTCTTTCTCTGGCTGGGAGTATGCTTTTTCCGTGTCCGTGAGACTGCGACTGGCGTAGGCAATGATGTGGCGCTGGTCAGAGTGTTCACGATATTGAGCCAGAATGGCGCCCAGGCCCACCGGACTGGCGTCGACAGTGATCTCTGTCCTCTTATTCGTGTCAAAGTATGCTAGGTTGATGGCAGAGCCAACAGCTTGCTTGATTTCTGTGAAGGCTCGTGCACATGCTTGTGACCACTCAAAGGGTTGGCCTTGACGTGTTAGTTCTCGAAGCGGGTAACTGATGGTGGCGTAGTCCCGAATGTAGCGCGCGCAGTAGCTCGCCATTCCCAGGAAAGAGCGGAGATCACTCACGTCTCGGGGTGTCGGAGTGTCAACAAGCGCTGCTACCTTGTCGGGGTCCGGCGTCATACCTTCACTTGAGAATGTGTGTCCATAGAATTTGAGGGTGTTCTTGTGGAACTCGCACTTGTTGGCATTCAGCGTCAGGTTGGCCTTCAATAAGGCATGGCATACTCTGTCCAGGGCAGTGTCGTGCTCAACCTGATCCTTGCCGAAAACTAGTAGGTCGTCACTGTAGTTGAATGCGTTCGGGATCCCTTGAATGATCCTTCGGATAGTTTCCTGGAAGATTTCGGCGGCTGATGAGATGCCGAAGTTTAGGCGTTTGTAACGGAACAGGCCTTGATGCGTGGTAAACGTTGTGATATATCGTGATTGTTCATGAAGCTCTAACTGGTGGTACCCTTTGGTAAGGTCAAGTTTTGAGAATATTGTGGCACCATTCAGTTTCGTGATCATATCACTTATGTGTGGCCCTGGGTGTCGTTCTCGCTCAATGGCAGTGTTGGGCGCTCTCATGTCCACACATAGCCTGACTTTGTTGTCTTGTCCTTTCTTTGGGACCACCACGACGGGGGATACCCAGGGGGTGGGTCCAGATGTGCGCTCTATGATGTCTGTTTGCAAGAGGTCTTGTAGCTCATCATCAACAGCTTGTTGTAAGTGAAAGGGCACTTTCCTGTGATGTTGGGCAACAGGAGTGATGTTTTCGTTGATATGGAGTTTCACTTTGAAATGATTCAACGTGCCCAATCCTTTGAAAAGTTTTGGAAATTTCGCCACGATGTCAGGGGCATCTTCAGTCATGTACAACAGCTCTACCAGTTTCAGCCTTTCAGCTGTTGGCAAACTGAGCAGGCAGTCGGCAAAGTCAGGTCCTTCCACTACATGGACATATGCTGGGATTTTCCTATTTTTGAAGGTCAGTGTAGTGTGGAATCGGCCGAGACATGGTAATGGTTTCCGGCACATCCACGTGAAGATGCGAACCGCCGCTGGCTCCAGTTTGGGCCGGGTTTTCATCTTGTGGTACTCTAGCGCACAGATGTAATTTAGCGAGGCTCCCGAGTCCAAGACGAACTTCGCTGGGTGGTCCCCTATCATAATGTCTAGTTTTGGATATCGTTTTAGCCGGTCCGGGTCAGCCACCATGCAAATGTATTCATCACTGTCCTGTGGCACTGTCGTGTGTGACGATGAGTCAACCACTCTGCAGATGTACTCGTCACTGTCTTGTGACACTGTGGTGAGTGACGACGAGCTGCTGGATGAGGATCGGTGAGCTTGGCGTGATCTCGCGGTGTGGTGTCGAGGGCGAGGCATACTTGTGGATCTGCTTCGCCGTTGGTGAGAGCGTGTCGAGTGGATACTGGAACCCGATGAGTCAGATGAATGGCTCTCTCTCCTCGTCACGGCACGTGCATGATGTCGGGTGTCAGATCGTGGGGCGGGAGACTGACGGGTAGATTGTCTTGCTTGACATGCTACTTCAAAGTGATTGTCCTTCCCACAACGGTGACACCGCTGGCCAATGGCTGGGCATTGTCCCGAATGAGGATAGTCTTGGCCACATCGGTAACATGCGGGTGCAGATCTGGTGGACTTTGTGTGTCGCGGTTCACGTCTCGGTGACGTTTTCCGGGAGCTGTGGTGATGCTTGCTTGTCCTATGCGTGCTCATCCCCGGACGGGTGACCTTGCGCGTCTGTACTCGGAGGGCGTGCTCTTTGTGCTCTTTGTGATCGGGCTTGTGTGTTTCTATTCGTTTGGCGTGGTCTTCTGCTTGGTCGTTGATCCTTGTGAGTTCTTCAATCTGTTCTAAAGTGTATGATTTCTTTAAGAGGCGTCTGCGTAGTGATTCTGAGCGGCAGCCGTCAATGATGCGGAGCCGCAATGCGTCTTCCGTTTTGAAGTTTTCGAAATCGCAATGGCGCGTCATTCTCTTGATGCGTGTGATGAAGTCGCCCATGCACTCTCCTTTCTCTTGAGAAGCTAGGTTGAATACGTAGCGTTCATAATCTATGTTGCGTTTGTGCAGAAATCGCCTGTCAAGGGCAGCCTTCACTTCGTCATAGGTGGCAGTGGCAGCGTCGGGCATTTCTTTGATTATTTGTGCTATTTCCTGGCCTGCTAAATTTCGCAGTGCAACCAGCTTACGTTTTGAGTCTTGTACCAGGGAGCCTTCCATGTTGTCTTCGAAGTCCTCACTCCAGGTCTTCCAGGCGGGCCCCATGGTGTTACCAGGCGTCAGCACCAGCGGCTGTGGTTGTCGCATGAAGGGTGCTCCTACGGGCGCTGCTTGAGGCATCATCGTTGTGCCGGGTTGCGTTGGTGCGCCTCCACTTGTGGAGGTGCTCTGAGCGTCGGTGTCAGACATGCTGTCTCTGCACTCTTCAGTAGTGATTTGTAGAGTTGTTCACTCTATTGTCTTTTCTTTTGTTTGCTATTATCGTTCTTTTGCTTGTTGTTGTCTTTCTTTTGCTTGCGGATGAGGTTAGTGGTGGTGTTCCCGCTCTTTTCCACTTGGTGTTGTGGTATGGAGTGATTGTGCCTGACTCTAAGATGGCCGCCGTAGTCGAAACGTGGGTTTTGTAAGGGCTGGCGCCTGACTTAAAGATGGCCGCCGTGTGAGACGTCGTCTCTCTTGCCCCGGCAGTCTCTGGCATGCATTCGGGCCACACTTCACTTGTCTAGCGGTCGCTTGTGCAGCGGGACTCACCCTCGTGGTTCTCTGGTCTTGGAGGGAGTGGGGCGCTCGCGCTCACCGCGACGCCGTGCTGCAGGGCTCCTCGCGTCTTTTGTCACGCGACCACGCGATGCTGCGCGAGCGAGCACTTTCCTAGTGCGTGCTTCTGCAAGCGCTCCTTCGCTCCGCTCCCTTGGATGGCAGCGCGTGGTGGAGCGATTTGTTTTCGCGCTCTTTCTGTAGAGCCGCGATTCCTTTGGAGCTGCGGGCTTGTCGTTGGGGCCGTTTCTTCAGCTGGGCTGCGCGACGTTGTGTGTGGGGTAAGTGCATCCCATCCTCGTCGCGATTGTCGCGCTGCAGCCCGCCCAAATAGACACAGGACGCAGAGCTCGAGCAGGGTAACCTTCTTTATTCCCTGCCAGGCAGTTACTGGCTTACAGCCTACTTACTCCTCCTTTTCCTGTCCCTCCCTTTCCGCTTTCTCCTTGCCTGACCTGTCTCCGTGTGGTCAGGCATGACAACACGACAGAATTCCACACTTACCCTTTAAAATGCTGATTTGGGGGAGTGTGCACGAAGCATTATCTCGAGCTCTCCACCACAGGCTGCAACTGCTGAGAGGAAAAATGTTTGGCATACAAATGCCCTAGAATACATATACATCATAAAATAACATTTGCATTTTTATGTTTGTTTTGCTGTGCACACACTCCACAATATCGTTCGTGGAAAAAAGTTATGAAGGCTTAAAAATACTAAGTATTGAGATGAGGGGACAACCCCTCAGTAATCGAAGAGTTAAATGGTGTCTTCAAATTCTGGGTATCCTAATGGACCGTTTGACCTTTCCTGCTGGTGATGAAGAAATCAGGGGTGTCAAATGCTAATAATTTTCCATCACCTTTATCCACGGGAACACATAAGCTCCGAATTTGCTTTTAAATGCAATTTCAAAATGAATCAGGAACACACTTATACAATATAGGATAAAAGGCTTTGGTTACTCATCAAATAAAATATCGCAAATCCAAGCATTTTCATAACATTTTACACTTACTGTTTCAATGGTTATACTTATGATTATTGCAATTTCTGCGGTTCTGATTTTTTTCCTATGTTATTTTGTGACCTTTCTGGTGCAGCGAGACGTCCTATTAACTTTACTGACATCTCTCCTTTACAGCAGAAATTCTAAGACGCTGCAAATGTAATATTCTGGTCTGCCTATCAAACGCGTCCTGCAAATGATTTCTAAAGGTTCCTACCATTAACAAGATTGCAAAGTGAATGTTTTTGTTATTCTAAAAAGTGCTCCTACTTTTGACATTTCCAGTGAGTGAAATGTATTATGGAAAAAAAAGTAATACCCTTGTTCTCGTTGTCTTTCTTTTATGCAAACTTATTTTAAACCCCCAGCATTTGCGGCCCTCTGATTGTCATCCTGAATTTATTGATAAGTAACACAGAAGGCCCTATAATCATGGGGGGTTTTAAGCCGCCGCGCAGAGCGAGCGCCTGTTTTTATGCGCTTGCAGGGCAGACACTCAATCCATTTAACCAGATATTTCTCTCTGTTAGCGCTTTACTATCACAGAACACGGCTCAGAAACAGTGAGCCTCTTTCTGACAGATTAGGTCCAGATACGAGTCCACATTTATAGTGGGTGATTATAAGTCGTGCCACAATTACTAGGTCAATGAATGCAAGTTTTCGATGCAGCCCACCAATATTGCTTGCACAAAATGAATTATATCAAGTGGTACTTTGTTCCTGAAAGGTCACATATGAAGGATGTATGAGGGGCCTGAAACATGTACTCAAAGCATTGGAATTCTGCGGATGATTACCACATCCAACAATCCTGGCTGGATGTGTGCTGTGGCAACGACTTTACTTCTTTTTTCACTTTTCATTCTTTTCTTCTACGTCTAGTGTTACTCTTCAAAGTTGTATAATGGAAAACATTCCCACTTTGTGAAGTTTGTGATGTAATTCGTGTCTGTCTTTTTTTCAGTGCAGTTTTATATCATATAAATTAAATTCCTGAACGAATATTCTTTTTAAACCAATTGCTGAAAGACTCAACGGATCATTGTCCATGCCCTGTCAACACTACTTTCTGTGTATTATAATAATGTCAAAATGTTAAAAGCCATCTCTGAAATGCATTGACCAGCTTCTGTTTAGGCAGAAAACAAAATTAATGTGTAATAAGGTTTCCATTCGTTTTGATAATTAAATAATTCCACTAGATACGTTGTTCAGATTGAATTATACTGGCCAGACCTATACGTAATGGTGCAATAACATTTGCGCAAGTACGATCACTGACAGCTCACACAATGCTACATAGAGCCTTGTGTGAACCAGCATATGTATATCAATCAACAGAGTCACCATGCCATCACCGCATAATTATTCTGCAGGGAAGATAGCATTATCTCAGATGCATGCAAACTTCAGGATGCCACAATACTCACGGACTGCTTGTATCATTGACAAATCATTCATGCATCATTCGTGGACAAATGGCACTACCACAACTTCTGCTACACTGGTAAGTGCACCTAGTAATAAGGAAGTCACCTACAGCGAAAGCACACTTGACTGTAGAAGAAAGAATATATGAAAGTCCCCAGGTGGACATGACCACAAGGTGGCAGTTACTGTTGTGATATCTGAACCTGAAATTTGGGCACACACCTGCAAATATATTGCATCTATCCTAATATATCACACTATCAGGTCACAATACATAACATCCATGCACATGTTGATAGAAATGGCACTTGCACACTCACATAGAGACAGAACCACATGCAAACGGACAAACGTACTCATAGATACGCACACGTT
Source organism: Lissotriton helveticus (assembly GCF_964261635.1). NCBI lineage: Eukaryota > Metazoa > Chordata > Amphibia > Caudata > Salamandridae > Lissotriton > Lissotriton helveticus. The sequence continues at coordinate 2,115,839,318 of NC_136057.1, read as the reverse complement.
GAAAAGCTCACTTACACAAAGAGGCACCTAATCTGCACACAGACCAAAGCTCGTGGCACCCAGACCTACAGGTAAGAAACAGGAGCCCACAGTTGAACACAACACAGATGCAGGCATACAACACAAAAGAAGACTTGCCTAGGCAGCCAGGATGCTGAACAGAAAGACAGGCATAGGTGACAGGTGTATACAATTTCCATGTATGATAATATGAATAGACAATGTTGAGTATTTCAATTATATCTCATCTCAGCATAACATTTCAGTGCCTACTCCTAAAACTACCTACAACTGCTAACTTACATATTTACATGTATGTCTACAGGCTGAGATATCCTCAGCTGAGAGGTCTGCCTACATAATGGAAACTCATACTGGTAAAGGATATTGAAACAGTACTCACATTACCTAAATAGCACACACCTGAATAACAATAACCTTGCAGACACATAAATATAACCAAACCCTAGGCTTTGCCTTCCCTTTTAGGTGTGACTCTGGCAGAGAATATGAGTCCTGCTACAACCTCTGTGATGAAGACGGTGAGAAGAGCTTCAGCAAAGATGTGACAGTCTTTGTAGTTGCCTTTGTTGTTGATCAATACAGGGAACTACATGGTACGCCTCCATACAGCCTCAGTTGAGCGGAAGAAGTGGCCACGTGGCAGGAGTTTGCAAACTCTGTCAATGCATTTGGGGTGAGGGTACACATCTTGGAGAATCACAAACAGTGGTGGCAGGATGACAGTAAGTCGATGGAGACATTTTAAAGGATACAGGTGGCAAATGGTCTTCCTGGAGAAAGACCCAGATTCAGTCTCCAGATCAGCCTGATTAATGTATCCTCCCCACCATGCACTCTAATTGTTGGACCCAGCCCTTTTAGCAAGGTTATCCCCAGACTTCTTGCCTTCTTCCTCCTATTTTATCTGACCTGTTTTTGTTGGCTTTAGGACTCTGGGCACTTTACCACTGCTAACCAATGCTTACGTGCATATTCTCTCTGTCTAAATTGTACTGGTGATTGATTTATCCATGATTGCTATATTTGATTTACTAGTAAGTCCATAGTGAAGTGCATAAGGTGTGCCCAGGCCCTGTAAATTAAATGACACTAGTGGGCCTGCAGCACTGGTTGTGCCACCCACATGAGTAGCCCTGCAAACATGTCTCTGCCACTGCAGTGTCTGTGAGTACAGTTTGAAACTGCCATTTCGACCTGCAAAGGGCATTCACTTGCTAGGCCCAAACCTTCCCTTTCACTACATTTGAGTCACCTATAAGGTAGGGCCTAAGCAGCCCCATGGGTTTTATATGCCCGAATAGTGAAATACTGCTAATTTTGTTTTTAAGTATTGCAAGGACTATCTTCCCATAGGGTAACACAGGGATTGCCTTGAAAAATCTTTTAAGTGTAATTTCCCACTGGGAGCAGATAAAGATTTGGAGTTAGGGGTCTCTGAACTCACAATTTAAAAACACATCTTTTGGTAAAGTTGATTTTTAAATTGCGTGTTTGATAATGCCACTCCGAGAAAGTAATCATTTTCTTGCTTAACCATTCTTTGCCTCTGACTATCTGTAGAATACTGGTTTAGCTGACAGTAGGGCTCTTATGCATTTACTCTAGATATTCACACAAAGGGGTCTGAGGTGTACCTTGTATATTCTGATGAGCAATCACCAGGCTGATCGACCAACCTGAGCTAGAGTGGTGGGAGGAGTTGTTACTGACACCTGATTAGGCCTATGCCTGTCCCTTCACAAAGCTGTCTCCACCCCCTCTAGTGTGTCTGGAGCCAGGTCAGGGAAAGGCCGGGCCTAGTGCACTACAAAGACTTTCCTTTGAAGTTTGCCTACTTCAAAGGCTGAAAGGGGTATACGTATTGGACCTCTTATACCCCAAAAACAGAACACTTCTGGACTGAGGACATTCTGTCAAAAAGAGCAGAGCAGGATGCTTTAAGAGGGACAGCCACTCTGCCTGTTGCTTTGTTGTGCTGACCTGCTGCTTGATTCTTCTGTCATGGGAGTGAAAGGACTGGGATTTGCTTTCTGTATCCTGCTTCAAATGTTCTCTAAGGGCTTTAGTTGAGCTTGCATCCTGTTAAGAGTCTCAGGGCCATCAAAGGCTTCACCTGCCAGTGCCTAGACTGTTCTGCTGAGCTTGCTGACTTGCCAAGCAGTGCCAAATCCAGTTCCAATGCCTTTGGAAGTGTAACCTGGTAAATCCATGCATTGACGCCGAGCACCTATTTTATCAGCGCATTGCTGCAAAAGATCAACGCATCACTCCTGCCTGCCCTGAAGTTTCCACTTGATGCATTGACCACGGCTTCCACCGCAGGCCCCAGCTCACGTCATAGCACATCAGAAGAATTGCCACAGCATGAGTCTCGAGCGCCGTGTCGCCAAAGTTCATGACACCTGCTTCGAATCTGATACAGTGCCTGCTTCACGGCTGTGGAATAGACGCAGAGCCTCCTTCGCTGCTGTCACATCTATGCAGCGCGTCTCTGTTGGACTTGGCCCTTTTTGCAGGGTCATCCCTGACCTTTTTGCCTTCCTCTTGTATTTATTCTGACCTGTTGTTGGCTGTTTTATGACTCTGGGCACTTTACCACTGCTGATCAGAGCTAAAGTGCATATGAGTGTGCCCCAGGCTTGTAAATCAAATGCTGCTGGTGGGCTTGCAGCACTGGTTTTCCACCCACAAAAGCAGCCTGTAAAAATGTGTCTCAGGTCTGCCATTTCAGAGCCTGTGTGCAGTCGGGTACTGCCATGTTGACTGGGCAAGTGCACCAACGTGCCAGTCCCTAAACCGTCACTTTTCTGCATATTAGTCACCCTTATGGTAGGCCCAAGGGCAGGGTGCATTGTAGGTAAAGGTTAGGACATGCCCTGAGGAAATTTTGCAAGGCTACCTGTTCCCCATAGGCCAGAATTGGCAGTTTGATTATAACATCTTATAATCCTAACTGACTCAGGGAACTAGGTAGAAATTTGAGTTTAGTATGCCTGAACTCAGAATGATAAAATACATCTTTTAGTGAAGTTGGTTTTAACATTCTGTGTTGGAAAATACCACTTTTAGAAAGTAGGTATTTTCTTGCCTAACTGTCCAAGCCTGCCTCTGCTAGGTTGTGTATTGCTTGTCTGGAGTTTGAGTGACAGGGGCTGGGGGATTCTAGGAGACAGGATGAGTCGGCACAGGGCTGCATAGAGCTATCTGCATGTAGATGGGTGGGAGGAGTGCACCTGGGACCTGAATAGGGCTGTGCCTGCCTTCCACAATGCTGGCTCCAACTCCTGTGGTGCGTATGATGTCCCTGGCCCACACTGTCAAAGGAAATAAAGTCTTGTCAACAAAGTGCTCCAGTACTGCAGATAACTGGTTTGGTCTGGGTAAAGGACCCTCTGCCTTCAGAGGACAAAGGATTTGCTAGTATAAATATAGGGACCCAGACCCAAGAACTTTAGATCATTTTTGGGAAACAAGAAGAACCTTTGCTGAGGAGAGGAACCAGAGAAACTGAGGAGGAGACTATCCCTAAACTGAGTGCTGTTAGCGGGATTGGCCTGCAGTGGTTGCCTGACTGCCAAATAAAGGAGAAAGGACTTTGTGCTACTTTCAAATCAACTTGTAAAGGATCTCCAAGGGCTTGAGATTAAGCTTGCCTCCTGCTGAAGTCTCAGGGACAACAGACTTCACCAGCCAGCTCCCCTGCCTTCCCTTCCTGGGAATTGAAGTGCCTGCTGTTGAGCTGGGTCTTCTGAGAGACCGCGTGTCGCTGGGAGCTGGAAGCATGACTCAAGAAGAAGAAGCGTGTCACTGCAGCAGCCGTTGTCGTTGCATCACCGGAGAAGAGTGTCCGCATCACCGGAGAAGCATACCGCCGGTGCCGCTGTCGCCATCGCATCACCCGAAGCGCCTCGCATCACCAGAAAAGAGTGTCGTCGTCGCAGCAGATGCCATCGCATCACCAAAGAAGCGTGTTGCAGGGCCTGTCGCGGCTCAGAAGAATCGTTGAGTCGCCGCACGGCCGTCGGGCGTGCACTCATCGTGTCGCATCAAGAAGAAGACACCATTTTGTTTCATTGCACCGGATCTTCATCACATCACAGCACTGCTGGTCGCATTGCCACGGAAGCGCAGTAATAAACCAAAGCATCACCTCCTCACGCGGAGAAGAACCGACGCATCACCTACGCAGCAGTAGGGATCCGATGCATCATTGTTCTTGCGTGTAAGGAACCGACACATCACCTTCCCTACCTTGTATAGCGGTACGCATCCAAAGGTACATTGAACTCAAAGTGTCCTATTTTACATCTAAAGAGAACTAAGCTATTTCTACCATTTTTAAACTACAGTATTGTGGATTTTTGTCGTTTGGGGTCTTGTGTTAGGTCTATATCAAAATAATTATTTTTAAACTACAACTTGGGTGGTGTCCATCTGTAGTGTTGTCACTGGGTTACTGTATGTGTTCACAAATGCTTTACACACTGCCTCTGAGATAAGCCTGCCTGCTCATGTCAAGCTACAAAGGGGATGAGAAAAGGTTATTTTGGGAGTGTACCCCCTTACCCTGACTAGACGCAAGGGTCCCTATTTGGTCAAAGGTACCTACCTCTGCCTACTAGAGACCCCCAAATCTAACAGTCTCGACTTTTGACGCATCGTCACTGGGCGCTGATCCTTCTTCAACACTGCACAGCAGAAAGGAACTAAAATTGTGTATCCAGAAACCAACACATCACCTCCCCTGCCAGTAAGGGACCCACACATCACCTCCCCTGCTAGTAAGGAGTTGACACATCACCTTCCCTGTGTAGTAAGGAAACAATGCATTGCTTGGCTTTTCCTCTGCCTCACCTCCCCCAAGCCTTGCAAAGTCTTTGATTTTTGACACATCCATTGATTCATTGGTCTCTAAGGACTAAACATGTTAATCTTTTAAAAGTAGTATTTTCATTTGTCTATGTTGGCTTTTTTTTCGTTTGGGTCTTGTTTTATTCAGATAAATATTATCTATTTTTCTAAACTGGTGTGGACTCCTTTTTTACTGTTTTCATTGTGTTACTGTGTGTGTGCACAAATACTTTACATATTGCTTCTGAGATAAGTCTGACTGCTAATGCCAAGCTACCATGGCCGTGAGCAGGGGCTATCTTAGCAGTGTGACTCTCATTCCCTAACTAGAGTGAGAGGATTTCTACTTGGACAGGGTTCAAACCACTGCCAACTAGAGACCCAATTTCTAACACTAATATACTATATAGCATACCTGTCCTGAAAATTCTAATGCCATGATAGATAAGAACCCAGGGGCATATTCTCAAGAACATGTGATAACCATCCCAAAAGTTACTTAACGCAACTGTGCATATCGCAGTCTATCGTGAGAAAATAACCCTGTCTTAACGTCCAATTCCCAACCCGGCGGCACCATGCAATAGTGGCGTGATAACGTGGCAAATGACTGCCCAAAATCCAACACGACTAACAAAAAATGAAAAACACGAATGCAAAAAAAGTTGTGATGCCCCAATGCGCGATACCAATATCAACGATAACCAGCAACAGCCCTGCAATACCCACGCGTCATGTGGAAAAACGCACTATAAAAGCTAAAACAAAAAGAAACGCCAAAACCATTTAAAACAGCGTAGCACCATGGATTAACCCGACCGAGTTCCGAGGAGAAGCTGAACCCCACAAGCCCCACGGAGGACCAAAATGGAACCCCGTGTTCAGGGTAGGGCAAGGAGAAGAGGCAGAGGAGAGGTTCAGTCCGCAGGAAGACCGAATCATCATCACAGAGGTGATAGAACACTACCAACAACTGTTCATCACCTCCACTCTGGCACTGGCAACACAAACGGAAATATGGCTGATCATCATCAAGATACTCGTGATTATTGACTTGGATTACCAATGAACAGTTTTGGAAATGATTGATTTACCATGATAAATTGAAGATTAAGCTGTGATGTAACAGCGTGAAAATTTGAACACTTGTGAAATATGAATAAACCAAACTGATATTCAATCCTCACTGGATACACCGTTGTTTACTTTGAATTAGAAAGGAGTGCAGTTGGGATCACTGTCAAGCTTGACAGCATACAAACAGGACGTGATCATCATCTCCAACATCAATGCAGTTGGACTGGCGAGGAGGTCCATGGAGGAGGTCAAGTAGCGCTGGCATGATGTGCAAAGACAGACCAAAAAGAAACTCGCCACCAACAGGAAGGCTGCAACGGCGACTAGAGGTGTGAGTTTTGCGCAGCAGTATGAGCTGGATGAGCTGGAGGAAATGGTGGCCACTGTCACCAGTGTGGAGACAGTGGCAGGAGTCGGACCTGGACACAGCACGATAAGACCTGACCCAACAGCAACAGGGTGAGTGACGACCAGGGACTGGGGGTACGGGGGGAGATGGGCACAATGGCACACATGCACAATCATGTGAGGCACACCATCCGTGCACAATGACAGTGGAACATGTCCCTGATACCCTTGACACACTGCAGCACACATAGAAACACCAAGTAGGCCCCCGTCCACCATGTGCACATATGGGCCCCGTCCGAATAAGCAACAGCACTACCAGTCCATGCACATGTGATGAAACCAGAAAAGCAGCGGCTGTGGGAGCCACCCTGAAGAAGCAGGTGACACTGCATGACCGATAGCATGGCAGCAGCCTAAATAAATGACATTGTGCATGAATCGACATGAAGGGGGCCCAGTGTGGATCACATCCGTAAAAGAGAAGGTCACACTATGACACTTCCGCGTGCACCTACAACCCATACCGTCCAATACACACAGCAGACATACAATATACAAGGCCACAAAATCTATGCAAGAGCACAAATGACCCAGGTCGCAAACATCCCAGCCCCCGAAAAGCACACAATTCAAAGGCACACCACCTCAAAGGACAAGGGTCCACGAAATCAGAGCTGAAGGGCCGACTCCCCAACAATGCAGCACACACACAGAGCAACCACAGAATATCTCCAATGATGGCAATGTGCGACAAAGTGCAACACCTACACGACAGGACATAGGACACAACAGGTTCCGGTTGTGCATAGTAATTGGCCACTCACATCTGGCATTGCCTGACACTGTGTGATGACAATGTACGGGTACTACCACACATCCATCATGTACTTTGGAAAACCCATTGTCTGCCTTAAAATAGCCAGCTCCAGCAAAACAGTCATAATGTGCATTGTCATGCAGTCTGCAATATACATGGGAACCTCTGTTAGCATGCATCTCCCCTTAACATTGCAGGGGGACAAACAACACTTAGTGCAGAGCAGACCACAAATCCCATCAGTGCTGAAGAATACAACCTGTACATCTGTACAGACACCCTCCAATGGATAATGGACAGCCTCTGCACCCTACCCCCAGGAGCAGGGCAGCCCAGCTGCCTCGAGGTGACCTCACCACCTGCACAGACCACATGGCAGGAAACACACACCACCACGGCTGTCTCCCAGGACACCCCCGAACAACACATAGAATTCTAACGCCGTGTGTTGGGTTGCCAGGTGGAGTTGGCTGATCAGCTGCGGTCAGTCAATCTCAATGACATACGTGGGTGTCTGAGTCCCATCAGGGACAACTTACAGTCCCTAACAAACACACACTGTCCGCACTATCCTCCACGACAATCCTTGGCTGACAATGCTGGGGTCATTTCTCGGATACAAGAACTGTCTAGTCAGACAGGCACCAGTGATGACAGCACAGAATTGGCACAGATGCGCAGTACAATTGAGACCATGGAGCAGATTAAGGTGGAAGTATGGCTGCCATGGCTGAACACCAGCGAGATTTAGCTTGGATCTTCCATGCCTTGCAGTTCATCATCCTGCCATTGCTGCCATTGAGCCAGGCCCAGATTACTGCAGCGGGAACTGCAACACACACCTCACCGACCCCTGATCTGTCAGTGGCACACATTGATGCAGCCCTATCACCACTGCACCTTGATGTGTCAGTGGCACCCAGTGATTCAGCCATTATCCCGCCACACACACCGGACACTGAGGAAGTATCAGAGGACTAAGATGTGGATGGTAATTAGTATGTGAGGAAGGAGGTAGTAGTCTCCATCACCGCCATGACCTGTCCCTGCCTGGTTCTGCCCTATCCATCATGTCCTGGGGCAACACCTTCCACTGACCCCCAGAACACTCTTCGACATACACCTGGACCCCGACATGGACTGGCATATCTTCACTGGTGGACAATAACACAGCACTCCTGCAGCAGACTGCACTCTCCCTCTCCCAAATCACTTACCAATCCCCAGCGGATTCTGGTTGGCCCACCACTGGGCTCCCATGTAATGTGGGCTTGGCATGGCCATGTACAGCTCCAGCTCCGGAATGCACCAGAATGTGAATAAAACATTCAAAATCACACAGATGTGTCATAACTATGTTCACTCAAGTATGAAAGTATGTATGTATGTATGTATGGACAATGATTGCACAAGAAGGTACACCCTTGTAAATGACATCAAGGTGCATATTGAACCCTGAGCCACATGGCCAGTTGGATGTCTGCGAAGGTGAGTACAACTGTGGCCTTGTTGCACATTAAAGAAAATCTCGCAACCCCCCAACGTAGGCACACATCCATGTAATGAATAGGGCTGTGTGTAGGAATGACCAAGTCGGTAGCAGGCCAGACGTGGTGTCCTACATCACATGTGTCACCAGAACTTCACGTCACATACCTACTCACACACATCTGTGTGGACACAATATGTTTTGATTCATAGCATTGCTCCACATGGTCAGAGGTTGGACACCATACTCACATTACTGGAGACACGTATGTGCACAGGCCTGCCAGCAACTATCCCAAACACAGTGTTTGGCTCACAGAGGTGGAGCAGGCAAAAGGGACCCACCCCCATTGAACAGGCATCACTCAGTCCCTCCCTGTGTAGGGACGATGCTCATTGTGGCACAGGATTCGTACATCTCATCAACTCTCATCACAGTTGGACAGTGGTGCAGTTGTGGAGGCTTTATTGGCATGTGCGTGTCAGTACAGACAAGACAAGGGCCACAACATGCAGGGACAGGCTTGAGACACTTACATGCAGCATGGGAACATGTCGAGGTGCAAGACATGGTGGTGCAAAAATGTACACAAATCGTTACGGATGGCAACGGTCTCAGCCCACCTTGCCTTGCTGGACGAGTCATGTGATTTTTGGCGTCTACCAATTGCCCGTGTCAGGGGACACGACTCACAGCCCATGGGGTCTGCATAGTGCTGTGCCACCAGACTGCGCCGACTGTCTGCTCTGTAGACAGTGATCAGGTGGGAGGGTCCGACACGGTCACATGTTGTGCTACATTGCCATGTGTGTACTCCCCCAGCAGTATGTCCAAATTGTGAATAATGCCAAATGACGCTGTGCTGCTCCGACCATGGAAGTGCCTCACCTTGCACAGGTGTGTGTACACATGCGTAGTTCCACGCCATGCATTCTGAGTCCAGACAAAGGCAGACATGTCCACTGTTGTGGTGGGATATGTGAGCATTCCCCACAATGCAACAAAGTGTTGAGACCTGTGCTGTGGGTAACAATCTGATGTGGCTGCAGGAACGTAGTTACTCGTCCATGAATGCCAGCACAGCTTCATGGGCAATGTGTTCCAATAGTGCGTCGTTGTCGGGTTCAAGGAACACCAGGGTGACCCAATCCATTAACCGGTCCGGCCAGATGTGCTCAGTCCATACCGGTTTCCCAATCTGCAGCACAGTCCAACAGGGTAGTGCCTCGATGTGGTCACTACACATGAGGATTTGTGCAATCTCCCATGCACAACTGCCAGCACATATGCCAAAGATCAGTGCATCTCATGCACGGGTATCCCGGTGACACTCCTGTTCGTGGGCCAACAGGGGGCGTACTGTCAGGTCATAATCCAATTCAGCTACCATTGCGTTGGATAGGCAGACCTCCATGGGCCACTCGAATGTGTATGATCGACAGTGGAACCAGGGATGGATGCAGGTGACGTAGGCAAGACTGAAACTCAGACGGTAACTGATTCGCAACACTGCCATTGGCACAGATCCCAACAGATGCAGCATTCGTGCACGGTACAGTTCCACTTGACAGGGGTTGTGCATGTGCCCGGGAATTCCTGCCATTGCGTTTGTTGGTCTCCTAGCACCGGCACTCCTCAGATCGGCTGCAGTTCTGTGGACGATATGCCGCAGATCAGGGCAATGAGTCATATGTGTGTGCAACGTTTGGACATATGAGTAGTTTTTGACCAATGTGTCAAGGGCATCCCTTGCAGGTGTAGGTTATGCAGGGACAAGTGTGTGTGGGGTGTGGACTTGTTGGTTTTTTATTAGCGATGTTCGTGGTGTGGGAGTCGTCAGAGGCTGATTTGGTATCTCACGCAGGGTGTGCCAGCCACATTCACGACCAAGGTCAGAGGGTCGGTTGGCCTTCTGCCTTGTGTGTATGGACAATGGTGCTGTCATTCCTAATTTTAGTCTGACTACTGCATGCATTTCGGAGATGTGATGTGGCCTTCACGCTGACTTCGATGCCAGGCCTCTGATTTGGGGTGCACGAATTTCAAGACACACACAGCTGTTGGCATGTTTGCATGGGCCAAGGGCACAATTGGCCTTGCGCTCCTTGTTCAGTCTCTCTCTTTCTCTCTCTCCCTTTCTCTCCCTCCCTGTCATTTGCTGAGTGCCTGACACACCTTCTTATCTTGGATATTGTCTTGCAGGCTGTGACTCATACATTGTGCAGATAGTCCATCCCTTACTTTTTGATCAATGTTTGATTTTTGTATATTTTATTGTGATTTTATGTACTTTTATGGCTATGAAATATAGCCGAATAAAGTTTATTGAATTGAATTGAATTGACTCATAGATTGTCCAGGGCTGCCCCAGCATGACTCTTCACAATAGTTGTTTGGAGACGAATTAGTATGTGACATTTTGTTTGGTCTTTCAATGGTGCATGAATGACTCAGGATTTCTGTACTCACATGTGTGTTTATTGCTGCAATTGTGCATCAGGCAGGTGCTTTTTGCCATGTTTTTGGGCCGTTGATGTGCAGTGTCTTTGTCAGGTGGGGGTGGGGTGTGCCTGGGGTGGGTGCCCGGGGGGGTGGTCCTGGGGGGGTTGCAGTGGGTGTTGTGGCCTTCTTGGGTGTCCGGCTCGCATGATCAGTTGCTCCTTGGCATCTGTTGTTCTTCAGGTGTGGCTCTAGGCTGGGCTTCCTTTTGAGTTGCAGGCTGTGGTCCAACTTTGCACCAGGTCTGAGCAGGTGCTAGTTTCCTGCTGCTAACAAGCCTTATCACCTGTTTTGTGTTCTTATCGCCGATCTGGCTGATCGTTGAGAATGTTGCTGAGTGGTGTTGTCGCGACTTTTGGCATGGGAACGCCTACTCTGCATCTCATTAGGGATAGTTGAGGAGGTCATCTGTGACGATTTTTTTGCGGCTGCTATCGCAGGTAAACTAGTGCTATGGGCTGTTAGCACCAGCTTGTGAATGGGTGATAAGTTTATCATGACTTTGGCTGCGATAAAGTGCCGTTAACTCAGCGATAGCTCCTTGAGTATATGCCCCCTAGTCTCATCTATCTGTCAACTACATCGCTAGCCCCTTCTCAAGTCAAAATGTCCTCATCCGTCAAGATAGGCACACTACACCCACATGCCACTCACACACAAAGTTATCCCACACCCTCTTTAGAGAGTAAATATATTATACTAATTATCATGCACTGTATCTTACTTTTATGCCATACCCTTATCAAGTGCAATGAAAGCTACAGATGGAGTAAGAATATCTATCTTTTACTGTGGCATAACAAAAGTATCAATATCAATGTTGGCCAGGTAGATTTGTGACCACAATAGATGTACTACTACCTAGATCCATTTGTAACTTATTTATACCTTTTCCCATTTAAAACAAAAGCCTGCCCACTGACCGAATTCTATATCTGAAAATAAAATTCTTATATCTAGTTGGCTATTTTATACTATTTATGTCACCTATCAGAGTTTTCTTCAGGCCCAGTGAATCAACGTTGAAGTTTAGCTTGCAACTAACATTGTATAATAATATAATCTATAAACTCTTTTAGCTAAAGTATCTTCTTTTTCTTACAGCTATTGTACAGCATTTCTGTTTTAGACGTATCCACAATACATAATGTAAAACATACTAAATATATTACCATTTTTTTTAATCTCTGGGGGCTAAGAGCCTGGTGATGGTGCCATACTATCAGCATGGATGACAGAATACCTTGTCCTTTTCTAAGCTTCTGATTGCAGCCCCCAGCCTATAGACATCTCAATCGACTCCGCTCATTCACCCTCGAGTGTAGGTGCAACTTTTCTTTTCTCACTGTCTTCTGAGGGAGGGGAACTTTTCTCCCACTCAATAATCCCCTTAGTAGAAGCTTCCAGATGTCAACCCTTTATATAATAGATAACCTGATTGTGTTATCTGAACGCCATGCATCCGGGGGCAGGGGAAAATGGCAGGGGAAAATCTTGTCCTCTATGAGGATCTGCTTTTCCAATAAGAATCCTCTGTGCAGGGGACATTTGTCAAATAGGAAAACTCTGAGCAGCATCAAACCCCACTAGGTACAGTTCCTAAATTTGATGGCGAGACAGAGCTGTGTCTTAATGTACGTTGAGAAATGTCTCAAATATGTGATAAGGTTGCCCCAGGAATTCATCCATGTGGCAAGAGGCATTTCATTGTGTCATGTTTTGGCCATGACAATGATACATTGCCATATCATACAAGTGCATGTCTAAAGCAGCAAGCCTAAGTAATGCGCCTCAATCAACTGGGGAATAACACCAACCTCCAAGCCTGCCACTCTTACAATGCTACCAACAACCCGCTGACATCCCTGTTAATCTACTTGCCCCCACTCTGTACCCTCAACCTAACATTAACCCAGCATTAAGTAGCCAGACATGCAGATTACCCTCTGGAGAAGTGTGGAGAGAAGTCACAACCCCCATTCAAGTTACTCATGACTTATTGACTCATCTTCATACCTCATATCACAACTTTTCTAATCACCCATTTCACCATTATTGTTGTATATAGAAACACTTTTATTGTTACACTTTTTCAATAAATTTCACGTTTTCCTACCTTTCACCTGCGTGTTATCTCATGGGTGTTTGGCCATCAAGGCGGATGTATGACACTAATGCAAGGGAATATGTTAGAGACAGTGGCTTATCTAGCCTAAAGCCATAGAGCAACACAATCACATAAGTCTAGAAGCTTACTCGCACACAAAATAATGGCAACACATCTATGTTCGGTTTGAAAAATAACTTATTTTATATATTTTAAACATCATTTTTATATATGAAAACAAATTGTGGCTTGTGATTTGGGATATTTCTCCATTCATTGGGTGGGGAGAAAGAACAAAAAATAGCTGCTGAGTCCAAGGAGAAAAGGTCTACTTAGAGGGGGGGTAAACAATGGAGACACAACATATCAGAAATGTCATAAAAATAATACATTGTCCAAAGATAAATAGCCCAAAGCAAAGTTCAAAATCAAAAGTAATGCTCAACATCAAAGTAAATGCCTAAAATCAAAAAACACAAAGTGAAAGTAAAGAGCCCAACCAGCATGAAGTGTCTAGCATGCTACTCTAGTTTGGGAGACAATGTTCCTTGCCATCATCCAAGTAGGACAGACAGACCACCTGGAGCTCCTCCACAGATTCAGGCACTTGTGGTTCTGGGGCAGGATTAGACATCATCTTAAAGTCTAGACACACTATAGTAGGTGTAGGAAAGGAGGGAGAAGAAATACTCGCTGATACAACAACACTGGTAGGAGTGGTTTTGGAGAAAGGACAAGTAAAAATAGGTATAGTTGAGGTGGACAGAAGCAGCTGAGCTCTTGATGCTGGTCAACAGGTGATAAGCCATAATGCCCTTGGAGGAACTTGGTTTGAAGAATGTAGCGAACAAACCAGTCCTTCTCACTCCCAAGCAAGAAGCAACAGGCCAACACCTCTTTCATGTCCTGAAACAGCACCTCCTGATCAGCAATCAGCTGCCTCTTGGCTTTCTACAAAGCCGCCATGGTCACAAACTAAGGGGTGAGGTGGAACAATGTGGGGGTTCAGAACTGCCTGGGGTAGATTCAGATTTGGTTATAACCCCCAACACAATAACTCTAAATTACCTGGTTGAACTTGGTTATCGATGAAAAGATAATGTAAATGAATCCCGTCCTTTGTAAAATAAAAAAAACTCCTAAAAGACCTCTTCCTCAACCGTGCCTTTCCGAACAGTTAACCGTCGCTGTTGGACACTTGCCGACTTTCTGCAGCACCATGCCACTTTCTCACCATCATCTACCTCCTCCAAGTGCCCCTACTCTCCTCCCTGGTACCCCCCTCCCTGTAATTGGTTCCGTTCATGACAGGGTGCTAGGCTCCCAGGACTGCCTTACCTCATTTGTCGCATCACACGGCGGGACACTATGTAATAATTTGTATACCTATGCCTTATTTTGAGTTTCCTGAATTATAATCGGCCAGACCCGAAGCGCTTCAATACCCTCGGGTCTGGCCAGCGCTATATAAAACTCCTTAATTAAAAAATGTAAACATGTATCTATCCAATTAGCGTACACTACTTAGCAAAGGTTGCTCCTTAGGGATAAGGTGACATAAAGTGCTCAAGGGTGTGCATGTGAAGTGAAAGAATAGTGAGAAATGGACATAAGGTATAAACATATTATACAATATTTAGAATGTGAAAAGACATGATCTGTCTAACAAAGTACATGAAAAATGAAAAATGAGGCCAACAGAGTGCGTAAGCGTAATTCAATGATGAGCTTTTCCACAAATAGGGTCAGATACAAATAGTACAGGTCGCATTAGCATGAGGTTGGTCAGTTTCTTCTGCGGAGTCTTCCCTGGGACCAATGTAAGGGCAACCTGCAAAGTAGTAAGTCAATAGTCCCTACTTCTGCACTGTATTGAGGGGTACTACATTTCAGGATAGACACAATGAATGCTCGATTATATTAGGGCACTGTAGGATGTACAGTGTAAGCTAATGAAAGGCGTGGGCTAGGTAGTTCCCAAAGGAACAGAGATGGACACCAGTGGTGTCTACACTGAAAAACATAAAAATGCAATGGCATGTCAGTGCTCAATCAATTACATCATCATGTATGAGATCAAGGGATAGTGGACCCATACTCACATCAACACTTCATCATTATTAAGACAATTCCACAATTCAAGGCTTAATCTCGATGAGACACTCAACAGTGTCATGAATGGATTTAATCAATTTGAATCTAGTAGTAAAAAACATGGAAACATAGAGTTAGGGATCTCCCTACATCTAAACATGGATTCAAGTTAAGAAGTTGTGCGTAAAATGCTGTGCATAATGTATGGGTGGACAGGCCCGGAACCTAGTTGATAAAGTCCAGAATGGGGCACCTATACTGATTTATCAGCAGCGGCCCTACACATGGACAATTGCAACTACCACTCTGCGCAAGGAGCGATTCAGGAATCATAGAATGGCCCTATACATGCTGGGCTGGAAATACCACTGGACCATCACTCGGTAAGGGAATCCTTTTTAACATGATGTAGAGCTATCTCCTTATCCAAATGCATCATGGTCCCCCATGACGGGTGAAAAAGTATCACAGTAACACCATTAGGGAAGCCTCTTTGTCAAATATATAATTAGCATATCAGGAGAAGAATAATCCAATAACCCGTATGTCTTATTCAATTCAAAGGCCCCTCTGCCATACCTAATTTCCTCCTGGATCCACTGCGCCACTGAAGACTAATGCGGGCCAGAGTAGACTCTATTTAAATAGAGGTCAGGAAGACGTGCAGCATGCATGCTGTGAGTGGGGCCCCATGTCTGCAGAAGCTAAATGCTAACACTATGACAACAACGATGATGGGCAGGCAAGCAGTGTCCATGCCGATGTGTCATCGTGACGGCGTCCATCTCTTACTCAATTCTAGCGAATACCGTCAAGGACATCGATGGTGGTTAAAATTAATGCTCTCAAGTTCGTGTTGGCATCTAAAATCCCGATACATCGAAAGGCTAATAATACAAAAAACCTGATCGTACAGCCTGGTAAGGTTAAATAAATTCATCATGCCACAGTGTTACAATGACATACCATACTCATACGTTATAGATCATAGTGATACTTTAATGCATAGACGGTCTAGAAAAACTTGTTACACAGTTGTATAACAAAACTTTACATACAGGACATCATGTTTGGTGATGGCATCAAATGTGAACAATCATATCATTAGTATGTTAACATCGATAATGGTTATTATACAATCATATTAACAAGATAATGGAGAGACCTACTGGTGGTAAGTAACACAAATTACCAATAAATCGCGTATTATGCACAAATTATGGTGTTGCGTTCCTCAACCTGTCACGTGCCACAGGCCCCCCATTAAACCTTCAATGTAAGCCAGGTGAACAACAGGTGACAGAGGATGACCGCAATGATCCAACTTATACATCCCACCAACACTAACAATGGAAAACAGGTACAAAGCGAGATACAGTCCACCAATCATCATTCACTCAATACTGTCCAACCACTGTAATGCGGCAACAAAATTTGCTGCTCATGTGACAGATGAGTCCATTAATTGGTCACCCAGTTCCAGACTGTGGACTTTTTTCTATGTCCTACCCCGGGAATATGGAAACTGTGATCATAGACTAGGGGTATGCTCTACATGTAAGTCCTGTCACAAGTTGATTATATACTGCATACAACAAGCTGCAAGCAATAATCTTGCACACTACTTCTTGAGAGTGCAAAAATAACCCATTTTATAGTTAAGACAATTGACTTGAGGGTTCCAAAAAATGCAAGAATGTGCCTAGTAATGAATTGAGTAAGTGTGTGTGCTCTTTGATATCTCCATTGAAGCTGAGTATATCAATCACGATCAATGTAATACATTTAGTTTTTTAATTAATATATGTTAGTTAAAATATTTTTTGCATTAGTATTCTGATAATAGTATTATTTATTTGTTTAGTATAGTTTGCAATTTTCAATGTGTAAATAGTTTTATTATATATTTCATTTGTAATTTTAAATTTAATAATGAGTTGTTGGGGTTTGGAAGGGATTCGTGTGAAAAGTTATTTAAAATATAAATTATTGTTTATTTTTATGTTGAATAAATACTTAAGTGGCAAATAATTATGTAAACTGTTTAACTGTCTAATTAGTTTAGCATAGTCTAATTTTTTATTTTGTAGCGGCTTGCTGCATTTGTTATCGATTAGGGAGGGAAGTTTTTAAATATAAATTGTTGTCTTTTATTTTCATTTAGTTTGTGATGTTAACTAAAATATTAATTGGTAAATACCTATAGAAATAATTTAACTGGTTGTTATGTCGATTATTTGTTGTTTTTTAAATAATTGTTAATTCATGAATCAGTATACTTAATAATGGAATTTTGAAAAGAGTTATATTTGTTATTTATTTTATTTTATTTGTATTTGTTTGATTTAATAATTAATGTATTCGCAGGAAAGTTGCATTTCTCTTTAAAAAAACATTGGTGTGTTTTATGAGGTAGTAGTGAAAGAAGTGTATTTATTTTAACTATCTGTTGATTTTTTTTGTGATTATTTCTGTAATATGAAATTTGTTTTTCCCATTACATTTTATTCTATTTATCGTGTATGAAGATATTGTTTATTATAAATATATTTAAATATTTTTATTGTGTCATGAATTTAAATGTTTTTTTAATGTCATCACAATTGTAAGGGTATATGTAGCTCCTCCAAGGAGCAACATTTTACCTATAAGTTAGAATAGTATATCTAAACCCTCCAAAGCTGAACGCTTTCCTTGTTTTTTGTTTACCTTGTAGTGGGAATATTAACTTTCACTCCTTCAAAGTCCAATACTTTCCCTACTGTTGCTAAGACTGGAGTGGAAATAGTCATTCTAATCCTACCAAAGCCCAAGACGTACCTTAATGTTGTTCAGATTGCGGTGGGAATAGTAATTTTAACCCATCCAAAATCCAACACTTTCCCTGATTTTGCTTACGTTGGAGCGGTAATTGGAGAAAAAAAAAACCTCCGATGTCGAACAGGTTCCCTACTATTAATCGAAGAATAGCCAATTTAACCATGCTGAAGTCCAACACTTTCCCTGCTGTTGCTCAGATAGAAGTGGGAATAGGAAAGATAACCCCTCCAAAGTCGAACACTTTTACTGTTTTTGCTTACATTGTAGTGGGAATAGTAAATCTAACCACTATTATTTTGCTCACATTCGAGTTAGAAAATTAAAGTGAACACCTTCTCTGGAGATGTTTATTTTGGATTGTTATTATTATTTGTATTATTATTTTTATTTGCTGTTTAATGTTAAAATTATTTATACATCAAAACTTGATTTTTATTTACTTTTTATTTTTGTTTGTATTAATTATATTTTTTAATTAACAATGATATATGTATATATATATATATATATATATATATATATATATATATATATATATATATATATATATATATATATATTACCTACTGGCGGTCGCCAGTAGGTATATATAGTTAGGATTTTTTCTCTATGGGTTTTTTGAAAATTCTATGTCTAATAACTTTGGCGTTTGTGGACGGAATCGGCTGAAATTTTCAGGAAAATGGCACATTTTGTTTCTGAGCAGCCCTTGAAAATTTGGGGGGGGTTCGTCCAGTGGGGGCCGAGAAAAAAGGGGGGTCCCAAAACGTGTTTTTAACATTGAGTTTTCCATAGGGCGGTTGGCCTCACTTTTAGCCCGAACGGCTGAATGGATTTGCACGAAACTTGGCAAAATTGTAGGGACTGGTAGCCCGATGTGCCTTTTGTAGGTCTCAATATATGTGCTCCAGTGGATTTTGAGAAATTAACGTTTAAAAAAAGATATATATCTGTAACAGCGGACCGGTTAGCGCTCTGGTTCGCGGACTTTTCGCGCAACGGAGCTTTGTGAAGCGAAGCTGATTGGTTCTCCGGCGTCTGTCAACATTCCAAACAGTCCGTAGCGGCCGCCATCTTGTCTCTCGGTAGGATCGAGAGACAAGAGGAGGTCAAAACAAAGGGGGAAATAACTATAAGGGGGCATAGTAGATCCTCGCTGACCCCCTAGGTTTGATGTGGAGGTTTTAAAAGGGCCTCGCGGGGCAAAAAAAAAACAAAATAATAATAATCGAACGGCTGAATGGATTTGCACGAAACTTGGCAAAATATTAGGGACTGGTAGCCCGATGTGCCTTTGCTAGGTCTCAATATATGTGCTCCAGTGGATTTTGAGAAATTAACGTTGAAAAAAAGATATATATCTGTAACAGCGCTCCGCTTCGCGTACTTTTCGCGTTACGGAGCTTTGCGAAGCTGATTGGTTCTCCGGCGTCTGTCAACATTCCAAACAGTCCGTAGCGGCCGCCATCTTGTCCCTCGGTAGGATTGAGAGACAAGAGGAGGCCAAAGCGAAGGGGGAAATGACCATAAGGAGGCATAGTAGATCCTTCCTGACCTCTTAGGTTTGATGTACCATTTTGCCAAGTTTGGTGTAATTCCGTTCAGCCATTCAGGCTGTAGACGTATGTAAATGTCCTATGGAAAATTGCATGGGGAAAACACATTTGAAAGTGTTGAAATTTAGAACCAATTAAAATGTTACTTTGGTTTTGTATTTGTGTGTGATGAAAGTTAATTGGTTATGTATATATGTCAAATGAGAGGAAACCACAGCCATTTTGTGATACTACTGTCTGAGGTACATTTGTGAGGAATTTTTGGTGGTGAATTTCTGGTGTTTGATTTACACAGTACTAACACTTCTGCTACTTTTAAAAAGGTGAGTTGTTAATTTGTAAGGGGAACTATGTTGTACACTTGAAGATAATTTGAAAAATGTTTTCTGTTATTTATTTGCAGTCCTTCTGTTATACTAAATACTTGATGAAGTTAGTTTTATATTATGTATTACTAAAAACGATAAATGAAAGTGATTATTTTTTTCTGCAATTTACAGCAAGCAATTTCAAAATAAAATGGCTCACAATGAAGAGACCGTGGCAATTTCTTTTGAATTGTCCACTACATTGATTGAAATTGAGAGCACCAATAATGAAATATTGTCACAAGGAGGACATGACTTGTATGATTCCATTAGATTGATTGAAATGGACAGCACCAAGAATGAAATATTGTCACAAGGAGATGACTTGAATGATTCCACTACATTGATTGAAATTGAGAGCACCAATAATGAAATATTGTCACAAGGAGGAGATGGCTTGTATGATTCCATTAGATTGATTGAAATGGACAGCACCAATAATGAAATATTGTCACAAGGAGGAGATGACTTGAATGATTCCACTACATTGATTGAAATTGAGAGCACCAATAATGAAATATTGTCACGAGGAGATGACTTGAATGATTCCACTACATTGATTGAAATGGACAGCACCAATAATGAAATATTGTCAGAAGGAGGAGATGACTTGAATGATTTTTTTGATCAATCTCTTGATGGCGAATTTATCGAGTGTTTGGAGACCATAGAGTTACAAGAATCATCATTGCAGACTTTTAATGAGGAGATTCCAGATGAGATGATTGAAGAGGAAATTACTGATGAGGACATGTTACTAGTTGTTTCAAATTTAGAAAATTCTGAAGAATAAATTTATATTTAGAAATCAAAAATTGTTTGAGACATTATTTATTTTTATTTTTAATTTATGAGGTTGTAGCGAAGTGATTGTAGTATAAAATGAGACTTATAGTATAGAGTGCAACATTTTTATGTTACATGGTAAGTTTACTCATATTTACTTCCCTTCTGCCACTATATTATCTCCAATGTGTATTTGACATGTCTTCTTCATCTCCGGCCTCCTTTCTCTCACTGTGTGTCTCCGATGCATCTTATCGCTGGTATTTTGTGTAATTACAGAAGAGAGTAAAATAAAATAGTTCGGAACGTGAAAAGGGGGCAAAGTAGAGTACTCCTCACCCCCTAGGCCTTTTTAGACGGTCCCAAAAGGATCAGTTTCTGCTTTCCTGAGAGATTATGGTATGAGTTCCATATACCACAATAACTTGCATTACAACATGCAAGATATCTATCTCCTATTACCAACTTTTGGAGATATTCGCGCTAAGCGCGAATATCTCCAAAAAGTAACACCTGCCCTGAGCAGTTCTTAGCCATGTTATCCAATGGGAGGTGGATAACATGGCTAAGAGTATTAGCTCGGTAATGCATGAATATCGCTGAGTTTTTAGCGATATTCATGCATTGCGGCCGTTTATTATCGCATTTGCGATAAACCTTGATAATAGTAAGGTTTATCTTCGATAATTTCTGACGATGCTTAGTGGTAAAAAATTGGTTGGTAAGCATCGTTAGCGATAAATATCGCTTAACTTTGGTAATATGCCCCAACGTCTGTTAACGTTCGATTCGAAGGAAATGAGGAAGTGTTGAAAAACATTGTCTGCGCCATCTTGCCTTTTTTGAAATGCCACACTTTTGTCGTGCACGGCAGCCATTTTAGATGTCTTGACCAGACCCACTCTCTGCACGCTGTCGATTCGTAGCATGGCTCCTCACCCTCGCAAGCATCTTCCCCAGGCACTGGTCACCCCCGCTCTCTGTCTTATGCATGGGCAATAAACCTCCCCCCATCTGCGCTGCTCTTCCCTGAGAATCACACTGTGCCCGCCCGACACCTCCCTTTCGCCCTATTCACTACCGCACCCTGTGACACTCCTCTTCCTCTGTGTCCGATTGTCCAGGCTATCAGCTAGCCCTGCAGATGTAGTTTATGGCCCCAGCTGTAAAGAATCACCCCTCTTCAAAGGAGTTATAGTAGATCAAGGCCCACACCCGATGAGATCCGTCACACCACACGTGTTCCTACTATCTGAAAACTATCCTGTATTGTGATTGGGGAGGGGACCGAGCCTGAAGCGGAAGATTCCAGGAATGACTCTTTGTACATCAAAGTTTTTACAATTATGTGTCACATAAAAAATATATAGCACTCCAACAAAGTAGTAGGAATATAAAACTTTAATAACATATAAATATATACAACAAAACAAAAACAGTAAAAACATTTAAACAACGAAGAGACCGTGGCAATTTATTTTGAATTATCCAATAGATTTATTGAAATTGACAGCACCAATAATGAAATATTCTTGTCAGTAGCGGTCTGTTGTGCGAATAGTTCCAAGGCAGCAGAACGCGCTGAAATCTGGATGTCACGAAGGTGATGTCTAGCAAGTTGCCGCCCAGCAAATAACGGCGTGGGGCGCCGCGGGGGTGAGTGAGTCCAGTAGGCACCACAGCTATTCTTACCGGCATTGCAGAATTACTGCTGGGGACAATGCCTGTGCTGGAGCAGGGTCACAGCAGAAACAAAAAGGATTCTGTTGAAGATGTTGTTGGTTTTCAATTTGAAAACAGTTCTGGTGTCAACTGCTATGCTAATGTAGTGGTTAATGTTTTGTTTTCTCTAGAAAATGTAAAAGAGGGGGAGGCAGTCCAAAGTTCCGTTAAAAGGGCAAAGGAAAGGATCGGTGGTTTGAACTATCAGTCAAAAAGGGGAGGGGGTGCAACAATTTTTCCTACCGGGTCACACTGTGCTTTCACCGGAAGTGAGGTCTGCAGGATTCTAGTAATTCAAAGTGAGGCTGGCGCCGACGTCCCGCGGATACAGTTTCGTCACTCCACGGGTGATCATGGCAGTCATTCCCCATCGGGGGTCGGAGACTCCCGCGGCTCCTCTAGAATCTTCAAGGTCGTGGAGGACTACGGTGGTGGAGTCAACCAGTGACCGGGCCATTTCTTTATGCTGGGCCCGCTCTTGCCAGGTCGACCGCCATTTTGAGAGTTCGGTAGCTACTGGCGATCGCGGGGTCAAATGAGCGGACGGGCTCCACCCTGCCGGGCGAGACGTTGCAGCATGGCCACAGTGGAAGAACTCTTTTCCGGGCGCCTGGACCGCTGAGGGTGCAGCTGGGAAGCCTCCACCTGGGGAGGCGGGAGAGGCCTGTTCGCACCGTCTCTCCCTCCCAGTGCACCCCACGGCGTCTCGCTTGAGATTTGTTATGGCCGGACCAGGCGATGAGGACGAGGGGGGGGGGTCGGAGGCATGTGCAAGACATCCCCCCCCAGGGTTGTTGCAGCAATTATACAAGAAAGAAGAAGTGTCCCGTCCGTCTTCGGGCCGGGCTTCCGGTAGATGTCGGCCGGACGCCCCTGGCTCTGGCCCCATGAACGGGTTTCTTGGTTTATCGGCTGCAGCCGGATTCCGTCGGCCTCGGCCCCCCGACCGTTGGTGGCCGGACCGGAAGAGCATGTGGCGGGACTACCTGCAACTCTCAAGGGCCACCGCGGCCGGACTGGGAGAGAGAGGGGAGGGTCGAGGAGACATTCCCCCCCCCTGCAACTGTTCAGCGTTGTAAAGGCAATCCCCTGGCCGGGTCCCGTTGGTCTCGGCCTCTCCTCCGGCTACACCCTACGTTAGGATCTCCTGGCCGAGGCGTGGCAGCAGGACCTGCCTTATATGGGCTGCTCCCGGCTGGGCGTAGCCGGAACCCTGCCCCACCTTGGAAGTTTCCAGAGTGGGGGCGGATGTTCTACTGACTTGCATTTTCCCTAGTCTATCGATTTTTTTGGCGTGGCAGGCGGTGGGACAGCGAGGGGTGATTTGGTTTCTCTTACTGTTTTTCTGGTCTCTCACCACTGGCATATTTTAACGTTTTCTTGTTTCTAGGACATTAATAGGTTTTATCATTACGTTATGTTATCGTTTCTTTGTTCGTTGTTTAATAAAAGTTCATGTTCATCAGTGGCCTACTGATTTTCGTTTTCCTATTCTTTTCTTTCCAGGTTGTTTCATGCTAAAGTTTCTGTTAACAGGATACAGTGATCACTTCGTTATTATTGCATATGTCCTTTTCACTAGGGGTGCTCTCTGGTCGGGCCAGATGACGTATGTCTAGTAAATGGTCCGGGTGAAACAGGTGCATCAATCAGTGGGGAGTAGATAGGCATGACAGATTACAACGGGGGAGAAAGGTCCGCATTACGTACCCTTTCACTACTTGCAAAGATTTTCCTACGTTTATTTGCAAACAGGGAATACCTCCAAAAAGAACTAATTCCCAAACAGTCAATGTTCGGACAATCAATCAATCAATGAGGAATGAAATAGGTACGACGTGTTAAAGGCTTGCGTTACCTACCCTTCACTATCTGCAAAGGGAGAGAGAATATTCCTATTCTTCCTCGTTTGCAGGTAGAGAAGATCCTTAAGAGAATTAACATCGAACAATTCAATGCTCGATTGAAACAATCAACAAGGGGTACTGTGAACACAAATGAACGCCGCTTATGTACATACGCATTGCTATTTTCAACAGGTTGTTCCTAATGTTTCTATTTTAGCGAGGTCAAAAAGAGATCCCATTAGTGGCCTACTGATTTTGCTCGATTCCTTTTGTTTTTTTACACGATTTTTCGCTATCTGCAAAGACTAAACAGAGTATTGCGACTCTGTGCTTGTTTGTAAATAGAGAATGAACCAAAGAGAACAATCAATCAAATGGAGAGAGAAGCAGGCACGACGGATTACAAAGGGGGCAAAGGGCTGCGTTAACTACCCTTCACTATCTGCAAAGAGAGAGTACTCCTAATAGAAATGAGGGGTGGGGGGCAGCATTCAAAGCAGATCAGTGTGCATAAACACGAAAATGTTTTTACTTACCACGTACTTGACATTCGACAGCTTATGATATTTGCTATTAAAAAACCATTGAAATTCACTGAAAAAACCATAGGTTATAGACCATATATAGTTAGGAATTAGCATTTACAAAACCTTGAAAATTCACTGAAAAAACCATAGGTTATAGACCATATATAGTTAGGAATTAGCATTTAAAAAACCTTATTTTACTCACACAAAACCATTGAAATTCCATATATAGTTAGTTGCACTAACTATATATGGCGCACCCGCAATCCACTGCTGATCATGTCACATATTACATCATTCATGACATGGTCAGTGACATCACTGATGACATCACTGATGACATCTCAAATGACATCACTGATGACATCACTGATGACATCTCATTTGACATCATTCTTGTGCTAATACGATAAACCTCTTCAGACTCTAATATAACCTTAGATACACTCAGTGTATACAGACACTCACACACTGCCACTCATCCATGGAGTTACTCACACACCCAGTCAGTCATGCAAAGAAACAATCTCACCTCCATTTCTTCAACTATACAGTTAAACACACCTTACTTATTGAAACATATACTAACACATATTTACTCTCTTATACAATCCCTGATACAAGTTCACAATGATCGATACAACCACTCACTCATTCAGTGGCTCTCATGCACAGTTATTTATATATGCCAACTCTCACATGTACTGTGTTTTACATATGTACTTACTATGACATGTAGCATTGAGATATCCATTCACTCATCAATACACTCATGCACACAGTCAACTGCCCATGTAGCTGTTTCCACATGCACTCTTGAACTCATACACCTAGTGAATAAACTGCTCACACATCTATGCATAGAGTCTCACACCTTCCAGCCACCCCCACACAAACTCAATCTCCCATAGAAATACTTGGGCAACCAATTAATAACACATATAGCCTCTCGTATAGCTAATGATCAACACATGCAGCAGTTTACAGAACAACAGACATAATGATGCACAAATTAAGACAGTTTAGTCACTAACCCATGCATTCAGTGAGACACATTTAATCACTCACTCATACAGTCAGTCATGCACCTACTAAATCCTTCATCCAGACACTTATACATCCACTCAAGACATATTTTAACTTTACAGAAAAATACAGTCACTGGATGTTGTCATCAGTGATGTCATCAGTGATGTCATTTGAGATGTCATCAGTGATGTCATCAGTGATGTCACTGACCATGTCATGAATGATGTAATATGTGACATGATCAGCAGTGGATTGCGGGTGCGCCATATATAGTTAGTGCAACTAACTATATATGGAATTTCAATGGTTTTGTGTGAGTAAAATAAGGTTTTTTAAATGCTAATTCCTAACTATATATGGTCTATAACCTATGGTTTTTTCAGTGAATATATATATATATATATGTTTGTTAATCTTAATTTGTAAATGTTTAATGTAATTTTCTAAGCAATATTTAATTTTGTATATTATAAGCATATATTTAGGGGCCCATTAGGATGGCGGGTGGACTTTGCCTGCCCGCCATTCTGTCGGTGAAAGGGACCACCCGCCATAAGGGCGGGGGTCCCGTGGGCAGCATTAGGATGCACCCGCCACAGTGGCGGGTGCATCCTGCATTCCTACCATTGTCGCGGGCTGTGCACTCAGCACCACCTGCCACAATGGCAGGAAGGCATGCTGTGCACTTCCATGCACAGCATGGCAGGCACCTCGCGGTGCCTGCCATGCTGTGCATGTGCACCCCCCACTCCCCCAGAGTCCCTGGGGGCCCGCAACGGGCCCTTGCAGGGAGTCTCCGCATGCCATTAAGGCATTGTTTAAAGCCCATGCTAATATGGATGGCGGTCTCTGATAGACACCGCCACCATATAAACCATTTTCCGCCCCGGTCGCAAGGCTACCGGGGCGGAAAAGCGGTGGACGGTCTTTCCGTCTGCCGCAGACCCCCCAGCCATACTAAACTGGTGGGGGGTCATTCCGGAGCGCATGGCGGGCAGATTGCCCCCGCCATCCTAATGGGCCCCTCAGTATTCATTAAAATGTGTTATTTCTAAATATACTAGCAAAGGGATGAGTCAATCGGTATTAAATAGGCACAAAATGAGATGTAGATTCAGGTTGTGTTCTGAAAAAAGCAGCAAGTATGTAAGCACCCTCAACAAAGACTCTAAGGGATTAAAAACTGCCCTCACTGGTAAGGACTGCCTAGATCAAGTCCCAATAGACATATGGGCTTATTTAGAGTTTGGCAGATGGGATACTGCATCAAAACATTGCAGAGTTCCCTTACACCATATCACAGGTGCCATAGCCTATACTTAGGGCTCTTGTTTTCATGGCATTTATTTTTAGAACATTTTTGTCTGCATTCATCTATATTTCTTTTTTGGCCAACTTATTGGAATTTTTCCCTATTTATTTAGTGTTCTTTTAATAAATGCAATTGTACCTGGTATATTATCACATACTGTTATTCAATAAATGTGCACCATTCTTTGCTGCATGTTCGGGTTCAGTATATTAAACAGCCCCAAATGTAAATGAAAAATTACACCTAGATAAAAACATTAACATAATTGCAGAAAAATATGTTAAGATATGCAGTCATTTATGGAAATCTTATACTGGTTTTTAACTCCTGATGCAATCAATCTGCACAGCTATCGACATGGAATTCATGAATAACAGCATGAAGAGTCAATCGAAAGAAGCCCAATTTTCTGTATTTTTTCACTTCTAATGATGAATACAAACAGGAAACACATTTTTGTCTGTATTTATGTGTAAAAATCTGTAAAAACTGAACACTGTGAGCATCACCTGTAATGCACTTGTAATACGGTTGGCAGGATATCCCATCTGCAAAACTCTAAATAAAAACATTAATTAAACTATGTCTAAAGGACTTGTTTATGAGTTGAACTGTCTGATTGGCTGCAGTAGTTGAAAATGTAGACTTGCATTATTAGCCATACCATTAATGTGTGATTGGAGGTTCAGTCTATTATCAAGAGTGACATTGGGGAGCTAGAGCTCTCGATGATCATCAGATGATAATTAAGCATGTTGCAGGACTCACAGCAAGATTGTACAACTGAGGTGAAATGCAAAGGAGTGATTATGAAAATCTCTGTTTTTAATGGACTGAGTTTCAATTGATGAAATGTCATAGAATTTTTATTGATCTATGAGGTACGGTCCAGGAGTGAAATATATATGGTTGATAGTAGAACGTGATGTATAGCTGTGTATCAGCAGTGTAATGCTCATGCAAGATACCTGTAGTCTTGGGAAAGATTCCCAGCAGTTTAGGATACAGATTGAACAAAAAGTGAGACAGTATTGAACCTGGTAACATGGGACAAGTTAAGAAGTTCCCAATTTTGATTTATAAGCCAAGAATGCATTAAACCACTTAAACAACTTAAGGGTGACCTTGTAAATGCCCATATGCACTTTTAGGTTATTGATAAGATTGGAGTGATTAACTGAACTGAATGCATTAGCCAAGAATTTCCAGTTTCAAGAATGGGTAGAACATCATTAACAATTTGTAACAATGAGGCATCTGTACTAAAACCCTGTTTGAAACCTGTAAAATTGTCTAGAAGTTTATTGTCATAGACATATTGCTAGATTTGTGAAGTTACACAACTTTAACCACGAGGAGAGGAAGACCTGACACAGGTCAGATTTTGTTAAGATCTCCTGGCTGAGGGTTTATTCAGCAGTGGCAAGACCTGGCAAAAGTTAGGGCAATCTGGTAAAAGGTCTTATGCCACAAATAGACTCACTGGCGTATTCCAATAAGGTAGGCGCTAATAAATCAGGTCCTTATTAACTCCACCAGAATGGAATCTGTGAAATAACACTCAACACGGGTATTTTGTAAAGTGCACATTCATCCAGAAGGGTATCTTCGCACTGAATAATAGATGTTTATTGTTAAAACACTCAATGGTACTCACTGTATTGACCTCAGAAGTATAAACTGCTGAGTGGACCTGCCAGGATTTGAACCTGTGACCATGAGGTCCAACACAGGACCTTGCAGTGGACGCATTAGTCCCTAAACCACCAGACCCGGCAGAAATGGTTTGAAAATGTCATTCTTAGCAAATAATTTTCAGCAGGTCGCTGTTTCAAATTTCTTTCAAAATGCACCATATTCATCTTGAATGTACTGTAGGAATTTAAGATCTTCTATAAATTATGGAGCCAAGACAATATAACTTGAATCAATTCGACTTTCTCATTAAAACTGGTCAAATTATTCACATTTGCCATCTGAATCTTTACAAGTGGAAGAAGATGGACAATAATTTGCCAGTCTTACTGTTTCGCTTGTTGACAAGAGCACTTTGGCTCATTGATAGATAACCAAGCACATTTCTGAAAGCAAGCTTGGGCTATGTGTCTTTTAGATACTAGCATCTGGGCCACCACCTCACCAGGTCAGTTAAGGCCTTGCCATATTTATCGATTTTTTCCTCCCTGGATGGGTTCTCTAAAATGAGATTGCTTGCCACCAATTTAGTGCTCTGAACATTTGCCAAAGTGTGAGTTTTCCTTCAAAAACAAAACTCAATGGCCCTGTGCTGGGGCCATTAATCAATTTCCATGCCCGGGCCCACTATATCCTAAATGGAAGTCCCAAGCAGGAAATCTAGTGGGAGTCACTGCTCCAACCATCACCTAAATAGGGTGGGGTGACCATGAGAGGGACATGATGACCAGAAAGGCCATCAAGTCAGAGGGTTTCAATGACGGAGCCAGCTGAAGCTCCACAGTTGGACAACTTGTGATTTGCCCACCTCTAAATGAGACATGAAGAGCATGAGATTGGCTGGGCCAGAGTCTCTCCAATATACAGTATAACTCCCACTCTTCCAAACTCCAAATGAGGACCTTGAGAAATGAGCCTGCAAAAGCAGGGCAAAGAGTTGTACTACAGGTATGGTCCAACAATTCTTGTACCATAGGAACATCATTTGTAGCAATCGCAAAATTGTCACTTGTCACATTTTGAAAGTAAAAAAACAAACATGAGTGTATGTATCCACCCAGCCCTTATATATCTATATTTCTAGCAGGTCAGAGACATAACCTAAGTCTGAATTTTATCCTGGGCTGATTATTCCTTTGAGGATTGTGAAAATTGCCAGACAGGTTTGTATCATGCAAATGCGGCATGTTGGAGGCCAAAATAAAAAAATTTAAGCTAAGTTTATCAACCGTTTTGCACTGTCTAATGTAGTAATTAGTTATATCTTTAAAAGAATAGAAGGTGTCAAGACATAAAACATCAAGGATATGGGAAAGATTCCAACAAACTGTACATTAGCTAAAACATTAAAACAGTACCTAATTGTTCTCGTTTAACTAAAGGGCTTTTGAAAGAACAAACATTGATTTGCATCTTGCTGTACACTGGGGAAAGCCATCTCCTAGGCTTTTCATCCGTGCTCAGCAAATATTCAGTAAATCCTCAGGTTGCATCTTAAAATCAATTAGAACAGTCAAATGAAAAATGGCCTGAAAGTTAATCATTAAATATAGTGAAAACAGATTTACTAAGTAGACCCCAGAGTATATGCCTAGCCATTAAAGTCTTGCACAGTTATCAAAGGAGCATGGGTCGCGATTGTCACAATATCTGACTGCCAGGTCGTGCGTAGTGTGTCTCTTTTTCTGACATGCACCATGTTATGGTAAAATGTCAGTTTGATGCATATATGTATATTATCATATTAACGTTAAAAATCAGTTAAAACGCTTTTAAAATGAAAACATGTTTATGTTTACAGTACCATGTTTACTTTTTGTAAAGCATTGTAAGTCCCAATTCGAGTCTATAATTGAAAAACGAATCCCCCAAAATAATTTTATGAATGAAGTTTGCATTCTCAAAAATTATCAAGCCAAGAACTGTTTAAATAGGAATCCTCCATAGCCATAGGAAATTACGCCAATGCTTATTTCTCTGAATATTCATTTCCGTGCACCTCATTCAGTCTAGCTCCGATTGCTTCGGTCTGGACGTAGATCTCCTCATATTGAGGCCTGTCAACGTTTTAAATAAACATTTTCTTCAATAAGTTAAGGGAGGTGTACCAATAATGATGCATGTTAAGTGAATTCAAGCTCAGTCCTCCTTGCTAAAATCTCTAAACCGGGTCGTGTCTTACCGTTAATAGAGGTCAAATGATCACCTTTGTCCCAGCCTGCATAGGGACTTTCAAATCTCAGGTAGGCCTCCCTCAGGCTTGAGTATGGCCATCACATTTCTACTCTTCAATATATATCCCTTTCTGCAGGTTAAGAACTCATTCAGCATTACCTGTTAGAACTATACAGATGGCTATGCTATGAGACTGCCATGCTGTATTTCAATAAATCTCGGTTTTCTGACACAGGGTCCAAGCCACTATACATCTAGTGTTGCATGGCTTAACTATCTGAATGGGCTCTACATTGGAACATGTAGGCATTTAATCTACAGAATGAATTGAGAACTCCAGAGAAGGCCACAATCTGTGCAAAGGCAGCAGTATCAGTGCAGACCTTTATACTTTGCACTGCCCATTGCATTACTGTTAGAACTGGGATTTCTGGTTGGCTAAGGCTTACGCAAAAGCCAGGCAGAAGCCACCATTCTAGTCAGGGCAAGGGGGTCACACGCCAAGATAACCCCTGCTCACCCCCTTGGTAGCTTGGCACGAGCAGACAGGCTTATCCCGGAGGCAATGTGTAAAGCATTTGTGCACACACACAACAGCAACAAAATCCTAGGCACACCACAAAAGGAACTCCACACAAGGTTATATAAAAATAGCTTTTGTATTGTCAAAACACATCAGATAGTAATCACACAATATACATTGTGCCAACTGGCACGGGCAATATTCACACAGGATTATTTACACCAGGACAGGGCCACGTGGGCCACTGTCAGATTCAGCACTTAGTAGAACTAGCACTTAGAATAACTGTAACACAAACTGACAATTGTAGAACACCACCAGTAACCACTAGTAAAGGTAGGTACAACCTACGCAACACTAATAACCATAGGCCTAGATCACGCAGGGACACAAACTTACTAGTATACCATACTAGGCAAAGCAAACTTCTAAGCATGAACACCTTTAGAAGTATAACACAAGCATAAAGGCAAAGCACATTACGCAGCAATCACATTTAGGCCTAATCAGTAAAAATACAGTAGGCAATCTCCTCACTAGTCTAAACACATTAGACTCTGCCTCCTAAGAATAAATCCCATTTATGGGTGTACCTCACAGTGAAGT
The DNA here is from genome assembly GCF_964261635.1 of Lissotriton helveticus. NCBI lineage: Eukaryota > Metazoa > Chordata > Amphibia > Caudata > Salamandridae > Lissotriton > Lissotriton helveticus. The sequence continues at coordinate 2,115,807,043 of NC_136057.1, read as the reverse complement.
AAACTCTCACTGACATAAACCCACATAGGTAAAATAACCTCATAGCCATAGTAACATCACATTGCGCAAAAATCACATTAGGCAATTACCATTCTAAACAAAGTAAAATCACATTGCGCAGAAATCACATTAGGGCCTTGCAACCTACCCACATACCAGCCCCCTGGCCAACTGGTCATCTCAAGAAGGGGCTCAAATGCCCTGTGTCCCGAATGTCAGGGCGCGCTGCCAATGCAGCGCCAGTCAGGGGTGCGCCACCGGCGCAAACCTAAACGTTGCAGCTGCCGCTAATTGCTGGGCAGCTGGGAACAGTAACAGGGCCTAAACGTTGCAGCTGGCACTAAGTGCTGCGCAGCTGTAGAAGGCCTGGCACCTCTGTGCCATCTCTGTCCCTGCCAGGGACTCTCTCTTTCACATTGCGCCTAAACGGTTCAGCTGCCCACTACTTGCTGGGCAGCTGTGAAACAGCAAAACTGTGACCGGGCCCTCACTGGCCCTAGGAGCCAAACTGCGCCCACTGCTGGAGCCCTCTGGCTCTGAAAACAAATATGCCCACTGGAGCCCTCTGGCTCAAGACAAGAATGCCTCAATGTTGGAGCCCTATGGCTCTGTACAAAATGGTAGGGTGACCCACTGCCATTCGGGGCCGCCCCCACCCTGGGCGAGCAATGCGGCATGTCCATGGGGTCCCTCTGGACCCCTTTGACCAATTATAAGCAAACTGGTGGAGCGGCCCGCTGCCAAACGGGGCCGCTCGAATACTGCCTCCAACAAGGCCTGGGCCTCTCTGGGCCCGGGGAACCACACTTGCCCCAACATAGGAGCGGCCCACTGCAAGACGGGGCTGCTCAGGGACAGACAAGGTGCCCTCACTGGCACCTCACGGGGCTTGCTGCAAGGAAGGAGGCCCCCTCGGGGAAAACGTTGGGGCAACCCGCTACGGTGGGCCCGCCCGGGAACATGCGGCACACAGCGTATTCAATGAGATTTCCACCTACCCCCCACGGGGGACTCCCATCTAGGCTGCCTCCCCATCGGCCCACTCACCAGACCTCGGGCGGCGCTTCAGGCGAGCAGCGCGGAGGGGCAGGCACCGGCATTATGCCTCCCGCCCCCTCCGCAAGACAACAGGCTGCACGTCTTCTCCCGGGCAAAGACGGGGCTCTCCCAGACACAGGGGAGCCCCGCGGAACAGCTGCTTCCTCACCCGGGCCCCTCCTGGGACCCAGGACCTTAGTGTGCACCAGCAGGGCTCTCTCCAAGACACGGGAGCCCTGCTAGAACTGGCACCGCCATGCTCCTTCTCTCCCACGCCGCCCAGCTTCCGGTCCTGCCACGGCCCCGCCCCCGTCACAGGCTGACTCGCGTGAATTCCGGGGCGGCCGCGGCCGGGCTGCAGTGACAATCTGGGGCACAACGAGGGGCTGGCACCCTCGCAGCATAAAATAATATTAGAAACCGGGTGGGCACCCGTGAGCTAATTAAATAAGCGGGGTGGCACCCGCCATAGAAATAAAAAGGAATCCGGGCATAGAGCAGCGAGGTGGGCTCTCGCAATTGAACCCCAAGGCAATCTCTGGGGAATCCCTACGCTGGGGATTCCTTTGCAAAGGGCTGCAGCATCGCGCTGCACAGCCCACGCTCCTCCTTCGCTGGGCCATCAAGGGATAGCGCATCCAGCAGCGCTAGGGTCCATCACAGTCCTGAGGCAAGGAATAAAGCCTAAAGCCCCCAAGGTCCCTAAATAAGGACATAAGAAAAGAAGGTTCCAGGGCATAGCTGGGCCCAGGGAGGCAATCCTCCTGGCAAGTCCTCCTGGACCCCCGCAGCAGCACGCCCTGCAGCAATCAGGATCCAAAGGCAAGACATCTTACATGGGGTCACAGCCCCTTTTTATACAGTATTTCCCTTTGTCTGTGTCTGCAGGGTGGGGGGAAAACCAGGCGCAGCTGGTTTGGGAGCACTCTTGATGTGCTCAGCCACCCCTCCCATTCACTAGTCAGGTTAGGGTCATCAGTCGCACCACAGGGGGCGGAGCCAGCATTGTGTGGGGAAAGCCCAGCCCTATTCAGGTCCCAGGTGCACCCTTCCCTCACATCAGCATGTTAATATCTCCACTCATCACCGGGGCAGACCCATCCAGACTCCTGGAGCCAGGCTCACCAGCCAGCTCCTGCCAATTACACGCCAGCACACTCACTACACACGCACACCCATGTCTAGAAGTGGCACTTCCACACTAGACACATTCACGCTGCACACATCATCGCGCAGCATTCAATCTCACGAGTTCGCACATACCAAACTCGACCCTGCACTCCCCACACATCAGGATCTACCATGGTCACACATATTCCCCATGCATTCCTATGGGAGGGCAGGTCACTCACCACACACACAGAGAGCTCACGCACTTTGCATTACTGACTGGGTCAATCGCCCTTCATACTAAGTTCTACCCAACAAGTCTCGCAAAACCATTAGGGTAAAGTTTCATAGTGGATATTCTTGGCACACTGCTGCCAAATGGTAGACATTTGGGATAAGACTATTTTTTAGTGATGAGCATTTCCATTAGTTTACTTCAAGTAAATTTCAAGAAGTTATCAACCTACAAAGCATGTCATGTCTTCTGATTTTTTTTATTTTTATAAGTAACCCGTTTGTAGCCAAATATAATGTAGGAATACCTATTTCATATTATCCCTTATAGAGTTTTCTTCATTGTTTGTTGTAATATGCTTACTAATTTATTATTTTAATGACCATTTTAAGCTTTAAGGGTCTGGTTTAGAGTTTGGAGGACAGAGTAATGTCCGTCAGTGTGATGGAGTAAGTTACTCTGCCACCCTGCTGGACAACCCGCTCCCCCAAATCTAGAGGTGTTCATTGGCCCTACAAACATCTCTTAACATTAGCAGGAACCACGATCACTTTGAAACCTGTCAATGTTGTAAAAGTTTGATGGGTGGCTTTGTCAAGCAGGATGGCCATCCATCAAATGTTTACATTGTTTTACTTTTTTCAAAAACAAACTTCCAAAGTGAGAGCCACGTGTGGCCATAACCCTCACTCTTAGGGCACCAATATGTAAATACAAAAAAGTGATGGATGGAATGCTTTTATTAATCTCAGCCATTGGTAATTACAGTAGCCTCATCTCAGGCCATGTCTGGCAGTTTGGGGTGAACTGTTGCTTAACCCTTCTGCTGCGGCCGCGATTTTGCGTAAGTGCGGCACTTCCGCGAAATGGGCGGGTCCGCGTCGGCCATTGGCCATCAGCAGCACCAGGGAGGTAGCGTTGCCGTCGTCCAATGGCCGACGGCAGCATGGAAGGGGTTAAAGGAGCTGCACCAGTCCTGATCTACATAATACGGCCTCTGTCTGGATTGGCATGGTGGAAGAGAATTGATGGATTGGAATCAAGTGGTCACCAGTGGCTGGGATTAATTCAAGCATGCCATCCATCACCAGGTTGTTTATTGTAGTTGATGCTCTAAATGCAACAGGGTTATGCACAGAATCAAAAATGCATTTATGGATCTGCATTATCCACAACAAGTAACAAGCTGGTGAATGGAATGCCTGAATTAATCTCAGCCACCAGTGATAACTCATTCTGCATTCCAATCAGTTTTTTTACCCACCATGTCACTTTACACAGAGCCCACCATATGCAAATCAATATTGACCATACTCCTCCCAAGAACAGTCCATCCAGAAGTTCCAGGAGAGGTCTCTTCCAGGAGGAAACACAATCAACTCTAGACATGTATGTTCTATCCTCATTGCGCCACAGGACTCAAGGTGCATCATACCGAAGAGGCCCAAATAGAGTGAAACCTGTCTAGAGTTGATTTTGTTCCCCTCTGGAATGGGCCTCATTTCGAGCCAGAATATCACAAAAAATTATTGAGGACATAACTATAGACTTTACATAATTTCCATTTGAAGTGCAAAAATATTGACTACAAAAGTTGAGCAGATCAAAATATTGCCATATTAAATTTTAAACATTATATTATCTTAAAAAAATATACAACTTTAAAAATGTTTTTAAAAATAAACACATGTAATATAGAAAAGATGTAAATAAATCAAATAACTAACAAACATTAAGGGGCCGATTCCGATTCGGTAAAATCCCTTACAAATAACCATACGGAGCATATTTCCCATACGAATCGTACCCTTAAACGTCCCCGTATGTACGATGAAGTACGATTCGGACCCAAAGCAGATCTCCGTACGAATCATACGAAAGACCATACGACTTAAAAATCCGTACGAAACGCATTCGAAACATGCAGTACGCAATGTCCGTACGGATCGAAGCAGCATTTTCAGACCCAGCAAGTACGATTCATCTCGTTAACACTCTGTACTACTCTTTTTCTACGGCAGCTCAAAACATCCGGAGAAGCAGATTTCGAATCGAACCGCGTATGAAACACAACCCCCCGGATACCGTGCGTACACCCCATGATTGCAGGGGTACGGTGCGTACACCCAATGATTGCAGGGGTACGGTGCGTACACCCCATGATTGCAGGGGTACAGTGCGTAGGGGTACGGTGCGTACACCCCATGATTGCAGGGGTACGGTGCGTATGTGATTGTGTGGCTCTCCGTACGAATCGCTCATACGTGACGTTTTCCGAACGAATCGCGTTCTCATTCCCCGGTCCGGATCGTACTTGTCTGGTCGTACAGCATGTTTTCGATTCGTACGGTTCACTGTAAGGGTCCGTGTTGTTCGGATTTTCCCTTGCTTTTCGTACGGTTCGCAACGATTCGGTCGTATATTTTTCAAACAAATCATACTACGTGATTCGGACGGAATTGTACGAGTCATACGGAAAGGGCTACGGATTCGATGCGGTCGTACGATTGGTTTACCGAATCGGAATCGGCCCCTAAATAAAAATATAGACTTTAAAATGAATTTGAAAAAATAAATACTATTCTGTAATTAAATACAATTATTAGATGAATAATAAAATATTCTAATAATAATTAGGAATAATTAAAAGCAGCACTTTGTAATTTTTAAAACAAATACAATACAATTCTTAAAAATTAAAAATATAAACAAAAAGATCAATGCAAATACCTTTACAAATTAATCACAAAACATATGTTAATTTTTTTTAAACAATTCTCTTAAAAAATATACTTGGAGGAGTCACTCATTCAATAATAATTTTAGTTGATTGTTTCATAACAATCATAAGAGCACATCCAAAAGACATAAATAAAGAAGTTAAATACATGTAATTTCTTTTTTTAAATATGTCTAGTAAAAAAAGACTCTTCAATCGCTAAAAACCATCTAAAAATCATAAAGGAATAAGTCAAATGCATATGTTAACTTTTAAAAATCAATCAAATTACGCAGACAAATGTTTCTTTTTTAAAACTCAAAATCATTGAAGACACCAAGGGACTTGACAACATATGTTAAAACTAAAGTGCAGGTTTCTGCTGGTAAAAGCCATTTGATTTTAAAATTGTTATTCAAACTTTTCGTTTAAAATATGTATGGTATTTACAAAAAAAGATAAAATGCATCAAAGTCTGTGCAGAAATCTCATCACAGGTTAAAATAGGCTCTGAAATGTACTGTCCTAGAGGAAAGCACAGATAGCTACTCTTTGTGCCTGACTGAAAATAGCTTAGTAAAGACCTTTCCCACAAATCTTTAACATAATCCAAATAAGGCTCCAAGTGTCACAGGTTTGGCTTAAGACATAATCCCTTATAATGGGGTTTTTAAGATCTTCCTTTTCTCGAATCACATTACTAAAAATTACAATAGATTTCTTTACCCAAGCTGCATCACCATTGACTATCAAATGTAGGGAAGTGAACAATTTAGGTCTGCCCAAGGATGCTGTATACTCTTAATATATTTTAACCAGTGAATATCAAGTCCCTGGACACAGGTCAGGCAGTAAGTCATTACCAATTAGTTTAGCTCAGTCAGCTCATTTCCCTATATGGAGATCCAAAGGTGGAGCAGGACAAGCTTAACATGCTCTTCAGCATAAGAAAACCCCAACTCTCCATGTGAGTAGCAGTGTGGGCTAGAAGGTGGAAGTCCTAACAATCGGTGGCAAAAAATGGTTCTCCTCCTGCAATGGCGATAACCCTAAATGGCAGCCCCATTTTTCAAGACATGTCTGAATTTTCATTTGTAAATTTCTAATGCTGGCTAAGCAGGCTTATTTCCAACCTTTCTGGCATACTCAAAGACTTCCCCCATCTCCTGGATAAAGAGAAGACATCTATGCGAGATGCAGGGTATCTATAAGTGTTCAACGTCAAAGGTCACCCCTAAATAGTAAAAAATATTGACTCTCATAGTGGCCTTCCCCTTCATTGTAATGGGTCTAACTTTTGATTTTCGATGACTGCAGACCATGTATTGCATTTTACACATATTGGTTTTGCAGTAGAAATCATTCATAAACCTGACAAAGCAGCCAACAAGACATTTCAGTTCATTTGGGGAAGGTGCAATTAATATGGCATCATCTGCAGAAAGCAGAGCCAGGACTAACATAGATCCCACTCTTGGGAAATCCTTGCATTGACAGTAAGAAGTCACTCAGCCCACTAAAATATACAACAAATAATGTGGGGGCAAGGACGCAGCCTTGGCGAACCTCTCTAGCTAGGATAAACAGTTCAGTTGGCTTCTCCTCTGAACCATATCTCGCGGAAGCAAATACACCGCTATGTAAGTTGTGTAAAAAGTTCACAATGGGTTCCAGTAGGCTCATTTTTGTCAATATATCCCACAACTTTGATCGGTTAACCCCATCAAAGGCACTATTTATATCCATAAAGGATAAATCTATGATCCCTCTTTGCTGCAGTTCACTTTTCAAGAAATAGTTATAGATTCAAGCACTGCTTTTGGGTTCCCAGTCCTTTTGTAAATCCATACTGTCCCATATTCATGATTTTTTATCTCCTTGGCTAAACACTCTATCCCATAGCGGCTAATACGTCCTACTACCTTAACTTCTGAGGATAATAATGAGATTGGTCTAAAACGCCTTGGATCTTGTCTATTTCATTTCTTATACACTGTTACAGTTATGGCAGTCTGCAACAAAGTTGGAATACTGGTATTAACAGCAGCATTTGAAATATTCATTAAAATCAGGCTCCAAAAATAAATGTTTATTTTGGACAAATCCATGGGGACCCCATCAGGTCCCAGGGCCTTATGAGATAGGCTGGGGTGGTGAAACTAACAACATTGCAGAAACAGTGCACGTTAGGGTGAGGAAATCACACTTCCAACCATGGCAGCATTTGGAAATGCATACTCCGGTGCAACAATTAATCTGACACAATCTGTAGTGTATTAAAGTAGGTTGAATCCGGTGTGTACATGTGGAAAATAAAAAACCCACCATGTTTTGGCTTTCGACCCGACTTGGTCACGGGTGAGTCAGTCTTGTTACTCACACCATTGAAGCACATAGATGCATCAAAATAGAAAAAGGCTGAGGGGCTCACTTCTTACAACTGAAATGTGGTGGCCATATTGTAACATGTTGATTCACATATAACAGCATCACATTAGGCATATAATGGCACAGTTCTAACACCTCGAGGCTGGAAATCATATGGTATCAACTAAATAGTTAAACATGACATAAACATGATTAATTATTCTCACTTTTGAAATACATACTTTTCACTTGTGTGACCCTGTGATCCCCATACATCCTACAGTCATGTATATAATCTCAGTTCATGATTGGGCTGTCTTACTCTAATATACCTTTGTAAGAATCAGAAAGTGTATAATTGTGAAAATAAGCATATTTTGCAAAAATCACCTGCATAAACATATCAATATATTTAGGCTGTGTCCCATGACACTACCTAGGCGAAATCGCAGTAATCATCATTCTCTGACAAATTCTGCTGACACGGGCTGACACGAGCAAACAATTCCAAGCTCAATGATGATGACACAATCTATCACAATCCAATAAGCGCTATTTGTATGTTACAAAACTAATTCCAAATTTCTGCAGCTCCTCATCAGGCAGTCAAGGAATATGACCAAGTGGGCAAATCCCCCCATTTTAAACATCACTATCCACATAAAATGGAATTACTACAGGAATATATTTTTTGCCTGCAGGTTATGGTTATATATGGTTATATACTATTAACCATGTGACAATTATGGCAGCATTACTGAACAAAACAAAACAGAGCACAACTCAAACTCTCCACGAGGATGACCACCATCTATCACATCCCCATTACGGGAAAAAGAAGAAAGAACTCAGAGGGAGTTAGGCAGAAGACACAAGTCCAGCCCCAGTGGCAACCAATTACAGCAAAGACGCAGCTGGCCAACCACTTCAGAAAGGAGGGACCCACCCTGTATAAACATAAACAACAAGACAGAACATATATTACAAAGAGTTGTATGATGTTGACACATATGACTATATTTACTATACATCATTTTGGACAGTGTATGTTCTAAACACAGTGAAAACGTTTGTTCACTTATATGAAAAGTGTTTTTAGGGGAGAGAGTTTCTCAATGAATTGATATAGTACCTAGGTATCAGTTAGTAGAGAGGTGTGAGCTAAGAGGATATATTGTCATAAACATGAAGTGTTCACCCTGTGTAGATTACTAAGAAAGAATTTAAAACATGAATATGTACTGTACAGAGAGTATATGCTGTTAATAATGAGAAGCGCACAGCATAGTGGTTCTGTTGTAGAACCTACATAGAGTTTTACATAGTAGTGATGTGTTACTGTTGAGGCTGTTTTTTGAAACTCCATTGTTAACTGTGTTTACTGAAAGTAAGGTGTGGGAGAGAGCTTAATTCCTCGCTAAACGTTTTTAGATGTATACAAGAGGGGTTTCACACTAGAGAGTATACACTCATGGAATTTAATCAAAGATGCAGTTCACTCAGAGAAAATATGGTTGTACATGGAATGGCTTCCTTACTAAACCCTTTATTGCTCAGGTATCCCCCTGTACACAATAGTTTTGTGAAGAGTGCATATTGAAATTAAACTCAGGCATTCATGCTATATCAAATTGTATGGGATACACTTAAACCTTTATGAAAATACACTTTCTTTAATATCTAGCCTGTAAATATCTGTTATGTTTAATGTTGTAATTACAGAGGGTTCTGTTTTTATAAAATAATCATATGTGTGTAACTCACAAAATAAGGTATTTGTACAGGAATTCTAACAAAAGCCTTTTACACACAGTCTTTAACATGTGGAGAGGTCTCAGCAGAGAGGCCATGATGTCAATAAAGCCCTCCACAGTTACCATTTATCTTGTAGAGGAGCTTGAGGAGAGATGGTGTGCTGTTTTAAAACTGAATCATTCACTCAGTATACATACATACAGAATCTGTGCCCTGTTCAACTGTGACAATACAAGGCCTAGTCTTTGCATAGATACTTTTACATGCATCCATTATCCCCTGTAGAACTGTCATTAGACAGGTAGCTGTTTCTCACCTGAACCAAACACCCTCTCCACTCTCACGAAATGTCTGTGGAAATAGATGGCTTCATGAGTAAAACCATTCACATCCACTGTTCAACCTGTAGGGGGATGTCACGAGGAGAGATAGTGTCCTGTTATAAAAGTTAATCATTCACTCAATATGGACGAGTATAAGAAAGAGTAAATCTGTCACAAATACTACCACAACCAAACTCTACCCTCTTTAAATCATATAGGAGAGGGCCTAGTGTTTATCTAAAACATTCTACACTAAACCTTTGCACTCTTCATAGCAATAAGTAGAGATCTTGGTATTTGTAAACCCATTCATACACATGGTCTCTTAACAGGGATGGCTTTGTGCAGGACGGTATTACTCACTAAGGTCTCTTACATCCAACCAATAAGCAGTACAGACTTAGCAGTATCAAGGGAATGTTCCGACAGAACTGACCCTATCACTCTGTATACCATTCTATTAGAAACGTCTGATCTTACATCATAGTTTAGTATCCCCCCATCTTCCCTCTTAGACAATGTAGTAGCACAGATGCTAATATTTCTTTGAGGCCTTTTACACACACCCTTTAGTTTTTTCAGAGATATCACTAACAGTTTGCTGTTTATAATCATGTAACACAGGAGGTACTAGTTCATCTAAGGTCTTCTGTACAAAGCATTAGCTCTCTTTTGAGCTCTCAGTTTGAGAGACTACTGTTGCAGGGTAGGATGAGATTGGATCTCTGTTTGATCGAATTGTACCATGCAGACCTTATAGCATTCTGGAGTAAAGTGGCACAAGGCCTACCTATTCCCTCAATCCTTTTACAAAGACAATCTAGTCTACTGAGAGGAATCCTTACAAAGGGTGGTCTTACTGTAGTGAACTAAGATATTTTTTTAGATCGGGATGCCTTTCTCAGTAAAGCCTTACACACACAGCCTTCACTGTGAGCATGTCTAAACAGAGAGGCTATGTTGGGTTTAAAAGAAAAACATTTAACCTGTATACACTTATTAGAAAAGTAGCCCCTTTTTTATTAAACAGAACCAAACAAAACCCGTGCCCTGTTAAACTCTGATAAAAGAAGGCCTAATGCTTCCATGCATCCTTCTACACACATCCTTTATCCTCTCCAGAACTGTCAGCAAACATATAGCTCTTTGTGAACTCAACCAAACACCCTCCTCTGTCTGTTGATGAGTGTCAGTAAAGAGACTCTTGCTACGAAACTGCACCAAACAACAATTTGATTGTTTTATCATAACTCTATGAGCAATATAAATTAATTTTAGATGGCTTTTATTTTCTCTGTAGGAGTTGAAGGTTATTAAAGATGCCTATGAAAGAGCAGAAAAACAATAAGAAAACACAAAACTACTACAACCATGACTCCAAACATTAAACATATCCAGAGTGAGGAAACACGGGTAAAACAGATTGAAATCAAATAAGAGTACACAGTCTTTTATGAAAAGATTAATAACAACATGCTAACTTTTTTCTGCAGGTCTTACTAGTATTCAAGATATCGCAGTGGTTAACAAAAAATTGCATTCTTTCTCAAGTAAACATAATGTCAGATAAAGAAAAGCCTAACCAGAGAGGTTTAAGAACAAGCAATTCAAAGGACTTCCTCAGAAGTTCTTCCAAAGAAGAGCAGTCTCAAATAATATGAGAAGAATGAAGATAGTGACAATCAGAAGAGCTTTGCAAAAGCACAAAGATTGAGTGTCATGTAGATACGGTCTTTGTGTTAAAGAGAACGCTATTTATTCTCAGTTTGAAGAGAATGAGATGTTTAAATAATCTAGTTAATTACCTGAAAAACGAAATGTTTATAAAAGGTTCAGGTGACTAAAACAAAGTTTTCCAGTATTTTCCAGGGAGAGTGGACGCACATTTTCTGTACTGAAGCTTTTTTAATGAGGAAAGTTATTTGCAGAAAAATTAGTTAGTGATTCTATTTGACCAAGATGGTCGTGCATATAAAGTCAATGAAGGTACACCATTGAAAAAGAAAAATGAGTGGCAAGAAATGTAAAAGAATCAATAACTAATGAAGTATTCGGTCAACATCCTCAACTGGTTTTTGAGTGGAAGTGTAGAAAAGTGTGTGATATACAACAAAAAGCCATTGAAAACTTAGGCTGTTCTTAAATACAGCAGAGGACCTGTAAAACAAAAAATGAAGCTACTCCAATGCCTTGATCCTTTTCAAGTTAAAAGACTGACAAAACTTCAATGACATTTGTTGGCTTGCATATCACAACACATTTGTGACAGCACTTTTCATCATGTACGGATGCTGTCTGCGCACCATTCTAAAATACGTAACATACTAAGAAGATTGTATTTGGTGAAAAGTCCAGCTCTTCAGCTTCAAAAAACTAAATGATCTATTATTAAGAAGTAGTCATTATTAAGTCAGTTCTGTTATAAATGACATTCATATGCAATACCTTTGGCCTGAAAGGCAAACTGAAGAGAGTGAGACTGTTGTGGAGAACAAAACTGAAATTTCAAATCCTAGCACCGTATTAGAACATTTTTAAAAGGAAATTCATGAATTTGCAGGAACAAGTGCAGAAATTCCAGACAAGGTGTGTGTTTTTTCAGGCGAACCCACTACAAATCACACAAAAAAATACATTTGTGAAAAACTGAAGAGACTGATCTAGTACAGTGGTTTAAACTTGCTCTTTATTTTGTTGCTGAAGGTCAATTTGACTTTGCATAAACCAGATATTCTGTAAATAGTGTATTGACTAACTGGATGAAAATAAAATCCCATTTAGAGTTATTCATTGCAAATTGGAGGTTTTTCCAATTACTGCTAAGCTTCAAAATCTTAATGCGTATGAGACAATTCTCATACAAACACTGCTTCACTTCCAAAGCCACTGTTAGATTGAAGACTAAAAATAGACAATTACCTCCTCTGTACTACCAAACGATCTGAAAGGTAAAATTGTGTATTTGTCTTTGAACATGAAGGAGAAGGTTAAAACTATTGGGGTAGAGAGAGAAGATGAACTTCTAGTTGTTCTAGTAAATGGAGTACCTTCTAAAGAGTAAAACATTGGCAGGAACTTATGAACACTGATAGGATTAAAAGAGCTTTGCAATATCTTAAATTAGAAAAGGTGTTTTACAAAGATAGATAGATTTGATGTTGAGGGACATGTTACCTGTCTTATACCAGGAAGTTCCACCTCAGCTCCTTCTGCTTAGTTTGAAAACATTGATTTACATAAAGCAGAGGAAATGTATGAGCATTATAGCATTCATCCTCTACATTCCAGAGATATGATGGGTGATGCTATAGAATTAAATCAAATGAAGCAAACTGAAGTAGAGCCAGTAAATGTGTGAGAAAAGAGCTTAGAAGCACACTGTTTTCCAATGTTGTTTCCTACAGGACAAGGTTGTCTTTATGATGAATGTCTAGTACACAATCCTGCATAAGAATACAGATCTAGTAGAATGTATTCTGAAGATCCCTGCTTAAGTCAAAACAACCCCATACATTTCCCACCATTTTGTTTAAGAGTTATCTCTAACTGTTATCTTATGCTGTGGCCATGCTATAAGAACAGGGTCACGGTTTAATGACATGACTGCAAGGGATTTTGTGAAAAGATACATGGCAAAGAAAATGTACTAGAACATGTTTGATTAATGTTATGACTTGCCAACATGGTAACAAGGAATATTGGTTTTGTCACCACTGTGAGCTAAAGTGTATGTTATGCAATCTAGGTGCACCTACCTGATTTGCCACTTTGAGCTGGTCAGAGTATGCTTGGGATGATCTTCATGATTTTCTCAGGCAAGCTAATGCAAACATTCCAGGGATTGATTACAAGTCTGCAGGTGAATTGTGTGCCATTGATACTGCAAATGTTTGTAGATACTCCGAGCACAGATTTGAAGCCATGCTCCATTTTATCTACAACAAAAATGATGTACCTCTAGGTGAGGTTGTGAACTTCTTAAGGAGAAAAGAATACTAAGCTAGAGGAGCAGCAGATATACTTAAGTTATTTTGGGTAAAGATGCACCAAAGTTAGGTCAAGATACTGATGACTCAGTGTTATCATTCATTGAGCAGTACTTTACTTGTGACATTCCAAAAGAGTCTCAGAACAGAACACTTAGGTAACATGTCTTGTGATTTCAATCCCCTAAATGTGGCAAATATTGCCAACAGAGAATACAGAGTAAAAGGGAAATACTGCACTAAGGATCTGATTACAACTTTGGTGGTTCTCAAATCGCCGCCTCGTGGGCATTGGATTCACCACCGCCGACAAGGCAGTCTGCCCTCCGTATTATGATGATGCCGGTTTGCTGAGCTAAAGACTGCCGGATCACAGCTGCCACCGATAGCATTTGCCGACTGCCAAAATAGTGGTCTGAGAAAAGCAGCTGTCATAGGGCCATACAGACGAATTCACCGCCATCTGAATTATGATTAGGCTTTCCGACAAAGCCAACAGCGGCAGGAAGTCCAGTTGCTCCAAGTCAGAGGAATCAAAGAATTGGGGTGAAAACTAACCCATTTCCTTTCTTTCCCTTTATTCTTCCATGTAGATCCCATTCTCCAGGGACAACCTTCCCAGCAGCATCTTGACCCTAAAGAAGACGACCCTGTTGGTGCCGAAATCCAGGAAAGTCTGTTTTATACTAGATACCCACTGATTGGACTGGGCACATATGGTTCAGAGTCCAGCATTGGAAAATACTGGCAGTAGGTAGTTTTTTCACCTGTCATGAATATGTGTACATTCAACAATTGTGTTGTCGAGATATGCACCCCTACGTTGGCACATTTGAAAAAATATCCCTTCGTCAGAAACGCCACAGCTGGGCCAACGGTACCATTGTAATATGGTGGGTGGGAGACCACTGCCATGGCGTTCTTCTTGGGACTGTTGCCACGGCGATCCAGTGCTAAGGCCATTGAACTCAGAATCAGGCCCTTAGTGTCATATTTATTTCCATAGGAAGAATGAACAGTTTTATGTTTACAGTCAGACAAACTGTTACTGGGAAATCACCTGAACATTCATGCAATCTAAAGAGAAGTGAGGCTTCAAAATGTATCAATGAATACAATCCTGTAATCCTGTCCATGTGGAATGTCAACATGGATATTCAGTTTGTAGCAAATAATTCTATTGCAGTAGCTCGATATGTCACTTCTTACATAAAAAGTCGGAAAAGACAGAAATGAAGGATGTATGGGAAGAGATAGCAGCAGAAAAGTCTTTAAGTATAAAGCTTTACAGTTTCAGTTTAAAGATGCTCTCACACAGGGAAATCGAATCGTATGAAGTTTGTGACAAACTGAGTTCTTCTAGCTTTTACGGTAAGTCCCCAAAAATAATTTGGGCTAGTTTAGGCCTGTCATCAACACGAAAACGTGTGCTGAAAGGATTTCCTTAAATTGAGAATCTATCTCAGTTTGATCCAGAAAGGACTGAGCTTCATAAAACAAATATGATGGGCACTTATTATCCTAATCGGAGTGTCCATCTTGAAAATCTTTGCTTGTATGTATGAAGTACTACAGTACTAAACATACATACATAACATAAGAAAAATATTGAACAAGGAAAATTTTGGGTTACTGGTTTTACTGGATATTTAGTTAGACATTCAAAACCAAGTCTCAATAATCATTTTAAACCGAGTTGTCAAACTGAGTCTTTAATGAGGGAATGTCTTATGTTGCTTTATCACATATGAGGACGGACACTGTCAGGGTTGTACCTTCTTGATTTTGATGAGAGCAAACTCAATGCTGACTTATCTTGTGTGATAGAATACAATTGTATGCAAGGGCTGCTTTGCTGAGAGGTCATAAGAGGCCACGCCCCCTTTCTCCACCACCCTAAAAGCATGACTCCTGGTGCACTTCTGCTTCAGGGATGAAGTCCACTTAACTCCTAAGGCCCACAGGAGGCAAGGGGACATCATCCCCCACCAGCAGTGCGCCAAGAGGCATATTTGCAGAGTGGTGGGAAAAGGGGTCACGGCCTCTGATTACTTCTAAGCAATCCCACTGTGTGGGGCATACTGGAGGTAACAGGAGGTCTTGTTGGTCCTTTAGGACCCTCAGCAGCCAAGGGGACATCATTCTCCAACCAGAAGCACCCCGGTAGGTGCATTTGCAGAGCAGTGAAGAAAGGTGGCGGGCCTACAGCGAGTTGCTGCCTTTTCTTTTCTTTTTTAAGAAGGGGAATATGTGGCCCTGCTTCCCTGTACCAGTTTGAGCTTGGGGACCCCATTCCCCAGAGCCTGATCCTTTTAGAAATAAATGTATTAAAAAACGGGAGGGAGGCTGAGTGGTTCCCCCTCACAGGCCATTTTCAGCCCGGGGACCCCATCCTCTGGGGCATGCAATTTTTAAGAATTCATTTCTCGAAAAAAGAGAGGGAGGCCATGTTGTCCCTGTCTTGATGGACGCCAATTTCGGCCCCAGGGACCCCATCCCCCTGGGGCCAGTCCTTTATATTTTATTTTAAAGAATGGGCTGTGCTGCCCCCCTCCACAGGCCTATTTGGGCCCCAGGGACCCATCCCCCTGGGCCATGTTTTCATGATTTTATTTGAATAGGGAGGTGGGCCAGCATGGCAGAGATTGCCCCAGGGACCCCATCCCCTGGGGCATGGTCACTTCATTGGAGACCATGAGGGGAGCCTAAAGGTACCAGCAGGCTCTGCCGGCCTCCCGCTTCCTGCGGGAGCTGCCATTGCTTTTGGACAGAGGGAGCTGCTGACATGCTGCTCCCCGCTGTCCAAAAGCAATTCTGCCCCACATAGTGCAAGCAAGAGCATTTTTGCTCCTTATTGAACGAAGCGAGCCAGAGTTTTCTATGGCTTGGTGAGAGCGGTGCTCCCATTAAGCCATAGCAAATTGCAATGTCCTGGGGTGGGCACCACAAGACATTGCTGGAATCAACTCTGGGGTGGTGGTCCCCAGGACATGTAGGGCCCCCTCCTTTATTCAAATTATTCGAATTCGCCACAACAGACCTCCTTAATTGTTGTATGTATGCCCCACAAAGATGGCGGTCCCTGGGGCTGTATGGGAGCCAGAGCCCACCCATGCTTTATTGTTTGATTTAGCCCCGGGCAGGTGACATTCCCCATGGCTATGGCCTCCACTGGATTGTTTGTTTAAAATAGGTATGTGCCCTGGGACAGGTAGAAGTCCCTGGGGCAGCGGGGAAGGCTGTATGGCCTCCCCCGCATTACTTTTTTTTAAAGTGTTCCCCGGGGAGGTAGCAGTCCACAGGGCGGGGGGGTTGTGAAGCTACCCCACATCATTGGAAATAGGCCTGGGGAGGTAGTAGTGCATAGGGCTGCGGGCAGGCCCACTGGGCCCATCCACATTCATAATGAAAACTGCCCCTGTGAGGTGGTAGTGCCCGGGGCTTTGAGTAGCCCAAGGAGGGGGCCCCAAGCCTCTCCTATATTTATCCTATGCCCCCGGGACCTTACCCACCCATGAGTTATTTAAATGCAAGAGTGGGAGCCCACGCTTGCTTATTTAAAAACAAATTTCCCGCAAATTAGTGAATATAGCGATTTTGCAGCATTTTGTTCAAATAAAATGTTTTTAGGCTTCGTGACCAGAGATATCACTATCATTTTCAACTTACATTTCTAAAAACTACTGAACGAATTAACACCAAATAACAAAAAGCACAATCTGCGTAACAACTTCTACCTATACAAAATTTTGTGTGGTTCCGTCGAGTAGTTTGGGCTGTAGGTTTGACAACGCATTCATATGGAATTTACCTTTACAAACGCACTCTATTTCACACCCCTATTTCTCAGTCCTCACTGCATGGATCACCCCCAAACTTTCCATGACACACAGACCCTACCTTGACACTTATTTTTAGAAAATGTCATGAAGATTGGTCAAACAACTCTAAAGTTATAGGCAAGTCAAAAAATGCATTTCCTATGCAAACTAGGTCCTAACTATAACTAACTACTGGCGCACAAGGAGACAGCAGGACTCCGCTTTATTATTAACATTGTCCTTTATTCCGGCAATCAGCAGGCAGCATCTCGTTCCATTAAAAGGCCCTATGCATTTCGGAATACACTTTTATCCTTGGTCACGGGCATTGCCTGCAAGCAGGTAAACTAAGGTGAAAGTGAGAGTTATTACGCCTTTTTAACATCCTCTAGTGGAAAGCCCTCCGTTGGGCGTGGTTTTGACGCTCAGTAGTCTGGGACTCGTAGTGCCTTCATCCTTCCAATTCTAACCCTCCGGTGGGTGTTTAGCATGTTTGCATCAATTCATGCAAGTTTTCAAGCTCTCCAGTGAGCTACAAGGTGTTCGCCCCTGATTTCTTTCCACTGCCAAACTGCTCCTTCTGCCGTTTGTGCTTTATTAAGTCCAGTCTCTTTGTACATGGCAGTCCACATTAATTTTTCTTCGTGGCGTCGCAGTTCTCTTGACTATATACATATACATATATATATATATATATATATATATATATATATATATATATATACACTGAAAAATCACACGTTTCAGGGACGATATAGTTGGGCTGACATTTCACGCATACAAAACCAGAGAAATTCGGCCTTTATAATTAGCAGAGCTAACTATAACTCGTGCCCACGCAATGCACTGCTGATGACGTCACATATTATATCACTCATGACACTGTCAGTGACATCACTGAGGACATCTGAAATGACATCACTAATTACATCACTGACGACATCATGCAGTGACTGAGTATTTCTAAAAAAGTTTAAGAATATGTACACCAAGGTGTATTGAAGAATGAGTGGGTGTATGTTTCTCTGGATGGATGATTTAGTGTGTGCGTGACTGACTGTATAAGTGAGTGATTCAATGTGTCTTAGTGAATGCATGGTTGAATGACTAATTTGTGTGAATGTCTGTATCAGACTTTCAGTTGGTGTATCAGTGGCTGTATGGGTTGGTGAGGAGCTACATGAGTGTCTATTTGGCTTAATGATTGGTTGTCTGAGTACCTGTATGGCTGCCTGAGTTTCTATGTGGGTGGGTGTGGGTGGGTGTGACTGCCGACATGGATGCGTGAGTGGGTGATTCACTGGGTGTTAGGGTTCATGAGTGCATGTACAAGGGGCTGTATGGGTGAGGGAGTGTGTGTTTTGCTGTGTTAGTAAGTGAGTGTATATCTGAGTGGTCTATGTGTGAGTTACTACATATGTAAAAGGCAGTATATGTAAGTGTTGGAGAATATAAGTTTCTATATGTAAGAGTGAGGATTGTGAGAGTGACTGTATGGATGAGTATTTTCTTGTGTCAGTGACTGTATAACAGAGAAAGTATGTGTTAGTATCTTTATGAATAAGTGAGCTGATGTGTGTATAACTGAATAGGTGAGTAAATGGCAATGTGATTTATTCTTTGCATCACTGACTAGGTCTATGAGTAACTATGGGTGAGTGGCAGTGTGTATGGGTATATGATTGCATATTTCAGAAGCTGTATAAATGAGTGACTGTGTGAATGAGTGACTGTATGGGTGAGTGAGTGGATGTGAGTACACCTATGAATCAGTGAGTGGGTATGTACTAACTAGTATTGGGGTGTCCATGGTTTCGAGAATGGTAGTCTGTATTTTAGAGTGGGTATATCCACGGTTATATTAGGGTGTGAGGGGGTGCATCAGATATTAAATGGATGATGTTTTTCAGTGATGTCACTGACCATCTCATGAGTGATGTATGTGATGTCATCAGCAGTGCATTGCGGGGACGCGAGCTAACTATACGGGCTGAATTTCTCTGGTTTTGTATGAGTAAAATGTCCAACTAACTACAACATCCCTGAAACATGTGTTTTTTTCAGTGAAATTCTATGGTTTTTTAAATGCTAATTCCTAACTATAACGTCCCTGAAACCTCTGTTTTTCCAATGAATTTGTAAGGTTTTTTAAATGCTATGCCTACATAGGTAGGACATGAGCATAAGTGGAAGAAAGGCGCAGAAAGAAGCAACAGAAGTGCAGAAAGAGGAAAGAAAGATGAAGAAAGAGGAAGAAAGGTGCAGAAGGAAGCAAGAAAAATGCAGAAAGAGGCAACAGAAGTTCAGAAAGAGGAAGAAAGGTGGAGAAAGTAGCAAGAGAAGTACAGAAAGAACCAATAGAGGTGCAGAAAGAGGCACACTTTTCCTTCTCCCAGGATATCTTAAACCTCGCTTTTCTCTTGAAGGTTCACTATTAATCGACTGCTCAGATTGTTAGGCCTACAAAATATAAAACAGCAATCCTAAGCATATCACTTTTGTAAGTCTGACCAAATTTGTGAAGGTATGCATGCGTATGCTTCTGCTTTTACCTAGTTACATGCTACATAAAAATAAACATACAAATACTTGAATACCTGTGTTTCAAACAGCATACTCTGTAAATGTGTGTGCAAAAAGGTGTATGTATTTATTTCTGGTCATAAAACATGGCACATGGGTGTTCAATAGCATATTTGAAGAAATTTATAACACCTACATACATAAGACATGTCTTTTTGTGCAACCAAATGACAAAACAGAACTTAGAAGATTTGACCAACTCTAGGAGGTTTCCTACTTTTTAAGCTACCCTCTTCAGATGCATAACACATGTGAGAATACATATACAAGTAGACATATACCTCAGTCACAAGAGCAGGCAGATCTTTAAACTTGACAGCTTGCACTTCCAAATTGAATACAGAAAGAGGCAAGAGAAGTTCAGAAAGAAGCATGAGAGATGCAGAAACAGGCAGAACAAGTGCAGGAAAAGAGAATAGGGGTGCAGACAGAGGCAACAGAAGTGCAGAAAGAAGCAACAGAGTCGCAGAAGGAGTCAAAAAAATTACAGAAAAAGACAAGAGAGTTGCAGAAACAGGCAATCAAGGTACAGAACGAAGCAAGAGCAGTACAGAAAGAACCAACGGAGGTGCAGAAAAAGACAGAGGGGTGCAGAAAGAGGCAATAGAAGTGAAGAGAGAAGCAACAGAGGTTCAGAAGGAGGCAACAGAATTGCAGAAAGTGGCAAAAGAGTTGCAGAAACAGGCAAGAGAGGTACAGAAAAAGGGAACAGGGGTGCAGAAAGAGTCAAGAGGGGTACAGAAAGAAGCAACAGAAGTACAGGAAGAAGCAACTGAGGTGCAGAGCGAGGCAAGAGGGGTGCAGAAAGAGGCAAACGAAGTGCAGAAAGAAGCAACAGAGGTGCAGAAGGAGGCTAGAGGGGTGCAGAAATGTGCAAGATACAGTGCAGAAAGAAGCAACAGAGATGCCGAAAAGGGGAAGAGGAATGGAGAAAGAGGCAAGAGGGGTAAAGAAAGAAGCAAGAGAGGTACAGAAAGAGAGAAGTGCAAAAGGAAGGAACAGTGGTGCAGAAAGAGGCAGGAGAGGTGCAGAAAGAGGGAAGATGGGTACAGAAAGAGGCACGAGGGGTGCATAAAGAAGCCAGAGAGTTGCAGAAAGAAGCAAGGAAAGTACAGAAAGAAGCAACAGAGCTGCAGAAAGAGGGAAGGAGGATGCAGAAAGAGGGATGAGGGGTACAGAAAGAAGCAAGAGAGGTGTATAAAGAAACAAAAGTAGTACAGAAAAAAGGAACAGAGGTGCAGAAAGATGCAGGGGGGTGCAAAAAGAGGGAAGAGAGGTGCAGAAAGAGAAAAGAGAGGTACATCAAGAGGGAAGAAGGTTACAGAAAGAAGCAAGAGGGGTGCAGAAAGAAGCAAGAGAGATGCATAAAGAAGCAAGAGAAGTGCAGGGAGAAGCAACAGAGGTGCAGAAAAAGGCAAGGGGGTAGAAAAAGGCAAAAGAGGGGCAGAAATAAGCAACAGAGGTACAGAAAGAGACAAGAAAAGTACAGAAAGAACCAAGAGAGGTGCAGAAACAGGCAGGAGATATGCAGAAAGAAGCAACAGAGGTGCAGAAAAAGACAAGATGTGCGCAGAAAGAGGCAAGAGAAGTGTGGAAAGAAGCAGGAGAGATGGGGAAGAGGTGCAGAGGGGTACAGAAAGAAACAACAGAGGTGCAGAAAAAGGCAAGAGGGGTTCAGAAAGAAGCAAGAGAGGTACAGAAAGAAACAAAAGAAGTACAGAAAGAAGGAACAGAGGTACAAAAAGAGGCAAGAGGGATGCATAAAGAGGGAAGAAGGGTACAAAAAGATGCACGAGGGGTACAGAAATAAGCAAGAGAGGTGCAGAGAGAAGCAAGAGAAGTGCCGAAGGAAGGAACAGTGGTGCAGAAAGAGGCAGGAGAGGTGCAAAAAGAGGGAAGAGGGGTGCAGAAAGAGGCAAGAGGAGTGCAGAAAGAAGCCAGAGAGGTGCAGAAAGAAGCTAGAGAAGTAAAGAAAGAAGCAACAGAGCTGTAGAAAGAGGGAAGAGGGATGCATAAAGAGGAATGAGAGGTGCAGAAAGAAGCAAGAGAGTTGCAGAAAGAAACAAAAGAAGTTCAAAAAGAAGGAACAGAGGTGCAGAAAGATGTAGGGGGTACAGAAAGAGGGAAGAGAGGTACAGAAAGAGGTAAGAGAGGTACATCAAGAGAGAAGAAGGGTACAGAAAGGAGCAAGAGGGGTGTAGAAAGAAGCAATAGAGATTCATAAAGAAGCAAGAGAAGTGTAGAGAGAAGCAACGGAGGTGCAGAAAAAGGCAAGGGGCAGAAATAGGCAAAAGAATGGCAGAAATAAGCAACAGAGATGCAGAAAGAGACAAAAGAAGAAACAGAAAGAACCAAGAGAGGTGCAGAAACAGGCAGGAGATATGCAGAAAGAGGGAACAGGGGTTCAGAAACAGGTAAGAGATATGCAGAACGAGGGGAGAAGGGTGCAGAAACAGACAAGAGTGATATAGAAAGAAGCAAGGGAGGTGCAGAAAGACGCAAGAGTAGTGCAGAAAGAAGCAACAGAGGTGCAGAAAGAGGCCTACTTTGACTCTATCTGACAACAGACTCATACAAAGGAGTCTAATCACTATTCCTTCTCCCAAGATATCTTAAACCTCGCTTTTCTCTTGAAGGTTCACTATTAATCGACTGCTCAGAATGTTAGGCCTCCAAAATATAACACAGCAATCCTAAGCATATCACTGTTGTAAGTCTGACCAAGTTTGTGAAGGTATGCATGCGTGTGTTTCTGCTTTTACCTAGTAATATGTTACATAAAATAAACATACAAATACTTGAATACCTGTGTTTCAAACAGCATACTCTGTAAATGTGTGTGCAAAAAGGTGTAAGTATTTATTTCTGCTTATAATACATGGCACATGGGTGTTCAATAGTATATTTGAGGGGCTCTATAACACCTACATACATAAGACATGTCTGCTTGTGCAACCGAATGACAGAGCAGAACTAAGAAGATTTGACCACCTCTAGGAAGTTTCCCACTTTTTAAGCTACCCTCTTCAGATGCATAACACATATGAGAATACATATACAAGTAGACATATACCTCAGTCAGAAGAGCACGCAGACCTTTAAACTTGACAGCTTGCACTTCTAAATTGAGTACAGAAAGAGGCGAGAGAAGTTCAGAAAGAATCATGAGATATGCAGAAACAGGCAGAAAAGGTGCAGGAAAAGGAAATAGGGGTGCAGACAGAGGCAAGAGAAGTGCAGAACGAAGCAACAGAGGTGCAGAAGGAGGCAAGACAAGTGCAGAAAGAGGCAAGAGAGTTGCAGAAAGGCAACAGAGGTACAGAAAGAAGCAAGAGCAGTGCAGGAAGAACCAACAGAAGTACAGAAGGAGGCACGAGTGGTGCAGAAATGTGCAAGATAAAGTACAGAAAGAAACAACAGAGATGCCGAAAGGGAGAAGAGGGGTGGATAAAGAGGCAAGAGGGATAAAAAAAAGCAAGAGAGATACAGAAAGAGAGAAGTGCAAAAGGAAGGAACAGTGGTACAGAAAGAGGCAGGAGAGGTGCAGAAAGAGGGAAGAGGGGTACAGAAAGATGCACAAGGGGTGCATAAAGAGGCCAGAGAGGTGCAGAAAGAAGCAAGAGAAATACGGGGAGAAGCAACAGAGCTGCAGAAAGAGGGAAGAAGGATGCAGAAAGAGGAATGAGGGGTGCAGAAAGAAGCAAGAGAGGTACAAAAGGAAGCAAGAGAGATGCATAAAGAAGCAGGAGAAGTGCAGGGAGAAGCAACAGAGGTCCAGAAAAAGGCGAGGGGGTGGAAATAGGCAAAAGAACGGCAGAAATAAGCAACAGAGGTGCAGAAAAAGACAAAAAGTACAGAAAGAACCAAAGAACCAATAAACAGGCAAGGTGAGGTACAGAAACAGACAGGAGATATGCAGAAAGAAGCAACAGAGGTGCAGAAAAAGGCAAGATTGGTGGAGAAAGAGGCAAGAGAAGTGCAGAAAGAAGCAAGAGAGATGGAGAAGAGGTACAGAGTGGTACAGAAAGAAACAAGTGAGGTGCAGAAAGACGCAAGAGACGTGCAGAAAGAAACAACAGAGGTGAAGAAAAAGGCAAGAGGGGTTCAGAAAGAAGCAAGTGAGGTACAGAAAGAGGCGCGAGGAGTACAGAAAGAAGCAAGAGAGGTGCAGAAAGAAGCAAGAGAAGTACAGAAAGAAGCAACAGAGCTGCAGAAAGAGGGAAGATGGATGCAGAAAGAGGAACAAGGGATGCAGAAAGAGGTAAGAGAGGTGAAGAATGGTGCAGAAGAGGCAAGGGGGGTGTAGAAAGAAGCAAGTGAGGTGCAGAAAGAGGCAAGAGAGGAGCAGAAAGTAGAAGAGATCTACAGAAAGAGGCGAGAGGTGCAGACGAAGAAAGACTGGTACAAAAAGAAGCAACAGAAATGCCATATGAGGCAAGAGAGGTTCAGAAAGAAGCAAGAGTGGTTTGCACACCGTTAGTACCAATTACACCCTCCTTTAGCAATAAGTAAGACTTGTCACTGAAATTTTGGTAATGTTTGAGCCGTTTGAACTAGAAACAAGGTTTTTTTTGTTCAGATCTGCAGATTATGCAGCAGATGATGGATTATGTGCCAAATGGGAAAAATGTATAAGTGTGTGAAAGTCGGTGCAGCCAAACAGTTGCATAATTCCAGTGACTCTACTCATACCACTGACTCGGTCTAGAAGTGCTCCTCAGTGGTTCCTTCTTTATTTTGTCTCATTGAGTTTAAAGAGTATCTTCTATGGAAATGAGAAAGACTAAACCTGAGGTTACCACTCCACAACACAGACTACCATACTAAAATAATTGCTCTCCATAGCACATAACACCACTCTACATAATTCCTATACACTAAATGCCACATACTTTCCATCCACATAATTTCACTGCACAACATACCACATAATTCCACTACACACAACGTACATCCACTCCAAAAACCATTAGTAAAAAACGTTTACATTTGCAACGCCAATAGCTCTAACTCTCTCAAATGTGAAATCTATTACATTGCAAATGCTTCTTTAACTAGTAGTTGCATTTGAAGAGTGGTGGAGAAAGGGAGGCATGGCCCCCGAAGACCATTTAGCAACCCCACGGTGTGGGACTTACTGGAGGTAACAGGAGGGGTAGTTGGCCCCCAAGGACATCTTTGGGGGATAACTACCCTTCCTATTACCTCCAGTAAGTCCCCCACACAGCAGGATTGCTAAATTCTCATAGCCGGCCACACCTCCTTTGCCTACCACTCTGCAAACGTGCCTCCTGGCATGCTCTTGGATGGGGATTGAAGTCCCCTTCACTGCTGAGGGTCGTTAGGGGCCAATTATTTATTTATTTATTTATTTAAACTTATAAGGCGCACAGCTACCCGCAATAGGTTTCCCGGCGCCAAGGGACAAACTGAAGAAGAAAGAACTGCCAAGCAAACTGTCAAAGAACTACTAAAGAAGACTGCTTCAAATTACTGCTGGAAAAGCCAGGTTTTTAAACCCCTACGGAAGCGAAGAAGATCCGTCTCCAACTTCAAGGTCACGGGCAGGGCATTCCAAGATTTAGTGCCTAGATGAGAAAAGGAGCGACCGCCCATCTTCACCAACCTAAATCTAGGGACAATGAAATCACCTTTTCCCGAAGATCTCAGACAGCGACTGGGCTTATAAGCTTGAATGAGATTCTGTAGGTACCTCGGGGCAAAGCCCGGCTTTATCTTGAAGATATGGCATAAAGAATTTAATTCTATTCGTTATTCTCAGCCAATGCAGATCGCAAAGGGCTTAAAGGGCAGATGTTCTCCGAGGAACATTACGTAGAAGTCGTGCGGTCGCATTTTGGACGACCTGGAGTTTGTTCACTGTTGTTGAATCGGCGCCAAGATAGAGGACATTACCGTAGTCCAGGCGAGAGACTACCAATGCCTCGACTACTGTCCTCTGTGTAGAGGCGGGGAGCATCCACAAGATTTTTTGAAGCCATCTTAGGGTGGCAAAACAGATGGAAGCTACCCTAACAGCCTGTTGCCGCATCGTGAGCTTTTCATCAATGAGGAATCCGAGATTGCGAACCTGAGCAACGGGTTGAGGGGTAGGACCCATACTCTCAGGCCAATGCTGAGGACCCCATAGATCTTTACCCTTGCCCAGGATCACAACCTCGGTCTTATCCCCATTTAACTTGAGGAAATTACTCTGCATCCACTCCGCCACTCGGGTCAAACCCTGCTTAAGAGGGAGAAAATGATTTGCGTATCATCGGCGTAAGAGAATAAAGTCAGACCGGCTTCCTCCACAATAGTGGCCAGGGGCTAACATAGATGTTAAATAGTAATGGACTAAGAATAGACCCCTGGGGAACGCCGTACGCCGATGAACGTATTTTCGAGGATGCTTTAGCTGAGAAAACTTGAAAAGTACGACCACTTAAAAAAGAGGCTATCCAAGCCAAAGCAGAGCCCTCAACTCCCAAGGATTGAAGAGTTGCGAGAAGGATGGAGTGGGACACGGTATCGAACGCAGCACCGTAATCCAAAAGGATAAGTGCAGATGTATCCCCGCGATCGATACCGTGCCGTAAATTCTCAGTAACTCCTAGAAGTGTGGTCTCTGTGGAATGGGGTGCTCTGAAGCCGGATTGCGATGGATACAAAAAACCCGAACTCTCTACCAAGAGGGTCAGCTGTGAGTTGATGTGCCTTTCCAAGATCCTAGAAAAAATGGGCAACAACGAAATAGGCCTGAAGTTGGATAAATTAGAGACATCAGCTCCAGCCTTTTTGAGCAGAGGAATAATCATCGCATACAAAGTTCAGCGAAGGGTTATGAAAGTGTTCAGAAATATGATGGCGCTCTACAGTTAGTGGTTGTAAGGTAATTTTGTGGCTAGTAGTGGTCGGTGCTACTTGATCAGAGATAACCCTATTCTCTGAAAAAAGAGGGGAGAGAGGAGCTCTACCTTCTGTGTATATGTATGCAGGGTCAAGCGCACACAACCTAAGTAAGTTCAGTGGTATGTTGTATGTCTTTTAATGAAAGGATAAGATCAAACTTCACTTTTGTCGTTTCGTTTCTTATTTATTTAGTCCAGAAAAAGTATTTGTTTCACACGAAAACCAGCCGACACGTGTTTCGTCAATAGCGGGGTGGACCCGTGACTCTTCAGGGCTGTCGAAGTTTAAGCTGAGACAGTATCGTCAGACCGGTGATAATTCCAACCCGGTCCTAATCGGGTGTCAGAAAAATGTTGGCGGACGCGAAGGGTAGTTCCTCCCACGTGTCCAGAAATTATATCAGGGTGAAAATAACCGCCGTCGGGTATGGTCCGTCGATTTCTCCGGGTGTGTGAGGTCACACACCCGGAGAAATCGACGGACCACTCCCGTCTGTCACGCAACGGCAAGAAGCCAAAGAAATGGGGCAAGCGGATCGGCTTGCCTGTTTGTGACCGACCGCATACCCGACGGCGGTTATTTTCACCCTGATATAATTTCTGGACACGTGGGAGGAACTACCCTTCGCGTCCGCCAACATTTTTCTGACACCCGATTAGGACCGGGTTGGAATTATCACCGGTCTGACGATACTGTCTGCAGCTTAAACTTCGACAGCCCTGAAGAGTCACGGGTCCACCCCGCTATTGACGAAACACATGTCGGCTGGTTTTCGTGTGAAACAAATACTTTTTCTGGACTAAATAAATAAGAAACGAAACGACAAAAGTGAAGTTTGATCTTAACCTTTCATTAAAAGACATACAACATACCACTGAACTTACTTAGGTTGTGTGCGCTTGACCCTGCATGAATAATCATCGCATGTTTCCACTCCTGTGGAACATGAGACTCTATCAACGAGGAATTGAGGAGTTTCATCACAACGCGACGAGAGTCCAAATCAAGTTGTTTAAGGATCTTAGCCAGTAAAGGATCATGAGGGGAACCGGATTTGATGCTCTCCAGGCAGTGAGCAAAAGAGACGTCATCAAAAAGTGGCCATTCAGTAAATTAGCCTACCTGATGCCTCCAGTAAGCCCCAGATAGTGGGATTCCTGAGAGGTGGACACAGGCCACGCCCCCTTTCTCCACCACTCTGCAAACGCGCCTCCTGGCATGCTCTTGGGTGGGTTATGACGTCCCCTTGCCTCCTCAGGGTCCCTGGGGACCAAATAGCCCTCTTGTTATCTTTAGCAAGTCCCACACAGCTGGATTACTGAGATTGGTCTGAGGCCATGCCCTTTCTTACACCATTCTGCAAACGCACCTCAATGGCACTCTGCTACTCAGGGGATGAAGTCCACTTTGGTCCTGATGTTTTCAGGACACAAGAGTACCTCATCACCCCACCAGCAGTGCGCCAAAAGGTGCAGTTTCAGAGTGGTGTAAAATGGGGCATGACCTCAGATCACCTCTCAGCAATCAACAAGCTTACTGGAGGTACCTAGTGGGCTAGTTGGCCCCTACGTACCCTTAGGATTCAAGGGAACTTAATCTCGTAACCTAGACCACACCTGGAGGAGCGTTTGCATAGTGGTGCAGGGAGGGAACGGTGCCTCCGGCGCGATGATGGCTTCTCCTTTCTTTTCTTTATTGAGAAGCAGGGCTGTGTGGCCACCCTTCTCTTAAGTTTTTTGGGCCCTTGGGACCCCATCACCCAGGGCCTGAGTCATTTAAAGAAAATTAAAGAAAAAAACGCGAAGGGGCCACGCAGCCCCTCTCCTCAGGCCGATTTCGACCCTGGGGAACCCATCACCCGGGTCATGGCCACTTATTTAAAAAAGATAATAATAATTCCATTAAAAGGAGGAGGGCTACAAGGCTTTCCATCCCCCCCGGTTTTGCCTCTTTTTTAACTTACAAAACAAACTTTACGAGAGGGAGGCCACGTGGCCCCCCTTCCCTTGGCCATTTTGGGCATGGGGACCCCATCCCCGGGGCCTGGCCTCATGTTGGGGACTGCGGGGGAAACCACATTGCCCCGCAGTCCCTGCCAGCTCTCCGCCACCTGTGGGAGCCGGCATTGATTTTGAACAAAAGGAGCTGCAAACATGCAGCTCCCTTTGCCCAAAAGCAAATCTGCTTCACTGCATGGAAGCGAGAGCAGTTTTACTGCTTTCGCTCCCATGAAGTGAAGCAGAAGTTTGCAAAGGCAGGGCTGGAGCAGTGCTCCCACCCTGCCATTGCAAACTGCAATGTCCAGGGGTGGGCATCCCAGGGCATTCCAGGACCTGGCCCTAGGGGGTGGCGGTCGCCAGGGCCACAGAGGGCTCCTGAGGGGGGCCGCATGGCCCCCCCTCCAAACTGATCTGAAGCCCCGGGGAGGTGTCAGTCCCCGGTGCTTAGGGGGGGCCATGAGGCCCCCTACCCATAATAAATCCAAGCGCCGGGGAGGTGTCAGTCCCTGGGGCAGCATGGGGGGAAGGAGCCCCCATGCAATTTTTTCAAGAAGCCACGAGGAGGTTGCGTACCCGTGGCTGCAGGGGAGCTGTGTGCCCCCGCACATTATTAGCAATGCCCCAGGGAGGTGGCATACCCCAGGGCTGTGGGGACCCCACAGGTCGCTGCTACACAATTATGGATTGCCCCCGGGACCTGGCCCACCCGGGGGGGTTAAAACAAATAAAACGCAGGAGCCTGCATTTTGTTTTGTTTTGTTTTATTGGGCCGGATTTGCGTACCCTACACAAATCTGGTTGAAAATTGAAAATAAATGCTTTTTTGGGCTTGGTTGTCCCAGTTGGACCCCCTGAGCAGGCCTACTGGTCACGGTGTTTCTATCCTGCCCCCTTATCTTGTTTTTCAAATTTTTTCATGTGACTCGATTCAACCAAGTCACAAGACGGCTGCGAACACTTTCTGGTTTGAAGTGTTGGTAGCGAATCAGAATCATACTCGTGCTCAGGAGGGTTCACGGATCCACCGTCGTCACCAGATATAGATTTTTTTTATGTATGTATTTCTCAGAAACTACTGAAAGTATTTACACCATTTAAAATATGGTCACTTTCTGAACCAAAACCTACCTTTATGCCAAATTTGGTATAACTCTGTTCAGCAGTTCAGGCTGTAGCTTTGTCTAAAATTTCTATGGAAATGAACATTTTGATAACGCGTTTTGAGGCTCCCATTTTTTATCAAACCCCCCGCTTGACGAATCACCCCAAAACTTTCAAGACAAGAGCGGGCATGAGCTGGCCATTAGTTTTGAAAATTTCGTGAAGATTCATCAAACGGTGCCAAAGATATTGGTAAATCAAAAAACGCTTTTCCTATGGAAACTAGGTCATAACTATAACTACCAACTGGCAACCGCCAGTAGGTAATATACATATACCTAAATATATATGAAAACAATGTTTAAATATTGTTTCAAAAATGACATAAATATATATACACACATTTAGTGTTCCTTTTCCCTTCTTCTAACAGGGTATCCCTCGGGATATTCCTCACCCTGTTAAGAGTCACATCCAAAAAACAATGAAAGGACTTCCCTAACCGTGAACAAGCCTTGATGGTGAAACACATTGGTGGCAGTGGTGAATAAAACCCTCCGATTCATAAAGTACTGGAGTGTAACATCTTCTTCTTTAAATATATGTATCAAGGCTTGTTTACGGTTAGGGAAGTCCTTTCATTGTTTTTAATTTATACTACTACTCCCTTGTGCCCACAATGAGGCATTATGGGATATGTAGTTTTACATATCAGTAACTTGTATTACAATTATATTTACAATATTTATAAAATGTCTTAATTCAATTGATTACATTTGCATTGTTTGTATAGTATACATTTATATCGGGGCAACTTTTACTGGAACATGTTTTTTATGTATTTTGTCTGAGTGACATTTTAATATACATTGTATATTGCACCTAATTGTATGATATTTTATTTTGATTTAAAAGTATCTAAATAGTTAGTCCTTTTAATTAGGTGACTCCATGAAGTTCCTGTATTAGTGTGTTCCATCAAGCTATGTAGCGTGCATAGTCCAATTCTGCCTTATTGGCTTTGTTGTGACCCTAATAGTGTTCTACTCAATAATTTTCGATCCCAATATTTACATGATCCAGTTCTTATAGCTGGACAAAAAGACCTTCTTTTGCATTCAGACCTATTGGTTGCTTACTTCTGAATCGTATGATTAGTTTGGATTCAAGTTGTCGTAATTTTAGCAGTTCCTCCTCTCTCGTGGTTTGGAATAGGAGCAATTCTGCTGTATTTGATGTTTTCCCACCTATAGTTATCATGGGTTTCAAAATGTTTTGTGATGGCGTAGTTGGTGTCTCCATTTTTAATTGCTCGTATGTGCTCCAAGATCCTTTTTTTTAACAGACATATCGTACTCCCGATATACCTTTTGCCGCTGTCACATTTTATCATGTAAACTACGTATATGGTTTCACATATTATTCTGTGCTTGATTGTGAACACCTGTTGCTTGAAATCAATCAAGCTTTTGATGTTATTGCCAATTTTACAAGCCTTACACTTATCACATTTTATGAATCCTTTTTGTCTGTTGCTTAGTCACGTTTCATTTTTAGCTCTCATAAAATGACTGCGAGTCAGTTTGTCTTTTAATGACGGCGTTTTTCTGAAAGATACATCAATGGTTTCACTTAAGTTCTTTCCTATATCTGGATCTATTTTCAGGATGTTTCAGTATTTGTTCATGATTCCTCTCATCAGAATGTGTTCTTTATTGTAAGTCATAATGAATCGTATTTTTTGATTTTATTTTTCCACATTGGTTTTATCCTTCTAATCTCCTTTCAATGTCTCTTCTTGTGTTAATATTTCAGTTCTTTTTCTACCTTCCTCAATATCCTCTTCCCTATATCCTCTTGATTTGAATTTTTCTACAGTTTCTTTTGATTTTTCTTTAAAAATCTGATCGTCTGCACAGTTTCTCCACATTCTTAACAGTTCGTTATAGGGAATGATTTTTTTGAGAGCACACGGATGAAAACTTGTCCCGTGAAAAACACTGTTAGTAGCTGTTGGTTTGATATATGTCATGTTTTTGATCTGCCCCTTCTCAACATATACAGTATGGTAAGGTCAAGAAAATGTACAGCTTTGTCACTCATGTTGTAGGCAAATGATAATCCTTTTGCATTTTTATTTAAGGAAGAAAAATATTCTTCAAACTCTTGTTTTGTTCCATCCCAGATGATAAACAAATAATCAATGAATCGCAGCCAAAGATGAATTTGGTCCATGTATTTCTCATTGCCTGGCCCCCAAATCACCATCTTCTCCCGCCACCGCATGGTGAGATTGGCGTGGCTTGGCGAGAAGGAAACTCCCATGGCAGTTCCGCGGGTCTGAATATACATCTGTTTGTCAAATAGAAAAATGTTGTTACGAAGACAAATGTCCGACATCTCCAAAAATTGTCTCTGATTGTTTCAGATATTGAATATTTTGCAGTGTGAGAAAGTATCTCAGAGTCGAAAGTCCTACGTCATGATTAATTGATGTGTAAATTGAGACAGGTCGATGGTTATTAATTTTAAGCCTTGGTGCCAGTTGATATTTGCCAAATGTTTCAAAAAGTCTCCAGTGTGTTTTATATATGAATTGAGTGAACTTACCAAAGGTGCTAATACATTACCTATGTATATGGATACATTTTGATACAATGAGTTAAAACTGGATATGATTGGTCTGTATGTTGGATTGATTAGTGTTTTATGAACCTTAGGCTAAAGTATATTGCAGGGATTAATGGATTCTCCCTCATTAGAAATTGCGCTTACTTGTCATTGATGATACTTTGTTCTCTCCACTTTTTGATGTTTTGTCCAAGATGTATGATTAAATCATTTATGTTTTTTTTTTGCTAACTTGGTGTAATTGTTAGGATCATTGGGTTGTCTTCTAGCTTCTCTGATATTTGGGATTTCTCCATTATCACTATATGGCCCCCTTTATCCGCTGATTTGATTTCAATTAAAGTAAAACAGTCCACCCCGATGCGTTTCGTGCATCGTGGGCACTTCATCTTGGGGCTGTGGGCTGATGGCAGTGATGAACGCAGCAATTTACACCCTTTTTTGAAGCCCATGTGGGCGTGGCCACCCACATATCCTGATGGTACACGTAGTGTTCTGTTCCTCAAGTGAGTTGTTGCTGTTCACCAACGACATTTTTCAAAAAATAAATCCCAAGTGGGTCTGTGATAACAGTTCAGGCGCTGGAATGCCTCTCACTACTAACAACTGCGCTCTCCTGTTCCAGTGCAAAAACATCAGGTGGCGCTTCTGCAGGACTGCGCAGCGTGCAGTGGGGTCCTCTCGTGACTCAGGCGGGGCCACAACAAATCCAACACAAAGCTGCCTGTTGAAAGAGGACCACACTCAGGTGAGTATCTGTATCGCTTTATTTGGTTGATAAGGAGGCAAAACCCAGCGGCTTACTGCACCACATTTAAAGTAAAACAGTCCATCCCCGCGCGTTTCGTGCCTCGTGGGCACTTCATCTTTGGGCTGTGGGCTGATGGCAGTGATGAACGCAGCACTTTACAACACGCTTTTTGAAGCCCATGTGGGCGTGGCCACCCGCGTGTCATGTGATCAAGCTCCGCCCGCGGAGTGAAACGTGTCATGGAGAGCATTTGCTCTGTTATTGCTGCAAATAAATCTTCACTGCAACACAATTAACGGTGTGATGGCACTTTATTGAAATTCCTGTTGGAGTATTTTCCATTGGAGAAGGGGTCTGTTCCTGTTGTGTCCGTGTTGATAGCGGTCAAGGACTTCTTTTCATATATGTATATATATATATATATCAAAACACACAGTTCCGGTATTCAGCCAGTACCTGCTCGCGAGTGGGTCGTTGTTAGGGTCCCGGGGGCCCAAATCTCATTCACAAAGTTCTCCCATAAGAAGGAACGTGCAACGACACTCAAGTAGTTGCTGTGCTTCAAAGTATTTATTCAGCAGCAAAAAAAAAAACAACGCGTTTCACCTCACGGCTTGCTCACGTTTGTTGTGGATTCTGATTGATAGTCCTTTTACATCATAGAGTATCGACATAAACATAGGACTTCACAAATACACCCCCAAGTGAAAAATGTGTGGCGGACATTTTGAAATAGGTAAGAATATAACGGTTCATACTTGAAATATTACAAATATCTGCAACCCTCATGCCATATAATAATCTTAAATTTGTCAGAGATACATGTTGAAGATGTAATATATTAAGTTGTACAGCTTATTAATTAATAATAATGTCTTGAAGATATCACCATGATTTAGTGAAGCCTAATGCAAAATGTAAAATATACATTAATGGACATTTGTACTCAATTGCCTGCGAAGTTGCCCAAGTGGGCATAAATTACCATATTGCAGCGTAGCAAAAATGCTAAAAATAGATGTTACGCAGGGTCATATATATATTTCTGAATTTGCCCAAGTGGGCATAAATAATATATCCATCATCACAAATACCCATAAATTCAAATTCTGTAAGCATATAGGCTCATATCACTGTGTTCAAAGTACAGCATCACAAAATTATGTCCAAGTGGACTTAAAAGTTCTTTCATTCAACTATATCTCATGTCCTCTGAATAATCCTTTATGTCATACATCGCATGAACGGGTCGTCTCTGATCTCAGAACATTGAGGCCAAATCCAGGTTTAACAAATGTCTCTTGTTTCAGATAAATTCATTAATTGAAATACCAATCCAATGTCCCAAAGTGTAGAAAATCTGTGAATTTAAAACATAATTGTACTATTTAAAAAAGACGTATATAGGATGCGACAGCTGAAAACAAGTTCATAGAAAATGATATGATATAGCTAAATTGCTAAATCTAGCATTGGTCATTATTTAGAAAATCATTATCTTAATTCATTGGTCATTTATCTAGGTGAACAGAAAGTTCTTCATGATTATTCAGACCCTGTGGATATGTACATTCAAAATCAATAATGAATCTGGATTCTAGTTTATGAAGGCATGTGATTCTATCTCCTCCACGTATACCCAAATCCACTTTATCCAACACAACCATTTTTAGTAGACTTGCATTTTGGTAGTGATGTTCAAAAAAGTGCCTGGCAACCGGGTACTGTGTATTGTGGTTTTTTATGGCTCTCAGATGTTGTAACACTCTCTCCTTAGCTTTCAGGGTAGTGCTGCCTACATACCATTTGTCACAAGGACCTACCAACAAATATACACAATACATGGTGTTGCATGTCAAGGTTTTTTGTATAGTAAAAACTTTTCCGGTGCTTGGCACAATTATCTCTCTACAATTGATGCTGTTGCGGCATGCCTTGCATGACCTACAGCATCTAAAGCCCGGTGTTTCTTTTGGTTTTATAGTACCTGTCACAGAGTTAGGGCTTAGCTCATCCCTCGATGATCTACTCTTTCTGAAAGTAACTTGTGGATAGTTACTCAGATGAGGTCTTAGATGGTGATCTGTTAACAGCACATGCCAGTGTTTGGTCAAAATCTTTTTCATTTCACTTGACTGACCTGAAAAGGTTGCTATGAATCTGATATTAGATTCTATTTTTTTGTCTGCATTGGTATCTAGGAGATCCCTCCTGATTTTGGTATCAGCTCTTGCAACAGCCCCTTGTATTGTCTTTTTGTTATATCCCCTTTCTCTGAATCGTTTGATCATTTTTTCTTTTTCCGATTCAAAACTCTCAGTTGTGCTACAGTTACGTTTAGCACGTAGTAATTCCCCATAGGGGATACTATCTACCAGTTTTCTGGAGTGTGCACTCCTTGCATTTAAAAGGCTGTTACCTGATGTGGTCTTTCTGTACAGACTTGTGGTCATCATGGTCCATTGTATCTCAATGGTGACATCCAGGAACTCAATTGTTGATCTGTGTATTTTTTCAGTGAATTTCAGGTTCATTGTGTTTTTGTTTAGCTGACATACAAATTTACTAGCAGATTCCTCTGTGCCCTCCCAGCTCAAAAAGATGTCGTCGATATACCTGAGCCACAGGACAACCTGGTTGTTAAAGGCGGCCACCTGGCTGGACACCTGCTCCTCCCACCACCCCATAAAGAGGTTGGCATAGCTAGGGGCGAAGCAGGTGCCCATCGCCGTGCCCTGTGACTGTCGGTATATCAATCCATCAAAGACAAAATGATTGTGTGTTAGACAAAAATCAATGTTCCAAAAATGCAATGGACCTTGATTTTAAAAAATGTCTCACTGCTTGTAGTCCCAAGTTGTGTTTGATACATGTATAGAGACTACTAACATCTAAGGTAACTAAGATGTAAGTTTCCTCCCAGACAATTCCCTCTATGCTTTTAAGAAAGTGTGTTGTATCTTTCAAGTATGTGGGCAAAGCCACTACAAATGGTCTTAGGAAGTGATCAATATACTGAGAAGTTTTCTCGAGTAGTGAGCCCATAGATGATACTATGGGCCTCCCTGGTGGATCAGTGGCATTCTTATGCACTTTAGGGAGAAGGTATAGAATGGGAATCATGGGATGATCACATTTGAGAAACAAATATTCTTCCCATGTAAGTAAACCTTTGTCATGATAATTCTGTAATTTCATTTCAAACAGACCCTTTGTTTGTCTGAAATCAGAAAAAGTACTCAATTCATAACA
Source organism: Lissotriton helveticus (assembly GCF_964261635.1). NCBI lineage: Eukaryota > Metazoa > Chordata > Amphibia > Caudata > Salamandridae > Lissotriton > Lissotriton helveticus. Next base: position 2,115,770,459 of record NC_136057.1, on the reverse strand, counting down.
GTTTCCATCTCCCAACTGTCTATGCCCTTCTGCTAGATATTTACATTTGTCCAAGATTACAACATTTCCACCTTTATCCGCATGGCGGATAACAATGCTCTCATCATCCTTCAAATTTTTAATTGCCTTATGTTGTTCAAAGGACAGATTTTTCTTGTTGTTGGTCATATGCACTGATCTCAACCTCTTAAGATCAGACAGAACACCTTTCTCAAAAACTTCCACAGCTTCACATGCTATTTGGGGAATAAACTTGGATTTTGTTTTAAAATTACTCCCTGGATTTAAATTAGTCTCAACCTCCTCATCAGATAGATATTCATTGCCAACAATCACCCCGGAAGAGATAATTTCCATTAGTTCCATATCATTTAGATCCAAATTACTTTTCAGACCTGTTCCCCCAGTAGGTGGGGGTTTAGAAGGGTGAGTTTCAAACCATTTTTTCAATTTCAATTTTCTGGAAAAGTAGAATAAGTCAATCCTTGTCTGGGCATAATTGAAATTGCTAGAGGGGCAAAATGATAGTCCCAAGGAAAGTACCTCATGTTCATGCACAGTTAATAACCTAGTAGATAAATTTATTACCGTCATGCTTGAGTCTTGTTGCCCCTTGTCATCATTCCCACGGGCTGTTTCCCGGCGTTGCTGTCTGATTTTTGCTTTTTTGTCCCTTTCGGTCTTCCCCGATTTCCTCTGCCGCGACCTCTCTGACCTCCTTGGTCTTGTTGTTGGTCTGTCCATCCCTGATTTAGCACTTGGAACTGTAATAAAAAACGCTTCCTTACTTCTTCTTGATCATCTGTCGCGGGTTCACTGAGACCCGCCAGGTTGAGATTCTGTAGGCTCCCATCTGAAGCATCACTTTCTACCGGTTCTGCTTGTACCATTGGTGTTGCACTTTTTATCATTTTCTGGGCTGATTTGTCGAAAAGATGGTCGTATTTTCGATGGAAGGTTAGAGTGCGACCGGTCTGATAATCCTTGTAATCTCTTAGGAACTTTCTTTGCTTTTTAACAGTTATTTCATCCTATAGTTTTTGTATCTTCATCTCCAGGTTTTTTGCATATTCATCAAAGGCATCTTTACCCATTATCGGAATTATCTCAGAAATTAATGCTTCAATTTGCTCCAAAGGTTTTTTCCAGTCTTTAAGCGCGTATTTCACCAAAATACGCATCATAATCGTGGAGCATGAGGCAGAATTGTTAGACCATTCATCCAGCATATCAGGGTCAGGATCTTCAAAGGTAGGGACAGTAAAAATTCTCAGTCCTCGTGGTGCTCTTCCTGCGTCAATATAACTCTGGAATGATTCAGCCTCCCACCACTTTCCAAGTTCCTTTCTGTATAGTTTTTCTAACTTGAAAAGCAGGGTCTGTAGGTGTACTTCTTTACCAATATTTGCAGCTTGCACCTTCGGATCACTCACTGTTCCACCTTGCATGAAAAATAATTTGTCCGCTGTCGCTTTACGTCTTGAATCCATTGCTGCCATTTCGTAATTATATCGCACTTATGAAATAATGCAACTCCTGCCGATTTCAGAGGACGCCTCCTCCTTTTGTCGTTCGGCTCTCTACCACTGCTGTGAATGTCCTGTGTCTACGCGCCTTCGACACAAACACGTACTTTACGGACCGCAGTAGCTGCCTTCTCCTCCGTTACGGATGCCGTACACCGAGTAACGCATCAAGAACCAAGGTCCTTTTTGCACACCCGTTTCTGGCACACTCGCGTCGAGGGTAGACAGCACCGCTGCTCGCTATTCCGTGTCTGGTTACCTCAGCGATGTAGGACTACAGGAACCATAATCCATAATACCTAGTAACGTCTTCAACGATCGTAAAAAATAGCTGGTTCCTTCTGTCAAATGACAACGTGCGGTTTCTTCGTTGGCTGTTACCGCTTGTCAGAGACGTTTCTCAAGGTTCGTTCAAAGCAGGGGAGCGGACCGGCAACAGTTTAAACAGCAAAACACACAGTTCCGGTATTCAGCCAGTACCTGCTCGCGAGTGGGTCGTTGTTAGGGTCCCGGGGGCCCAAATCTCATTCACAAAGTTCTCCCATAAGAAGGAACGTGCAACGACACTCAAGGAGTTGCTGTGCTTCAAAGTATTTATTCAGCAGCAAAAAAAACAACGCGTTTCACCTCACGGCTTGCTCACGTTTGTTGTGGATTCTGATTGATAGTCCTTTTACATCATAGAGTATCGACATAAACATAGGACTTCACAAATACACCCCCAAGTGAAAAATGTGTGGCGGACATTTTGGAATAGGTAAGAATATAACGGTTCATACTTTAAATATTACAAATATCTGCAACCCTCATGCCATATAATAATCTTAAATTTGTCAGAGATACATGTTGAAGATGTAATATATTAAGTTGTACAGCTTATTAATTAATAATAATGTCTTGATGATATCACCATGATTTAGTGAAGCCTAATGCAAAATGTAAAATATACATTAATGGACATTTGTACTCAATTGCCTGCGAAGTTGCCCAAGTGGGCATAAATTACCATATTGCAGCGTAGCAAAAATGCTAAAAATAGATGTTACGCAGGGTCATATATATATTTCTGAATATATATATATATATATCAATTCAAACACTTCTCCAATCTGGTAGAAGAACGAAGGACACAAACAGGGTTTTCACTGGGGTTCAGAACTGCTTTTATTCAGGTATTCGGCAGACCGGTTTCAGCGTCTTGCTTTCATCAGTGCCAGCAGTTTTAACCATCGCTTTCCACACACGATCTTATGCGGTGCAGCCCCGCCTCCCTTTTGGAATGAGGCTCACCTGCTCCTGACATCACGCTACGCCGCTTCAATACCGGGGACTACCAGTCCCACAATGCTGCATGGATGTGTCCCGTACTTGTGGGTAGCTGTGGCAAATTATTAATCACTCGCCATGTGTCCCCTTCTCCCGCCCACTGAATTACTGCAAACACCAGTCGGAGACGCCACAATGTGATCTAGATCCGCCCGCGGAGCGAAACGCGTCATGGAGAGCATTTGCTCTGTTATTGCTGCAAATAAATCTTCACTGCAACACGATTAACGGTGTGATGGCGATTTACTGAAATTCCTGTTGGAGTATTTTCCATTGGAGAAGGGGTCTGTTCCTGTTGTGTTCGTGTTGATAGCGGTCAAGGACTTCTTTTCATATATGTATATATATATATACACATATAAAACAATGCTTATAATTTTTTTATTGCCATAAAATGACATACTTACATACAAAGAAATGAATCGATTAGATTGGAGCATGAGGTTTGACAGCATGATCAGGACATATCAAATATCTAAAAAGTTATTCACATATATTACAAATATAATTGCATATATAATATATTATATTAAGGACTGACAGGAATATATACATAAAAACAATCATAACCAGCCAAGAGGGATAAAACTAATAAGATATTAAGAGCAACTTTATTATGAATTCATAGAATCAAGTATATTTCCCCAAACCCTTAAACCTAAGTTCCGTCTTCGAGGTCCTTTAAGGGAATCTAAACTGCGCTCCCCACATCTCCACATCTCCTCTTTTTGAAGCCATAAGGAGGCTATACCAAGCTGGGCCACGGCAGTTGCCCTGAATATCGATAGCTAACTTGCAATATGGCCAAACCGGACACCGACCTCCTTGAAATACCCAATAACAAGGTAATTGTAATTTCTACCCACCATCTGCACTGATAATTTATTTCTCTTTTGCCGAAAAGACACTCTCCATAATCGGAGGAGCTATTTTTCACATATTGCTCTCATGCTAGATTTGTTTTTGTAATTCCTGCCTGGACAGGCATTGATTCCCACTTGTGGTTTACTCTTGAATCATATTGAAAACGTTTGTTAATAGAAGAAGCACTAGTAAGGGTCTACTGAATTTTACTATACTAGTCTCTTACATCAGAATATAAGTTGTACTCACTCAATTCCTTTATTTTACAAATTGATCGCATTGTTATATGGGTGTATATTTGGATTTTCCCAAATCCGCCGTACTTTTTGGATACAACAATGCAGTATCTTGTAGATATCTCTGCTCTTATATTTTTCGATTCCTAACACGTGCATGGGACTGCAATCACACTCTTACCAGTCATCTTGACACTATGGATTATTGATCGGTGCTTTACTAGTAATCATTTTCTGCCAGGGCACAAGATAACATGTTGCCCTTGGGTCATGGTTCATGCATGATTGGTTTTTGGTAACAAATTAAAAGTTAAAAAATAAATAAACTATGTACAAACGAATAACAAAAAAATACATTAAAAAGACTTCCCACCCTCCTTCCCTACGAACCCAACAACGGACAATAAATAAATTCATTTTTAAAACATTAAAAACTTTAACTATATTACCAAGTCAAAATTAAAATAAACTAGACATGAAATAATTACACATACTTAACAATAAACAAATTATAAGTTTTGAGGAGTCAAAGTCAAATGATCTTTATTCGGATTGTAAAACATCCATAAAAGTACACATAAAATCCAGCAGAAATGAAAAACACACATTACATTCCATTTGATTACAAATTCATAGTGGTACATACTTTTCCATGTGCAAAATACAATCGTTAGTGCAAATATACAATGTGCAATAAGCAAAGTGCAAAGTATGCATAGTGCCAGTATTTCAGTCAATTAACATAGAAGCACGGGACCGTACAGCTGCTTTAAGAAAGCAGCTCACTCTAAAAATGACCTCATCTGTTTTCAACAGTAACAAATCTTTAAAAGCTAATTTAAAATCCAATAGAGCGTTTTTTCTACAGTACGGCATTAGAAAGTGCAAAGTGTGCATTCTGTAAAAACCACAGAAGAAAATGAAATGTAGCAGACTTTGTTTGCCACCTATATTACAGGGGCAGCTTAGATTTTCCAAATTTTTATTAAATCCTAAAGGGAAGCTTAGTAGATTTATAATACTTCCATCCCTGAACTGGAATAGCAAGCTCCTGTTCCACCTACCAAGCTTTAAGCGGAGGTAGCCCTGGGGCAGAGCAAATGGTTTGTCGCTTGGCTCCATGAGGGAAGTATATCTAACTGTGGTCGGCTTGGCCGAGTCACGCCTTAGCCTCTCCTTACGATAACAATCGTAAAGGGCCTTTTTTATTAGGTTCTTGTGCGTGTGGTTAATCAGTTGCGGTGATGTAAAAAGATGACCTAGCCCCGCACTCTATAAGCTATTTTCCACAGCCATAAAACCAAGGTATAAATTTAGCCCTCTCACAATTTAAGCAGTCGGTAATAATATCACGTGACAGGGAGGCAGCAGGGTTGCACCAGATTTTTATCCAAAATAATGGAGGACGAGATCTTATAAAGTCCTCTATATAGTGGAGGTTTAATTACCTATGACAAATATGAGTTGGAGCGCTAATGACCCCCCCCAAGATCTTCCGACAAAATCTATTTTCTTCAGTCTGTAGTTGGGTACAGTTAGAATAACCCCATACCTCAGCACCATAGGTGCCTACTGGAAGACATTGTGTCCTATAGATTTGTAACAGTGACATGATCACGTCTGCCTGGTTAGGTTGGCGAAGGGAAGTTAGAGAATTTATGGCCTTGCTCATTTTGTTCCTTCCCTGAGCGACATGTGGTTGCCAGGAGCCAGTGTTTGAAAATACCAGCCCCAGATAAGGGAAAGTGCAGGTGCTTTTTAGGGTGTTTTCCCCTGATTGGATATGGCTTATTTTATAGCTTTTAGGGCCGGAAGACATTATAAAAGATTTGTTAAAATTGGTACATAGGCCCAAATCTGCCATATATTTAACAAAACCCAGGATTAAAATTCGCAGAGCATTGGGTGTGCGGCCCATAAGGACCGCATCATCCGCATAGAGTAGTGCAGGGACAGGTTTACCATTAACTTGCGGAACATCATTCGTTATTTTAGCCAAGGAAACACTCAAATCATTTATATACAAAATAAAAAGCAGGGGGGCCAAGACACAACCCTGTCTGACCCCCCTGCCGATTAAAATATCGTTAGAAACTTCACCATCATTATTAATACGGACGCGTGCTTTCAGGTCGCTATGAAGATGTGCCAGAAAATAAACTAAAGATTCATCTAGACCATAGTTCAGCAGGACAGACCATAAGCGGGAACGGTTAACAAAATCAAAAGCAGAACTTAAATCCATAAAACCAAAATATAGGGGTGATTTTTTGGCAATCGTGTATTTGGCCATGAGTAGGTTTAGATTCAAGCACTGCTCCACTGTGCCAACTTTAGTTCTAAAGCCTAGCTGGCAGGGGTGCAGGATGGTGTTTTCTTCTGCCCAAGTACTAATTCTGTTAAAAAGGACCCTGCCTAGGACTTTTAGTGTATTGTCAATTAAAGATATGGGGCGATAGCATCCGGGGTCGAGTCTGTCGCCTTTTTTGAATATCGGGACAATGGTACTACAAGACCATGTTTCCGGGACAGTGGTGAGGGATAAATTGTTGAAAACGTTGCATAGCAGGGGAGCCCAAAAATCTGGTTCGGATTAAATTTGGTCAATAGATAGGCCATCTGGACCGGGGGCTTTGTTCCCAGCGCTTTCAGTAATAGCATCCTCCACCTCCGACAACAGGATGTTTAAAGGCTTAATAGCCGTGGCAGCTTCAATTACGGTACCGCCTGCTGAGGCATCATAAATCTTAGAAAAATGGTCGATCCACACATCCCCTGTTATGTTACAGTTGATAGGGGAGATATTAGAGCCCAATGATCTAAGTTCTTGACGGCCCTCCAAAACCCTGCAGCATCTTGTAAGGCGGCTGTACGGACAAGCGAGTCCCAATGATCTTTTAATAGCTCTTCAGATCTAATTTTTAAACAATGTTTATATCTGGATCTCAGAGTCCTTACCACAGACGGATCGCGTGGAGCAACAGAAAGGGCAGCCCTCAGATCCCGGTTAGCTTTGGAACATGAGGTATCAAACCACCTGGGATTGATGTTGTTAAGGGCTGGGACAGGTTTGGAGGTTTCAGTTTTATTGCCTTACAGAGCTCACAAAATGAGTTGACAATATCGAGCCCCAGGCTGGGATTTGATAGACAAACCGAGACTAGAGTAGGATGTTTTTTAATAACTCTAGCCAGGACGTCCTGGTTGTCTATCCCCTTCCAAACCACCCTTAACCTGTCCGTTAATACAATTAGGTTTTTGGCCCCAATTTCTATTTTCTTCCTCAGGGTTTTAGTTGTTTTGAGGCAAATTAAAATGGGATAATGGTCACTATACGGGGACCTAATAACCTTAGATTTTAATAAAAGATCCTCAAGGAGAGATGAGATAAATACATAATCTATGGTGGTAGAGCTCCCACGCCCAATATAAGTAGGGGCAGGTGTATTAATTGCATCGGTATCTAGTTTCTCCATTGCGTCCACTAAATCGCGAGATGCCAACAGGTCAAGTAATTCTTCTCCTCTCCTACATGGTGGGATTCTGGGATGGATATAGGCGTTAAAATCACCTCCCAGACAAATGCCATAAAATTTACCGTGGTTTTGACCCTCCTCAACTTCATCAATGAAGTTAAACAAGTTCAAAAAATTGGTGTTGGGGTGGGTTATAAAGTCATTGTTATAAAAGTTAATGAGACATAACTTTAACCTGCCTATATATTTCAGCGCCATGAAGCTGTTGTTATTAGTTGGCAATAGTTTAATTTTGACTCCATCTGTAATTTTAACTCGAATTGATAAACCCCCACTGGGGCGACCAATGGGAGGGGAGGGGACGATCAGATTATGGCAGCTATAACCCTCAAGGAGTAGGGATCTTGTGCACCAGGTTTCCTGCAGCATTAAGACATCAAAACTAGTGACCCAATCAGTCCAGGATTTTATGTTAATTTTGGCATTGAGGCCAGCAATATTCCAACTCAGGATTGAAAAATCATCGGAAACTGTAGTAAGAACATGGCCCTGATCGCCCATGCTGGGGTCCGATAGCAACCTATGCCTGCCTAGAGAATTAGGCGGTGTTACGATGGAACAAATTGACGAAACACCAGCAGGGATTTCCTTATTGATATCATCACTAGCTGAAATGTGAGATGAAATGTCTAATGGTCAGTCCAAACTACATGTATCTGCTAGTGCAGTATATCTGTTAAAAAGTGGGAAAGGCGGTGGTGCTGGAAAAAATGGAAGGGACGGTGGAGCAGAAAAGAGTTGCCTGTAAAAGTAGGCCAAAGTCAGGGGAGTAACAACCGTAGATGGTCCAGGATGGATGCTGTTGCGATTGAGTATGTGTTTAGCAGTGCCGGGATACCTGAAATTTAGAACAATGCAGTTCCCATTAAAGTCTTTGCGTAAGGGGCCAACCCAAATTACACGACGGGCAGACAGAATTTCGTGTGAAATATCGTGGCCAACCACCTTATGAATCGATACACTTATTGTTTACCTGGACCCAGGATTCACCTTGTCCCTCCTTAAGGGGTGGGGCGCCTGCCAATACTAAAACGTATGGGCAGGCATCAGGTGGTAAATGGAGGGCGGGTTCTTGAGATTTTCTGGGTCTGCTGGCTGTTAGTTGTTCCTTCCTAGCGTTATTACAGCTTTGGATCGCAGGTTTCACAGGGATTGTATTAAGGCCCTCCTGTCGTGTACCATTAGGTGTTATGGTGGTGTTAGAGGGAGCGGCAACTGTGAGAGTAGTAGGCTTGGGTTTGGTGGCAGGTTTAGTTTGCCCTGTGTTAGTCTGACTATGTGTATTGTTAGCTGTAGGGGTACTGCTGACAGGTTTAGGAACTCCCTTCGTGCCACTGCTAATACTAGGCGCGCCACACAGGAAAACCTTGCCAGCAGACTCCAGATCTTTCAAAAGGCGATCGCCCCTCAGCTGGTCAAGGCTGATCGCCCCTTTCCTTTTTAACTCTTCCTTTTTTATTAAATTTTCTAATTTATCTTACCTTTTAAAAACAATATTAAATTGCTTGATCATTTGACATTCTAATTGTTTAAAAATAGAGTCCACAATTGTCTCAATAAAATTCCCATTGGGCTTGGGTTGAATGATGCTCTCAGTCAGAAACTCAGTCTGTGTGCCCAAGGAATTAGAGTCGTCAATAACAAGTGTTATGGGGGTAACTGAATCGGCATTTTGCGGCATTTCGGTATTAACGATGTTACCCTCAAATTGTTGCTGTTTCCCTCTGGTCCACATGCTCTGAGGAGTTGGTTGGTTTTTGTTGCGGGCAGGTTGCTTCCTTTTATTTACAGTAGATTTCAGGGGGCCCCTTTTCCTTTTGCCCTCGCCGGTTTTATTGTTTGTTAGCAGGGGTGGGGTTACAGACTGTACACCGCAGTCAGGCTGAGAGGCAATAGTTATGACTGGACTGCTGTCCCCTGGCAGCATTTCCAACTATGGTACCATAGTAGATGGTTTCAAGATGGTAATTGCTGGAGATAGCGGACAAATATTTAAAGGACTGGCTTGGGATGACTGTAGGTCAATAGTACTACGACCCAGTGACATCCTCCTTTCCGTATTAGCAATTTCCTCCTGGACCATTGTTAGGGCGTTTTCCAATAAGCATTCAAACGAGGGAGGTGGGATAGGGGAACTAGCAGGAGCAGATGTTATAGGCGTGATATTACGCTTCCCCATGATGAGTTAACCCCAGCTCACCTCTTATTGCAGATGTCAGCGCTGTGGCCCAGCCCAGCCTCCTCTGGCCTCTGAGGGCCACAGAGGGCCCGCCCTTTGCCCGGGCTTAGCCCGGCGTCGCCCGCACGCGTCCCGCGATGCGAGGACCCCCGCTGGTTAAGAGCGCCTCCGGGCGTGGGCTGGGCGTCGGCGGCTTCCTGCCGCAAGCGCTGCTGGGACCTGTAGTCCCCCCCACTCGGCAGCCGTGCCAGATGTCAGGAGGCTAGCGGCGGCGGGGAGGGACCGGCCACGATGCAGGGAGCCAGGTGTGAAATGAAGCAGCCCCCGCAGTCAACCCGCAGGGCAAGGCAAAGTTCTGCCGTGCGGCGTTCCACCGCAGGTAAATTGCGGCGTCTGTAGATTACACCCGCTCTGCCAAGGACCCCCGCTGGTTAAGAGCGCCTCTGGGCGCGGGCAGGGCGTCGGCAGCTTCCTGCCACAAACGCTGCTGGGACCTGTAGTCCCCCCCACTCAGCGGCCGTGCCAGATGTCAGGAGGCTAGCGGCGGCGGGGAGGGACCGGCCACGATGCAGGGAGCCGGGTGTGAAATGAAGCAGCCCCCGCAGTCAACCCGCAGGGCAAGGCAAAGTTCTGGCGTGCGGCGTTCCACCGCAGTTAAATTGCGGCATCTGTAGATTACCCCCGCTCTGCCAAGGACCCCCGCTGGTTAAGAGCGCCTCCGGTCGCGGGCAGGGCGTCGGCGGCTTCCTGCCGCAAGCGCTGCTGGGACCTGTAGTCCCCCCACTCGGCGGCCGTGCCAGATGTCAGGAGGCTAGCGGCAGCGAGGAGGGACCGGCCACGATGCAGGGAGTGAAATGAAGCAGCCCCCGCAGTCAACCCGCAGGGCAAGGCAAAGTTCTGGCGTGCGGCGTTCCACCGCAGGTAAATTGCGGCATCTGTAGATTACCCAAATTATAAGTTGTAACATAAAAAGTAATAAAACAGAACAAAATAATTTAAAACAATTATATACAGGAATATTAAAAAAGATAACAAATAGTAAGAAATTATATTCTGACTTACAATATTCTGGCCCACAATATTCTTGATATCACAATATTTGTGTCAAATGATATTTTGAAATGATATGAAGCTCAACCATCACAAGAGAGCCTGAGGTAGTTCTGTACTAACTTCAGTATATTCAATTGTTTCAATATTCGATGTTCTGTGTAGCCCAGTGCCATGTACCTAAGTTCTTTGCCTTATTGAAAGATTGCTTTGCAAGAAAATAGGCCTCAGAAATATGATCCATAATCTTCAAGACTATCAGTAGTCTTTCAGGATTTTTATACTGTGAGAACATGTTCAGTGTCTGTCTGGCCAGATCAGCTGCTTAGACAACTTGTGTGTCCCTTGGTACAAAGGCTGGACTGTACAGAAGGAATAGAAAGGTTGCTTTGAGGTTGATACCTGAATGCTCTCAGGACTACTGTAATCATGTCTGTCAGCAATTAAAACTACACTTTGGCAAATACAGCAACTGATGGATCTGTCGTATTTTGTCACTTTGACCATGTCAGTGAAGACACTTTTCAGCATATACCTGACTTACTATGTCAAGATATCATTAGCAAAAAATATAATTTGTCAGGAAATATTATGTCCTAAATGTCGATGGGTGTAGATTTTCTATTATTAATTCACAGAGAACTATGGGCCTGATTATGAGTTCGGCGGTCGCACCTCTGCTGTCGTGTCGGCAGCAGTGAATAGGAAGTCTGCCAGCCGTATTACAATGTTGTGGGTTTGCTGTACGAATGACCACCGGAGCACCACCATCACGACAGCCATTCATAGACCACCTCAATGGCGGTCGGGGGAAAGCAACTGTCATAGGGTGGTACAGAGTAGTTTCACCGACATCCGAACTACGAGTTGGCTTTCTGATGAGCCGCAAATGGCGGGAAGACCGCCTACTTTCAGTCGGCAGAAGAGAATTTGAGGTGCATACTCACCCATTTCCTTTTTTTCTCTTCACTCTCCCACGTTGATCCCTTTCTCCAGGTCCCCCGTCACAGCAGCATCTTGACCCCAAAGCAACCCTGTTGACGCTGAAATCCAGGTAAGTCCATCTTGTACTATTTACCCATTGACTAGACTGGGCACATATAACCCAGACTCCAGCAATCGGTAAGTACTTGTAGTGGGTATTTTTTCACATCTGTCATGTCATGCATATGTGTACCCTGCAGTCAAAATATACACACCAGCATTGACATATATGCAAAAATATAAACCGCAGTCAGAAACAAAGCCTCTGGGCTAGTGGTCACATCATAATACGGCAGTCTTTGAGGGGCCGTCACCGCAGCGGTACGGGGGTAAGACCACTGAACTCGTAAACGGGCCGTGTGTGTTAAACATTTTCTATTATTAACACACACAGAGCATTGTTTTTAAACAATATTTAGGAAACCATATTTCTGTAGGACGATATTTTGGTCATGAAATTCTGTACCAAACTGTCTGACTAGAGAAACTATTAATCTGAATTATCAATATCCTTACACTGGGCAACCAAATGGCTCAAAGGAAACCTTTACATATGGGATAGCTTCCTACATTTGTCGTAATATGTTGCAATGTTAGGATGCTCCTTTTAAATTAGAAATGCAAGCACTCATGCATCTGTGTGTCACAAACATTAAGGCAAAGCTAAGTTACCAGACATGCATGCTTGCCATATAAGGGGGCTAGATAATGAGTAAATTAAAAGCAACATCCAAAATGGCCTCAGTGGATAAATCTGGTCAGTGATGGGTGCTATCTGATGAGTTCGAATTCAGTATTACTGGATCTGAGCACCTACACCCCGACAGTGACACTTTTGGGTGGGTATGAGCAAGAACCTTCAAACAGAGTTTCCTGATTTGATGCCAGATAGATATTTTCAGAGACTTGGCAAAGAGGAATGCAATATTCTGTTACATTAGATGACTTTTAGAAATTGGGGTTGTCCAGAGGGCCTTATTTGTACTAAAGAGGGAAAAACTAATCAGAAACTAGATTAATAGGCTGACTCGCTAGAGACATCGCAGATCTGTAACTGATTCTTAAATGGAAGTAGCACTTGTATTTGCCACAGGTGCCGGTAAAATGAATTTCACAATCTAACCCAAAGAGAGTGGAATGTGTAAGTTTGGAAGAGTACCATCCTTTCATTTTAAATATGAAGAGGGCCACTAACTATTACCAACCAAGATCATTCTCTTATCAGTGCTTAATACCCTATCAGTGCTTGTGCCTTTATGATTTGGGCTACTGTGACAAGCAGTTCTGTGACTGGTAAGATCGTGATTGATATGTGGGAGGATTTGCATTCAACCTCTGTGCCTTCACCATGGTTAAGCAGCAGGTTCCTAATCCTTTGGATGTTGGATACAGCAGCAGCAGAAATAAGCATGACAAGTTCAGTTTTGCTATTATTAACTTGAAAATTGTTAGCAGGCCACTGTGTCCAGTCTTTGGGTGTGACTGAATTACTAGCTGGGTGTTCACTCCACAGAAAATGTGTTGCATATTTACCATTCTTTTTTAAATCATCTTTGTAAGACATTGGGTTATTTGTTAAGGGGAGTGGAACCCCCACACAGGAAACAACCACAGTCCGGGACAGGGTGAACCACAAAAGTCACTAAATTAATCTGTGCTTAACCCTCTCATAGCTTAGTACAGGCGTAACTTAAAGGCAATGTGTAAAGTACTCTTGCAGGACACAAACAGGGATAAAGTAATAACACAAAAGAAAAAAACTCCTTACCAATTTTAAAGTTAATAATATATAAGAATAATGAATAAAATGACAAAAAAACTAATTTATTTCAAACAGTAGAAGCTGAAGTTATTTATTTTTAAAGCTTTGTGCAAAATAGCACCTAAAAGATCAAAGCACCAATTGCGGGTATGTGGTCGCACGAGACCGGGGCAAAGTCTGGCTGATCGTGATAGAGCATGGGTCAGATACACGAGGTGGATTGATCCGGTCAAGAATTACCTTTGTACTGTTCCTGAGAATGTAGAGTTTAGCAGGGCAAGGCAGCAGATGGTGTACAGGGAGGAAGTGTCATCGTCAAGAAACTGCAGGACCGAATCGCAGTGAAGATTTTTACTGTCAGACTTTGTCACTTTTTGGCAGTCGAAAATCTCCAGTGGGACACAGCTGCAAACTGTAGCTGACGAGGACTCCACAAGGCCAGATAACTTCTACATATGGTCCCGCTGAATAGGATTTGTTGCTGCAGAGAAGAACGCAGCTGGAGCTACCGGGCCCATCAGGCCAACCGGTGATGCAACTTGGGTGGATCGGCTGGCAAGTAGATCCCGGTCTTCTGTCGGTTCTCAGGGCACTTTTTGGTGAAAACATTTTAAAAGACCCAAGTTTTAGGGTCAGGCAGAAGCAGCACCACTTACATCACTTCCAAGCGTCCAGGACCTGAGGGGAACCTCTTGGGGGGTTACGACTCACTCAGCAGAAGACAGGTGCAGAGTACAAGGTCTCTGGAGCTTGTTATGACCCTGTAACTCACACAGGAGGCCAACCGCCTAACACTTGGAGTCACCTCTGGTGGTCCTAGGTTCAAGGAGGTAGTCTAGTTATCCTTCTAGCAGCAAGGCAGGCCTAAAACTAGCAGGGAAGACATGTCGTAGCTTAGCTCTGGGTGTCCAAGCACTCCTTCTGAAGTCTCCTAAATGTCCAGGAGTGTACTGAGGAGGTGTTGTTCTGAGGGCCCAATATTTATAACTTGTAGCAGCCTTTGAGGTTTCCCAAATCTGGTTTGGGAAAGTTCTTCTCTTCCCCTGTAAAGGATCCACTAAGTCAGCGGTGACAAAAGACTGGTGTCAGGTTCTTTTGTGTGTGCTGGAGGCAAGCCCTTTGTAGTGTAAGTGGGGCAGGGAACAACTCCATGCCAGCCATCATGGCATGATGTCCCATCCTGTCAACAACTAGTCCCGTTTTGTCATACTACCTAGGGGAAATACACAAAGCCCAACAGCAGAGCCACTCACAGTTATGTGACCCAGAACCGGGCAGAAAAACAAATGGTTAGGAAAAGAAAATGGCAACTTTCTAAAAGATTGAAGAATGGGGGAGTCAGGTCCAGGGACGTGGGGCTAGCTGGACCATTAATATAAATTCTAAGTACACAAATTGCCGGACACACACTTACTCAAATCCTCTATTTTTGAGGGAACAAACCATAAGAGACTTCCTGGTTCGTTCGGGTATATCACTCAAACCCTTTTATTATTTGTTTGTTTTTTGTCTTTTTTTAAAGTATTGATGTATGAAAGGGACACCTTATCGTTTTGTACACCTTATATACAATTATTTACAATTCGCGATTATTTACAACACAAAAACATACACATACACATAACTAGTTGTATTATACAAAGTGAATTGCTCTGAAAATATGCACTCAAATATTCATACTATGAAGAAAAAATCATCCGTAATTCCATAAAGACCAGAGTCAAAAGTATAAACTTGATGACAATCATAAATCAATGAACTACAGTTGAATGTAGACAGTTCAAATAAGGAAAAATAGACTCCAAATTTATTCATTCAGTCCATTCAACCAATAAATGGCTAATCTTTTTACGCCAACGCGTTTCGAATCCGGTATGTCAACTCTACGGATTCTCATCAGGGCTCTGTCTTGTGGTGACACAGACCATCCGTGGTTATCCCAAAAAACTGTTAAAAAACTCATTCAAGCGGGCACGATGTACACCACGCGAATGTTTGCTACAAACAAAATCAAAGGCTGAACTAGACCGGATGGTCTGTGTCACCACATTTGGGCCTGACACAAACAAATTCAGACAAACCGTGTTAAAAAATTGGCACTTACTAGAAAACCTGGACTGTCCATTTCCCCGTCCGCTTTTTGCGTATCGTAAGAACAGGAGCATCGGACAACATCTTGTCCGAGCCGAGATAGCATTACCCAAACCTAAGAGTGACCTATTGTCTCAATGGAGAATGAAACCCATTGAGGGACATCATAAATGTGGGACATGCGTGGCCTGTGGGACTACTGTGGAAGGGAAGGAATTCCAACATGGGAATATTAAGTGGAAACACTTAAGTTTCTCAAATTGTAAAACACGAAATGTTGTGTATGTAGTCATCTGCCCATGCAATAAGATTTACATAGGCAAGACAACACAACAAGTGAATATGCGCATAACGCAACATAAGTCTAGAATCAAGAATAAAGTGCTCACAGCACCTATGGTGGAGCATTGCATTGAAAATAAACACACTGAGAATGACTTAAAGTGGTCAATTCTATATGTTCTGCAACAGTCTAGATCCATCGACCATGATAAACTTCTACTAAAAAAAGAGGCCTACCGTATACTTAAGTTTAATAGCGCACTCAGCGGGCTTAACTCGCTTTCTGAAATATCTAGAGTGTGAGCTTTACTTAGGAAAGTGCATCTAAAAGAAAGGGTCGATGGTGATTGCGCGTATGTTCTCATATGTGGTTTAAATTCACTTTTTTTCACATCTAAATGATAGCCTTCTCTAGCGACCCCACTCTAAAATGTCCGCCAAGCAAGTAGCTTCAAGTCGGTCATAAACCACGTTACAACATGGCTGCCAAACTAAGTGAATGAGAGCTTTCTTTAGCGACCCCACTCTAAGATGGCCGCCAAGTAAGTAGCTATAAGTAGGTCTAAAGCCATGTTACAACATGGCTGCCAAACTAAGTGAATGAGAGCTAGATGCCGAGTCACAGCTTTTTCAAGTAAGTCTAGAGCTAACATGGGTTCGATTTGTCACTAATATTGCAGTAGCCCCTGATACCTAATAAAACGCTGTCATTTCCTCTAGGGAAAGCGAGCGCAAATAATAAGGATTGAGGAAAGCGGTGCCCACAGTCTTATTTTATACACTTGCAGATATCCCGTATTAAGACAGAGCCCTGATGAGAATCCGTAGAGTTGACATACCGGATTCGAAACGCGTTGGCGTAAAAAGATTAGCCATTTATTGGTTGAATGGACTGAATGAATTAATTTGGAGTCTATTTTTCCTTATTTGAACTGTCTACATTCAACTGTAGTTCATTGATTTATGATTGTCATCAAGTTTATACTTTTGACTCTGGTCTTTATGGAATTACGGATGATTTTTTCTTCATAGTATGAATATTTGAGTGCATACATTTCAGAGCAATTCACTTTGTATAATACAACTAGTTATGTGTATGTGTATGTTTTTGTGTTGTAAATAATCGCGAATTGTAAATAATTGTATATAAGGTGTACAAAACGATAAGGTGTCCCTTTCATACATCAATACTTTAAAAAAAGACAAAAAACAAACAAATAATAAAAGGGTTTGAGTGATATACCCGAACGAACCAGGAAGTCTCTTATGGTTTGTTCCCTCAAAAATAGAGGATTTGAGTAAGTGTGTGGCCGGCAATTTGTGTACTTAGAACTTTCTTTAAGAGGCATTTTTCAAAATTGTGACTTAAATCTGACTTTACCATTATAGAGGATTTACAATTGTAATTAATTTGAATCTGAACATGACATTTCTACCTATTCCTAATCAAATGTTGGTACTTATTAATTGTAACACTGTAACTTCAAGTTATCTAATGGGACAGATAGGCCTTGCAATAGTGAAAAACGAATTTAGGAGTTTTTCACTATGAGGACATGTAAAACCTAAACCCACATGTTCTACTTTTTAAATACAATACATCCTGTCCTATGGGTCTTTAGGACAGACCATAGGGGTGATTTATATGCATTTAAAAGGAAGGTTTTAGCCTGGCAAAGGGATTATTTTGCCAGGTCGGAATGCCAGCTTAAAACTACACTATAAGCTGTAGGGGCAGGCCTGAGAAAAGTTTGAGATGCTACTTCAGTGGGTGGCACAAGGAGTGCTGCAGACCCGCTAGTAACATTTATTCTACTGTAGTACCATATACTAGGGATATATAAGTAAATTAGGCGTATGCCAAGTTTTACATGTTTTACAGAGAGAGCAAAAGCATGTTAGAACTGGTTAACAGTGGCAGATTTCACAGAGTCCTAATGTCAACAAAAACAAATTCAGAAACACAGAGGGGTGAAGCAAAATGTTTGGGGTGAGCCTTCAGGAAGGGCCAAGTCTAACAATTGGGGATATTGTTTGGTTATCCTCATCCCATTGCCCCACAACTCCTGCTCGCTATTACACTATGTTATACATCTATCAAGTATATTTCTGAAGCCTAAATTAACAAATCTACACTGTATGCCAATCCATCCATTGGTAGTTTGGCCTGGATTGTTTCTATTTGCAAAAGATCAAGGCAGATTTGAAAATGACTGGGTCCTGTCTGGCTTAGTGGGCATAAAACTATGGACTGGAAGGCAGCCCAATTTATTAACAGTGACTGATATTAATTCATTCACGCCTATACCATAAATGGGTCCCATGGTCACTGTGCCATTAGACCCAAGCTGCACCTCACTGGTGAGGTACCAATAGGAAGAAACTGGTATGTGTTTCTACTAAGATATGCCCACTTCTCTAAATGGTATTAACTCTTACTCTAATATTCTGAGTTAAACTGAGGTATTTGTATACATGTGACAGGAATATTGAGCATTTTATGATTTCTTTATCCGCCATTGTTGGTTCTTGTCCACTGATCACCGTAATGATTTAGTACTGTTAACTCTCATCATATAGGCTATTCCGGGCAACTCTGTTGTTTTTATTATCATCTTATATACAATGCGAGACGCAATTTTAGGGTTTTCTTAAACGAGCTACATAGACTTGTTTTTATTTGAGCGTAGGCCCCTTCCTCCATAAGACATATAGATAGTCTTATTCCCATTATTATTGAAAGATATGATGGTGGTTCTTGTCTACATAGTTATATAATAACATGCCAGCTTTACTATTGTACAGATGAGTAACTGATTCAGGTTGTATTCTGGATGAATAACTTATTCGTTGCAATGAATTACAGCCCTTTGCTTATATTTTTGGGTTAATTGTGCAATTTTATGATGGCGGCCTCTCTAGTTAGTTTCTGTACTATGATATATACGTTATGTTCTGCGCATCACGTGTCCTATGGGTGTTATGCCAGTTTTACTATTGCACAGAGGAGTAACTGATTCGGGTCGTACTTTGGCTGAATATCTTTTTCATTGCAATTAATTAGAGCCATTTGTTTATATTTTTCGTCTAATTGTGCCATTCTAAGATGGCGGCCTCTCTACTTGGTTTTTGCGCTAGGTTACTATGAATGCGCATCACGTGTCCCACGGGTCAAATGATACTTCCACATACATATCATGTCCAATATGGCGACGCTTACTTGTAATCATTTGCTCGACGGACAGTCACACACACGACCAGTGTGCTGCCGACTTGGTGGGAGAAGTTCAGCGGATATATTTATGGTTGCTAGCAACGTATGTGAATTTATTTTTTATACAGGGAACCGACTTATCAAGGTTTGGCCTCTCGATGCTCTGCTAACATTGTAGGAGCCGGTGCTCCATTTAATATTATCAAACACGCGTTCGAGTAAGGACGTGACTATATTTGACACAAATTGGGTCAATATTGGAGCTGCCATATGTGGGGTGAGTAATTTGTCAGTGTTGTGTTCATTCGCTTTGAGGTTTTAAAAATATTGGTAGGGGCTTCCATTATGTTTACTCTTTTATTGTAGGACGGCTTTGGAGTTGGATATGACTAACGGGGTACAATCTGATACAGATATTTGAAGTCGCTTGATAGCTTTACACTCACTATTATACATATGGTGAGTATTGTTACACCGTGGCCTCTTTGTTTTAGCCACATTAAGGCTCCCATAATAGTCACAGCCATTGGAGATTTTTGCCACAAGAGCATTTTTTGACTAACAACTATGTGACATGAGTGTGTTTTTTTCGGTTGACTTTTGGTAATATTGAGTCATCAATGATAACCAACACATGAGGCCTTGATTATTGCATGAGCCTAGACCGTATATATCAGGGGATTACTGTCAAAATCTGGTTTAAACTGGTGTATACAAGATTGTGATCATTCTCATTAGTTTGAAGTGTGGATGTTCAGCACCTAGTGCTTCAGTGTCATATTTAAATTGGCTAGTCCTATGGTATTTTCTTTGTATGCCCGCTCCAATATTTTTTCATAGTTGTTTTCTATGCTATAGATTTCTGGTCTGAACTCAGGATTGTTTTGAGTACACAATAGATCATCACCCGTTTGGAGTACCCGGTGCGCCAATTGACCGCCTGACTATGATATTGCCATTGCGGTGGGTGCAGACTGTTCTCTCATATTGACAATACAGGATTGGTTGACCACTCGGGTCACTGGTTGTTTGATAGTTATTTATATTGCTTATCGAGATCTTGGTGATCTTTCTGATCTTGCCTCACTCTTTGGGATATGGCTCTACATCTCTTTCCATTTTCGCTCATGTTTTTCATAATTTCTAATAGCTGTAGTTGGTTCACTCTTTAGTTGTCACTGGGTGGTGTATATTTTTTATGCCTTGATAATGATTACAGTACTAGGCAATAATGCACTTGTGTTATAAGTTCTTTGATTAGGGGGTCTCATCATCTCTTCTTCCTTCTTTTGTCATTAACAACACCAGTGGAATTGTATCCATAAGACTTAGGTCTTATAGGTAATAGTGTTTGCAGTAGGATGCTAGATAGAGTAATTTATTGATGTACAAAATTCTTATTTTTTCAGCCTTGAGAAAGTCTGAATACAGATTTGTACAGACTTAATATGTGTTGGCTTCAATAATTGCTTGGAATTTCTTTTACTACAATAAAAATAACTTTTTCCTGAAAAGACGTTCGTGGATCATCTTTGAAAACCTCTACAAGATTGGATTACATTATACTCGCCGCTTAACTATGGGAGTGATTATTATATGTTATGAGATATAAATATCCAATACGCTTATTTTTGGACTCATTGTAACTAATAAGGGTGTGCTGTAACAGCTTCTTTGTAATTGTTTCTATTTGCAAAGGATCAAGGCAGATTTGAAAATGATTGGTTCCTTTCTGGCGTAGTGGGCAAAAAAACAATGGACTGGAAGGCAACCCAATTTATTACCAGTGACTGATATTAATTCAATCATGCCATCCAGCACGTTTTTAATTTGTCAATGAGACATTCTAACTGTGATAGCTACACCAGATATGGGTCCCATGGTCACTGTGCCATTAGCCCCAAGCAGCACCTCACTGGTGAGGTACCAATAGGAAGAAACTGGTATGCATTTTTTGTGCTCCATTCAGAGGGAACCATACCTGGTACTTCGGGCTGGATTGTTACTTTTGGAGCAGGGTCCATGCTGGTTTATATTTAGCTTCTTCCTGTCTAAGGTGGAACAGTGGGTAAAAACGTTGGTCTGAAATGTGGTCCTGAACAGTTACCAATGGCTGAGATTAATTCAAGCATTTCACCCATCACTTTTATGATGTTCTCAGTTAGATGCCCTAAGTGCAATGTGCCCATATATGGGTGCCACATTCACTATGTAATTGGGCTCAAGCTGCATCTTTATAATGAGGCTGAAATAGGCTGAAACCAGTCTGGGGTTACTGTGTTCCCATTTATATGGGACATGCCTGACAGTTCAGCCTGGAGAGTTGCATATAGATGGTTTCTATCTGAGGTGACATGGTGGGCAAAAAAACACAGACTTCGATGTGGCCTGATTAAGAACAAGAGGCTAAAATAAATTCAAATATTCCACCATCACATTTTTGTTTTTCTATTTAACAAATGATCTCATATGTCATCTCACTCCACTCAAAATTAGCCCTGTTTTGACACATCTTTTACAGCGCATCCTTGGGGATGAAATTCAGTATATGACAAGATAATAAAGCTGGAAAATGACTGCCATCCAATATACAATAACTGTGTTTTCATTTCCTACTGAAATTAATATGTTGCACATGTGACCACTGCCTAATCCTAAAAGATGTTTTTGTCAACATTCTCGGAGCAGAAATGGTCCCTTCGAGTCCCCTCCTCGTCCTCGTTTGTGAATGTTTCACAACAAGAGGTAGGTAGTAGTGTTCCCTAACAGGGAAACGTCCACACATTCTTTGACCAATATGTGAAAATGGTGTAGTATAAGCGTGGAGTATATGTATCATACACAAAAAATGTTAATGTGGGTGCTAGATCCGCCCTAAAAACACCTACTACCCAACGGTGTTAACCACACACAAAATGTGCATCAATACAAAAAAGGGCTTTGGCAGCACACCACTTGTTTTGTCTTATCAAGAAGACTTTTTCAAGGCATAAGAAGTATGTATGTCACAGATAACCAGACAGTGGTAGGGACCAAGCCTGGTCTCACCTACAACGAGAATTCAAAGGTCGCTCCCTGTAACTGCGATCTCACAAACTCGGTAATGTGTCACTAACAGCTAAGTAATATGGCAAGTATATTCCAATCAGATGATCCGTAGTAAAAGTAAACACTCCCTTTCTTAACGTCAAATCGGCGAAAACACCAATGGTGCACATGAACAAACAGGAATTCTACTCAAGTGCGTGATAAAAAGATAACATCCCAGCTGACAAGTAGATTAGGACCAGATCAAACCATGATACATATTGACCTCCTGGGCAGCATAGCCTTGCAGACGTGGTACGTTCTTCCCGAAACCGAGTACATCGTTTGTGAATGGTTTACCATCAATTTTGAATTGTTGGTAAAATATTAATGTTTTTTTAACGGATTTCGGTCGCATAACATTAATACATCCCTTAAAGCATAGGTATTTGGAAGAGACGCTCTTAACACGCCTTTCCAAACAGCAATTTCTTAATGTTTACGAATGGTTAATCGAGTCTAGAAAATTACAAAAAGTGTTCTAGCTGTCCCGAACCTCAAATGTGTCAAATCTGAGGATTTAGGATTGTTAAAACATTTTGATCAGGCCCCAGTATCTAAAACGCTTAGTCTCTAATTCCCTTCTAACTCAGTTAACATCCAGCTTTGCTTACCATTGATTCTGTTTACTCGACTTCATCGAGTATTTGTAGATTCAGACTCATATACCAGCACCCTTAGGTGATGCACACAATCTACATCAAAACTACCACACTAGTATAAAGGCTTTGTTGTGCAGGCTATATTTAAATCTAATAGGGAAACTGCACATTATTTGGAAACAAAAGTTTCAGAAAACATATTGTAGAACAAAGAAAATCCGCTTTCCGGACCGAGGAGAAGGCTACAGCTGCGTTCACAGCGCCGCTCTTTACAACTTTTTATTCCTCATTCATATCTTGGTCTTTTTCTTATTTCTCTCACGTTAGCAGCCTCGCTCTGGAAACATCCACAGTGACTTTCATTGGCACTTAGGGAGCTGTGAACCCGTAAGCTTCCTGATAATGACAGCCTGGCAATAAACACCTTTTGGCCCACATACTTCTACCGAGTCTACGAGCGTGGTCCCTAGGAATCTCTTTTATGTAGGAAAATTCACTTCTGCTTGCAACCTCCGTCCCTGCTGCATTGAGCTGGAAAGCTGCTAGCGCAGCCCTGGAAAGCAGTGTTGTACTTGCAATTATCAGTTCTCAATTGAGGGTGCCAAAATATGGTATCTTAACTACAGCTGGCTCTGCGTGTCTGCACCCTAACAGGTGGACTCATTATGCAGGCCTTTGCGGCATTCTTCTATTTCTAATGAGTATGTGTTCCTTCTGACAAACCGGCGGAAATCGCAGCCATGTTATTCCCATCTCTGCAGCAGTCTGCGGATGCCAAGGCGAGGTTCTGATGCAAGGTGCTCGCTTGCTCTTGCTATGGCTGGCGTCTATTGCTGTGAATAGAAACCCCTCGAGGGCACACACTGCTGTATTGGACTGGGGGGACAGGATATTTCTTTTTAAGGCCTGCACTATCGACTACAAGACGCAAAGACAATTGGGTGATTACTGGGCTATACAAATCAATATATCATAACATAACAAGGTGCGCATTACAGCCACATAGAAAACAATCCAAGGAGTGCCACGAGGCATTGTTGCGGTTACCTTTGGCAGCATCTCACAAAAGCATTTATGAATATAAGGAGCAGTACTAGAGGAGTACTCTTTTACATAATTCATATGTTTTTGTGAATTGAGCCCAAGCTCTACTACTTACTAGTAAACATGCAACAAAGAGGGTGCACTATTAATTGATGCAGATTACATTTGAAGATTTCCTAAAAATCACATTATATTCTCATTTTAGATGTTTTAGGGGCCAATTTCAAACGGCATGTAAGAGTAACTGAAAGAGTACTACAGGAGTACTATTTTACATATTTAAAAAAAATTGGTGAGTCAGCCGCAATATCTTTTAAACATGAAAATGAGGATGAATCAGGCAGCACTTGAATTGTGGTGTACTCTAAAAGTAAAGAAAGTGCTATACATCTCCATTGTAGATGAGGCAAATCTGGACCACCCAGTGACGGCTGGCACATGTAAGAGCAGTGGGAGGATGGGGCAGTGGGGTGGTGGGGCGGGGCAAGGTGGGGGGAATCTACAGACGACAGAGAGGTCAAATTAAATAAAGAAAACCACTTACCTGCACTTGCCACATCGCCGACTAGGCAATGCAGCGAGAGCAAGGTAAGTGGTTTTAGTTTTTTATTTTATTTGACCTCTCCCGTCATCTGTCAACTTTCCACCCACCCTACCCAGCCCCCGCCCGCCCCTCAGATCTTACCTGTGCCGCCACTGGAACCACCACCGCCCACACTTTGTACAGAAACAATTAAAAGTGTAAAAATAATTCAGTTATTCCTCTTATGAGAGTTGACAACAGTACTTGCCTAGCACCAAGAAGATCTTCTCAACAATATCAGAATGCAGAATTACTTAGGGATGAATCATGGCATGGTAGAGTCTGTATTCTAGTACTAGACTCTCGAATGTACTAACAGTATTACAAATCTGATCCTAACAGAAAACATAGTCAGTGAGAAAGTGCTCTTCGTAACAAATCACTTAATATTTACCTCAAAGTGGAAAAGTGAAGCATTAGGATTAGCATGGGACAAAGCCAATGATCAGTTATGCAACGTGAAAGCTGTGAAGCCTATTCTCAAAGGCATTTTGGAGCAATTAAGAAAGTATTCCTGTGTGATCTTTTTGACATTCTCTTGCATGCCTTTGTGAATTAGCCCCAAATCATTGCAAATCTGAATAAATGTGAATATTCATTGTACAAATAGAAAGAACTGAGCCCTTTTTCCACTTTATCGAATAGGGAGTTTCTGAGCCAATTGACACAGGTATGCAAGTGTAGGTGAAAGAGTTGTCCTCTAGTACTACTTGCTGTACTCATAAATGCTTTTGAAAAGGGGGGGCCCTCGGCCCCCCCGCACGCATGGCGGCGCGGCGACCGTCGCCCCCACTGTCTCCGTGGTTGCCACTCGGCGGTGGGGGCGTGCCCTGGGGGGCGCGGCCCACCGTCGATTGGCTGGCGGCCCCCTTGACCCGGATCCTGGGAAATGGGTCCGGGTCAGGGGGGGCGGGCTAGAGGAGGGGCCACCTGGCCCCTCAGGAATAAAGAGATAGGGAGCGCCCAGGAGACCCCCTTGTCCCTGGACGCTCCCTCGCCGAAACGGTGTGCCCCGCGCTCGGGGCTTCTTTGTTTTTAGTTTTAAACTTAGTGTTAAATTTCCTCGTATCCCCTCGGCCGGAGTTGGAGGTTCATCGGGTTGTGATTCACCCCAGCCAAGCGCATGGCGAGAGGCGACGAGGAGGAGAGGCGCGTCAAGTTGCAGCCGTCCATCTCGCCAGGTAGGGAGTCGGGGGTGCCGGGGGGCCTTGTGTGCAGCCGCGGATTGCGGGAGGGGTATCCGGGGCGGGCGACGGTACGAAGTCCGCGCCTGTGGTCTGCGGCTGCCGGCAGGGCTCCTGGGCCTGCGGGCTCCTGCCTGGTCGACGTGGGCGGGCTGAGGGGGGTGGGGAAGGCCCTGTACAGGCAAAGGGTGATGGCAGTCAGATGGGCTTCGGCGTTTCCCGCTTTAAAGCGTAGGCTGCATTTTTAAATGTCCAGTCATCCGGGAGGGGAGACCAGGGTTCAAGCCTTGGGATGACGTGGCTTTCAGGCGAGTCCACGTGCATCTTGCGTGTATAAAAGGAGTTAAACGGAAGAAGAGAGAAGCTCCTGGTCACAGGGACAGCACGGGTGTTGCGCTCGTGAAAGTCGGGGATGCAAAGCTCTATCCAGCATCACAACGGATGTTCCTCAGTAGATTGGGGAATACGGCACTTGTGCCCAGCCTCGACGACGCTCGCAATAGTTTTGGGTTAATGAATGAGTCACGGAATTTGGGATTCGATTAGTTTGACCGTCCATGTGTGTTACTAGGCAATCGCGCCGAAGGGCGCAGGGGTCGCTTGGGTGGGCCGTCTATCATGGGGTTAGATGGCGGTAAGACAGTGTATTCCGCGGGTGCGCGGGCGGCTCTTGTGCCCAGCCTCGACGACGCTCACGATGGTTTTTTGGGTTAATGAATGAGTCACGGAATTGGAGCTTCAACTAGTTCGAGCGTCCAATGCGTTACTACGCAATCGCGCCGAAGGGCGCAGCGGTCACTCGAGTGAGCCGTACATCATGGTGGTTAGATGGCGGGGAAACAGTGTAATCGCTTCCCCAATCATGTCTTTATATTGACTGTAATTATCTCGGTACTAACATTTAGCGAGGGATTGGGATGAGCGAGATATTTTCAGATCTCGGCGGCAGGCACTCAACCTACTAATGCTGAGTCCCATCGCCGATAAAATATAGCACTGTGTGCGAGTTACTTCATAGGAGCGAGCTCCAGTGGCGCAATCGGTTAGCGCGTGGTACTTATACAGCCGTAACTTGCATTGAGGCATGCCGAGGTTGTGAGTTCGGGCCTCACCTGGAGCAGCTTATTCTAGTGAGCGCAAGGCCCTTTCAAGGCAGTGATTATTATTTCTGTGGTAACTAAGGAGACGGGTGGGATAGTAACCAGGGCTGCGGGTCCCTTTTTCCCCCGTAGCGCTTGGGATATCAGTACAAAGCCCACACTCCGTTGTGTGCGGATTGTGTTGCCACAGCACACAGCCTGCTGGGGACTATGTGTACTCCCTTCCATCCCTCCTCCCCCGTCTGTCGGGGTCCGATCTGGCACTACCTGGTCCAAGGGTGGCTGAAGCAGCAAGTAGTTAGGGAAGAGGTGCTTCATTTCTGCATGTTCAAAACGAGCCAAGTTGCAACAAAGCCATATACTAGGCACTGCGGCAGAGACCTGATAGGGCGTAGTGCAAGATTCGTTCCTATAAATAGTACGAATGTATCATCAAGCTGGCACTGTCACCCATTGTTATCCCTGGAGGTTCCACACAGCAATTTGAGCGATAAGGGCCATAATATAACAGTTGGAGAGTTGTGCGTGGAAAAAATTTGGCAAATTTGCGACTTCGTACTGTGGTATCCCACAGACGTAGCAGGATGACTCAGTGATAAGAGGTAGTGACGTGGTATGCTGCGAGGGGCCGGAAAAGGGTCTGCCTTTCGGCTGTGCTGACTCAGCCTTTTAGACATTAAAGGTTGATAAACTTTATACTAAAATTTACCCAATGGTAATAGTGGATATCTATAGTGTGTAGAAACGACATTAATGCATTCTGTAGCGGTATTTCGAAACAGGGGGGTATCAGACAGGAAACGAAAGCATTTTACACAGGGGATATCAAGTGAAAGTATAATAATAGCCTTAATTTAGGTCGTATTTTGGTTACATATGGAGGCTATGACATTGCCCACGAGTCTTACAGACAAATATGTACGTCCTTTAATTGTTCATTATCAATTGTTTGAAGGTAGTTACGAGGTAGGTAGGGAATTTTAACCCTCAGCTGCTAACATAGGCCACATATAAAGTTATCCCTGGTATAGGATGTAAGAGCGAGCATGACCTAGAATATGAGTGATGTATTTAGGAACTCGGTATCATGCCTGACACGTCATAATGTTCGGTGTATGTTTGGAGAAATGTACATCCTTATTGCTGTGCCATAAGAACACGTATGTATCAGCCTAACAGGGTCCCAGGATAATGCTTCACAAAAAGGGTACCGGGCAATGAAGCATCACACTATGGTCCAAGAAATCGATATGCTGTTTGATTAGTGTGGCATAAAATACGAGAGACTCACTTTTATTACAGGAGGAAAAGGTCTCGTAATTTACTGCGTTACTTTTCTTTAGTGGGGAACTGCAATGTTTTCATCCATTGCTGGGGCTTGTAGGTTTCACTTTTGGGGATATGTTCTACATGGACAAATGCATGCCTATGGGTTGTTCTATATCTTGCGCTTACTTTGAGATGTTTAGCTCTTTTCTTGAAAGGGCCATGAGACAAGTGACGGGCCATCAGCGGGTCATGCATTATTTAGATGATTTCCTCTTCCTGGGTACAGCGGGATCTCAGGAGTGTGCACGGGCATTGCAGGAATTTTGCGTGCTCATGCGGGCTTTTGGAGTCCCGCTTGCGCCCGGAAGACGGTTGGCCCGACCACCTGCTTAGAATTCCTTGGCATTGAGATTGACTCAATGGAGGGATGTTTTAGATTACCTAGGGTCAAGGTGGACAAATTCAAGGCAGCGCTACAGTTATGCCTCCGGAAGGAGAAGGTCACTTTGCAGCAATGGCATGAGGTGGTAGGGCAATTGAACTTTGCACTGAGGATCATCCCCATGGCTCGCCCATTTTCTCGCTCTATTGCACAGGCAATGAAGGGGCTGAGGGAGAAGCACCACCGCACTCGGCTGTCGGTTGAGATTCGCCAGGATATGCTTATATGGATGGCATTCCTGGAGGATTTTAACGGCAGGGTAGTCTGGCCTGGCCCGCTGACAACATCAGCAGAGTTGGGCCTGTGGACGGAGGCTGCCGGGAGTGTGGGCTTCGGCGCCATTCTAGGAAACAGATGGGTCGCGCAACAGTGGCCGGGAGTATGGAGGACATGGGGCCTGACCAGCAACATTGGCTTCCTGGAACTTTTCACGATATGGGTGGCACTGATGGTCTGGCTTATTTAGCTTACGCAAAGTACGGCCATTGACCTAAGTCAATTTTGACGCTCTAGAATGATTATCATTGGTGTCTGCGGAGGTGATAGTTAGAACAATCATGGAACCATTCACGAATAAGGTATAACCAAGGGCTTATTGCACGGTGGAGGTAAGCACCATATGAGGTGCTGTTGACTATTCTAGGGGGGGCATTGCACCAGTCCAAACATTGCACCTGTCCATAGGACCCTTCATGGATGATAGGTTAAAGTCAACATTATTAGTGAGCTATCCTAGGGTTAGCTGTATTGCGTGCAGCCTTCAGCCAAGTCATTAGGGAATATAGAGCAGCTTGTTTTACCAGTCTTTAATCTCATGAATGAGTAAATGGAAAAGAACAGGGGTATGCCAATAAATAGGTGTATTTGTACTAAACACATCCCTTTAGTTCAGTCAGTAAACTTATTTCACACACAAGTAAATTGGCACAAGATACGTTGAGCCTATGATGAGATTTGAGGCGAATATTTACAGTGTGGAAACTTATATAGCACACTGTAATTTAGCACCATATACGTTGAGCTATAGGGGGGTACCAAAGCCACGTAGTAATAACATGGTGGGGGAACCACGAATGGCATAGAGACAGGGCCTAGAGCCTTTGGATAGACTACTTGGGGTCCTGATAGTGATACACACCCTGATGTCGCACCTAAAAGGTGCCCAAGAGCCTGGTTGCGGCATCAGATAGCTCTGGGGATCCATGTGATCATGCCGGTTGGCTGGGATGATATCTCCCAGAAGCCAAAGCGGCGAGCGGAAACGGTCCTTGGGCCAGCGTATGGCCTGGCGGAGATGGGGCTGTGCTAATTCTTTTAGCTAAAGACTGGGATGCTGCACTGTTAAGTAGGCTGTCTTGTTTTACACATAAGATCCTATGCATGAAGACGTGGGTAGAAATCCAGGATTAAGAGGCGATGTCCTCGCCCGCAGCACAACTTTCTCGGGTAACAATGATTGTGAAGAGGGGAGGCCAATTTTACAGCCTACCAGGGCTAACATTTTTCCGTCGACGTGTTAATGTGTGGTGACCTGGCACTAAGATTATCTAAAACTTAGCGATTGATGGTAATGTAAGTTTAATGCGTGTACAGCAGTTATTGCCGGAACACTAATGGTGTGTGTCTATCTTTCCTATTTATGTATGACCGGGTCCGTGGTGAATACCTGGAGTGCCCCACATTACAATGGCTGCAACAGGTGGACAGCCCAAGGGATGCTTACGTCGGTCACGGCTGGGTCCATGGCGGATATCGGAGGAGTGCTCCACACCGCAACATCAACAGCTGGTGGACAAAAAACGGGAAGCAAACGTCGAGAAAGAGGACACCAAGGGCCCAGGTATTCCTGGCAGGTGTAAGTGCTACCCATTCCCTACGGTGGAAGTGGGAATTTGTCACCCATGTTTTCTTGGTCTTTTCCTGGTTGCTGCAGTTTTCTCAAACCTGTCACGCAGGGGGGGGGACTCATCACCAGAGGTGGTGGAGCTACAATGGGCCAGCACAAACAACACGCTGGATGCAGGACAGGGAAGAGTTGGTTGGAGGGTCTGTGCCATGGTCAGTTCAGGAGCTTCTTTCAGGGATTTATAGCTCAGCAGCCCGACCTCCTGTCAGCGGTGATACTTCACCTAGGGGGGGCTGAATTGGCTAAACTGGGGAGGCGAATACTCATTGATGGGTTCTTCTCCACTGTGGGTGGGTCTTCAGGACTTGGGTGGCACGGTGGTAGGGTCTCAACCTATCCCGGGGTGGCAGGGACTCGGTCAGGGTGTTGAATCACTCGATAAAGGGGATCAACACACAGTGGGACAAACTATTTCAAGCTCCCACTCGGCCTGCAGATGATCCAACATGGGTGTATTGGTTCTACCTGGTAATGGGTGTATTGGCTCGGCCTGGTAACGAGAGTCCATGTGACGGAGGAAGGGAGGGTCCTGTGGTCTGATGATGTCGGGGCCTGGCTGGAAGGGGTTACTAGAGGGAGAACTTTGTCGGGTAGACCTAGGCAGGGGGAGGCCAGATCGTCGGTTAACAATGCTGGCCTGTGGCGGTAAGGTCATTATCGGTGAGCACATATTTTGAGGTCTGAGGGGGCGGGCATCATCCTATGGAGGTTCCCGCCCAGGGGGAGGAGCCTGCGGGCCACTCCCACAACTCCAGGGGCAAGGTAATAGATGCTGCAAAGCAAAGGAGCGCGGGTAGGAGTAGTTCACGCTTTCCTTAGGCTGGTAGCCACCCCGCGCGCGTGGACTCATGACGCCACCGGCGCAGAGTAAGGGCCCTCCTTTAGTGGGTAAATGGAGTTCAGGGCGTAGACCGGGCAATTCCCGGGGTAACACTGCGCATGCGCACATCCAGAGGGGAGGCGCAGCTTGTAGGACCTGACACCGGTAGTGACCCTGCCATATGGCCAGAAATGTACAAAAATTCTAGATGAGGATGTTTAGTATAAGTTAGGAATAACATGTATTAGAGTTTTGTTAAAGTCAGGCTCTCAAACTTGTTGCTAAGAGTATGTACCTAAATGTCCTGCTGAATTTTTGTATAAATTGTTGATTATGCAATTAAAACCTTTTTTAATTTCATACTTTAATAAATACGGCCGGGCGACTAGCGCCCGCCTTCCAAAAAGTAAAGACGTCTCGTGTCCACGTTCCTGGGTATTGGGTGCCGGATTGGGGGGGAGGCGGCAGCTAGTCGCTGACCATGTGAAAAGGGGGGGCCCTCGGCCCCCCCGCACGCATGGCGGCGCGGCGACCGTCGCCCCCACTGTCTCCGTGGTTGCCACTCGGCGGTGGGGGCGTGCCCTGGGGGGCGCGGCCCACCGTCGATTGGCTGGCGGCCCCCTTGACCCGGATCCTGGGAAATGGGTCCGGGTCAGGGGGGGCGGGCTAGAGGAGGGGCCACCTGGCCCCTCAGGAATAAAGAGATAGGGAGCGCCCAGGAGACCCCCTTGTCCCTGGACGCTCCCTCGCCGAAACGGTGTGCCCCGCGCTCGGGGCTTCTTTGTTTTCCCACCCACCATCCCTTGGAACAAAAAGTTTGGTAGCAGTTCTTATCTCTGGTTGAAGGGTAAGTTCTGGATGTACGGTCCACGGGTCTCACAGGGTATTAGAGATGAACGGTTGGTGTATGTTGTTGATGCTTTTGTCTAGGAATTTTTCCCCCTTTTAGCAAGTCATGTGTGAAGTGAACTGTATTTAATGCTATGTGTCTTTAGGCCTTTTTTCCCTTTGTAGCTATACGTTGATACTGTTTGAAGTGAACTGTATTGAATGCTATGTGTCTTTAGGCCTTTTTTCCCTTTGTAGCTATACGTTGATACTGTTTGAAGTGAACTGTATTTAATGCTATGTGTCTTTAGGCCTTTTTTCCCTTTGTAGCTATACGTTGATACTGTTTGAAGTGTACTGTATTTATTGCTATATGTCTTTAGGCCTTTTTTCCCTTTGTAGCTATACGTTGATACTGTTTTATTAGCCAGGGTAGCTGTCCTTTAGAATTTTTTCCCATAGGTCGTCGTATTTATTAGGTATGGGGCATGCGGTAAGGTCATTATCGGTGAGCACATATTTTGAGGTCTGAGGGGGCGGGCATCATCCTATGGAGGTTCCCGCCCAGGGGGAGGAGCCTGCGGGCCACTCCCACAACTCCAGGGGCAAGGTAATAGATGCTGCAAAGCAAAGGAGCGCGGGTAGGAGTAGTTCACGCTTTCCTTAGGCTGGTAGCCACCCCGCGCGCGTGGACTCATGACGCCACCGGCGCAGAGTAAGGGCCCTCCTTTAGTGGGTAAATGGAGTTCAGGGCGTAGACCGGGCAATTCCCGGGGTAACACTGCGCATGCGCACATCCAGAGGGGAGGCGCAGCTTGTAGGACCTGACACCGGTAGTGACCCTGCCATATGGCCAGAAATGTACAAAAATTCTAGATGAGGATGTTTAGTATAAGTTAGGAATAACATGTATTAGAGTTTTGTTAAAGTCAGGCTCTCAAACTTGTTGCTAAGAGTATGTACCTAAATGTCCTGCTGAATTTTTGTATAAATTGTTGATTATGCAATTAAAACCTTTTTTAATTTCATACTTTAATAAATACGGCCGGGCGACTAGCGCCCGCCTTCCAAAAAGTAAAGACGTCTCGTGTCCACGTTCCTGGGTATTGGGTGCCGGATTGGGGGGGAGGCGGCAGCTAGTTGCTGACCATGTGTGAATCAGCTATTTTGTGTGCCTCAGCTCCACCAAGTTCAAGTGAAACCTCAGGCACTTCAGAGAGCTCTTGATTCTTAAATAGGCCAACTCCGATATTGAGCAAGCCGGCCAGACTGGCAAGGTGGAGGAGTGGTCAAGGGAAACCATGATAGCTGTGAGCTGGTGTTAGACATGCCTCCCCCATCACTCCTACTGGATATAAAAGAATTCCACTGGTTCCTCCAATCATCTGGTGGTGCACAATGCCCTAGCTTGCCCTAAGGTGATAGGCTGAAACTCCAAGCTCCATCAAGCATTGTTGTAGAGCAGTGACATAACAGAGGCCCCCGCAGCCCCTGCGTTGTGGGGCCCCCGAGGGTTTTTCATTTTAAAGGGGGTCCCTCACTCTCTAAGACATACCATTGCATGCCTTGCAGAAAGCATGCAATGGCTTGAAGTAAGAAATAGTTAAATGTTCAGGAAAACCACTCAGCTTTCCAAGCAGGCCCCTGCAGCATAGGGAGGGCCCAACTGTTTAAAGGGCCCCCTTTGAGACCAGGTCCAATTAATATCTGTATGATCTGGGAGATGCCAGGGTCCCTCATCCGATTCCACTGGGTGGTCCCATCATTTTGCATTACGCCACTGCTGTAGTGCTACCTAGCAGAGAAGAACATCAGCATGGTAGCAGCTTTACCACCATGCTGTTCAAGCCTGGCCACTTATTAAATTAATAGCATCTACCACTGGTTCCTTGCAGCAGGGAGGTGCCTATTTGTAAACTTGGAGGAAGTTAGAGCTTCCACTCATAGAGGTCAAGATGTTGGGTGACGGTAAAAGAGAATTTGCAGCTCTGCTGAGCTCGGAGGAAGGAATTATTTATTGTAAGAAAAGTAAGAAGTGCATGGGAAACAAATAGAATGCACTGTTTGTCTTGTGAATACATAAATGAAACGAAAATGTGAATGGCACATCACTCTAAACTCGTCAACACTTAGCTTGAGCAAAAGGGTTTTCACTTTCTGTCAAGGGGTTTTGAGGTGATGCAAGCATTGGCAGTCAGCATGCTTTACCACTTGTGTTGTTGAACTGTGAAATGGTGTATACGTGAAAAGAGATCTCTAGGTCAGGGGTATCCAACAATAGGCAGGCTGGTCAGATCTATGGCAGGTTTTCAGTAGCGGCTCGCATAACTCGCAGGTGGAGGGGGCAGGTGGGTGGGTTGCGCTGGTGTTCGCACAGGGATTTTTAAAAAAAACGTACCTTACCGGGTCCCGCGCCGCCTCCGCTCCTGCCCGGGTCCTGTTTTTTCCTGCTGCTTTGCTGCCTCTGGACAGAACAGGAAACAGGCATCCTCCCTCCCCACCCCTAAGTCAAACACAATGCTGCAATGGCAGCGTTGTGATTGGTGCCTACGGCGCCCAGCCGGGAGCCTGTAGGGAGGCCATTTTCTCTGTGTCGGCTGCATGCAGCCAACATAGAAAAAATGCAAAGTGCGCATGACCAAACAGTCAGGGCCCACATCATTTGCAAAGCCACTCCTCCCTGACCCACCCACCTGCCAGCCACCAACCAGGCATACTGTTCTGCTTTCTCGCAGTGCGAGAAGCAGAAACATGAAATGGTATTTAAAATACCATTTTAACTTTCTGTTTTTCGCACTGCGAGAAAGCAGTGGGGTGACGCTCCTCCGCCCTAATGGAGGAGCTGCCCCTGCAGGTTTTTAGGAAATCAACATAAGGTAATCTTACATGATCAAGCAAAATGTAAACCATTTACTGATTCAATGATTATCATAAATTACGGTGCATAGTCCTGCTCTAGGAGGCAACTGTTGTGTTTGTTTGATGCATGAAAGTCTACTTTGAACCCTGTTACCCCTGAGCTATTCCCATTGGTTAGAAAGCTCCAGAGGCATCATCTTTGTAAACTGGAAGATTGAATCTTACCTTGGTGAACTATCTGAAGAACCTTCCCAAACTGCAAAATCAGCTGATAGTTTAAGTAATTGATCAAGGGGGGCTTTTACTTCCTTCCTCTTGAATATGGAGGCCCCTCACTCTGGCAAATCTGCCACAATCTTTACTATGCTGCACACTTTCATAGTTTCATAATAAGATCTGAATAATTAGTTTAGCTTAGGAGAGAATAACTTGAATGACAAGGTCGGGCTCTTGCCCTTTCTGCAAATTAGAGAAGATTGCCATGAATTGCATGATATAATGAAACGCCAATTTACATATTTGCAGCAATATTAAAAGAGATCAGTTTTAGCTCGCAGAGCAGAACAAACAAAAACATGCATTTTAATAACTCAAATTACTCCCAGGAAGTGACCCTGCACCGAAAGCCTGATCATCACTACTTAATTAGAAGCCTCGGCAATCTTAATCCGCCCTTAAATCCTACTCTGTGTACAATGAAGGGGGAAGCCACGAGTTTTGTCTGAAATTAAATATTTACTCTTTATTAAAATGTTTGCAGGAGAGACTTTGCAGGCATTTGCCGAGGCGCCCAGCAGAAAAAATGATATTCTACGAAAGGACGCGCAAAACCGGTGTCAGTTTTCAGGTGCAAAGCAATTAACAAGTTGGCATTTACGGCACTTTCTAATTAATTAATTAAAAATGCAAAGCTGACTTTCATTTCTTTAAATGTTTGAACATTTTATCCGTCGGTAATAAACTACTGGGGAAGGCAGCGCCGTAACAGCTGGTAAATGAGCGTTTTAGTCAACTTGATAAAGAGTAAACAGGACATTTTGCACTGCCAACGTCTGAGCAAAAGGAGGACTCAGCTTCATACGTGAGCAAGCTTCTAAAATGAAAATTATCGAATGTTTGCAACATGTAAACAAACAAAATATGTGCGGGTATCACACGCCAGTAAGTAGTTCAGGAACTCAGTGGCGTAAGGAAACTTGAGGGGGCCCCTTGCAAAGTACATGGAGGGGGGCCCTTATGCTCCGGACCCAGTCATTAGCTCTCAGGACTGCGGGGGCTATTGTTACGCCACTGCAGTAACTGCGGCTAGCCCAGAGGAAATTACACTACGAAGGCAGCTTGAGGTGAAAAAGTGATTTAGGACACAAAACATACACCCACAGCTCTCATGTTTATGGAACTGGCCATTCAAACTTCCACAGGCACTAGCCTAGCAAGGCAGCCATGGGCAAGCAAGCAGAATTAAGTCCCCTGCCGCCTGATTGAATAGTAAAAGACATTCGTAATTTGGGTACAGTGAGCCCATCACTGTCCGGGCGCCCCGGTGCAACTGCACCTGCTGCACCATTGATAGCCCCGCCATTGCCAGCTAAGATCAATGCGCTTGGGAAGCAAAATGCTCTTCTGCAGAGCTCCCCTTACAGCAGGGTGCAGCTAGGACAATGTTTTCCATCCTCCCCGGGAACATGTTTTGGTCAGCGCACATTTAGAAACACAACATTCATTAATGCACTTTAATTAAAACATAAACGCCGCGTTGCTTCCTCGCTAGGCCTTCGCTCAGCTGGAACTAACTCTGTTTGCTTAATCTACAATTTTAGATGTATTAGCAAAAATAAATGTTGGTGAATATAAGAGCCTGATTACATATCTCGGGTAAATTGGTGATAATGAGTCAAGAGACTTTGTGTTCGCTCACATACATTAGAATAAGAATCATTATGAAATTAAAGCTAAGATTAATCCTGCTAATGACACCGCGGTGCATCGGGGAATACGGTAACCCAGATGTCAGATTCGCTGTGATACTGCGCCGCTATTTGATAGAGTAACCCCTTGAAGTGTTTCTTCTAAGGCAGCTAGCTGGTACCCCCCCAGTCCCAGCACTTGAAATGCAAATGAGTGACAAGACAGACTCATAATGAGAGCAGATTCGAGCAGTAAGGAAAATGAATAAATTACAAAATGTGAACCACCGATAAGAACATGCAGCAGGCACCCTGATGGCCTCAATTAGGGCGCGTGACATCTGCGGTGCATTTGCCTCTAATAAAGCCCTCGCTCTGTATTCCAAAGCACACCATTCTAACACTGTTAACATTTTTAATGTCTTGGGCGTGCGGAGTAACATTAATTACACGATGATTGGGCCGACTTCGGCGCTTCTTTTATGTCTTCCGCTGAGTAAAAAACTCGAGGTGCTGCTTTGATATCGTAAATAAAACGCGCAGACCTGCCAAGCTTTAAAGCTTTGCTGGAGTAACCCAAAGCTGCTGGGTTGCATTAAACCTTTATACCTAAACACGGAGAATATTCTATGAATTTAAAATGGGTCAGTGTCTCTATACATTTCAAAAGCATGACTTTATAGCGCGCGCAGGCAGTTTTCATTTAAATTAGCGACTGCGTAGATGTGGGTCTTGTTTTTAATATCTAATACTTTTAAAGGAGGACTTCGAAAAGAATGATTTAATGTATTTTATTTATATTTCCACGTGCAGCCTTTCCTTTTTGAATACACCCCGTAGAGACGGCTTTCTGTTACCAAGAGTGAACCAAATCATAGCGCCCCATAACTCGAGTTTTATTTGTTTCTATAGTTGTACGCAATTAAGAAATAGTCCTGCATTAAAAGTACGGATTGTAATAAGACTCTCGTTATGAGAAAGTAACAATTCTAACTGAACAAAGCTACTCATAGAAAAACTGTGAATCGACCCTGCAAGCCTACACATTTGTGGAGCAGGACAATAAGCGTATATATTGGTGGAGTTTTCAAATGCATATAAATATAAACAGCGATCAGTTGTATAGGTCGGCCACACCGAGAAATACAAGTGGTTATTCTAGTAAAAGTCATAGGGCCTTATTATGACGACTGCCGAGGCCATGGTGGCGGTGCAGGCAACGCCGCACCAGTGGTCCAGCCGCCTCATTACAACTTGGGTGGTTGGACAGCATTGGCACCTCTGCAACCGCCAGGGATTAGATATGCCTGGCGGTGTTGCGGTGGTCTTGGGGCCACAACATGCTTGTCAGGGGTCACTGCAGCCCCGCCAAGCATATTACAAATTTCCTCACTGCCACGCTGGTCACAGCGGTGCGACCACCATGAAAAGTGTGGCAGTGAGGAATTAAAGGGGGCCCTACAGGTCCCCTTTGAGCCTCTGAGCCATGGGGTGTATGCACATGCTGTGCCCCCTGTCTGCATACACCCCAGTTCCTGCAGAAACTGCCTTTGACACTCTCATTGTGGTGTCTTTTTCAAAGGCACTGCCATGGGACTGCAATAGAACTGCCCGTCTGAGACTTTAAAAGTCGTACTATGGTGGGCAGTTTTTTATGGCTTTGGTGGTCTCAAAGCAGGGCGGTGGAGGGGCGGTGGCACTTTTCTGAAAATAGTTAAAGCTTTGCCAAAAGGGGAACCAGACGAAAAAAGGTTTCAACTGACTGAGACACAAAGAAAGTGCCTGGAGTATTCTGTAATTAAAAGGGACCTTGTCCTGTGGGTTTCAGGGAGTGAAAGTTAATGGGAAGTGGTTGGATAAAATGTGGGCAATTCAAGAGAATAAATGCTGGCGACCCAGATCGAGACTCGTCATTCGAGTGTTATCTGACCCAGTGTGAGTAAATAGTTTATTCAACGTAACTGGGAAGCTAATTTCATTAGGCAATGCAGAGTTAGTGACAATAGGCTTGAGCCTCCACTGGCCTCCACAGTTGTGCACCCGAATGGCTTCTGATCATTGTAATGCGCTAAAGACGTCTGACCTCTGAGTACATTTTCAATCATTCGGTAGGATATACAAGAGCTGAGGAAAATATTTTGGCAACATACAAGGTATATTTTGGCAGACTCTAAGAGAGCCCCAGCTAACACTGTGACATTAGGTCACATGACATCTTGTGACCTCCCACGCACTTTGCCAGTCTGTCAAACACTGCACACCTTTGCCTATTGCCACCCTCAACGACTAGCCCAGAAGTGTTTCCCAAGTGACACCACTTCATCAGATTGCCTTTCTTTTCCCACATTGAAAGCATGCCAATTTTTACACAGTGATGTCTGCCAACATCAAACTCCACTCAAAAGACTCCATTTACACATTCCGTGGGGATTAAAGTAGACCAGCTGACACTGAGTCCCACTTCGTGCCTCATCACTATTTCTCATAAACAGAGAAAACATTGTTTTCCCAACACTCTTACCCAGACCAAACACTTATACTCACCACATGTGCACGACAAACAACAACCTTTTCAACATTACACCATCTACACAAACCTAACAACTCATTCTCATTAGTTCATACTCTGTACTCATGAACACGTCAAACACGCTGACATCAGACAAACCAACTGAGATACACTCTTCAACCTAGAAACATGTCTTTCACCTACCTCGAGAAACATCCTTGAACTCCTTTTCCCTGAAGTCTTCTGAATCCAATCCAAACACTGCACAGACAGTACAGGAGGAGGACTCACGCTTATCCTCAATTCCATGTAGCCTTTCACTCTAAGAAGCCCAGCAACACCAAAAACATTTCAAATCCTTGCCAGCTCCTTCCCACTCTGCATCTCAAAAACCTCCTTCAATTTGATCTGCAAATCCTCGCCCAGACCTAATAAGAGCTTGACTGGACAAGCCTTGGAACTTATCAATTTTGCCTATATTCACCAGATCCCTCCCACATTTCACAGAGACATCAACCTTCACTCTAAATCTACCACTATGATAGCGATAGAATCCCTCTATGAATGTTAAAACATCCTGGATATCAAATACCTCATTGCTTAATCTACTTACTTTAAAGGCAATCCTTTCAACCTAAACATGACAGCCTTACCCTCTATTCATTGAAAGTTTCCTTGAACTGGACGTGAAGGTCAGAATCAGATGTCAACACATTTATTGACGTAGTTGATACAGTGCTAAAAAAACACATGTAACACAATGGCGGCTGCCACCTTCGGGTAGTGGGGTGTAAATGCATGTGGGCAAATTACAAGAGCAAATTTGCCGTTATGCAGGGCATTATCGTAACTTTAACACAGTAATGTAATGCATGTCGACAATTAAATACATTCTAAACATTAACATCAAAACATTAAAAAAAGAAAAGAAAGCTTACCTTGCGGCATGTCCACGCTCTCGTGTGGTGTCCTTCACTCCTCCAGCGCAGGCCCCAGACAACTCCCCTAACCAATCCTGGTGCTGCTCTCATGCAGCATGAGAGCAGCACCAGGATTGGATGGAGCAGGCTCTCTCAGTGCTCCAAAGAGGACTGGAGGCCTTTGCTGAGTCTCAGGTTGAGAGGTTTAACCACTTGGCTGCTAAGGGGTGTGTGCGAGGTCCATTCACTTTCCATTGAAATCAATGGAAAGTCCATGACGAGTTACCCTTGTCATTAGCGCTGAAGGGGTTAAAGTGCGCAGGTCTGGCTGGCCATTGCAAGACGGCCGTCCAAAGGGACATGCACACTTTAAACATAAGTGCCCTACCCATGACTTATTTCTGCTGCTGCCAGTCAGCAGCTGCCCCACCCCCGTCCTGATGCTCAGATCGAGACGGGTTATTAAAAAATAACATATATGTAAATTGATACTTGTATAGCGGACTACTCACCCGCAAGGGTCTCAAGGTGCTTGTACGAATACCGCTGTGGAACCCATCCTGGCTTTCCCTGTGAGGTGTCCACTCCTGGGCACCCCCAAGGTGGAGGCCAGGCATCCTTAGCGTTGTGAATGAGAACAACAAGGACCCCCTGATTGACCGATTTCAGATAATTCCTAGGTCAGGGATATAACATGTGAAAATAACAACCTAGGCCATTAACAGTGAGCTTGTAAGTAATAAAAGATGAGAGGTAAAGAATCAAATGACATAAAAGAACACAACTGAAAAAAAAATACAACTGAACAACAACATACAAGTGAAGACCAGATCCACCAAGAAAATGTTCTCTGCATTATGGTGCAATCAAGAACTCTCAGAGTAAAAGCATGCCATAAGCAGACTAGAACAGAAATTAAGATGGACCAATGCCCTCAACAACTTTACCCAACTCAAATCCCTTCAACCAGCATGCAGATCCTTCATCACAACTGCCAAATCCACATTCAACAAGACAATCATCAATGGAGAGACTGTCAAGCTCTGCATCAACACACTCCCACATCCTCCAAACTCATAATAATTTGATGAATGGAATGTTATCAATTACTTTCTAATTGTCTGAAATCCATCTTTTCTGCATAGTCAACACACATTTTCACCATTTTCTGAACCCTATTTTTGCTGGACTTAGAACATTGTCCACTGTTACCCCTGCTAAATAGTATTATAGTGCCCGTGGTTTCCTTTAAACAAGATTAAACTGCCTTACCCTTTATTGGCATATTTAACTTGCCTGTAAGTCCCGAGTGTATGCTGTAGAAAATGTACCCAGGGCCTAGAAGTAAAATACCACATGTGGCCTGCA
This sequence comes from Lissotriton helveticus, assembly GCF_964261635.1. Taxonomy (NCBI): domain Eukaryota; kingdom Metazoa; phylum Chordata; class Amphibia; order Caudata; family Salamandridae; genus Lissotriton; species Lissotriton helveticus. Next base: position 2,115,728,981 of record NC_136057.1, on the reverse strand, counting down.
GCACCTATTGTATCATCCACAGAGTGGGCTTTGGAAGCATGGGCTCAGGCCTATCACGTGGAGCATACCTGCTGCAGTGTAACTCCTGTGGTGCAATTTGTCGAAATAACCCTCTTCAACTGGCAACCTTCCTTTTAAATATTAATATGTCACCCCGCCTACAAGGTAGAGTGCATAATAATTATGAGTGGAACATGTATGACATCAGAAATGGCATGTTCCCCCCAGTGACTAGGCCCAAAACAGCATTTGTCATTGGTCAGTCTGTCACTAGCACATAATATACAAAGTATTGTATACAAAGTATACCTAGTATGCAAGTATACATTTATACAAAGTATGCATTATACAATTTATTCTATAACCTTTGACCTGTTCTATCTACAGACTCCATTTAAAGCCTTATCTTATTTTTATATTTAATATAAATGCAATCTAATGCTGGGGTGGATTTTTATTAAATATATTGCAAATGTAAAAATTTAGAAACATACCTCTACCCTGGCTGAAGCTGCTGTCAGAGACTAATTTGCATCAGCTCTTCAGCACCTGCCCAGCCAGTACCTGGCCTGACCGAGTCATGAAAGAGCTGTGAAAACTGATCCCAGAGCAGAGAAGCCAATGTCCTGGGTGTGGGGAAGTGTTTTTCTTTCCCTTGAAGGAAGACACGTTAAAGTGGACCCAGGAAGATTCTTTAAATTGAAAGAGGATCTGCCCTTCCCTAAAAAAATGTATGGGGAGACCTTAAGGAAGCAGTATTTTGTTACCTAGTCAGGTTGTCACCCAACCAGGTGGTAGGAAAGCTACCCCAAGAACTGGTTTTGAATGACCACAGAGGAAGGGACTACTCATCACACCGCCACATCTCTGGGTGACATCTGCACAAGGGGATTAGGGTGTCCCCGTCTTCAATTTAAGGAATAAGCTTCACTGTGGGATCATTTGCAGTAGGGCAAACAAGAACTGCTGCAAAAGTGGGTAGTTTTTTTTACTCCCTTAATTATGGAGGAGCCAGGAGCTGTCTCACCAACTAGCTAGTGCCAGGCGTAAATTTAGCTCCTCAAGGCACAGTCTTCAGAACAGTATTTGGATCTGCAGAGATCAGGAGAGGACTGTACCTACTGTCTGTGACCTAGGAGGAGCCCTGAAGGACTGTCCCTGTTCATACGTGTACCCACGACAAAGAAGCGGAATTCATGGGTCAGTTGGCTGACCTCTGGTGTGGCTACAGATACACAACAAGCTGCAATAACTTTCCTCTCAAGTGCCCAGCCGATCTGTGGGAACTGGACCTGGACCAGACTTTGCTGTTGGCCTCTGACTCACACCTTGAGAGTCTCTAAGCACCTTCTCTTGACTTTCTGGGGGCTTTAGAAGTGCACTGCTGTAGTTGTTTGGGCACAAAAAGAAAGTCTGAAATTTTTTGAAAACTTTCCCTCCAGAGTTCCACTGACCCATTCAGGAAGGATTTTTCTTCCACAAAAGTGACAAAGTTGCATTCTGCATTGGAGCTTGGAAAAAATGATTATGTTTTCAGCAAAAAAGTGGGATTAGAAACATTTTCAAACGTTTTGGCTTCCAAACTTCTACAGGGACCAATCCACTTGTTGTATCCAACCCAGGCTCCATCACAGTTGTCCTAAAATCGCAGTATACTATTTCAATGAACTATCATTGGCACTTACTGTTTTGTGGTGTTAATTTTACTTAATTCCTTAAAAATTCATACCTTTCGGTTCCCCTTATTGAATTTCTGTTGTCTTTTTATCATTTTGTTTACTATGTTTTACTCTATTTTTCTAATTCTGTTTGGGATTTTTATTGTTTGGTGTGTTGACTTTATTATACTTTTGCCACTGCATATATATTTTATGCAGTTCCCTAAATTAAGCCTGCCTACTCTGTGCTATAGGTACCACGGGGTTGAGCTCCGGTTGATGTAGGAACTTTGAGGATTCATCCTGACAAGAAGATTTCTTATTCCGTGAGGTGCCCTGTCGCTTACACCAAATAACAATTCACTTTCTTATAATAGCGTTCAGTGGTTAGATCAGGACTATTGTTTTGCAGTTGGCCTTGGCTGCTAGGGAAACAATGGCAGGTGCAACCCTTGAACTGGAGGAGAAGCAATGGCCCATAGAAGTGAAGAAAGCCCTGCCGGTCCACAAGAAGAGTCAGCTCAGGATAGCCTTGGGGACCCAAAGGGCATCCTAGTCCAGTGATGATGGTGTCAGCGATTCAGAAGTGCAGAGGAATGGTGAACATACGTCCACATTCCAAAAGAGTTGGGGACAGATTTGCTAATATTTGGCACTCGCAACACAGCAAGACAGCTTACTGAGCTGCGTCAGTTGAAGAGGGCAGGAATGCACCATATCTACAAAGATATGATACATTCCTGCTTTCCCTCTGTGCTGGCTCACTTGTGGCTGCCATGCACTAAAGCATGGTGCAAGGGTGCCCATTTTAAAACTAGGGGGACCTTCCTGCACAAGAACAATCTTCTAAAGCTTTTTCCACTTTCTATATGTGCTGCAGAATGCAGCACACGTAGAAAGAGGAAAACGCTAGGAGAAACAACATTTCTCCATGTTATGCACCCCTGGGAATGCATTCCATTTGGACACATTCCCAAATTTACTAGTGTTAGTAAATCTGGCATTGCATCAAAAGCTATGGGTGTATGCCTGGGGTTACCCACACTCCAACTAAGAAATGCCTGCCTAGGGCAGAGTAACACAAGGCAGCGTTACTCCAGATTTACTGAGCCATTGCATAGTAAATTTTACCTAAGGGCTTGCATTGCTCTTGCGTTACCTTACATGACACAAGGACAATGTAAGTGGTACAAAAGGGGGTGGTGATGGACGGAGCATCTGAATCAATCAAACAGTCACACCCAGTCAAAAGATCTGGGTTTAATCCATCACCGTTCTTTAGCCCACTCTGCCACCCCAGTTCAGACATGGCTATATGCAAATCAGTCTGACCCTGTGCCTCATGGGAACAGTCCAGCCCAAACTGCCAAGCCATGCCTTCCCTGGACCGGAAACAAGCTTCTGAGGACCGGTTTCTGGCATTCCAGCCGTCTTCAGCCCGGCTAGCTTGAATCCAGTGGCAAAGTGAGCAAGGGACTCACGTCTGAGCATACCCTGCCACACTTATGGCGGCCAAAAGTGGTACAAAAGGGGGTGGTGATGGACGGAGCATCTGAATCAATCAAACACTCACACCCAGTCAAAAGATCTGGGTTTAATCCATCACCGTTCTTTAGCCCACTCTGCCGCCCCAGTTCAGACATGACTATATGCAAATCAGTCTGACCCTGTGCCTCATGGGAACAGTCCAGCCCGAACTGCCAAGCCATGCCTTCCCTGGACCGCAAACAAGCTTCTGAGGACCGGTTTCTGGCATTCCAGCCGTCTTCAGCCCGGCTTGCTTGAATCCAGTGGCAAAGTGAGCAAGGGACTCACGTCTGAGCATACCCTGCCACACTTATGGCGGCCAAAAGCGTTACAAAAGGGGGTCTGAACTGGGGTGGCAGAGTGGGCTAAAGAACGGTGATGGATCAAACCCAGATCTTTTGACTGGGTGTGAGTGTTTGATTGGTTCAGATGCTCCGTCCATCACCATCCCCTTTTGTACCGCAAGGACAATGTAAGCCATTGATAAATCTGGCCCTTAATGCCTATTTATTTGGTGGTCGATGACGTTGATGAATGGTTTGCCGCTTACAAGAGAGACTTTAATATGCAATACGTCTCAGAAGAGGACTTGGATTTAGTTTGTGGAGGTACATGCCCATTATTGGAAGGGATACACCAATGGCCCTAGATGCAGCTGACCAGGATAGATATGCCCCCATGAAAGAGGCCCTTATGCAGACTTTTGGTTTAACCCCAAAAAAGTATAATCTAAAGTTCAGGGACAGCCATAAAAAGGCACAACAGTCTTTTGAGGTTGCTATAGGCTTTTCTAGTAAGGTACTGGATTGTTGGGTGAAATGTAGTAAAGTAAAGTATTATGATGGACTGTATAACCTAATTATGCACATGTACATCTTGAGTACTTGTTTTACAGAGTTGTGCCAGCTCTTGACAGACTCCAAGGTTACTGTTCCTAGAGAGTGTGGGTAGGAAGCCTGGATCAAAACCAGAGTGTCTAAGAAGATACCATGGGGTGATAACAAAAAAGGGAGCAGGGGTCAGGCTCAGAAGAGAAGAAAAAAAGTGAGAACTCCTTAAGGGCCCACGCATTTAAAAAGGGGAAAAATTCAAACTCACTTCTGAGCATAGGAAAGTGGATTTGGTGGGAAGAAGCCCAGGTGCAATATCACCAAGACAGGAATTATGACTGTCAATAGAAAAGACATAAGAAGGGAGATGCCACATGCAACAGGAAGATGCTAGTTGGTACTCCACATCGGTGACAAGCATAAACCTAAGGGGAGATTGTTCTCAGGAGAAGAGGGATGAGTAGGCTCTAGTGTCCCTTTGTTGGGAGGTGGACCCAGAAGATAAGCTGGGAATCTTGGAGATTTCTAGGAAGTACTTCCAAAGAGTCTCAGTGAATGTGGTCCATGTCACTGCTTTGCAGGACACCTGTGCCAGTTGGACACAGGTAGTGGAAAGGCGGGTCTCCCAGAACAGTATCTGCAGAACAGTATCTGCAGGGAGAAGACTGTCAGGTGAGGAAAGAACATGGGAGGGAGTCTGACAGCCCTGTGGACACTGTCTTTTTAGAATTGAAGGGTAATTGTTTCCAGATGCCCATAGGCTGCTTCCCAAGCAGTGAACTCCCACAAGCGAGAAAAGAACCAAAAGGGGCATCCAGCCAGGGCGTTCCAGAAACACAGATTTCTGGGGTACTGTCCCTTCTGTGGCTTTTGTACCCATAGATTTCTGTGGGTACAGAAGCCCCAGAGAAGAGTAAGGGATAGGGGGTGGAGCCATTTACAGTGGAAGTGCCAGAGATTACCTGATTTGAGAAGTGAGAACTCTAAAACTGGCACTCTTGAGGAAATCTTTGACCTGCAAGTGCTGCCCACACTGTCATAGCAACAGGAGACAGGCACATTGAAGCAGGCGGATCGCTATATTACGTGACAAAGTGTATAGGCACAGGCGCACAGCGTGAGGTTGAGCAAGTAGACTGAAGGGAAAGTGATGGTTGGTTGAAGGAAAGTAAAGGTGCTCCCACAGGTGACGCAACTGTCCAAATGCGTCCGACTAATAAACTGAGTTGAGTGCGCTACTTACACGTAGGCGCATCCCTGTGAGTTGGGCACACTTGTGGAGTTCAGCCGAGCTGACTCAGATAGGGCTCAATGAGAAAAGTTCAAAAAACCAAGTTCAATGAAAAAGTTTCTTCGTTTGTTGTGTTTTTAATTTCAAAGTTTCATGTAGTATAGCGTTACATCACGCAATTCAATAAATTCAACATAATCCAAATTTGTTTCAAGAAATGCTCCAATGCATTTCGGACTGTGATAGTCCTTTGTCAAGGAGCGCTGCGGGAGGATACAAAAAATGCATCTTAGATCAACGGTACAAATCGACTGAAGTACAGTGAACTTGTGCAGGTTGGCGTGCTCGAAAACATGCTTGCATGCGAGTAAAAATGGTGCGGGTTAACGTGCTCGAAAAACATGCTTGTATGTGTGTAAAACCGGACCCGTGTGCAAACGGGACAAGGAGGTGAAATAAAAAGTAAGAAGAAACCATAACCAAGATCTGTGACTAAGGGTGATAAAAGAAATGGAAAGGTCGGGGGAGGTCTGAAGATGTTTAAACAAATCTTACGCGTGACAGTTCAACGCTGGGCTCACATAGGCACTGCGGAATAGAACGGTGAAGAACCGTTAGGTGAGGCGAACGAAAAAGACGTTCAGCGTGAAGGAGAAACATGCAGACGTGATTACTTACTGGGGAGAGTTGAGGAGTGGACAAAGTTTACAGCCATGTTTCACGAACTTCGCGGAGTTACTGCGGAGTTCGGGAGGAGTATAAAAAAAAAGTCAAAACAAACAAAGGACCCAAGTGAGTGAGAAACGGAGGCGGCCATCTTGTAGTGGGGAAGAGTGATTCAAGTGATAGTGTGCAATCAATGTAATATGCAGAACGGGGGTGCATGGTATCAAACAGAACAACTACAGATAACAACTTAATTCGGTCCGGTCATTGAGACCGAATGGTTTCAGGGATTGAAGTCTATAAATCCATGAAGTCTCCCGTTGTAGGAGAGTCTTGTTATTGTCTCTTCCTTCTATGTTGGCAACCATTTCGAGTACGAGATATTTTAACTGGGCCACGCTGTGATGAGCTTCATTGAAGTGAATTGCCACATCGGATTTAGTGTTTTTGGTACGAATGTTCGACTTGTGTTCGTTCAGCCGGATTTTTATTTTTCTACTGGTTTTTCCCACGTAGATCTTCCCACATGGACATTTAAGTAAGTAAATAAGGTTTGCTGAATCGCATGTAGCATCTACTTTCAGATTAATTTCAAAACCTCTCATCGGGTGATTTATGGTGTTGCCTCCAATGACATTGTTGCAATTGTTGCAGTGGTGAAACGGACGTGTGCCCGTGTGTTTTCTTGGTTCAGTGGTGGGTTTGGATAATATTTCTCTGATGTTCATAGGTTTACTGTAAGCGAAGATGGGAGGTTCCTTAAATAGGTCCCCAAAATCTGGTTCTGATGATAAAATTCGCCAGTGTTTTAGTATAATCTTTTTGTAGGTTTTGCTAGAGGTAGAGTATCTAGAGACCAGTGCCATTCTCTGGTTGGAATCCTTCTTCTTGCTTTTTAAAGCTTCTGAGCGTGGGATGACGTTTACCCTGTTCATAGCCTCCTTAATGATTTCTTGTGGGTACCCCCTGGTTGAAAACCTGGTCGCCATGGTTTGTATTTGGGAGTTTCTCGTGTCAGTGTCAGACACTATCCGAGTGACTCTCAACATTTGGCTGAAGGGTAAGTGTCTCTTGAGTGAGTCTTGGTGGAAGCTGCTGTATAACAGCGCATTGTTGCGATCAGTGGTTTTGCGGAAGAGGTCTGTTTCGATGCCTTCAGGGGTTACTTTCACTAGTACGTCCAGAAACGTAATTTCTTTGTCAGAAATGTTCCATGTGAATTCAATCCGATCATCTTTAGAATTTAAGTCGGTTAGTGCCAGTTCAAGGTGGTTTCGGGAATCTTTCCAGATGAAAAATAGATCATCTATGTAGCGTGCGTATAATTTGAGACTGTCTTTCCAGCTGGCGTTTGTCAAAATGTGGTTAAGTTCAAAGTTGCCCATATATATATTCGCATACGTGGGCGCGGCGCAATTGCCCATAGCCATTCCGGACATCTGTAAGTACCAACATTGTTCGAAAGAAAAATAACTGTGATATAAAGTAAAAACCATAAGTTCCAAAATAAACATTTTCAGAGGGTCTGTTATGTCAGATTTGAGTAATGCCAGTTCAACCGCTTCAATTCCGCCGTCATGGGGAATGGAGGTATATAAGCTCTTGACGTCAGCGGTGCACAATAGTATTTGCTCATCCTCATTGATTTGAATTGAAGCCAACTTATTAATAAAGTCGGTGGTGTCTCTAATATAACTCTCTAGGTTGGTGACCATAGGTTGCAAGTAACGATCGATGAATTTGCCAATCGGCTCGTGAATTGATCCTCTCGTGGAAACGATGGGGCGGAAAGGTGGGTCCATTAGATTCTTGTGTATTTTGGGTAGCATTGTAATGGTAGGACTTCTGGGGTGATCTACTATGAGGTATCGCTTGGTTCTGTCATCGATGATGTCATTCTCTTTAGCTTTGTCTATGATGTTGAGCAGGACAGTTTTATATTCATTGGTGGGGTTACCACCAAGTGGCAGGTAGGTGTTGATGTCCAAGACGTGTTCACTGGCCCTCCGATTGTAGAGGTCGGTGTTGAGGATGACTAAAGCGCCTCCCTTGTCAGCTTTAAGGCATTTCATAGCCTTGTTGTTGGCGATGCTTTTCAATGTGTCATTGTCCTTATTGGTGATATTGCTGCGTATCCTTTTCTTGAAGTTGATTTCGGCAATGTCTTGTCGCACTAAGGTCTCAAAGGTGTCAATACTCTTATGACTGCTTGAAGGCATATAGTTACTAGATGGTCGTAATCCTAATAACAAATCAGGTTTGGTTTCTTTGGGGGGTTCCAGAACTTTCTCAAAAAAGTGTTTCAATCGCAACTTCCTAGTGAGTTTAAAGGTGCTGACCTCTAATTCAAGTAGATTGGTGTTGCTCGTGGGGATGAATGACATGCCCTTCTGTAGAATCTTAGTTTCATTCGCGGTGAGGCTGATGTCTGAAATGTTTATTACTAACGATTCTTCCTCGTTTTTGGTTTGTTCTGGAGCTGTTGTTGGGTTTTTTCGTTGTTTTTTGTTTGCCCTTTCGCCCCGTCTGGGTCGTCGGTTCTGTCTGGGCGTGACTCTAAAAAAGGCACGGTGGTGGTTGTGTCGGTGTTGGAAGTAGATGGAGTTTGTGCTTGATCTGACTGATCACTGGAGTTTACTCGTTCCGTTGGTTGAGGATCTAACTCAAACATCTTCCTGCAGAACGAAGGAACAATGTATCAAACAACTCCTTTACCTTTCTAAACGTCGTGTCAACCAGAAACTCCACGCGAACACGCTTATTAAATATCATAAAGCGCTCCGCATTCCCCGCGGCCTACGGATTGCTCTTAAACCCTCTTTATGCAAGAACTCCAAAGCTTTCCTAGAGAGATGGTATGCCATACTGAATAAATGTAGTCTGGACTTAATACTATTGATAATAGAGGAACTGTCAGGGATTCTACAGGAACTCACCCTAGAAATAACTACTACGGAAAGTGAACTAAAAGACTTAATATCCCCAGAAGAATTGGGCACGACCTTGGAAGAGATTAATAGACAGATCGACCGACACACTAAGGAAATCAACGAACGGAAGTTGCGCAAATTCCGGCGTGACACCTTAGACTACAAGCTTGGGGAAGTGTACACCTGGGCGGATGTCTACGCCCAACGCCGAAGAAACAAACGTACACCCAAAACACTGACACCTCATCCTCCGGTAGCGACAATACCAACCGTCCACCGAGACGTCAGCCAACGGAACGAGTAAACTCCAGTGATCAGTCAGATCAAGCACAAACTCCATCTACTTCCAACACCGACACAACCACCACCGTGCCTTTTTTAGAGTCACGCCCAGACAGAACCGACGACCCAGACGGGGCAAAAGGGCAAACAAAAAACAACGAAAAAACCCAACAACAGCTCCAGAACAAACCAAAAACGAGGAAGAATCGTTAGTAATAAACATTCCAGACATCAGCCTCACCGCGAATGAAACTAAGATTCTACAGAAGGGCATGTCATTCATCCCCACGAGCAACACCAATCTACTTGAATTAGAGGTCAGCACCTTTAAACTCACTAGGAAGTTGCGATTGAAACACTTTTTTGAGAAAGTTCTGGAACCCCCCAAAGAAACCAAACCTGATTTGTTATTAGGATTACGACCATCTAGTAACTATATGCCTTCAAGCAGTCATAAGAGTATTGACACCTTTGAGACCTTAGTGCGACAAGACATTGCCAAAATCAACTTCAAGAAAAGGATACGCAGCAATATCAACAATAAGGACAATGACACATTGAAAAGCATCGCCAACAACAAGGCTATCAAATGCCTTAAAGCTGACAAGGGAGGCGCTTTAGTCATCCTCAACACCGACCTCTACAATCGGAGGGCCAGTGAACACGTCTTGGACATCAACACCTACCTGCCACTTGGTGGTAACCCCACCAATGAATATAAAACTGTCCTGCTCAACATCATAGACAAAGCTAAAGAGAATGACATCATCGATGACAGAACCAAGCGATACCTCATAGTAGATCACCCCAGAAGTCCTACCATTACAATGCTACCCAAAATACACACGAATCTAATGGACCCACCTTTCCGCCCCATCGTTTCCACGAGAGGATCAATTCACGAGCCGATTGGCAAATTCATCGATTGTTACTTGCAACCTATGGTCACCAACCTAGAGAGTTATATTAGAGACACCACCGACTTTATTAATAAGTTGGCTTCAATTCAAATCAATGAGGATGAGCAAATACTATTGTGCACCGCTGACGTCAAGAGCTTATATACCTCCATTCCCCATGACGGCGGAATTGAAGCGGTTGAACTGGCATTACTCAAATCTGACATAACAGACCCTCTGAAAATGTTTATTTTGGAACTTATGGTTTTTACTTTATATCACAGTTATTTTTCTTTCGAACAATGTTGGTACTTACAGATGTCCGGAATGGCTATGGGCAATTGCGCCGCGCCCACGTATGCGAATATATATATGGGCAACTTTGAACTTAACCACATTTTGACAAACGCCAGCTGGAAAGACAATCTCAAATTATACGCACGCTACATAGATGATCTATTTTTCATCTGGAAAGATTCCCGAGACCACCTTGAACTGGCACTAACCGACTTGAATTCTAAAGATGATCGGATTGAATTCACATGGAACATTTCTGACAAAGAAATTACGTTTCTGGACGTACTAGTGAAAGTCACCCCTGAAGGCATCGAAACAGACCTCTTCCGCAAAACCACTGATCGCAACAATGCGCTGTTATACAGCAGCTTCCACCAAGACTCACTCAAGAGACACTTACCCTTCAGCCAAATGTTGAGAGTCACTCGGATAGTGTCTGACACTGACACGAGAAACTCCCAAATACAAACCATGGCGACCAGGTTTTCAACGAGGGGGTACCCACAAGAAATCATTAAGGAGGCTATGAACAGGGTAAACGTCATCCCACGCTCAGAAGCTTTAAAAAGCAAGAAGAAGGATTCCAACCAGAGAATGGCACTGGTCTCTAGATACTCTACCTCTAGCAAAACCTACAAAAAGATTATACTAAAACACTGGCGAATTTTATCATCAGAACCAGATTTTGGGGACCTATTTAAGGAACCTCCCATCTTCGCTTACAGTAAACCTATGAACATCAGAGAAATATTATCCAAACCCACCACTGAACCAAGAAAACACACGGGCACACGTCCGTGTCACCACTGCAACAATTGCAACAATGTCATTGGAGGCAACACCATAAATCACCCGATGAGAGGTTTTGAAATTAATCTGAAAGTAGATGCTACATGCGATTCAGCAAACCTTATTTACTTACTTAAATGTCCATGTGGGAAGATCTACGTGGGAAAAACCAGTAGAAAAATAAAAATCCGGCTGAACGAACACAAGTCGAACATTCGTACCAAAAACACTAAATCCAATGTGGCAATTCACTTCAATGAAGCTCATCACAGCGTGGCCCAGTTAAAATATCTCGTACTCGAAATGGTTGCCAACATAGAAGGAAGAGACAATAACAAGACTCTCCTACAACGGGAGACTTCATGGATTTATAGACTTCAATCCCTGAAACCATTCGGTCTCAATGACCGGACCGAATTAAGTTGTTATCTGTAGTTGTTCTGTTTGATACCATGCACCCCCGTTCTGCATATTACATTGATTGCACACTATCACTTGAATCACTCTTCCCCACTACAAGATGGCCGCCTCCGTTTCTCACTCACTTGGGTCCTTTACTTGTTTTGACTTTTTTTTTATACTCCTCCCGAACTCCGCAGTAACTCCGCGAAGTTCGTGAAACATGGCTGTAAACTTTGTCCACTCCTCAACTCTCCCCAGTAAGTAATCACGTCTGCATGTTTCTCCTTCACGCTGAATGTCTTTTTCGTTCGCCTCACCTAACGGTTCTTCACCGTTCTATTCCGCAGTGCCTATGTGAGCCCAGCGTTGAACTGTCACGCGTAAGATTTGTTTAAACATCTTCAGACCTCCCCCGACCTTTCCATTTCTTTTATCACCCTTAGTCACAGATCTTGGTTATGGTTTCTTCTTACTTTTTATTTCACCTCCTTGTCCCGTTTGCACACGGGTCCGGTTTTACACACATACAAGCATGTTTTTCGAGCACGTTAACCCGCACCATTTTTACTCGCATGCAAGCATGTTTTCGAGCACGCCAACCCGCACAAGTTCACTGTACTTCAGTCGATTTGTACCGTTGATCTAAGATGCATTTTTTGTATCCTCCCGCAGCGCTCCTTGACAAAGGACTATCACAGTCCGAAATGCATTGGAGCATTTCTTGAAACAAATTTGGATTATGTTGAATTTATTGAATTGCGTGATGTAACGCTATACTACATGAAACTTTGAAATTAAAAACACAACAAACGAAGAAACTTTTTCATTGAACTTGGTTTTTTGAACTTTTCTCATTGAGCCCTATCTGAGTCAGCTCGGCTGAACTCCACAAGTGTGCCCAACTCACAGGGATGCGCCTACGTGTAAGTAGCGCACTCAACTCAGGATCGCTATATTACACAGAGAGTCCACATTATTGTGAACTGTGAAACCTCACTGGAAGTCTTGTTTGCCTGGCACTTGTTCAGGTTCACGGTATAGGCCCTGAGTTGAGGGGCCACTCTCCAGGTGTCACCCCTGAGATGATGGCAGTAAAAGTGGAAGGAGGGTGTCTGCAGCCTGAGGTAGAAGGCCTCTACTCTGAGAAATATGAGAGGACTAAGGGACCTCAGGGGCAAATGGTCGAGTCCAAAGGCTGATAATGAGGCCAAACCCAGGCACATGACAGAAGCCTCCACTTGACAGTGGATGGCCAGATACCTGTCTCCAGACATAGGCAGCTGTCAGTGTCCTTTCTTGGTTTATGGTCTATTGGGAAGAGCTGGCTCCAAGATTGGAACAGTAGGCTGACCTAGGAGGCATACTAGATCACATAATCTTGTTGATCATGGTGGTGCTGTTCGCATAAAGGAATGCACCTATGTGTAGACCATGGTTAGTCAGCTCACAGGTGAGGTCTGAAGGTGAGAAGAAGGGTTCCCCATGGACATGGTTAATGGCTAGGGTAGATGTTGACTGAGGAGTATAGATTGGTTGAGAGGGGCACAGTACAGCCTTGGTCCACTGTTAGGTGGCAAATTATCCATGTTGTATTGCCTGAGCAGGAACGTCCATCAAGGGATTCTGCGTGGTCACCTGAGATTTTTCATCTTTTTCTGGACACTATTTTTGCTGCACTTAGAACTCTGTGCATTGCTACTCTTTCTAAACAGAAGTAAAGTGCCTATGCACACGTTTTAAATGAGCTTATCCCTGAGTTACATACTTACCTCTCCTATAAGCCCCTAGTACGTGGTGTAGAAATATACCCAGTGCCTGGAAGTGTTGACTGGAGTGTATTACACTGTGGTGCAATCTACAAAGTGGGCCTGTAAAACAATGTACCCTGTGTATACTGACTGCAGTAGCCAAACATAAAACAGCTGTAAAACCTGCCAAAAAACCTCTATTTGGCAGGGGGAACCATGCTTTTAAATATTATTAAGTCACCCCTAAGTTTACCCTGTTGTACATGAGTAGTGTGAGTGATACTTAAAAGAGAAACATAAGCTAAATTTAAGTTGGCATGTCCCTACAGTGACTAGCCCCCAAAAGATCTTTTTTCACTTGCAGGTTAGTGCATTTGATAAAGGCGCAGCAAGCAATGCCAAAGCTGAAAGCGGGAAACCAGAGAAATAAAAGTTTCACACTACAGGAACATTGAAGTAGATCTTTTATGGAGCTACCTGCAGCAGGGCACTGTGTCTGTCTCTCTCCTCAAATAGCTATTGCACATGAGCAAAGCACTGTATCTGGTTCTCTCCTCAAATGTCTGTTTAGAGGAGAAATGATGGGTGCCAAACAGATCTGCAAAACCAAATACATTGTGGCAAGCATGCTATGATTGAGTTGCAAATGTCAGAAGGCAAATTATGATTGCTCAGTAAAGTTCAACAGGCATTTTCTAACTTTTGGGGAGATGCTCTTCATAAAAGATGCCGGGCCTGTAAATCTAATTACATCGTGTGGGAGCTCATTGTATCTGAGGTGGCATCCATTTATCACATTCACATGCCAGCCACATTATATGAGAGCAGTGCTAATGGGATCCATTTATATTCATCAGCTGGATCATGTTCAGCTTAAATTTGTTTTCTTCTTCTTCTCCTGGGTTGGCTCTTACTCACCCAGCCGAAGAATGTGGTCCAGTATGTCTGCCAGTTCTATGCTGTCCCTTGGTCTGAAATAAAATGTGAATGATAAATGAAGGTGGCAAGTAGTCGCCATCATGTGAAACACAAATAAATGTGTTGAAAAAAGAGTTTGCCTAGAAGTCTCTCTTAGAGCCTGATTGCGAGTTTTGGCCGTGCAACCTCCATTTCACCACCAGTTGAGAGGAAACTCGTAATATGATTGGCGGGACCGCAGCGATTCCACCAAGCATATTGCAGCCTGTAACTGTCATGCCACCTCCAGGGAATAGTGGTTGCATGGCAGCATCAGTGGTCCCAGGGTGGTCCAACCGCCCAACTCTTTATGGGGTGGTCAGACCGCCAGTGTAGCAGTGACTGGACCACCACCCCTGCTCCCCCACAAGTCTGGCAGTCCTCGGACCACCAGACTCGAAATTAGCGCCTTAGTAGCTATTGTTGGAATTAATCTATATATTTTCCCCTCTCGATTAAGATATAAAGATTTAAATTCATAAATTGGATGCCCCTGTTGCCTTCTCCACTGTTTAAATGGCACTCACCCACTCTTGGAACAGGATTTATATTCCGAATACCACTGTACATCCCTCAACAAATGATGGTGATTCAAATGGAGAGGGGAAATGCAAATGCAAATGATAAAAATAGCTACTAAGTGCCCTGAAGGGATACATGCCACAAGGAAGAGAAGAGAGAAAGTTCCCCATAAAACCTCCTTTGAGGTGGCTTAACTGAGCAGTCCCTTATTTAGTGAATTGTAAACTTGAGTAACTATCTACTGATTTTGTCTTAAAACAAATATTTAATTAATGTTTCCAAAAGGGCAAAATATGGTTGTAAGCATGGAGTCCCTCTAGATTGACTGATTCCTGGTAAAAATCTATCACAAAGACACAACCACAACAGAACACGAGCTGCTGTTGTTCGTGGTGCTTTAGATTAAATGTGTCCCAGTTCCAAAAATTGATGAGATTATCCATTTCACGCTAAAATCTAGCACAAAATGACAGTTTTATTTTGAGTATGTAATTTCATATAATTTTGCCATAAGTTTGCGTACTGATGTGAAAGCAAATTAATCAAATTTCACACAGCCCTAGTTGGCATGTACCTGTAGTGATTGGCCTCAAAAGCTGTTTTCACTGTAAAAGGTCTGTTTGTGTCTTATTAGAACAACTAAAGTTCAGAATACAAACATAATTCTGCTATCTTTGGTTTAGGGCAAGCTACCAGAACCACCCAAACACTATATTTGTCATGTTTATTAAAAGTCCAATTCACTGGTGAAGTTAGATTTTCAATAAACATTTAGGAAAAGTAACTTTTAAAATGTTACACTTTGGATGCTTAAACCACCACAAGGCTAATTAGCTTTATCCTGTCAGCTGCTATCCCTAAGGGTTTGGTAGGCAGTGTTCTGTCACGGTTGTACCAGTGTACTCTGTCCACCAAACTCCTAATCAGGCCATATATGTTTTTTTATGGAGCACACAGCTACCCAAGTGGGAGCCTAGTTTTATTTATTGAGCTTAACAAGTTGGACCTAACAGGATTTAGGGCTCATTACTAGGGAAGGACTCATCTCCTACTCAGCTAATAACCCATTTTAGTGTTTTATTAGTGTTAACATTGTAATGCAGAACGTTTGTTTAGCAGTTGTCACACAGTTTTAAACATCAAAATTAGTAACTCTATACATAATTAGGAACACAAATAATGTTTGATTTATTTATTGGCACGAAGCTTGAATGGGTCATATTTGTAACTTATTTTTTGGGGCAAATTCATTCTTGATTTAAATTGTTGTACCTTAACTTTTTGAGAACAAAGAAGTGGATTTGTCTGCAATGGAAAGCCTCAGCACTGGAGAGCTGAGACCCCTCGATAATATTAATTTGAATGCTCTTAGTGTCTATTTAACTACTACCAGAATTCCTGTCTAAACCTTGACACATTTATGAACTTTATAAACACAAGATGAAAACTCATATGTCCTATCGATTTCTTCTCTAATGCTTCTTTCAATATGGCAATATGCAAAGCTTAAAACGGATTTATACTATGGAGATAAAGGTGGCGCAAACGTCATAAAACCCACACAAGCACTCATCATAAGTGATAGTTATATGCATACTTATTCATAGACTCTTAAAATATGCTTCAAAACAGCCACCAAACATAAATACATGTATATATGCTTGAGGCCTTGCAACAAATTGGAATTAGGGGCATGAGGCTGCCAATGATAACATTTCTTTAGACGTCACCTTCAGCAAGGGTCAGGATTTAAAAAATTGTATCTCTGCTGCCCTGCAGGTGGGGAGGACACACATCATTGTTTTTCGCTCTGGCAGTGGAGCCCATTGCAAAATGGCTTTGGCAGTCTTGATGGGACTGAGGCATACCAGTATGCGACGTCACTCACGCCGTCTCACTGTATGCGGACGTTGTCCTGGTGTTCATCAGGTATATCAGTGATGGCATTGGATAAGTCACGTGAATACTAGAGGACTTTAAGATGGCATCGGGCCTAGGAGTGAATTTGCATAAGATCTGTCTTTTTACGCTCTGACAAGGCTGCCCTCTGCATTTAATAGCACTTGATGACCACATGATATGCTAGGAGCCACGCACCTTTCATTATTTGGGCATCAAAATACATCACACAACTCAAAATATCCTGAATGGCAATCTCGTGAGTAATCTTCGATTTATGGCCAAGATAGCTTTTTGGTAGGGGTGGGCGGTAAACTCAGCTCCACCAGCAGAGTTTGCAGAGCATTGCCGACTCCATGCTCCTCTTGATTGGCAGAGTTCGGCAAAAACTCTGTCAAACGCCGCGTGGCGGAGTTTTTCCTAACTCGTGGCTCATCAACGGTAAGTTGATGAGCGCAAGTGAGATAAAACAAGTGCTAGACCACCTCCTAATGCCATTTCACAACACGGGCGGTTGTGGCTTGTTGCTGCTGCTCACGTTAAGAAAGTTGTTGCTCATATTGCGAAAGCCACCAATGGAGTAGAAAATCTTTTCGAGCGGCAAAAAGAAGCAGCCCTCGTCTGGTGAGACACGTGGTGCCATTTGCGCTGATTTTACAGCATGAAACACACTACTAGTGGTAAAAATCAAAGCAAATAGTGTGGCAGACTGAAATTCCACTGCTTGCGGACCTCTGCGGAATTTTGCAGAGTTTTTAGGCAACTTCACAAAATTCCACAGAGTAAAACTCCTGGAGTTCTGCCCACCCCTACCTTTTGGTGCTCTCTCGCCTTGACAGTGCAGGGTGGAGTTGCCCTCTTGAAAATGGTTATGCTGCCAAGGCTCCTTTATTAAAGGTAAGGTAAGCGCTGCGATTCCCACAAACAAACGGGCATATTTTAAAAACCTAAGACGCTGCTTAATAACGCAATCTTGGTCGCGTCTATATTTTTGCTTTGAATAATTTCCTTTTCAGCTTCTGCCGTTTTAACTGCGTCGTACTACTGTGGGGAATTATTTCCTTTTCGGCTTCTGCCGTTTTAATTGCGTCGTACTATTGTGGGGGAACGGGGCTTGCTAGGACATTGCTTGCACCATAATTGGAAGTCTCACCGCTGTTACAGCGGCCCTTTAGTTGCGCTGCCGGACGAGGGAACATCTTGGAAGAGGTAGTGGTAGCGCCGGCTGCGGCAGACATCTTGGTCAGCAGGCTAGCTGCTGCCTGACGCCACAGGCTCACAGGAGCCCATTTAAGACAGATTGAAGAGGGCGCTCGCTCTGAAAGGTAAGCGCTGCGATTCCCACAAACAAACAGGCATATTTTAAAAACCTAAGACGCTGCTTAATAACGCAATCTTGGTCGCGTCTTTATTTTTGCTTTGAATAATTTCCTTTTCGGCTTCTGCCGTTTTAACTGCGTCGTACTATTGTGGGGAATTATTTCTTTTTCGGCTTCTGCCGTTTTAATTGCGTCGTACTATTGTGGGGAAACGGGGCTTGCTAGGACATTGCTTGCACCATAATTGGAAGTCTCACCGCTGTTACAGCGGCCCTTTAGTTGCGCTGCCGGACGAGGGGACATCTTGGAAGAGGTAGTGGTAGCGCCGGCTGCGGCAGACATCTTGGTCAGCAGGCTAGCTGCTGCCTGACGCCACAGGCTCACAGGAGCCCATTTAAACCGGGCCATGCAAGCGCGCAGCGTTCGCGCGCAGTGGGCGCGCCGGAGGCTCGCCAGAGGCGAGCCCATCTGTGCCCATCCGTGACCAGACAGGACCCGGGGCCAGGACCCCTGGCCGACGTGTTATCTACGCTAGAGCGAAGCTACAGCTATTAAACTGTGGTAAGTTACCTCTTGAGGAGGGGAGCGCAGCCTTACTCCGACAGGAAGGTCTATGGAGGGTCCCAGATAATGGGCCTGGAGATCATCAAACGCACCAAGTAGAGGTCATGCATTATGGCTTGTTAAACACCCGTTCCCTCCAAAAACACAATGCTGAGGTGTACTCTTTATTGGAGGACGGGGAGTTTGACGTGTTAGGAGTCACAGAGACGTGGTTAGAGGATACCTCGCTACCAGATCTCGTGGCGGCACTGCCGGCAAATTTCTCGGTTCTATGTTGCAATAGAACAGGCGAGAAGAAAGGCGGAGGAGTAGCCTTATTTTTTAAAGATCGGATGCGAGGAGAAACAATCCTGGCAGAAAATCTGGGAGGGACGGAGGTGCTTGGAGTCAAACTGAGGCGAGGGATGGACTGCTTGATAGTCTTGGTGGTGTATCGCCCTCCATGGGGTAAGCCGGAGTTCCCAGACCTATTCGTGAACCTCGTGCAGGATTTACGTTCAAGATACGACAACATGGTCATATTAGGGGATTTCAACTACCATTGGGAACTCAGCCCCAAGGTAGGGCAGGCAAGCCAGATTGATGAAGCTTTATCAACGCTAGGGTTAGTCCAACAAGTAAAAAGTCCAACACATGTGAAAGGCCACATGTTGGACTTGGTGTGGACGACACTTCCGGCACAGGGGTCGCCGAGTTCGACGCCTTGTGTCTGGTCGGACCACTACCTTGTGAAAGGAGACCTCCTGATGAACACACAAAAAAGGAAACCCGTAGAGGGGCAGAGGGTGGTGAGAAAATGGAAAAATGTTAATGGAGATAGAATGGTGGCATATCTCCTAGCGAATCCACCCTTGAACTCGGGTGATAAGAATCCGGACGTCCTCCTTAATGATCTGGACGTCAGACTTCGAAAGGCGGCTGATCATGTAGCGCCAGCACGAAGGGTCAATCTAGTGAATAGAGGCTCTGGATCTCCCTGGTACAACAACTCCCTTAGGGAGAAGAAGAGGGTTCTGCGCAGGACGGAAAGAGTTTGGCGCAGAGCCTATGATATCAAGGCGAGAAGTCTCTACTTAATGGAACTTGCGACCTATAAGCGTGCTATAATAGCCAGGAAGGCTGAGTTTTATGAAGAAAGAATCATCACAGCTACAGATCCACAGAAAGAAATCTTTAGGGTACTAAATGAACTCAGGAAAATGAAAGAACAGAGGCCGGAGTTCACTCGGGAGGATTGCCAGAGATTTCAGGATTTTTTTACCGGTAAAATAACTGATCTACTCTCTGAGATCGCTGGCACGCCCTTATATGATTGCCCCCCACAGATCAACCCGGTCAAGAAGTGGGTGGACAGTCCTTTAGTTACCCTACCCTTGATTACGAAGGAGGGACTGTCACAGCTTATAGGACGAGTCAAATCTGGATCCCAGACTGATCCTTGTCCTCCGGAAATAGTCAAACTGGCGTTGCCAGGAATGGAGGAGGAGATCTTAACACTCTTGAACTCATCCTTAGCATCAGGAAAGATTCCGCTGGCCTTCAAGGAAGCACGCCTAGTTTCTCTGCCAAAAAAACCTGGGGCAGAAGTGAAATTTATGAAAAACTTTAGACCCATATCTCAGATCCCTTTCTTGGCCAAAGTGCTGGAGCAGCAGGTACTCCCCTGCCTCTCGGATCATCTGGAAAGGAATAGCCTGCTGGAACAGAATCAATCGGGATTCCGTGCGAATCACAGCACGGAATTGGTCATGCTATCTATTTTAGATGAGCTTAGGAGCAGGGCGGACAGGAAGATGCCTGGTGCCCTGGTGTTGCTAGACCTCTCCGCGGCGTTTGACACCGTGTGTCATAAACAACTACTGTCGCGGTTGAGAGATTCTGGCATCCAGGGCACAGCTCTTACCTGGTTTGCCTCCTTCTTGTCAGAAAGGACGCAAAGAGTGCAGCTGGGTGAATTAGTCTCCACGGCAATGCCAACATCGTGTGGAGTGCCGCAGGGGTCAGCCCTGTCGCCGCTGCTATTTAACATATATTTACAACCATTGATTGCCCTCCTTAACCAAATGGACTGTCAGGTATACAACTACGCTGACGACACCCAAATCCTCATCCAAATGGACGAGGTCCCTGGGGTGCCAACAAGGTTGCAAAACATCCTTAAGTATATAACTAACTGGATGTCGCTGAACTCTTTAAAAATTAACCCTGACAAGACAGAGGTTTTACCTATCACTTTAGCGGGCAGCCCTTGGCATGATGGGTTTTGGCCCTTAGAACTTGGTCCACCCCAGTACCTGCAGTGACGGTTAAAAGTTTAGGCATCCATGTCGATGACAAGCTATCCATGCGGAAGCAAGTCAGCATGGTGGTCGGAACCTGTGTTGGACTATTACGTCAACTCAGGTAAATCGCACCACTATTGTCATTTTCAACCTTGAGACAGGCGGTTTCTGCAATGATATTATCAAGGCTGGATTATGGCAACTCGCTTTATATAGGACTGCCCCAAAAACTTCTTAACAAACTCCAAGTGGTGATGAACGATGCCGCTAGGCTCATCTTTAAGAAACCTAGGAATTCGCACACGTCCCCACTCTTGCGCGAGCTACATTGGTTGCCGGTGAGACAGAGGGTGCTCTTCAAAGGGCTATGCATTGCTCACAAGTCACTCTATGGCAAGGCCCCAGGATACATCAAGACCCATCTAACACCATATATACCGGGCAGGGCACTAAGATCTGCCGATGCCTCTCGTCTCACCCAACCACGCGCCAGACTAGCCACGGTGGGTGGTCGTGCGATTTCAAATACCCTCCCTGCAGTGTGGAATAATCTGCCGATGGATCTGCGCAGGGAGTCTAATCTGATGGCCTTCCGGAAGAGGCTGAAAACTGTCCTATGCCAGGAAGCCTGGGTGGGGTTATAAGGCTGGCTGTACCAATCTAGGAATCTGTCTATTTGTGCTGATTTAGGAATTCAGCGGTGCTACCTGGACAAGCGCTTAGAGACCCCAGGGTATAACGCGCTATATAAATCGAATAAAATAAATAAATAAATAAATTACTTCACTAATTTGCCGATCTTAGTGCCTCACATGACATTTAAGACATTGAATGAGTTGTTGAGTGGCCTCATGGGGGAATAAAGGGAGATGTAGAGTTGCACTGGCCAAATTACAACTGCCATCAAAGTGGGGTGGACTGGGAGCTCCAGTGTTTGAGCATTATTACTTGGCGACGCAGCTCCAGTGGCTGACCTGTTGGCTGGCACAGCACCATCACTCGGAGGTCTACCCGGGGCCCGACCAAGTGGTATTGAGGCTGGTACAGGAGATATACCAGGCACGCAGATGCCTGACTCGTCAAATGCCCTCCTACTCGTGGTGTGTGCGGGCCACCATAGAGCATTCCAGTTTGCCAGTGGATTACCGACTTTATGCTCAGGAATTCCCAGTGTTTGAAAAATGCTTCACCTTTTGTTGTGAATGTCTGGACAGCAACAGCGCAGAAACTGCTTGAGTGGATTAGTGTTATGTGCATTACTGTGACCCTTTAACCTCTGATTTGTCCAATACGTGTTATGACTAGTCATGCAATTCTGAATTTGCATTTTTTTGTATTCATTTTCTTTCAGAGACTCTGTTAGCGTATTAGACACATTTAGGATAATCTTCCTGAACATCTTTTAGATAGGGATACTGCCGGTTTCTCTTATGGTTTTTGCAGTTCATTGGGACTTTAGAATAACTTAAAATTACTCTGCTTTCTTGACTACGAATTTTGTATTTGAGTGTTCGTGGCATGCATTTTGCGTTGCTCTGTACTGCTTAATCGATCATTTGTAATAAAACTCTTTATCTTTCCCCTGCTCTAGAACTCACTTATGGAGTTGTCCCATTTACTTGTTCATTACTCTGCTAAACCAATGTTGGGTCTAATGTTGAGGAAGGTGTACTTTATCGCAAGATCAAGGTGCTGGACCACACACGCTGAAGGTAAATTATGGGGTGTTCTACATTCTGGGGTGCATTAAAATGGGAGCTTACAGTACTGGCCTCACACCACCTCCTCCCAAAGCCAGTCCATCGCAGGCACTGTGCTCCTTTACTGCTAGCTGCTTTGCAAACATTCAAATATTTCAATGTAAGAGCAAAACCACTTACATGTTTGGAGAAGGGCACATGAATATTTAGACTTGTTTAAACATCTCATGCTGGCAAAATGGCAACAATTCTAGCTACTAGAGGCGAAAAATCTAAAACATCCATAGGAAAGCCACAAGAATAGCTAACAGGTTTGTGGACAGTGAATGCTGAAAATATGTGATACAGCAACTGTTCAATAACTCTCTTACTGTCTGATGATTTCTAGTATTTTCTCTGTCTAAAAGAAGGTGTTTCTTGGGAATTTATGAAGGGCAGGAATGCGACCGCATGTTTTAGGACACTGCTCTTATAAAGGATCCTTAGTTCCTCTTCCAGTTCCATTACTCCTTTGCAGAGACCCATATCAAGCTGAAAGTGAATACTTCACTCATTCAGCACTGATCAACTGAGTACCGCTAATTTGGACAAAAGTGCCATCTGGTAATATAATTTGTGGCTATGCATGTAGAGTCAATTCCTTTTATAAAGAAACAAGAACACATCATTATAAAAATATCATAATTCTAAAAAGGCATTATACATGTTTCTGCATGTCGTGAGAAAGGATGATTTCAGTGGAAATGTTTTTTCGGAATCTGTTGCCTTTAGAAATAAGTGAACCTTATTTCCAAGACCTTACGCCACCAGTGCGTCACAAGGTACCGGCGGCGCAAGGGGCTTGTGAATAACCCCCTTGTGATTAGTGAATTAGGTAGCACTTATTTAAATTATGCATAAAACATATATTTTCTTTACCAACTGACGAGAGAGTCAGTGAAGAAAGGATGGTGCTACCGAGTTACCTAAAATCCTAAATAAATGATGAAAGCATGAAATCAGCTTAAAATCCTTAACGTATGCTCTCAGAGGAGGAAGATGCCATGGCCACATCAAATGATACTCACATTTCCTTTTGAAAAAGAAATATTCCTGTAGAAATGCTAAACTATTGGAAAAAAGTGAAACTATATCTAAGACTAAATAGTCTAAATGGTTTACGTCTTCTGTTGGCAATCATCAACAGTAATGACTCTCACGTGACTATAACATGAAATGATTCTGTTTGTGTCACTGTATCTAACAGCAAATACATTACTGAAAAGTTACAAGGAACATTTTAGAAAGGAGCATGAAGACAGGCTAAATGACAAATTAAAAGATTCTCCATCAGGTAGCTTTAGGATTTTGGATATGCCCTCTTCCTAATGTAGTTATTAGTCTGTAATAAGCAACTTGCAAGAAGCCATAAGTTGCAAATGCAAGATGATCATATCAATGTGAAATCCAGACCCTTGACCTCATAATTTCCCATCAATACCTCATATTTAAGTTTCAGTGTCTCACAAAAGTCCTATCCTGCATTCTGGTCAAGTGTAGACACACGTATTATATAGTGACTGAAATACGTTTATATCTAGGTATAAACAATCCCTAACACTTAGAAAATTAAATACAATTTTCCTCCAAATTCCACCAATACAAACCTAATTTAGTGTGATTTATGTCATTGGAGCAAGTGACATAATACCTTGAGTTTCATTCTGCATTTTGTGGAATCGTTTTTTAGCAAACAGAAATGCTCACTGTACTGATTTTTTGTGCCTAACTTTAGATCACACATCTTGGTGCAATTAGTAGCTACACTTAAGTCACGTCACTAGTGAAGCAACTTAACACAAGAATCATTCTTGACAATTTACAGAATTCAGTGACCTTTGGGAATTCCTTTAGTTATGCTGGGAGAAGTAATGGATATGTTATTAATGGTCTCCGTTGTCTGCACTATAGTTGCACGTTTATTAGTCGAATACCACACATCTCATTGACACTAGAGACACATCACATGTAAAACAAATCAAGTTGCGCCCTCCACACAGCAGTCTGCACAGGAAGATAGTTATTACTTTATGTTTCCATCTCTAGTTTCCTCCAATTAGGTATGCTCTTTTACAGAAAAATAGCTAATCAGATAAAGGTCAGATCTAGCTAATCTGTAAAGTGGTTATTTTTAACCTTAAACAAGCCAAATTAGGTTTCAATTTTCACAGAAAATCCAGTTATAGGCGTTTTTAATTTCTCACTTTGTGTTTCATGTTTCTTTAATTCATATGCTGCATGGATGTCATTTAGGAATGGAACTGCCTTTGCCACCCCTGGCCACAGAAGTGGCAAAATCAGAGCCAGGAACACAGGGGTAGCTGTGGTTGGGTCTCGACTTCCCTTGTTTTCAGTCAATTTTTTTATTACACTAATAGTGAATAATGTTGTTTCTGCTACCCCTTCGCATTTTGGTGAATTGATGCCCGTGTTATACAGTTTCCGTTTTTCTAGAGTCATTTATAAATACCTGGTGCTTGTGTATGAGAGAGCTGAAAGTATTTGCTTCCTACTCGTCATATTATAATAAATGTTAAATTCTGCACTGTAAAATGTCATTTACGAATTGTATATGGTATCGCAAATAGTATCCATCTCTGGGTTTATTTGTAAACCTGCATTTAATGGTTTCTCAAAAACGATATACAACAAACCACCTTCCGATGTATAACAAGGGGACCCTATATGCATGGTTTACACTAAATACATTACAACACGAATCCATTTATTGTTGGTTCATATGTTCCAGATATCACTGTTTGTTGAAAAAACAGTGATAAAATAGACGGTGTTGTGATTTAGTTGGACAACTTGATGAGGAAGAATCATCAAACAACATCTAACCTGCAGGGAGGTGGTCTTTATCAGCACTTGGGGCCATATTATCAAGAAAAGGCGATACATTATCGGCAGGAAACTGACGCTAAGGCGGCGATAATGAGCTTGATTGTATGCCCTTGTGAATTCCCATAGAAGCCCAGGTTAACACCTGTACCTGGGCTTCAATGGGAATTCACAAGGGCATATTATCAAGCCCATTATCGCCGCTTTAGCGGCAGTTTCCTGCCGATAAAAACGGCGATAATGTATCGTCCTTTCTTGATAATATGGCCCTGAGTTCTATCACCAAAATGAACAAAAGGCAGATGTCAAGATGTAGCCTGGCACAAAATAACGGAAAGAAATTGATTGTTTATAAAAATATAGATTACAAATAAGTGCATTAAAAAAACTAGAGGGACAAAAGCT
Organism: Lissotriton helveticus; assembly: GCF_964261635.1. Classification (NCBI taxonomy): domain Eukaryota; kingdom Metazoa; phylum Chordata; class Amphibia; order Caudata; family Salamandridae; genus Lissotriton; species Lissotriton helveticus. The sequence goes on along the minus strand of NC_136057.1, from coordinate 2,115,703,191 downwards.
GTGCCTAACATGCATGTCTAAGAAAAATGCATATAATATACATAAAAAGTTGAATTTCTACCTCTACCGTTGAGAATTTTACAGGCATGTATTAAATACTTAATATAACTCTTAGCTTTGGATCCACATTTACCCTTAATGGTTTCCACATACCACAGATTATTTCTGCCATTTTAAGGTGTAAACCCCTGTATCCGATCTTCTACCGCACTTCACCCTTTCATCCTACACCATCACATGCAACTTCCATTACCTTAACCCCAACTCAACCCGTACATCTAACCTAACTTTAACCTCATACCAATACCTAATCTACCCCTCTCTCCAACCCTAGTCATAAAACCTACCCATACTCATTCGCTACACTATCCTTTACTCTTACCCTAACAGTTACCCAGATATCAAAGTTGGCTTAACCCTAAACCGTCACGAAATCCTCCTACTCAATCCTAACTTTTTGCTTTGACCTAACCCTAGCTTATACACTTTACCTTAGACCATCCTTCACACCATAGCACCTAAACATAAGTTAAACGTTCTCAAAACTTCTCACTAACACCATCACTTACACTAATCTTAACCCGAGCATTTTGTTCAGTACGTATTTTAACTTTTTTGTAGTCTAATTTTCTACTTTTTTTTCTACTATTCTCTTATTTTACACTTTTAATTAATGTTTTTCCTAATCCGGAAATGCTTGAATCGACTGAATAGCTGTCAATTACTTGGAATGCACTCCTTACTATTCCTTTTAGTATATGCAAACCATCGTATACATGTACCAAGCAATCTATACAATTAGATTTGGTCATGACACACAAGGGACAGTCTAAACTGCATCGACGCATCAGCTCTAAATAAAAACATTAAGCAACCCAGGTGTTGACAGTAGTATATCTGATTGAGTCATACATTTTTATCAATCGTTTCTGTACTGTCTGAGTGATTTGCTCTTAGTATCACAGGTATGTCCATAGGTGTGTTTCAAATTCACTGTGCTATGGGGAAACAATTTGCAACTTACTGACGAGGAACAATAAAAATGATCATAATATTGGCCCCAATCTGTAATAGCACAGCTCAGCTAAAATGATGGAATGAAAGATGCCCACAATAATCACAATTGGTTCAAATTGGGTCAGGTATTTACATCCACCATGTTTGTGAATTTATATCCTAATATGTCAATACCTGGGAACAGAATTTTGTGTTGTTGTAAGAAATGTTAAGAATCTCCCTTTATCAGAAGCAGCTTGGGTAAAGGAAAACAGATAATAGCAACATGGGAGAAATTAATTCTAGGTAGTGATAGTACATTTTAAAATAGAATATCTTTTTTTTTGATTATGCACACTCTTGTTAGCCTTTTTCTTTCAAACTTGCGGGATTTTCTTCACACTAGCTATATTGGAAAAGTGGGGTGACAGCTCATGCTTCCTCAAATACAGCTCTCCAACTTTTTGTCTCCTTCCATGTATAACCCTTTCACTTTTCTTTTCCATGGATATGCAGAACTAGTGCATTTTACACCACAGTTTGGCAAGAGGAAAGTACTGTTGTGGGGTTTTACTCCACATCATAATTAGTTTAATTGTAAAACAATTGTGTAGTAACTTCTAAATAAACCATAAAATACATTGTGTAAAATTATACAATATCACAAATGTTCAAGACCTGTCTAATGCTGGTTTGAGTAGCAATAAACTTCACTTTCAAAAATGTAATGTGCAAGAATGTAGCCATATTGCAAAGGTCACGTCTCAATTTGCCTCGGAGCAAAAAAACGTATATCCTAAGTCGATGCCTTGCCGACCAATAAAATATGTTTTACAGCCTCAAAATGTTTATTACAGGACCGACACTAACGCTATTCTAAAGGTTTATCTTACAGAGGGGCTGATTACGATGTCGGTCGGAAAGGCTTCGAACGGGATTCAGATTTTCCTAACCCGTGTCGGAACCTGTGTTTCCGACCGACTCGAAAACATTTCCGACCGACCTATTATGATGGAAAGGTAACCGTTCTGTCTTTCCGACTGGCATTCGGAAACTCTGAGTCAGTCAGAGGAGTCAAATCGCTCAGATCTATGGACTACGTTTCCAACTGACGTATTATCAAGTTGGATTCAGACAGCCTTTCTAAATTGGTCTGTCCTACACGAAACGGCTGTCGAAAACTGACTTTGGGGGCCCATAGGAGGCCCCCCTTCACCCAGAGGCCTCTGGTTGGGGCTCATGGGAGTACCCATGGGACCCTTCTTTACAACGATACACAGTGTGGCAGGCACCATGGGGTGGCCACCACAGGGTGCAAGGTTTTCCACAAGCACCCCTTTTTTCAATGGGAGCCTGTGTTGTCTGTCTGAACACAGGCTCCCATTGAAGTCAATGGGAGTCCAAATGAACTGTATTCGGACACGTCATAATAGGTCGGATAGACTCCCTGAACCCGAAAATGTCAGAAACAATTCCGAAAAGGAGTTGGTTGGAATGTTTTCTGACCGACATCGTAATGAGGCCCGGAGTGTCCAACAATTATTTGATGGTAATTGATTCATGCAAAACATTATGAATACTCTCTTTAGTTCAGTGTCCATAGAAAGAAGGCAATATTTTTTTTTCCAGAGTTTTATATAGCGCGAACTAGACCCGAACCGAATCAGGTATCAGAGCGCTTTACATAGCACCAGTTACGTTACATGAGGACACACTTTCATTTTAGGCACGGGGAGATTAAGTGATTTGCCCAGAATCACAGGAGGTTTTTTGGCGTCGTTACCGAGACTCGAACCCAGATCCCCAGGTCCGAGGTCGAGCGCCTTAGCCGTTAGGCCAACCCCTCTCTATAATATTGGATGATGTATTCAAATTAAGAACTGACAAAAATAAAAGTATTAGTTAATGTAGTGCAATTGGCATGCCTAAAAATCATCATATCATCTGCATAAAAAACGGACTGGAACTGCTTATTTCCGATGCTAGGTGGCACACCATTCACTTTTATAATGTGCTGTGCAAATATGCAATAGAACAGGCCAGCAGACAGCCTTGTGTAACCCAGCGTAACTTCGTGAAATGCAGGAAATGTGTTTGTCAGTATGCCTATCAGTTTCTTACCAGGAATGTCAAGTCTTGGAAAAGAGAAAGGATATTTCCATTTTCCACTGTAAAAAAGGCACATTTCAAGTAAATAAATGTGCCCTTGACAAATACAAAACAATTGTTCATGGTAGACTGGTGTTTACGACACCCTATTTGTGCTTTACAAAGAGTGTGATGTTCCTCTACCTAGTTTTGCAAGGTATTATTCCATCATTCTTATAAAAGCTTTGCTAGCTGGGCAGAGTGTAACTAGAAGCTGACAAACAAGGGATTAAGCTCACTCATCCTTTTTAGGTTGGATGTGTAATGTGCTTGCACCATTCATGGCTAACGTGTTCTTAACCTGTTATAAGAGACATTGTGTGTGTGCATTACAATGTAAAAAATATCTGGTGTGCTATCTTTTTTCTTTATACGTATGGGAAACCCAAATAAAGGTTCATGACGTAGTTTTGGTCATGTCCACGTTATTACTTTAAGATGGCTGACACTCTTCATGAATTGCTTTATTTCCAGTTGTACTCCACATTGGACACTGAGCTCAGAATGAGGCTTGAAATACCTTATTGCAAGGTGTTTATTGCTCTCCCACCTTTGTCATTCCTGCCTTTGGCTTGCTATCTCTTGTCTTGTCCTCATTTGCATTCCCCATCATCCTCACCTAACTCGTCCCCCACCCCCATCGAACCTAACTCCCTTATGCACCACTGACCGTCCCCGCTTATGCTCTCATCATCTCCGCCTCTCTACTGTTCTCCTGCTCACGTCATGCCTGTCTCAAACGTGCTTCTGAACTAATGCCCGAATACATCACTTTACTCTGCACTCGTTTACAATGCGTGCCATTACCCTGCATTTATTACTCCGCAAAATCTTTTAAAAACGCAGGGCTTTACGAATCATTTCATTACAACGCGATTTACTATTCTAACTACACTGGGGCGTAGTAATGGAGAATGGGGTAGTGAACTGCGTTGTTTTCCCTCATGCTTCCACCACTACCCAGTCAGCTCTAAAGCAGGTACCATAGCATCCTTAGGTCTGCCTAACATTTGCTCTCCACATCCTGAGGCTTAGTGAGAGCACACATGAAGAGAGGACCAGATTCTGCTTTGCTATTGTTTTTTTAGTTTCATTTTATTCAGAGACAAAAATCTCGCCTTCACCTGCTGCACTACGAATGAATGCTATGTTGCCACCACGTCGTTTCCCATTTCTTGATCCTTAAGTTTATTTATTTATTATTTATTTTCTTTTGCTATTTATTAAGCGCGAACGAATGCCCGTGGGCGTCTCGGCGCTAATAACTGACTACGGACTCACATCAAAGGTGCCGCTGGGAGGTTATTGGTTGAAGAGCCACGTCTTTAGCTGTTTGCGAAAAAGCCAAAGTGTGGGACTTATCCTGATTGTTTGTGGTAATGTATTCCATAACTTGGGCGCGGAAACCAAAAAGCGTCGGTCGCCCCAGGAAACTTTTTTTGTACGGGGCACCACAAGTTGATTCAAAGTAGTGGAATGTAGTTGTCTGGAAGGAGTATAGTAGGTCAGTTGGTTCTTGAGAAACTGCGGTCCCTGGTTATGGAGTTCTTTGTAAACTATACATAGTGTCTTGAACTTAATCCGATTACGGATCGTCAGCCAGTTATAGTTCCTTATTATGTCTGAGATAGGTTTGAATTTAGGTGTTCTAGAAAGGAGTCTGGCAGCCGCATTCTGTATAGTTTGCAGTTTATTGGTCACACGGTTCTGGGCATTTACAAAAAGACCGTTACAATAATCCAGGGAGGATAGAACTAAAGAACTTACTAAGGTTTTACTAGCTGTGTCAGGTAAGAAAGGGATGATTTTTCTTACTAATTTAAGTTTATGACAGGTGGTGGCTACTGTTTTATAGGCATGGGCCATGAAATTAAGGCCTTCATCAAAGACCACTCCCAGGTTTCTTACCCTGGGAACCGGTTTAGGAGGAACGCCAAAGGATGAAGGCCACCAAACTGATGACCAAACCGGCTAGAGTCGTCCAAAGACGACCGCCTCCGTTTTTTCAGAGTTAAGCTTTAAACAGTTGGAAGCCATCCACTCTCCAATTGCTAGCATACCTCCTTGAAAGCGTTCTGCCACCTTATCTCCATCACTGTTTATGGCTAGAACCAGCTGCGTATCATCAGCGTAGGAGGTTAGGCTCATCCCATGGGCTTTGATGACTTTAGCTAGGTCCGACACGTAGATATTAAACAGTGTCGGACTTAGGGATGAGCCTTGAGGAACCCCACATGGCAAGGACAGCTGAGATGAATGGAAGGATCCCAGGGTGACCGCCTGAGTTCACCCAGTCAAAAATGAGGCTAACAAATCTTTTGCAACCCGCTGGATACCCATTTTTCCGACACGGTCGACCAAGATCTTATAATCGACCGTGTCGAAGGCAGCGGATAAATCGAGCATTACCAGGACTGCTGTGCCTCCCTGATCCCGGATGACTCTGATGTCATCGGCTGCTTTAATTAGCGCTGTTTCTGTACCATGGAATCTACGAAATCCAAGTTGGGTGTAATAGTAAGCATAGTTGAGCGTGGGCTGTGTTTACAGTAAGATGTATATTTTCTCTTGAATGTTGAATTGTTTTTATGCAGCCATTACTTTTCTATTCACCATTCAAATGTCATACCTATTAGCTTTGCACATATTTTTATATATTGCCACCATAATGATTCCGTTCCATTTGGTCAGGGTATTCTCCAGTGGCCAGAGAGCTCCAGAAGCCTTTATTTTTGTCCTCATATCACCATGGCGTTCTGCAAGTCTTGGACTATTATCTGGTGCCCTTGTTTCTCTCATGATCCGTTGCATTTACTCACCAGAGTCTCTTGAAAACTCATAGCGCTTCCGGGGGGGATTAAGCTCCCAAGCTTCCATGATCTGGTGTAATCGTAGGACTATGGAAAGATTCATTTAATTTCAAGTTGGCCCTATTTTGTATCTCAATACTAACTTGCCCACTTTGAAAAATCCTGCCAAATTTCCCCCAACCTTCGTGTATTACATTCAATATCCATTTTGCTAGTCCAATTAGCCATATTTAATCATCCCACAGGATGTGAGGGCTCAGGATCTGTCCAATGTTTATATATTTCACATCTAGTCAGAAGAAGCAGGTAGAATATCAGGCCCCTTTGCTTGCTGTTCAAAGTAGTTTACAGATCATGATCCACCCCTAGAAGTACTAAGGCTGCTGTCAAAATTATGGGTTCCCCTAAGATGTCTCTTATAGTAGCTTCTACAACCTCCAATACTCTTTTTTTGCGGGGCACGTAAAGAAAATATGAACATCATTGGCTTTTGGCAAATTACATCTGTTACATCTGGGGACAGGCCGTAGCACAAATTTAGCAAGTTTTTGAGGTGTTCAGTACAACCTATTTATTACAAAAAAAGTGATGTCTTTTGAGTTGCGACTATTGAGTATAATAGTTTATTGAGTCCATGCATAACAAGTGTATATTCTTTTCTTAGAATATATCCTGCCAAATCACATATGGGGTCTCCAATTTCATTTCCTCTGCTTCAAGGAATTACCCATACCACTTTGACACTTTTTTACTTTTTACCCTTACATCCTGAATGGGGATCGCAAAGTCCCATAATTCACCTGTCTCCTGTAAGTTTGTTGAAAACCATGACTTGAGCGGGACGTATTTAAACCTAGATAATCCATTGCTAGTTTTTGCACTCAACACTTCCCAGGGCAACAGTTCACCTGCTGTTATCAGGTCACCCACTTGGACAACCCTGCTTGCTTCAGAGGAAGAGTTAATCCATCCTTCAGGCATTTTGGTGTCTCTTGGGAATCCCAGATTGGTGCAAATTCCGAGTATTTTCCTATATCTAGCCTCTTCCTCACTGCACACCAAGGAGTTAATGCTGCTTTTAGCACCTTCAGCCGTACTTTTTAAAAATACTTTTGCACACAGAACTTATATAGAAAGGCTGTTGTCCCAAACTCATTAATTATTTTCCCTGATAGAGCACCCCAAGTGGAGGAATCGGGCTCCCCGATAAGCATTCAGAAGTTTTTTAATTGAAATGCCATACAAAAAAGATTAAGGTCTGGGAGTGCCAACCCACCCTTCTGGAGACGACGCCTTAGCTTTTTCTAAGCGAGCCACACTCCACGGGAAGCCCAGATAAAACTAGTTATTGTTTCCTGTATCTTATGGATTATTTCCTTGGGGCATTTCAGAGGAATACAATCAAATAAATATGTCAATTTTGGCAGAATAGACATTTTTAGGAAGTTAACACTCCCGTAGATGGTTAATGGGATTTTCTTTCACCTGGACAATGACTGATCAATCTCCTTGACAACCCTATTTAGATTCCACAATGGAATCTCATCCATGTTGTTGACTATGATGATCCCTAGATATTTTATTTCATCACACACTCTACCTCCCAACGCTCCAGATTCCAGCTCATCACCTCTGTCTTGGCAATGTTCACTAAATATCCGGAAACCTCCCAAAATTATTTTGTTAACTGCTCCACGCTTGATATTGCTCGGGACGGATCTGAGGTGTAAATTATCAGGTCATACGCACTTAACGCTATTTTGCTACGAGAGGGGAGTGAGTGAATAGGGACTATCTGATCGTCTTTCCTCAAAAGATGGGCCAAAGGTTCGATATAGATGACAAAAAGGAGAGGGGACAGCAGGAAACCCTGCCTCGTACCTCTTAAAATGATAAACTCTTCGTCAGGGAGCCATTTACGAGGATTTTAGCCGTAGGGCGATCATATCCTTTTTTAAGTGCCATAATATAACCTGTGCCAAAGCCCATTGTTTCCAGACCTGCCCAGAGGAAAGCCTAGCTGACACAATGGAATGCCTTTGGCAGCATCAATGGTAATTACTGCCAGGGGAATTGAGCGCTCATTTGCTAAATCTATAGTCCCAATCAAAGACACCGTCAGTTCTTGAATTTGTCTTTTCAGGACAAACCCCTTCTGGTCTACATGTATTAATTGAGCGGGCCACTTTTTCCATTCTCCCTACCAAAATGCTAATATAGACATTATAATCTACATTTAACGGGGAGATTGGCCAATATGAATCAGCTCTCCTCGGGTCCCTTGGGGGTCTTAAGATCAACGCTATTGTAGCTTCCCTCCATGAACATGAAATCTGCTCTTCCCCCTTATAGATTGAATTGAACAATAATTTAATTTCCGGAACTATTTCATCAGTGATTGACTTATACAGCTCAACCAGCAATGAGTCGGGACCTGGATACTTCCCGGTCTCTAGATGCAAAAGCTGCTCTCTCATCTCTCCCTCAGTGATTGGGGCATCCATTATCTTCCTACCCTCCACTGTAAGCACTGGAAGTACTAACTGCTTCCTCCATATATAGTTCAGAGAAAAGTGAGACCAGGCTAGCCTGCATCTCCTTTTCATTATTTGAGATCTCGCCCAGGGGTTAATAATGAATTCCCCAATATAATTACGTACTCTCTCAGCTCTTGACTTCCATGCTGACAATGCTCCTGCCTTGTCTCCATACTCAAATTGTTGAATGTGCCCACTGCCCACTTTCCACGACACCTTGCTTCTAAATTGATCTTATAATTTAATCTTGCCTCTTCCAGCAGTTTTGTTATGTTCTCCACATCTTGGTTAGACCCTGACATTTACTGTAATTTACCCTCTGGCGTCCCGACTTTTTCCGCCAAACTTTTAGAGACTGCTCTATCAAGTTTGTTCTTATAGGTGGCCTGGCTTTGTAAAACCCCTCGTGTATATGCCTTAAAGATATCCCAGATTACTCTTCTGGGAGCAGAGTGAGCATTATCTAAGAAAAACTCCTCTATACTTTTTCTCAAAAGAGTAGACACCTCTAAGTCCGATAAAATGGATCTTTTTCAAGTCCATCTCACATTATGGCTTGCTCTTATCCCAGTTAACGTTACACAAACCAATGCGTGATCTGATATATGTCCCAGCAATATATGAACCTCCTTCAATCTCCCAGCCCAGACTATATCCACTATTAAGTAGTCTAGCCTAAAGAAATTGATATTTTTTTTGCTATGGAAAGCATATCCCCATTTTTGCCCTCTTAGATATCTCCATATATCAAATAAGCCCATTTCGTATAGCATATGCTTCAAAGCCGGCCTTGTCCTTGGTGCTGGAGCCTGGCCCCCCTCCTGCTAGTGGATCTTTCTAAAGTTGGATCTAATAATGTGTTGAAATCACCCCCAATAAATTTGGGGTTGGTTACCCCCACAAGTGTCAGTTACAAGCATACTATATGCTGAGGGTCATCCACATTAGAGCCATAGAAAGCCACACAGGCAAATTCTGTACCCAAACATCTAAGAGTTGCTAAAACGCACCTCCAAGAACTATCCGTTTTAGAAAAGATCAGCTCAGTTCCTGATCCCCTCCTAATCAATACCGCCACCCCTTTCCAATATTATACTTGATCAGAGGCAGCATAACTATCAATCCATATCACTTTTGTAAAGAGTTTTTTACTCTCACTTGCGGTTAAATGGGTCTCTTGTAAGACGACTACCTGAACTTTAAAATCATCTAAATATTTCATCATCAACCTCTGCCTGCTTTTTGATCTAAGACCATGTACATTCCAGGTCAGCACCTGTAATATGTTGTCATTTCCCCCCATTTCTATAAAACTTATTCCCTTGGGAAACAACCTTTACAACAAAGTCAGTACATCACACTACCTTTACATAGCAGTCATTACATCGCAACATCCTTTACATAGCATGTCTTTATAACGCAGCCATTACATTGCATGTCACTGCAAGGCATGTCATTACAACGCACGTCAATGCAATGCAGGCATTACATCGCAAGTCATTACAATGCATACCATTACATCGCATAGTTCACTTACACTACCCAACACTTGCCCTACTGTTGCACTCACTGGAGTTAGAACAGTAATTTTTACCCCTACACTATACAACACTTACCCTGCTGTTGCACTCACTGGAGTTAGAATAGTAATTTTTACCCCTACACTATCCAACACTTACCCTACTGTTGCACTCACAGGAGTTAGAATAGTAATTAATATCCCTATACTATCCAACACTTACCTTAAATGCGATGTAATGGTATACATTGTAATGTTATGCGTTGTAAAGGTATAATGTGATGTAATGGGATGCGTTGTAAAGGTAGTTTCTGAAAATGCGATGTAATGGCATGCAATGTAAAAGAATGCATTGTAAAGGATGTTGCGATGTAAAAACTGTGTTGTAAAGGCATGCATTGTAAATGTATGCGTTGTAACATCATACATTCTATTCCTAGTGATGGCCCAAGGCCGAAAAGATGTAAATACAGATACGATACTGAGGACTTCTTTTTTTTTCATTTTCCCCACTGCTCCCCACCCTGTGCCCTACCTTCCACCTCTATCCACCCTCTCCCACCAATGGGAACCCTCCTTTGACATTCAGGCATATACATGCCTATAAGACCATCAGAGAGGAGGAGGAAACTCCATAGATCCATAGCCTAATAGACAGTGCTTCCCCTACTCCTTACACCTCACCCTCGCCCCCCATCACTCATCCAACATCCTTGTGTTTCTGTAATTCCTTAACCTATAACATTTCTTAATTCGGGGACAATACCCTTAATGTTACTACCCTCTTCTTTATAGTGTCAATTAGGCTGTCCGCTTCTTCCACTGTCTGTTAATTATGCATCTGATTGTCCCACATGACGCACATCATTGCCGGAAATTTCAGTTGGGCATTAGCTCCAAGTTTATTTAGCTCATCTATCCTTTTGCCTAGCTATTAGGAGGAAAGGAACATGGTGGCCACGAGGTAAACGGTTGCAGACCACTGGAGAGAATAGGAGGATGGGCGGCTAGGTGTACGGCTCCCCCTAAACCCCCAGCCGCACCAATATGTGCAACTAATACGAAGAAACTCACCTTGCATAGGCAAAATTTAAGGATTGATGCAGTGTTGGCCAGGGACCGGTAAGGATCGCTGGAGCCGCTCAGAGCCTGAGAGAGCGGCTCTGACGTGGGAGAGAGCTGGGGAGAAGCTACAACGCTCATGGGTGGCGTGTGTCCTTTCCCATAGGGACAGAGGCAGCACAAGCTGTTTGGATGATGTAAAGGGTGAAAAAAGCTGGAAAGGGCAGTGTAAAGACAGCTCTGGATATAAGCTGCACTGTAGCCTCCCAGTATATGAATAAAAAATCAGTGGAGCTGCATAAGAGGAAAAGAAGGTCTGCAAGTACAACAGAGTGCTCCTATGGAGAAGAGTATATCGTCACTGCCAAAACAGGCATCCTCCAGATAAAATACCCAGGTACACCCTGCGTACCCGTGCTGTCAGGAAATAGGTTGGGGTAAGTTCTGATTTGCAATTACTATCAGTCTCAGAGGCCCAAAGTAAGACAGGTGTTAATGAAATTGGTAAGCACAGGGAAGTCAGTGAGGCAATTGGGTAAGAGCCCTCGTGGTAGGGGAAAACATCTCACCCCCCAGGTCAGGGTCACCCCCTCCATCAAAACATTCTATAAAGTCTTGACGGTGGAAAATCGCCGTCTATGTCTCAAAGGGAGTCTGAAATGGGAGAGGTCCATGCCATTCCAGCAGAGGCCAATACAGCCTGGTTGGCCACGGTTGGTATGGAGATGACTGGTGGATGAGAAGCAACAGATGGGGGGGCATTCCAGATATCAACGCAGAATAGGTTCAGCGCTCTGGAAGAGATGGGGTTGCTGGTGAAGGAGGACCAAGATAGGAAGACCATATTGTTGTAGAGACAGAGGGACTGAATCTACATTACGAAACCCCACTGGCCTCCATCCTCTTGGGCTGAAAATAGGAAATCAAAAGTAGGTTTATAACATCAGAAGCCAATCAAGCAGATATACAAGCCTCCTGTATGGCTTTGGCACAGAAATTAGATGATGTCACGGCATGGAGGGGCGCATTGGAGGAAGAAGTAGGGCTGATGAGAAAGGACATCATACGAAATACTGATGGGCTGGGGGCACTGGTCAAGTAAAATATAGGACTCAGAGAAGATCCGCAAAGAGTTGAGAACCATTCCAGGAGAAATAACCTGAGAGTCTTGATTATTCCAGAAGCTGAAGAAGGGACCAACATTAAGGCATTTATAATTAAATTGTTAAAGGAGGCCAGACATGAACTTGGATAGTGCAATACAACGAGTCCATCTGGACCCCTTCAAACGAAATATGCAGAGACAGAAGCAGAGGAAAATTCTTGTACATTTTCTCTCATATATGGTTAAAGAAACAATTTTGACAGCTGCCTTGAGGAATGGACCATACACTGCCCAAAATTTGACATTCTCCATTAAGTCAAGTGTATGCCGAGCTACAGATCAAAAACAGTGGGAGCTAAGCTCCACAAGCCATGGAATGAATCTGTTCTCCTAATTCGATAAAATGATGCACGTCTATCCCAGGACACCTACCAGGGTCAAAAGCTTTTGAAGGAAGGGAGACTTAACATTTCCCTAAGTTATTCTGGAGAATATTCAATCAGATCAACAACTCCATTGGATGGGAATGAATACGATTACTCACTGTTATACCACTGTCTCACATGCCTTTCCAAAGAATACACAGTAATCAGGGTGACCCATTAGGAAAGTTGCTGACTCCTGCAGCCCTGGGTTAACCAACTGCGAGAAAATATATGTATAACATCACAGACAAACTGAGAACATAAATGACCACTTTCTTTTCAAATATTTGATTTTTTTCATTTGATCAATTTTTCAACACCTGTCATAACATCTATATGGCATTTTTTTTCTCTAATGATGTGCGGAATCTCTATTAATCCCACATAGACTGTGCAACTATATACTCATTCTTTTTAGATAATCAACATGAGCCATTTCATATGAATTATCCAGTTTTTATTTATAGCCCCATCATCAAAGTACATTCCGGAGCTGCAGACCAACTATTCAGAGAGCTCATTATACACTACTATTATGAGTTGGTGTTCAACGCCCTCATCTATCTTCACCCTTTTAAGGGTCTTGTTTAACTTAATAACAGAGAACGCTGTACACAATAAACTTTCAACAAGAGGAGTGTACATTATTAACAATCATATCAACTAGCAGAGAAAGCTTACCATCTGAAAAACCTTACTAATGTAGGCGTTTTTATATTCCATATGTTTTGATTGCTTTATGTTTTTGCCCACAATATTATTAACTCAAACAGGGTGATCAAATGATGAGGTGGAAAAGCCTTACATTTGGACTCAGTGGGTCCTAAATCAGCGTGCAAGAGTCTGTCTTTAAATCTGTCTGGATTGGGGTGCCTGGGTAGAGACTGGAAGAATCTGTAAGGTGGCAAATACTTAACCACAGGCAGAACAGGAAAGCAAGTTTTAAGCAGATGCATAGCGTAAACAATGCCCCCCCCCCCCCTGTAGTATGTGATGAGGGCACCTGGGTCTACCACATCCCACATATAATAATTCGCTGTCGGCAGAATGGGGGTCCCCTCTGGTGAGATATGCACGCTGAAGGGTTGGGGCCCTCTTGCACCGCAGGGGCAGCATGGCCCTGTGTTACACCCCTGTCTTTAGGTCACGCCAGTGTCCCTATCCAGTAGCGGCTCGTGGACGGAGTGCCATGGGGTGGTGGGGTGGGGTGGGGTGGGGTGGGGAGTAGTAAACTCCAGCTCACAGCCAGCGGGAGAAATGTAAATAAATAAATAAATAAAACGGATTTCATTGCGCACACTGAAATGCATTTGACGTTTCAGCGCACGCAATGAAATTTGTTTTATTTATTTACATTACTCCGGTCGTCCATGAACCGGAGTTTACTACCCCCCACCCTAACCATATCATGATTGCTCTGAGCAGACCCGAGAGCCTGCTTTTTTATGTGTAAGGTGACTTAAGTTCAAACACATAACTCAGAATGTTTCGGAGTTAATGCCTGAGCTTTAAAATGAACAAGTCAAAATCAGTGAGCAGAGATTGCCTCTCTGTTTCCAACTTGTCTAAAATTCATGCATTAGCTCTCTGCGCAGAGCCATCTTTTTCAATTCTCTGCTGAGTAGGCTAGCTGTTCAACAGGGTAGAAGTCTTTATTTGGAGTGAGGTGTCACTGTATCCTTTGTATGTGTAAGGCCTGGTACCAAGGATGATGTTGGTGAATGGTTTCTGATTCCTGGAAGACTGGTAAACCTGGACAATTCTTGCAAGGTATGCTGAACATGCTTTGTCTTGTAAACAGAGCAGGGTATCTTGAACCGAATTCTTCAATGCCTGGAAACATGTGAAGCCTTTGATGATGAGAGAGATGTGATAAAGCGCCGTAGTATAAGGATTAAGCAAGCTCCTTTGTTTTGGGCCTTATGAAGTTTTACAAGATCGTTTTGGCTTCACTGCAATAATGCCAAGAGAGTAGTTTCACCATGAGGATAGCACAGAGAAATTGGAGCAACAGCGTGAGGCAAGGTTAGTAGAGGGAGTTGTGAAAAGTCAGTATGCTCACTAATTCCTGGCTGGTGTTTGGACAAAATATTAAATCAAAAATATTGGGATACCAAAATATTGTTTCAAGAATATCGGGATGTCAAACATATTGTGGACAGTAATATCGAAAGTAAGAATACCGTCTTAAATGTTGTTTTTAACACTGTTGTAAAAAAATTAACGTTACTTCAAATATTGTTGTTTAGAATATAGTTATATATGTTTTTATATGTAGTTTATTGAATTTTGTTATATTTTAGTTGTTTGGTAATTTGTTTGATTAGTGTGCTAAATATAACAATTTATTTTTGCTAAATGTGATTTTATTAAAGCTTTATTAATTAGCATAATTAATATTCATAGTATTGTGTTATAGTAGCAGAATGCTGAGTTTTTAAGGTAAAAGGGTGGGTAGATTTCTAAAATGTGAATATTTTAATTTAAAGGTATGTTTAATTTTTATTCATATGAAAATGTGTTATTTCATATTTTTAAAATAATTGTTTTATTTTTACAAAATAAGTTAACTGTTTAAAATAAATGTTTATACTGATTTAAATGTATTGATAAACAAAAAAGAAAAAAATTGTGTATTTATTTTACATTTTCTACGTATTTTTAATTAATTTAAAAACATGGAAAATGTTAACATTTATATTTAAGACTATTCAATGTAAACATGTATTTAAATATATAGAATTATTTAATTCAAAATACATAATTGATAATTATACTGTTAATGAGGAGTATTATATTGTTTTGAGCTTTAAAATGTTCTCTTTTCAATAAGCTGTGTGTTAAAATATTATTTTATTTTAAATGTAAATAATTGTACACATTTATAAATGATTTGTAATATGTAAATTGTTAATGGAAAATTACACTTAATATGAATTAATAATGATGTATTGATCAAAAAGTATATATATATATATATATATATATATATATATATATATATATATATATATTCCAGACAACAAGAACTCCTTTCGGAAACCAAAGCCCTGGTCGGGGGTGTAGGAGGAGAAATACCGGCATTCAAATCATGCAGAACATCCAGTATAAGGCTCTCTCAGGTCACAAACTCCAGAAACCTCTCAATTAGAGAAACGGGGATTATTAAACATCAGAAATCCTCTGTGACGTGTTTCGACCCAAAAAGGTCTTGATCACACCGGAGTTTCTGTTGTCTTACACATACATTCGGGGTAAATATTAACAAAGGACTAAGCACACATATATGCATAACATCAGCACAACATATCCACCATCGTGGAAGAGTACAAAATATACATGTAGGTACAGGTAACATAGTATTGGCAAATGCTGCATTGACCAATAGTGATTAGCCTGTGTGTATAATCAACAAACTAAACAGGAGAAGTACAAATATAAATCACTATCCACAATCGGGAGTATTGTGACCCAAGTAATCTAATCAGGCACAACATAAGTGGCAACAAGTATTGCTGAATCCTTAGTGGGCACTGGCCTTGGTTGTGCAGCTCGTATCGTAGCATATTGTGTATAAGGTAAAAATTGCAATACATGGAATCGCCTCGTGCAGTGAATGTGTGTGTGTTTATTCCTATGTAAAGAGAGTGGTGCCTCCTGTTATATGTGGTTCCACACAGTACCCGTTGGCTAGGAATCCCTGCCTAAAGGTGACCAGTACAAGCCAGGTCCCACGTGTACCACAGTAAATTCACCCTAGTGGTGAAGTGCCAAGTGTATGCCTCAAGCTGGGAGAGACATGTGTCAGTTCCTCCCCTCCGGGAAGGTCATGAAATGCCCAAGTGTCTGACAAATCTCGCGTAATGGGCACCTTGGCATTGGGGTCATGTACCTAGTATAGTCATTAGGTATCATTTACAAATACAAATAATTTTTATTGGTAATGAGAAATATATTTATATTTATGCATAAAACAAGCAATTGGAAAATACATTATATTTTTTATGTTTAATTATTAGAATTGATTAATTTTTATTCATTTTAATCATAATTGCTATGAAATCTAAATATATTTTAGGAATTTAAAAAAAAATTTCATGTATATTTATATATTTGGTCTTTTTATTTAAATGTTGTTCATCACTAATTATTATAAATAATTAAATATTTTTATTTCAATAGAAAAATATTTAATGCGTTGTTTCACTATATCTATAATGATGTTTTTGTTAATAGTGTGTTAGAAAAGGGGGAACAGTCAGAACACCACTGACTGAAGCAGGAGTATTCTGACTCAACAAAGCCCTGTCATGCATGCCTTAAGGCAACGAGGAGTAGGCTTGTGGATGAACAGAAGCAGGAAGCAGGGAGAGATCCGCAGTGAGGTAAGTAGGGCTGGAGGGTAGGTCGGGGTACTTTTGTGAGATTGGGGGTGTTTTGTGGGCTGGGGGTGGGTTGGGGTTATTTTAAGTGGGGCTGGGTACTTTTGTGGGCTGGGGGTCGGGGTTACTTTGTAGGCTGGGGGTGAGTTGGAAAGTTTTTGGGGCTGGGGCGGGTCGTGAATGTTTTGTGGGCTAGGTGATGGGTCGAGGTAGTTTTAGTGGGCTGGGGGGTGAGTTGGGGCAGTCTAGCTTCAGATAGATCAAAGCAGGAAGCAGGAGAAGATTCCTGGTGAGATAAGTGGGGCTGAGGAATGGGGCGGGGTACTTTTGTTGGCTGGGGGTTAAGGGTTGTTCTGTCGGCTGAGGTTGTGGGTCAGGGTTGTTTTAAATAGGGCTGGCGGGGTTGGTCAGGGGTAGTTTTGTGGCCCAGAGGATGGGTCAGGGTCGTTTGGTGGGCTAGGGGTTGGTCAGGGAGAGTTTTGTGTGCTGGAGGGTTGGTCGGGGTAGTTTTGTGAGCTGGGCGTGGGTTGGGCTAGTCTTCTGGCTGGGGTTCAGAGCTAGTCTTCAGGATTATGGAGTTAGAGGTCGTTTTCAGGGCTGGGGGACCAGGGCTAGTATTCAGGGCTATGGTGTGGGGACAGTTTTCAGGGCTGGGGGTCATGGGTAGTTTTCAGAGCTTGGGGTAGGAGTAGTTTTTAGGGCTGGAGAAGTGTCAGGTTAGTTTTTTTAATTAGTTTAGGCCTGAGGGCAACGGGAGGGGAATGGGTAGTCGGGTAGTTTTAGTGCTTAGAGGAGGACGAGGCAGTTCTTAGGGCTGGGTCAGGGCTAGCCAGGGTCAGGTGAAGGGACAGGGCTAAGGGACATGGTTAAAGGCATTAGCACAGGGGGAGGGCACAGCATGAAGGTTGGGAGGGGGTAGGCATATTTGCACCTCAGGGAGGGAGGGGGTGGGGGGAGTTTGTGCCTTAGGGCGGTGGGAAGGCGTTGGCGACCTTAGCCACGCATACTTCTTTATCATGCATGCCTTTATCATGAATATTCTTGGTAAAGGCATCCTTGGTAAAGCAATGCGTGAATGAGACGCAGGCATTATTCAGGCCGCGTTGTTTAGGAATGCGGGGTTCGGGATATCATTGTTCCATTATGCAACCCTTAGAGGTAATGTCTTTTTTATTTTATAAGTACATTGTTATTATGCTTTGCTATGGAGTATTTATTGTGTATGTAATTCTTTTAGGGCCTGATTACGAGTTTGGCAGTGCGGTGCTGGGTCGGCCCCACCGACGCACAACCAAAACCATGGTGGGGCTGCCTGCCAGATTACGAGTGTTTCTCATGTCTGGAGTTTTTTTTTTTAACTTTCCCATGGCAGTGCCTGGGAAAATTGGCACTGCAATGGGAACACCAAAAACAATTCCTGCACAGCATGGACTATAAACTCTCTGCAGTGCAGGAACTGGTGTGCGCCCCCGGTGTGCATCCACATGTAGGGTCCTCTCTGCCATGATTTTCATGGAGAAGGAAACACCATGAAAATCATGGCAGAGAGGAAACTTGTAATATACTTTGGCACTTCCGCCAAGCATATTAATGCCTCTATATTGGAAGTTTCCTGGTGGCTGAGGTGGGGTAATACTGATCTGGCTGCCCTAACTGTAATAGGGCGGTCTGGAGACTGCCACTGCAGCGCCCATGCATGTCTGGCATTCCGTGGACTGCCAGACTCGTAATAAAACCATTGGGGGGTCATTAGGATGGCGGGCGGATTGCCCCCGCCAGGCTGGCGGTAGCCACCGCCGGCCTGGCGGTGGCAATCCGCCCGCCATCCTCAGCTAAATGACCCCATGCCATATTAGTATGGCAGGGGGACCGCGGCGGATGGAAAGACCGTCTGCTGCTTTTCCGCCCCGGTCGCCTTGCGGCCGGGAGGGAAAAGGTTTAATATGGTTGCGGTGTCTATTAGACACTGCCAGTCATATTACCATGGGTCCAGTTGGATGCCTTTCCGTGGTGGCAGGCATGCGGTCTTCACTCTGGGGGCCCCCTGCGGGCCCCCATAGTGAAGGAGAGATGGGGTTGCACACGGGGGTACCTGTGGTACCCCCCTGCATTTACATAAACAAAGCGGCAGGCACCACGCGGTGCCTGCCGCTTTGTTTATGTAAATGCATACATGCATGTTTAGCATTGTGGTGGGCGATGCTCAGAGCACCGCCCGCCACAATGCTAAACATGCACGATGCGCCCGCCACAGTGGCGGGCGCATCCTAATACCTCCCATGGGACCCCCGCCCTCATGGCAGGCGGTCCCAATCACCGATAGTATGGCGCCTAATGACCCCCTAAGTGTCTACTACCTTCTCCTAACTGGTTTTGATTAGAGTGTTAGTTGTAAATGTTAACTCTTATGTGTCCAACACCTTCCCCAAAATGGTTTAATTTGGAGTTGGCATAGTAAATGTGAACCATTTATTGTCTAGCACCTTCACCAAATTATTTAGCTTGGAGTAGGAATACTAAATGTGACCCTATAGTATCCAATACCTTCCCCAAAATAGTTTAGATTGGAGTGGGAATAGCAAGTGTGACCGTTTAGTGTCCAACACCTTCCTAACAATGGTTTGGTTTGGAGTGGGAATAGTAAATGTTATGTTTTTAGTGTCTAACACCCTGCTCAAAAAAGGGTTTCTTGGATTGGGAATTGGTAATGTGACTCCTTTCGTGTTTAACACCTGACCCAAAATGATTTTGACTGGAGTATGAATCGTAAATGTATCCCAAGTTTCCCCAAAATGGTTAATATTGCAGTGGTAATAGTAAATGTGAACTCCTTAGGGTCCAACACCTTTCCCAAAATGGTTTGGACTGGAGCGAGAAAAGTAATGATCTGTTTAGTGTCCAGCAACTTGCCTAAAATAGGTTGTGTTTGACTGAGAATAAGTAATGTGACCCCTTTACTGTTTAACACCTTCCACAAAATGGTTTTGATTGGAGTGGGAATAGTAAATGTAACCCGTTTAGTGCCCAATAATTTTGTTAAAATAGTTTGGTATGCATTAGGAGTAGTTAATGTAATTTCATTAGTGCTCCAGATTTTCCAAAAAATAATTCACACAGGAGTTGGTTGTGCACTTGTAATATTCCATATTTATGAGTGTAGAGATAGGGGAGAGTCCACCTCCTCTGACAGGATCCAAGATCCTGTCAGGGCAGTGGTCAAAATCCCATAGCTACAATCAAGGTGGTGTCTGTACAGGCACCGCTGTAGGGGTTAGGATGTCCCTTTCTGGCTGCCTTTTCATGGCGGTTCCACCACCATGAAAAGGCAAAAGGAAACGAAATTTGGTGCCCCCAATGAGGTCCCCAGTCACCTGAGGGCCACTGCCAAGTGCCAAGTGACATGTAGTGCCCCCCATAAATCCATGCACCGTGTGATAGGCACCATAGGTGCTTGCCACACGGTGCATGGATGTGTACAAAGTACTTTTTACTGCTGTGGCTTGTGCTGTGGCCCCGTTCCTGGGCTGCAGTAGTAGTTGTAATTGTATCCCAATATTTTTCAAAATCGATATTGTGTGCATCAATATAGTGGAATTGATCCCCCTGGATTATTTATTTGGTCTATAAGTAGAACCACAATATACATAGTTCCTCTTCATATTTAAGAGAAGAATATCAGACATTAGGTTCCTTTTGAGGCTTACTTTCAAGTTGGAGTTTATTGGACAATTATGACCAGGCAAATATCAAGAATGATGCTTACAAACTTTGGAACTATTAAAGCAGAAGATAACACTTTAAAATGTCAAAACCATCCACAGCCCATCAAACGTCTGATTCTCTTACAACTGGCACAAAACAATATTGAATAATGTTTGAATTCGCATGGGTAATAAATATGAACATTTTGTATGGTGTCCTTTTGGGTAAGCCTTCAATTACAACTTGCATGATTGATATCTAGATCAATCGACTTTAGTCCATTCAGCTTACATTGCATTTTACCCACTGTTAGCATGAACTTCAAAGTAAAGTAAAACCATAGAAAACAATCTCTGTTTAAGTCAATTAGGTACTGTGTTGACTCACTCAAGTTCCAAGTGGGTTGATCATCGCTTCTTTTAGTGATAGACTCCCAATTTCCATAGGAACAGCATATCCATTGGCATAGAAAACACACTGAGCCCTCTTTCGCCAATACTTGGCCAATTCAAGCATCAGCATACAGCTTTTGTGTAGAATGAACCAATGACTACTATTGCTTTCCTGACTCATGGCTTGATGCTACTATTTAAGAGCTACTAGCATGTCAAGATGCATGCAGATAAACAGGTACAATAACTGCATTTTTCCAAGTAATGGATGAAGCAGCGGTTCACAGTTGCACAGTCACATATTATTGTATTGTAGTTCGCACAACCTATGTTGACATAGCATGACATATTATTCTTCCCACCCCGTGAAAGCAACTATGCTGGAGGTCAACCCTAAAGGGCTATGAGCACTAAAAGATGAAGTATCAGCACATATACTGAACGAAGGGCCTGTAGATTTACCACAAGACCAACAACAACATATTACAGCTGAGGAATATACAAATAATCAGGGATGTGTTCCTTTGATAGAAGATTCAACTCAGCTTTCCACAAACAGATAAGTCACAGAAATGTACCTAAAATTATGAGAGGATACACCCATTAGAAGAGATGCCAATGGTCTCAAGATGCCAGATGTTGTATTTCACTCTCAGCTCTGGTGGTGCTCTGCAACAGAGAATGTTTAGCATATCTCTTGCCTCCATATTTCCTGTTGACCTTGGGCAGGTTTTGAAGGTCCAGTACAGGAATACAGATTGCACACGTTTGGCTATAGCACGAATCTCTGGAGTAGTATCATATGGGCTGGAAATACCTATAGGGTGCACGGATGAGATAGCCAGTACCGAGTGAACCAGCAGACTAGAAACATCAGATATGTGCAGCAGAGGATATATAGATGCTAACAAGGTTACAAGAAATGCCAGTGGCAATCAGACTCGGATGCATTAGGATAAAATGGATGCATCACTAAAAGCTGCCAGTGCACTTATTCATGCACGTTTCTCAGGGAGACATGTTCTGCAAATCAGCAGACAGTGACCGTCATTCTACATGTAATGGTTGTGTGATTGCACATTGCTCCAAAACAACACTACAGTACTAGTAAGATGTCTGTGAAAAAGTTGCAGCAGCATCATAGTGAAGTATTGAATATCTCCCATGCTTAAACATTTGTGATGGGCCTACTTTCTCCTGATCAGGACCAGTGAAATAGTCTCATCTCTATGCCTCATTCTATTAACTACCTCTCTATTAACTGTCTTTGACTCTTGTAGTGCTCAACACACATGTGCATTCAAAAACTGCAGAATGCTTTTCTCATAAAGTCATCTTGCCTGCTTTAGTTGCCACTAAATAAATACTGCACAAAACCTAGTAATGGTCTCCACTAACCTCTTCGATGCTCAAGACGAGATGAGCTCATCATGAGCCACGGCGCTCCGGTGCTCATGACGAGCTCAGCTCGTCATGGCCCGTGGAACGCTCAGGTGCGGGGAGAATTCCCCCGCTGTGCTGAGCGTTCCACGGGAGTCAATACACCTGTGACGAGCTCAGCTCGTCATGAGGACCGGAGCGCCGTAGCTCATGACGAGCTGAGCTCGTCATGAGCATGGGGGCGCTGTGCGCGCCCCCCCTGCCCCCAGCACAGCGGGGGAATAACCCCCGCAGCGAAGGGGTTAAGTAGCTCAAATGGATCCACAATTTACTCTGCAGCTTCAAATATTTTCTACATGACCCGTTCCCCAGGGTGTGCAGGTCTATACTCATCCTCATCTGTTTGCTCTGCAAAACACAACGTGTACACCCTAGTACTGTCCTGCCAAGTATATAGGAGGGCATGCTCATCAGAGGTTCATTCTAAGGGTTGGTTGTTGAAGATAAATTTCCATTATCCTGTTTGCTGTCAGCACCAATGCCTTGCTTCTCAGTCAGAAACTGGAGTGAAATTATTGAGTGTCTTTATGCAAACACTAATAAATCTAATCTTCATAAGATTATGCACAGTGATTAATGAATCTAAATATGAAAATCAACACTTTGAGTCATGGGATCAATTGGAACACTGTGTCGGAAGGTAACTCACGTGAAAAGGGGTGCATTCTGTATCAGGGTGTGTAGACACAAAAGTGAACAAGATAATTTTCAAGTTTCTTAAAATGCACCATACAACCGACATATGACTTTCATGGTAGGTGTGCTTAAACATGCAGGTTTGATATTTTGCTCCTGTAGATCATCATATGATCTCACGAGATTAAGAGAAACATGCAGTCATAAGTAAGAATGAATATGGGCAAACCAATTTATTTTGTACACGGTTGTGTAAAAGTATATCAACAACAAAAATATTGGTGACAAAAATATTGGCAAAAATCTAGAAAACACAAATACCAACTTTACAAATTTTGTAGGTAAAGTAAAGAAAGATTAACCTCAAAAATATAGAAGTCCACAACATCATCATGAAACAGGTAAACTGAATGTTAATTAGTAAATATTATATTAACTTTAATATTCAAATTAACTTTAAAATTAATATTCAATTTTCAAAACCGATACTAATCATATCTAAAATCTATACTCAGACTATAACTTACAAACATAAAATAAAAAAATACTATAAAAGAAAATCCAAAAGTCTAAACATAATATTCAATTAAGCTTAAAAAATAGGGAAACATACTTAGAATAATTAACTTCAATATATATACATATATATATATATCAGAAGTTCCAAGATTCGACTCGCGCAGACTCGCTGAAGAGCGCCGCTTGCCGCAATCTGGACACGGACCCAAATATGTGCATCAAGATCTTTAATTCCATATAAAGTCACGTATATATATATACATATATATATAGGGACAGAGAAAGAGAGGGAGACAGATACGTGTACTCCCTAAGGCCTCATTAGCCCGTAAGTCCTTTCGATACCAGTGAGCGTTCATATGAGGCACCATGTTGCCATTAGCTGCACAGCTTCAGGAAACCAGAGATTGACGCGCACTCTCAGTGGTGAATGAGACAAGATTTATTACATGCTATTAGACAACATAAGCAGCAGATAGATCCAAAAACACCCTACGCATTTCTGCTTTGCAAAAGCCTTGCTCAATAGTGAAGTGCTCTGGTGCTTTTTGTATGTATATATATATATATATGGGAATCAATTGCATTAATAGTTAAGTATTCTCTCCATATTTACTTGCTTGTTAGCACATGCCTTGATTTGCACTTAATGTCCTTTTAGCCAAGGATTGCTCAAATAGTATGGTCAATGACACTATGTCAATACAAGCTGCCCTGGCCGGGATAGGACACGTCAGTTTTAAAAGTATTTAGCACTAGCACTTTCCTTACTTCTTTTAATTTAGCACTTAGTTAAGGCATTTATTTATACATCGGGGCAAAATCACATATTAGGTTTGTTTAGTCACAAAATGAAACTGTGAAAAGGATTGATGATGGGTAATGGTTTTAAGCAGCAATTATGCAAAAAATGTACGGATATTAGAATTGAAAATATCAAAGCTATTCATAATATGTACTGTTATGGAAAAGTAGAATTGTTATGAAATAATGAAAAATCATTCAAGCAAATACCTACATTACCAGTTATGTTTAAAATACTTTGAAATAAGTATTTTTCCATTTTCATTAACTTTTTACATGCACTGTCACTTTAAAAATGACAATTTCAATTCCTTACGCTGACATGTGATTAAGGCAGGCGACTGCCGAAACGCGTAACGACGAGGGGGTTTGAGGGGTAAAGAAAACAAAATTGCATATACTTGGGTCCACTCTCGTTTGTTGACGAAAAGAAGCAACAAAGCGAAAGCAAGTAACTGCTATATATATATATATATATATATATATATATATATATATATATTATTTATATATATTTTTCTTCAAAAACACTTCTCTCACAAGAAAGGCGTGGTGCACACTACTCCATGTTCACGAACATGATTCTGACTATGATCAGACTCTGCCTCATGAGTAACTTTTTCATGTTTGATGACAAAATCTGCAAACAGGAGCACGGGACCGCGATGGGTACGTGTTTTGCGCCAAGTCTGGCGAACCTCTTTATGGAGTCCTGGGAAGAGGACATCATCAAGACAACATGGTACCAGAATGCCTCAGCCAAGGTGAAACTTTGGCTGAGGTATATTGATGATATTTTTCTGGTCTGGGAGGGAGAGGTGGACGAGGCCTTATTATTTATTGAAGAGCTGAACCACAACAACCGCAACATCACCCTCACCAGTTGTATTAGCAAGGAGGAGGTAGAGTACCTTGACATCAGAGTGCAGATAAAAAACAACTCACTGGAAACCACTTTCTACCGTAAAAGCACAGCAGGTAACACTCTCCTACATGCCCTGAGTAGCCACCCCGATAACCTCAAGTGGAGTATTCCATACGGGGAACTACTCAGGGCAAAAAGGAACTGCAGCAAAGCCTCAGATTACATAAAGGAAGAAACAGTCATGGTTAAAAGGTTCAAGGATAGAGGCTATCCCAACTGGGTACTCAAAAGAGCGATCGAAAGAGTAAAGGCAATTGACAGAACTAGCACCATCGTAACTGATGGAAAAGACACAAACAGCGAAAACACAACACGCATGATCATGACATTCAATGGCAATTCTGATCAGATACACAAAAGTATGAGGAAACATTGGGATATACTCAAAAGTGACCCCATAATTGGCAAAAACATATCAGAAAACCCGAAGATCACCTACAGGCGTGGACGGAATCTCAGAGAAATGTTGGTCCACAGTGATCTTGCTAGCAAAATGGTCAGGAAGGGCATTGACTTACAAGGATTCTTTCCCTGTGGCCATTGTAAAGCGTGTGAGAACAGCAGGATGGTTAAGGAGTTTTTCAATACCAGTACCAACACCATGACCAATATAACACAATTCCTCACGTGCACAAGCACATTTGTCATCTATGTGTTGGAATGCCCGTGTAAATTAAGGTATGAGACCAGCCCAACCCATATGGAAAAAAACGGGTGCTCGAATATATGCGGGCAATTACCAACAATGACAAACAATATCCGATTGCTTGTCATTTCAACATTTATCACTACTCAGACCATACCAAACTCTCTTATTATGCAATAGAACAAGTACCAGCTAAAATCAGAGGGGGAAACAGGGTCCTGAGATTAAGACAAAAAGAATCCAGACACATAGGGGGGATGTGTACACGTTTCCCTAATGGACATAACATGGATTAGGAAATGGCAATACATTTACATGAAAAGTAGCAACAGACACACGGGTCTATCATGTAATTATGATTCTCCAATAACTACAGTAGCTAGTGACCGTCATTTTGGGATAGAATTGTCATATGTCCACACTTAATAGTGTCTATTGTTTGAACCATTCTCTGATGAGATTTTCTGTGATTTTACCTTCACCGTATATATCATACTTCCTACTTTTAAATTATTGTATCTCTTCTTTCCACAGGAGGAAAGGAAGGGAACCGGTTTGGAGCTGATGGCAGCTGAATCCCTACCCTTTTCTTCAGACCATCCTCTGTCACACTCATACATCACAGATAAGAATGCATCTGTACTTTGTATTTTATTTATTTTTTGTTACTTACTTTTGTATTTATAAATTTTGAGTATGACACACAGGGGGGAATACACAGCAAGGTATAGGTATCATTCGAAATTTTGACCTTATAAATTACGATGTACATTGGTATTTAAATTACACTCACTAAGGAGGGGCAGTATATTGTTTTCTATCAAGTTGGAATTCTTTGAATCTTTACCCACTGACAAGGGTAATTTGATATATATGTTTGATGAAGTGTCAACTTCCCCCTTTTTTCAAACAGTCTTGTGGTCTATTATCATTAGACTCACAACCACACCATGTGAAATGATGCAATTATACATATCATTTAGTATGCTTGATGAAAACTTTATTGTATTAACAATGAACACTATGGAACTAGCGCTGCCAATACAGACTTGTAATGTGATCAGAGCACTGTTTTACCATTCCAAAATGGCACGCAATAGTAGATACTGTTTACCGATAGTCCTTTCTCCATGTTTACGCAACGGTGGCATGTAAGGAGGAGGCTGTGTCAATGAACGCTGTGTGAACAAGCCACTACGGTGGCGAAACGCGTCACGGCGGGTTTATGACCTAAATAAACCCCCAATTTTGCTGCACAGAATCCTGCCTGCTGTGTTTATCAATGTCTGAGAGCGTGAATGGTACTACGTTTTCAAGAATATTAATTACTGATTGACTCTGCCGGTTTCACGCCACCCCGAAGATTAGGAGAAAAATTTGGAGTATCTCGGAGGAATATATATATATATATATATATTTATAATGCAATAACAATGTTAATATTGTCCCAAGAAATCAATTAAATTAAAGTAGATTCTTTTCATTAAATCACAAAAATGTAGGCTTGAACAATTTAAAATAGAATTCACATAAAATAAATTAGGGCCAGATGCATCAAGCCATTTTCTATTTGCAAACAGGCGGATTCGTAGAATCGGCCCATTTGCGAACGGAAAAAGGCAATTTCTAATGTATCAAAGGCTTGACATTGCAATTTAGGTAATCACATTTTTTTTTGCGATTACATAAATTGCGAATGCAAATAGGAAATCCCTAATGCACATGTAGGAAGCCTTTCCTAAATGCGAATTGTGCATTTAGGAAAGGTTAATTACCATTGAACTTCAAGTTGATAGTAACCATGTACATACTTTGAAAAATGCACAACAATGTATTTTTCAAAGTGACATCTGTGCTTTACATGTGCATGCTTTCTTATTTGGGAGTGATTCGGGGGGCCTTAGGCCCCCAGGCACCCTTGGCTTTGCATTCGCTGACTGCGATCACCAATTTAGTAATTGCAAATTAGCAAGTGCAAAACCATTCATAGGAATGAATCGAGTCATATTACCTAGCGATTCGCTACTTACCGAATCGCTATTAGGTAATGTTAGGGAACCACAAAATATTTTGCGATTCCTACATGCATTTCATTTTGCAATCCCAAAATCTTGATTCGGTAAAATTTGCTATTTTAGAATCGCAAAATGTTTGCTTGATGCATGTGCCCCTTAGACTTGATAGGGTCAAATTCACTGCTTCCACTCCAATCTGATCAATAGAAGGGAAAGTGTTGGGATTTGGAGGGGTCAGATTTACTATTCCTTTATCAACTGAAACAGCAGTAGGGAAAGTGGTGGATTTGGAGGGGTTGGATCTACTATTCCCACCCCAATTTAAGCAATACCGGGAAAGTGTTGGACTGTGAAGTGGTAAGATTTACTATTCCCAATCCAACCTAAACAACAATATGAAAAGTTTTGGACTTTGAAGGGGTCAAATGTACTATTCCCACTCACAAACATAGTAAATCCCTCTCAGGATTTGGTTGCCACCCAACAAGTATTTCTCACTTACTTCAAAACTTCTTTCACACTCGTTCTTGCTAAACAACAATAGGGAAAGTGTTGGACTTTGGAGGGCCCAGATTTAGTCTTCCTCACCTAAATTAAAATAAAAAATAATTTAAAGAATATATCTAAAAACATGTATTTAAAAAATATGTTATAATTTGCAAATATTGAATTAACTAACAGAATTAAGAATAAATAATATTCAAAAATTTCCCAATTAAAAACATAAAACAATAGATTCAATACACTTCCCACCCTATTACCTTAAAACTGCAGTACCCTCAAAAACAAATAAAATTATAACAGAAACAAATTACATATACAAATTATTTAAGAAAATGTAATACTGAAAATTAATTATTACATATAAAAACTCCAACAGATTATATATAGCATACAAATTATGACAAAACAATTAAATAATTTACAAAACTAACTATTTGAGTAATCAATCAACAATTACAAAATAATTACTATTTAAATAATTTGTTAACTAATTAAAAAATAATTTACATAATTAGTAATCAAATTAAAAATGTAAAAATATTAACAAAGCCTTAAAATCGAGTAAAAATAAACAGCTACTAATACAAAAATAAAACTCAACAAAATAATAAAAAAAAATATTGTGTCCAACTATATTTTTTAAAAAGATAACATTCTGAGAAAAATTATTTGCTTACGTGCAATATTCTGTCCCACCGTGTTGTTGACATCTCAGTATTTAGGACACAATATTTGTGTCTATCATTAATTTTTAAACTATAGTTTGGTGAAATATCATGTACACATAGCACTCATTGCGGCAAAACAAAACCCTCCTCTTAACATATGTAACATGCTTGAGTAACCCTGATGCCTACCCTAACTAACCCCCTTTTCAAAGTCCAGGTTCATTGCAATTCCATCAAAGTGAAAGTCTAACTCTAAGTCCGAAATCGGGGAGTAAATTCCGGCCCAGAGGCGGAGCTTCTGGCCCAGAGGCGGAGCTTCCGGCCCGGAGGCGGAGCTTCCGGTCCGGAGGCGGAGCTTCCGGCTCGGAGGTGGGGATTTTTGCCATGCTGAAATCTCCGACTCTGAGCCGGAAGCTCCGCCTCCGGGCCGTAAGCTCCGCCTCCGGGCCGGAATTTACTCCCCGATTTCGGACGTAGAGTTAGTAGTCTTAAATCTATTCTGTGAATACCGAAAGTAGTAAGTTTATTCTGTGAATCCCGAAAGTAGTAAGTTCACTCTGTGAATCCCGAAAGTAGTAAGTGCATTCTGTGAATACCAAATAGTAGTAAGTTTAGGATTTAGTCTTAAGTTCATTCTGTGAATCGGGCCCATTGTCTAGTTTCTGAGGTCCAACAAAAAAGGTAGAAATGGTGGGCCCACCAATCAATGTTAGTTTTTAATGTAACTACTGGAAATTATCATGACCAGCTGCACTGCTTAAATTCATTGAAATCATATCAGTTTTTATTGGATCAAACATGAATACCTCAATTATTTTAGAATCAGCTACAAAAAAAGGACAGATAATGAGATGCTCTATGGAGCCATGAATATTCAACTAGTGGATATCATAGCCGTTTTCTGGGATTGCACATACCAAGGGAGAATAAGAATTCAGACTACATTCTCTCGATTTGCCAGATGTTGTTGTTCACTTGTTTCTAATATTTCAGTTATACATTCAAACGTTTTTGTCTCTAATTAGGGTCCCATATTGAAGTTGAAGATCTTTTATCTGCCTGTAAAATACCAAACCTTTTAACCTTTCTGTTCAATTCTTCATCTTTCTGAGCTTACTTTTCAATGGTTGGCAAGTATTAGCATACCATGTGTGTTGTTTTAAGAGGAATTTATGAGTTGCCCTAGGGATTGCCATCTAGACTTAAGAGAAACTTATAAACAGACCACTTTCACTGTTAGTATACAAGTATACCAGTACAGTTTAGTGATATTAAACTGAAATCTCCAAATTGAGATAATCTTGAAACTGGGATAAACCTAATAGGTGATTATCACTGATTTTTATTGTTAGCCTACAAGGATAGTCCATCAATAAGGGAAAGACTCAAATAAAATAGGGTAACATAATTGTATGTAAATTAACCTATGCGGGTCAGTAATCACTGCCTTCTCAATAATATATTTTAAATTAATGAAATAAGAAGTAACTAACAGCAAGAACAAATCTATTCAATCCACAGATCAACAGCTTGCCAAAAGCACCAAGAATGTCTTGTTGTGTGGCGTTTTAGGCTCTGATGACATTTTCCTGATACATGCCCTTATATAGGTACAATTCACATTGCCCTTATATAGGCATAGAAATCAAGCCCTTGTTTAGGCATAGCCCATGCTACCCAAATACAGGCATGGCTACTTCCAACCGTTCAACAAACGTCACAACAATTTCTTGGAAAACCAGCTTAAGCCATTAGGGAACTTCCCCTTGCATGAATATTGATTTCTTCATGAACTCAGTTACTTTACAATGAACACTATTCCCCAGGGGTTCATTTATGACGGTTCATATGCCAGACTTTATGTCAAAATATGGCATTACTGATCACCTTCAAGGTATAAATATACCTTCACTTGCTATTGCAAGATACAGTGTTTCAGAGCAGTTTGAAGACATACTTGCCCGACGCAGCTCGCTACAGCAAGTGCCGAAGGAAGCCGACTCACCAGCTGACGCACTGATCAAGAAGCTGCCTTTCTCCTGCCGAGAATCCAGCTCCATTGTTTCTGGCTCCCCTTGCGGGGTTTTGGGAAATCGAGTCCCGAGACAGAGATACCAGACCTCCTTCATTCTAAGGTATGGAGCTGATTAGAACCAAGAGTAACCTTTGGTAGATTCTTGGCAAAACGAAACCTATGCAAAAGACCATACTTACTTCTTCCCTCGTACTAGACCTAGGTTAGGTACTTTGGGGTAGGAGTATTTTAGAAGCACCAGTTGACTCGTTTAGTCTACATTATTTATGTATGTATTTTTATATTGCTTAGAAACCGTACAATGCTCTTACAGTATTATTTCATATTACTGTTTACGCTGTACGCATTATACTTTGCAGTCTGCCTAACGATTGTAGCAGTTCACTTCTCTTGCATGAGAAAGAAATCTGTTCAATAAACCTTTTTATTGAAAACGGCCACCTCACTATTTCTCTGCAACTCTGTAGAAACGGAGCATGCACGATTAACTGAGTGAACTAGCTATCTATTGTTTCCACGACTCTGAGAGATATATTCTTATTCTTGGGAAACAAAGTTGTCATGTTTATGCGGTTGTCAGAAACTAATCCCATGTTGTGTATTCGAGAAAGTTTCTAGTGACCTCTGAGTTAGCTGGCACACACACAATTAAGTTTAGTATATTTGATAGAGACCTATTGACATAAGTCCTACGTCAAATCTATAGGATATATTATTCCAATGCGCAGCCTATTGGGAATATAGGAACTACACTACAGTCTAAGATTAAAAAAGAACATTATACCAAACGAATATGCTAGTGTTATAAATGACTGAAGGAAATATTATTCCAATGCGCAGCCTATAGGGAATATAGGAACTACACTACATGGCGCCCAATGTTTGGTAAGACACTAAATTAACGCTAGATACTAAAGTAACTCAGTCGTGCTTTTCTCAGAGACCCCTTTTTCCGGAAATACTGCAATAGACGTCTGGAGTGGGTAAAAGGATAATATCCGCCATAGCTGAGTAGGATGAAAAAATCCTATGTATTAGTGTTTATTTTATACAACCTTGAAGGATACAGTGTTCCAAAATATTGTGCACCTTATCTTTGTTTCCTTGAAACTTGCTCTGCAAACTTTTAGTCAACAGAAATGGCCCTCGACAATAATACCGAGGCTGGTGGAGCTACAGGCGACAACGCCGTACAAACTTTAAACTTTACAGGTCTCCAAGAGAGCGACGAGGATGCTATAAGCATTCCAGAAAATTTAAGGAAAGCCATAAAACTCTTACGAAATGGCCTATCAGCAAGAGATGGTAGGGTAGTTTTTGTGATAGAGGCACATGAAAATCACCAGACAGAGCTATTCTACTCATGGGTACTCTTCCCTGAAGCAGATCCAAGAACAAAAGTGTTTTACTTCTACAAAGAAGATGAACCACCAGAGGAATACATTCCTTTCAAGGATATAGAAATTCTACTAACTTACCAGGAGCATGCGCTCTGGTTTAAAGGCACCTTAAAACATATGAATCACATTACCAGGCTCAGTCCACTAGGTAGACCAGGAGCAACATGGCCGGTATTAGCCAGCTATACACCACATCCTGCCATTGAAGAAATGTCAGACGCGGAGCTATTAGTTCAACTCAAAGAACTAATCAAAATCTATAGACAATTGGTTCAATATGTCATGCAGACTCTTACAGTCCAACCGGCAATAATGATTCCACAGCATCCCCCTTACCCGGGGAAAACAAATAAAACTACACCACAGACTTTACATTCAGTCATTGGCAAATTACCCACAAAATGGCAACAAATTCCATTCTGGGTAGCTCAGATAATTACTCAAATCGAGGCAGTATTTCCTAATACTACCTCCCATGAGAAACAGAATTTTAACAATGTTTACCAATGGGGACCGCACCACACCTGGAGGACTGCGACACTTGGGGTACAGTCTTTGCTGCAATTCCCATAGAAGTAAAGGTTCTGGTGTTAACCTGGGCTTCTATGGGAATTCACAAGGGCATATTATCAAGCCCATTATCGCTGCTTTAGGGGCAATTTCCTGCCGATAAAAGCGGCGATAATGTATCGCCCTTTCTTGATAATATGGCCCATGGTGTCCCGTCTTTGGCGGTAATACCAGACATCGTGAAACAGATTCAAAATGAATACGGTGTAGTGCCTGCTTTGAATTTAGTTATGAAATTACTGAAAGATTTTAAACAGGTCTCAATAATAATATTAGCTAATATTAGAGGTGAAGCAGCATCTGTGCGATCCACCAAAAGTTAAGGGAATTTGATGTAACTGAGCAACCACATGAACTGGCCAGAATAATTGAAAAATCCTATGAAAAATTAGGCAGAGACAACTTAGGTGGTAAACCAGTTAAACCCCAACTGTCAGAAAGTCCTGACAAGGTCTTTACAAAAAACACTCCAACTCCTCCTAAAAAGAAGTGGGAGAACACTAAGCAAACTTATAAAGAGAAGCGTTCTCAATCCCGAGCTAGGTCTTCTCAAAAGAAGCCCTCTGAAAGGAGGTATACCTCAGGAATAGGGATAATTTGAGAAAACCTGATAGATATCAAGATACTGATACACGTTCCTGTTGTACCTTTCAGACTTCGTCACAGAAATCCAAAAGAAGAGGACGATCAGAATACAAGGAAGAATGCGTGAAGTCCAAAGACGATCAACACGTTCGGAAAAACAAGAAAACTCAAGTCACCATAAAGAAAGTAGCCGAGCTAAAAATCAGACATGCCGAGGATCTTGCGGACACAACTCAAGAACGGGGAATGGGCCAAGTGAATTGCCCATTGAAACGTCCTATTTTTAGGATATGAAATATCAAGTGAAGGCAAAAGCCTGGCAGCAAACTTTCTAGAGAAATGTGCGCTGCTCCAACCTCCAAAAATGCTGAAGAACTTACAGTCGATTCTAGGTTTCCTAAATTACGGAAGAACTTATATTCTAAACTACGCAGAAAGGGTTAAACCTGTCTACGAACTAATCAAACCTGATTTCAAAACAGTTGATTGGACACAAAAACACACAGAAATTTTGTGTTCAGTCCAAACAGGCATGTTAGCAACAAAACATTTGCAAAAACGCGTAAAAACATATGCAACTTAGGGCCATATGTATCATACAAATTCACATTCGCAAAGGCCAAAATTGGCAGAATTTCGGCCTTTGCGAATGCAAATTTGCTAAATGGGATGTATGAAGGAAAATCCGGTGCAAAATAAGGAATCGCAAAATTTGCGATTCATTATTTTGCAATTGCATTTAAGGAATCGCAAATTTAGCGATTCCTTAAATGCAATGTATGAAGCTAAAAAAAATTGCAAATTGTCCCTAAGGAATCGCAAATTACCACCAAATTCAAGTTGGTGTTAATATGCGAATTTCTTGAAAAATGCCAATTTCTGCATTTTCCAAAGTGCCATGTGACGCACATACATGCCCTTAGGGCATGTATGTGCGCCACATGTGCACCCATTCTTATTTCAGGGGTGCAACAGGGTGTCCTTTGGACACCTCTGTACCCTTGAAATTATTCTCAATTTGCGATGAGCAAATTGCGAATCGCAAATTGAGAAAAAGATCTCATTCCTTCCTATGGGCCTCCTGGCCCATAGAAATTAATGTGAAAGTATTCCTTAATTGCGAATTCGCAATTAAGGAATATCAAGAAATCGCTGAAAAATTGCGATTTTCTTGATACATACCAATTTGCGATTCTGAAATAGCGATTTCTTAAAAATCGCTATTACAGAATCGCAAATTGTTACCTTGATACATATGGCCCTTAGTGATACGATACATTCCAAGACAATGCAGATTCACGTACTTAACCTTTAACGAAGGAGAAAAAGTACCAATAGCTTTCAAATCACACTTGTACACACAAGCTGAAATGAAGTTCACTTCTACAGAAAAAATTCTGACAGGTGTTCAAACTGCTGTAGCAAAAGAAAGAAAGAAAGAAAGAGCCACTAGCAACCTCCCTCGGTCCTATTCTCAAACCCGTACCTGCTCATACTCCGTAGTCACTGCTGATGTACTGACACCTCCTTACTCAGTAGTCTT
This sequence comes from Lissotriton helveticus, assembly GCF_964261635.1. Classification (NCBI taxonomy): domain Eukaryota; kingdom Metazoa; phylum Chordata; class Amphibia; order Caudata; family Salamandridae; genus Lissotriton; species Lissotriton helveticus. The sequence continues at coordinate 2,115,667,823 of NC_136057.1, read as the reverse complement.
GCTATCAAACAAATACTAGATCAACTGACTTCTCTATGATCTCGCGTTTTAAGAACTTCTCAAAACGCCAGTTCCTCCGATTAACACAGCCTAATTTTCATCAGCTGCATCACTTTTAAACCACGTGTCAAACTTTCCTTTACTTAAGCGGCCTCACTCCTCCCTCAAAATACCAATGTGAAACTTTCCTTGCTTGTGACCACCAACTGAAAAAATGATAGGAAAGGAAATAAAAAAATTCCATGTCCCACAATCCCTTGTGATAAACCTTATGATACCCTCTTGTGTTAAGCAAACAGAATTCTTTAACAGCTAAAATATACGTGCAAAACACTACCATGTACCCACAGTCTCAATAATCGGATGTGAACATTCATATTAAAAAGAAATCAAACAATAATCCCTCAACTGTGTATTACAAGTTTCAAAAAGCTTTTATGAGCGTAACAGTCTGTGCATAGCTTGAACATGAATTAAAACAGCCTTGTTTGCGATGATGTTGCTTAAAAAGTTCTGCAATAGTCCACTTTGATTTGGGTGCAAAAACTGCTTTTTTGAAGGCAAAAACATTGGTTTCAACAACTAACAGTAGGGTCGCAGTATACACACCAGTTTCTCAATCTTTTCTCTGCTTTATCCATTACGTATACATGCGTGCAGTTTGGATTTATGCCTTGCCTTAAAGCACATGACATTGACATTGACGATAGCAACAACATTGTGGTGCGTGTCCAATCTCACAGCTTCAATGAAACATTCTTTCAAGCTTTTCGTATTCCAAAATCCATGTTTATTCAATCTTATTCATCGTTATTCATGCTTGAAAGTATTTTTCAATGAAGCTGTGCGATTGGACACGTACCACAATGTTGTTGCTATCGTCAATGTCATGTGCTTTGAGGCAAGGCATAAATCCAATTTGCAGGCAAGTATACATAATGGATAAAACAGAGAAAAGATTGAGAAACTGGTGTGCATATTGCGCCCCTACTGATAGTTGTTGAAGACATCATTATGCAAGCCTTCTCCAACCATGTCCCAGTACATTTAAAATATACTTATGCCAGGAAATGCACTGTGGCCCAAGCCCCAACACTATACAAAAATCATGTAGGATGGGATGAAGACTCACCTCACCACAAGATCCATTTAAAAAATCAACCAACTGCACAAAGGCAGTGTCTAATTTAGCAAGAAGCTAAAGAACAGGTCAGGGAGATATTAGATCAACTTGAATACCAAGGGGTGATTGAAACATGCACCTCATCAATGAACAATCCTGTGTTTCCTGTTTCCAAACCAGATAATACATATTGTCTAGTATTGGATTACAGATACCTAAACTCTTGTTGTAAAACATTTGCAGTACAAAATGCACAGAGTACAGCAGTAATGAATAACATTGTGTGTAAAAAATATAAAACCACATTAGATATTTATAATTTCTTTTGTCGAAACATAGCACCTGAAAGCAGGTATTTGACAGCTTTCTCAATAATGGGACCCAGCATCACTTCTGTCGACTCTCACAAGGGTTCAAGAACAGCCCAGGGTTATTCTCAGCAAGAGTAAAAGAGTTACTAAAAATTTATGATGATGAGGCAATGTCATATGTCAATGATATCTATCTGACAGACGATGACCTGGACAGGCACTTGAACAGGGTGAACACCATTATACTGGGCATCACCTCTGAGGGTTATAAATTCAATTAAAAAAAATCAAGAATTGCCCATCTAAAAGTTCTTTTTCTAGGATATGAACTATCAAGGGAAAGCAAAAGCCTGGCAACCAACTTTTTAGAAAATGCACGCTGCTCCAACCTCCAAAAACATTCTATTCTAGGTTTCCTGAATTTTGGAAGAACATACATTCTAAACTACGCAGAAATGGTTAAACTTCTCTATGAATTAATCAAACCTGATTTTAAAATCACAGATTGGACACAGGAACACACAGATATCCTGCGTTCACTTTAAGCTGACATGTTAGCAACAAAACACTTACAAACACGCGTAAACGTACGGATTCACCTACTTAACTTTTAACGAAGGTGAAAAAGTACCAATTGCATACAAATCACATTTGTATACACAAGCAGAAATGAAATTTACTTCTACAGAAAAAATTCTCACAGCAGTTCAAACTGCAGTAGCAAAAGAGAGAGCCCTCGCACAGGGTAAGCACATTATGGTCGTTACACCTGTACCTGCCTTAGAGGCAGTGACAAAAGCGAGCATTCCGAATGCTAAAGCATTACATCCAGTGGGTTAATTCTCTTGCTGTAACAGACTTTAAATACGTTTTTGATCCTTTCCAGAGTGCCCAAGAACCGTGTGGGGGGAGAGCTGCATTTACCTACCAGAGGACTCAGCCACCAGACACCTGCTTGTTTCCCCGTCGCCTGCCTCCCGCCGCCTCGCTCCTTCTCCATCTTGGAGCGTGGCCGCCGAGCGGAGAGCGGGCCAGGGGACTCCAACCCCCAGAAGCCTTAGCGTTCCCACACCGCAAACGCCCGTGCCAGGAGGCGCATAAGAACAGCGTCAGTCCAGCCTCGCGGGACGCGAGCGGGACGCTGGGCTAAGCCCGGGCAAAGGGCGGGCCCTCTACGGCCCTCAGAGGCCCAAGGAGGATGGGACGGGTGCCGCCCTCTAACATTTTCATTCCAAGGTATCTGGCAATGCTGACTTTGTGTTTTGGGTAGTCGTACTGAGGATTAAGGAACCCTATTGTTTATGTTCTGGATTGGGAGAATGAACATACTGACTATTAGCTATCTGTTGTGATTTGTTCTACAGATCGTGTGGCTACTTATATTCTGCCCTAGGTATCCGGGTATTTGTATATTTATATACTGAAGCTCCTAATAGGTTACTAATTTTGATCCCACTTCGTGATAGGTTTCAGCTTATTACCATCTACTGTCAACATGTCTCCAAGGGGGAGTCGCAGTAAAACAGCAGCTGCTGGGGGTGGTTTAAAAACTGGCCCTATTGACAATTTTATAATCAAGGCCAATGATGCTATAAACCAGGGCATTTCACTTCTAGAACGTAGGGTTTCACAAGACCTTGCCCATGCTAAACGTTCATCCCTGGGACTTATTGCTTCCGCCACCACACCTATCCAGGTTTTGCCTACCAATATTAGACCCTTATTAAATACATGTGCCGATATTCATACCATCCCAAACCAAGTAAATCTATCTGCCTCTATTCCCCTGATAGACTCTGATACAGATATTAGTATGGATTTAGAGAAGACCCCAGATTTGCATATGACTCCTACCCCTGAAATTATATAAGCAGAAAACACGAGGGAATTTAGGGGCAGACGCGAGGGTGCTATTCAAAAACTAAAACAAAAACAATATGCACCTAAGCCTCAACCTTCAAAGGTTAGAAAACATACTTTGCCCCAAGGTCAAACTGGGAAAGATGTAAATCCTAATTCCAACCTAAACACAAGCAGGACTAAGGAGACTACTGAGGACGATGAGGATGATGAAAGAGAGGAGGAGCAGCAGGGTGGGATAGTGGCAAAGGATGGTAAAACAAACAACCACACTGAAACAGCAAATGATTCCATGCTGGTAAAATTGGGTGAACTTCTTAGCATTTATCTATCTCCTATCGAAAGTAGGCTTACCCGGATAGAAAAGCAAATAGCCGAACTAAGTATTCCTATCAAGAGTTTATCCAAAACAAATGTCTCAAATGATGTAACTAAACCTACTTCCATCAAAACAGTAGGCTCTGAACCCAATACCTCTCAAGTATTAACTACAAAAATAGTCACTGCACCTAAACCTCCCTTAGTTCCACCCAAGGGGTTAAGTGTTAGCCAACCAATAGCTAATTGTAAAAATGTAGCCTCAATTATAAGGAAGGATCAGAATACCAAACAGACAAATGTGACTATGGTGGGCCAACCCCCGAATCCCACAAGTGGTTTCACCTTGGTCCAACCGCTACAAAAAACAACTAGACAGGCTCCCTCCCGTATTAATCTTCCACCAGAATGCGGAAACTCCTACATCCCTTAAAAATAAAACCTTACATTGGTTGATTGCAAACTGAAATTTTCCTATAGAAGGTGCAAGGGAGATCATTAATACTCAGAGAGTGGGTTGGATAGGCCCACTTAGAAAAAAGTTTGAGGGTGATTGTGTTACAATCAATTTTAAGAACCCACAATGGGCAGAGAAAACACTAGCAAGTGCCCCATTACCCTCAACATGGGAATTCAACACTACACTCCTCCCACTAGGCTATTTTTATAGACACTTGATACCCTCAAAGCAAGTTGTGGTGAATCATCCCACCACTTCTTATCAAGATTCGAATTTTGGTGCAAGGATCAAATCACCACTTTTTTCACAAAACCAGGATTTTGGTCATTTGAATGGCCGCGACTGGCGGAACCAGATCCCAATGTCAGTACCCCCTTCTTATTCCCCGCATTATCATCACTTCTCAAACACGCACCAATATAACTACAGAGATAGATCTTATCCTGCCCCCGACCTCCATCAATTTCAACCGAGAATTAAAGCAAGGTCAACATTTAATATTCCTACGCAAAATCGATTTGAATATTTCTCTAACTTAGATGAGCAGGATTGACTGGATACAATGTCTAATACAGACACTTATAGCCAAGCCACAGTCAGTATACAAGAGGGACACCCAGCATTAGCTGTAGACTGTCAGGTTCTGAATGGCTCATTGGAAATTATGGAATCGATGCCCGCTAACAATAATCTCCCTGATGTTGTTAATACGATTTTTAAGGAAGCAGGGAGTACTGGGGCAAGACCTGGTAAATGTTGTAATACTCATGGTCTATCAATTTTAAGCTGGAATGTTGCAGGACTGGAATCTAAGTTATTGGACCCTGCATGGATTGAGGTAATTAATGATGTGGATATTCTTATGTTCCAAGAAACATGGGCTGTTGGAAATTTGTATATAGAGGGCTATCACTGTTTCAGCCTAACTTCACCTAAACCGAGCTTTGGCCGCGCAGTGGGTGGCCTCTTTGTTGGGATTAAGATTCTTGCAGGCGGTACAATTAGAAACCTGCAGAACGAGAGTCCTGTCAATTCCAATATCCAGATTCTTGAATACAAGTTGAAGTCAAAGACCACTGTTTATTTAATTAACTTTTACAATAATGATTTCTATCACGTACCGAATAAGAACTTCTTGGCACTATCCAAGGTTTTAAGTAAATTGGAATGTTCCCTTTCAGTAGACAATAAGTCAGGTATTTTATTAGGGGGCGATTTTAATGCAAAATTATTAGAGAGTGTTGGATCTGACAATCAGACCTATTCTGATCCAGCGGAGCGCAGGGGTTCGGAATTGTCCGATTTACTAACCGAATTTGACCTAGCTGACGCCTTGAGAATAGGGCATAACCCTGATTCTCCTTATGCTCCAACGTTCATTGGCAGGGACAGTAGCTCTACTATTGATTATGTATTTACGTCACCACTGCTAACAGATTGTATAGTAAAAACTGCTGTGGTACAAACACACCTTAGTGATCATAACCCATTGGTTGTAATTTTGGATCTTGCTCCAAGTCCGATTTTTCCGAATCAAAATGGTGCAAGGGACATTACTCCGTCAATCGACGGTCTTCGGCTAAAATGGAGGGGTGTGGATTGTGGGCTATTTTAGACAGTGTACAAACGTCACATTCACATTTGATTGATTCTTGTTTGTCTCTAAGTGACAATTATGACAAACTAATTGCTGATTTTGAAGTTTTGTGCTCAACTATTAAAACTCTTTTGTCAGTCCCATTACCCAAGGAAGGTAAAAAACCAAGGTGGTTTGATTCACCATGCTCCTTGGCAAATAGAGAATTAAGAATGGCTCTCCTCGCAAAACCAAGGTGTAAAGCTACCGTTCAATTAGCCAGGAAAAATTATAAAGCTAAAATATCTGAACGGAAGGCCAATTTACTTTCCGAACAGTGGGACTCTCTGGTAACTAGTGCAAATTTGGGCGGCAGTGGCCCATTTTGGTCCGCTGTCAGAAAAACAAGGGAAATGGGAAAGAAGCTTACCCAAATCAGTTGTAATATAACAAGCGCAGCATGGGAGACCCATTTTTCTAGAATTTATGCAGCCCCTGTAGAGGAGTATCCTCTCACTTTTGGACAATCAGGTGGCTTATTAATTCTAAATCATGAAGTTAAAACAGCTATAAAAGAGATTCTGGGAAAGAAGGCGCCCGGACCCGATGGTCTTCCCATTGATATTATTAAATATGAAGCTGACTTGTGGACACCCATACTTCTTAACATTTTTAATAGTCTCCCTAAAACAGCCATGCCGACCACATGGGCAACCAGCATTATTGTTCCGATCTATAAAAAGGGAGACAGGTCTAACCCTGCGAATTATCGCCCTATCTCCCTTTTGGACAATACTTTAAAAGTGTTGGGTCGTATAATTTATCATAGAGTACTGGAATGGGCAACTGACACTGACTTTTTAGACCCTTGTCAGATGGGGTTCCGGAGTGGGGTAGGAACAGTGGAGCAATGCTTAAACTTAAAATTGATAATTGACAAATATAGTGTTGCCCGCTCCTCCCCCACCTATCTTGCGTTTATGGATCTTTCATCCGCTTTCGATCTTGTGAACAGATCGAAGCTTTGGTCCATTCTCTTAACCAACGGTCTCGATGATACTCTTGTAAGTTTTTTGGCCTATCTCCATACTGACCTGAAAGCACGGGTACGTATTGGGATGGGTGGAGAGGTATCAGGAGCCATTGACATAGGGAGGGGGGTGAAACAGGGGTGCGTTTAGCACCCCTGTTGTTCATTATTTATATTAATGGCATATCCACCTGTCTGAAAAAAGTCACTACAGATGTCCCAGTAATTTTAGGGAAACCACTCCCAGTGCTCCTATATGCAGATGATGCGGTGCTTATGGCCCGCACTCCTAATGCTCTTCGCTTGCTTGTACATAGTTTTGTTAAGTTTATGGAGGACCTGGATTTGAGGGTAAATTTAAAAAAATCTTTTATTATGTCCTGTGGCCCAGGCAAAAGGAAACTCAATACCATACAGTTAGGTACAGATAAATTGGAATCTGTTCCTAAATGTCCTTATCTATGGTTGGTTTTTGCTGCGAACGGCTCGTGGAGTGGGCATTTGGCCCACGCCACGTGCAAGTTCTCGAAAGCCAACAATTCTGTTCTGAGTCTCCCCCGCCCAAAGAAAATAGGTGCCACTAGGGCTATTTTAAATTTTTTTAAATTACAGTGCTCACCTGTTGCCACGTATGGAGCAGAGGTATGGGGATCGGGAAACAGCCTTTGTATCCAAAGGGAGGAAAATCGCTTTTGCAGAAAAGTGTTGGGTGTACCGATCTCCTCACCTAATTTTATTTGTCATAGCGAATTAAATCTCCCACACATAAGTGATTTTATTAGAGCAAGACCTGCACTTTTCTGGATCAGAATCTGGAGGAATGAGGCTGCTGCTCTTACACAAAATATTATAAAGGATTGTTTGAGTTGTGATCACGGAATGAAGATCCCATGGCTCTCTGAAGTTTTTAAATCACTTAATGAAGTTGACAGAGGCATTTTGTTCACCGATCCCACGATAATAGAATCAAAGGATAAAGTTGAGGTGAAAAACGCACTATATGCACTTTACAATAGTGAAAGGCTAAGAAGTGAATCACAAAAATCGAGCATTATGAAATATATAGGAAATGGATTGTGTAGTCAAACCCTACCTCTCCCTGCCCATGACTAGCTGGGAGCGATCATTATTGTTTCGCCTAAGGGCAGGCACTGTAAAATATCTGTTGTCTTTTCCATTGGGGTATTGTCATAGTGCTGATTTCACTTTTTGTCCTTGTGATGGTGTGAGTATACAGGATGATTTGCACTTTTTATTTTTTTGTAAATTTTATCTTAAATTTATTAAATGGTTTTTAACTCCGTACTTTAAAAAAATCAGACCATTGACTCTTAAAGAATCATATAGTATGTTGGTTGCTCTGGACAGTGATGAATTAACATTTCGCACCAGCACTTTCTTAAGATCGGCCATACGAGCACGCAAAGCGATGGAAAATCCCTGAATATAGCATTCAGTTTTAACTGAGTCATAATGTAAATGTAGTATAATGATATGAAATGTATTGTATTGTCACTGTATGGAATTTAATGTCATATGTCATATTTATTTATTATTATGTACATATATCAAAATGGTTTGTTGTTGTTATGATCGGTACTTTTATGAATTTTAAGAAATTCGAATAAAGGTCTTTTGAACTTTGAACTTGAACTTTGATCCATATTTGAAGACACAAGCTTTTCTACAATCCGAACAAGAATGTCCTCTGCCTATTGAAATTCTGCCTCTAGAGCAGTATGAATGTATAATTTACACTGACGGATCAGCGCAACCCGCTACGGAGGTAAACAAGCCTATGGTGCTGCGTGCGCGATCGTTAAAGGTCACTGGCACGATGGTAAATTCCGACCAATGGTCACTAAAACTCAATCTCTAGGAGATTGTACAGCTCAGCGAGCTGAACTGCAAGCATTCAAGATGGCACTTGAAAATACAGATCGCGAATCCTCCAAACTCATAATGTGCAATTCGTATTATTGTGTTCCATCTTACAATGAATACTTGCAGTACTGGATTCAAAACGGTTACAAAGATGCAAAAGGTGGCCCAATCAAGCATAAATTGCTTTGGAAACAAGTAGTTCAGTTATGACAAGGACTACAACACACTCAGGCGATACATACACTGAGTCATCAACGTGATGACGTTCACGTTGCAGGGAACTCATTGGCTGATGAAGCTGCGAAGGCAGCTGTGCAAACAGCTTCCGTAGATGCAATCACTCGTTCAAATACGAAAATAGACAGCGAAATAATGCAAGCTGTCAATGCTTCAAGCAAAGACTCAAATACTCATATATAACTGATGCAAATATTGTTCCGTTTGCTCGAATCCCTGGAGTAGAGGATAGAGTAATTCCAAACATGGAACATAGGTTAAGACTAATTTTAGCAGCACATGACACAAGTGCCTCTGCACATGCAGGTGTTTCCACCACAGTGTCATTATTAAAACAGCGATACTGGTGGCCGCGCATGAGGGTACAAACCAGAAACTATGTTTTGGAATGTGAAATCTGCCAAAAGATGAATGTCTCCACAGTGAAACGTCCTGCGCAGACACCCCTGTTAATCTCAGATAAACCATTAGCTTGCATTTACCTAGCTCAATGCGGTCCATGCAGAGGGATGGTAACTGTAAAAATATTATGGTTGCAGTGGATTTGTGTTCAACATTCATTTGGATATGGCCTCAGCGCTTGGCTGACGCTCGAACTACTATAAAAGATTTGTGAGTCTTTATCGGCACATACAGCAGTCGGCACCCTACATTCTGACCAGGGTCCTGCGTTTAGCTCTCAAGCTTACAAAGAGGCCATGGCCAAATTGGGCGTTGCATTGCGGTACTCTAGTCCATTCCATCCTGAGGGAAATTCAGTAGTGGAGAGAAAAAAACGGGACATAAAGCAAACTATAAAAATAGGGTATTAGGTAGGGGTGGGCGAAATTTGAAATGGCAAAAAATCTTTTCGGGCGCGGTACTTCTTTGTGAGTTCATAGTGCTTTTCCAACACTTCAGCTGTGTAAAGGGTCAGAAGAGTTGTCTCCAGTGACCATGTGTGTGTAACTTTGCCATCACGCCGAAGGACGCCAGGGTCCCTTGAGTGAGCTGTCCATCCTAGTAGGTAAAGGGCGGGAAGACGGTGCATACTGCTAGTGTGTGGGGCGGGGCCAAACGGGCAGGTTTCCATGCGAGTTCACATGCCTCTTGTGTTTATAAAAGGTCAGAGACCGATCAGAGCAGCAGATGAGGAGAAAGAAGCTCCTGGTCACAGGAACTGCACGGGGATTGCGCTTGTGAAAGTCAAGGATGCAAAGGCCTCCATCAAGCATCACAGCTAATTTTCGACTATAGATATGGGCAGAAAGCACACCTGCCCAGCCTCGATAAAGCTCACGATTTTTTGGGGCTGATTAATGAGTTACTGAATTTGAGCTTCAACTCGGGCCTGCTTTATTTATTTCTGTGCTTCCTGTTGAGGTTTAATTTTTGTGACAGGAGTACTGTGCCAGAAAGAGTCCTGCCCTGCATATTTATCCAAGAAGAGGCCACTGTTGCAATACAATTCTGTTCCGCCGCGGATCGCGGAAGTTTTGACATTTTTGTGTTCCGCGCGGAACTCGAAAATGCCGAAATTCAGCAAATTCCGCGAGCCGAACGGAATTTGTCGCCCACCCCTAGTATTAGGCTCGGGTGACAGGTGGGTCCAAAATCTAATAAGTGTCCAACATAGTCTTAACAGTCTGCCAAGAAGTTCTCTAGGGGGTATCACTCCATATGAAGCCCTTTTTGGAACCAGAATGATCATTTCGGTTCTCGATTGTCAGACTTCAGTGGTGGAACAAAAACCCTTTAATGTCAAAGACCATTTGGCTGTTTTGCAGGACTTGACTGAAATAAGAACGAAACAAAGTAACGTGTTCCTGAAGCCAACAGGCACTGAAGAGAAACCGACCATCCCAGCAATGCCTGTCTGGATTCCTAAGCTTGGGGATCTAGTCAGAGAGAAGATCGCGGACAAGAAGGAATTTGGGCCTTCTTACAGACAACCAGTACCTGCCCTAGCAATTCACGGATCAAGAACAGTATTACTGCCGCCCCTTGCTGGTAAAAAGGAGAACAGGTTTGTGTCCATCGACCTGGTTAAACTACATTGTGTGGCCGATCATAAGCAGTAGGCCAAATGGACTCCAAAGATGTAGCAGACGCCCGAATCTGGCTACTATCCAAGAGGTTCAAACTGAAAGACTCATCTTTTTTGAAGAATCTGCAGTGCAAAATGAAGGACTAAGCAACAAAGTTATGGAACTTGTACCTCTTGAAACCCTAATAACAGTTTGTCAAGAAACATCTTTCAACAATGAAATAGCACCTCACTGTACAAATGTAACAAGTGATCAAGTGGTTTGAGCGATTTCAACAAATCATGATGCAATCCCTACAATTGACAGAACTGCCTCTGGCTATTTCATTAACTTTGATACATTTTCCGAGGATCCCATTGAATCTGAAACAACGCCAGTAAAATGAACTTTTGAAGAACAAGCAACAGAACTTTTTCATCACCTGGAAAAGACTTATCTGGTTTCATCATGGATTGAACTTTGGATTGTGTTGGGTGTACTTTTTCTTCTACTTTGGTTGACTCTGGTAATAACTTTGGGAATGCCTATAAATGGAAGATATGTAAAAAAGGACACAGCAAGTAAGAACATCAACTTACTCCTAAAGCCACACAAATCATCTCATTGTGAACAAAGAGACTTGTCATCAGTGAACATCACTGCCGTTCCTATTCCTGGTGGTATAGCTTGGGACAGAACTGAGTATGACATTTTTGGTCTGGCGGAGCTGTTGAAAATTCCACACCAGTTCAAGATTTCCTTGAATGACTTTGTTTCATCCAGTACCTTTTCTGATGATTGGGACTTTGATACTGTTAATAATATGATGTCAGACTTGGAAATGTCTGCTGTATTTACAAATCATGAATACTTAGAAGGTTTAAATGTACTGTTATAATCACTATGGTCATCATTTCTTGCACAAATCAGCAAATCATAGAAATGTACTGATGTATAACCAATGGGAACATTGTAAGACACCACCAAAGGGTAGCTCAAAAACATTCTATGGCAAATTTCCATACTTTTCAGGATTTAATGTATTTAATCCAGAATAATTTTACTTTAAAAATGTTAATAGAACAGGAATGAAAAGTATGTTGACAAATACCAAACAAATTTATTCTGCGGCCTTTTATGCTCAGCTGTCTTTGTTAGGTTTCGACTTTTGGAAAGACAACATTGTGACAAAAACTGTCTGGGGCACAAAAGACTGGCAAGTGCAGGGTTTGTAAGCCTTATTTAGAGCCTGCACCATAACAGAACAAATAATGTTTTTGAATGACACTGTCCTACAGACATCTTGTCTTGGGTTAGCCAAGATCAAAGAGTTAAACAAACCATCCATACCTACACCTAGACCTGATAGCAGTAACACTTCAGAGGGGGAGGTCGACGTACATACTATTTTGCTTCACAGCAGAACAGATCCAGATTGGAAAAAATGGTTAATCTGGCCCACAGACACAAACAACTGTCAAGATAGATTCCTGAATAAAACACAATGGTTCAGATTCACTAGGCCAGACCCAAGATATGTTCAGAGACAGCATCCAGGAATAGTAACAACATACAGTGTAGGGAAACTGTGCCTTGAATTGTTACATAGATCTACACTCAAGGATGTTAACAACACTTATCTTTACTTAAAGATGGCACTGATCTAAGGGACTTCTTGCAAGGACCCACTAAACGGCATCATAAACTTTTTATATACGCCGGTATCTATGCATTGTATAATGAAGCATGGAAGATTACGCAAGCAGAGACTGCAGAACGAATACGAGAAATTGATTGTATTAACTTAGGGAGATATCTCCCTGTAGCTGACAATGGGTTAACAACTCTATCTTCCAGGATATATTCTTTGGACAGCATAGTATCCTCTGCCATAGACATCATGGAGGAGGACTTGGTCATGCTGCAACATGGTCAGTCGCAATTACGTTCTATCATGCTATTAGGTTGGACGTTACAAAACCTACGTTCAGGCGATGTCCCTTGGCATTTAATCAATACTACGTCACTGTTTTCAGAATTCAATCTCACTGCAAAATAGATCAAACTGGCACAGAGGGGAGCAGACTATACGGTGCTGAGCATTGAAAAACTGGAAAGATTGCCATTTACAGTCACTGAAATGCCAGCAGTTGAATGGATAATACACAGAACAATCACTCTGCCTGTTACAATTTTCCATTTTCAGTATTGCTTAAAACATATACCAGCAGGCATATATGAAAGGTTGGGTAAAGAATACATCACAACATCCTGGGAATTACTATACACACACAGATGTTGGAGTGGGGGGAAGAAGTGTTTATAAGTGGTAAAAACTGTGAAAACGCACTAAGCGGTTCTCTCCTTTGTCAAGGTATTAATTTACACGGGGCCTGCAATGGTTCCTCTAACAACTTATCCTGCCACCTGCCAGGTTCACCAGCTGCAGCGATTGATCCAATTTTTGGACAACTTTCTAATGGAAGTTACCTCATATTAAACAATCACAGCTGCTGGGGCATGTTGCCAGGCTTACCCTATCTCGTAACTGTGTCAGCCAGGGTCACTTGCTGTATGCAAGTATTGTTTCCTAAAACCAAGACAGACCAGGAGTCGCTGTTATGGCCTTCACTGAACATCTCTTCTATACGAATTGATACTTTGAGCAGAATGAAAGCCATTCTTTTACAGAAAACTGTGCCACAGACCTCGGCCAAAGAGACCTATGATCTGCAAGTCGCAAGGACTTCTGCAGCGATATATGCCCTCTTAACTACAAACTGCCATATACATTTCTCAGAAATGTTAAGTTGTATCTTAAACATGTCTGATACGAGCGGTAATGTACATTTATTTAAGACAGTTTTTTCGGGACTGTTAGCACCCTTTGAAGCAGTCCTAGGAATATTTCCAAACTTCGTGTACTCTGTGTTTGGCGGATTGCCTCTCATTTTGGGACTCGCTGATTGATTGATTGATTGTGGGTTTCTAAAGCGCTAGAATCGACTCCCGAAGGAGTATCTCTGCGCTGTAGACCGCTGGGGAACCCGCCCTGGCTTTCCCTGTGAGATGGTCCCTACTGGGTATCTCCAAGGTGAAACCAGGCATCCCCGGCGTATGTGGGGGGCCGTCGTGGAGATGAGGCAAGCTAATGCCCAGAGTTGCCGAGTGTGATCCCTAGTTAGAGTAGGCACCGAGGCGAGAATTATCGAGCCCGTTGACCCTGGTCCAAGACCCTGCAGCGTCGGGAATTGAACCGTGGTCCCGGGCAGTCCTCTGCTCCCGGGTCTGCCGCCTCTAACCAGTGAACCACACCACTCCACAGGCATACTATTTTTGTTCCTACTGCTTCGATCTGGCAAGCAAATCCACAAGCAACACCTCGTTCACTGTGAAGAACACTCTACTGGCGATGAAGTGTCGGAGCGCATCGTCCAAATTTTGGGACTACCTCGTCTAAGAGAATTGAATACCACATGGTTTCTATCATTCAGACCAATTTGGCAAGATTGCATCTTACCTGTTCTACGATGCCTGCTATGCGGAGAAGAATGCATGTTAGATACCTGTCTCACACTCTGATCAGTCATGCCAACGGATGTTGATATTTTGCTGGACCCTGTATAAGCCCATGCGCAATGTTGTCCCCAGCGGCTACCAATTCTGATGTCGGCATTCATTGAGATCCCACAGACGCAAAACGCTGACGGTGAGGTACGAGAGGAAACAGGCACACAGGTACCTTACAATTTGAACATTGCTAATGTGACCAATGCTGACGGCGATGCTTCACATCTATGTGCAGTTGATTTTTTAACGAGGTCATCCAACTTTCACCTACAATGGTAGACAAATTATTTACAGACTTAGAAGATTTTATGTTTTCTCCAAACAATAACACTGACTTTTGAATTCGGCGCGCAGTGTTTTGAGAGACTCTGAATTCGATCTTCATTTTTTCTAACTTTGGGATTTGTTTCTATGATTCAACTTTTGTTTTTTCAAATTTGTATTTTTTCGGTTTTTTTGGGGGGGCAAAAAAGTAATCTGCTTAATGTAGAACTATTCATAGAGAACTAGAATTCTTTGAAAACTTCCAGAGACAATATTTGACCTTGTCCACAATCAAACAGTTTATATAATGTGCCATGAAATGGTCTCTACTTTTTTCTTCTGTATTTAAGAGCCATTTCATAAATTTATTTTTTCCTAATTCATTCGGTTAGCATTTTCAAATGTCAAACTATATGCTTTGAATGAAACATTGCTTTAAATGCGTACAGCACAAATGCTCTTTTTGTGTTCAACCAGTACCAATGCATTTTTATGTATTTTGGGTGGGTTTTTAACACATCATGTTTAGATATGTTTAAAGTATTTGGAACTTAGTAATGTCGTACATAAGAAAGTGGAGTGGGTGTTGTGTGGCGTTTTAGGCTCCGATTACATTATATAGGTACAATTCATATTGCTCCTATATAGGCAAAGAAATCAAGCCCTTATTTAGGCATAGCCCATGCTACCCAAATACAGACATGGGTACTGCCATCTGTTCACCAAATGTCCCAAAGATTCCTTGGAAAACCAGCTTAAGCCGTTAGGTAACTTCCCCTTGCTTGAATATTGATTTCTCCGAAAATTCAGTTACTTTACAATGAACAACTATTCCCCAGGGGTTAATTTATGATGTTCATATGCCCGACTTTACGTCAAACTATGGCATTCCTATACACCTTCACGGTATAAATATACGTTCACCTGCTATAGCAAGATACAGTGGTTCGGAGCAGTTCAAAGACCTACTTGCCCAACGCAGCTCGTTACAGCAAGTGCCATAGAAAGCCGACTCTCCAGCTGACGCACTGATCAGGAAGCTGCCTTTCTCCTGACGAGAATCCAGCTCCAGTGTTTCCGGCTCCCCTTGCGGGGTGTTGGGAAATCGAGTCCCAAGACAGAGATACCAGACCTCCTTCATTCTAAGGTATGGAGCTGATTAGAACCTAGAGAAACCTTTGGTAGATTCTTGGCAAAACTAAACCTATGCAAAAGACCATACTTACGTCTTCCCTCGTACTAAACCTAGGTTAGGGACATTGGAGTAGGCGTATTTTAGAAGCACCATTTGAGTATTTTAGTCTATGTTATTTATGTATGTATTTTTATATGGCTTAGAAACCATACAATCAGGGCCGGACTGGCTACCGGGCAGTTGTGTGTGCTGCCGAGCTAGGGGCTGATTTCTCTATGGTGGGGGCTTATTTTGTTGACGGGGACCTGCATGCGATTTGAAATAAAAAAAGCAAAACGAATTTCGTTTTGCACATGCAGGTCCCCATCAAATAAATAAGCCCCCAGCACGGCAGCACACACAACTGCCCGGTAGCCAGTCCGGCCCTGCATACAATGCTCTTACAGTATTATTTCATATTACTATTATTTCATATACGCTGTACGTATTATACTTTGCAGTCTGCCTAACGATCGTAGCAGTTCACTTCTCTTGCATGAGAAAGAAGACTGTTCAATAAAGCGATCATTAAAGTCTGCCTTCTACTGGACAACTGCTTGAAGATCCCCTGGTTTAAATATATAGCACATGCCTACAAAGACATATTTAAACTTGCTGCCCTGGATAACCCTAATGATGTAACAAATTTGTCTAAACAGGAAATAAAGAATACTTTCCTGTCTCAAAGTAAGGAGCGGAGATTGAGACCTGTAGGGAAACAAATAACATACCAGCTTTATCATTCCTATTTAGATAACGACGGCTTCCAGACTTATCTGACACTGGTAACAAGACCGTCACACTGTTTTGTCCTAACAAGAATGAGACTAGGCCTTGTCCATCATTTAGTAGCGTTCCCTAGTGTGAAACAGCACCCAGTGTCCCCTTGCCCATGTTACGGTCATACTAAACAAAGCACTTGGCACTTTCTCCTCCTCTGTGATTTGTACCTGATCCTCCATATTGTCTATTTAAAACCTCTGTTCAAAAAATGTCATATTACAACCACTACTGCTGCTATGTGTTTACTGTTTACACTCAGAGAGCCTGAGACTTGTTTTTTGTTGCATCTTTTATATTAAGATCAATTCATGTCAGGAAAAGTATGAAGTTTTAATATTATATGAACTGTGATTTTATTCTGTATGCCTAATTAACAGTAACTGGTTTTTATCATATGTGTTTGTACTTTTGCTTTTATGGTTATTACATTTTAACCGAATAAAGCTTATTGAATCAAATCAAACTGAATCAAAGACTTATCAATAAACCCTTTTTATTGAAAACGCCCGTCTCACTATTTCTCTGCAACTCTGCAGAAAGGAAGCATGCACGATTGACTGAGTGAACTAGTTATCTATTGTTTCCACAACTCTGAGAGATATATTCTTATTCTTGGGAAACAAAGTTGTCATGTTTATGTGGTTGTCAGAAACTAATCCCTTCTTGTGTATTCGAGAAAGTTTCTAGTGACCTTTGAGTTAGCTGGCATACACACAATTAAGTTTAGTATATTTGATAGAGACCTATTGACACAAGTCCTACGTCAAATCTATAGGATATATTATTCCAATGCGCAGCCTATTGGGAATATAGGAACTACACTACAGTCTAAGATTAAAAAAGAACATTATACCAAACGAATATGCTAGTGGTATAAATGACTGAATTCAATGCCATCTTCATTTTAAACAAAGGTTTAGGCATCTAAACATCTATCCCATTAGACTAGACATTGCAAATCTATGGCAAGCCTCCCTGATTTTATGTTGAGACACATCAAGGTTATCCATGATTTGTAAGTGATAAACATGTTGACCATAATTTAACCATGTTTTTCAACACATTTTACAGTGGCTATATATTTACGTCCTCTGTAGAATGATGCCACTAAAGCTTATATCCCTCTATCAAGGAGGTATTTTACTGGCCATGGCAGGAATCATCTCAATCCCTTCCAGCCCAGCAGACTGGACCCAAGTACAAAACAGGAACATTTACGATTTATGTAGATTCAAAGAATTATGCTACTGGTGGGCACTGCATTAGAATTTCAGTGTGTGTTCATCTCAGCACTGCCAACCTCTAACAGATATGATATGTGTGCTGTAGGTGAGAGAAAGTTTGCAGAAATAGCCTCCGAGCAGCGTGATATGCTTTACAAAACTATAATTGCATAACAAAGCTGATTACCTCATTTGTATACACAACAGAAAATGTTTCATTCACACATCTTTTTTTAAAACTTCACACCATCATACACTTAATAGGCTGCAAGCTTTGTGTAAAAATGTTTATTGGAAGGTTCGCTCAACTAACACAAATGTATACATCTGTAAAAATCCACCAAAAATCCATAAATTTTAATACGAATTAAGTTCTAACCACATATTTATGAGACTTCTGCGTCCACAACAACGCATCATTATTGGGGAGAAGAATTGTTATTAGGTAGGGTTATTTTCTTATCATATCAGATGTTATTGCATGATACAGTGTGACATCATGTTCTCTAATTTGTCATTACCTGTACTGTGAGGCATACGTCATTATAAACTCAGGGCTGTGGCCTGGGGTGCATAAATGAGAAACTTTTACATAAAAGGTCAAAATCCTCAGTCTTCTCCATTTCTGCGCAGTAAAGAAAAGTAATAAACATCTGCATAAATGTACAGTTACAACATAGACTGGTGGGCCAGATTCTTAATATCCGTCTAGTATCCCCAGAACAAAATCCCGCTATTCTGAGTTATCTCCCCTGAATGGGTAATGAAACAAGGACCTGGAACTACTGTGTCCTTTATTATGCATTTTTCCCATCCCTGGAAGAAAAAGGCAAACATTGTATGTGCCTGTAGGACTACTGTTGGGAGGTGAGTGATGGGATGTGTGTTGGAGTCACGAGGTAGGGCGGTCAGGTTGGCTGCAGTCTGCTCAGGCTATTATAAAAGTGCAACAGGATCTGCCCCATAAACCACAAACAAGCTTGCACCTTATATAGCAATATAGAAGAAGGCTACTAGGTAAGTTGTGGAACACAAATGTTATCTCAGCGACTTAAATAATTCACAAAACACTGGTAATTGAATTATATAAATATGTACAAAGATAAAAAAAGACTAAATCAACCACAATAAACAAAAATGAAAGTGTTCAGTGCTCCACTGATCATATGGTGAACTGAGAGTGCAGTCAAATATAAGGCAGCATACAAGTAAACAGGGGAAAAAGCTGTTGGGACCTGGATAGCAAATAAAGCATTTGCAAGGGACATTGTAATGAATTAATAGATAATAATCCATAGTGTTCGCGTTTCAATCTCTGACTGAGTAAAGGGATCATCATTAGGACAAGGAGGTAAAAAAGGAGTACAAGCACAGGAAATCTGAAGCAAAGAAACCAAGAATTTGTCAGCTGTTGATGGGTACTCAGCCACACCTACCCTTCCTGTGTTTGTGGCTGTCTGGAGGGAATGCACAAATTGTAACTGTCACCCAGCCCAGATGCGTATTGGAGACAGGCTGCAAGGCTCATGGAACAGTGAGAGCAGAGAAATATTTACTTCCTAACAGTAGCATTTCTAAAATAGTGATGTTAAATCTGACTTTTCAACTAAAGAGGATTGATCATTACCATTCCAAAGATAAGAAACATCATGCAGCTATTCCTTTCTGGTCAGGAATTACAGTTTTAAAGTATTTTAAGGGATTCCCAATGTTAGCGTATGAGAGGAACAGTTCTCACAGCACTGATAAACAAAGTTGTTGTTTTTTACACTACTAGGACATGCACAACATAAAAGTACATGTCCTACTTTTACTTTTCAAAGCACCCTGCCCTATGGGCTACCTATTGCCTCCCTTAGGGGTAACGTACGTGTAATAAAGGGGGAGTTGAAGGCTCAGGAAGTAATTTTAAATGCCAAGTCGAAGTGACAGTAAACTGCACACAGACGCCCTGCAGTGGCAAGCCTGACACATAGTTAGAGGGCTACTTGGGTGGGTGGCACAAGCAGTGCTGCAGGCCCATACGTGTTATTTAATTTACAGGTCCTGGGCACATGTGGTGCACTTTACTAGGGACTTGTAAGTAAATTAAATATGCCAACTGGGTATGAGCCATATTACCATGTTTAGGAAGAGACCACATCCACGTTATCACTGGTTAGCAGTGGCAAAGTGCTCAGAGTCCAAGGCCAGCAAAAATTAGGTCAGAAAAATGAGAGGTGGAAGGCAAAAATTTGTGCCAGCCTGTCACACTACTAACATGAAGAAGCCAGAATAGATGGCTGTGAATAGAGACTACCTCATGGATAGCCAACGGAATAATGAAAGTCATTAAGGTACCAACGCCAAGCTGGACACACGTACACACAAGTGCTTTGTAAGTGCTAAAAAGTTCAGCAGTTCTTACAGTTTGAAAGCAGTTCATAGGTAAGTGTGAAACATGATTTAGAAACAAATCTGTTTTAAGAAGAAGGTGGTGAAAAGGAACTGTAAAAAAGGTAAAAATTGGAATTATGGTGAGGCTTACCATATAGAGTATAGAATTGATGTGTGGAATTCAGCAGAGTGAAGATGCATCAGACCTTGAGTCTGATAGTTCTATAAAGTCATAATACAGTTGACGAGTGGTTAACAATGATCGGCGTGCAACCGTAACAAATGCTGAAACACCAAGCTAAAAATTAATTCATATGGAGATGAGGACCTCAAAGCATTGGTTGCATTGGTAGAAGTCAGGCTGCTGCCACAGAAGTTGTCAGGAGCATAGTGAATGGGGATATAAATGTGTGAGCATTAAAATGTATGAAAGGGGAAATCTGAGCTCAATCCACTAGGGCAGGAGTACCCCACCAGGGGGTAACACAAGCACTCTACAAAGGACATGGCTAAAAAGGGGCATTTCCTGCTAAAAAAGGGGGAAAGGAGAAAAGTGGGAGCCTTATCTACAGCCCTGTGGAACACAGGCTGTAGATGAGTCTTCCAGTTTTTACAGATAAATACAGACAGAAAACACGGGGTTTTCTGTCTGTTACTTATTTTTAAAATTGGAAAAATAGATACAATTATGCTACTTGTGGTTGACCCTCCAGGCTGTCTTTCATGCTTTTCAGGGCAACAGCTGCAGATAGACAGCAAGGGAAGTTACTAAACAGCTTCAGATGTCCCTAAATACAAGCATATGCTAGTATATATGTGTATTATAATGCTGATATTTACCTGTTGGTGTAATGTTTCAGTGTATTTGGTTGCTTAATTTGCTAAAATGCAACAGATAGCTAAGTATGAGTTCATGTTGATCGGTTAAATAAATGTGGGAATATATCATTTTATGACTATTTATTCTCAGAACCCCAAAGAAATATGGATAAATACCAATTAGATGGTCAAAAATAAATATAGATAAATACAGACGGAAATGTAAATATATATATATATATATATATATATATATATATATATATATATATATATATATATATATATATATATATATATATATACATACCATATAACTGGGAGCAGCCATAGCTGTAAATGTGACTTTACTACTCTGTCAGACGTATAGGCGGTAATGACAATGAAAAAGAGGAAGGACTGCCCGTGCGGAATTTGAAAGTAAACAATAAAATGGTACAATGGGGGGGGGGTCAGTCTAAAAGGACAAGGCCCAGAAGCGTAACCCCCAGCAGCACTCGCAGTCAGTGGTGTAACACAGGGCCCGCATCCCCCACCGTGTGGCGGTCCCCCGAGCTTCAGGGGGCACTCTCAGCACAGCAGTCGTGCCTGAGAGCTCCGGGTTCAATCCGGAGCTGGCCCCTCCATGTACCTGGCAGGGTGGCCCCCTCAACTTTCGTTACACCAGTGCCTGCAGCTCCTGCGGTTCAGGGAGGACAGCCTTTCAGGGGCTCGCTAACCAGTCAGTGGGCCACAATCTGTCATCAGGCTTTTAAAATGAGATATGGGAGACTCAGGGAGCCCTTTTCACATTCTGCAGGGGGGCCCGTCATATTACGTTATTCCACTGACAAGGCAGGGGAACATTTACACTGGTTTCTGAACCCCATAATTCCAGATCAAGCGACACTTGTAATTGCCGGCGATGTCATTCCACCCAGAGTTATCGCTCTGGATAAAATTGCACCACTTGTAAATAGAACCCCGTTGGCTGCAGCATTGATCTCAGGGGTGAACTGCTTTGAAACCTGTATACACCACTCTTTTCTTGTTTTCACATCTGGTACTTTATTTTGTTGGAGTTCCTTACAGGTTGGCCCAGGGCATCAGTTTTAAGTCTTCTTTTGATGACTCCTGGCCTTGCATATTGTTTAATTTCGAATTCCATCTCCTAGTCAGCGGTGAATAATACGATGTTATGCCTTCCTATTGCCAGGTATTTAAAACGACACCGTACTGTCAGAAACACTGTACAATGAGAGCCTGGCATCGCTTGCCATCGAAGCCACAAAAATGCTAACAACTCACAAAAACTCTACAACAATAAATTACCTCTTCAGCATGTTTAAATTGTGCGTGCCCAATTTAAAATAATTCTGCTAAAACTATTACGTGACTGTTTGGTGCTAATGTGTTTTGAAAACGTTAATGGTCCTGGAATATCTCATGCAACAAATACATTTGAAAACCACCGCAACGCAACTCTGTTGAAAGAGGATAATTTATAGCAGTTCAGTATACATTCCTCAAGATTCATCAGCGGGGCCTCGTCGGCATGGGAACATTTGATCAAATGCTGCCCTCTAGTGAGATAACAATCAAGGTGGTGGCACCGGCGTGTTTACTTGCTTTTTAGATTAAGTTTGTGGCTGCTCGCTGGGACTGCAAAGAACAGTGCGGCGATCCAAAATGTAAAAAAAGTAGATAGACAAAGTGCGGCCAAAAATATGCACGCCTATTGCATTAACTGACCTTGATATAAATCATCATTTTAAACAGCTTTGCTGTGCAAATGTAAATGTTTTGAAATATATATAAAATATAGTTTAATATATGATACTCACAAATAGTGTTTCTTACTTATGATTCTAACGAACCTCTTTCGCCCCTAATTCATTGTAAGGAACAATCTAGCTCCAAGCAATAGATGTTTTTGTTTGAGGAAATATCTATATTTTTAATAAACCTGTTTCTAGATAGCTTCCCTAAAAGACAAATAACACATGTTGATAAAATAGGAACCACTACTTCTTTCTAAGCAATATCCTTTTGAGTCAAAACGTCCATTTTCTGCTAAGTGTACATCACCTTGGCTCAGTTGGAGCGCGCTAGTAAATGCAGACAAGCAGTGCTTAATTTGGGCCAGCCTTTTCAGGTGGGGCCCTTCAGCCCTCTTGTTTGGGGACCAGCATGTATTATCAGACCGTGACCCAAAATAAGAGGACTAAATGCCAAAAAAGGGGGAAGAATGAGGAAGAGAAAAACTGAAAACGCAGAAAAAGAAAGCAGCAGAAATAAAAAAGTACTTGCAAGTCTGAGATAGACAGTGAAAGTATGTTGGTGGAAGAAAGAGGCACGAGGTAAACTAAAGATTATAAAGCCAAGGTATTCGGCGACCCCAATGTGGAGTCCTCTTGCAATCGTGTGCCTGCCTGGACATTGCCCATGCCTACATTCCAAAGCTGGTCGTGTTCGAGAGTGTTTGGGAAATATCAGTTGATGTGAGTGCGGTGGCTGGCTGGGGTGTTAATGATTGAAGCTTATCTAAAGATTAGTAACAGTGTTGGAGCCTTCATTGTTCACACCATTTGGCGACAAGCTACTACTCCCATGGACTGCTTATCACCTCAATAGTTGCAAAAAGATTTTGAGAGGTGCCCCTATCACTAAAGTCGAGTTTAGGCACAATTTACATTTAAAAGTCGTGCTGCAACACAGGGCTGCTTTTAAAATGACTTCAGGCTTTCAGCATTGCACACATGCAAGTGCAGAAAGGGCTGTTGGCATCCAAACTGCCACACCCTATTATATATAACTCAAAGGCAGTTTTAATCCCCCTGCCCTATTATGTACTAGGGACTTATATGGTAGGTCATGCCAATTGTAAGTGTACTCTAATATATATGGTACCCTCATGTGTGTGTGTTTTCACTCTTTTTCACCATAGCACCGGGCCTGCTTAACCAGAGCCCAGGGACAGTCAGAGTCAGTTACCGCCTGTATTTGTCAGCAAAACAGAAATGGGGTGCCCAGGGCACAGGATGACTTTGCAACACAACATCTAGAGCACTGCAGATCGAACACAGGTTGGGCCGACATATTGGAAGAATTCAATGTATAGAAATCACGACATATGTGATACATTCACAGCACGCACTTGAAGGCCATCTTAGGAGGAAGTGCTTGAACGTGTAACACATTGACTTCAAACACTGCAAGGTCCACACAGCAATTACGGCAGCCATCCTAAAGGTCAGAGGAGGGGTAGAAGTGCTTGCACGATAGTGACAGGCACACCAACATCAAACATTTTAATACAAGTGCCTGCACAACAGGGAGCGCTTGCGAGATGTTGACAGGCACACCAGCATCAAACAGTTCAGAACGAGCGCCTGCTTGATGGTGATAGGCACACCAATATTGAACTTTTCTGAAAGTCTGCGCTGGGAAAGCATGGTCAACTGTGACAGGCACAGCAGTTATCGCATTAAAAAATTTAGGAACGTGAGGGAGAAACCAAATAGGTCAAGGAAGACCTGAAAACAATTTTAATAAAGTGATCTTTGATTACAGGGCAACAGAGTTTGATGATGGGCATACCTGTTGTCTAGACATATACAATACTGTGTGTTTTCATGAAAATACCTGGTAATAGAAGTAAAGTTACAGTCGTAAATGTTTTGCATTAGCAATAACGTTAATCATTTTCTGGTTCAAAACATGTTAGAAATTGGGGTTCTGGTTGTCAGAGTATGCACCCTGTACAAGCAGGAACCACAATACTAGTAAGGTTAAGTCAGATACACACTTGGAGATGATCTGTGCTCACTCTCTGGTAGCTTGGCATAGAGCAGTCAGGCTAATCTAAAGAGACAATGTGTAAAGTATTTGTGTAACACACACACAGTAACACAACAAATACAGCACAAAAGGCTCCACACAGGTTTAAATTAATATATTCTGAACAAAACAAGACCAAAACAATAACAATCCAATAACTAAAAGTTGAGCTATACATTTTAAAAGAGTCAGTGTAATTAGTGCTTGGAAGCAAATAGCGCTTTTGGGGTAACTTGAGGTTGCAATGGGCAAGGACAAAGTCAACAGTTCAAGCTGACCGCGATGGACTGTGTGCAAGGTACGGAAGCCACACAGAACTGGGAAACAGAGTACCTTGATCCTGGTCACAAACATAAGAAGCTGGGTCAATGCATCAATGTCACTCCCTCAGTCGAGGGAATGCATTTACTTCCCTCACACATTTATGGCGATGCATTTGTTTCCAAAGGTGAACGTCGGGGCCATGATGCATTGGTTTCAAAGCCAATGCACCGGGTTTCTCCATGCTTGTTGAAGGGATGTGTCGGTCATCCTTCTGTGGTGGAGGCACTGCATCAGTCAATGTGGGGGTTCTAATAATGCTGCCTGGTCCACAAATGTGACAAATGTTTCTGCCCCAGCAACAGGGTCGATGCGCTGATTCTGCTTCCAGCAAATAGGAGAGGCATTGTCTTTACTGGTGCAAGTAGATGGGTCCACTTCCAGTGAACCAGGCATAGAAGCAGGGGTAAAGACTTTGATTTCCCTGAGTCTCAAATAACAGGAGTCAAGCTAACAAGCCCTTGGAGCCCACTTGAAGAAAAGGCAGAGTCCAGCTCTCCTTTAGCAAAGTCAGAGAGCAGCAAGCATCAGAGCAACACAATAGAAAAGTAGGCCTTCCAAGTCAGCAGTCCAAAGATGAGTGCTTTAAGCAGCACAACAGTCCATCTGACAAAGTGCAGTTATAGTTCCAGAACTGTCTCCTTTGAGAGGTTCAGAGGCCCAGTACTCAAAAGTGCTTTGAAGTGGGTGTGACTTCAAATAGTGGTCTTTGACGTGCACAAGTATCCCTTTAACCCAGTCCTGTCTGCCAGGCTATCTGTGGGGGATAATCTGCCCTTTGTGTTTGGTCAGATCAATACCCATTGAAGTGTAAGTGTTAGTCCCATCCTCACTTGCTGCCTAGGAAGGGCCATCAGAATGCTGATGTATGTCGTTGGGTACTCAGCCGCACCCACGTTTCCTTTGTTACCCCAAAAACTGGTCCCAGGAGGCTTGTTTCCGGTCCAGGGAAGACCTGGCTTGGTAGTTACGGCTTGACTGTTTCCATGAGGCACAGAGTCAAGACTGATTGCATATAGCCAGGTGTGAACTGGGGTGGCGAAATGAGCTAAAGAATGATGATAAATTCAACCCAGATCTGTGACTTGGGGATGAGTGTCTGTAAGGTTTCAGCACTCCTGCCATCATCTCCTTCTGTTTGCTTTTGTTGACCCTAAGTTGTCTGGGTATGTCCAGATTGCTAACTTTGCCACTGGATTCAATCTAGCCTGGCTGATGAAGGGTGTTACCCCGAAACCAGTCCCAGGATGTTTATTGCCCATCCAGGGAAGACCTGGCTTGGCAGTTCATGCTGGACGGTTCCCATGAGGGTCAAGACTGATTTGCAAGACGGTATCTTGAGTTGTTTCCAACGGCGCCCGCTGAGAGCCGCTGTGAGGAGCAGAGCGGAGTGGAGAGTGACGACCGAGAAGCGGCAGAAAGTGATTGCGTAGAGCCGCGGTGAGCCGCCATCACCAGGAGCTGACTCGGCTTGTGTGCTGTGCTATCGGCGTTGGCGGTCGGTGGTCTGCGGTTGTGCCTCGCGGGGGATGTCACTGCCTCCGCTTCTGCCGCTGACGAAGGCACCCCGCTGGGAACCTGCCTTTGCCTGCTTGGTCATCGAGGAGACCAGAAGAAGAGAAAGCCCCATGCAGAGAAGTCAGCGCTGTTGCACAGTGAGCCCCCCCCCCCCTGCTGCTGAACTCAGCCTCTGCCGTGGCCTGTGTTGTGGGTCACCGCAGTGTGGCAGGGTGAGATCACGGAGGGAGGAGTGGGAGAGTGGGAGAGCGGGGTGAGGACTAAAGTGGACTTAAACCACCAATCCTTCCCTATTGTTTCTGACTACCAGTGACATTGTCTGAGTAAGGGAGCAAATTTCCAGTAACTTTCTTACAATCCCTGCAATTGTAGTAATTCCTTGCAAAACTTCAGCACTGCTGTCGCTTGATACTTCTTTGATACCCATTTGATGCGGATTCCAGTCCTGCGTTTGGAGCGATTCTGCTTCATTGACGCTGTTCACAACTTTGGCTGGAGGCTGGGTGGGAAGGCGTCCATCAGTATTAAAAAAACAAGGATCAGCTTGACACCATCGCCAAATCTGTGGCAATTACTGTCATCAACGCCACACATTATTGGACCTGTACTTGGATATGAGCTGGAAAATGTTAAGGAAATACATAATTTGGATGAGGGGGATTGGGACAATTCATTGATAATCCACACACAACAAACACCGGAGAAACTCACGTTGAATTCCCAAAATTCCCCCTCAACGGAGAAAACTCCAGCAGAGAACATAGAGCTGAAAGGGCTCGGGCAGGGAGGCCCACTCACCAACACCCGATTTAGGAACTAAAGCTCGCTAACAGCTGAACTCTGAAAATGCCTGGGCCAGCTTACTTAAGACAGTGCAACTATTGGTAGAAGCACTCCAATATCAGTTGGACAAAATGGATCCTCAGTTAACTTTATTAAATACTTTGGCAGTGTTTGTGGTGGCAATCGACGAAAAACTTGGTGCACAGAACTTACTCTTTCAGAGCTCCCGTGGGAAACTACAAGACCGGGAGATAAACTGTGGCTGTGGCCCAATAATTGATAAACATACCTATCTCCCCCTGGTATTGGAGGACTTGTGTGCCCAAGTTAAAGAGTCGTAATTGCAAACACAACAATGATGGACAGAATGTGGATCAATGTCACACATTCACCCCAGTCCAAAGATCTGGGCCCAAATCCATAGTTTTTCCACTCCACACCACCCTGGGTTAGACAATGGCGATATGCAAATCAGCGCTGACCCTGTGCCCCATGGGAACAGTCCAGTCCGAACTACAAAAGCCATGTCCTTCCCAGAACGGAATCAAGCATCCGAGGACCGGCCCGGTTTCGAGGTAACACCTCTCATCAGCCCGGCTAGCTTGACTCCAGAGGTGTGGAGTGCCTGGGACTCACGTCTGCGCATCCCCAGTACACTTAGAGCGGTAATTGCAAACACAACAATGATGGACAGAATGTGGATCAATGTCACACATTCACCCCAGTCCAAAGATCTGGGCCCAAATCCATCGTTTTTCCACTCCACACCACCCTGGGTTAGACAATGGCGATATGCAAATCAGCGCTGACCCTGTGCCCCATGGGAACAGTCCAGTCCGAACTACAAAAGCCATGTCCTTCCCAGAACGGAATCAAGCATCCGAGGACCGGCCCGGTTTCGAGGTAACACCTCTCATCAGCCCGGCTAGCTTGACTCCAGTGGTGTGGAGTGCCTGGGACTCACGTCTGAGCATCCCCAGTACACTTAGAGCGGTAATTGCAAACACAACAAAGATGGACAGAATGTGGATCAATGTCACACATTCACCCCAGTCCAAAGATCTGGGCCCAAAGCCATCGTTTTTCCACTCCACACCACCCTGGGTTAGACAATGGCGATATGCAAATCAGCGCTGACCCTGTGCCCCATGGGAACAGTCCAGTCCGAACTACAAAAGCCATGTCCTTCCCAGAACGGAATCAAGCATCCGAGGACCGGCCCGGTTTCGAGGTAACACCTCTCATCAGCCCGGCTAGCTTGACTCCAGTGGTGTGGAGTGCCTGGGACTCACGTCTGAGCATCCCCAGTACACTTAGAGCGGTAATTGCAAACACAACAATGATGGACAGAATGTGGATCAATGTCACACATTCACCCCAGTCCAAAGATCTGGGCCCAAATCCATCGTTTTTCCACTCCACACCACCCTGGGTCTGGCAATGGCGATATGCAAATCAGCGCTGACCCTGTGCCCCATGGGAACAGTCCAGTCCGAACTACAAAAGCCATGTCCTTCCCAGAACGGAATCAAGCATCCGAGGACCGGCCCGGTTTCGAGGTAACACCTCTCATCAGCCCAGCTAGCTTGACTCCAGTGGTGTGGAGTGCCTGGGACTCACGTCTGAGCATCCCCAGTACACTTAGAGCGGTAATTGCAAACACAACAATGATGGACAGAATGTGGATCAATGTCACACATTCACCCCAGTCCAAAGATCTGGGCCCAAATCCATCGTTTTTCCACTCCACACCACCCTGGGTTAGACAATGGCGATATGCAAATCAGCGCTGACCCTGTGCCCCATGGGAACAGTCCAGTCCGAACTACAAAAGCCATGTCCTTCCCAGAACGGAATCAAGCATCCGAGGACCGGCCCGGTTTCGAGGTAACACCTCTCATCAGCCCGGCTAGCTTGACTCCAGTGGTGTGGAGTGCCTTGGACTCACGTCTGAGCATCCCCAGTACACTTAGAGCGGTAATTGCAAACACAACAATGATGGACAGAATGTGGATCAATGTCACACATTCACCCCAGTCCAAAGATCTGGGCCCAAATCCATCGTTTTTCCACTCCACACCACCCTGGGTTAGACAATGGCGATATGCAAATCAGCGCTGACCCTGTGCCCCATGGGAACAGTCCAGTCCGAACTACAAAAGCCATGTCCTTCCCAGAACGGAATCAAGCATCCGAGGCACTCCACACCACTGGAATCAAGCTAGCTGGGCTGATGAGAGGTGTTACCTCGAAACCGGGCCGGTCCTCGGATGCTTGTTTCCGTTCTGGGAAGGACATGGCTTTTGTAGTTCGGACTGGACTGTTCCCATGGGGCACAGGGTCGGCGCTGATTTGCATATCGCCATTGTCTAACCTAGGGTGGTGTGGAGTGGAAAAACGATGGATTTGGGCCCAGATCTTTGGACTGGGGTGAATGTGTGACATTGATCCACATTCTGTCCATCATTGTTGTGTTTGCAGGTACCGCTCTAAGTGTACTGGGGATGCTCAGACGTGAGTCCCAGGCACTACACACCACTGGAATCAAGCTAGCCGGGCTGATGAGAGGTGTTACCTCGAAACCGGGCTGGTCCTCGGATGCTTGTTTCCGTTCTGGGAAGGACATGGCTTTTGTAGTTCGGACTGGACTGTTCCCATGGGGCACAGGGTCAGCGCTGATTTGCATATCGCCATTGTCTAACCCAGGGTGGTGTGGAGTGGAAAAACGATGGATTTGGGCCCAGATCTTTGGACTGGGGTGAATGTGTGACATTGATCCACATTCTGTCCATCATTGTTGTCTTTGCAGGTACCGCTCTAAGTGTACTGGGGATGCTCAGACGTGAGTCCCAGGCACTCCACACCGCTGGAATCAAGCTAGCCGGGCTGATGAGAGGTGTTACCTCGAAACCGGGCCGGTCCTCGGATGCTTGTTTCCGTTCTGGGAAGGACATGGCTTTTGTAGTTCGGACTGGACTGTTCCCATGGGGCACAGGGTCAGCGCTGATTTGCATATCGCCATTGTCTAACCCAGGGTGGTGTGGAGTGGAAAAACGATGGATTTGGGCCCAGATCTTTGGACTGGGGTGAATGTGTGACATTGATCCACATTCTGTCCATCATTGTTGTGTTTGCAGGTACCGCTCCAAGTGTACTGGGGATGCTCAGACGTGAGTCCCAGGCACTCCACACCACTGGAATCAAGCTAGCCGGGCTGATGAGAGGTGTTACCTCGAAACCAGGCCGGTCCTCGGATGCTTGTTTCCGTTCTGGGAAGGACATGGCTTTTGTAGTTCGGACTGGACTGTTCCCATGGGGCACAGGGTCAGCGCTGATTTGCATATCGCCATTGTCTAACCCAGGGTGGTGTGGAGTGGAAAAACGATGGATTTGGGCCCAGATCTTTGGACTGGGGTGAATGTGTGACATTGATCCACATTCTGTCCATCATTGTTGTGTTTGCAGGTACCGCTCTAAGTGTACTGGGGATGCTCAGACGTGAGTCCCAGGCACTCCACACCACTGGAATCAAGCTAGCCGGGCTGATGAGAGGTGTTACCTCGAATCCGGGCCGGTCCTCGGATGCTTGTTTCCGTTCTGGGAAGGACATGGCTTTTGTAGTTCGGACTGGACTGTTCCCATGGGGCACAGGGTCAGCGCTGATTTGCATATCGCCATTGTCTAACCCAGGGTGGTGTGGAGTGGAAAAACGATGGATTTGGGCCCAGATCTTTGGACTGGGGTGAATGTGTGACATTGATCCACATTCTGTCCATCATTGTTGTGTTTTCAGGTACCGCTCTAAGTGTACTGGGGATGCTCAGACGTGAGTCCCAGGCACTCCACACCACTGGAATCAAGCTAGCCGGGCTGATGAGAGGTGTTACCTCGAAACCGGGCCGGTCCTCGGATGCTTGTTTCCGTTCTGGGAAGGACATGGCTTTTGTAGTTCGGACTGGACTGTTCCCATGGGGCACAGGGTCAGCGCTGATTTGCATATCGCCATTGTCTAACCCAGGGTGGTGTGGAGTGGAAAAACAATGGATTTGGGCCCAGATCTTTGGACTGGGGTGAATGTGTGACATTGATCCACATTCTGTCCATCATTGTTGTGTTTGCAGGTACCGCTCTAAGTGTACTGGGGATGCTCAGACGTGAGTCCCAGGCACTCCACACCACTGGAATCAAGCTAGCCGGGCTGATGAGAGGTGTTACCTCGAAACCGGGCCGGTCCTCGGATGCTTGTTTCCGTTCTGGGAAGGACATGGCTTTTGTAGTTCGGACTGGACTGTTCCCATGGGGCACAGGGTCAGCGCTGATTTGCATATCGCCATTGTCTAACCCAGGGTCGTGTGGAGTGGAAAAACGATGGATTTGGGCCCAGATCTTTGGACTGGGGTGAATGTGTGACATTGATCCACATTCTGTCCATCATTGTTGTGTTTGCAGGTACCGCTCTAAGTGTACTGGGGATGCTCAGACGTGAGTCCCAGGCACTCCACACCACTGGAATCAAGCTAGCCGGGCTGATGAGAGGTGTTACCTCGAAACCGGGCCGGTCCTCGGATGCTTGTTTCCGTTCTGGGAAGGACATGGCTTTTGTAGTTCGGACTGGACTGTTCCCATGGGGCACAGGGTCAGCGCTGATTTGCATATTGCCATTGTCTAACCCAGGGTGGTGTGGAGTGGAAAAACGATGGATTTGGGCCCAGATCTTTGGACTGGGGTGAATGTGTGACATTGATCCACATTCTGTCCATCATTGTTGTGTTTGCAGGTACCGCTCTAAGTGTACTGGGGATGCTCAGACGTGAGTCCCAGGCACTCCACACCACTGGAATCAAGCTAGCCGGGCTGATGAGAGGTGTTACCTCGAAACTGGGCCGGTCCTCGGATGCTTGTTTCCGTTCTGGGAAGGACATGGCTTTTGTAGTTCGGACTGGACTGTTCCCATGGGGCACAGGGTCAGCGCTGATTTGCATATCGCCATTGTCTAACCCAGGGTGGTGTGGAGTGGAAAAACGATGGATTTGGGCCCAGATCTTTGGACTGGGGTGAATGTGTGACATTGATCCACATTCTGTCCATCATTGTTGTCTTTGCAGGTACCGCTCTAAGTGTACTGGGGATGCTCAGACGTGAGTCCCAGGCACTCTACACAACACTGGAATCAAGCTAGCCGGGCTGATGAGAGGTGTTACCTCGACACCGGGCCGGTCCTCGGATGCTTGTTTCCGTTCTGGGAAGGACATGGCTTTTGTAGTTCAGACTGGACTGTTCCCATGGGGCACAGGGTCAGCGCTGATTTGCATATCGCCATTGTCTAACCCAGGGTGGTGTGGAGTGGAAAAACGATGGATTTGGGCCCAGATCTTTGGACTGGGGTGAATGTGTGACATTGATCCACATTCTGTCCATCATTGTTGTGTTTGCAGTACCGCTCCAAGTTAAAGAGTCATCATGGAAAAACATTGAGCCCAGTCAAAAGGCCTCCTACCCTGCGGAAGTCAAGCAGGGAACAATTATAAATAACACGGGAGATCCGGGTCTGATAAAGCCTGCCATAATCCTGCAAGTATAGGATCTGCAAATAAAGACGAGATCATCAAGAAGCAGGAGCTAGTAACAGGACTCACTCGGGGTCCGGAGAAAGAGCCGGCAGAAACAGGAGCAACCTCTAACGCCAAACAAAGGTGAACTCAGAAGAGAAAAGGCAGGAATCAAAAAACAATCACAAAAAAGGAGGATTTTGCTCTTCTCTTCAATCACTCACCACCTGCTAAACCTGAATTAGTCAATCAAACTCCACTAGAGGAGAAGGGCAATATACATTTGGGTATATATCGAGCACTGAGCCAGGGTTGGTCTCAAACTCCAAACTCTGGCAGGCTGCCCGCAACAAAATTCATCAGGGGAAATAAGAGGAACCCGAACTCCCAAAGATGGCAAATTACCCAGGGAAGAAGCTGAACATCAATCATTGCCACGTGAAACAGAAACAAAAGATTCTATCACACAGGGTCTTATTCTCTACGGAACATCTGCAGGAACTACGGTTAAAGACAACAAATTTTCCACAATTACCATCTCTGGAAACCAGCCTGACCAGCAAATGGGAAGGACGTCAACCTATCTGCCGATCTCTTTCCCCAAAATTGGAGGAGATGAACATATAGAACCTAAACATGGGATTTTAAGATTGAAGTCAGCCTGCGCAGAATCTACGAGGCAGCTCTGTGCTGGGGCTGCCACAAATACATCTCCAGATACCCTGAGCAGGCCAGAAGCTATTGTAAAGTCATTTAAAGCAAACATAAACACCCATGGGTCCATTAACAGACTACGATGTGATAATCTAATAAAAGATTCCATTGGTAATGTGAAAACATTAGAATTTGTACCAGTATACAGATCTAAAGGGGCTCTTGGCATTAAATCGCGGCAACATTCTTCGCTTATTCACACATATACCCTCACTAATGGAGGTAAACTCCAAGGACTTGGATTCAGTAGAGTTTATCAGCCATGGAGGCCTCAGGCGGGGTGAGTCCACACTGACAACATGGGGGTCGGAACTCATCGCCCAAAATGTTTTACTGGAAGCATCGATATTTGGAAATTGGGGCATAGAATTAAAACCGATCACCTCTTCTGGTTATCCAGCACCTCTACTACAAAGCCAAAGAGATTGTCGGGTGCCAGAACGACCTAATGCCTCTAAGTCAATATTGAGAGGGGCAAGGGGTTCATCGCCATTCAACATGAGGCAGTCTCAGGACAAAGGGAGTCATCATCAGAATCATTTCTATCGAGACCCCTGCTATGAAGACTCAGGATGGCCCATGAGAGTGGTAGTCTCCAATCATGAAATAAGCAAATGGCAGGAAAGCAGGCATAATCTTTTAGAAGGTGAAATAAACTTATTACGGACATGCTCCTGGAACATCAATGGGTTAAACAGCATGTTGTCAGACTGCGCCACCATGAATTATCTAAAGTCATTCCACATCATTGCATTCTAGGAGTCATGTATGATGGATCCACCACACCTACAAGGATACTTACGGTTCTTTGCCCCAGCTCTTAGAAGAACAAGATTTGGTCATCTGCAGGGAGGTCTGGCGATTTACGTAAGCAACATCTGCACAAATTCAGTCCATCAAGTTGCTCTTCCACCGGAAACTATCGCTATTAAAATCTCATCCATAAAAAGGCCATTATGGAATAGGTACAAAAAGATAATAATAATAAACACATACATACATACATCCTAACAGGAAATGTGATCATGCAAAGCAATTGGTTAACTTCGTAGAGTCTTGTATGAGCGAAATCAATACATCGGACATGATACCGACTTTAATTTACATCTACTTGGCTCATCCAAAGCAGAGGAAGTCTCTTTACATAACCAGTTATGGAACATACTGCAACAGGGAACTAATTCAGCAGCAGTTCCCTCTAAAATTGGTCAGCTTCTTATAGAGGATCTTGAACATCTTATGCTGCGAGCAGCAAATGGCAGAATCACAGGCGATACACCCCCTGCATTTACTCATCACTCCTTAACAAAAAATTACAACGCTGGATTACACCTTTGTGTCCCTAACTCTCTTCAAAGAAATGTTTTCATTTAATATGGGAGACAAAGCTGATAGCGATCACCGGCCCCAGGAACTTATTCTGCGCACAAACACTCCGGGATTTACGAAATGGAAGGGCTTACCAGGCACAACTGCAACTATTAACTTCAGGAAAATAAAATTCACGTTGGCATAGCAAAACAATTTTCAGGAAACTGCAAAATCTCTATTTGAATCACGGGAAGGGGATAATGAAATAGAAACATGGACAAACTATTCTCATACCTTGGCAACAACTCTCTCCGCCCCAATCAAATCTAATTTTAAGCAGGGCCACGTTAGCTTTACCATGCAACAAGATAAAAACCATTAAAAGGCATCAACTACTCTTTTCGGCAGGTGCGCCAGTATTCAACTGATATCACAAAACTTGTAAAATTGCGACAACAGAAAACGTGCTTAAAGCGAGCGATCTGGAAAGCCAGGCATGACAACGAGGATACCCTATGGGCGAAATTGCATTCGGACACTAAACTAAAAAACAGCGTGAGATTTTGGGAAACTATAAAAAGATTTATTCTCACCCGATGCACGAGGGCCTGTCTTCAAATATATCTGAGAAGGACTGGGCCATTTTTCTTGAGAATAATTTTTACCAAGGAAGAACTGTTTCCCATGCTGAAACTAGCATAGACTTTACACAGCGGCCTATGATCTTAAAGTACCAAGCCATCGAGGGAAATGTAACTTCTGAGGAACCGTAAGAAGGAGAATCACCAGGACTTATTCCTTTAAATGATTATACAAGATCCTCTACCTGCACATGTTCTTAAACAAGTAGACAGTCCTACCCTGGAGGTACTTAGAGCATTATTAAATGCCTCCCTAGAAGAAGCTATTTTACCAAATGACTGGAAACACGCAATGGTAGTCCCCTTGCTAAAAAAGGCCAATAGTGACCCTGAAATGTTCTCTAATTTTCGCCCGGTATCTTTACTACCGATCATGTAAAATTTTTTAGAAAAACACGTCAACAATCAGTTATCAGATTTTGTCAACAATAATAATCTGCTTCACTACTCACAATCAGGCTTTAGAAAAGGTCACTCCACGGAGTCCACCTTACTTGGGGTTACAGAGGTCATACGACAAGAACTGGACAAGGGAGGCACGGCGGCACTCATCCTTCTGGATTTGAGTGCCGCATTTGACACCATATGCCACACCACCCTCATTAAGTGCCTAGAAGACATTGGTATTAGAGGGAAAGCATTAAAATGGTTGGAGCAATTTCTCCTGCATCGCACTTATCAGGTCTTCTCCAAAAGCAATCGGTCTGAAATATATACGCCCCCCTATGAAGTGCCCCAGGGCTCTATAGTAAGCCCCCTCCTTTTTAATGTGTATGTCACGCCCCTAGCTAAAATCGCAGAAGAGATGGATCTGACCATCTATTCATACGCTGGCGACACACAACTTGTGTTCTCCCTTACATCTTCAGAAAACTCTGACATCTCTCCCCTTCGATCAGGACTACTCAAAATGGCCAACTGGCTCTACTCTGAAAAATAGAAACTGAATGGGGAAAAAACAGAGTTGTTAATTTTTGGCAATCAAAAGAGTCTCTGGGGACCAACTCACTGGCCTGCGGAAATGGGCGCCATCCCTACCGCAGTTCAATCTGCACATAATCTAGGAATCATAATTGATGATAAACTGTCCATGCGGACACACACAGCCAAAACGGCCTCCACATGTCTTCTCATCCTTAAATGGCTGAGAAAAATATTGTGGCAATTGCCAGATGGGGCCCAGAGGACTGTTATACAGGCATTATTTATGTCTAGATTAGATTACGGGAATGTACTATTTCTAGGAGCTACAAATAGAACTCTGAACCAACTGCAAGTGGTACAGAACTCCGCGGCCAGAATGCTCCTCAATCTTCCAGGACGCACGAGGATGACAGACCATCTTAGAAATCTCCACTGGCTGAGAGTGTCCAGCAGAGTAAAATTCAAGGCACTGTGCTATATGCACAGAATTATGCTTAGGAACAGCCCCGGAATACCTATGTAAAATGGTCCAGAAATACCTACCTGCGCGTTACCTGCGCTCATTGAATCAAGCAAAATTCATTGTGCCCAAGACAAAAAGGGTTCCACTAGGAGGTCGCTCCTTCTCCTTCTTAGCGCCGACACTATGGAATTCACTACCCCTCCAACTACGGCTAGAACCATGTTATTTACGCTTTCGTAAGGGAGTGAAATCATGGCTGTTTAATCAATAACTGTCCCCGGTTTATTTTCAGTACATTGATCCAGGGCGCCGGGAAACCCTCAGGGTAGCTGTCGCGCCATATATAAATGCAATAAATAAATAAATAAATAAAAATTAACAAGTACATCAAGAAGGGAAAGCAAGAAGGGGCTCCGGGACCTAATGGAATCCTACCCGTGCTCTACAAACAAAATATAGAATACTGGGCAAAGGCTCTTTGTCCTTTGTTCTTGGAAATAAGAACGACAGGCTGACTCCCTTCAACCTGGCGGCTTTTGATAATTTCACTAATCTTTAAATCAGGTGATAAGACCCAGCCCAAAAATTACCGGTTAGTTGCCCTCTTGGACAACGAGGCAAAATACTTTGCTGGGACACTGCTGGACGAACTGCAACTCTGGGCGGAAGATCACTCAATGATTTCCCTAAATCAAACAGGTTTCTCTAAATCTGTGGGGACCTCAACAAATATAATAACAATGGCTTTGTTTATGGATAAGGCTGAGGCCACAAGAACGCCACTACATTTATGCTTTATCGATTACCGGGCAGCCTTTGACCATGTGAACCGGCAGAAACTGTGGTTGAAACTGGCAGGCTGGGGCAACCCTCAGGTTTTACTGAACCTGTTAATCAACTTGCACACTGAAACTTGGGTGCAAGTAAAGCTTGGCGACGGGTCAACGCTATTCAGGAAAATTCCAGCAACAAAAGGCCTCAAGCAAGGCTGTGTACAGGTCCCAACGTTATTCAATCTGTTTCCTGCAGATCTGATTCCGTTATTGAATGCCTGCAACGCACACTCCCCAAAGATTGGGAATTTAGTACTACCATGCCTGCTTTACGCTGATGACCTAGTATTGATCTGTCAAACTAAGGTGGGTCTGCAGCGTCTCCTAGACATCATGTTCCACTACTCGGAGGCTAATGATTTAACCATCAACCTGGAGAAAACCGAAACCATGACAATTAAAAAGAACCTTAAGAAAATACCTGTCTGGTTTTGGGATAAAATTCAAATAGTTTCAGCGTCAGAGTATAAATACTTGGGGGTAACCATTGATAAAGGTGGGCACTTTGTAACCCAAAGAGATGTAATTAAAAGGAAAGGCATAGCCTTAGCCGTCTCATTGAGAAACCTAAACTCCAGATTAACGGCCCCCTCACTCGCCCCTCTGGTTGAAGTTATACAAGCACAACTTCTTCCCACAATAACTTACGGGAGCGAGGCACAGAGAGGAAGGGATTCAAAGCTCTTGGACGCCGTTGCTGCAAAAATATACAGAATGGTCTTAGGTCTCCCTACACGAGTCTCTCCAGCACAAATCAGGCTCTAGTTTAGTGTGCAAAAACAGACCATTGCAAGGAAAGGCGCAACAGTTATTTTCTGGGACAGAGTAAGGAAATCCAAAACAGGTACTTTAAATTGGCACTTGTGGACTGAGCTACAACAGAAACAGTCATCTCCAGCTGCAAAATATTTAGCTGCTAGTGTGTCAACTCTGGGCCTTACCGAACTTTGGGCAACTCCGACAAGCCACTGTCTTCTCAAAAAACCTACAAAGAAAATTGTAAAACAGGAATCTTGGATTGAAGATAAGGCAGCCCTAACAAAGAGGTCGCATGGCTGGATGATCCTGGGAACCTATTCTTCTCAGTTTGCACAAAAGTATTTAGCTTTTGGCTTCGCCAAACATATAAAAATCAAAATTGTAAAATACAGACTAGGCTTGTTGCCATGCACAAAGCACTTTCCACATTGGTTGAAAAACCAATCTGATTCTAACTGCCATCTGTGTGGGACAGCCCAAGAAGATATGCTGCATCTCCTCTGTACATGCAAAGATCTAGCAGAGCAAAGGAGACAGCTTTTAAAACCAATTTTCAATCAGAGAGGCATCCGTACACGGAGACAGGCCGTGTTAGCGTGCTTTGCACCTGGGGACACGCAGCTTAACTGCAGGTTTGTGAAATTTTTAGGAAAAGTGGAGAAGAAAATGCTAAATCAGATCAGCATTGCAGCTGACAATGAAATAAACTGATGCTGCTTGAATAATTACTTGCTTTTTTAATGGACTGTAAATACTTTAATGTCTTTTTTATCGATTTTAATTTTTGAACTTGCAATGACTTATTCGTAGCAATGGTTTTAAGTAACTCTGCTAAATAAAATAAACTTGAAACTATAGCCAGGTCTGAACTGGGGTGGCGAAGGGAGCTATAGAACCCAGATCTGTGACTGGGGGTGAGTGTCTGAAAAGTTTCAGCACTCCGTCCATCATCTCCTCTGGTTCACTTTCTAAAAGTGGCATTTCTAAAAATAGTAAAGTTAAATGCAACTTTACCAGTGAAGAGGATTTAGTATTACAATTCCAAAGAATTAAAACATGATTGAGCTACTCCCTTCTGATAAGGAATTACATCTTAAACGTTTTTAAAGGAATTCCCAATGTTAGCCTATGAGAGGAGTTGACCTCACAGTAGTGAAAAACAAATGTAGCTATTTGTCATTACCAAGACATGTAAAACATTAAAGTACATGTCCTACTTTTTCATTGCATTGCATCCTGCCCCTAGGGCTACCTACGGCCTACCTTAGAAGTGGCTTATGTGTAATAAAAGGGGAGTTTTAAGGCTTAGCATGCAGTTTTAAATACCAAGTCAAAGTGGCAGTATCCTGCACACTCATGCACTGCAATGGCAGGCCTGAGGCAGGCTTGAAAGGCTACTTATGTGGGTGGCTCAATCAGTGCTGCATGCCCACTAGTAGCATTTAGGTTACAGGCCCTGGGTATACAGTATACTTTACAAGTTACTTATATGTAAACTAAATGTGCCAATCATGTATACAGCAATATTACCATGTTTAAGGGAGAAGCACATGCACTTTCAATCAATCAATCAATCAAGACACTTATAAAGCGCACTACATACCCATGAGGTTCTCAAGGCACTGGCGGGGGGTACTGCTACTGTTCGAAGAGCCAGGTCTTGAGTCTTCTGTAGGCAAGTAAGTCTTGGGTCTACCGTAGGTTGGTGGGGAGGGTGTTCCAGGTCTTGGCGGCGAGGTGGTGAAGGATCTGTCACCGGTGGTTGTTCTTCGGATGCGTGGGACAATGGCGAGGGTAAGGCTGGCGGAGCAGAGCTGGCGGGTGTTGGTGTAGAAGCTGAGTCGTCTGTTGAGGTATGCTGGGCCGGTGTTTTGAAGACCTTTGTGGTCATGGAGGAGGAGGTAGAAGGTTACCCTCTTGTTGACGGGGAGTCCATGCAGGTCTCTCAGGTGGGGTGTAATGTGGCTGCGGCGGGGGATGTCGAGGATCAGGCGTGCAGAGGCGTTCTGGATGCGTTGCAGCCGTCTCAGGAGCTTGGCCAACGTTCCTGCATAGAGAGCGTTTCCATAGTCCAGCCTACTGGTGACGAAGGCCTGGGTGACTGTTTTTCTCGTTTTGGTGGGGATCCACTTGAAGATCCTGCGCAGCATTCGGAGGGTGTTGAAGCAGGATGAGGAGACGGCATTGATCTGCTCAGTAATGGAGAGGGTGGAGTCGAGCATGACCCCTAGGTTGTGTGCGTGGTCGGTGAGTGTCGGTGCTGTTCCCAGTATTGTCAGCCACCAGGAGTCATCCCAGGATGAGGAGGTGGGGCCAAGGATGAGGACCTCCATCTTGTCTGAGTTCAGCTTCAGTCGGCTGTTCTTCATCCATTCGGTGACATCCTTCATTCCTTCGTGGAGGTTGGTTTTGGTAGTGTGAGGGTCTTTAGTGAGGGAGAGGATCAGATGGGTGTCATCGGTGAAGGAGATGAGGTTTAGGTCATGCTGTCGTGCGACGTGGGCGAGGGGTGCCATGTAGATGTTGAACAGCTTCGGGCTGAGGGAGGAGCCCTCGGGTACGCTGCAGATGATCTCAGTGGCCTTGGAGTGGAAGGGGGGGAGGTGGATGTTCTGAGTTCTGCAAGGAGAGGAAGGATGTGGTCCAGTCCAGGGCCTTCTCTAGGATTCTGGCATCGTGAAGGTGTGTTCGTAGTGTGTGGTGGCAGACCGTGTCAAAGGCGGATGACAGGTCCAGGAGTATGAGAGCCGCTGTTTCTCCGTTGTCAAGCAGGGTCCTGATGTCATCGGTGGCGGCGATAAGGGCGGTTTCGATTCTGTGGTTTCTGCGGAAACCGGACTGGGATGGGTCCAGGATGATGTTCTCCTCGAGGTAGCGGGTCAGTTGGTTGTTGGCGATTTTCTTGGTGACCTTCGCCGGGAACGG
Organism: Lissotriton helveticus; assembly: GCF_964261635.1. Classification (NCBI taxonomy): domain Eukaryota; kingdom Metazoa; phylum Chordata; class Amphibia; order Caudata; family Salamandridae; genus Lissotriton; species Lissotriton helveticus. The sequence goes on along the minus strand of NC_136057.1, from coordinate 2,115,626,249 downwards.
GAGCAGTGTGATGGGTCGGAAGTTCTTGAGGTCCTTGGGGTCGGCCTTGAGTTTGTTGAGTAAGGTGTTGATCTCGGCGTGCTTCCAGCTTTCTGGGAAGGTTGCTGTCTCGAAGGAGATGTTGATTATTCTCCGGAGATGGGGTGCGATGGCTGTGCTGGATTTGTTGAAGATGTGGTGAGGGCATGGGGCTAACGGGGATCCGGAGTGGATAGTGTTGATGATCTTGCTGATGTCCTCGTCATTGACGCTGGTCCAGGAGAGCAGGCGGGTGGTGGTCATGGGGGCGGTGGTTATCGGGGTGGTTTTGGTGCTGAAGCTGTTGTGGATGTCGGTGATTTTGCGGTGGAAGAAGGTGGCCAGTGAGTCGCACAATTCTTGCGAAGGCAGGATTTCGTTGGTGTTGGAGAGTTCCTTCACGATGTTGAAGATCTCTTTGCTGTTGTGTGCGTTGTTATCTAGGCGGTCCTTGAAGGAGGCCCTCTTGGCGGCTCTGATGAGTTGATGGTGTCTTCGGGTGGCGTTCTTGGGGGCTGTGTGGCTGTCCATTTATTGTTCACGGAGCCAGTTCTTCTCCAATTTTCGACTTGTTCGTTTGGAGGCCTGGAGGTCTTCAGTGAACCAGGTGGCTTTCTTGCTGGTGTGGCTGTTGGAGGGTGACTTGAGTGGGGCTAGGGTGTTGGTGCAGTCGTCGATCCATTGTCTGAGGTTGCGGGCGGCGGTGTCGGGATTGGTGGAGTCGACGGGTGGGTTCTGGTTGAGGGTGGCGGTTAGCTTTAGCACTGGTTAGCAGTGGTAAAGTGCTTAGAGTCATCAGGCCAACAAAAAGAATCAGCAAGTATGCAAGAGAGTATGAGGAATGACATTGGCTTATCATTAGGTGGAATTGGAACTGGTCTCACAGGATTTAACAGCATTTTTAACACTGTAGGGCGCATATAGGTTCAACAGGTTACCATTTGGTCTTATATTGGTGGAGTTTCAGAGAGTAATATCAGAAGCTTTGAAAGATCTTGATGGGGTCAGGTAATATCAAAAGAAGGTGTTTATATTTGGGAAAGATAAACAAAAAGGAATGGTGTTGGAGAGACTAATGAAGTCAGGTTTGACTCTAAAAGAAAAAAGCTTAGGTTTAGTGTGCGCTGGGTATACTATCAGGTACAAAAGGCGGTGGTGATGGACGGAGCATCTGAACCAATCAAACACTCACACCCAGTTAAAAGATCTGGGTTTGATCCATCACCGTTCTTTAGCCCACTCTGCCACGCCAGTTCAGACTTTGCCACTGGATTCAAGCAAGCCGGGCTGAAGACGGCTGGAATGCCAGAAACCGGTCCTCGGAAGCTTGTTTCTGGTCCAGGGAAGGCATGGCTTGGCAGTTCGGGCTGGACTGTTCCCATGAGGCACAGGGTCAGACTGATTTGCATATAGCCATGTCTGAACTGGGGTGGCAGAGTGGGCTAAAGAACGGTGATGGATCAAACCCAGATCTTTTGACTGGGTGTGAGTGTTTGATTGGTTCAGATGCTCCGTCCATCACCACCCCCTTTTGTACCGGGTATACTATCAGGGTCATCTCATGACAGGTTCTGGTGTTTTGCCAAAGAAGGAATTGGTGGAGACCATTATGAATCTAGAGGAGCCAAAGAACAAAGAAAAGTTAGTTTCTTTTTTAGAAATGATGGAAAATTCCAACAGGTTTGTCCCAAATTATGCAAAGAGAGTAGTGCGTTTTAGGCTCCTTTGAAGTAAGAAAAACATTTTTGTATGAAATGAGGAGTGCAAGAAGGAATTTGAAGAGAGAAGAAAAACTTGAAAAATGCACCGTGTTTATAAGCTTTTGTTCCAGGAAATGAGACAATCATAGTAACGGGTGTGAGTTAAAAAGTTTAAAGGCGCTGTTTTAATTCACAATAGGAAAGGTGTGCAGGAATTAGTCCTGTGTGCCTCCGGAGATTTTAAGGAGGCTGAAGAAATTATTTGGCTATCAAATGTAAAGCTCTGGGAATATAGTGGGCTTTGAACCAATTTTGGAATTTTGTGCTCGGTACTTACTTCAAAGTTAGATCAGATCACAAACTTTTGAAGGATGTATTCATGAGGAAGGGTCTAGATGCATTATCTACAAGGATAAGGAGGTGGATTATTTCTCTTCAGGATTTTACTTCACAATAGAGTATATACCAGGTGCCGTATTATGCAGTGTCATTGTTTGCAAAGAGCAAAGTGCGCCAGGTGCAAACAATGACAATGCGACCTCTTACAATGTATGCGTTGCCCCCAGGGCAGCTACGAACTCGCGCTGCCCTGGGGCAGAGCATTCATGTGAAAACACAGAGCGGTTGTGGTTGCTGGCAATCGCTCCGTGTTTTCAGAGTGCAGGGGGCAACCAAACTGCACTTTTAAAGGGGATTATAGATCACCTTGCAGGCGGGTACAGTCAGTGACTGCATGCAAGGGGATGTCTGGGTGGGTCTAAAGGACCCCCTTTTGCCCCTCCAGAAGGCTGCTCTGGCCCACCTAGAAGGTGGCGCACTGTGGGTGCACCCCCTGAGAGCTTCTTTGCCTCTGCCCCTGCATCTGTCATATGGCGCAGGCACAGATGCAAAGAAATTCCCTCATTTACACAGGGAACGCCCCTATGCAAATGTAGACGAGCCACCTGAAGGTAGTGCTGGCGCTTTATGTGCGCCAGCGCTATCAGTATTACTGAAGGGGACACACAAGGGTCTGCGCCCCCTTCTGTAATACCAAAGTGGCCCTTAGGTTTGCAAAGTGGGCGCCAATGCCTATTGCGCCCCCAGGGCACTTATTGTAATACGGCCTCTGGTGCAAAAGGTTATTTAGCGGATTGCCTTTCAGGCCTGATCAAAACTGACTAGTGTTATTTCTTACGTGGAGGGAGACAAGGTGGTTGAGGAGGATACCAGTGTCTGTGAAGTCACCTCGGGTGCCATTTCTGAAGTTGAGTTGGAGAGAGATTGTGGATTGGTGGAAGTTTCTAATGCCATCTGAATGTTGTTGTTACTTGGCCTCGGAATGTTCCTTGTATTCTTGGCAACTTATATTGCCTTTGTGCTTTGATCGCACCAGCGGCAGTCTTAAGTGTACATTAACCGACAGGAACATCTAGAATTAATTTTGTGTTATATGAACGGAACTATCGCACTTCAATAAGTCGAGCATCTGTTATTGTTCATTATTCAAAAGAAAACAGTCATGCACTATCTTTATTCTATTTCTTCGTCATTCAGATCGCCGCTGTACAGAGATTCCTTTCTGTGCCTGTGGTTCCGTGGTAGTTCTCATGACTTCATGTATGCCACAAAGCATTGTGGAAGCGTTGTGACATCATACACACGGCGGTGGCCATCTTGAGTGAATCTTTATACCGATGTTGCCGTTTTTCAAGCATTCTGTGTGAGGATTCATTGTATACAGCCTCAACATTTAAAGTTTCAACATTTTGAGTGCCATCTCATCATCGGTGACTCGCACACCTTTAGTAAGCCAAGCATCTTTATGACTATTGTACCTCACCATACAGGATTTAATCAATATTTTTTTTTCAACCTCTCTTCGCCTTTATTAGTTATAACTTATATAATTAATAAACATTACAATGTCTAACATTTTAACACCACCACATTTTCTACCAGTTGTTGGTGAACCAAAAATGGAGTGGGACTTACGGTATCCTATGTTCTTGGCTTATGTTAGAGTTGTAGAGGAGGATGGCTGCTCCCCTAAGAGAAAACTTGATCTGCAAAAACACTGTTTAGGTGGTGCAGGCCTCAAAGAATTTGCAAATTTACCTCCCATTTATGGTTCTGAGGAAACTAATGTTTTGGAAATAGCTATTTAACAATTGAGTACCAGGTTTGGAAAGAAAATCAATATTGTAATGGAAAGGTTTACGTTTTATTCACGTGTTCAGAAGGAAGATGAATCAATTGAAAACTATGTCACTGCTTTACGTTCACTTGCTGGTTCTTGTGCGTTTGAGACTATCAACTATGAACAAGTACTAGTAGACCAGATTATGATAAAAACCAAAAGTAAAAAAATAGAAGAGATACTATGGTTAGGCACAGAATCTTCTTTAAGTGCTGCGGTCAATATTGCCAAAGGTTTAGAGCAATCGGAAAAATTTGTCAGTGAAATTAGAGGCCATCTACAAAATCAAACTATAAATATACACAATGCCAGATCAGAGGTATCCCTAGTAAGAAACCAATTCACCCCTAAAAGAGTTCGATTTTCTCATAAGAAAGATTTTGAAGTAAAGGACAGTAAATTTGTCAGTAGAAGAAATCTAATAATTTGTTACAGGTTTTGGTGGTTTTGATCACGTTGGAAACTACAAAGGATGTCCAGCGTGGGACAAAATCTGTGTCAAATGCAAGAGAACGGCCATTTTGGAAAAATGTGCAGATCTTCCTAGAGAGTCAACTATGTTATATGTGAAGAGGAAGAGATCTCTGCGGAATTTAGTGAATGTAATTCTATTTCGTGTGTTTGCAACAGTAATTCTAAAGGTTTTCCATCTTGTGTGGTGTTGATTGATGGGAGAGAAGTACCAATGATGGTTGATTCATGTGCCTGGTACACCATTATTGGCAAAAATGTATTTACTGAATTGTGGGGAACAAAGGAATTACTACCCAAGACATCAAGCCTGGTGGTTATTCTGGGCACAAGATCGATTTAGAAGGTTTTATATGGGCAGATCTGGATTTTAAAGGCAGAAGAACTAGGGGTAAAGTGCATATAACTATCAAGGAGGTATCCATATCAGGCTGGCCTCATCAATAAGAGATGGGTATAAAGTTAGATCCTAATGCCTCACCATCTGTATACATTGTTTCCTCAAAGAATGAGGAATTTGTTGCAAGTATCAAAAACATGTTCCCAAGAGTATTTGATGATTCTCTTGGGAAATATGTTGATTTCAAACATGAAATAATACTTAAAGACACTGCGATTCCTGTTAGACACGGTACGCAATGTACCATGAGCATTTTGTAACAAACTGAAGGACATGTTAGCGGATTTAGTTGCAGGAAACATTATTGAACCCATAGAATCCTCTCTGTGGGTTTCTACGGTGATTCTTTCACTCAAAAGTAACGGGATCTTCGTCTATGTGTTGATCTCCTTAGTCTAAACAAAGAAATCTGGATCAATAGGCATTCTTTAGCAAACATACATGAACTAATCTCTACTCCTTCTGGGGCCTGTGTTTTTACTATGGTAGATCTAGCCCGTGCTTACCATCAGATAATGTTACATGATGAGTCCAAATGTTCAACTGTATTTATAGCATCTGAGGGCATGTTTCAATTTTCACGCATGCCGTTCGGTTTAGCGAGTGCTGCGTCAGTATTTCAAAGACTCATGAAGGAGGTTTTAGAGGTTTGTTCCGGGGCAATCGCCTTTCAGGATGATATCCTGATTTTTGGAAAAGATTTTGAGGAACATAATAGAAACTTAAAGGCAGTGTTGAATTGTATACAGGAGAAAGGTTTGACACTTACATTTTCAAAATGCAAGTTCAGACAGAATAGAGTTGAATACTTGGGACATGAAATATCTAGTGAGGGTATTAGACCTAAACTCGACCATGTAGTTAGCATTTCCAATGCTCCTGCACCAACAACCAAAGAGCAGTTGTTTTCTTTTTTAGGTTTAACAGAATTTTACAGTAAGTTTGTGCAAAATTACTCTTCCAAAGTATTTCATTTATGAATGTTATTAATGTCAAGTTTATGTGAGGTGATGACCAGCAATCAGCTTTTGAGATATTGAAACAAGAGATCATCTCTGCTCCTTTTTTAAGACCTTTTGTTATTGGGAAGGAATGTATTGTGGCCGTAGATGCCAGCAGCACAGGTCTGGGTGCTGTGCTAATGCAAAAGAACAGCGGGGATGAATATATAGTCTCTTATGCTTCCAGGTCATTATGTGGCGTGGAATATAATTATTCCACTATTGAGAGAGAATTGCTAGCATGCACTTGGGCTGCTCAACATTTCCGTCAATTTTTGTGGGGTACCAAGTTTTGGCTAAGAACAGATCACAAGCCCCTAATTAAAATGCTGGCAGCGGGGTGGCAGAACTCTCACAGCTCGTCTGGCGAGACTGGCTGCAAAGTTGCAAGAATATCAATGCATTGTAGAATACATTACTGGACGACCCTCAGAGGCACCCTCGTCTACAGACCCCCGGGACCACGCACACAATTCAGCGAAGACATCACAGACTTCATCAGCCCGCACGCCCTCCCCTCCACTGACTACATCCTCCTCGGGGACCTCAACTTCCACCTGGAGAACAACAAGGACCGCAACACCACCGCCCTGCTGGAAAACCTCGCCAACCTCGGACTCAAGCAACTGGTCAACACCCCCACCCACTACGCTGGCCACACGCTTGATCCCGTCTTCTCTTCCAGCAAGTACATCACCTTCAGCCACGCCACCGGACTCCACTGGACCGACCACAGCTGCGTCCACTTCAGCTTCAAAAGATCCATGACCCACCACCACCCGCAACAGGTACCTCACAGGAATTGGAGCAAGATCACCGCAGACCAGCTCACCACCTCCCTCAGCCAGAGCCCACCTGCCAACACAACGGACCCCAACGAAGCAGCCCGCAACTTCACACAGTGGCTGACCGCCTGCGCCGACGACCTCGCGCCACTAAAGAACCCTCCCAGCAGACCCAGAAGCAAGAAGGCATCCTGGTTCACCGACGACCTCAAGGACTCCAAGAAGACCTGCCGCACCCTCGAGAAAGCCTGGCTCCTCGACCGGACCACCGACAACATGACCGCCCTCAAACACGCTACCCGCAAGCATCACCAGCTCATCCGCACCACCAAGAAGAAATCCCTGAAGGAACGACTGGACAACAACGCCCACGACAGCAAAGAGCTCTTCACTATCGTCAAGGAGTTCTCCAACCCCAGCACCGGCACCAACGAGATCACTCCGTCACAAGACCTCTGCGACTCCCTCGCCTCGTTCTTCCACCGCAAGATCGCCGACATCCACAACAGCTTCGGCGCCCCGCCCACGCACCCAACCGTCGAACCAACGCCCCCCACCGCCACCCTTCGCACCTGGACCACGGTGACCACCGAAGACACAGCCCGCACGATGAACACCATCCACTCCGGATCACCGACCGACCCCTGCCCACACCACGTCTTCAACAAGGCCGACTCCACCATCGCACCCCAACTCCGGAACATCATCAACGCCTCCTTCAACACCGCCACCTTCCCGGAGAGCTGGAAGCACGCCGAGATCAGCGCCCTCCTGAAGAAACCTACAGCGGACCCCACCGATCTCAAAAACTTCCGCCCCATCTCGCTCCTCCCTTTTCCTGCTAAAGTCATCGAGAAGATCGTCAACAGACAGCTGACCGCCTTCCTCGAGACGAACGGATCCCTCGACCCCTCGCAGTCCGGCTTCAGAGCCAACCACAGCACCGAGACCGCCCTCATCGCAGCCACCGATGACATCCGGACCCTGCTCGACAAGGGGGAAACAGTGGCCCTCATCCTCCTGGACCTCTCCGCTGCGTTCGACACGGTCTGCCACCGCACCCTAGTCCAGCGCCTCAGCAACATCGGTATCCAAGAGAAGGCACTGGAGTGGATCATCTCGTTCCTCGCCGGAAGAACACAAAGAGTCCGCCTCCCCCCGTTTCGCTCCGAGGCCACCGAAGTCATCTGCGGCGTCCCGCAAGGATCTTCACTCAGCCCCACCCTCTTCAACATCTACATGAAACCTCTCGCAGCCATCGCACGCCAGCACAACCTCAACATCATCTCTTACGCCGACGACACCCAGCTGATCCTCTCCCTCACCAGAGACCCCGACCTTGCCAGAACCTGCCTACACGAAGGGATGAAAGACATCGCCGAGTGGATGAAGGACAGCCGCCTGAAACTGAACTTGGACAAGACGGAAGTCCTCATCCTGGGATCTTCGCCCTCTGCCTGGGACGACTCCTGGTGGCCCCCAGCCCTGGGCACCGCACCCAAGCCAACCGACCACGCGCGCAACCTGGGCTTCATCCTGGACCCCTCCCTCTCGATGACCAGACAAGTCAACGCCGTCTCCTCATCGTGCTTCAACACCCTGCGTATGCTTAGCAAGATCTTCCGCTGGATCCCGACCGAGACCAGGAAGACTATCACCCAGGCACTCGTCACCAGCCGACTGGACTACGGAAACGCCCTCTACGCCGGAACCACAGCCAAGCTACAGAAAAGACTCCAGCGCATCCAGAACGCCTCTGCCCGACTCATCCTGGATGTCCCCCGACGCAGCCACAAATCCAGCCACCTGAGGAACCTGCACTGGCTCCCCGTCGACAAGAGGATCACGTTCCGGCTCCTCACCCACGCACACAAGTCTCTCTACGACCTGGGCCCCAAGTACCTCAACGACCGCCTGACCTTCTACACGCCCACCCACCAGCTACGGTCCACCAGCCTCGCCCTCGCAGCCGTACCACGCATCCGAAGAGCCACCGCCGGAGGAAGATCCTTCTCTTACCTGGCTGCCAAGACTTGGAACTCCCTCCCCATCCACCTTCGGCTGACCCAGGACCATCTCGCCTTCAGGAAACAACTCAAGACCTGGCTGTTCGAGCAGTAGCATACCCCTCACCCCAAGCGCCTTGAGACCCTCCCGGGTGAGTAGTGCGCTATACAAATGGCATGATTGATTGATTGAATGTACATGCTGATTGTATGTCATGACTACCTTTGCCAAATGTACCTGAATTGAACAATGACTTTGAGGAGTGTGATGTAGCCCACACTATTGATGATGTCAACAATGGTGCAGACACAGGTTCTCAAATTATTTCTGAAGATGCATGGAAAGAGGCTATGTCTGAAGACTGTAATTTGTCTACTGTTTTGAAATATTTGCAAAATGGTTGGCCTGAAGAGAGAAAGTTGAGTGGTGAGTGTGGTTCATTTTTTTAAAATTTAAGATGAACTTATGTGTTTACATGGTATCATTACTAGAGGTGATAAGATCGGTCCTCCACATAAGATTAGGTAGAAGCTAGTAGCCATGCCCCAAGAAGGACATATGGGCATTTCCAGTACTAAGAGGCATATGAGGGCGTTTTATTGGTGGCCTAGTATCGATAGCTAGATCGATAGATGGGTTAGAGAATGTGTTCCATGCTCTAGCAGTGACAAGTCAGTCAAGCCTTTGTCTGTGGATGTAACTCCCATTGAGTATACTCAAGGGCCTTGGAAGAAACTTGGCATTGACATTATAGGTCATTTGTGCCTTCCTTCTGCTAAAGAAGTGTTTGCTTTAGTCCTAGTGGACTACTTTTCTAAATGGCCTGAAGTAAAGATTGTAGACAAAATTATCTCAGCCCAAGTAATAGAATTTTTGGATAACATATTCTGTTGTGAAGGTTTACCTGCAGAGCTTATTTCAGATAATGGCCCGCAATTCATCAGTAAAGAGGGAGATTTTGTACGTGTTAAGTTTGAAGGATCTACTAATTAGAAGATGCTCCAGATCCAGTTAAAGTGTTGGAAGTGTTTAGTAAGGCCGTGAGAGTAGAAGGTGTTAAGATTTGGAATTTCAGACGCATATCTATATGTAGATCCAAGGGTATGGAAAAAAACTCACAAATAGTTCCACAAATTTCTGGTAAGAAGTTTAATGTTGTGGAGAAAGATTCTCAAAATAGTTTGGACACACAGGGATGTTTTGATCCTGATTCCAATGTTCCTGGCTCATGTTCCAATGATGCCTGTGTTGAGCTTAGTCCTGTTCCTATCATGAACCACGGGGATGTTTCTGAAGAATGTGTATCTGAACATAACAGGCAAGTGGTTGAACTAAGAAAAAGTTCTCACATCAGAAACTCACCTGTTAAAATGAAAGACTTTGTTTGATTTTAATTGTTATCTAAGCATTTACTGTACATATAATTTTTTTTCTTCCTTTTAATTTGTTGTTTTTTTGGGGAGTTTTTTCAGGGGGAAAGGTGTGTAGTTTTCTGTTGTTGGTACGTGGCCTCAGAATGTTCCTTGCATTCTTGGCCACTTAGGTTCCAAATTGGGCGGTTGTCAGACTTCTGTGCGACATCCGACTGGAGTGGTTGTTAAGCTATTTTCTCTTCCAATAAATCTACTTACAACATATGCTGCATCTAGAAGTGGTTACTTCACCATCAAACTAAACAAACCGCAGGTGCTTAGCAAGCCTTGGTCAATATTAAAGGAAGAGTTACCGATGGACAGATGTATTCTCTTGAGGGGTACTAGATTGGTAGTTGAGGCCTGTGGATTAAGGAACATACTTATATCTCTGGCACATGAAGGCTATATTGGGATTGTTAAAACCAAGGAAAGACTGTGTTCCAATTTTGTGTGGTCTGGTTTAGATGTGAAGGTAGAAAGAAATGTGAGCGATTGCATAGAATGCTGCACAGCAATAAGGTCTTGTAACAAGACAAACTCCGATGATGTGCAGGAGATTAACGGAACATCCATGGGAGATCTTTACTCCAGGTATGTAGAAGTTTGTTGTGTCCTAGATATTTCTTCTACAAGTATGAGAAAGTTCCTGAGTGAAATGTTTCAAAGAGAGAGTTTTCCTAAGTCATTATTGATGGATAATGGTCCTCAGTTCTGCTTAAGTGTGTTTGAGGCTTTTCTGGGTGAATGTGCGGTAGAACACAAGAAGAGTTCCATCATATATGATCCTGGAGGAAGCGGTGCTTTGGAAACGCTTAATAGGACTTTAAAAGAAAAGGTTCAGTTAGCAAAAGCAAATCATTTGGATTGGACAAGGGTTTTACAGTACCACATAACTGCAAATCAAATGGCTCCACACTCCTACACTGAAAAGTCACCATTTGAATTATGCAAGGGTCTCTTTCCAAATACAAAGCTTTGTCCTAGTTGAATGGTATGGGACAAAGGGGTAAAATTCGATGGACCAAGCGGGTAAGGAGTAAAGGTACTCAGGACACAGAGAAAAAAGAAAAGGGTATTTTGATAAAGGTAAAAGTAAATTTCATTCAAGTTGGCAACATTGTGAAAATAAGAGCACCAGTAGAATGTGTACAATGGTCAAAATTCACACAGGAAAGGACAGTGATTGAGGTTTTCAAGAACGTGATCAAAATAAATGATGGTATAGTTTGGAACTTGAATAGGGTGTTAAAGTTAAAGAAGCACAGGATCTTTCACCAGAGCATGGTCTGATTCTCAAAAACGAATCAAAAGACCCAAGATATGGTCGACATAAGATTATCTCAGAAAGTGCAATACTCCATTTTATCTTCAGGATTATGTCATCAGTAAGTAATTTACACAGTTTATTTATTGAGACTTTAGGTATGTGTTCATGGAAGTGGTGGCTGGTGACATTTGAAAGTGGTGAGGTGTAAACATTGGGCATGACTTTTATATAGCGAGCGATGTGAACAGGTTTAATGGACAAACTTGGGATCCAGGGTGGGTCCCTCACCCAAGAAAGAACTGAAAAAAAGATTGCCAAATGGTACATTTCAAAGCAAATGAATGTAGCGATAAAGCAAGGCTTATAAAGCAGTGGGAAAGTATAGTCTTGAAATATTGAACACATTAAAACTGTCCCATAGCTTACTGTATTAATATGTTGAGCAGTTAATGTAATGTGTAAATTGTACAGTGTAAAAAGTTTTGCCCTTTAAAATGTCTGCTTGCCCACTGTCTTGCACTGCATGCAGCATTAATTTTGGAAAAAAGTGCTTTAACCACCAGGCTTCGGGAAGCACTCATAGCTGCTGGCTGCAGCCAGTTATATAGAAATATGTGCAGACAGGTCTTTAAGTGGGATGAAAAAAGTAGGAGCTCCCTATAAAGGAACATGTGAAAAAAAGTTCTGTGATTACCATAGTGTGCCAACCCACAAGTATTTTGGTGTACTAGTTTCTTTCTGAGATGTAATTGTATCCAGATAAATGACAATACAACTGATCTACACCTAAAACCTTTCAGTACGATTGGCTGTGTCAATGGGTGTTAGCTGTTTAAAATAAATGAGTAATAACAATGATATATTATAAATAATTAACATTGGAAATGTTTAAATTCTGAAATAGTGAGTCTGTAAATTAAATAGTATTGAGGCCTGTGGAAGGAGTTTTGGCCTTCAGTTATGTGTGCTTTATGTTAGATTTGTATCCTCTTTTTGTCTGCATATCTTGTCCATCTACACATCTTCAACCACCTCTCGTTCCTCTTCAACATCCTCCTTCCTTTCACTCTTCCATGAATGTACTTCCTTGCATCTCTGTCACTTCTTTGTCCCAAGCATACACTGCTCTCCCCCAAATATAAGCACTTTTTTTTCTCTTACTTTTGCCTTGCAAATATTTTGACATCTGTGTACCCCTTAGGAAGCACATCCACAAAATTTCAGTTGCAAATGGAGTACTTAAACATTGTTCTGGGTGCCCTGCAGGGAGGCCAACCCATTGACACGCACTTTGTTTGGCTTGAGCCTTAGCGCCTGCACGCTCAATCAAAGTCCCTCATAAACACATGGTATGGTTCAAAGCCTCAAAGTATGAACAGAAAAAAATACAGATAAACAACAGCATTATAAAATAGGCAATTCTTAAGGAATGCAAGATTAAGTAAAGTATGATAAATAAGAGGGGAGCTAAATCAAGGAAATGTATTGCCTCACCGTTTTTAGCATTAATTGTTTGCAAGTTAATCCATGTTTTTGGCATCAGTGTTAGCTTAGGGGCACGAGGCCACATGCACTTTTAATGCCACACATCAGAGAAGTGTCCACTGAAAGCACATATTTCTTGCCTTCCTTGACTCGGATATTTGGATCAACTTCACAAGGGAACAAGTACGAACCCTGCTCCTTATTTGGATCCATTTTGTGGCGGAGCAAATGCTACAACTCCACTTCTAAAGAAGCAAGCAATGTGCAGGGAGGGCGTGGGGGTGTGACAGTGGGGGAAGTTAGAGTGATATAGGGTTTCAGCACAATATACATAACACAACATTAGCTTGAAAAAAACTTACCATTACCGTGAACAAGGCACCGGATCAGACGTGCTTGCATCTACTCCCATGTTTGACGATAGGGTGGGATATACGCCTTTGAATGATGGATGCCTGAAGTCACGCAGGGATGAAGTCTCCCACTCCCAAAACCACTATGCTAATTGCGTCACTGGCCTACAGAGTGCAAGCAACCATTGACCCACTGTCAATGAAGGGCTTTAAAACAGAAAGCCCTGTGTCCTACATCACAGTTCCCAAAGTTGATTTACTACCTGGCTTCCGTCTCCTGCTTCAGAGAGAGGTGGGCAGGCAGCCTGTAACTCACAGCCCAGCTCAGACTTAAATACATCAATTTAATTAGAGATACGGTCATATTTCTAAATAGCGATCTATTTAATATGTTGTTATGTAAATGTGTAGGAATTTCAGAGTGGCGCATCCCCACAGCCCTAATGGAGAAACCACCCCTGTTTCATTGCGTATATTACATAGCTCAACTGCATTTTAAGTGTATAGTTAAGATTTGTTTTAACTTAACACCTGATTATGATTGAGGCTGGACTGACCATTCGACCATTGTGGCTGCGATCTGATTTAGACTGTAGAGGCCGGGAAAGTTCCCCCTGCCGTATTATGATGCAACCGCTGCTACTGTGGCAGTCTTGTCTACAGCGGTGGACATACCCCCGAATCTGTTGCTGCAAGTGCATACAAAATCACAGGAAACATGTGATATGTACACACAAGCAGGATATATGTGGGGATTTGCATTGTACACCATGTACCCCATTGCTGGAGTTTGGAGATCTGTAACCAGTCCAGTCAATGGGGATACATGCAAACTACAGACTTACCTGTATTCCTGTGCCCACAGAAACGGATCCACGCATGAGACTGCAAGGAAGAAGCTGATTTGGGTGAGTATGCACCTCAGAAATCTATAATTTCCAATATCTCAAGGCTGTTTTTCTCCGACCACCATCTCGGCGGTAGAAGAAAGGCTGCCGGAGTCAGCAGTTTTTCAGCAGTCCTTCAGAGTACAGGATACATGCATCATAATCTGCCAGTCAGAACGATCCGCATCATAATCAGGTCCCCTAGTGCTTAGGAACTTTTTACCATATTGTAACTTTTTGAATTGAATCATTTTATGGGAAGTGAGAAATGTGGTGTCCACTTGTAAGTGTGCACCTGCCTGGACATAGCATGCACCTACATTCGAAAGCTGGTTGTGTTCAAAACTTTTGGATAAATGTCAGTTGATGTGAGACCAGCGGCTGCTGGGGTGTTAATCAATAAAGCTTACCTAAAAACTAACAATGGTGTTGGAGTCTTTGTTCTTCGCCACAGCCAACAATTCAGCAGTCTATTAACAACAACAATTGCTTACACCACTTTTGTTTACAGTCGCTATAAACAAACAAATAACAATTCTAAGTTTGTTTGGGTACTTTTATTTTACCCTTTCGACATTTTTATAACTTCATATTTAAGTTTTTAATTTTTCATCTGTGAGAAAGAAACTAATACGTTCTACACGAACTGACATATATACATACACACTCTGTACAAACAATTAAACATATTCTATATACATTTCTACATTAAACCACAAATTGCAAAAAAAAATCAATAAATCTTTGCAAGGTTTTAAAAAAAATAATCAATATACATTACACCAATAAAGGACAATGTAAGATTCAATCCAAAGAAAGAGAGGAGATTGGTCAATGTAATGATCATGCACTGGTCGGTTGTCACTAGATGTTCCTACTCTCTCTGACTCTGGGCCGACGCGTTTCGAATCCGGGGAACAAGTTCCCAGATTCTCTTTAGGGCTCTCTCACTCTTGTCTACAAAAATGTGTGAAGAGACAAATTATGTTTTAATTATTTGTCTGGCTCCTATCTCCTCGTGTCACCTCTCAATTACTGATCAATGTATCTGTTTTCCTAAAAGGCCAATTCTGTACGTTCACTCTTTTCTTTTAAGCTGTAGCCTGTAGTTGCATTGATGTAAGCGTTCATCTACAGGATTAAATCTTATTGATTGTTTTTTTGCAATTTGTGGTTTAATGTAGAAATGTATATAGAATATGTTTAATTGTTTGTACAGAGTTTGTATGTATATATGGCAGTTCGTGTAGAACGTATTAGTTTCTCTCTCACATACAAAAAATTAAAAAGATAAATATGAAGTTATAAAAAAGTCGAAAGGGTAAAATAAAAGTACCCATACAAACTTAGAAATGTTATTTGTTTGTTTATAGCGACTGTAAACAAAAGTGGTGTAGGCAATTGTTGTTGTTAATAGATGTTCAAAGGGTCCAGCCTACCCCACGTCCAAGGACCTAGCTCCATACTGTGACACATAAAACAATTCAGCAGTGGCACAACATGTATCTGTGCAAAAATGTGGGCCTTGGCACTTATTCTTTTACAAATTATTTACCAAAATATGCAGAATCACACTTTTTAAAAGTGAATATTGGCTAAAGTAAGGTAACACGACGAGAACGTCAGAATCTGAGAACTAGGGAATTTATCTTGAAATGCAATACTGGGAATGCAGAGGCCTAAGACATCATGCATATGTTGACTATTTTCCTTTCATTGTCATCTGTACATTGCCGTTTTATGGGTTTGATGTTAAAAACAAATGCTGTTAGAACTGCTATTTAGTCTTTGAGCTCCATATGTAACCCCTTTACTGTAACAGATTTATAGAGATTCATTAAATGTTTTTAATATTTTGGGTGATTTTTTTAATAGGCAGGTATTTATTTTTGTTTGATAATCTTCTCGCGAGGTATTTATTAATTTTGATTTTTTTAAACTTTGAATTTAATAATGTGGTAATCTGAAAATATTCTAAATCAGTTTACTACTGATGAGGATAAATGCTTATTTGGGGGGTTTTAACTGGTTGCTATCTGCGTTTGGCAGGCAATATTTTTGGAAGTCATTACAGAATTTTAGTTGTTGAAACTATTTGAAGTATGTTGAAATTCCAGCAGGTGGTAGTTACCAAGGGGGATTATATAAAGCATATGCAATTAGAAATGCACCTTAATAATATTGCAAGACACTTCTGTAATATAGAGGCATGCTAAATGAGGGCCTAGGTGAGCTGTATGCAAGTTACCATGGGTTAGGAGAAAGGTAACACGCACCATTGTCGCTGGACTGGTTTCCTGGTTCATCGGTTCCTGCAGCTTCAAATAATCTAAGAAAGCCTCTCAGAAAGAGAAGGCCTGAGAAGAGGGATCTCTGAAGCCAGGCCTTGGTGACATGCCCGTGCAGGAAAGATCTAGCAATAGACATGACATCAAATAACATGGCACCCCTTCCCCAGCTCGTGGTGGGCGTTGACATCAGATTGTCACTAACAGTTTCGAACAAGAAATTCTTTCTTTTGGTTTCACTGGCATTGAATTTACAAAATAGTAACTAGTTGAGATGAGACTGCAGTGTAATCATGAGAATTGTTGGGACTCTTGGTCAAGACATATTTTTATCCCCCTGCATCCAACAACTTTGAATTGTATTACGCTTTAATTTAAAGTACACATGATACCAAACAATATAGATTTGTACATTACAGTTTCCGAAATCACAGAAAAACAATTCAAATTTGACTTGGCTGGGCCAAAAAATCTTTAAGATGGCACTGGACAGTGACTGGCAGAGTCTAAGGTAGAGGGAGGCACAGCGAAGGACAAAGGTTGAGAAAGAAGAAAAGGTGTTCTAGAGAGAAAAAAAACATTATCCTAGGCCCACTTCCAATTGCCCACTTTTCCATGTCTTAACACGTCTCTGTTGTACCGGCTGTTATTCAGTTACCTCTTCCGTAGCAACATCTGAAACAAAGTAATGTGCAAATTCGTAATTTAAATTGGCGGGCGTTCACTGTGCTCAGACTACCTGATAAGCGAAAAAACAGATACCGTTGAGTATCTCTTTGAAGCCGCACCTTGCAAATACACTTGCCAAAAATGTGAGGCAAATATTGCTGCAGATTACTGCCAGGTGGGAATACACCCGAGCAGATAGAAGCCTAATAGAAAAGGTGTAAAAGCTAACTCCTTTAATTATGGTCAAGTCTAAAAAGGAGCTTTCAGACACAAACACCCTCAATTAGATACAGAGACACCCCTCCGACCTTCCTACTACCTCTGAACCTAATATTAATAAAGTAAGTGGTATTGTTAGAATAGAAATGTTCATGTTTGCGCATTGCTCTATGTAAGTTAGCATTCGCAGCACCCTTTTCTATTCAGGCACCATTTTGAATCATGATCAAAACAAATTATTTGCTGTTTCTTAGAAAAAGCCTCTGTAACGTTTAGTTTCTGCAATGTTAGGTTTTGCTTCACTAATTAATAGACTGTTCATATTAGTGCATACTTTTCTTACTAGAAAGAGGCCCTCTTCCATTTGTCTGGTGGCGGGTGCAGGGTGAAACAACCTTGGATTGTATTGGGGGGGGGTGAGATATGAGAACCAAAGCTTATTTTTTTGTATTTCACTGTCCAGCTGCATCTGCTTGGGAAATTCCACTATGGGCGTGTTTCAGCCCAGTGGCGAGATGTACATAATGTATTTTTTGCTTGTCAATTTCAGTCCCTCTCCCACACTCTTAGTGACTGGGCAGACTGGGCTCTGCTCTGAGTGTCTATAAATAAACATCTATTGGTTTGTATTCTCTACTGTCTGATCGACTCTTCATTTGGTATAGAAGGCTGAGAGATGGCCACTTCCTTCACTATGTCACAATAACCAACATTGTAGAAGCAACATTTTATTTTTCATAGTGTTCTTCTTTTCTTGTTTCTCAAGTTTGTTCCTCTGAGACATGCCTATAGATGTGGCTTCATTTGATCAAATTCTTTGTTTGTGTAGCAGTGCTTGATTGAAGGTTTGTGTGCATAATGTTTATTCTGTGCGATACCCTGGCATATATTTCACATTAATTTTGCTTTTCCTGCAGATCATAAGAAGGATATGGCAAGTTTATGTTAACCTGCATTATTTCAGTTCAATCACATCTCAAGTGTAAGAGCTCTTCTACAATGCCGTGCTTCCAAATGTGTAGGACATCACATCAATTTCCAAAAACTGTTGCTTGGTCCCACTCTAATAGACCATATGTTTCTTATCATCTCTTCTTAAGTGTGGCCACTCAACGTTTTTGCAATCATCATTCCAACAAATACTGGCAAAGGTAATAGGGCTAGTGCTGGTCACCAGGCTTTTTCGGTCAATGGATGGAGTCAGGGCCGGGCTGGCCGTAGCAGGCACTGGGCTTTTCCCTGGTGAGCCGCCTGGGTGGGGGGTCCGTTTTAAGCCCCTAGGGGCTGTTTTTGTTACCAGGGCAATATCGGCCCCCTGTAATAAATCAGCCAAAACCGGCCCTAAAAAACAGCTCGGCCGCAACCCTCCTCTCACCCGGGGGATGGCTGAGCAATTTGCCAGGGCCAGTTTTGGTTCCCAGTCCGGCCCTGATTGGAGTCAGGCTAACAATCCCAAAAGGTTACTACATTATACACTAGCTAGCCTCTTGCCTTTTCTAATGGTTTCTTTGCAAAGTAGTTGTAACACTTTATTATAAAAGGAGAGGTTTAAAAAGATAGATAAACTTAGAAGCTTGCAAAGGCAGAAATACTTGCAAATATAGATATTTAGTCAGACAGAGATAGATGGAAAGATAGATCGATAGATAGATAGATAGATAGATAGATAGATAGATAGATAGATAGATAGATAGATAGATAGATAGATAGATAGATAGATAGATAGATAGATAGATAGATAGATAGATATACTGATGGACAGACGAACGGATGAACAGATGGATGGATGGACTTATCTGTCTTCACAAATACAAGAAATTCATTTTTACTTGTTGAGATATGTTCCAAATTATTGAGGTAACCTCTGTTGCGAATTTGTCTAAATAATTCAGCTTCTCATAATATACCTTACCGGAGGAAGGCAATGGTTCATCCCATAATATAACGAGTTCATACATTTTGAGTAGCGTACACATTTGTAAAAAAGTAATGATAATGTAGATATTTATGTAATTGTAAGAAATTGGGTTATTAGTTGCGAAGGATGTCCTTCACAAATAATATATCCACAATGTTCTCTTTGCTGGAAACTAAGTAAACCATTGCAGAACTCGACTCTCTCAGGGTAGTGAAGCAGAGCAGTTCAAAATCTACCCACGGGAGGTGGCGTGGTCTAGTAAGCTCAGCTAGTAGGCAGCAACACTCAATAACAACATTCAATCATACGACTTGCACTTTATTAAACTTTGTTGTATTTTATTAATTGAGTATGGGGTGGCTTATTTTACCTTGTTGGGACTTTTATTCTTTAACCTGTCAATGTTGACATATCAAGTTGAAGGGGTGTTTGCTACTGCTCCCAGTAGGGAGACATACTCCGTTTACCATATGTTTAACTGGGCCACTTTATATACTAATCAAGGGTCTCTCTGATCTTTCCTCGAATTTGGATGACTGCTCACTGGTCCACTCTGCACTGAGAGCTATTTTAAGAGCCACGACTTTTCCTTCTCCTATTGTTCAACACTAGAGTGTCCACTATGGTGAGTGCCACTCTCTGTTGGCTAGACAATAAAGTCCAGACTTGTTCTATTTAAGCTGGCTCCCTCACGTATGCACTGGATATTAGTTCAACAATTTGCACAACTTGCACTTTATAACACTTTATTGTATTTTATTATTCTAGTGTGGGGTGATTCGTTTTACCTTGTGGAGATACAATAGAGCTTCTTAATATTGTTTCAGCCTTCAATATAATTCAACATGTCCAGACATCCACCCATTAGATAGGACACATATTAGATCACATTTATGCTAAACCTAATCATGTTATCATGAGCTCTTTATGGAACTCCCTTGGACAGACCACAATGTGGTTTCCTTTCAATTGGTTGTGGAAGAACAAAAGCCTAATAAAGCTATGTCCACTATAAAGGTCCCTTACTGGCCATGGCATAAGTTAAATGCCTCTAAATCAAACAATCTTTTTGAAGCAACAGAACCGGACATACAGGTTGATACTTTAATTAGTGGATCACAGAAGCTCTTGAGGTTGTCCTACACATGAAATCTGGTCAATCTTACCATGCTACTCCATCTGCACGATGGTATTTGACCTGATGTTGACCAAAAGACAATGCAATACATTGAAAGAGCCTGGATGCTTACATAGGGCATTTTGGAGAAGCTCACCTATAAACCAAATTGAAGGCCTACAAGGAATATGTATGCTCAGATATGGCAGTGTTTTTTCACAACAAGACTTACTTCCTTCTGTCTTTCTCTTTTCCTGCCTCCACGGTAGTTCCCTCCCTGGAGTTAGTAAATACATTCTTAATGTCCTGATCAGACTTTATATATGTAACTAAGGACATTACTCTAGCAAAAATAAAATTCATTAATTCAGGTTCTCCATGGGATCCCTCTGCAGCCATGATTTTAAAATAGGCCTGTTGGTTTCTCCCTTAATTACATCTACCTTCAAGAAGTCCTTAGACAATGGCTTGGACCCCACTTTCTGCAAAAAGGCATTAGTAGTCCCATTCTTAAAGAAACCATGCCTGGATCCTAGCATTCTTGCAAACTATCATCATATTTCTCTTCTTTTATTGATTACCAAGATTTTGTAAGGCTGGCTTAATTCTCATCTATCACAACACATTGAAGAGAACAATGTACTCAGTGTCTTTTAATATGGTTTCAGCCTTATTGTGAGCAATGAGACTGTGCTGACAGATGCTGGTGCCAACATTCACATGAATCTAGATGCATGGGGCTCTGAGACCCTCATAGAAGTAGTTCAATTGACTCCCTTCCGTTTTGATTTTTAGTGACCTGCGATGCAGATTCTCACCAGGGTCTGCTCGCAGCCCTACTGTTGTAAATCCTCTGGCTGATCTAATTGCTCCCTGTGGCGGTTAATTTTGTGCTTATTCTGACAACACTGAAATCATCCTACATCTAGAAGGTAATCACAACTCTTTTCAAGTACAGTTTAAAAGTTGTTTAGTCACAGAGGCCAGTTGGATGAATGCCAACTTAGTCTGACTGTTTGGGAATTCTTCCCGTTGGGCCTCATCCTGGTGGCATCCTTCTCTTGGCACCTGTACCACCTCTGCCACAAGTGCTTGCAACTTGGGCGGTCAATTTTGACCCGAATATGCCTTTTAAACCTCATATCAAGAAACTTACCTCTACTTGCTTTCTCAATATACAAGTTTTAAAAATAATCCTGCCATTCATCCAACAGACATTGTGGCAAGTATTGTTTTAATCACTGATCCTTAGCAGGCTAGACTATTGTAATGCCTTGTATTGTGAGCCTCTACTTCTAACTAATGCACAGGCTGCAGCTAAGCCATAATGCAACAGCTAGGCTTGTGCTACATGTCGTCAAAAAACACAACATTTAAATTCACCTGCAGAGCCAGCACTGGCAGCCAGTGCACAAAATAGGTATCTTCTAGGCTCTTTCCTTTTGCCATAAGGTCATTGATCCCATCTTCCACTCTAACTCTATATTGCAGATGTTTTCCAGATACTCTTCTTGAGAATTGCTATATTATTCCACATGGACTTTGGCAATCGTTCCTAGGTTTCGCAAGGCCCAACTTGACATACTCACATTTTCAGTCATCACTTCCCAGGCTTGGAGCACCTTACCCCTTGACATTTGGTCTGAGCCTAATCAACTTAGATTTCACAAAGTCTTGAAACTTTCCTCTTTTGATAATGCTTAATGGGCAGGGTTGCAAACATTCATAGCACAGAACACCTCCAGGTAATCCTGTGCTTGAAAGAATAGTATAGAATAGAATAGAATAGAACAGAATAGAATAGAATAGAATAGTGTCCAGTCAGTGCTTTTTCTTTTAAAAAGGAAAAGTACTTTTATTACACCCACAACTAAATGCTATGCATTAAATCACAAATATATACAGTCATGGATGGAAGTACCTTCGGTGACACTCTCATATCATAATACACAACTAGTGAGTCCAGCACCCATCAACTTAAATACCCACACCTATACTATATTCACATCACAATCAGTGGTGGCCGATGCAGGTAAAATTGATGGGCGGTGGGGCCGAGTTGGGGGTGATTCGACAAACGACCACGAGGGAAAATTGAATAAATAATTGATTTTCCCTTGTTGTTGTCTGTCGAAATGCCCCTACCCACCTGGCCCCACTGCTCTTACCTGCACAGGCCGAGGCTGATCACAATATAAGTGGATGTCAATATAAATAAAGTAGGCCGCACGTCATAATATATGTAGTGATCAGGTCCACACAGAAGATGATGTAGAGATGTTTATTAGTAGTCAAGTAGTTAAGATGGTAATAACACCCCACCAGGAACATCCAGCATGATGCTCAGCCCAATGTCAACTGAACTCCTCAGCCCACAGAGCCCCAACATTCTATAATGCATCATAGCTGCAGCATTCTACAAGCTCGAGTAGTAGAGGAGAAAACATGCATAATATAAACAGGATGCAAGAACACTACATTTTCCCCCTTGCTCCGAAATGAAAAAAAAACAGAGAAAAAAAACACAAAACAGAAAGCTCCCTGGTGAGAAAGAATCAAAGAAATGAAAAACATACAGAAGAATACACACATCCTCCTTTACAATAAAAACAAGAAAAAGTCAGGAAGACAGAAAGAACCAAGCAAGAAAAACATTCAGAAGAACCCATCCACTTTCTCTTCAATAACAAAAGAAGGATAAGAAAACAGCAGACATGAAAACCAAGCTTGAAAGTACCAACGGCTAACCGACAGACATACCCACTGGCCAGACCGGCATGCAAGACGGATAGACAAAAGTACAAGAACCAAAATTACTTTTAAAGTCCAACTCTCAGAGAAACATGATAAAGAACCACAACACGAGAGTGTGAACAATATAAAAACATGAGAAAATAGATAAAATAGCAACATCAAAAGAAGTCAAAATTACCCATCTTCCCACCAGAAAGATAAAAATAAGTATATAGATAAAATGTTTACTAAGTAGAAGAACTCTCCCACATAAGGGAACTATAAATGGGATTATGACCCATCACCCAACCATAAAAAAATTAACCATTTAGAAACGTAAGAACAATGGGACTAGTTTAAGAATAAGGATATTGAGACTCTAACTCAAATCCTCCCTCTAAAGCAAGAGACGGTGAAAGTCAAACTTAGGTGAATGGAACTAAAACCCAAACCCTGTGTCTCAAACAAAAGACATTAACAAAGGAAAATGGGACTTAAACCCAAATCCTGCCCAAACAAAAGAAGTAGCATGTAAGACAGAGTATATGGGACTAAAACCCATTACAGGAAACATAGGTGGGACTAATACCCCCTTAACACTGAGTATATGGGACTACAACCCATTACAGGAAACATAGGTGGGACTAATACCCCCTTAACACTGAGTATATGGGACTAAAACCTATTACAGGAAACATAGGTGGGACTAATACACCCAATACCAGACACGTAGGTGGGACTGAAACCCCCTAACTACATACAAGTGAGTCAAACGGGAAATAGGTTTGAAACCCAGTAAAACACCAACTATAAAATTAGGATATGGGACTTAAAACCCACCCCTAAGGATCATGGGACTAAAAACCCACTCCTACAAAAAAACGCATGCCAGTTTAAAAGTTGGCAAACTACACTTAAAGCGTAAACATTTTTCCTAAAACTGTGAAGTAAAACATTTCGCCTATGTTAAAGTTTGTATTAACAACATGACAATGGTGTGCCTGAAAAAAAAACGAGATATTAAAATGTGACATTCTTCAACATATGAGAAAACATTACATAAATGCAATAAATTGCACCATTGCCAAAATGAAACGCTAGATGGTAGTGTAACCTTTTTTTTTTGGGATTGTGGACAAATCGTGTTGCAATATCAGCCTTAAAAAACGTTTTACTCTTTAAAAATACCGAAGATTTAAACTGCAGACTGAAAGACTCTTCGATGAAAAATAAATTTTGCAAAGTGGCACATTTGCAGAACGCAGACTGTAAAAGAATTCCGGAAAAGTCATTGACTGAATAATAAGAACACACGATGTCACTCACAAAGTCCTCAAAAGAATGATCAGACTGGTGCCAGTTCCGCTGTCACTAAACCTCATTGCTCATCTCACCAAAAAGGAAAGTTTGTTACCTCAAAGTGCGTCATATCGGCTTGTTTCCTCAACTAACCGGTGTATTAACAACCAGCTCGACAGACTGCTCAAACTTTTTTTTTAATGGCAGCACGCACAGATGACGGCCGCCGAGTGGCTCACGGCACGCTCCTGTTGAAAAGCGTGTAGCAACAGCATCAGGAACACCTCAGCTTGTCAACGTCACAAGAGGAGCTGGAGATTCCTCGAGACACTGTGCGAAAGGTAGGCCCCTGGAGTCGATTGAAATTTAAAAGCAAAGCTTAACTGCCATAGTCGTTTAACATGTCCTTCGAATGAAACGTTCCCAAATAAATTAAGCAAAGCTTAACTGCCATAGTCGTTTAACATGTCCTTTGAATGAAATGTTCCCAAATAAATTAAGCAAGCCTTCGTTACTAGGACCGTTCTTGCCACAACCTCGAAATATCCTTTGCCAGTTAACAAATACATTTCCCTTCGCAAGTAGGACATTTACCAGTGAAACGTTGGTACAAAAATGTCAAAAATGTGTCCCCATCAGCTCGAAATAGAAAGCCAAAAGCACGTCATCCAAGAGAAGTTAAGCAGCCAAATATTGTCTTCCTTTATATTGGCATAAAGACAGACGAGTGTTATACTGTGCAGGTTCATCAACGACCAGAAAGCAATTTAAAACGAGCTGCGCAGTTTTCTTATATAAACAGTCTCACACTCTGCGCAGAAAACGTGTACTCCACAAGATCACGGTTTTAAAAGTCTTTTTTTTAAATTTACAGTCACTATTTGAATACAGGAATACACCCGCACCAAACTGCTTTTAACCATTAACAGGTGGCAAGGTCATACTCACGGCCCCTGTTACCTCCTTGTCTTTAAGTCTGCACACAATTTCTTTTCGTTGCTTTGGGTTTCTCGTGGCTTTGAAGGCTTCTACTAGATGACAAATTACAAGATGATGAAAAAACAGGAACACAGCACGCCTGTACTTGGACTGTCCAGTGTAAAGGACACTGGTGGGGCTTACAGGCGTGACTTCTCTCTTGCTTGACAGGTTAGTCTTTTTTTTTTCTTCGTGCTTGACAGGTTTCTCTTTGTTTCTTTCCTTTTTTAAAAGTTGAACTCTTGCTTGACAGGTAATCTTTAGCCTTTTTGCTTGTGTAAAGTTGCACTTCATCAGTAAAAGTGTAGGTTCGTTAACTCATCGTCGCCATGAATAATGTAGTGATCGGGTCCACACAGAAGATGATGTAGAGATGTTTATTAGTAGTCAAGTAGTTAAGATGGTAATAACACCCCACCAGGAACATCCAGCATGATGCTCAGCCCAATGTCAACTGAACTCCTCAGCCCACAGAGCCCCAACATTCCATAATGCATCATAGCTGCAGCATTCTACAAGCTGGAGTAGTAGAGGAGAAAACATGCATAATATAAACAGGATGCAAGAACACTACAATATAATATTGCAGTAACATCAAAATCAATGGAAACTATATCAATAGTTGTGGTGACAGTGTTGAACTTTGCATTGTCAATATCAACCTTATTAATAAAGCTTCAGAATCCAAAACATGTGTCCCTGAGTCTTTCTTTTATTTTAATTAAACCACCATTGTAGTCTTAAGACCAACAACAAGTGATCCCCACACTTCAGAGCCTAAGAACAAAAACTCCAGCTTCAGAAGTGCTTAAAATAAAAGTAAGCCTCTCCCAGGGAC
This sequence comes from Lissotriton helveticus, assembly GCF_964261635.1. Classification (NCBI taxonomy): domain Eukaryota; kingdom Metazoa; phylum Chordata; class Amphibia; order Caudata; family Salamandridae; genus Lissotriton; species Lissotriton helveticus. Next base: position 2,115,600,222 of record NC_136057.1, on the reverse strand, counting down.
AGAGATGCAATCCTCAGAGAGAGAATAGATGAGTTTCTTTAAAACTTTCTCAGGGGTCTGCTGTACTCCTTGCAGCCATGAATGCACTTTTGGGGTCAGTGGTAGTGCACCAAACCATCGTGGGACCACGACAACCAAACATATGCAAATCTGAATCCCCTTGCAAAGAATTATGGGGCACTCCATTGCCCTGACGAATGAACATTGAATGATTGGCAAAAGACTCTCTTCCCCTATGCTGTTTTTTAATGCGATTGGCTTTGCACTGTGTTTTAATTATTTATTTCCTGGTGCCCATTCTAGGGCACCACCAGGCTTAGTTTTTATATTTCATTAAATACACTGCCAAGTCAGATGGTTTCTTCTGCTCCCACTGAGGCTGGAATGAATTCTTTTGTGGCACCAGCTCATGGATGGGAGCTATGCACACTGTCCTCAGCCATCAGTGAGGAGACCAGCACGACTGGCCCTTGTGAGACCCATCTCAGTTTTGGGGATCTGCTGGAGTCAAAGTGCCTAACTTAACGCCATCCTTGTAGGTCATCAGTGGCTTCTGTTTCCAGTCGGACATCATTTCACTGTTGTTGCTCCTAGGCCCAGGGTCTTCTCATCTGTCTTTCCCTTATGCAAGGGTTTTTAAGTGGGGGTGGAAAGCTCTAGAAGCCAAGCACCCCTGCCTAGTCATAAAATGCCACATCATCACTTCACCACTGTCCCAAACCTCCTGCACAGTATTCTATCGGAGTCCAGTATCGGGACTTCATGCTGCCTGTGGAAAGAAATCCCCTGCAAGCCTTAGCTCCATCCTGAGATGGCACAGGTGCCTGATCCCTTTCCACCAAAATCTCAAAGGAGAGCACCTCCTGTGTTGGCTCCAGAAGTCAGCCCTCCTCCTTTGTTGCAGTGGGCCTTGGATGTCCCAGCCGAGGTGCAGTGTGACAAGTAAACGAACATATGCAGATTTCCTTACCACCACTTCCTTTTCCAGGAACTGGTTCGTCCACTGGTAATTGCTCTATTGTGTAGGAAGGCCTTTGATCCCTCGGCTGAGGAACAGAGTAATTAGCTTGACCCAATAGAGAGGGACAAAGACCTGAAATCTGATTATGAGCTGAGAAAGAGAAATATGACAAATCTTAAAGTGCCATAATAAGTGCATATAGAATGTTTAGGGCTGGAAATGTACACGCAGGAGGCATGCATGACCCCAGATTGGTACCACACTAGACCCAGTAGGCCTATATGGAAAAGAAACTGGACTTTAATGCAGATTTCACTTATAATCTGTTAAACAATGTAAGCACCACAGACCTTCAGTAAGCACAACAACCCCCCACTATGCATACCCAATTGAGGATAGTATCAAACGCTGAAGAGCCCTCCAGTGACGGGCTACTTGTGCACAGACACCGGGCTGTGCAAGACGGTAGTGACACATGCATAGCCCACACATGTGTGCACAAACATGAGCACACGTGTTCATGAGTAACCCGCCTACAGCCTCTTACCCTAGCTGCACAGCAGCTACTATATCATAAAAGTTGGACACTGATGGTGAGCGCTCTCAGTCCAATTACCGTGAATTTACTATGAGTTAGACTTGCTCATAGTAAAAATCCAACAAGCGTGTAGTCAATCCAGTGGGACTAAATGGGTGTAACCCATTTGCAACAGTAATATTTAAAACACAGTAGTATATATATATATATATATGTATATATATCTTAAGTGGATAGAAAAAGTGCTAGTGATTAATCATACTATCTCCCAATAATATTAAAAGCACCCTATAATGCTATTAAACATTTCCATCCTATTTTTTCATACATGGAATATCCACTCATCTCTTGCAGCAAATTCCTATGTACTTTGGATCTTCACTCCTTAGAGACCTTCTCTTGCAGCAACGTCCTATGTACTTTGGATCTTCACTCCTTAGAGACCTTCTTAGATCACAAATTTAATGTGACCCGATAACTTGATGAATAGCCCAAATAAAGTTACAATTTCTAGTTTTTGCATTGCCTATACCCATATGCCTGCTTACATTGAGCAGGGCAGTTTTGATGCCTGCTTCCATTACATGCTTAAACTTTAATGTTTCCCTTATACAATGCAAGATTTGGCTTAGAAACATAGTCAAGGCAAAGGTAAAACATACCATTTGTTGCCAATTTCCAGCCACATCCACACAAGTAACTTCCACTTGAGTGAAATTGCTGTGAAGTTTAGACTCGGTCCAGTACAAGATATACATTTCATAATGTTGTAAGTGCTTCAAATAAGCAATATTTGGCAGTACTTCATTTGTAAAAGAAAGAGTGCAGGTGCCCAGAGCACTGCTCAGAAGCTTGCCACTGCTGCAATTAAATGCTGACCTGCCTAATACCAAAGCTGGTAGTCTTAAATCCACAAAGCACTAAGAGAGGGGGGGACAAGGAGCATTAAACAAAGAGGTAAGTCCAGTGCCATCGCTCCCAAGAATTAGCATGTACTCACTGTTTGGTAACTGTTCCTAGACAGAAGGCTATAACCTACTTGGTTATATAGAAGAGAAATTAGAAAATGGTCTCTATATGTGATTCCAACCGGATGAAGATGGGGGAATTTCTCTTTTAGAAATGAGTGCCCTCACACACTCTTGCGAGTGTCATGCTTCATCATCGGGCATTGCTCCTCATGGGGGTGGCGCTGCTGTCCTTCACGGGCCCCGCGATCTGGCTCTTTATTGGAGATCTTTTAGGAGATGCTGCAGTTGTGCATGTGGGTTTGTAGGCCTAAAAGAGATTGGTGCAAGTGTATTAAAATTACCCCACCGGTACCATGAAGTACATTTGTATTCGTAGGTCCGATAGGTAAATGTAAAAGAATTGTCCAGGGGAGATGAGGCATCTCTGGTAACAAATATGGTAGATGTCGAGGTATTACTCTGCTGCTCTCAGTACGCCTGGCAATGGAAAGCATACAACTCTGATGTATTCGTTTACATCACGTTTTACTGATATCAATGGGCATCTGAAAAAAGCTGGACATATTTCAGCATTTTACAAATATCTTTTTGATTGCCTCCAAAATAAAGTGCAATGTCATCTTTAGAGAGGTACGTGTTCTATGATCCAGTTATCATGAAATGACCCTGACCATGCTGGTGTCCCTGAATAAAAACAACCAGTGCCTGGGGAATTTAGGAGGGCAGGTTGGGCCACCACAGTCTTGTATGGGTCAGAGCTCCAAAACAGAGGATGGGTGAGATTGGAGCCTGGACCACACATGTGGAAGGTTGAACCATGATGGGATCTTATTTTGCTATCTGAGTATACAAGGGTTGTTTTAGCATCTAAGTTACTTCATGGGGCAGCCTTCCACGTGAGTGGGCCAGATTACCTTCTCTCTCACCCTGCAACATGCCTCAGGATGAATTACTCAAATCAGATCAGATAACACTTTATTTCAGCAGTGAAACACTGCCAGTAAAGCATTTCACAAATATAAAAAGCATTATTAAAACACATCTCATTATCATGACAATAAAACAAGTCAGAAAACAACAGATAAAATAATTAGTGAAAAAACTATCAAAGCCCCCCTCAAACAAAATAAGGGAATCCTGCCATGGGGCTCAATTCCCTACAATCATCATATAAACAGATCAAACTGGCAGGATCAGGCTGCCAAACAACATTTCTTTTCTCCTGGCAATAGCACCCTTTAAAAAAGAACAAATGGTGATGGAAAGTGTAGGGGAGTTTAACCCTGTCAAGTAAAGCAAGGCCTCTACCCATCTTCTAATACCACTTGCTTGGCTCTCTACTCAGTTTGCTGGGGCATTGGTCTTGCTGCATGATCTTGTGGTGGCGTTGATGGTCTGGCCGGCAGTTTGCAGGATGCACACTGACCCTCTGTCTTCTCATTTATTTACTCTGGCATAGCACGCTGAAAATACACTGCCTGTAGTAGCAGCTGCATTGTTAGGTTGTGTTCTTTAAAGAAGTCATAGCTCCACTACTTAGAATTTGATAAGCCTTCCTTCCTATAATGCATTTATTCCTCAGGCCCACTTGACAATGCAGAGTATGGCAGGCTCACTGACTGTGTGACACCTGAGATCCAATTCAATGGAGAGTGTCCTATCTGCAGCGCTTAGTCCTGCTCATATTGCATCCCCAGCACTCAGACAGTCACAGGGGTCTCCAACCAGTAGCTTGTGAGCTATTATAGCTCTCCAGCTACCTCTGAGTATCTCAAATGTGTGCAGCCCAGCTTATTAAATTAGAAAGCTTTTGCTTGGATGAATTATTATACATATAAAAAAGGTTAAATTATGCAACACCAATAATATTAGGAGCACTGAATGCGTTTCATTGAACATAAGTAGCTGTCAGTGCAGAAAAGGTTGAAGACCCCGGTCAGGAGACACCACCTTCATGGCCCAGTACTATTCAGGCTTCTCATCGACCAGTGCATGCTGACCCCCTCATGGCTGTATAAAGCTTGCACAGGTGGCTCAAAAAGTCTCTCTATGCTCCAATCAATCTATTTGCCAGCTGCAGCAGGCTTTAGAGTCACAACTTATGATGACACTTCCCACATACCACAACACAATGCAAAGTGGGATGTGTAATGTGCATGCATGAGCAATATAGCAGCATGTGTAATCGCAGAAATGCAGAAGAGAGCTTGACACATGAGCATTCATTGTTGATTGCCTAAGATGGGGCACTGTCTGAAAGGAGCCTGTCGCTACATAAGTAGCTCTCTGAGTCAAGGCACTCAGGGGCATATTATCAAGAACGGTGTTAAAATTATTACCGCGCGGCAGGAAACTGCCGCTAAAGCGGTGATAATGGGCTTGATAATATGCCCTTGAGAATTCCCATAGAAGCCCATGTTGGCACCAGAACATGGGTTTCTATTGGAATTCAGAAGGGCATATTATCACGCCCATTATCGCCACTTTAGCAGTAGTTTCCTGCCGCGCGGTAATAATTTTAACACCGTTCTTGAAAATATGCCCCTCAGTTCTCTACTTTCTAACGTTGGGGCGCAGGACCAGTACCGAAAAAAAAACAGTTGTCACCTTTATGAAAATTATTTTTCATTTGAAAATTTTGATTTAAATTATACTGTTCCCAAAACCAGAAAATCATGCGGTCCAGCTGAAGATGTGGCCACTAAGCCTGAGCATAAGGAGTAACAGAATGTCTGCTGCTAGGAAACGGGCTTGGGAGCCTTTTGCCGCATGTCTTCTAGTTGATATTCAGAAAAGGTCTACAGTTAGCAAAAGTTCTTCTAATCTTGCCGATGTGTGACTGGGTGTGAAGTGACCTGGCGAGCTCAGTATGGATATCTCTTGGCAGTCATTTTACTGAACAATCACAATTGGCACCGATCCGCTCTTTTGACTCAGCAGAGGCGTCAAGTACTGAAAGGACACCTATTGCACTAGAGAGTGTCTCTAGCATCAAGGTAAAGCAAACACAAACTTCCATCCAATGACCTTTCAGCATCGACTCAGTCTATAGATTACCACCCTCAGGTGGTCCATGAAGCCCTTCTTCTGCAGGCACAGTGAACTCCAGATGCCAGTACACTCTGGCCACAGCCTTTACTGGACAAAAAAACACCCATGCTGTACTACCAATGTACCTGCGCTTTCTACTCATTAAAGAATCAGGAAACAACACCATTACTTTGTTGACATAAATCATCTTTAACGCCATTGTATAGGGGATAAGTTACTGCTTGTCCTCTCGGAATTTAAGCAGGCTCATTGTTAATCTTTCCTGACATTCTGTGAACCATTTTCACCTCCTGGGCTATGCAAATTCACTACGCCGCTAGTTAAAAAATGTGGGATTTGTCCATTGACAGCTGAAAATGTGTGTTTTATTCTGTTCTGGCGGAGCCTCATTTGGCCTCGGTCCCTCTAAGTCCGAAAATGATTAGATATTTACAGTGCATCTGATTACTTGTTATGGAAGAGTGTGATCTTTATGTTTGTTCTAATATTTCAAGTTTTTTATGGCTTAAAACTAATATTGTTCAAATGTCAAAACAATGGCACATGAATATTTAAGCATACCAAAGCTAGAGGGGTTATACTGTTGCTTACAAAACTGGAAAGCTAAAATTAATCTTTGGAAATGTCATGAATTTCATATCTGCCATTGCAATGCATGAGGATAGGTACCCATTCTATCTTTAAACTGCTGAGATTTAGAACCTGCATTACTGCTGTATAAAGGATGCACACCGAAAGCCCGGGAGAGTCTGACACACAGGAACAAGAGATGTGTCCGTAGAGAACAGCAGAAGGCAGGGTGTATCTGTCTCCTTTTTCTTTTGACTTGTGTACCTTTCTCTTCCCACGCGGGTTGTGTGTTTCATTGTGCTGCCGCATGGGAATGACGCCTTGTGCTGCTGCCTACTCGACACAGCTTGAACTTTGCAAAGATTCTCGACTTGTCATCTGCTACCTGCAGGCTCGTCCTGGGCGCCTCGGCGGGAGCAGAGATCTCTCTTGTTTCACGAAACGTTTCGTCTCTCCTGGGGTGAAGGGTCATTCGTCTGACTTGTGACAAAGCTCGCATCATTCCTTGCAGGTCCCAAAGTTCCTCTTGAGTCATTACCAGTATTCAAATACTACTATTTTGCACTTACGCCTGGCCCTGAACAACCAGCTGCAGAACACAACTTTATCCCAGCTACTTCCTGGACACTCATTTCTCAACACTAGTTCCGCCTCCTGTACCTGCATGAGAAACACCCTGCTCTGGTGTTGATTTCCAACACACTCACTCACTCTCTGTCTTTTTCAAAGCCCCCTCTTCTGACCGTTCCATCATGCGGATGTCAGCTAATGCTGCTTTCGCTTCTACCCTCCCTATTTCCAATCAAGCACTATCCACGTTCTGTGTATTGTTTCCTGAGCAAAAAGTCGCTGACGATGCACCGGTTGCTCCCCTTCCTGCCTGCGACTTGATATAGAGTGTGATGGGGTGAGTGGGGCAGCCTGGTGTTCCCACCGCTGCACTCCTCAGCTGCTGGCTTCCTACGGCGCAGGGCTGACCCCAGCATCGTAGACCATTCTCGGGGTCCCTGGAGCATTGAGGCAACCGGGGCAGCAGGCATGGAGGGCATGTAACCCTATTCAGAGCGCCTGGATCAACAAGATGGCGAGTAAGAAGAAAAGTGAGAGGGGTGGAGCCAGGGCCAGTTCTAGGATTTGCGAGGCCCTAGGCTAAAATGGAATGTGCGAGGCCCCTCTAATGTAGATAAGTGGCCCCTTTAGGAGACCATTCACAGACACTGTGGGAGGCCCATTGTCCAGCATTTTGCCCCCCCACAGTTTTAACTTTCAGACCACAAGCATTTCTCACACCTTCAGTCCGACGGTTGTGAGAATTGCTTGTGGGCTAAAAGTTAAAACTATGGGGGTGCCAAAATGCTGGACAATGGGCCTCCCACGGTGTCTTTGAATGGGTCTCCTTGCAATTGAACGGAGCGGCTCCCTCCCCTATGTCTCAAGACACCATCCCTGAGAGGCCTGGGGAGGGGGGCCCCTCTGAAGGACCTTAATTGCAAGGCGACACCTTTCTTTTAAATGGATCGCCAGGGAAACAACAGGACACACCACCAGTGCGTGGCCCCATGCTGGTGGGCTGAGTGCGAGGCCCTGGGCAGCTGCCCACGCTGCCCATGCCTAGCGCCGGCCCTGGGTGGAGCATCAACGGGTGAACCCGACACTGTCCTCCTCCATGTTGGAGAGTGACGCATGTCGACTGAAGGAGCCAGCAGTGTTCCCCATAGTGAGCCTGTTTATCAGGGCTGTCCCTCCTGCCTCTGATCTTATCGCCTGCCCACCCCACCTGTTCATGCTGCCCAAGTGTCTCTGCATTAACTCTATCAAGAGCGCACCGCAGACTGTCCAGCTCCCATTACTCCAGCCTTTCTCCCACAGCACCGAACCAATGACTACCTCTCCTCCATTTACGAACTCCACTACACTGGCTATGGAGCCTTCATGCCCTACAGCATCGAGCTACCCCCTTCCCATAGTTGGCGCCCAGCACGAGCTCAAGAACAGCCCTGGGCTCCAGCCCATCACCTTTGCCCACCACTACCCAGCCTTCTGCCCCTATGGCCGTCATCAGCTCGGGGATCTCTCTCGAGGCCATTGATCACTGCCCATGAGTGCAACAACAATCTGAAGGCCTGACTGAACGAGCACCACAAAATCGTATCTTTTATGTAATTCATGTACTCTGAACTCCTCATGAAATGTAACTGGTTCTATTGTAAAGCGCTCTGACACCTTCAGGTAAAGTTGGTACTATATAAAAATTCATAAATAAGTAAAGCCTATGTGACCTCATGCCTCTACTACAGGGTGCTTCCTTCAATCAATTTACAATGCCTTGAGACCTGCTTATTATTCCCGTTAAACAATTCACATATTCATCTAATTCTCCCTTCTCAAACCCTTGGTTTTCACCCAACATTCGCTGAATCAGATTTGACCATTTTGTCCTCAGACGTTACAGTGGCATAACGAAACTCGAAAGGTCCCCGCTGCAGAGCACATGCGGGGGGCCCCCATGCTCTGGATCCATCAATCAGATCTGCAGATCTGTATGTGCACAATCTGGCCTATTGAGGGCTCAAATGATCAATTATCTCTTGTCTGAGAGTCCCATGTCTTGTCCTGTGTGACGCCTCCCCTCAACCAATCCTTTAAGTCAGTCACCTAGTCTAGATATCTGGAATCTGCAGTAACCATGTCCTTTCTAGCATAAAACAACTGCAAGTCCTTCTTCCCCCACTAGCTATTGCTTCATAGGTCCTGACAGCATTTTTCTCTAACATATATCAATGTCTTTAGTATCCTCTTAATCCTCTCATCAGACTTCCATTTCAATTCTCAGAAACTGCCTGCTCACACATAGCTACCTTCGTCACCTGGCTTACCGCATGATCACCTCTGCATCATCCTAATACTCATTGACCTTACATCCATATTTGGCACTGTCGATCGTCAGGCCTTGCTTTCCTCCTGAAGTACCTACCTTTCGAAACACATTTGCCATTAGTATTCCTGCACTTGACTGTTTTTCCTTATATCTCTTTGATCATTTTCTTTTTGGTTAGTTGGGGCTACCAGCTCTTCCTAACCACGTCCTTACATATTAGATTAAGTTTTAATTTTTATACTTTCTGGCATTCGCTTTTTGGTACACTTCCCATCATCACAAGACAGATTAAAATATGAAAAGAAAAAAGATAAAGGCAAGGTAACTCAATTGTAAATTAAACCTTCAGTATAGAAATAAAGGATAGGAGTGGATCTGCATTTTAAATGAAAATAAAAGGCTGGGCTACACGACTTGAATGCATGTGGCGCAGCACCCCCAAGGTACCCCATGTCTGAGTATTTGATGCTATTCTACTTCTTCCCTACAAAACTTCCCTTGGTGGCGCCATCTCCTTCTTTGGTTTCTTCTAGCATCTACACAAAGTTGGACAAATCATTTCCTCTTTTCTCGCCTTAACATTTAATCTTCAGTCATGAATATCCATCTGTCTCCTGACTATTCATCATAGGATAACTCGCTCTTACCTCATGTTGAACTCATCCATAAATGAGGGCACATGCTTTTGTGTCACATATGCCCTTGCCTTCCTCTCTAGCCTTCTTTCACCCAACTCTCTGACCATTGCTTCCTCTGCTAGAAAACTTGGTGTTCTATTCAACACTTTAATACAAATAGAATACCTCATTACAAGCACTTCAGCCATCAAGAATGAAGTTGAACGAAGGCTCAAAGCCTTGCTCAATCACCAGGACTCCGTGAACTGGAATGCTGCAATATAGACTGCGTGGGGTCTGCCCTTCTATGCCTTCTACCACTGGACACAGTCTTAACCTTCACTACTGCATGAAATCTCCACAGACACAACCCTGCCTCTGGCTGTCGTCATCAGCCTCCTGGGCTGGCTGTCCAGGAGAAGGCTCTGGACAAGCTTCTGTTGGCCTGTCCATGGCACCAGCCCCGACTGTCTCTTGAAAACTATCACCGGCTCCAACCTATCCATAACCCATGGTTCATCACCAGAGCCTTCTGATTTCAGCCAAAGTGCCATGCGCTGGTTCAAGTCCCAGGATTCCGGCATTCATAACTGGTCTACAGAATCAGGATCTTCCGCTGCACAGCCAAAATTAATGTCTTCTTCAGCTTCCTACTCACACACTGCGGAGTTTTTCATTTTTTCCAACGACCAAACCAGGCTATTTTCCTATGCACTAAAATTGTTCATTTGTACCGAACGTCACACGGCCTCTGATAAATAAATACAGACAAATAAAGCTCCTGGGAGAGTTACATTTGAAAGGCACAGCTCTTTCGTTTTTTTGCCATATCTCAGAAAATCAGAATTTACAATTACTTATCCATACATCTGGTTTTTGTGTTTTGTAAGTTGTACACTAACCCGAAATTCTGGATGTGAAAGGCTATTGCATCAAAAAAAATCTAGCAAAAAAAAGGGCGCTCTGAAGTTTGTGGTCTGAGAAGATGGGACTGCTGGACTCCATAGCTCTTGTAGTAGTTCCTCTGACCCTCCTCTAATTTTGGGGTTTGTGGAAGACTTATACAGGAACCTCAATGGAGAATGCTGTGGCAGTCAACATAAATGCACGGCATGTAGTCAATACCTAGGTCTGGATTTAGGGCATTTAATGGTGTAATAAGTAGACAAGTCTTACCAGGTTTGTTGATTTCTCACATAACTCTATAAACATACCCTGCAAAATATTCAGAAGGCCATACATTCCAGTATACTGCAATGTCTAGATGTTTAAAAGACTGTTTGTTTATCTATTAGCAAGGTCTGACTGGCCTACAGGGCAATCTGGCAGTGCCCTGAGGGCTGGTCTGAACGGTCAGGGTGTGAGCCTGTTTTTTGGTTCTTTCTGGGCTTGCTTTATTGTCTTGTGGGCTGTTTTTTACTGTTGGTTTTTCTCATATCATCACTAACATTGCCTGCAGCAAGCACAAATGCTTTTTTAGGTATCTGATTTCCTAATGGGCCCACTATCATTTTGGTACCCTGGCCTATCTTCTGTCCCAGTTCGACCCAGTCTATTACCACTATTATCTCCAGTTAAGCTGCGCCCTAATGTCGAGAGGGGCCTCTCATCGGATGCACATAGACTCGAGGGCCTGTCCCATAGGAGAGCCCTCCTCCGGCCGTGTGCTGAACGGAGGCGCCGCCGCAGCCCCGCCTCTAAGAGCCTATTTTCAGCTTTAGCATCTACGTCACGGATGCCCTTGTCGATCTATTGATACAATGGCAGTGCAAGCAGCTGAGGCAGATGGGCGAGGATATGGTTAATTTGTGGGCTCATTGGCTTTCATGTATTCAGTGTGTAGTTAATGTAAATGAAAATTAAGTAGGATACTGAATTAATTTCCAGTTCCAGCGAGTAATGCATACATCTCTGTCCTTCCCGCACAGAAGCCATTACTGTTATTCACAGTAATTGAGGACCAATTACAATTGGGTCATAATGAGATGTGCAATTTGTTTGTAAAACACTTTGGTGCCCTAACAAGGGAATAAGGAACTCTGAACCCTCTGCATTTAGATCTGCTTGTCTAGGTGGGAATGCAAATAGCCTTTGCAGAAGGGCGCCCAACGCATGACGCTGCTGCTCTGTATGTGTGGATACACAGAGTGGTACGTGCTCCAGATGAGGCGCTGCTCGGAGCAAGGGTGGTTCTAACTACAGAAGCCGTCGAGGGTCTTCATGATGCCCCCTGCCCTTCACTATGTATATTAACTCACAGTGTCCAATGTGAAACACCGAGTAACATGCTCTTGTAACAAAATAGTGGGTTTTAGTCTCATATTTTACAGTTTCAATAAGGAAGTCAACTTTGTTTAATGTATGACGATTTATGAATCACGCAGCACCCATTATTCGTTATCTTTTCATTTTTACTTCACTGTCAAACATGTCGAGTGTGTAAATTACACTAGTGTGGTTTTTGCACCGGTGTATTCATTACATATTTCGTCCTGGCACTGGTCTGCAGGTGCAAACAGCGTGCTTACTGCTTAATAGCACTGCACCAGGTTAGAAACTGCCCGATGCCTGTGCGATTTAACTAATCCGACCTAAAGGCGGTTAACAATGTTTCAAGTGGTGGGAAAACCGCGGGCATAAAGTGCCAGTTTATTTGTATTGGCCAAATAGCAGCTTCCTGTGCAGGCCCTCTCTGCGGGTTGCCTCTATACCATAGGGCTGACCCACAATTGCTCATGCACTTCTCTATAGAACACATGCACGAAATTTAGTGTAAATGGAAAAGTTCATACAGTAATAATTCTGTTGTATAGTGCTAAACTGCAAATTACACCACTTTCACCTACTTAGGAATGTCAGTGACAAAAACACTAGCGATATTTTCAACATTATTGGAATGTGTGCATTTGTAAAAGCTTTTTAAATATTGATTGACCGACTCACGAAGAAAGATGGGAATTTTCTGCTCTCAATATATTCCTACATTCAAGCAAATGTAAAACATTCCTGGACTTCAAAATGCACTTTGAATGGAGTAGTAACTGTACACTTTCAACCACTGAGCAGATCATTTCAATTTACTGAAGAGGTGGTATATTAGTATTTTACTAATCGGCAAACTCATTTGTGGGTCTATCTTAAGTATATAGCACTATCTCACATGCAATAATGATGTTTCTTGTTATGGCCTTTGCTTCCACAGATTGTGTGATATCGCCTAAAGTCTCTTCTGTGTTCCCAAAACGTTTTATGAACATTTTGACCTTGACTTAAACCATCGATTATCCACTTTCATTTCTTCTTTGAAAGACCTTACTTTCCATCATCTGCAGGCCTCCCTTCTCCGAGTACAGCTATTCTAAAGCATGTGCATGTTTGCCTTCATCTCTGTTGCATTTCTTCAAAGTACTCACACCTCCTCTCAAAGATCACAACCTGCCCATCTTTGAAAGTCATATCCTGCAAACTAGCAGAGTTCTACCCCCCAGTTCACCTACTATTCCCATCAACCACTTGCAAAAATCCACCCCTCCCCACTAATGATAAAATCTACTCCTCCTAATTTAATTCACCACAAAGACAATGGAGAAATGCATGTGGCATGGTCTGTTTCAGAGCACAAGACTAATTCCAATAAGAAAAAATCACTGGATTAACCACTAGCCTTTGGTTTCTGATAAGAGTGCTGCCTGTGGTAAAGCACTTGAACCCCTTGGTCGGGGGTAGTAAGTCCTATATAAAGGCAATGACAATTACAAATATTTTCAGAACTACTTTGGAAAAGCAGTTGCTGGTTCAGCTTTTCAGGAGCTGAATTTTATCTAAACATGTATTTGTTTCGAAATGTAGCAGATGTTCATTTTCGAATAGGTGCATTTTATTCATATGTGCATACATAAATGCTAAGATTTTCTACGCTGGTAAGAATCTTTTTTTCCCAATTGTGAACCCTTGTCTACCCCCACTAAATTCTGGGATTTTATCTTTCCATCTATACCATGAAAATATGTTTTCTTCGGCTTTTCCAGCAGCAAATTGTCATCAGTTCTAAGTGTGGCAATTAATTTTGTGAATACTAACACAGTGGTGAACTCAGTTCAGTAACAACTGTGTTCGATTAAAAAAAACATAAAAGTAACATACAGTACATATTCAGCTTAAAATAAACATCAAACAGATAAAAAAGTAAATAAATAGCAACATCACCAGAGGCAGCAATATCATGAGAATTCATCAAGATAAAACAACGTGCAAACCTGATACCAAACAGAGACCCTTGCTTATATTGTAGGACAACGCTACATATTTTTAAAACTCCTGATAAAAAAAACACATACAAAAAAATTTGGAGTTGACATAAACTGCAAGTATAACAGAGCGGATCTTGCTTGCTGAAACTCATGGACAGCAAGAGCGGCCTGATAAATCTGTGCCAAATCGTAATAAATAATGGGCATATAAAGATTTTAAGCATCATGTCACAGGCAGAAGTGTTGTCACACTCACACAGAGGCAGACGTGGTTTCATGAAAGTGCAGCAGCTGATGAAACATTCCCTGTCTAAAATGTGTCAACAGCCCTGTATGATGGTAAAATAGAGTTATACCCCACTTGCCAACTTCACCAGCAAGTGCTGTCGGACGGAACTCTTTCAAAGAGCAGATTCCTAATGCACTGCTGCCGCCCTTAAGCCAAAAGTCTGTTTCAGGCAAACAATGTCTTCTTTGACTGTACTATCCGGATTGTGAAAAACTTTGCATCATGTTATCCATACCCAAAGAGTACTGGATAATTAACTTTCTTAGCTTCAGCATCTCATTTAGCCAAATTTTTAACAAGAGCAACAGGCGGCGAAGTTGTATCTGGTCTGTGATGTAACCCAGACCAAGTTCTTCATGGAAAACCTCAGAGGGAATCTCCTGTGGGACACCCAGAAGACCCCCCAGGAATCTGTTTTCTACTATCTTAATCTGTTCAATGGCAACACACCTCCAGACATCACAGACAAAACTATCTACCAAGACACATTTGGCCCTGACAACTTCTACCAGAGTCTTAATTGGCGTTTGGCTAGTCGTCGAGAAAATTCCCCTATGTCCGCCATGGCCCTTTTAAAACAAATCCCGTTCTTCTTGACCAATGACTTCCAACTGCAACATGAGGCAAGTAGAATGCCAGATAGGATACATTTTCCACCCTATTTATTTGATGGCCTTTAGCAGTAAATATTTTAGTTTTGGGGTTCATTGTGCCGATCACCGTAGGATGAGATTTTTAAAAATGTGTTGATAAGTGGAGACTATCCATAAAATCACAAAAGACATCTAGGAGTTGCTGAAGGTCCTGAGCCGTGCGGGCAACAAGACGGCATCACCTGCATATAAGAGAGCTGGTATTGATCTAATACCCACTCTCGGGACAGCCAGCCCATTTTCAGAAAGCGCTGCTTCAAGACGATTAATATACAGAATGAAAAAGAAAGGAGATAAAGTACATCTCTGATGGAATCCTACCCTCAGATTAAAGTTCTCAGTTCATTTCCATTGGGCCCATATCTTATTGATGCCATTATACCATCATGTAAGTCTCTCAGAAAGGCCACAAGTGCAGAGTCTACCCCATGGATGCCAGCTCTGCCCAGAGCTTGGATCAATTCACCCTGTCAAAATCAGAGATAAGGTAAATGAAGGTCAAATGCAAGGAACCATTTTTTGCCTATGGTATATTTGGAGATTAGCAGCAACAGGTTGAGATTTTGCTCCACCGTGATTCACCCAGGTCTAAATCCCTACTGGAACTTGGTCTGTAACAGGCAGGATCGGCTCTTTCCCCCTTCTTGAATATGGGCACTATCAAAGAGTGGTGCCAGTCTGTAGGAATGGAGCCACAATGTGCTGCATTTATGTGCCATATCACAGTGGGTGCCCAGATATCCACCAAAAACTTGAACAGGTCACATGGGCCTCCGTCCAGGGATGTGCACCTTCCCTGTTGGCAGGGATACAATGGCTTCAGTGGCAAATTCAGTTTGTGAAGACCAACTTCTTTTCCAATGTCCTCATCCAGGAACTCTCCCAGTCAGATCTCTTGAGGAGATTTACTCACAAGTAAAATGTTAACATAGTGGTGTAATTTGGTGAGAAAAAATCGGTTTACAAATGCAAATTCAAGTCACAGAATTGAATTTGCCTTTGTAAATGATGTTATTTGCACTTCTAAGTATGAGTTAGGTGTACAAATAACTTTCTCCATCAGGCCCCAGGTAGTTGTTATAAAGGGTGGTGGATAACAAAAATACATTCCATCGCACAGTCCTTGGCACTGAGAAGGAACATTATACCTTCGAGATTGGATGTCATTTTGGTGCATGTGTGAAAAACTAAAAGTCAAATGTAGTTCTAAAACGGAGACATAAAACACATGTTTCCCTGCCTGGAGTACTGGAGCCTGGAATGAAAGAAATTCATACAGAATGGAGAGTGCCTTCACGAGGATGCAGGTCTGAACCAGGAGCCAATGAGAGACATTTGAGACTTTGTAAGTTGAGTTCCAATAGATCCAATTTGGAGGTTGTTTCAATGCGTAGATTTGCAGTCCTCATAGCATTCATGTTGGAAGGAAGGTTGTCATACAGAGACATACAGGTGGCTACAATGACCGGTTAAAAGGGAGCCTAATACTAAGCTCCTGTCATTTAAAGTAGGGTGGTCTATAACCCACTACGGCCAATGAGTAGAAATGATGCACACCTGTGCCAATAGTGACTACATGGTATAGGTAATTACCCATCAGGACATGAGCACACAAATGAAGAGACATAAAAACAGGAAATGGCGCATCCTTGATTTGGGAATCATTCACTTTGAGAAATCTATCTCTGCTTCTAACAAGAGATATACCCCCAGAAATAAATTGATGCACGTACATTGCTCCCTTACAGTTAAATAACAATCGACTACTAATCTGTAGGGCTACCCAAAAATCATGAGAATCACTGCTGTGGTACATTAAAAAACATTTCCTTTACGAAATAGCTTAAAAAACTTTAAGATAACTACATATATCCTTTTTTAGTTGTTTTACCAATAATATCATCTTTTTTGTCTTTTATCATTGTTTCATCATTCATATCTCCAAAATTTGTAAAGGATTGGACCATATTGATGTAGGATTCATAGCCGTATAAAGAAAGCCTTGCTGTAAGACATTATGCGGGTCATTCTGATGGCAGTCGCACTGCATCCGACAGATGATGCGGTCCCACCTCCATCTGCTGCTGTGGCCCGACCGATGCATTACAATGCATGCAGTCAGAGGCAGTAGGCAGAGGGACAGTCCAATGCTGTTGGACCTTCGGAGCCTGCAGCATAAGCCGCAATTGAAAATATGCACTTTGTGAAGATAGTCACATTGTAATAAGGGCAGTGGGACTGCCAACTCCTTGTTGGGCGGTCCTGCTTCCGCTACAGTACAGGTTGGACGAGAGTTCAACCGGCATCGTAATGATGCAAAAAAGGCACTGCTAATTACTCTGAAAATGGCACTTACAAGATGTTCTAAAAGTATGGAAACCAAGCCCCCATCCTCAAAAATAGGCCCAGTTGATCTTTCACTTCAATGCAGTGGAATTATCACATTCAAAATAGGCAGACTGAATGTATGTATATACCTGGACGCTGTGGCTTCCTATGCCCCTTTGGTTATTTCTCATGGGCATGAACTCTCAGGGGGTTTCCCTCCATCACAGGTCTTACTGCGCTCTCACCGAACTGAAAGTCTGACAATGGCGCTGATCTCCTCCAACGTATGCCCCCTTATGACATCAGCCTATTGTAGTTAGATGCTATCTACTCACAAAAAGTTTGCAGTCTTTCTCAGACCATATTGCGTAGTGACCAGAGCTTCTGTTGACCTGTTACATTATTGTATGTCACTGATTTCGTTGATTAATGGCACTTCTACAATCTATTAATTTTAACTTATTTCTGGTTTTAGATCTGCTCCTTCTGGCATGAAACTCAACAGTTTGTTGTCCATTTTCTTTTGAGGCCACCTCAGAAGTTAATTCTGAACCTTAGCCCAGCATTTGCCTTTGTCTCTCCGTAACTGGCAGTCCTATGAACTTTTTATTGTTTCAATATGGACAGGGACATTGGGACAAACTTTTTACTAAGCTTTTTCCCACTTTTTTATCAAAGGAATGTTCTTGGAAGTGTATTTCTAATTAACTAAAAACAAAAGTGTCTGAGGATCATCATCTTCTTTCTACAAGACTTAGTTCTAGCAGTTTTTTTTCATTCAAACACATAAATGAGAGTGAAATCAGATTTATTGTTTTACTCTTCCATCTTACGATGGATTCCTTATTACCGATTTCTAATTTACTGAATCGGATTTACCGAACACCCAAATACCGAATCGGTAAATAAGAAATGGTAAAAACGAGAAAAGAGGTGTAGGAAATTTCGGTAATACCGAATTTCCTAAAATTCGGTATTTAGGAGTCAGTAATTAACACTGACTGAAAGCAGGTGGTAATCAGGTGCAGAGTATATATGCAGTCCCAAACTGTAACAGTGTGATCACTATGGCGGCCTTGTTTGTAATTGCAAGGCGGCTACGGCCACAGGCAGCAGGAGTGAGGATCTGGAGATGGGAGGAGTGCGTTTACAGACAGCGTATCACACTCTTCCAACTGACTGAGGCTGAGATCCATGCAAGGTACAGGCTACACCCCCACACCATCATCCTGGAACTGATAAGGGACCTACACCCACTCCTGGAGCATCCAACACCAAGGGCACACGCCATACCACCACATATGCAGGTGCTCTGTAGCCTACACCTACTTGCATCTGGCAGTTACCAGGGGGTGATAGCTGTGGTAGGTGGGGTGTCACAGAGTTGCCTGTCCCGTTTCTTCAAGAAGTTCCTGGATGCCATGATGCAGAGAATGCATCACTACATAAGCTTCCCAAACACATAGGTAGAACTGCTGAAAACCAAGACAGGTTTTTACCAAATGGCACAGTTTCCGCATGTCATAGGGTGCATTGATGGGACACACATTCCAATGTGCTGACCTGCAGCCACTGAGTATATCTACAGAAACCAAAAAATCCACCCACTCTATAAATGTGCAGGTAATCTGCGATGCAGCCAACATATTCACCGACATTGTGGCCAAATTTCAAGGGAGCACCCACAACTCATACATTTTCCAACACAGTGGAATCTACACACGCCTGGCTGCCGGAGAATTTGGAGAAGGATACCTGCTAGGTAAATGACTGTGACACATCCTGATGGGTACTGCAGATGAATGTGTTGGTGTTTGTAATTAATGGCACTCTCTTTCTCACCTAGGTGATGGCGTTTATGCTGTGCGGTCATTCATCCTCACTCCAAATCTAAACCCATGAACCCCAAGTGAGAGTCGATACAATGTGGCACACAAATCAACACGCAACGTTGTGGAGCGCACGTTTGGACTATTGAAAAGCAGGTTCCGCTGCCTCCACAAAGGCGGAGGCGCACGTCAGTACACACCCATCACCTGCTGCAAAATCATTGCAACTTGTGCTATGCTGCACAACCTTGCCACTAAGAAAGGTACATAAGTTGAATTAACGGACTCTGAGGACGATGATGATGAATTTGCACAGCCAGAGCCCAACGCAGCAGGAGTGGCGCCAGCACCAGATGGGAGACAAAGACGGGCAGAGATCACATGCAACTATTTTTGAGTGAGTAAGGAGGCACAGCCAGTTGTTGCATTTGAATGACGTAGTTTAATATTTTGGCACTACGCCACAACACGAAGGGCTCAACTTGCCAGTCCTATCTGTAACCACCCTACGAGGATGTCAAGGGTTAAGTCACGCAGTTAAGTACACAAAGTGTGGCTTGCATTAACGCCTGTGGCCACGCACAACACTGCTGGATTCCCTTAGCAGACTGTCTTCACTAGCAATCTATCCAGTGCCAGCCCCATGACGTCTGCTGCTCCTCCTGGTCTCAGTTGCAGGGGGCGTTATGCTGCTGCAACTGGTCATCTCCTCACTGTCCCCCACATCACCTGCACCAGTATTGGCAGCCTGAGTAGTTAGGAGCACTTCAAGTGCAGTTGTGACTTTGACAAGCCCCCTAGAAACATCACGGCTGCAGTGTGCCATCCCTTCCTGCATGGCCACGGAGGGCCTGCAGAGCAGAGAAGTGGCAGTTGAGAGGCGGTTCGCCGCCTTTGTATGGTTCTCCATCTTCTTCCTCTCCCTGCGCAGTGCCATCCTGTCCTCATCAAGTTTGGTACACAGCAGCATCACTGACTGGGACATGTCCCTCATGCCCCCAGCCATCTCCTTCATGCCCTCAGCCAGCGTGGAGGTCATAGAACTGATGCCCTTCTCAATGTTCTGCATGTTTGTATTTAGGTGTCTCATTTGCCACTGTACAGATTGTATTCCGTTCCCTTGAAAGCGCTGAACCTTTACCATATTTGTCTTTAGCCCAGCAAACACACCATGCTCCTCACCCTGCAAAGGTGGACTGGGTTCCCAAGCCCTGCGGCATCTGGCACCTGTCCTTTGTTCCCTCTGTGGTGGACTGCGATCCTGCATTACTGCCATCCACTGGCACAGTCGAGATTTCTCCACCGCTGGTGTCTTCCAAGGACAACGCCATCTCTTGGAGTGTGGCAACTGCATGCCTCCTGGGTCTTGTCACTGCTGGTGGTGTCGCTGCTGGTGATGCTGGCAGTGGTGGTGATGCTAGCAGTGGTGATGATGCTGGCAGTGGTGGTGATGCTGGCAGTGGTGGTGATGCTGGTGGAGGTGTGGGTTGCCCTGCACTTGAACTGGCCTCATCCGATCTCCCCTTCCGGGGTGCCCTTCCTGTCTTGTCTTGTGCAGACCTGCGCGATGTCTCGCCTGTGGACACAAATTGTACATTAGCTCACTAGTCTGGCAGCACTACGTACCAATATTACATTTTCATTTCTGGCACACTATCTTTCAGTCCTCTGCATGCTTATCACTGATGTGTGTCACATGCCTTGGTGTTCAGTGGAATGACTGTCATGATACGTGTTGCACTGACTACATCTCTCATAATGCATTGCTGGTGTTTAGTAAAACCAGTACTGGAGTGGGATTCTCCCAGCCTCATTGGGGAATGGGAATAGGGTGTGGGGGGCGCAGATTGGTGTGCATGCTTCTTACCTTGTTTGTTGGCAGCTCTGGCTGAGCTGTCTGCATCCCCGAATCAACAGACACTGTCAGGCTCTATGGTGGACTCCACCAGCTGTTCAAGTGGCTGGCTGGCTTGTTTTTTCCTCTCAGCCATCTTCATTTTTGTGAGGCTCCTGACATCGTACCACTTTTTTTTAGTACTTCAATTTCCCGGGTGGTCACTCCAATTGCATTCACTTGTGCCTGTATTCCCAGCCAGTTTTCCTTTTTCTCTGATTCTGGCACTTGCAAGGACTATTTCCCAAACAGCTTTGTGTGTTGTTTGACCACCTCCTCAATCGGGACCTGAAGCTCCCTTTCGCTGAATTTTAACTTTCTCTTCCTTTCAGCACCTTCTTTTTCTGTCTCCTTGTTAGCCATTGTGCAGATTGTACAGGAAAAGTTCTCCCAGTTGCTCCTGTGTTCCCCCTTCTCTAAGCGGATACTAGCAGAATACGAGTGATGGATTGCCAGCGCGTGGTGCTGGCTGTCCAGTATCGGTCTCCGCGGACACTGCTCAGTCTGTAAGGCTGCCAAATCCAGGAAAGGATTGCCGATTTTCTCATTTTTCAGTTGCTCCTTCCCGGCTCTTTCATGGTCGTCGGACTGCCTTTTCCTCGTTTATCATGACAACTTGCTTCAGATCTTGCCTCCAGTTTGCTGCACAACTCATCGTGATACTGCCAGTCACCTTATCACTCCTCCGAGGATTCCCCCGAACATCGGTGATCATTGTTTCAGGATGGGTGCCGTGAGACGCGGAGACGTTTGGAGGTGAGTGATTGTGGCTCTCACTCAGCCGCCATCTTGATGCCTGGAGGGGTCCCAAAGGCATCTTTTGAAAACCCACGGATACAGACTGATTGCAGCCACTACGCAGGCAAACAAGACACGGGGGTGGCCATTCTGGCAACACGAGGGAGGCTCCAATTCACTAGATCAGCAGCCGACAAGCTAGGGCGGTGGGCAATAAAGGAATGTCAATATAGTAATGGGAAAAAGCTAACTATCTGCTCCATATATAGGAGTATCACCGACGATCCAGACTTACTGGGATTAATCACGAACGAATTAGCACAATGGTCACTCCCTCTAATTGTTTGTGGCGATTTTAACCTTAATATACCGTCTGATTGGTCATTGGTGTCTGATTTTATATATAAAGGAAGGAAAACGAGGGTATTCAGAGCACTCCAAGAACTATGCACCACACATGGGCTGTGGGACTGCTGGCAGTCAAAACACCCTAATAACCCAGGATTTATGTTTTTTTCCAACCCACACACCAAACTCACCAGGCTACATTATGTGTTTGTCTCATATACTATGATATCAAAGTGCTTAATAGACAGATTACCTCGGGTCCTATCAGACCATAATCCCTTCATTTTAAGCATCAACAGTTGGATATTCGAGAGGGCCTTACTCCTAAATGATGAATATTCCCAACTTATAAATAAATGGATACCCGAGTTCCTTGAGGAGAACTTGGGCACCGATATAAACAGTATTGGACACCCTTAAGGCAGGAATTAGGGGAGAAACCCTCTGATGTTTGCTAAAATCTAATCAAGAAGCAAAATTGAAAATAAAAATACTACACGAAAAACTGGCGGAAGCAGAGGAAGGACTCATAAGGTTAGTACAGGGTGGGCAGAATGTTGAAGGGGTGTTAGGTGTGGTGGCGGTTGCAAGAAACAGAATTGCAGATATCTTCACAGAAAAAGCAATATGCAAAGCCACAATGAACAGGAAGAAAACGTATGAACTGAGTGAGCAAGTGGACATCATCTTACAGTTTACACAAGATAACAAAACATGGCGAACATGATCAAAGAGATCAGAGATCCTAAAAATGGCCTTAAACAAGATCCCAAAGAAATAAGAGTGCCATTTTAAAATTATTATCAAGAGCTAGATAAAGAGACTAATAAAAAGCAACAGGAGATCGAGGAATATCAAGACCAGACTATAGCACCCCAGCTTCAACAGGAAGATCAAGAAATACATCAGTGGGTAGAAATATTATTATCAATAAATAGCTTAGCCTCTGGGAAGGCAGCCGGGGTGGATGGAATACCTGCAGAGTTCTATGCCAAATTCCACAAACCATTGAAAGGAATTTTAATCGATTTAATAATTCATGTCTTCCAAGGAGGGCAACCACCGGGATCGTGGGCTCGTGCTAAAATCGGCATATTTCCAAAGAATAACAAAGATCCAGCAGAATTAGGATCTACCGTCCGATCACATTAATAACTGTGACTCTAAAATGTTCTCAAAATTATTAGCCAGCTGACTTACACCAATCACACATAAAATTGTATCAACTTGTCTACATGGATTCATCCCGGGAAGATCCACTACTGATCATGTTCAGCGGGTGATTACACTCTTTGACATAGCGGAGGTAGCAGGCGACCCTATGGCACTTATAATATTAGACGCAGAGAAAGCCTTCAATAGGGTCTCCTGGCAGTATCTATGGACAGCAATGTCAAAGAGTGGAATCGGGGAGCAGTTTATAAATGCCACCCGTATGTTATATACGAATCCAGAAGCGGTTGTGATAATAAACGGGGAAATGTCAGGGAAAATCAACGTAACTAGAGTGACAAGACAGGGGTGCCTTTTATTTGTAGACTAGAAACCAATCTGGCCATTCCACCAATTAAAACCCCTAATGGTGACACCAAGATTTTAGCCTACACGGATGACATTGCGCTAGTCACAATTGATCCCTGGGGAAGCAGTAAAAGCAATGGAAGAAGAGGCTAAACAGTTTGGGGAGATCTCTGGGTATAAGCTAAATCAGGATAAAACTCAGATAGTCATCAGCAGTAAAATCACCTATAGGGATGATCGGATAGTGGAAAGGGTCATGTATCTGGGAGTTAACATAACCTCCAATCTAGACAAACTGATAAAGATCAACATGGATCCACTCATAAAACAAATGGATAAGAGCCTCAATAGTCTACATAATCTGCATCTAACTATAGGGGGTAGATGTAATGCTATAAAAATTTTATTTTTTTCCAAATGTTTATACTTTTTTAAGACCCTATGTCTAGACTTGCGTCAGGAGTGCTTCAGAGACTCACCAATACTATTGGCAAAACAGCTGACCATTTCAGTGAGGTAGGTGAACAGACTTTGGACAAACGTGATTTCAACTTCCCATTTAGCTGTTCAACTATACCTGAAGCTCCTGGATGATAGATACAATGCAGCCTCTGTTCCGCTTGAAGTGCCACCCTCAGCCTTCTTAGGACCTTGCTGTATAAATGGGCCCCTAGGTCTGACTCCAGATAAACATAAAATCCTAACCATGGCATGAGTTTACATAATAGTAGTGTGGCTACAGTGAGACTGTCATTTCTCCTTGTTGGGTAGGCTTCCACCTATCAGGAGAAAATGCACACTATAACTAGGCTATAGCTCAGCCTGTTATAAAAAAGCATTTCAATAAAATCCACCTCAGAAATCTCACCATTGCATCTCTTCCAATTTGTACAGGGTCATGGATCTGTCTCATCATGGGAAACACAGGCTATCTGGCAACACAGGTCTTCTGTCAGCTGAAATCCAAATATCATTAGCATTTTTAACACATCCGGCTCTGATCCATTGTAAGAAAGTGAATCTTTTTGCATAGTTAGCCCCCACTTTTTGCCTGACGCCTGATGTGATTATGAATTGTAAGTGCACTGGGCCCCTAATAATCAGGTTCCCAGTTGCAGATCTCTTTCCCCAAAATGGTACTACAACTGGCACAACTCAAGTCACACCTATAAGTCCCTAGTAAAGGTACCCCTAGTACCTAGGGCATGGGTACTGAAGAGGGTCCACTGGGGCTGCAGCGCTGATTGTGACACACCAGGATCCCCTCACCAAGACTATGAACTCTGTCACTGCAGGCTGCATGTGTTGGTACAGGTAAATCTGAAGAGTCGACATGGCACACAGCCCTGTGTAACTATAAGTAAGCTGCAAGGAGCACTCCGATTATTTGTGTTTTAATCAACTTATTCTACTGAATAAACCAGGCATGCTGCTGAGGCTAGCACATTGTCCTTATGTGCCGATAACTAATTGAATCAGACCTCAGGGTTTTCAACCTGGCCTCTGTGCACTATTGCCTAAAACTTAAAGTTATTACGTTTTCAAACAAAGTTTTAACTCAAGTATTTTACTCTGCCTACATATGAAATGACCATAATTATACAATAAATCTTTCAAAACATCAGAAATGTCCATATGATATATGCATATTTAATTTGTTGAATTCACAAATAAATCACTTCTGTGCATTTTCTTATTTTACATCAAAGAGTAAGTATTTTTTATGGAGAACCGCCCAATGCATTTCAGGCCCCATCAACCCTTCTTCAGGGGCTTGATCTGTGAAAAGAATAAACATACTCTCATTTTAAACAGAACCCTTGTTTGGGAGAAGCAGTCAGAAGTTATATACATTAAGGAATTGCTTTATCATCAAGTGAAGATTTCTTTAATGTGCCCATGCTGATATAACACTTAGTGCATGAGAGCTATAGTGAGTAATGAATAGAGACCCGTGATGAATTAGAAAGGCATGTTAAAAAAGAAAAAGAAAAGAAAAAAGATGGAACTCATTTGGTGTGAAACGCTCAAGTAACACAAATGTCTGCAACTAGACTACGAACTTAAAACCATATAACCATAGTGCGCCAAATTTCTAAACCCCTGAGTTAATGCCTTAAAAGTTAAAATGAGGAAAAATATAGAAACATCTCTTATGAATCTTGCGCTCCAAAATGGTACACAATAATGAGTATATGATCTGTAGAAAAATCACATTGAAGTTTCCAGAATTACAATTTCTGATGTGCCATTAACTCAATGAAAACAATCTAAATCGTGCTACAAAAAGCCGACTCTGCACTGACCTTATATTATAATATAAGCCGTGAAACGTAGCTTCCCAATAAAACCGCTCAATGTTCTCTGTGTAATCAGGATGTTGGAAGGAAGCTGTGGTCTTACCGCTCCCCAAGAAACCTCATATTCACCCAGATCAACTGGATAATCTTCGCCCCATCTCTCTTTTGCCGTACTTCACCAAGGTCGCGGAGAAAGTGGTAAATATGCAGCTGACGGCACATATTGGGACATTTAATCTCCTGCATCCCACTCAGTCCGGATTCCGAGCTCATTACTCTACGGAATCAGGCTTGCTCTTTGCCACTGAAACCATCAGGCAATATGTGGATGCTGGTCAGACGGCGGCCTTGATCCTGTTGGATTTAAGTGGCTCCTTTGACACTGTGGCCCATCACACTTTGGTGCAGTGCTTGAGGAAAGTAGGGTGTCGGATAGCGTGCTGAGCTGAATGAAATGTTTTTGTCTGGGCGCAGCTTCCAGGTGAGCAGGGTGCCCACTACTCAAAAGTCATCAAGCTAAGACAGGGGGTACCGCAGGGGTCGACCCTGAGCCCGACCCTGTTCAATCTCTACGTGGCTCCTCTAGTGGAGATTGCTGATGAGTTTGGGATCAGGGTCATGTCCTATGCAGATGACACGCAGCTGGTGGTCTCCCTTTCACAGGCACTGGATCTGTCTGCCTCCAACTTTGTGGCATGCCTGCAAGAACTGGCCACATGGATGGCTAATAACTGCCTGAAGTTGAATGGCAATAAGACTGAGGTGCTTGTGGTGTGGAGAGCCCCGTCGGTATGGTCTTCTGCTTGGTGGCCCCAGAGTTTGGGGATAACCCCTATTCCCTGCGCTCAGGCAAAGAATCTGGGGGTGTGGTTAGACACAAGGCTTTCCTTTGAATACCAAACCAGGCGGGTTACAGGCACCTGTTTTGGAGTCCTGAAGGTCCTTCGCAAAACCCTGGATATGCTGCCTACGGCAGCCAGGAAGACCATGGTCCATGCTCTGGTGACATCCAACCTGGGCTATTACAATATTCTTTACCTGGGTGCGATAACTAAATGTATGCTCAGACTCCAGGGGGTGCAGAACTCGGCAGCACATTTGGTTCTAATGCGCCCGAGAAGGGCCTCTGCGAAGACAGCATGGGCTGCACTTCACTGGCTGCCGATAAGGGGGAGAGTCATGTTTAAGGCACTGTGTGTATATTATCAGATCATGCAGGGACTGCTCCCTCTTATCTTTCTGAGCTACTCACCTCCTATGACACTACACGCCAGCTGAGATCAGGTGGGGTGGGTTTGATGTGGGTCCCCACTATCAAGAGAGCTAGGATGGGCGGACGCTCCTTCCGCCTGCTGGCTGCCCAGCACTGGAACGCACTCCCCTTGTGTCTCCGGATAGAGGCCCGGGATAGCTGCTTTAGGAAACATTTTAAAACGTATCTCTTCCCCCGGGATAGTTAGTGAGGGACACTCCGGGTGTGGAAATCTGTGCAGCTGTACCACAGCGCTGGGACACACTAGCCGAGTGTAACCATGCGCCTTATAAATGTGCCTATCATTATTTATTATTACTATTATCAAGTCTGTAAGAATGCATAAAAGTCTGCTCTTGAATCTGGACTATTTACGAACACCATTAGCTTGTAACTTCTGCAGAGGATCTTCTAACCTTTCTCACGATGTTGGACCGAGGAAAATCTCTCCGGTTGGACTCTCTTTCTCCAGTTCAGCAGCAGTCTGTACGTGACGCATGTGTGTTTTAGCTACTTGCTCTCCCCAATGAAATAAAAACTAACAAAGATGATGGACTAAGGACTGGTCTAATGTTGCATAGGACGCCATTAGTAAACAATGAGCTTCCTTATCAGTTCTACCAATCAGTAGTTAAAAAAATTAATGAAAAAAGCATCATATCTCTATTTCCTCGTGGAACATCAGTATTGAAAATTAACCCAATACTTAAAAACTGCAGTGATATGTCCTTGTAACTCGGTTCCTACGTGTTACCTAGAGGCACCATCCTCTACTTTACGACAAATAATTTGTGATGTTAATTATACCAGTGAAAGAAAAAGCAGGAGTGAAATAAAAAAGTAGGTGACAAAGAAAGTGATAAAAAGCATAGCTCAAATGCAAATTCCTATAATACATATTATTATCATGTCCATTGCATTGAAATAATAATGACAGTAATTATAGACCTCATGCACAGTACATCAATATGTAGATACATTGAAAGAAAACATCCTGTCATACTTTCCATCTAGACTAGAACTACAAAAAGCATCCTAGATCAACTTTATCGTTGATCCCTTTGGCATTTTGTGTGTTCAACCTCCTTATCCAGTAAATCTCTCTCTGAAGTAGAGTTCTAGTGAGATCTCTCCCAAGTGCGGGTTTTACTATCTCTATCACCTGGAATTTTAGCTGGGCTATTGTGTGACGATTGTTGGTCCAGTGAACAGCTAAACTACTGTGAATTTTACGGTTTTGTATAGTGCTTTTATGTTCTGAAATTCGAGTTTTGATTTTCCTCTCAGTTTTGCGTTTATATAATAGGCCGCATGGACACTTCATTCCATAGATCAAGTTCAAATAGTTGCAATCTGCGTTCTGTTTTGTCTTAATTATCTCCCCCGTTTGGGAGTGCTGTATACTGTCGCTGCAAATTACGTTATTGCAATGTATGCAGTTCTGGCATTGTCTAGTGCCCCCGTAATCTCCCGGAGTTTCTGCAGGTTTAGATTTTAATATCTCCTTTAGATTCCATGATCTTCTATAGCGCTTTTATATTTTCTGTTTTTTTTAACATGCTTTTCTAATTCATCCCGGGTCTTTATTCATTACTCGCTATAGCTCTCATGCACTAAGTGTTATATCAGCATGGGCACATTAAAGAAATCTTCACTTGATGATAAGACAATTTCTTAATGTATATAACTTCTGACTGCTTCACCCAAACCAGGGTTCTGTTTAAAATGAGAGTATGTTTATTCTGTTCACAGATCAAGCCCCTGAAGAAGGGCTGATGGGGCCTGAAAAGCATTGGGTGGTTCTCCATAAAAAATACTTACTCTGTGATGTAAAATAAGACAAAGCACAGAAGTGATTGATTTGTGAATTCAACAAATTAAATATGCATATGGACATTTCTGATGTTTTGAAAGATTTATTATATAATTATGGTCATTTCATATGTAGGCAGAGTATAATACTTGAGTTAAAACGTTGTTTGATAACGTTATTACTTTAAGTTTTAGGCAACAGTGCACAGAGGCCAGGTTGAAAAACCTGAAGTCTGATTCACACAGCCCTGTGTGCCATGCCTACCATGCACTACATAAAGTATAGGTAAGGTATCGCTACTGCAGGCCTTAAGCCCTAAGGCAGGGTGCACTATACCATGTTTGTGGTACTAAATGCTTTAGCAGACAGGCCCCTACAATGTCGAGCCTATTCTGTGATGTTGTTAATGACCAGGGAAGCCATAAAGAGTACATGGGCTGGATACTCGTCAACCCAAGTTTCCTAGCTCCATGATGGCTTCAATGATTTCTAAGGTGTTTGGGACCAAACATTTTGTTTTAATAAATCTTCACTAATCTCAGTGTTGGATTTATTAATAAATTCACATGGGAGACCCTTTTAGAGGATCCCCTCAAAACCTACCCAAACACTTGTGTGGTCTCTGGCCGGTTGTTACCAGCCTGCCACCGCCAGACATCTTTCTGACCTCATGGGGTGAGAGCTAACACTCTCAGAGGACAGAAACAATACCTTCTCTTGGCAAGGGTGTTTCACACCTCCTCCATGACAGGATGGCCTTCCCGGCCGGCAATCTTCAACGGTGATGCTGCCTTTAAAATCCAACCCAGGAACCCCTAGATAGTGGGGGAGTCCAAGACCACTTCCCTGCTCCACATTTGGTAGGGGGAAAGGCAGGAACATGTGTTAGAAGAGAAGAAGAGTCCCCCCTCAGCCTACATAACCCCTAGGGTGGAGCATGGAAGAAGAACATCTCTGCTGAAATTCCACCATCTTCAGTTTGTGAGAAACCCTCCAATCAGGGCTAGGACAGAGCCTCTTCCTACAGGAAGTAGTCACTAGAGGGTGTAGACACCATAAAGCTTAGTAGCCCATTGGCTACTAAATGTCTCCCCTTGTAACACCTTAAATTCAGTAATTAGGTTGCTCCCTGAGACCTTGACATCAGATTCCACAGTCCTAAAGTAGATAAAGGAAGAATAAGTACTGCTGATCTAGGAACTGAGTCGTGCTGCAGAAGAAACCGGCACGAAACCCTGCCAATTGCTAAAGGACCCAACAACTGTGGTCTGTCTAGCTGAGACTAGTGCAGCCTCTGAAAACCCCAGAGTCCTGCCAGCCTTCCCAATTGCCTGGGACCTCCCTTTGGACTTGTGGTACTAGTCCCCAGCAAACTGCTGGTAAAAGGCAGCCACAAGGTGAAAAGGGCATAGACTGTGTTTACATGATTCACCTTGTCACCGAAATGTTGCAGCAGCCAAGGCCTGTTGGTCACCAGTCCGGTCACTGTCCCCTTCAATACATCAACCAGCCTGAGGGATCCTCACATTACCTGCCACCAACGCTGGAAACTGCCCTACTCCTGTTAGTCTGTACCCTCTTCCTGGTGGCTGGTGGCTTTGACTGTGTGAAAACATCAACTGGGGCACGACCGTCTCAAACATGACTGACTGCCTCACTGCACCTGCAGCTGAATGCAGCTGGTGAAGAACCAATTTTGCATCCCAAGAGCTCTGGCACCTCCGACCTGTGTAACCCAGAACTGCCTGCTGTGCTGAGCCCTAGGACTTCCAAAACTCCAACTCCCCTGGAGTAGAACTTCCCATAAACTCTGCATGACCATTGTCCCCCTAGAACTCTGTGGCGGAGAGTTGCTTCCATCGACTGTGATGGTAAAGGTATTGATGTAAGTCCGCTAGCTAACCCTATGGTTTTCTCACCTTTGACCGCAAAGGTCTCTGCCTGACAGTATTGACCGCTGTTGCTTAAAAACCAGTAAGCATTTGTGTCTTGAACTTCATTTTAAAAAATCAATATACAAAGCATTTGTTAACTGTTGAACAAAGTTTGTGGTTTCTAAAAATATACATATAAAGATATGATTTCATTTTTCCTAATGGTCTCAGATTTATTCTTGAGTGTGTGATTTATTTATTGCCTCTGTGTGTGACAACCAATGCTTAGCACTACCCTCTGATAAGCCTAACTGCTTACCTACCGTATCAAAAAAAGAGCATTGGAGTTATCTGCTTTTACCACTGCAAACCTATCTGGGATCCACTTGACTCTTTGCACAGTGTACTTGATTTTAATACACCATATGCCAGATGTACGACCCTATTTTGCAAGCGCCGGGGAGGGCCAGCCATTCCCAATGGGGTCACAAATTGCCAGTGCCGCATTAATATTCATGAGGCATGCAATTTGCGACCCCATTGGGAATCGCAAACATTGTCTCAGACACGGTTGTACAGAGCATTTTGTGGCTCGCAACCGAGCGCAATTTGCGAGTCGCAAAATGCTCTACTCGTATATCTGGCCCTAAATTGACAGCCAGCATCCTACATCCATCCTTGCTGCTCTGTCTCTGAAATTTCTTCCTGCAGCCTTTTGATTTCTTCCCACATGTCAGCTACTGACAACACCATTGAAAAAGTAGTGCCCTCGTCATATTCTTTTGTAAATTCTCTGTTAAATGTGCATGCCAAAATCACACAATACTGAACAACTTCGTCAGCATATCTGTTTCCAACAATTACTTTTGACTGCACATTTAACTACTGCAAATTTTTGTGGCAATTGTAATGCTTCCAACAATCTCATTACATATTTCCCATTCCAGACCAAAGATCAAGATGAAGTAATGAATTGCCTTTGTGACCATAACTGTCCAAAATCATGAACCAAACGAAAGCCATACTGACTGTCTGTAACTATATTGACTTGCAATTGAGCTATTAGATAACGGGCTCATCAAAGAGTGATCAATGCCGCTACTTGTGCAAAGGTAATACCTTGAAGCGAGGATGCTGCCACCACTTCCCAAATTGTACAAATAGTGTAAGCTGCTCTCAAAGTTCCCTCATTATCTCTTAGACATGATCCATCAACAACAATTACATAGGCTTATCAAGAGTTCATCCTTAATGTAATGTCTTGGCTCGATGCATAGATCCATAACATCAATAAAGTCATGCTCAACATCGTATTAACACCACATTTTCAGCTGCAAGAATCAGTTGTTCATATTTTGTAAGTCTGCTGTTTGTCAAATATTGGGTCTTAGTGCGAGTGAACAAAATGTCCATCTCTATGCTCTTGCCTCTCTCAATACTGACACCAATCGCCTCAACTGCCTTAAGACTTAAGGCAGCTGGCAGTTCTATGGCAAGAGTTTCAAGAGTACTTGAAAAATTGACCACTGCTCTTCAAGAGTCTCCATGTAATTGAGAAAGCACTGAGAGAGCACAGCCCTCCCTCTTGCTGCAAAACATTGTAAACAGTTTACTGTAATCATGAATTCCTAGTGTGGGGCATGACAGAGACTTTCTCTCAGCTGTAGAAATGCTTGTAAGCAGTCATTGTCCCATTGCAGTGGAGCGGGCACATTCTTGTGTCATCCTTACATAAAGGCTTGGCCATTATGGAAAAGGTGGGTCTCCACTGTCTACAGTAGCTCGAATGTTCCCAGGAACATTCTGACTTCACTCTGTGTTATGGATAGACTCATGTTTTTAAATAGTTTAGATTCTCTTTTGTGTCACCTATTTCAGTTCCCCAATGGAATGTCCTAAATTTAGGACCTCTTTTTGGTTGTACTGCAAATTGCTTGGGGACATCTTGTGTCCATTCCCAGCCAACTGATTCAAAAGTGTGATCGTATCCTGCTTACAAGCTTTTTGTGTTCTTGATGCCACAAGTAGGACATTAATATATTACAAATGAACTGAATTGAATGGCATGGCAATTTGTAATGTCTCAGATTCTTTTTTTGAAATCTGATTAAAGATCGAAGGGCTCTCTGTATAACTCACCACCATGCCAAAACTCGATCTCTTAATATAAGGGAGAACAAAAATTGACTGTTCTCAAGCAATGGAATAGAGAAAAATGCCTGGCAGAGTTCCACAACAGCAAATTTTTCAGCATCAAAGGGAATCTGAAATAGTATTGTAGCTGGATTTGGTAGCATGGGACAAGAGAGAACTATGATATTGTTAATTTTTCGAAGATCCTGTACAAATCTATACTTGGCATTAGGCTTCTAAAACCCATATTGGGTGAATTACAAGGACGTCCAACTATTTGTCTCAAAATTCCTTGTTTTAGCACTGTTTCAATCACTGGATTGATTTCATCCAGGCATGTGGTGGATGTACGTTGTTACAACGCATGCTTTTACCACGCATGCTGTTACAACGCAAGTTTTACAACGCAAGCCTTTACAACGCATTGCTTTGGGGGGTGCTGGATAGTGAATAGTTTAATTTACTATTCCAACTCCAGTCCCCGTGGATAGCAGGGAAGGTGTTGGATAGTAAATTAAAACTATTCCCTATCCTAGAGCGCCCCCCAGTGCACTGCGTTGTAATGGTTTTCGTTGTAAAACCTGCGTTGTAAAAGCACTGCGTGGTAAAAGTTGCGTGGTAAAGGATGTTTCCCCATGAGATTATATGGTGGTGTTCTCAGAAACACTGCATGCTGCGTTATGGTAATTTGCACTGGTTCTATACCTTTAATTAGTCCAATAACTTTTCCTGAAAAATCCCATACTTCTTATTTTACAGCATCTCATAAATCGGGAAATAAATGCTTTACAGTTCTTATAGGGTACAATCTAACATCTGTTCCTGGTCTGGCCATTTCAAATTCAACATCTTGCTCATGTGTTTGAAATTCAATACCATCTGGTGTGCAGTAAATCATGCAATTTAACTTGCACAAAAGATCCCTTCCTATCAGGTTGACAGGACTTGAGTCACCCACAACAACTTGGTCATCTTCCTCAAATTAGCTTATTTTTACAGGAACTTTCTTTGCAACAGATTTGGTTAGTTGCTTATTTGGGATACCTACAACTTGGCTTGATTTTTCCAAGAGGGGTAGGTCTGGGAATTCCGTTGTTCTAACAGTGGAACGGGTAGTGCCTGTGTCAATGATAAACAAGACTTAGTCCACATACGCAATAATCCTCCCCTCTCAGGCACCATCATTGTGAATTGTTGACATCAAAGCTCTCATTCTCAAACATGTGAAACTGTTGAAATGGGTTCTGATTTTGGAATGGATTTGAATTTGCTCTTGGTACTTGATTCATATTGAATCTGGGATTTCTCATTTTCTGTGGAGCCAATGGAGCATGCGAGATCTGGAACATAGGGGTTTGTGACTGATTTGGTGTCTGCATTCATTGAACTGAGACCTGAACTGGAACATTTTGCATCTGTGTTAGATTGACATTGTATATTTGCCCAGCACTACTTACTGGGTTGAGATTCTATCAACACTCTCTCTTATAATGCCTAAGCTTTTTACAATAGTGCCAGGGAGTTGTTTTCTTCAGTGCTACAATATGTACCCTGGAATTTGGATCACTCTGAACACCTCAACCTCTACCCTTGTGAAACACCAACTCCACCTTGTGCCATTTGATACCTGACATCCAGTCTGGAAACCAACAACTTGCATTCCATCAACATTCCCTACATGCGACTGATTCTGAAATCAGCATAAATCTTTCCATCTGCATTTTCTGCTTCATGGCTTGTGCATCACTACAGTATTTTGCAAACCTCATGATCTCTTCTAAAGGCTTTGTCTGCCAACAGATCACATTCTGTTGTTAGTGCATACTAATTTCTGGTCATTATCCAAGAATGAACTGTGACAGAAAACTTTAGTCATCTCTCTTTTCTGGATGTTCTTGTCCCCTATGCCGATGGAGCACCTGTAACAATCTTTTATAATAAGCATGCACTGACTCTTTTGCTTATTGAGTAGTTCTATTGATCTTTAACCAATCAATGTCCCTCACTGGATACTTTCCCTTCAAAATGGTAAATGCCTCATCATACATTGCCATCACCATAGGTGAGGGTGCGGAAATACACTCATCCCTTGGAGGTTCTGTTAGTAGCCGTTGTCTTCTATCTTACATTCATCCCCATTAATCACTTGGTACCGTAATATCAAAGAAAGTGTTCAAGTCTGCCCACAAACTCTTTGACATGTTCACAAACCTGTCAACTTGTGTATACCATTGGGCAGGATTCTCTCTCAATTTTGGAAAGTTGTTTGTGAATGTCTCTAGACACCCTCTACTCCAAGCACATGAACATACACTTCACCGGGTATCTCCCTCATAGGGAAAGTTAGAGCCTCATCTTTATCTGTGGGTTTCGGCTTACCATTTGCTTCTGTAGTATCAGATTGTTTCCTTTTCTTTCCTTCATTCTTTGCCCACTCGATCTCTAACCTATCAGAATCACTCCATATCTGAATGCACTTCATCAATTCAGCATTATGCAACTACATTCCTGAGGATTGCATGGTCACAATTGCTTCATCATCCAACTTTACCCTAAAGAGATACTTTTAGTGAGGTCAACCTCATATTTACCTGCTAACTCTGTCAGTTCATCATGTGTGCCAGCTGCACACCTTCTGATTTCCTTACTCAGGTATATCAGCTCATCTAATCATCTCTTAATAATCTCTTCCAATGTTACCTTCAATTTTGGTACATATTAGGATTTCACCCTTGCTTGCCTAGTAGATGGTCTCCCATTATCTCCTGTTCTTTTATTCTCTGGAGTATCCTCAAACCATAGGGGAACATTTCCATCATCAAATGATCCTGTCTCTCCTTGTACAATTGGTGTTGTGAAACCAAATCTCCTCCCTTCTCACAATGATTGAACATTTCAGGCAACAATCTGTGTGCTTTGTGACATCAGGATAAACCCTGTCATGTCTACTCCTCCTAAAGCTCCTGAAAAAACAGGATCTGGTACAATATTAATTGGTGCAATTACAACAGGTATTGTTAATGTCTGAGCGAATATGACCTGTGACACTGGTGCAGGAAAGGTCAGGATAAACCCTGTCATGGCTACTCCTCCTAAAGCTCCTGAAAAAACAGGATCTGGTACAATATTGATTGGTGCAATCTGAGCGAATATGACCTGTGACACCGGTGCAGGAAAGGTCACAAGGGAATCTGTAACACCTGGAATAATTACAGTAGTGGCTGCTTCAGCAGGTACAGCTGTAATCAAGAGTGATAGAGGTGGTCCCCAACGCGAATCACATTCGGGTCAACAGAGAATGTAGCCCCAGCATCACTAATGGTTGTAACACTTCTGATTATGATGTTGGAGCCACATATGGTGGTAAACGTGAGGGCAACAAAGCATCTAAAATGTCAGCCCCTGAATAACTATTAGTATCAGTTTTCCTTGATAGCGCCTCGTCTTCATTTTTCTGCTTTTTAGTCTTTTTAGACTTTTCTGTCATCATTGCCGGGTACATTCTAGCTCCCTCAACTACACAGTTCCTCCATGTCTGCTATTTTTCAACCCATTGAGCATCAGCGTATGTATGTGTTGATCTCTTTTCTCTATTCTGAAACTTTTCTTTCCCTATGGTATGAGCTGCTCACTCTCAAACATTTAATGCCACATACAGTGTGGGTCTAGGTTGTGTTTTCAATTCATATAGCTTTTCCCTCAGACTCTCAATACTCTTTAAATCAAAAGTACCATATTGAACTCCTCCTTTTTTCAATGATCTTGTGCCATTGTTGAAGCCACAAAATGCATGAAGCCATACATTTGTCACCATATAAAATCCTGAAATACTTTCTGGTGGATCCTCATGAACATAGACTCACACATCACCTCTCAATAAGTCTTGAAGAGCTTTGAAGCATTTCATGATTACAAACATTCAATAATAAATGAACAATTATCAATTCAATTAATTTCAGTGTTATGTTCAATTCACAGTACTGTACAAATCAACATTCACTGCCAAACCCAACCAAATCCTTCTTCATGAGACTTTCACAGTGCAGCGACTGATGATTCTCCACCCACTCCTAGTGCAGCACTTCTTACTAACTGACCTATCCCAGACCGGCACACTCTGACGTAATTCTCACTCCTTGCAGTGGTTCACTCTCCTTTACAATTTCCTTGTACCCAAAATTCACAAATTTAAGAAAGCACAAAAAACAAATAACTCTTGTCTGCTCCACTAAAGAATTCAAAGATTTTCATTCATCCATGAAACAATCGGAAATAACACCTTCCGACTACCTCACATACACACCGATGAAAACTCGACGAGTGTAAAATCACCCTGATTGATGTTGCTTCGCTTTTGTGCAAATAGGTTCCACTAACCCCAATCACTATTAGTACAATTTTAACAATTTATTATAGTCCCTATCTCAATTGTGCTGTCAATGATACCTCACGAACCAATATCACAAAACCTTAGCAGATAAGCAACACCACAATTTACTATTTCTCTATTTTAACTATCTTGGGATCATAGACTATTTAAAGTCTGATAACAACTGCTCACATCAAGCACATTTGCACAACTAAACCATAAACTTTACCAAAACAAAAAATCACATAACTTCTGTACAATAACGTAAGCTTACTGAAGACAATTGCAATGCATAACACGATTGATACTCACACCTTTGAAACTGTGAACTCCTGCAAAGTTCAAGTTCAGACTTTGGATCTATGGGACATGGGCAACTCTAAACTTTGGCAATTTATTTCAGCCCCTTCCTCTCTCGTGAGATTTACCATCTACTACCATTTAATGGCACAGTGATCCGTGCATCCTAATATTCAGGTGTAATCATTAACTAACCTCTGCCACTGGTGGTATGGATCCTTGTTCATCGACAAAGAGAGTGTAAAAGGAGCAATCATGTACATCAATCCTTTCTTAAGAACAATCTCATTTGACTTTTATAATAGTCAATGAAGTGAATTTGTATGTGTTAAAGTGTTTTATTTAGAATCCTCATACATTCAAACTGTTTTATTCAGATAATATTAGCCTTTACTCATCGATATTACAAAATCAAATAATCCATTCGTTGGTATTTCGAAGCACGGTAAAATACCAAATCAGTATAGATTACAAATAAAAGACAAATAATACAGCAAGTGTGTTCCATGATGGACTTTCACTGGTCTAAATTAAGAATTATGATGGCAATTTAAAGGAAAGTAAAGATGCCAGCTCAGAAACCCAATAAAGAGTTCTGATGACAGAATAAGGTGTTTTATGTAAAAGAATATTCAAGCTGGAAAGCATTCTCAGCTATAAATCAATAGACAGTGTTTGAAAGGAAAAAGGAGTTAAAAGCAAATCTTTCCTGTAGCAAGATAACCCTATCAATCTTAATAAACTGATGCTAAATGCCAAAGCACCAAAGAGATAGTTCTCTTCTATTCTAGGAACACATGCTAATATAAATTCAAAAGAGCACACATTGAAACATCTGATACATTTCCCGTCCTTGGTGCCCAATAGGATTTCAGAAAACCATAGGAGCAGGTTAACTCCATAGTTTCTCACGTCTTCACATTAGACTACTTAGATAAGTCCTTGAAAGATACTTCATCCCAATCTTGCGATTCAGAAGGTACTTCCCATGAGTCAAGCTTCCTACCATCACCTCTCCTCCCAGTGGGAACCTCACTGTTAGTTGTCTCAGACATAACAAGTGCCTATTCACTAGCTAATGAAAGGCTTCTGGAAAATTACTGCATTTGCAGGGAGAAAAGCAAACCTCCCACACAAAACAACAGTTCAACATGAAAAATGGGTTTTTCAATGCTGGTGTGTAAATAGCTGTTAATATGGCCTCAGTAGTTAGGCTAACTTAAAGCAAACTGTTATATTGTTTCACTTATATGCTCACAGCGACTAAGCATGAGGACCCTTAACAAATTTGCATTTATTAAATGTATTTTATTTTGCAGAAACTGTTGCACTTTTCAAATAGATGCTTTTTGTTTTTGAAATGAGTACATCCGCTTCAGCAACCTCGACAGATTAATTTTTCATCTATTAAGACCATTAAAAAGGAGAATCAATCCATTACTCCTATCTAAGCAATTCTCATTGATATTGGGTATTATTATGAAATTATTTAGTTGAAATTCTAATTTCTATTATACATCAGTCCATACTATGTGAGGTGCACACCATCTTCCCAACAGCACATCCGGATAACCCACTGCACCAGCAAAGTGATCATCAACTCATCATTTTAACAATGGTCCCTTTGTTTTATCAGGTGATAGGTGTTTGAGTATTTCCTTATCTAGATATTTAAGGTGTCTCAAGATGCCAGTTGTGAAGTCACTCATAATTATCAATGTAAGAGGAAGGTCATGTTACTTTTTGACAAACCACAAACATTCATGCTAGATACTGTGAAGATAATATACTCACTACAGAAATAAAAACAGTACAACCCCAGGGTTAATATATTCAGTGTAGTTACATGTTACTGGAATAGCCAAGGTATCGAACACAGCACCTGCATATGCAAACACCTTAATGAATACTTTTTAAAGAGAATGCTGTGCAGACAATTATAGATGGAGTAGATAAATCAGGTACTGGATACATTGTTTAGATGATATACTTGGGACCTATAAGAACTAGAGTGTATTGAAAATATTTCAAGAGCATTCATGACATAATAACTTTTGACATGAATGTGGTGGAACAATGTAAATGTGGTATTCGATGCATTGTTTAAACCATGGGTGCTCGCAAAACATTTTCCCAGGAGCCACAAAGTTTGGTTTATGATGTGACCGAAGGCCGCATAGATGCTACTATAGTGGCGGTTATGAAGGGCGTTTTTGGCGTAGGGGTTGTGGCAGTATGGTGGGTGTAAGGGAAGCAAAGCATATATATCTAGTGTCTGAATTGCACAATGTGAAACCAGAAACCCTGGGATTATTCTTGGCTTCCCCCACTTTACCAAATTGTGTGTTCATAGGCAAGTGCTTTATTTCGATTTCCCTTCTTTTTCTTCATTATCGCATATAAGAAAACCTCAAAATGCATGACTTCAGGACTTGTGCTGTACAAAACCTGAGTTTTTCTGAGTTTGATTTAATAAACTATAAAGTTGTTCATGTATAATAGGCAAACAGGCCATACAAAGAGTGCACATGACAACTGACCTGCCTATTAGTTCACTAAGAAGAAGAATTAATGTTTCTGAATTTATGTTTGAAAACTATAATTTTTAAAAGAAAAAAACTTCACAATGCACTGACGCAATCTGATGTACTAAGGTGAGATGGTTCTGCATGTTAATGAAATACACTTTTAGATTTTTGAGGAGACCTTATCATATTTTTGCACTTTTGCTGCAATATGTGTTTGAAAATTAAGGTGTTCCTAAAGTTAAGCAGTGCACTACAACCTAGTTACTTCCTTTCTTTAATTTCAATTAATGATTAAATAAAGGCTTTCCAGTTTTTTAACATCTTTTTAATGATAGTGCTAAGTAAAGTAAATAGCAGGCCAGTGCTGCTGTTGACCAGGAGGACGCCTGTAACCATCAAGAGGGCCGCATGTGGCCTCCTGGCTGTACTTTGAGTATCACTGTTTTAGACAATATACCTGGGACATATTAGAAACAGAGTGTATTGCGAATCTTTCAAGGACATTCATCACTGTTGGACTTGGCACTTTCTGCAGGGTCATCCTCAAACTTTTTGCCTTCCACCTTATATTTTTTTCTGAATTTATTTGTGTTGATCTTAGGACTCTGTGCACGTTACTACTGCCAACCAGTGATAAAGTGCTTGTGCTTTCTCCTAAAAACATGATAGAATTGGCTTTCACCCAATTGGTATATTTAATTTACTTGAAAGTCCCTAGTAAAGTGGCATTAACTGCACCCCGTGGCCTGTCAATTAAATGCTACTAGTGGGCCTGCAGCAATGATGGTGTCACCCAGTTAAGTAGCACTTTAAACATGTTTCAGGCCTGCCATTTCAGGCTGTGTGTACAGTTTTAAACTGCCATGTCGACCTATTACGTTTTAACTGATCGAGAACCATTTTTTTCCCTAACATGAAAAGATCAGTAGATTCAATACCAGAGGTGCATCAAGTATCACAAGTATAAAATATCCTCTCATTAAATTAGAGATTTGTTCAAATTTAGAGTCCATATTGATATTCCTTTGTTTTGCTCTTTATTTTGACAGAAAGCAAATATACACATCCTGAAGGTGGCTGCCGCTTTAAATAAAATACATGTCATAAACAACATCAAGTCACTAGGATGTAGAATTGAGCAATAACAAAGGACTGCCATATACAGCAGAGGCCACCCTAACAAAAACATTATTCTCATATGTAAACTTCGTCATTGGCCTCAAAGTTCAGGTATGGAACAAGTGACAGTACCATAATGTTTGCATTCTAAATCTTTTTGTATTAATTATTTTTATTGAATCATTAACAGGAGCAATAATTAAGCATTAGCTTATTCATGAAGACAAGTGAAAACTAGAATATATTTTAACCTAACTTAAACAAACTGCCATAAGAACGCTAAAACTTAAGTACCTAACAATAAAACTACTGAGAAATGTAGTTTTACATGTCTAACAGTGTTATTTCCATTTTCCTGTATGCCACCTCTTCCATGTTTGACTTCTTTTGTGCCTCATCATGTCCTGTGACTTGACAGTGAGTTCTACTGATTAACTCACTTCTT
Source organism: Lissotriton helveticus (assembly GCF_964261635.1). Lineage (NCBI taxonomy): Eukaryota > Metazoa > Chordata > Amphibia > Caudata > Salamandridae > Lissotriton > Lissotriton helveticus. Next base: position 2,115,558,653 of record NC_136057.1, on the reverse strand, counting down.
CACAGTTTTTATTCTTATTTTGTCACATCTTTAAAACCAAATAGCTTTGCCAAATTTGCTATATATTTTATTCTGCATATCTGCAATAAAAAGCAAAGAAGGTTAAGTCATATCACATAAAAAATACTCTAAAATGTGTTTTTCAGTTAATACATATCAGGTCAACCTGGGTCTCAGAAGCATCATACAGTTACTGACCATACAGATCTAATTAGGAAAATTAACTCTAAATCAACTTTAATTAATAAAATGTTTTTATCAGATTTTAAAATAAGATGAGTACAGCATAAAGGTTTACATAGTATGTAAACCCATACACCCAACAAATGTAGATTGGCTCAGTAAGAGAAAGATTAAGATCAAACTAACTCTATTTAAAACTCAGTGTACAACTCCAAGGGGGTCAAAACCCCCATATATCAATCACCTGATCAAACTTCGACCACATCCTAAAACCAGAGAAGTTACTCCGGAGTCACTTTGCCATGGAATTCATTACCTCGCCCAGACCACACCTCTAACCCCCTTCATGCCTCTACCAACAACACTACGGATGCCCGAACCCACTAGCCCACTTAGAAAGAAGTCCCTAGCACCCCCTTTTACCCTGTTGTCTCTAGCTCCCCTTCTCCCATCTTTAAGCTGCCCGTCACCTCTGAGCTAATTCCCACTGAGCCAGAACTCCCTGGTCATCAGTTTTACACTACCAGAGGCACCAATAACCCTTTGCCTCCATCCCTCTACCCTGAAATCCTATTCCCACAACTTGCTAGTTTCCAGACTCAAGGAGATTTCACAAAATCTACAACAGCTAAAGACAGATTTGCAAACACTTATACACATCACCATCAAATCTACAAATAAAAGCTGGCATTCTAGGAACCTAAGTTTGATTAATCACAAGCTTGACACACCCACCAGTCACCTCACTGGACCTCATACAAACCTCCCAATCAGACTGATCTTACCCTCTTAGAAATCTCTGCACCCGAGATGGAGAACTCAACCCTACCCCAATGCATCTTTCAGGCCCTGTAGAATATTGAAGTCCGATACACTATCTGTTCATGATACACATTTCCTCTTATCATATAATTTTTCCCATGCTGATGTCATAGACAATCATGGTCAAATCCTATCCATCTTTGCCAACCCTCACAGAGAATCCAAACTCAACTGTAGAGTGATAACCAACCGCAACCTTAAGCAAATTACCTTCAGTCAGACTGCCCCAACCATCACCAAATCCCATCTGAAATGTATGCTTCTCAAATGCAAATCAGCTGCAAGACATACCGTGGACTTTGCGGACATTATCCTAGCACAGGACTTTGACCTCCTAATACTAACTGAAACCTGGTAAAATGCTTCTTCTGCACCTATCCTTGACATACTTGTCCCTCCTTGCAATTACATTACTAGACTAGATAGAGCTAGCCAACCAGGTGGAGGCATTGCATGTATTCTCAGTAACTGCTTCTCAGTCCAACCTTCTCGTTCCCCTGTTCTATTATCATGTGAATAGTTTGTATCGATATGTCCAGCAACAACATATCTATATGTAAACTACACACAATTTACCATCCACCTGGTGATAACCTCTCCTTCTTAGAAAAAATAATGGATATAATCTCAACACACACTGATCAACACAGTAACCAAATCTTTCTTGTAGACTTCAATCTCTGCTGGAATGATTTGAATGACCCTGTAGTTAACAGCCTTAAATCCTTTTTTCAGAACTCAACCTGACACAAATATTGGAATTCCCTACTCATAACAAGGTAGTGACCCTAAATCTTATCACTGCGAAATCTAACACTATCTGCATGAAATCTATCTTCCTTTGTCCTGTCACTGCTCTGACCACTACAGCATCTGTTTCCTCATCTCTGAACCCCTGAGAGTAAATACCGCTCACATAAAAAAAACAAAGCTATGCAAAAGAAGCCAGAGAAATATCAACACTAAGAAATTGACATTCCTGAGCAATAATATCCTACAGCCTTGTGGAGACATGTCAGATGTTCAAGATCTTACAAACCAGTACATTAGCTCCATGAGGACTATTCTAGACTAAATAGCACCCCTAGAACTAAAAGGATTATCCACCAAAGACTCTAAACCATGGTATAATGGTAGCCTCAATAACGAAATATGCAACTTGAGACTAGCCGTATGAAAATGGAGATCCTCACCTTCCCTTGAACCCCTCAAACATCTGAGGTCACTAAGGAATACAAATTACATAAGCATCAGAAATGCTAAATCAACTATATTCAGAAGCCAACTTGATCAAGCTAGAAATCGGCCGAAAAATCTGTTTGAGCTTGTTAAATTTCAATCATGTGGCCCATTCAACTCTTCCCCAACTGGATCTAATCTACTTCCTAATTGCGAAGATTTTGCCACCTTCTTTCTTAAGAAGACTGATTACATTAGAACTGACTAACAGAATGCACTGGGGCATGGCCTTCTGGTACATCACCCTTGCCCCATAACTGTGGTGCCATCCTAAAAAATAATGCTACATGGAAGTCTTGCCATTCTCAAAATTCTATCAGATTTGAAACCATCAAACCACTTCAATGACCCTCTGCCTGTGTTGATACTCCCACTTTGGACCACGAACATAAACGCCTCCCTACGTCAAGGCACAGTCCCTGATTGTCTAAAGTCAGGGCAAGCAACTTTTATCCTAAAAAAATCAAGGGCAGATCAAACCGACCTACACAACCTTCACCCCATCTCTAACATCCTAACTCTGGTGAAGCTCCTTCAAAAATGTGCACATGTCCAAGTTTGAAACAATATTGAACTATTCCGTCTTCTTGATTTATTCTATTCAGGCTTCCGCCCGGGGCATTGCACTGAATCGGCCTTTACACACATAGCGGGTGATGCGCTAAAAATGCTAGATTAAAATGCCTCTTAATCCTCCTTGACCTATCTTCTGCATTTGATATGCTTAAGCATGACTACCTACTAGATATATTGGAACATAGAATTGGAATCTCAGGTTCCTTCCTAAAATGGATCACCTCGTGTCTCCATAACAGAACTCAAAAAGTCAAGGTAAATCAGTCACTATCTAAGAATGCTCCAGTCACATTGGAGGGGTCCTCAGGTCTCCTCCCTCTCACCCCCTCGCTTTAACTAATTAATTGAGCTACTATTGGAAATGCTAAGGTCATCTAACATCCACTATCACATGTATGCTGGCGATATCCAACTCTACCTAAAAGTCTCCTCCCCATAAGACATCAGATCCCTCAACTCAACTCTAATAAATAGTAAAAACTGGCTAACATGCAATCACCTCAAACTTAACACACTCAAAACTGAATTCTGTCTAATTGCCCCACCCAATCAGTCTTCCATCACTAATGAATGGATGAAGCAATTAACAGCCTTCCAATGCCTATTGCAAGGTATTGATTCCGCAAGATCACTGAGAATAACTCTTGATAAAAACATTAATATGTATAAACACAATAGTGCTTCCACTAAAGGAGAAAACTACTAAATGAACATCTGAAGAAAATTAAAACCCTTCCTCCCAAGCAATTCTGCCATCCAAGCCCTAGTGATTTCCTGGTTGGACAAGGGAAGAACTACCCTCTGCGGTTTTCGCGAATCCAAAACAGCCTCTTCCATCAACTCTACTTCAAGGCTCATCACATGATCAAAAACAAATAATCACATCACCTCTGATTTGAAATTCCTCAAAATGCTTCCTTCTGTAGCAAGAATTCAGCAAAAAACTACTTGTGTGACACATAAAGCTCTACATTTCAACACCCCAGGCTAGCTTGCTCAGAAGCTTGAACGTTCAGGCTAACCTAGATCCTCTATAAGCTCCAGCACATTACTACTGAAATCTCAGAGTTTCTTTAAAAATAAAACCTTTAACAGAGCCTTTTCTGTCATCACTCCAAGAATTTGGAATTCTCTCCCATCGGAACTAAGGATGAACCCTTCAACCACATCCTACGAGAAAGGAGTTAGACTATTACTCATGAACACATTTCTTCCCTAGACCCTAGTAACTCCCTTTCCGAGAAGTCTAAACTCATCAGCTACACCTTATGATAACTGCTAGCCTGCTCCATTATTATTCTTTTGATTTCACTGTGTAAAGACTGAGTAACACCACCCTTATTGGGAATGCTTGCTGATGAATTGTGTACTGTTCTAGTTTATGATATTATGATCACTGCTTGTTTTTATGTTTTTGTCGTGCCTGATCTAACTGTCCTAACACTGAAACAGTAGCGCCCTCTGCTGAGGTGTTGCATTAGACTCTACTGTTCTAGATTATGACACCAATTTTACTACTTGTTTATTAAGGTATTGTCTTGTTTAATCTATTAGCCATAACATTGAAGGGTCACCATCTTCTTCTTCGGGTGTTGCTGTATCTTATATTGGTCTAATTTGTTCTAACTTGTATTCATATATCATTGCATAACTATATCCTCTCTAACAATTGTAAAGCGGTTGATACCCGCGAAGGTCATGTTCGCTCTATTTAAACTCTTCAAATAAATGAATACATGTTAATATGCCAGAGGTGAACATTAAAACACAACACTGACTAATTCAGCAAAGGGTTTCTTTCCAACTTTAATGCTTATCCTCCAAGATGTAAAACATTAGATTAGACTTTAGTCAAACCTTAGGAATGTTAGCAAGTACACATGGAAGAAGGGAGAGGGAATTGCAGTACACATGTTATAGGAGAGAAGCTTCTTTCAGAATATAAGTACTCTTACAATGAAAGGTCACCATGCGAAACTGAAAAATACAGCTTGGTTTTAGAAGAAAATATTTGTTTAGAGAATAGCAATGAATACTTACAATGTCTTCCATCAAAAAGGGGAGAATTTAAAAAAAAGTGGATTGAAGGATGCATGGGACACACAAAGCAGCAAGTGCTGGAGACCAGGTTCAGAATGTGGCCTTACAATTCGACCTCGAAATAAAAAAACAAGTAGTGATGGTCCCAATATGGAGTAATGTTGTAAGTAGGACAGATGAGCCCTAGCAGACTTGTGGTGTGCCAAAATGTTTTTATGGTTATGGCTTTTTTTCTTTTTAAGTCAGGCGCTAGCCAAGTTCTTTTGGCTGTAATGAAACTATGGAGCCGATAACAATGTAAGGAGGAAAGTCTCCTCCCGACAGTTGGAATCTCCTCGATCGTGTCAGACCCCTTCCGACCGACTCGGTTGGTTTACATTCCGACCAACCAATTACGATGTTCACACAGTCGGAGCATAAACCGGTCAGTCATTCCGAATCGGTTCCGACTGGCTTTCAGAATATTCGTGACAGTCGGTACCGCATCATGCACCTCTATGGACAGCGTTTCTGACTGACTGATTACGATGTCGATTTTCAACAGCCTTTCCGAGTCAGCCTGTCCGACACAAAAAGGCTGTCAGAAAGTGTCTTTGGGGACCTCTAGCAGGGCACCCTTGCTCCACGGTCTACGGTTGGTGGTCGAGGGCGTACATAAGGGACCCCTCTGTAAAACCCTGCACTGTGTGGCAGGCACAATGGGGTGCCCACGACAGGGTGCAGAGTTTTACACACACACACCCATTTCCCCATAGGAGCCTGTGTTGTCGGGCAGAACACAAGCTCCCATAGGGAACAATGGGACTCTGACGAACAGTGTTAGGTCGCATCGTAAGAACCCGGTATTTGTAAAGCGCAAACAAATCATCCGTAAGGGTCTCAAGGCACTGGGGGCCGTTGTGGAGATTAAGTGAGCTTATGCCCAGAATCACATGATGCTGAGCTGATCGAACCATGAGCCCTGAGCACCAAAGTCAGCTGCCCTGGCCACTGCACAACACTTCTCCCAGGCACAACCGCCGACCACGAGTCGGTCGGTCATGACTCTGAGTCGGGCAACTTTCTGCCCAACACCGTAATCAGCCCCTACATGTATAATATACTTACAGAGATATTCAGACTGTCCTCTTTAGTCATTGGGTTGTTGTTGTTGTATGTTTCTAATTTTTCTTGTCCACTATATCTTACAGCATAGGGCAATCAGTCAGCCAAATTTTGCCATTGACTAAATTCACTGTGAAAGATAGCATTGTGCTTTTTCACAAGAAGCATGTCTGCTCACAAAGTAGTTCCTGCAGTACAAGGGAATAATGCGTCCAAAATATTTTTCCATTTAGCCAGTGTTTTTAATATATTGGTGAGGGCCCTGCAGCCAACTCAACAATAAAGTTTTACAAAAACCTTGATAAACATAACAAGTGCTGGACCTCTCTGCAGGGTCATACCTAGCTTTTTGCCTTCACCCCTCATTTTTGCTGAACCCTTTTTATTGACATTTTGGCCTCTGTGCACTTTACCATTGCTAACCACATGCTAAAGTGCGTGTATTCTCTCCTGTAAACATGGTAAGATTGGCTTACAGCTAAAGGGCATATTCAATTAAATTGTTAGTCCTTAGTAAAGTGGTGTTCCAAATACCCAGTGCCTGTAAATGAAATTCTTCTAGTAGGCTTGAGGCACTTATTGTGCACTCACTTAAGTAGCCCTTTAAAACATGCCTCAGGCCTGCCATTGCAGCCTGTGTGTGCAGTTTAAAACTTCCATTCCGACCTGCCAAAACAAACTTTTTGCCAGGCCTAAATCTTCCTTTTTAACACCAATAAGTCACCCTTAGGCTAAGGGCTAAACAGCCCATAGGGAAGGATGCGTTGGATTTAAAACGATGGACAAGTAATTTTGAGTTTTAATGGCCATGGAAGTGAAAAACTCTCAAATTCACTTTTCACAATTGCAAGGCCTCCCTCTCCCATAGCAGAAGAGTGAGTTACCTTATTACATTTAATAAGTGACAGCATTTCTTTGGGAGCAGGATTGAAAGTCATGTTTGGTATCTGAAAAATTGTAATTTAAACTTTTAATTGTAAAGTTGGATTTTAAGTCACAATTCTGAAAATGCCACTTATAGAAAGTTGCAAACAAGGGGGAATTTTACCTATGCCTCTATTTTTATTTCAAACAATTAATGTGTCGTAAGGATAAGCCAAAACTCAATTAGTTATCCTGATATATTCTTTATGTCATTTTATTTAATTGTCAATCATATTTTATAGTTGATCAGAGAAAGAACAATATCGACTAAACGTGTTGTCATACACTTAATAAATTCAAACAATAATAGACATTACGGTGAAATACACAAAAGCATGCTGAATATATTCAAAATGTGAGCAAAAAATTCGAATTAATACAGTTACCAAGGAACAAATATACACACAAAGTGAATGTGCAATGGACAAATCAATGACCAATAGCTATTGATTCCTGAGGGGCAAAAAAGAACTTTTTAAACATGGAAAATACCCCTTCGCTCTGAAAAATATCACATTTAATCCAAATGAATCAGAGCATGGATGCCGACGCGTTTTGAATCCTGCTATACGAATCACAGGACTCTCATCAGGGCAGGATGTGTCGAATCCATAGGAAACTTATTTAATACCAAGGTTACGCTTGCCATTGAAATGCTGTCTACGCCGTGGGTGTCACTCTTTGAGGTTTTGAGTCAGCGGTTTGTTGCTTGACCGTCGTGTTTTTCAAATTGACTTCAAGCGCTGTTTTATTTAAATTGCATTTTTCATCAGGAAATGAGGGAGGGGCAGTAATCAATACCGCTGTTCGTGAATTGTACCGTGGTCTTGAGACCTTATTGTTTTCCGATTTCTGGCATAAATGGTTGTGTTCCACCCGCAGAATAGACCAAACTATTCCACTCGTGGAGCTTACTTTTCTGCCACGGACCTTTTGAAGCCTGTTCCTGCCGTCCCCGCTACAGGAGTAGCACAGCTTACTGCCCAAGTGCCGCTGGGAGTCTGAGACCACCGCGAGGCCGCAGAGGAGGACGAGGCGCCGGCCCCGGGACTGCGAGGACCAGCATACACCATCTCCAGCTGGTCCTCTTCCCGTGGGAGCCGCGCCCCCTTCCAGTGCCCCGCCCCCAGTGAAGCGCTACAACTTCTCGCGGCACCCGCTTCGCGGGTGCCACTCGTGGAGCTTACTTTTCTGCCACGGACCTTTTGAAGCCTGTTCCTGCCGTCCCCGCTACAGGAGTAGCACAGCTTACCGCCCAAGTGCCGCTGGGAGTCTGAGACCACCGCGAAGCCGCAGAGGAGGACGAGGCGCCGGCCCCGGGACTGCGAGGACCAGCATACACCATCTCCAGCTGGTCCTCTTCCCGTGAGAGCCGCGCCCCCTTCCAGTGCCCCGCCCCCAAAAAACGTCTCACTCCTTAAAAGCGCTACCTGGACCGCGCATCGCGGGACGCGCGCGGGGCGAAGACCGGGCGAAGCCCGGGCCAAGGGCGGGCCCGTTGTTGCCCGTTAGTGCCCGATAGAGACCGGACCGGGCCTCCTCCCTTTCATCATAGAACTCGCAGCCAGATAATACCATGCCTCCAAAAACCAGGAGTACCACAAAGACTAAATCCAAAAATGCACAGGAGGTAGCTCAAATAACGGGTCCTATTGACCTATTCATCTCACGGACCCACGAGGCAATAAATCAGAGTATCGCCCTGATGGAAAAAAGAGTGTCATTAGACCTTATGAACGCGAATGCAAAGCGTTCCTCTCTAGGAGCCATAGCAAACGCCACCTCTCCCATCCATCTTAACTCACAAAACTGTTCTCTCCCCGTGACCCTGTCAGCACTAGACATAAATACAGTACCATCGATAGTAAACCTTTCTGTAACACAGACCGAGTCTGACCTTTCATTAACGTTTGATGACCTGGAAGTCACCCCTGACTTGGAAATTTGTCAAACCCAGGAGGACGCCCAGACACACGTTAACCTCCTCCAACAAGGCGAAAGGGAAGGAGCAATCCCAAAACGAAATCCAAAAACTGCCGAAAAAGCAGTAACCATGATTCCGTGTTCAGATCATGCGATAACTCATCTAAATTCCACAATGCCGCAAAGTATACTCCCTTCTGCAACCAATTTATCTCACATGGCAATATCAAATGAGCCCTCTGATAACCTATGCAGAACATGCAAAGTCACCTCCCAAGTCCTCACCACAACAAAAGATCTGCTATTTCAATATTTGAAGCCCATTCAACTTAGTATCAGGAACTTAGAAGCCCAGCTAACTATAATTTCTGCTACCCTTCTCGATACCAACACTCGTATAGATATAAAGGGTCAGCGGAATTCTTCGCAGCCACCTAAAAAACAATTCCAACCACAATTACAGAAAGTAGCTCAACATCTAAACTCAACTATCCCAGTCCAGAAAAGTCATAAACAAAACACCACACAGCGCAAGTCACCACCCACAACGCCCCAACCACAGCGGAATAAAATCCCTGCTGTACCTAATCAACAAACGGAAAACCCGGTCCCAGTTACTGCGGACATTCCAGGTCCAGCGATAAATAAAGACACCAGTAGAGCCCCTCTGGATAAAAAGCCCGCATCCCTTCCATCGAAACCAGCGGCTTCTCAGTCGTCTCCTAAAAACATCATTAAAAAACCACTAGCAGCTAGACGCCCTGCTCACTTGCCCCCAGAAGCCACTCCCTACACGATAGTCCTCACAGATGTACCAGAATTAACCGATGATACACCTGAAACTGCATGGTCACTTAAAAACAAGGTAATGCAGTGGTTGAGCATTAATAGACCCCTTGAATCCCATCTATCTGGAGGGATCACCACAGCCCGCAGGGTAGCCTGGATAGGCAAAACAACAAAATCAATCCGCGGAGACTGCATCATAGTGACATGCAGAGACCCCTCCGGAGTGGACTACATCTGTGCCTGGCCCTTGCTCGAAAAAAAAGGGGGGATCGATGTTTACCTTTTTTTATCCCCCAGTAAAACATCATTGTAATACCGCACCCTGGTCATGGCACCAGTTCCCTAAAGAACCATGGAACCAGGAGCCATGGAACCAAGAGTCATGGAACCAGCCGGAATACACATATGACCATGCAGGTAGGAATGGACCGAGAGAAAGGCCAAGAGAACGGCCGAGGCACCATTGGCAAGAAAGACCCTATCAAACTTATGAAGGCTGGCAGGGCCTCTCAACGCAAAACCGTTTCGACTGTCTAGAGATGGTCGATTGACCACTCAGGGCTGAACCAAGACATTCAAAACTTGTTACCACACCGCAACTAGTTAACTCTATGCAGCATTCAGCACCCCCAGAGTCCCCTCCTGATAAACATGGAAATCCACCCCAAGAACCTCTCAATACTCATTTTATCATTCCCAAAAAAGCTACCCACACGACCCAGGAGCCACTAAATGCATTTCTCAACATTTCAAAAATAGCTACCTCTATCATTCCCTCAGCAGAAGCTGACACTTTCCCAGGAATGTGCCACCAGCTAGTCGTAGCCTCTAAAGTTCCAGTTGAACCCCTCTGGGTTAAACCACGACAACTATCAGTAGTAGAGGCTGCTAACAACCCGAAAAATCCACCACACACCTTGATGGAACCTCCAAACCTGAGTTTTTCCATCGCATACTGGAATATTGCAGGCCTAACCGCAAAAATAACATCTTCAACGTGGCTCGACACAGCAAAGCGACATCAAATTCTGTGTCTGCAAGAAACCTGGTGCACAACCCCACTGCATTTAGCGGGTTACAAAACTTTTTTCACCCAAGCAGTACCTGGAAATATGGGCAGACCAAAGGGGGGCCTTACGACCTATATAGCCAACACCCTCCCTCTTAGAGTGAAACTACTAAAGGAATCACCCATCTTTCAAATTATACTAATCACACTGTCATCACTATCTAAAGGAAATCACCATATACTCATAAACTATTACAATAACTCAGACACTCTGGAATGCTGCTCATATCTAGACGAAATAGTCACATTTCTAACTTAATTTCAAAAAGACAATAATAAATCCCCAACTTTTTTATCTGGGGTGGCGACTTCAACCTCACACTGTGCCCAAAGCATAAAAATGGGAACTGCGGGCTCCAAAATGAACTTGGGAATCCCATCCCTCACTTCGCGCACATGCCATGTGGCAACAAAGTAAATGAAATCCTTTTTACTTTAGACCTCGACTTTGTGAACGAACTAGTCGATCCGCAGCAGGATTATCTACCCACTTTTCATGGGCGAGGTTGTTCTACAACTATTGACTACATTATAGCCTCAAATTCTTATAAAGGGCAACTAACTAACTACGGAATTGGGTCAAACCCAATAAGCGACCACTATCCACTCAGCGTGGAAATCCACATGGAACAAGCAGGCGCATTCCCCGCAAAACTTAGTTCCCTTGATCAACACTCGATGTCCATGAACAAACTGAATGGGTACTCAATTAAATGGTCAAAGATTGATCCTGGGGAGATGTCACAGAGGATCCTCGGAAAAACACACCATTGGCTAGCCAAATGCATGACCCTGGAGACACCACCAGAAACAATTGTCACCTCCTTCCAAAGCATCCAGGAAGTAATAAAGAATGAGCTATTTGTCAACTTAAAAAACAAGTCCAGGCTCCCTACCACAAGATGGTTTGACACCTCCTGCCGGAAGGCACTTACATCCCTCAAAGAAGCTCTATGCAAGCAACCGAGAGACCCCCAAAAAATCTCGCAATTGAGGAAAACCTATAACACTGCTCGGAAAAATCGTAAAAAGCATATCAAACAAGACCTCTGGCTGCGTCTACATGACAGTGCTCAAAGGAAAGATAGCACTGCATTCTGGCAGACCGTAAGATCGCCCTTCTTGGCCAACAGCAGTGACCCTGACCACCTCGATGTGGCAATAACCGAGGAGGACTGGGTCTCCCATTTTTCAAAAATTTTTGGAACACCAATAGACGCCGTACTAAACAATCAAACACAAGAATTTGGACTGGTGAAGAATAACATTTACCCGATTAATTTACGTTTCACCCTCAATGAAATTATAAAGGCAATCAAGGCCTCAAAAACTGGTAAAGCCCCTGGCCAACCTCAACATTATTACCCATTTTCAAAAAAGGTGACCGCAACGACCCTGCTTGCTATAGACCGATCTCCCTTCTGGATTCCACGGGCAAGATTGCAGGTCGATTAATCCTGGACCGACTACAATCTTGGGCCCGGGAGAATAACATCATAACCGACCTGCAATATGGTTTCCAGAAGGGGCTCGGGACCGTGGAACAGGCCCTCAATCTCGTCCTCCTGGCTGGAAAATATGCTCGCGCTAAAGGAGGCAACATCTTCCTTGTTTACGTAGATCTAAGCGCGGCATTCGACTGTGTCCAGCATGCAAAGCTCTGGCAAATACTAGCCGCCCTTGGAGTGGATCCCCCGATATTAACCTTTCTAAGAGAACTTTACACTAATGCAGAAGGTCGAGTACGATTTGGCACCAGAGGTGAACTGTCACGACCCTTCCAAATAACGAAAGGAGTAAGGCAGGGTCGTGTACTGGCTCCCTTCCTGTTCAACCTCTATACAAACGGGCTTGAACAGGCGATGCTGGAAGGGAGCCAGGACCTGCCCCAGATAAATCACCGCCCGATTCCTACCCTCCTGTACGCTGATGATTCTGTAATCCTAGCACGGACCCCAAACCAACTTCAGCGGCAGCTTAATAAATACGTAACATTTATGGACTCACTCGGCCTCAAAGTTAACATTAAAAAAACGTTTACAATGAATATTGGCCCCAGGACAAAAGCTTCCAAATCCATACTGATTAATAATAACAGTCTTGAAAGAACCCCGGTGTATCCATATCTGGGCATCTTAGTGGATGACGCAATGAACTGGCATAAGGCAGTGGAAGCCAGAAACCTTCATTTCCGCCGTACAACCTCAGCACTAATTTCTTTTTCGAGGAAACTGGGCAAACCAGCCCCACCCGAATTGTTAGCCATATACTATGCAAAATGTCATAGTGTGGCTACTTATGGAGCTGGAATCTGGGGACATGGATGCATTGATCAGCTTCAGGTCACCGAAAACGCCTTTATCAAATACATCCTAGCCCTCCCCCTAAGTTCCCCGATACTAGCCTCGCACCGGGAGCTCGGTATGGAATACATTACCGACACCATCCGATGTCAGCCCATCTTACTGTGGCATCGAATATGGTGTAATACCGAAAGTCATCTAACCCGCTCCCTTATTACTGATTGTCTCGGTCTAACAAACTGGCGGAAAATCCCGTGGCTTAATTACATACGTAATTTCTTTAAAGATCTGGACTGTGAGCACTATTTCCACGAACCACCCTCAGTCGAAGACATTTCAAGGAAACAACTAAAGCAAATGTGTATGGGCCATTTGAGAGAACTCCGAAATCAGGCAGAGATTATTAAAACACAAAACGGAAAAATCTGTTCAGTGCAGCCAGGAAAAGTTATCCAGCCCTATTTGACATATTTCTTATCGAACCACGAAAAGTTTTTACTCACTAGATTACGTTTCGATCTTTTTTACCGTCTGGTTTCATTCCCAGAAACGAAGAACTGGTCCCGCAACCTGATGAGATGCCCCTGTGATGGAGTCGCCTTACAATCTACGATTCATGTCGTCCTTTTTTGCAAATATTACAAACTAGCAAGAAAAACATGGATTATCCCTATTCTCCGATCCAGTGGACTCAGACATTCTTATCCAGCACTCTCCTACTTACAATCCCCAAAATCCCCTTATGAAGCCAAACTTATAGCAACCTTTCTTAAAGCAGTAATATCAACACGCCGTAATCTCTTTAGCTAAATCAATATTTCTTTAACCTGTAAAAAACTATTCCATCGTTTTAAAAAGTCCTACTATATAGTGATTTAACCCTTCCGTGATCTTATTGTTTTTTTTTGTTGTTGTATTAAATGTACTTTTTATGATTTTCAATTCGATAATCGAATAAAAGTTGATGAAACTGAAACTGAGTATTTGAAGTGTAGCACAGGATTTCTTTTGGAAGCATACCGTTCCAGAACAAATGTTTATACCTGGACAACCCCAAAAAGATCCCATGCATTGGGCGTGTGCTGTGCACTTCATCACACATGAACTGCATGGGTTTTTAAAAAATAAGCTAATTTCCTATTGTTAATGCCTGCTTCAAGCTTGAGTTCTTTTTTGATGTCAGACCCTGTCTACCTATTTTATTCAATTAGGCTTTACGTGAAAAATCTAAAGGTATTTGCACTGATTCCCCTAAGTAACACCCAAGTAATGCCTCCTTGACATAGAAATGCAAAGTGAGTTAAAACAGCGCAAAGTGCTTATTGCACTCAGAAAAAGACCCGTTTTTAGATCAAAATACTTTTTGTGCTGGGAAGTGAATACCACTGTGCTAGTTTTCATTGCTTTGTTTCACTTTGTAGCACTTCACAACTGAACAGAAGCACAGTAAACCTAGCCCTGAGTCACTGAGTGGATCTTCCCAGATCCAAGTTCTAGGGATAAAACCGGAGTTCTAAATTAAGGTAATAATTGTAAGATGACTGCAGAATACTTTGCCTCATGCATGTTTGGAATATATTTCTCTGCGCGGTTGAAGTATTAACCTCATTCACTGAGCCCATCCAAAGCAAAAAGATAGCATGTAACAATGTGTAGCTGACGAGTGCATTGGTCACGACCACGCATATAAAACAACCTTTACTCTGATACTCGAAATGCCATTATGGTAGAACAGGAGACACAGCAAACCCCAGTACCGGGGAGAGAATCAGTATCATACAATACTGACGATAGCTTCCATGCTGTGATCTACTATGTACAATAGGCTCTTCCTCTTTTTCGGTGTCAGGTGCCAAAGCATTTACAGATACAAAGTAACTAGGGTCACTTTTCCATCCACCCTCAAGCTCTTCCTCCTTCCAATTCTACAATGTGCAATGCTCGAAAATGTATTTAAATCATGTAAGATACCCAAATGCAATTTACTTACCCATTCAAGAGGTGCCCAATCAGACAAAAGTGACCCAGCACAAAGGTAACCGCTTGATCAAACTGACTGTACCATAGTTTGTATTCTCATATGTTTTCAGTGAAGGTGTTTGCACCTCGAGAGCAGTACCTGAGACAGACACAGGTACACATTATCCCCACAAACATCTTCCTGCTATATTCTATAGAAAATAGGCCTGTAGCGCATCCAACCCATGGAAATTCTTCTTTGAAGATTTTGGATAAACAGAAAGAAAATTCAATCAATTACAGAACAAAATAGATGAGTACAAAATTTCACTCGTTTTGTGGTGCTCGAACACATAGCAACTACAAATATCTCAAAGTCATTCTTACATTGTAAGACATCAGAGGTGTGAAGGATACTGCTTTAAAATACATAATGACTACACTATATATAGAATGAAACATAGCATCTGAGTCTGCTGCTCGTATCATATTGGGTGGAAATAATAATTCTTGTGATGTGGTCAAACACAAAGCATTGATGTGTCATTGACCAATGGTATACCGACTAAGTACATCCTGTGCAAATCAGAGAGCCTCACTCCCTCTTCTGCAGGAGGCGGTCTTCACATCTTGAAAAAGACACATTAAAAATAGAAATACAATGATTTCCACCATCTAAGAAATAATCCTCTGATTTCAGTTCCCTATAAATTTTAGCTCTGCTTCGTCTAAAATAATTCACAACAATATCACATGTTACATTTATATTTTAAATCCTCTACTAAGAAGATGGCCAAGGGCTTACCTTTGGTTCTAGGAACTTATTAGATGGGGTAATTACAAAACAGTATTTCCTTAACACCCCTGCCTAAGATGAGAGAATTACAATTTTTATCGGCTTGCGGCGCGCGCTTGCAGCACATAATACACCGAGGATTTAAAATAATAGAAAATGTTTCACATAATACAAATCCATAAGAAGTGTATTATGAGTAAGTCTAAATATCTACATACTTGGATTATCTTATAGCTTGACAATCACACCAAGTAATCTATCTTTCCTTGGCTGGCTCCCCCCGCCAGGATTCAGAATTTTCATTCCTATGCATTAACAATGCTCTGGGCCATAAAATCCTGTATTAATATTAGTTTGTCACAGTGGACTAAATTTAGAACAACTCATTAATGTGAGGGAGTAAAAGGCATTCTGCCAGGAGTGTGAGTGACTCCGTAAGCTCTTAGGGCTATAAGTTATGCAGATATGCCACTTGAACTGGAGAACCAGCTCTGCTTTTTGTTGCTAATAAGAGATTCCATTAGTCCTCTGCTGATTTGAATGCTAATTAAAAAACTGTAGAAAAATGTTTTTGGCCATTGGCGGTTAGGCGTGTAACTTGAATGAGACATGTACCACCCTTGTTCTTGCTTTCAGGTCTGATGTCGCTACTACCAATGCGCTGTGTGGATTTCTCTTACACTAAACAAGAAACAATATTATGAATGCAATTATTTCAAATGTAGAATAAAAAGACCACTAGAAAAAAATGTATCAATGTACTTTCTGCAATTAAATTAACCTCTAAGCTGAAAAAAGTTGAAGATTTATTCAAACTCAAAAATCGTTTTCTTTTTTCCTTCCTCTTTTTTGCATTGATCCCCTTGCACTGCAGCATCTCGCTTCTTCGAAGGTTGTCAAATATTAATTTGTTTAAACTTAGTCCCTTGCCAAGCTACAAATATTCATGTTTAACACCAAGGTAGTGGTTTGGGGGCTGACAACAGTGTGTACCTTCTGAATGATGCATAGAAAGCAGCAGTTAGCACAAAGACAAAGCCACCAGTCTGGTCTCAAGGAAGCTGCCGTGTGAATTTTTCATGACTCCTCCAGCACTTAAAGAATACGAAACTGGCTTCTCCTGTTGGGAGCCGAGCACCGCGAAGGTCAGGGCCCAGAAACATGCAAAGCGAATCAAGCCTTGCCCGGGGAAACTGGAAGAGGTTTAAGCTGCTTAGAATAATTATTTTTGTATGTGGTCTATAAACACAGCGTCCGCTTTTAATCAATGACTAGCTGCCCGGGTTCGCCAGTGCAGGGCTGCGTGTTGTGCGGAGAGTCTCAAAGGGCGGACGTGAAGCACCTGCCTCGCCTTTGAAGACGATGCTTAAACTTTGTGTGGTAGCCGTGAGTTCTCTTCACACCGCTGTGCCGCTGCTGCTGCTCTTCCGGGTTGGGGGGGGGGGGGGGCACAATAGCCTAGGTATTGGCGTGTTGCTCTAAAGTGGTAATGACTTACTTGGATGGACAGAGTCAGCACGGCACGCGGGTGTTTGGCATCCAAATACCTGACATGCTCATTTTTTAACAGACTCCATTCATCCCAGCAGGCAGAGCAAGAAAAAAAACATTGTCATCCTTATTGTTGCCTGTAAGTGATCCAGCATAGTTTTGACAAGTTGTATTTAAACATTTTATTTTGTCCTTATGTATTTTAGGAAAGTGAATCTTTAAAAAGATGGCCACAAAAGTAGCCCTACAACATTTTACCATCGGAGTCAGGAATATTTTCTCCACATAATTAATATGAGTATTTCCTTTCTTGGGTCACTGCTCTATGGTTGTAGTTTTTTTTTTCTAATCCCGCCTCTACATTATTACGTTCAGGCCTTCTAACATCTGAACAATTAAATGCATGCATTTTTACATAAATGTTTATGAAAGTAACAAAGGGAGAGCGCCGCGCCACAGCAAGGGCCGTCTCTTTTGAAGGCAGCTCTCTAATGATGACCCTTGGCACGCGCGCCCACGAGGGACTCCGCGCAGAGGAGTCTGATGAAAATGAGCCTATTCTCATTTCAAACAGAATTTTGCTGAAGTCGTGATCAGAGCACCAGCATGGAGTCCAGGGAGACAACACATGCTCCTTGCTTCATTCTGCAGCCTCCATCTCCTGGTAATTGTTGCAGGAACACACAGTGACAAGACTCCGGGATGCGCGGGGGTCTCCCTGGGTGCACTCGGGCTGTTACACTCTCTTTAAAGATTTAAACCATCAGGGTATGAGCAGGCTGTTTGATGTGGTTTGAACATGGAGCTTGGTACAGAGCAAGGGGAAAGGGCTGCACCACGAGGCAATCATCTTTCAGAGCCGCAGAAGGGTAGAAGGAGGCGGGAAAGTCTTGGCCTCGCCTTCCGGGAACAAAGGGATAAGGCGAGGAGGAGGTGATCTCCGGCTGTGAGGCACAAGTCCAAGTGCATGAGACAAAAACGTAGTAAACCCGCCACGCTGGCCTCCTCTCTCAACATAGCAAGGCCGCAGCATTTTTCCGCACTGTGTTTGTTTGCAGTGCACGTTGGACCTCACCGTATTGCCTGCCAGTACCGTGTGTTGAAGAAATGTTAGAAGATGAGCTCACGTGCAGCAATACTGATACTCTTCTATAAAGAGGGTTACTGTAATTATGCGATCCTGCAGCGTTTTCTGCATAAATATGGATTTGCTGCATTTGCCGCATAACCTGCAGATTTTAACAACATGTTTTTGGTTTCTAGGTTAAACGGATCACAAGTTGCAAAAAAAGTTGTGACACCTGTTTCTCTAAAGTGTAAGGCCCTTCCCAAAGGGTGCCTTGTCATCTCTCAATTGCTTATTGCTGTATTTAGGTGTTAAATGTGTACCAATAAAAGTTGGAATATTTGGCCAGAAAGTGTTACCATGTGTAAAAATGACAAAATTATGAATTCATATTATCACAATGTGTTCTAATATTCCACATAAGTTGCCCTTTCTTTCTGCATACTTTAGTCAAACCTGCCGCAAAATGTTGTGCTTTCCTGCCCCATAAATCCAGTGACCCTGTCTATAAATAATATGGACATAGACACAGTGCAAATCCTCGACGGAAAGCCCAAATGTGCGTTTCACTAATAAATGGGGCTCTCTCGCCCAAGAAAAAAAATATAGCCGCATTATGAGACACATTTATGCTGGCGTGAAAGACAAAGAACAATGACCAATTTAATTGTAATGAATAGGATTTTTAAATACATCACAAATAAGTGGTAGGAGTAAAATACACATGCACACCAACTAACGTGAATTATCAATGTAAGTTCACAACTGCATGGACATTGTGTAAAGATACACATATGTTTCCTGCTGCAAGAAGCGGTGCAAAGGTCATGTGTGTAAATCATATGAAAGTCCCTAGAGTAATAACGGAGTTCACAGGAATCTGCTGTTTGTCCCTCAGCACCTCGAGGCCTTACAGAGGCACATCCCCTTCCTAGGTTCACACTCACAAAGGTACGATACACTTCTTCTCACATTAACAACTCTGAAGTGAAAACAAGAACATCATTCAGAAGTCATAATGGCTGTCGTGACAATGACTGCCGGCATTTTGTTCAACTGTACCATTTCTTTGTGTATCCAGGGCTGCTTACATTATTGCTGTAATGATCCCAAGTGAGGGGATAATTTCCTTGTGAAACGCCTCTGAGAGATTGATTATTTATGAGCCCCGACATCACCAGTCATAATTGGAACCCTCTCGGAATGTTAGCACTACAAAGCCTGCGTTTTTATTGGCCAGCCCCAGGTCTATGTTTGGCAGCCTGAATCTGCAAATGTAAACAAACAACTACCTCAGAGTTCCATGAAGCTCTGCTTTGCTTTTTGCTACTGCTCGTCAGAGGAAAGGAGGGTGGGAGGGGAGGCATTAGGAATACATCTCTCCTTGAAAGTATCCCTGTCTCAATCCAGTAAGGACCACCCTGGGTTTTTTGGGGGATGATGAAGAATTAGGGATGCAAGGCTTGCTTTGCCTTTATTGTTTGTTCCTTAATGGTGGATACTCATCCACCATGGTTGGCATCTTGCCAATTACCTTAGCTCTCTGTACTTCTTGCCCATCTCTCCATATTTGCTGGGAAGGGAATGCCTTATACATGTGTGTTCCTCTTCCCAGAGTGGCAGTCTGCACATGGAACTAGTATCATGACTTTTATTTTTGGTCCTGGTTTCATGCTAATCTAGCTTCATACTTCATTATCACAATGTCCTAAACATTATGTACAAGGTCTCGTTTCACACCTCGTACAATTGTCATCACTATCTTCATCCACAGGGTGACACAGCTATCTAAATATCCATAACATCACTAATCTATGCGTACATCACAAGGCTTTCTATTATAAAGTATGAGCATCCCAATAGATTAGTAGAGGAGGTACTTCCACCGACACAGACGGTCCTTTGCATGCTGAGAAATCACCACACATCAGTCTGACATCTCGTGAGGGGTGTACAGTTCGTGACCAAGATGGGGTCCTTCAATCTATCCCATCAGGTAATGAGGTTGGATCATCCCTTGGGGGGATTCTTGGTTCTACACCTACACACACTCTAGGTACCCTTAGAGTAGGGTCCACATAGTAGGAGTACACTAGATTACTGCCTTGTTGTATATGCCTGCATATATACATTGTTTAGCACCATGGTAGAACTATATCTACTTTTTATGCTTTTTGTGCTTGTAATCATGTTTATCTGCTCTTGTCTTTTAATTATTGGAGCACATGTATTTTCTGCAAAAATAATGTCGGTTCAATAAATATTATTAAAAATGTCCCACTGTGTATTCTCTGTATATTTCTCTGAGAATAAGTAAGCACGACTGATTTAGTGAAAGGTTCTGTACTATTTCCACGATTCCTGAGGGGTCAGGGTTGTCATGTTCAGTGGTTGCCAGAAACCATTCACTCCCTGGTAGGTTAGAGGGGCTTAAAGTGGCACTGTGAGCTAGCTGGTCTATATGCCATCATATCCTGTGGGGGTGAGTGGAATCAGTCTTGGCATCAAGCCCTTAGTTCATGTTGGCCAAACAATGCACATGTTCTACAGATTAGTAGGAACTACATGGCACTGTCAAACAAAGAAACAAGAGAACAATTAGGTTGTCACTACCATTGGTTGAAGTTGTGCAACTTTTTTAGCCACCTTGGACACGAGCGCCAAACACCACATGTCTGCACACTCACAATGACACCATACAACAGGTATGTATGAAGGACATATAGTCACAGATGTTCAGTCATGCAACAGTGAGATCATAGAACCTACCAACTTCCTTCGACAAAAGATATCCCCATCATTCCTAAGTTTACATATTCAAAGCACAACCAAATTAAAATGGAAAATTTGGCCAGACGTGGCCTCATCTCAAAAGTTAACATAATACCTTTCCTCACAACATTCATACACAAAGTCCACAGATATTCACATCACATTACTAAATTACACAGTTGATACAGGCAGAACAACTTAACACCTTCTTCATCTTCTACAAGTAACACAGACATCCCCACAAGGACGACAGACTCTAAACACAGTCTCACACACAAATGTGCAACCCAGCACTCCAACAAGCTCAAACCTGAGTCATATTACCTGACCAGACCTACATTACCAAGACCCATGCTGAAGAAAACACTTATGGCCAGATAGACAACCCTTTTTTGCAGCCGCAAACAGGAGATCCTCCCGTTTGTGACCTCAAAAAAGGGTAATAGCATGTACAAATGCTATTTTGCGTGTCAGTGTCTCACAAAATAGCATTTGCGATTCTCGCTATTAGGAATGGACGTCCCTTCCTAATAGCGAGTCAACATGCTATGTACTAATGTTTTGTACTAATGTTTTGTGACTGCATTTGCGGCCACAAAACACTTGCAGTTTACCACCTACTTCAAGTAGGTGGTAAACCACTCGCAAAGGTGAAGGGGTTCCACGGGACCCCTTCCCCTTTGTGAGTATGTGGGAAAATATTTTTTAAGAACAGGTAGTGGTACTAGAGACCACTGCCTGCCCTTAAAAAAATGAAACTGGAAAGTTTAATTTTTCTTTTTTAAATGTGTTCCGTTTTTCTTTAAGGAAAACGGGCCGCATTAAAAAAAACTGCTTTATTTTAAAGCAGTCCCAGACCTGGTGGTCTGCTGAGCCCAGCAGGTCACCATCCCTGGGAGGGCCTGTCATTCCCAATGGGCTCGCAAATTGCGAGAAGTTCATTAATAATAATGAGCTTCAAAATTTGCGACCCCATTTCAAATCGCAAACAGGGTTAAACACACTGTTGTACATTTTATTTTGCGCCTCACAATTTGCGACTCGCAATGAGTCGCAAATTGCGAGGCGCAAAATAAAATGGTCGTACATCTGGCCCTTGATCTGCACATAGTCTGGCCAATAAAAAACCACACAAGAAAAAGTCAAGAACTCTTTTGAACACAATGATGACAAATTCCAATACATCCATACGGAAAAATTATTGACGCAGCACAACAATCAAACACTAGAGCAGTCCAGTAATGCAACCACGTAAGCAGGTAAAAAGTGCTAACAGCATCTACACTAGCTCCTTTGGTCAGTCCACACTGGGTGGCATCCTCATTGCCAAAATGTTGAGGTTGCAGGGCAGGTTCTTCATACAAGACTATAGAGCCATTCAGGTTAGGGGTAAGTCTTTTATTTCATGTTAGGCCCCTAGGGTACAGCAACAGCATGTAGATCCTGTTAGATTACATCCTCCCTCCAACTATTCCGATCTCCTAGCTATAACTCTACCAATGCACTAACATTATATTACATCATTCATTCTCAAAATTTTAGTCACACTGGATACTACACAAAGCATTCTCTGTGATGTGAGAGTTATGTTTTGCTTAGCTGTTGTGCAAGTTATTGATCGCAGGCTTGGCCATAACTTGCGAAATTCAGTGTTTTTTTATTTACATTTTCAACTTTTACTGACTTCACCCATGTTTTTTAAGTGACTCTCTAGGGTTCTTTTTCAACATAAAGATGTTATACCCAAAGCTATCCACAACATCACTTTAACCTTTGTGTTTTCAGTTAATTTTAGCGCATTTTGATCATATATCATGAGCAATAGTTTCCTTCGCCAAACCTGCCAAGGAGGCCAACTTCGGCCTCAATCTCAGTGGAGATTGGCCAACAGGTTTCGAAGCCTATGAAGCCTTGTCCTTGCTTTAAGAAAAAAGTAAATACTGCAAACAAAAATATAAACATGGAGAAATTAATTACTGGACATGCACCCCAAGTAATGTAGGGATGTTAAAGAAAGAAAAGGCACAGATGGGCATAGATAATCAGACACGAACTCTGATAGTGGCGTTTTTACTCCAAACAGGGCTCTGGTGTAAGTTTGCTTTTGAAGAATGCCATAAAATGCCAGGCACCAGTTGTTGTAGGAGGTGCCCTGGGGTTAGAACCAGTCTGAGTGACTATCAATCATTCAGGGAAAGTTAGTATCCAATTCCTATAGGTTTGCACCTGGGAAATATGAGGGGAGTTGTTGTGTAGCCTCTATAAACCTATATAGGATCTGCGTGTTTAGACAACATAGACTGTGGGATTGGGGTCCGGACTGATTCCAGACACCCCCACCGAGTATGTTCGCCTGTATACCAGCTA
Source organism: Lissotriton helveticus (assembly GCF_964261635.1). Classification (NCBI taxonomy): domain Eukaryota; kingdom Metazoa; phylum Chordata; class Amphibia; order Caudata; family Salamandridae; genus Lissotriton; species Lissotriton helveticus. The sequence goes on along the minus strand of NC_136057.1, from coordinate 2,115,535,230 downwards.
GCTCACAGTGCCACTGTAAACACCTCCTACCAAGGAGAGAATAGTTCTTGGCAACCATCGATCATGACAACTCTGTCCCATCAGGGATCGTGGAAACAGTGCAGTACGTTTTGCTCAGTCACTCATGCTCACTTTGTCTCAGAAAGATACACGGAATAAATCGGGGGGACGTTTTCAATAAGCATTTATTGAACCAGTGTAATTCTGGTGTGAAATAGGTGTGCTGAAATAACCAAAAGACAGAAACAGAAGTGAGTGATTATAAGCACCAACAGAGTAAAAGGATAGTAGATTTCTACCATTGTGTTAAAACATTGAAAACAGGCAGGTATAAAAATACACAACAGTATTAAAGCGTACTCCTATGATGCAACCCTAACTAGATGTACCTAAGTGTACCTAGCATGAATGTAGGTGTGGAGCCAAGAATCTAGGATAAAGTCAATCCCGTTACCTGAAGTGAGAAACTGTGGACCCCGTCTTGGTCTCGAGATGGACACCCGAGCAAGGGATGTCAGACAACTGCGAGCTGGAGTGTCCGTGTGCCGGAACCTCAGCGTCTTGTGTCAGTGTGTCAGCATGGAAGTCCTTTTTCTCCTCTCCCTGCCTCAGCAAAGATATGGTGTTTATATACCCAAAGTGACACCCTTAGGGGTTCTACCTTGCTGTGTCATGTCAGACTTAGGATGATGGAATGAATGATACTTATACATTGTTATTATGCAGGAGATGGTTGTCCTGCTGAGTTTCCAAAAATCCTCATGCATAATGAATGAGGCTAGTTTTCAGGGAAAACCCCACGTCCTGTTAGCAGTACCGTAACTAGGTAAAAGGTCAGTCCCAAGAACCGTTATGTAGTGTAATGGCAGGGGAAATATAGGTAAGAGGTTAGGTTTCTACCTAAGCCAATACTGGGGTACCTATATGAAACATAGCAGAGTTATGCATTGTAAGGGATTGGGAAATTAGTTGAGGGAGTAAAAACCCACCTCAAATTATAATCACAATCTTTGAAAGGGTGAATCACAAAAGACACTAAATAAACCCATACTTAAACTCTGGTAGCTTGGCACCAAGCAGGGATGCTTAACTTAGAGGCAATGTGTAAAGTGTTTGTGCAGTACTCAAACAGTAGTAAAATGAAAACACAACACAAGAAAAATCCCAACCCAAATCAGAAAAAATGTAGACTATTTTAATAAATAAAATGACAGCAAAATGGCAAAAATTCAACATGTAGAACCATAGAGATATGTTTTTAAAGTTTTAGGTATAAAATTGCATCAGGAGGCGCAAAGCTCCAACTGTGGTTATCTGGTCACACATGACCAGGACAAAGTCACAAGATCAGGCTCATCCTGCTGGAAGTTTTACCTTCTGACTTCGGAGCGGGGACTGCATGGGGCTGCTTGGCGGAGCTCTGGATCACTTTGCATTGAATCCATTGAAGCTCTCAGTCTAGAATTGCACAACTCTGCTGGCCTCTGCGTTGCTCAGCATCAGATCCAGTAACTTGCTAGTTGGGAGCTGCACGTCCCTGGGGGGGGCTCTACATCACACTGTGTTGGATCCAGTTAAACCTTCAGGTAACCAGGGAGGAGTGCACTATGACTGGCCAGGAGCCACTCTCCAGATGCCAGCAGAGGGGACCAGGTAAGGTCCAGATAGAAATGGTTAGCTGGAAATGCAGAATGCAGCCTCTTGGATCTTGTTGTGTTGTGTCCAAAGTAGCGCAAAACATCAGGACAGCCTTATGGCCCTTGGAGTCCACTTCTTAGACTTAGGTACATGAGGGAGAGCAGGAGCAGTCTTCAAGGCTGTTCTTGGGTCACAGACAGCAGGTCCAGTCCACTTCTGTTCTTCATGGGTCCAGAAGTGACCTGAGGAGGTTCATTGGGATGCCACATGTATGCCCAGTACCAGCCTGTGGATGGGGGAAACTCCTGCCCACTCCCTAAGCAATGTGGTAAAAGTTTTCAACGTTGGCCATAGCCACTTTTGCAGTGCTTTCTGTGTGTTTTACTGTAAGCTATTCATCAGAGCCCTTCTCTAGCTAAGTCTAACATGGTAGAATCTTTCTTCACCTGGCTAAAGTTGCCTGTGTCCTCCCTGAGGTGTGACTTTGACAATGAGCATACCCCACCTTGTGGTAACTCTAAACTGGTTCTGGGGGCAGCCTCTCTCCTACTGGGATTGGTGCCTGGCTGCCTAGCAGGACAATGAAAGGGGGCTGCCCTAGTAGTGAGTTACATATGTTTGTTATAGGGTAGGCACCTTTTGACATGGAATTCATGTCCTAGGCACAGCCCAATGGCTCTCTGGCCAGGGGGGGCTAGCTGCTCCCACCAAAACCCATTGTCCACAGACTGGGAGCAATACACAGCTCACCCCAGGAAAGTCAGTAACAGTCAGATGACACTGAATACTGGTGTAGAAACTGTACCCATGTTTAGAAGGAAAGCAGAAGCACTTTAAAACTGGTTGGCAGAAGTAAAGTGCACAGAGTCCTAGGGCCAGCAAAAATGGTTTCAGCATGAGAAGGCAAAAATCTGGGGGACACCATGCAAAAGATGGTCCTATCTAACATGCGTACTGGCCCTGGGGTTCCGTTATTTGAAAGTTCCCCGTAAGAAAACTTTCTGAGATTGTTTCCAGTAAAAAGACAGGATTTGCTGCAAAAGGGTTGGATAATCACTGAAATACTAGACTCAGGCGGAGAACTCAGCTCTGCTTGCTGAGTTTGTGGAATTCGGGCTCTCTGCGGCAGAGCATGGAGTTTCTGGAGTCCGCCTACTGAGCGTGAAGTGGAGTTTTTGTTCAGTTTGTGCACTTGAGATTTGTTTTGGCGCTTTTTTGAAAGTGGCAGGATATTCTTGGGCTACTAGTAAGCACAGCTTCTGGCGACGATGGCGCCAATGTAATACCGCTCGCATTGTTGTGCACACCACTCATGTAGCTCTTGTGCTTAAAAAGCAGCTAAATCCACTAAAATATGTTTTTGAGTTGATTTTCTTCTCCAATGGACCATTTGAGTTGTTTTTTAGTGCAAGAAGCATTTAAAAACAAAAAATATTTCCAACAGGAAGAAGGTGTCCCAGAGACTCCAACTTTCTGTTCCTGTCAACCAAATACCTTCCAGTGCTTTGTCTATCTCCTGGTCACTTTTCATTTGGATTTGGATCTGAAAAAGATCATTCTCTTTGTCTGCTGAATATATACCATTAGATTTGAGATTTTATAAGTAAGTTAAAAAAAAACTTTTGTATAAAGTTGTTGTTTGTTTGATAGAGGGCATGCACCAGTATTTATTTGTGCTTTTATTCAAATTTTCAAGTGTGGCTTGCAGTCTTAGTAGGGGCCTATTTTAATGTTTGCATTTAATTTGTCTTCTTTTCCCCATGTTTGTTACATTTGCAATATGTATTTATTTTACTATGTGGCCTAGACTCCCAAAGGGCCAGCCAGTCAGTATGCCCAGGCCAGTACTAGTCATGGGTGCATGAAGCAACTGTTTCTATAGTATATGTTGTTTTAAAACATCATTTAGAGCTGGGATGGCATTGGATTAAATTAAAAATGTGGTGTTTATTTTGATTCTCATGTTTGTTTTGTGTTCAAACAGTGTATTTGTGAGGTAATATTTGATGCCTGTGGAGGATGTGTGATGTTAGATTTTTTGTTAATTTACATTTTTGGCATTACTGAATTAATGGTAGTGTTTCCTTCAGTGTTTCCATGCCTCCTTTGTCTGGCCAGTAAGTGTGCTTGTCAATGGCCACCATTTATTTGTCTTTGTTCTACATGCCATCTGTCCACGGGACATTTTGTGGAGTCTGTCTCTATAGGTCTGAATGTGTTCTCATTGTTCCTAATGCCTCCTCGCTCACTGTTGGTGCGTTGCCATGTGGATAGCAGGCATTTTGTGCAACCAGCCAGTGTGTTTTGACATATGCTTCTTTGTTACCCATGCCTCCTTGCTAGCTGTTGTTGTTTGAGCATGTGGCACTGGATGGTAGCTTTTTTGTGCATGTAGCCAGTGTGCCTTTGCCATAGGCGTGCATGTGTTATTTGTTCCCTATACCTCCTTGCTTGCTGCTGTTGTTTGACCATGTGGCTGGCAGCCGTTTTGTGCATCCAGCCGATGTGTCTTAGCGATATGCTTGCAGGGATGAATGTGATAACAGTTTAATAACATGCTTGAGGTTCAGTGTAGTATATGTATATTAATAATATAATTTTGATGAACAGCATGCATTTTTTAAATTTTGCACCTCCTTTTCACAATAGGTTTCTTCTCATCCTCCAATACACACATCTGCAAATATGTATACTTTTTTTTGTTTTAATATTTTGCTTTAAGTTTTGCATTTATATTTTTTTGATTGTAAGCTTTTTAATGTACATTTTTTTTAGATTTTGCTATTTACATTTTTTATTTTTAAATTTGTATATATTTTTCACTTTTATCTTTTCTTTTTTCTGTTGTTATTTTTATATGTTTTTTTTTACTTTTTGTTTTTTCTTTTCTTTTTTAAATTTCTTTCTTTTCTTTTTTGCATTTTGCCTCGGTCTATCTATCCATCCATCCATTCATTGATCCCATCCATCCACCATATGCACACAGCCATGCAACAACATTCAGATTTTTTAGGAATAATTCCATTTTCTCCTGGACACCCTGGCAGCAGTGCACTACTGACACATCAGCATCATTTCCTTTTTAATGATTATTCAATTTCCCCCGGATCACATTGCCTGCCATTAGCGCACACTAACCTTCATTTTCTTTAAAGATTTTATTATTCTATTTACCTATGCAGTTCCCTGACTGCCACAGGTATCTCCTTTAGAATATCTGGACATAGAGCAAAGAGCTACACCTGTATGTTGTGTTATCCTGATGGAAAATTACATTTTATGGTATGGTTTGACTTTAAAGTGGTTGATTTATTATTATCTAAGTAACCAACCACACTAATATTGCCTTTGTCTGTACTAATTCAAACGGCAACAATGCCATGTTTCACTAAATGTTTTTCTTGCTTGTTTGCTTTTAGGTGCCCACAGTACTGCCAAACAGAGGCCTGTACAATGGCATCAGTCCTCCAATTTCTTCCTCCTCTGTAGCTTAGTATCACTGCCAAATGAGAGCTCTAAGATGTCCCCAAAGAAAGCTGCTCCCAAGAAAGTGGTCAGTGATAAAAAACAGCTGTCCACCAGTGGCGTGTCAGCCCAAACCTTTTTCAGACAACATTGTGTGCCTTTCACACTGGCCTCTAGGGAGCAAGCTGGGAGCAGCACTCCCACATCAACAGCACCAGCCCAACCTAAGCCCAAGGCCATATCTGTCAGGGACGTAGCCACTGCAATCATGGCGACGCCAACAAGCAGTGACATTGAATTGGATTTTTCCCTTTTAAGAGTAGTATTGAATCCTTTCAGAAAACAGAGCAAAGTGGACAACAGCCACAGGCAGCAATAGTACATCTTCCTGATGTTTGAACAGAACAAGAGGTCGGGCTTCCTGCTGAGCAAAAACCTCCTTTTTTAGAATCAATGGCTCCCAGATCTCCAGCAAGGAAAAGGAAGGGCACTACTCCACCATCTTTTCCAAGCACCGCTTCTGATGAGGATGATATGGATATGGTGTGGACCCCACCAGAGTAGGGAGACGCTAGAAGAGGCAAGGGAAAGAAAAGTACCTGAAAGCCTGAGGATTATGAAAGGGGATGATGAGAAGGATAACCATGACAAGCTAGTCATTGTGGAAGGTGACACAGAGGAGTCCGAAATTGCTATTCAGCCTGCTCTGATGGATGTGGCACAGGTAGCAACGCCAGCTCCCATATTTTCAAAGCCCCAGATGAGGCCTGAACTAACCCCTACCTCAGCAGAAGTATGCACTGCAGTGAGGTATTCAACAACCGGCCCACCAACCTCCAGGTCTTATTCAGACATTGGCAGTGGCCCAGTAAAAAATAACTTCTCCCCAGTTTGGGACTTTTTTATGGTTAGCACACTTGGGGAGCACTTTGCAATATGCACCATTTCTCACAATAATCTTTGTTGAGGTAAGTCTGGTTCACATTATGATACTGGAGGCCTAACGATCCATATGAAAAACATTATGCAATCCAGTGTGAGGAGCACCTTAAAAAAATTGCTGAACGTTGTGATGAAGGTGAGGAGAGCCGGGAAACATCAGCTACAAGTCCAATCATAGTGGGAGGTGGTGATGAGGAAGAAGAGGGTGACATTATCATGCACAGCAGCCCTGTCCCCTGCAGTGCACCAACAGGATCACCCACCTCAGTAGCTTCACAAAGGCACAAGAAGACTCAGAGTGAGCTGGAGAAACCGCGGCATACAGTGACTGCCCCACCACGATGTGCATTGACTTTACCACTACCTACTTCTCAAAAGTCGCCTACGCAGTGGCCCAAGAAATGAAGAAAAAAAATACAGGCTAATATTATAGGCATGTTTAGGCAGGAGGGGCCCAAAGACCTCAACCACCAAATGGCATGTTTGTACAAAGGGAAGCTGGCAAAATTGTTAGTGCTGGACCTCTTCCCTTTGTCTTTTGTGGAAGAAGTGGGATTCCTGGAATTCGTGGTAGGCACCTGCCTGAAATGGAAGGTTCCAAGTCAGACCTGTTTTCCAGAGTTGCCCCAGAGTTATTTCAGCGCTGCCTAATGATATGCTGCAATTTGTTGGACAAGCTTTGTAGGAAAGTGTTTTTCACACTATCTACCTGACGACACACATGTGGACCATTTTTCAGGCTACTAATTTTATGTGCATCACTACATACTGGGTCTATTTTGCGGCGGTAAAGTAAAAAGCTATCTGCAGGTCTTGGCCCTGAAGAAACTTTTAAGAGCGTTCCGTGGATGCAACAGTAGATATGTTCACCATGGAGAAATCACATACAGCTACAATCATCTTGGACAAAGTTAACAGCAAGCTGTCTGAATAGCTGTAACCAAGAGCTCTCTGAATTGGATTTGTTGCCACAGACACTGGCAGGAGCATAGTCAAGTCCAGGGCAGACAGTGGATATTTCACGGTCCCTTTTTGGCACATTGCATTAAACTGGTGGTGAAAGACTTTCTCAAACAAGAAGAAATAGTTAGCAACATACTGACCACCTGCAGAAGAATCTGCACTCATTTCTGGCATTCTATAAAAGCCCATAAGCAGTTGCAGATTATTTAGCGTGCTAACAGAGTACCACTTAAAGCACTGATACAGAAGCTGTCAACACATTGGAACTCGACCAATTACATGTTGCAACATCTGTTTGATCAGTACAAACAGATAAATGACTATGTCATTCATAGAGGAAGGAATGCTATTTGGAAAGCTATGACCATGGATGTGGAGAAATGAGTCCTAGTCAAATACCTGACACAGATGCTATTCTCTTTTGAGATTTTCACACTGGAAGTTAGCAAGGAGGACAGTACGATGGTTCAAGCTATCCTGTTGTTGCATCTGCTGCAGCACCAGGCAAAGAAGGCATCTGCAATGGTTGCATTCGTAGGTGTGAACAAAAACACAGAAGCGCATGTCTTGGTTGAGAGCTTAATCTTTCTATTGGCTTGTAATGCAAGGCTGTAAAATGACATTCTTCTCGTCCAACCAGTACATCTGTGCCACGCTACATGATCCACGGTACAAAAACATTGTGCCCACTTTCATTCCATTTTCTGAAGGGCATGTTTCAAAATACAAGAGGTGGATTGTTGAGCAAGCCTGAGACCTGGAAGAAGAATGGCTGGAACTTAGAGTGCTGATTCGCAGTTCTGGGGTGCCACTTTAAACTTCCAGAGAGGGCAGTCTTGTCTCACAGCAGCCAACACCAGCAACCAGAACACAAGCAACAACAGCAACAGAAGGATCTAGATACAAGATGCAAAGTTTTGCTCGATCTATGGGGAAACATGGTGCCCGCATGCTGAGCCGCGGCGCACGTCCCCCAAGTTAGTCTGCCTCGCCCTCACTCTAATGCTGCAAGACATTGCGGATATGGCCAAATACTAAGATATTCACTCCGGTGCGGCTTACCCTCGGGTCTTTTGCAGTTTGGCCGTTTCTTTTCTTCTCTCCTCTGCGTTACCGCTGGTGGTACTCGCGGTAGATGTGCGCCGGTGACTCCGCAGGTCTTCGCCTCCCCCTCTCATGCCACGCTGGGCCAAATCAGCCGTGGAGCTCAGACGCGGCTGCAGAGCGGCGGCCCACGGCTTCTTCCGGGACAATACCGGCAGCGTCAGCACCAGAGGCAACCCCGGAATCTGTGCTTTATTTTCTCCACTAGTAGCGTCCACAAAAGCGGGTCGGCCGGCCCTGGGAAGTGTGTGTCCACCGGAGGAGCGGAAGCCAGTCAAAGCGGTAAGAGAAGAGTGTGGTTCCCCCTACGCTGGAGGTGGGTGATTTCGAGGCTAAAGAGGTTATAGAGGCAAGAGGGGTTGACCCCCCCAACTCAGACAACGCCATTGGTAAGAAGGGGGGCAGGAAAAAAGCTAAACGGGCTAAGGGCATACAGGGCTCTTTAGCCTTACAGGGAGTCGCTAAAGGGAAAGACTCGGGAGCTAACATTGGGGGCAGAGATATTACGCCTGGTGGCTCTATTTGTGACTTTCATCGGCAGAAGGTGGCTGCTTCACCACAAGGTCGCCATGCGAAGGCGAGAGGTGTCAGGGAGGCCAGAAATAAAGGTCCTCAGAAAGTGCCAAAAACCGCGCTGAAAAACAGCTTAGTGCGCGTTACTCCTTCTCTGCGCTCCTTCTTTAGAGTCCAGCCCCAGATTCTGAACATTCAAAATCAAGTGACTACCAACGACCCTATCGTCCCTACAGTTCGATATAACCCCTCTTCTATCTCAAATACCACTCCTGCAGCACCTAAAGCACCCTTTGGAGTATCTTGTGCTCTACCTAATACTTTTGTTAAGCAAATGGAAGTCTTAGTAACATTTCCGGGGTCAGTTAATAATTTAACCAGCATGGAAAATACAGCTCCTTCAGTAATTTTAGAAATCTCAGGGCCTCCTCCACCCTCTCTCCCTCTATGTCTTCCCGCCCTCTCTATCTGAAGCTCACGGCCTAAGCGGGGCAGAGAGTCTAACTGGGGTCTCAATAGAGTGTCTCCTTGCCTCTCTGAAAGCAGATATAAAACAAGGCTTTACGATCTCGGCAGATAATCAATCAGAGATAAGGGCGGCTTGTGAGGTTTTGGAGAAGAAATTTGACCTGCTAAATAAATGAACTGACTCCTTAGAAGGCTCAGTGGAGGAGCTTAAGGCAAACTTGGGCTCTGCAGAAGTGAAAATCTAAGCCCTGCGCAGAGACGGAGATGCCATGCGGGAGAGAGTGGAGACACTCGAGAATTATTCACGGAGAAATAACCTCCGCTTGTTGAAAGTTCCGTAGGGCAAGGAAGGTAGCGACATCAAGAACTTTGTGGTTGCATTATTGAAAACCTCGCTGAATTTGGAGGAGCCGGTTGATTTTTTCGAAAAAGATATTCAAAGGGTGCACAGAGACCCCTTTCGACTAAATCCCGGCAGGTCCAGACCCAGGAAAATCTTAGTGAACTTTCTTACTTATACAGTGAAGGAAAAGATCTTAAACCTGGCCTTGAAAGCTAAATCACTAATGGGTCCAGACTTCCCATTTGAAGTTCGTTCAGATCTATCCAAAGTCACTTTAGATCGGCAGTGGGAACTAGGCCAAAGAATGGAGAAATTCAGATCTTTGGGCGCTACCGTCCAAATGAGATTCCCCGCCTTTTTGAAAATCATGTACAATAATAAAATGTACAATGTTAGATCTCCACATGAGGCTGACCAGTTACTGAAAACTTTAAGGGAGGTCTCAAGGGGGAGAGAATGAAGCCTGATGCGAATAGAGGTTGGAAGGGGGAGTTAGTTTATGTAGTACAAAATGAGTCCAAAATAAATATATGCTTGGAAATTTCTACTCAAAATAAAAAAGAGGGAATAAAGGGCCATATGTATCAAGGTACCAATTAGCAATTCTGTAATAGCGATTTTTAAGAAATCGCTATTTCAGAATCGCTAATTGGTATGTATCAAGAAAATTGCAATTTTTTTGCAATTTCTTGATATTCCTTAATTGCGAATTCGCAAATTGCGAATTCGCAATTAAGGAATACTTTCCCATTCATTTCTATGGCCCGGGAGGCCCATAGGAAGGAATGGGAATTTATTCTTGATTCGCAATTTGCTAATCGCAAATTGAGAATAATTTCAAGGGTGCAGGGGTGTCCAAAGGACACCCTGTTGCACCCCTGAAATAAGCATGGGTGCACATGTAGTGCACATACATGCCTTAAGGGCATGTATGTGCGTCACATGGCTCTTTGAAAAATGCCAAAATTGGCATTTTTCAAGAAATTCGCAAATTGCCACCAACTTCAAGTTGGTGGTAATTTGTGCTTCCTTAGGGACAATTAGCAATTTTTTTAGCTTCATACATTGCATTTAAGGAATCACAAAATTTGCGATTCTTTAAATGCAATTGCAAAATAAGGAATCGCACATTTTGCGATTCCTTATTTTGCACTGGATTTTCATTCATACATCCCATCTGGCCCAAAGTCTCAAAAAAAAGAAGAATAGGGAAAAAAAAACCAACAACAGAAACTCAAATATAAAATACAAAAATAATTCACAAACCACAAATAAAAGGGAAAAATGATGAAAAAAAGAGAAGAGGGGAAAATATAATCAGGAATAACATACTTTCCTAGATAGAATTGAGTTGGGAGGGAACTTGTACCCCATATTTTTCTTCTCCTTCTTAGTATTTGTTGTAGATTTTAGTGTGTAGGGTTGAGGGGGTCAGTTGGGGGACGTAAACTCTGGTCTAACACCAGGCCAGCGTAATCAAGGATGGGTTTCCCAGGGGTGAGGGCACGGGGGGGGGTGCAAGGGGTGAAATGTTAAAAATTCCTCAATGGCCGGTACCCTATCAGCATCATTCAAATTTCAAGTGCACCTGGGGTTTGTATCGGGGGAATGTGCTATTTTTTCGGACCAGTTTAGGGCGGGATCTAGGCCTCTATAGTGAGCTGAGTAGTGGGTGGGGAAGATAATCTTTCATGACAACACTCCAATATTTGTCCTGGAATGTCAATGGCCTGCGCACGAAGGGTAGGAGAGATAGAATCCTTCAATATCTGCGAGATTCCCCGGCGCAGGTCATAGCCATCCAGGAAACTCATCTTCTCAAATCTGAGACAATAGATCTATTAAAGAACCAGAGATGGGTAGACACTTTCCATTGTACAGATCAAACCGCGAATATTAGAGGGCTTTTGTTTATATTTAAAAAAACAAGCTAAGGCTCAGATACTGGAATGTAGGGAAGACCATAGCAGAAGATGGCTGATATTAAGAGTTTCTTTAGGGGGTACGTTTTTTTCTCTTGTGGGATATTATGGTCCAAATCAGGAGGACCCCTCATATTTAGACATCATCCCCAGCCATCTTATTGATCTCCCGGACCGAGTAATTTGCTTTGGGGACTTCAACATTGTTTTAAACCCCAAACTAGACAAATTCCCAAACTGCAGAGCCTGTGTCCCTTCAAAATCAAGGCAACTACTTTTGGCAACGATGACACAACTAGAGCTTGCAGATATTTGGAGGGAACAGGCGGGTGATCAATTGGGGGTTTCTTTTAAAAACCTAAAGTATAAACACAAGTCCAGAATTGACTATGCTCTGTTCAGTTATTGCCTTAAAGATTTGGTTAAACATGTTGTATATCTGCCATCCCATCTTTCTGACCATTCGGCAATTGTCTTTAGTCTAATTCCCACACAGCAACACCGGCACAGTTCATGGTCCTTTGACCGGACTATCTTATTCGAGGAGGATGAAACTAACTTCCTCCATACCGAGACCCAACATTTTCTCGAAGCAAATGTGAATTCTGCAAACATCTCTGTTGTTTGGGATGCTCTGAAAGCTTTCTGGAGAGGCTGTATCACCAATAGAGCCTCCTATAGAAGAAGGAAATTTAGGGACACTATCAAGGGTTTAGAAGAGGAAATGTACAGCATCGAGCATAGAGTGGGCGCCCATATAGATTCAAGGGAAGATCTTGAAAAGCTATCCGCACTTAAAAAACAACTCGAAATTATCCTCCAAGAGAGAATCGACCGAAGATGGGAAGTTAGCAAAATTCCTCATTTTGAGTTTGTCAAGCAGCAGGTAAGATTCTCGCCTGGAAAATAAAAACAGACCAGGTGTGTAATTATATAAAAGAAATTAGGGTAGAGGGTGAGACTACTCCTCGCCTATCTAACTTGAATATTGGGAACGCCTTTCAGGAATTTTTTCAATCTATATATAAGGAAGATATTATCGAGGATATTGTAAAGAGAAATACCTGACTCAATATGGTCTCCTTACATAAACTTTCTAGTGGGCAAAAGTTAGGCTTGGATTCGGAAATTACTGATGATGAAGTAAGTAGGGCCATGCCTCAGTTGAAGCGAGGGAAGGTAGCTGGTCCAGATGGCTTACCAGGGGAATTATATTGCTCACTTAAAGAGGTCATCGCTCCAATTTTGGGGAGAGTCTTTAATAACATCCTCTTGGAGGGAGATGATCCCCCAAATTCATGGAGTGAGGCGACGGTAGTGCTGATTCTTAAACAAGGGAAAGACCAGACTGATTGTGGGTCCTACCGCCAAATCTCACTCCTCAATACAGATTATAAAATCTACGCTGCTATAATGTCAAACAGGCTAGGGGGGTGGCTGATACCATCTTTCACCCGGATCAAAAGGGTTTTGTTAAAGGGTGTCAATTGGCGCATTTGATATGGTAGGGGCCATTGACATCGCATCCACCTTCTCTCTTCCCTTGGCCGTCTTAACCCTTGACGCCAGAAAAGCCTTCGATAGGGTCAACTGGGCATACCTGTCTGCTGTAATGAAAAAATTCAATCTTGGGGATAGATTCTGTCGAGCGATAGAACTCCTACATAGGGCCCCAACGGCTCGATTGCTAGTGAATGGCTCACTGACTGAGATATTCAAGATCACTAGGGGCACAAGACAGCGCTGCCCGCTTTCCCCCCTCCTCTTCAACCTTTATATCGAACCCTTTGCTCAGGTCCTAAGAGAAGATCTTAATATCTCTTCTTTTAAATTCGGAGGGTGGGAAAGACGGGTTGCTCTATATGCTGATGACATCCTTATATTGACACCTGACCTTGATCAAGCCTTTCCAACGGTTATCGAGAGGGCGGAGGAGTTCGGTAAGATCTCAGATTATGAAATAAATGCCAACAAGACTGATATTATGGCCTGGAACATTAGTGATTCACAACTTAATGCTGGTTCCACCTTGCGCTATTTGGGGATCAGAATAACACAGGAGGTAGGGAGAATCCCTGAATATAATCTAGATCGGGTGTTTAAGGATTGCCAAAAGCAGCTGAAGTCTTGGGCTCACCTCCCCTTATCCATCTTGGGGAGGATCAATATAATAAAGATGCCCATCTTGCCCAAATTCACATTCCTCTTAAATTCCATCCCTTTGGTATTTGAAATTAAGCAAATTGAGAAATGCCAACGGGACATAATTCCTTTATTTGGAAATACAAGGCCACCAGATTATCTTGGAAAAAGCTTAGGCGGAGGAGGGAGAAGGGGGGCTGGCTTTATCAGATTTGCAGTATTATGCATGTGCTTTCCAGCTCTCGCATTCAAGACTGCTGCTAAAATCACCTACTACTACACAGGGAGGAGAAATGTTTCGGGCCATGTTAAGGGGAGCTGACCTGCCAGCGGAAGGTTTTCTGTTTAAATTTTGAGACCAAAAATTCTTTAAAAAAATCAAATTAAAGACTCTCCAATCATTAGCCAGAAGTTGGGCAATCATAAGAAGGAAAGTAGGTCTCAGTTACTTTTCAAGCTTTGCACCACTGTGGGAATCACCAGGCACCCCATCCTGCCTCCAGGATAATCTGATTACCCCGGTGAGGGATTCGGGCATTTCAAAGTGAGGAGACCTGCTAGTTGGGGGTTTGTTATTGTCCTGGGAAGATCTACGGAGGAAAGTAGGCCCTGGGTGATCTAGTACATTCAGTTCAGTAGCTGGGCCCAGGCTCAGTTTAGACATGGCATTCCTCCGGGGCTGGTTAGTAATCTGGAAGATCTGTTAGTGACGAGGCCCTGGGGTGGCAAGGAGGTCTCACTCTGGTATTGGGCAATTGAGGAAGAAGTAGATGGCGATTTCAAACTTGCTGATGAATTATGGGGAGACCAGTTAGACATCCAATGTGCACAGGTTTGGATGGACTCATTTACTTTGCTGCATAAAATTGTGAAACATGCTTGGCTGAAGCAAAATAATCTTTTCATAGTACATCGGTCGTACCTCTCTCCCCTAAAGTTATCGAAATTCCAGCCAGGGAAAGTATGCAATAAATGTGGCCTTCCAGAAGCATCTGATGTGCACATGTTTAAAGACTGCCCCTCTATCCAGTCTTTTTGGGATGAAGTGAAGCAATCTTTGGATTCCATCTTGAAGGTTTCACTGTCTATCAGTCTCCCCCTAATTATTTTCCGCCTAGATGCTAACATCTTGGGCCATGCTAGATCTTTTCTTTTCTATGCAATCCTCATGGCCAGAAGACAAATTTGTAAGTTCTGGGTAGACTCTGCCACTTCTACACACTCAGGATGGCTGACCTCGCTTTATGAAATATCTAGGGTGGATTTGGCTAGGTCCTGCATAGGAAAAAGCTTGCATTTTGGGATCTATTGATACAGTGGAAATAGGATCCCCGAGGTTTTTTTTTTCCACGGGTCCTATGATTATGCCTTTACTGCTCCATGGATCAACATGGTCCGGCACATTGGAAAATACCTCGGTGGAGTAAACCAGTCTACCCTCCAACTATAGACGCTCCTTCAGCCATTTAACCGTTCGTGTTTTTTTCCGAGTTTTACAAAGACCCCTTAACTCGTTCAGAATAGATACGCAAGGTAGTCGGTGTTTTATATATAAAAGGGTTAAGGCAAATGAGGACAAAAACCAAAACAAAAAAAAATACAGCAACAGAAGGATCGGACCCAACCACTGCATCGCATTGCTATCAAACGGCAGGCTTAACACCAGTGTAGAAGCGATGGCAAAAGAGGTCGAGCATGTGGCAGTACCATTGACCATTCAGATGATGTTCCAGGAGTATCTGGATGCTCCAAAAGAGGTGTTTGTGGACGAAAAAACATTGATGTATTGGTATGGGAAGATCCGCCAATGGCCAAAGCTCAGCAGACTGGTAATAAATTATCTGACTTGTCATGTAATCAGTGTGTCAGCTGAGCATGTGTTCAGTGCAGACCAGCCTCTCGCCTCAAAATGGTAGCGAGATTGACCATGATCAAAATGAGCCAACATTTCATACCACACAACTACACAGTTCTTTAAACAGCACAGGAAGCGGAGGAGGATTGGTTAGAATTAAGTATGTTATCTGACCAACTTCTGGGTGAACCACCTGAGTTTAAGGACAGACTCTACTTCCCAGACGGAGTATGCAGGTGCCACCATAGCAATTTCTTTGAAAAAAAAGTAGCTTGTGAAACATTCTGTTTGAGTGAAACTTAGGTTGCCCCATCATTTTTTAATCACATATATGGCTGGATTGCAGTTGGACCAGTGTGCAGTGTAGAAGCTTCCTCTATCTTTTCATGACGTTGGAGACAATGCTTGCCGCCCTCCCATGCCTATACTTTTTTGCATCACTTAGGAGGGCAGCCCAAAAAGGTGGTTGATTTACAAGTGTGCCAATACCAAATTCCAATATGTTTCCTATATCAAAGATACATTTGTGTACCTACTACCTAACTTACCTGTGGTGGATTGGAAGAGGTAACTACAGCTATTGCAACAATGAGTGAGTGATTGCAACTGATGATTGATGATTAATGTGGTGGCAGACAGTGAGGGACGGTGTTCAATTAATACTAAACTTGATTTTGATGAATTGCAATGTGTGCTGCTTGATGGGCGATAATTTACCCATGAAGGTGATTGGCCTTTACAAACTTCCTTAGCGAAAATTTACCTGCACAGTCCACTCCTATTCTTCTTTTTTTCAACTACCTAAAAGGGCTGCCCCAGAAGGTCATTTGATTTACAAGACTGTCAAATTCCAATGTTTTGCTTCCATCAAAGAGGAGATACAATTGTGTACCTACCACCGTGCTTGGATAGGAACAGGTAACTATTGCACCAATGAGTGATATATTATTGAGTGCTTGTGAGTCGTGATTGATGATTCATGAGGTGGCAGACAGTGAGGGAGGGTGTTCAACTAATTTGTAAACTTGATTTTGATGATTTGCAATGTTTGGGGCATGACAGGTATAATTTTTCCTAAACCTGATTGGCCCTTTCACAGCGAGATGTCCTTGCTGGATCAACTCCCTTTTAAAGGTTCTTCAGACACCAGACCAGTTACTTTAGCTACCAAACACAAACTTTACAAAATACTCCAATTCTGTTTTTCTACTTGCTCGGGTCTGGACAGGTACGGAGTTACTCAGAGTCGGGGGGAGGATGGAAGGACTCAGGGTGGGACTACCTCAGCAACAGCTAGAAGAAGGAAGTTATTGACTTCAAATGGAAACCATGACTCTGAGGGCTAGTACTCAGCTATATGGAATGGAGAGAAATGCGTTGATTTGGAAAATACTGCTTAATTTTTGTGTTGCACTAGTGGCAAAAGTGAAACTCAAAGTCCTCTTGGTTTTATTTCTGCCTCTGATTCCTCTTGGGACACTCCTCGTGAAGCTTACCTTCTCCTTGACTCTACAATACAGCTTCTGTTTACCAATCTACATGCCTTCTTGTCTCCTGCATTAAGGAAAGGTAAAAGTTCAGCTCAACGCTCCTGCTTACCTACCGGACCATTCCAGACAGGCACCCAAGAGTGCTGGGCATTCCAGAGGAGAATGCATATGCACCACCCATTTTTTCTTTTAAAAATCATATTTTTAGAACTGGGTAGGTTCACTCCTCCATAATTTGATTTTTTCAAACCTAGAAGACAGGTCATTTAGATATCTGATAACTTGGGTCTCTGGGGCAGAAGGACTTTGCAATGCATTTAACTGTACTGTGTCATACTCATTCCTTCGTTTCCTTCCACAACAGATTGATGATGATGATGATGTGCTGCTCATCGCCCACATGAATATTGTCCTGGTGTAGTGTTTGTCTTTGTCACACCTTCCCCAAATCCCCTTTCCCATCCATTCATCAAATCCCTAACCTTCTTCCCCCGTGCTATGTGATTTATTGAGGTGTGACTTAATTTACACAATAAATGGATCACACACTTGGTGGGGTGAATGTAGTGAAAGCAACACTAACTCACAGAAGGATCTCCTATTACCTAAGCAATAGCCCACACTAACCCAATCTACCCACCTTGTATTGCGTAAATGCTTAACCTTGTCTATTCCAGACTTTGAGTTCACTTGTCATGACTCGAGGATTTTGTAAGTTTAGTTTTGATTAAATACTAGCTCCCCATTGTTCAGAAGAAGTTACCATTGCTATTTGTTGTCATCTTATGACTATCCGGTATTCTTTGTTGTGTCATGTAGTAGTCTGGTATCAATTCTTTGTAATGCTAGGATATCACCACTAACTCAGTGTTTTTATTTCAATGTAGTTGCCTGCGATGGATAATCCTTCCAATTAATCCTACAGTTGGAGGTCACCTGGTTGAGAGTGGGACCTCGCTTGTGAAGTTGTGATGTCTTCCCTGTTATCGCTTCATCTATATTCAGGTAAGAGAACTATGGAGTGAAGTGAACTAGTCAAGTTAATAAGTAAGCAGCAAACGTCTACTGCAGATAAGTAGATTTATCTAGGTTGTTGTAGGCAATTTAAGTCATGACAGCATCCCCCCTAATGGTCAAGATAGGTACAGAGGGTAGTAAGACCAGGGTATGTAACCAACTGTAACTAAAAAAGTATACACATTTATAAACAGATTAAAATACCAGGCTGCACAAAAAGACTGCAGTGTGAAGTAAAAGTATGACACAAAGAGCCTACTTCAGGAATAAAATGCAATAATTTATTTATACATTTTACAAAACAACCTACCCTCTCCACCCACAACAGGCCCGTCCCTCTCCCCAAGCAAATTGACCCATCTGCAGTCAATGTCCAAGAAAAAACACCCAGTCCCAACTCCCTTCCTACCCTCTACACCTACAAGTCCCTCCCCCTAAAAAACAAAAAAAAGGGCTTAGAAGAGGGCATTGTCCATATGGATCTGGAACTGGTCCAGGGTCTGCTCTATACTCCCTACCCGGATTTCAATGCGGTTGAGCCGCTGCAGGAGGCAATGCTGGAATTGCCTGTCCAAGCAGGAGGGGGGTAGTAGCAGTGGTGGTCAGCTGCTGATAACTGGTGGTCATCAATATATTGAACAACAACAGAATTGCAAGGATTTTCTAAAGTCTCAAGATTATTTTTCAATATTTGGTTAAAGATTGAAGGGCTCTCAGTATACCCGTGTTGAATTCGACACCATGCCAAAACTCCATCCCTGAATATGAAAGAGAACTGGAACTGACTGTCCTCATGCAGTGAAACAGAGAAGAATGCCTGACAGAGATTCATAACTGTAAACCACTCTGCATCACAGGGAATTTGAAATAATGTTGTTGCTCGATTACGTACTACAGGACACTCTGTGGCACTTACTGGAGGTACCTGGTGGGCTACTTGGACCCTAGGGACCATCAGGATTCAAGGGGACTTAATCCCCCAACTTACATCGGGCCAGGGGGTGTGTTTGCAGAGTGGTGGAGAAAGGGGGCATGGCCTTTGTCTACCTATTAGGAATTCCACTGCGTGGGGCTTACTAGAGGTTAAAGGTAGGCTAGTTGGCCCTTAAAGGACCCCAACAGTGAAGGGGACTTCAATCCCCATCCAAGAGTGTGCCAGGGAGCACATTTGAAGAGTGGTGGGCAAAGTGGGTGTGGCCTGGTACGAGTACTTACCAGTGCTGCTGTGTGGGACTGAATGGAGGTAATAGTTTGGGAAGTTGGCACCCAAGGATGTCCTTGGGGCCAACCACCCCTCTTGTTTCCTCCAGTAAGTCCCACACAGTGGGATTGCTAGGATGTCTTCGGAGGCCATGGCCCCATTTTTCTACCACTCTCCAAACGTGCCTCATGGCAGACTCCGGGTTGGGGGATGAAGTCCAATTTAGTCCTGAGCAAGTTTGGGGGCCAAGGATCCCTCCTGGTACCTCCTATAAGTCCTACGCACCGGAATTCCAGAGAGTTGGTTGGACGCCCAGCACCCTTTCTCTACCACTCTGCAAACACGACTACTAGTTAAAGAAGCATATTTCTGCACCTCTGAGTTAGAGGTAGTTTTAATTCCACTGCCCATATACTAGGGTCTTACAGAGGAGGTCATGCTAATCACAGGGGTACCCCAACGCATAGTTTTCCCTAGTGTATGAAGGTGTTAGTCTGAGTCAGTTACCACTAGTACCCGTCTTAAAATAATTGTGGGCACAGGATGATTTTGCAACAAGGACTCTTTCTGCTCCTCTGTTGGGTCTTTCTGCACATCTTGCTTCTTCCTGCAATTTTCTTCGTCTTTGTGGACTTCTGTTGCCTCTTTCTGCATTTCTTTTCCTTCTTTCTGTGAGTTTTATCTTCTTTCTTTACATGTCCTACCTCTGTAGGCATAGTTAGAAACTAGCATTTAAAAAACCTTTGACATTCACTTAAAAAAAACATAGGTTTCAGGCACAATATAGTTAGAAATTAGCATTTAAAAAACCTTTGAAATTTACTAAAAAAACTATAGGTTTCAGGCACGTTATAGTTAGAAATTAGCATTTAAAAAACCTTAGAAATTCACTGAAAAAAACATAGGTTTTAGGAAAAGTTATAGTTAGTTGGACATTTCACTCGTATAAAACCAGTGAAATTTCCCCGTTATAGTTAGTTCAGCTAACTATAACTCGCGCCCACGCAATGCACTGCTGATGACATCACATATTACATCACTCATGACATGGTCAGTGACATCAATGGCAACATCACTGATGACATCTCAAATGACACCACTGATGACATCATCCATGTGATAATTAGATGCATCTTTTCACACACTAATATAACCTTTGATACACCCACTCTAAATTACAGACTGCCATTCTGTAAACCATAGGCACTCCAAAATCAGTAACTACATACCCACTCACTGATTCTTAGGTTTACACACACATCCACTTACTCACCCGTACAGTCACTCATACTTATGGTCACTCTGTACAGGACTATCATATGCACTCATACACCTTTATAGACACTCATATACCACCACTCATCCAGAGAGGTACTCACACACCTAGTCAGTCATGCAAAAAATTTATCAAACTGACATTTTCTCACCTATACAGTTATACACACACCAGCTCAATTACTCATACATACTAGCACAATCTTATGCTCTTATACAATCACTGATAAAAGCACACACTCATCCATACAGCCACTCTCACAATCACACACTCCCACGTGGAGCCATTTATATACTCCAACACACATATGTACTGACTTACACATATGTAGTTACTCACACATGTACCACTGAGATATACATTCACTCACCAACACTATACACACACTCACCCACCCATACAGTCCATCACAGATGCACTCTTGAAACCATGCACCCAGTGAATCACACACTCACACATCTATGCACAGAGTCACACACTAGCACACAAACACTGAGACACCCATACAGATACTCAGACAACCAATTAATAACCCATATAGGTACTCATGTAGCTATTCGCAAACCTATGCAGCCACTTACACACCAACAGACAGACGGATACAGACATTCACACAGTTTAGTCACTAACCCATGCATTCAGTGAGATACATTTAATCACTCACTTAGAGTCAGTCACGTCCCTACTAAATCATCCATTCAGACGCTTATACACCCATTCATTCTTCAATACGCCTTTCCCTATATATATTTTAAACATATTTAAACTTTACAGAAACACACAGTCACTGGATGATGTCATCAGTGATATCATCAGTGATGTCATTTGAGACCTCATCAGTGATGTCACTGACCATGTCATGAGTGATGTAATATGTGATGTCATCAGCAGTGCATTGACGGGGCGCGAGTTATTGTTAGCTGAACTAACTATAACGAGGGAATTTCACTGGTTTTATACGAGTGAAATGTTCAACTAACTATAACATCTCCCTAAAATATATATATATTCACTGAAAAAAACCATAGGTTTTACAGATGTAATAGTTAGAAATTAGCATTTAAAAAAACCTTTGAAAATCACTGAAAAAACCGCAGGTTTCAGGGGCGTTATATTTAGCTGGACCTTTCTGAATGATGTAATATGTGACGTAATGAGCAGTGCATTGTGGATGTGCGAGTTACAGTTATCTGAACTAACTATAACGGTGACATTTGTCTGGTTTTGTACGAGTTAAATGTCTAGCTAACTATAACGTCCCTGAAACCTATGGTTTTTTCCAGCGAATTTCAAAGGTTTTTTAAATGCTAATTTCTAACTATAGTGTCTGTAAAACCTATGTTTTTGTCAGTGAATGTATACATATATATATATATATTAGTCCACAGTTTGCTCGAAAGCACCACGCGCACTCAGAAGTATGGATGCTCAATTTTTATTCACAGAAAACCGTTACGCGTTTTGACACTGATAGTGCCTTGATCACACGGTAACCAACACGGCATTTCTGACTTGTTTAAATAAAGTGAATTGTGTAACAACATAGAAAGTGAAAAGGTACACCGGTTGAGATTCCACAGACATGTAAGTAATTGTTTCGGCCATCTTGGAATGGTATGCCATACAAATGAAAACATATCGTGTAAATATGAATTCTAAAAGTATAATCATCATTGCATTCTCATAATAACCAAATTATAATCCATTCTTATCTGAGATTTCACTGGTTGTATGGACATACCCCGATGATCCCACAGTTTTGGTTAATAGAACAGCCTCTACCAGATGACCAGTGCTCCATGTATTACTGAACTGGTAACGAAGTTGTCAACAGGAATGTTTGACCAGGTTATGTTATTGTTATGAAATAAAGTAACCATAACTAAAAGAATTGGGCCATACTATGGTCTCAATATCAACCTTCGAATTCACGGTCTAGTGCCTGTATCAATTATGTACACTCCCCCACATTGGGGACGTGCACTCCACTGATTATATACTCCTATATTCATTCCTGTTGACAACTTCGTTACCAGTTCAGTAATACATGGAGCACTGGTCATCTGGTAGAGGCTGTTCTATTAACCAAAACTGTGGGATCATCGGAGTATGTCCATACAACCAGTGAAATCTCAGATAAGAATGGATTATAATTCGGTTATTATGAGAATGCAATGATGATTATACTTTGAGAATTCATATTTACACAATATGTTTTCATTTGTATGGCATACCATTCCAAGATGGCCGAAACAATTACTTACATGTCTGTGGAATCTCAACCGGTGTACCTTTTCACTTTCTATGTTGTTACACAATTCACTTTATTTAAACAAGTCAGAAATGCCGTGTTGGTTACCGTGTGAACAAGGCACTATCAGTGTCGAAACGCGTAACGGTTTTCTGTGAATAAAAATTGAGCATCCATACTTCTGAGTGCGCGTGGTGCTTCCGAGCAAACTGTGGACTAATTAAACTATTCGGCACTTGGGTTCGCCGAAATAACGCGCCACCTGACAATGGGAGTTTCATCCTGGAAGGACCCTTCTTGGAAACGTAACAGTAACGAGGGATCTGGAGCCGGCCGCTTGGAAAGTGTACTTTACACACGAAGAAACCGGGATCAGTATATACGCCTTGTCTCCGTACGGTAAGCCTCTCTTCTGTTATACCATTGTTACTCCCGGGGAAAGCAAGCGCAGGAGTGCGCAGGCTTTCTCGTCGGGTGAGTTCAGAGGTTACGGGGAGTGTGCGATGTCGGGGCAGGCGGGAGCAAGACGGGGACACACAGGACTTTAAAAAGAAAAATCAACGAATGATTTATAAACAATTCACCCGTATTTCTTGCAACAACCGAACTGGGGAAATATCTAAAGCGGCATCAGAAACCGCCCACATAAGGCGGGGGAGTATGAAGAGTGCGAATTCGTAAACAAAGACTCTGATTAAAATCAAACATAAGCAGTGCGGCGTACTGCTAATATTCACAGAAAGAACCAACGCACGTTAAACAGTATGTAAAAAACAGACTACAGTTATTGAATACCAGAAATATAGGGTCTATACAATATCATGGATGAAGAAAGTGAAAGGAGAAGGGAGGCAGCGTCCCTATTTGCCAGAGCTCCAGGTAAAGGGGGACAAAGCATGCCAACCCAGGGAAAATCGGCAAGTGATCCATTGAATGACCAATTACGCAAATTTGAAAACTCAAAAAGCAGGAGAGTGCAAAATGGTGGGAGGCAACGTCGCTTCAGGACTATGTAGATAAGGAGATGGTGCCGAGAGGCTTGAGAATTTACATCACCCCATCTCATGAATCACTGAACACGCAAATGCTGGTAGATTGGTCAAAAAACTCAGCTAACAGTTCTAAAAATATGCTATGTATTTTAATTAAATACGCCTGGGAGGATCGTGATGAAATTCTTAAGCAAATTAAAGAATTGGAAGATGAATTTTCCAAAAGCTCTGAACAAGAGACTATAAAGAAATTTAAAGACGATCTGAAGGTCAGACTAAAGAAACATGAGGAAGACATCAAATACCGCAAACAAAGAAAATTACAACGTGATTGCGGAGACTACGATAGCGGGCGTATACTTACATACAGTCCAAAATATGATTACTTATATAACCAACAAGGTTCAACAAATAAAGTACAGAATCAAAGCAATCCGGAATATGAACAAACAGCAGTTAATGTAACGAGTGATTCCGATACGGATGCATCAAGACAAACTACAAGCACAGTCTCTGAAGTAGAAATAACTAAAAAAACAGCGAGTTTTTTAGAGGAGTTTTGAGTTCTAAGGACACACCGCAAAAAAGAGGCAGAAATGTTACAACCACCAATGCACAAACGAAATCCAACACGAGGACGTCCAATGGGAAGAGCAAGAGGCAGGGGAGATCGCGACAGAGAAGACTCAAGCTCAAGCAGAGGGGAAGAAAAAGCAAAAAACAACAGAAAACCGATGGGAACCAAGCGAGGTGGTTACAAGAAAATAAAATAAACATGGATGAACAAATGGTAAATAGAACAATAATTAATCTTTCATCCAGAACACTAATTTTGAAAGAAAAGCAAACTCTCTGCTTAGGACTGACCTTCTGTCCGACTGAACTTTTTAACTATGCGGACACTAGGGTAGACATCTTTAAATTTATCAGAAAGTTGAAACTCTCTAAATGGCATTCTCTGGCAAAAAAGAAACTAGGATTAGATCCAGAAGGGACTGAAGATGTCCCTGAACTTACAGTGGGGGACGTAGATATGATAGAAACGGTCTACTCCCTAGGAGGTCTTCCACATGATAATGAACAAGATCAACAGATTGAAGGTGTTAGAGAGACAAGGACCGACAGGGCTGCTAGCACATCTTTTAAACCTAAATCTGTGTTCTATCCTACCTTACCCCATGGCTCGATAGACACTTTCCATGAAGTGGTGACCAGAGAACTAACCAAACTCAAACATACTCGTCCCAAATTCAGGAAGGGAGATATCAACCTTACTAAAGAACAAATGGATTTTATTTTCTCTCTAGCTGAGGATAAAAATGTTATTCTTAGACCCTCGGACAAAGGAGGGAACATTGTCCTGTGGGGTAGAGACTTGTATGTAGAAGAAGCTCTGTATCAACTAGAGGGTGGTAATTTCTACTGTACAAGTAACATGAGTGAATACAATGTGAGCATTACTGAAACATGGGAACAGCTTAATGAATGGCATACTGAAGGGTTACTTTCATGGCATGAATTCCGTTTCCTCAAAAGAGATTACCCTAAACTTCCTATTTTCTACCTTCTACCGAAGGTTCACAAGAACCAGAGTAAACCTCCGGGCAGACCCATAATTTCATCTATTGGAAGTATCAATGAGATTGTATCGAAATACATTGATCACTTCCTTAGAGAATTTGTATGCCAATTGCCTTCTTACACAAAAGATACCACCGATTTTCTAAATAAAATAGAAAGCATTCAACTGACAGAGGGCTCTTTGCTTATTACCATGGACGTGAGCGCACTATATACTATCATTGACCATGTCCAAGGTATGGAAGCCAGTTATCACTTCCTTAAGAAAAGGCAGATAGGTTTTCGGGACCACACGGGTATGCTCATACAAATGATGAAATTGGGTTTAAAAAATAACATTTTCATGTTTAATGGGGCAATTTATAAACAAACCCGTGGAGCGGCTATGGGTTCTGCCTTTGCGCCAAGCGTTGCTAATCTTTTCTTGGGCAAATGGGAGGAGGAGCTAAGAAATTAAGATTGTCTGGCAGAGGATTTTACAAAAGTACAAACCAGGTTGAGATATATTGACGATCTTTTTATCGTGTGGAGGGGTACAAAAGAGGAAGCCTGTAATTTCATTGAGAAACTTAACAGTAATTCATATAACATACATCTGACCCATACGATAAGCAAAGACCATGCTGAATTTCTTGACACAGAGATTGAGGTAATCAATGGTAACCTCATCTCCAAATTACATAGAAAAGAGACGGCTGGGAACAGTCTACTGCACGCTCTGAGTGCCCATCCTGACCCTTTAAAATGGAGCATCCCTTATGGAGAGCTTCTTAGAGCCAAAAGAAACTGCAGCGATAATGAAGGGTTTGCTGCAGAACAAGAACTTATGCTGTCAAGGTTTCAAGAGAGAGGTTATCTAGAATGGGTACTTACTAAAGCCACCAAAAAAGTGGCAGAAGTAGAAAGAACGGATACTCTCAAACCGAGAATAAATACTGAAGGTGAGATATCCACGACCAGAGTCATTACTACCTTTCACCAGAGATCCAGCAAGGTCCGTAAAATTTTGGTGGATAACTGGAACATTCTTCAGGTAATTAACATAATAGGTCCTAATTTACCCGAAAGACCTCAAATCACCTATAGGAGAGGGAGAAACCTCAGAGATATCCTGGTAAAGGGTGATATTTCTGACAACAAAAAACAGCATGTACAGGGTTTGAAAGGATTCTATCCCTGCGGGCACTGTCGAGCTTGTAAATCTAGTTTCATGGTAAAAGAAATAGATGTTAGGGGGCATAAAGAAAAACGGAAAATCAAACAATTCCTTACATGCAATACAAACTTTGTCATCTATGTGTTAGAGTGCCCGTGTAAATTGAGGTATGTGGGCAGCGCCACTTGCATGGCTAAGAAACACATCCAAGAACATCTAAGAGCAATAACTAATGTAGATGTCCACTACCCAGTTGCCAGACATTTTCAAGAATTTCATCAATCCAACACCTCTCTACTGAGGTATTTTGCAGTAGAACAGGTAACCATAGGTAGACGAGGTGGTAATAGGATTTTGGCACTACGCAAGAGGGAATCTAAGTGGATCATGGAATTAGAAAGTACATTTCCAGGAGGGCATAATTTAGATGAGGAATTGGCAACTCATCTTTATGAGGAGTAGCCTTGATGTTTAACACTGTAATTATGAAAAAATGTGTCTTAAGAACAGTACTGTTTTTGCTGGTGTTTCGATGAATTTAACTGTATAGATCTGTATAGATATAGTAATTTTTCATTACTCTTATTCTTTTTTAATGTAACATTTTATTTGTCTGTATGTTTTTTTTAGGAGGAAAGGAAGGGAGATACCACTTTTGTAAATGCACTGCACTTCTTCCCCTCCCTTTTTACTTCGGCGAATGGAGAAGTCACTTCACCTTAATGAGATAAGAAACTCACTTTTGCACTGTTTAGTCGGACATTTATTTTGGACCTACAAGTTTGCAAAAATTTCTTTTGGGGTCCAATTGCTTGTATATATAGGTACTATCATGTTGAAATTCCCAAATTCAATGTATTATTCGAAGGGAATGACTACGAACTATTATAAAATTCCCCCATGAAATATGGTTATAATGGTCTCCAGGCACTAGACCGAATATAGGAGTATATAATCAGTGGAGTGCACGTCCCCAATGTGGGGGAGTGTACATAATTGATACAGGCACTAGACCGTGAATTCGACGGTTGATATTGAAACCATAGTATGGCCCAATTCTTTTAGTTATGGTTACCTTATTTCATAGCAATAACATAACCTGGTCAAACATTCCTGTTGACAACTTCGTTACCAGTTCAGTAATACATGGAGCACTGGTCATCTGGTAGAGGCTGTTCTATTAACTAAAACTGTGGGATCATCGGAGTATGTCCATACAACCAGTGAAATCTCAGATAAGAATGGATTATAATTCGGTTATTATGAGAATGCAATGATGATTATAATTTGAGAATTCATATTTACACGATATGTTTTCATTTGTATGGCATACCATTCCAAGATGGCCAAAACAATTACTTGCATGTCTGTGGAATCTCAACCGGTGTACCTTTTCACTTTCTATGTTGTTACACAATTCACTTTATTTAAACAAGTCAGAAATGCCGTGTTGGTTACCGTGTGATCAAGGCACTATCAGTGTCAAAACGCGTAACGGTTTTCTGTGAATAAAAATTGAGCATCCATACTTCTGAGTGCGCGTGGTGCTTCCGAGCAAACTGTGGACTAATTAAACTACTCGGCACTTGGGTTTGCCGAAATAACGCGCCACCTGACAATGGGAGTTTGATCCTGGAAGGACCCTTCTTGGAAACGTATATATATATATATATATATATATATATGCATATATATTACCTACTGGAGGTCGCCAGTAGGTATATATAGTTAGGATTTTTTCTCTATGGGTTTTTTGAAAATTCTATGTCTAATAACTTTGGCGTTTGTGGACGGAATTGGCTGAAATTTTCAGGAAAATGGCACATTTTGTTTCTGAGCAGCCCCTGAAAATTGGGGGGGGGGGTCGTCCAGGGGGGGTCGAGAAAAAAGGGGGGTCCCAAAACGTGTTTTTAACATTGAGTTTTCCATAGGGCGGTTGGCCTCACTTTTAGCCCGAACGGCTGAATGGATTTGCACGAAACTTGGCAAAATTGTAGGGACTGGTAGCCCGATGTGCCTTTTGTAGGTCTCAATATATGTGCTACAGTGGATTTTGAGAAATTAACGTTTAAAAAAAGATATATATCTGTAACAGCGGACCGGGCAGTGCTCCAGGACGCGTACTTTTCGCGCAACGGAGCTTTGTGAAGCAAAGCTGATTGGTTCTCCGGCGTCTGTCAACATTCCAAACAGTCCGTAGCGGCCGCCATCTTGTCTCTCGGTAGGATCGAGAGACAAGAGGAGGCCAAAGCGAAGGGGCAAATGACCATAAGGGGGAATAGTAGATCCTCGCTGACCCCCTAGGTTTGATGTGGAGGTTTTAAAAGGGCCCCGCGGGGCAAAAAAAAAAATAATAATAATAATCCAACGGCTGAATGGATTTGCACGAAACTTGGCAAAATTGTAGGGACTGGTAGCCCGATGTGCCTTTGCTAGGTCTCAATATATGTGCTTCAGTGGATTTTGAGAAATTAACGTTCAAAAAAAGATATATATCTGTAACAGCGCACCGCTTCGCGTACTTTTCGCGTTACGGAGCTTTGCGAAGCGAAGCTGATTGGCTCTCCGGTGTCTGTAAACATTCCAAACAGTACGTAGCGGCCGCCATCTTGTCTCTCGGTAGGATCGAGAGACAAGAGGAGGCCAAAGCGAAGGGGCAAATGACCATAAGGGGGCATAGTAGATCCTCGCTGACCCCCTAGGTTTGATGTGGAGGTTTTAAAAGGGCCCCGCGGGGCAAAAAAAATAAAAAATAATAATAATCGAACGGCTGAATGGATTTGCACGAAACTTGGTAAAATATTAGGGACTGGTAGCCCGATGTGCCTTTGCTAGGTCTCAATATATGTGCTTCAGTGCATTTTGAGAAATTAACGTTCAAAAACAAGATATATATCTGTAACAGCGCTCCGCGGAGATAAAATTATATCTGTATTACCTAGCTGTTGCTAACACCAGTTAGCGACGGCTAGTAGGAGATAGCGACCATCTTGGGCCCCACTTTGCATGTGAATGATATTTATCACTAATGACATGCAAAGTGGGCATGCCAAGATGTTAGCGACTGGAAACAGTCGCTAACATCGCTATCTCCTATTATCAACTTTTGGAAATATTCGAGATAAGCGCGAATATCTCCAAAAAGTAACAGCTGCCCTGAGCAGTTCTTAGCCATGTTATCCAATGGGAGGTGGATAACATGGCTAAGAGCATTAGCTCGGTAATGCATGAATATCGCTGAGTTTTCAGCGATATTAATGCATTGCGGTCGTTTTTTATCGTATTTGCGATAAACCTTGATAATAGCAAGGTTTATCTGCGATAATTTCTGACGGTAAAAAAATCTTTGCAATGCATCGTTAGGGATAAATATCGCTTAACTTTGGTAATATGCCCCAACGTCTGTTAACGTTCGATTCGAAGGAAATCAGGAAGTGTTGAAAAACATTGTCTGCGCCATCTTGTCTTTTTTCAAATGCCACACTTTTGTCGTGCACGGCAGCCATTTTAGATGCCTTGACCAGACCCACTCTGTGCACGCTGTCGATCCTTAGCATGGCTCCCCACCCTCGCAAGCATCTCACCCAGGCAGTGGTCACCCCCGCTCTCTGTCTTATGCATGGGTAATAAACCTCCCCCCATCTGCGCTGCTCTTCCCTGAGAATCACACCCTGTGCCCACCCGACACCTCCCTTTCGCCCTATTCACTACCGCACCCTCTGACACTCCTTTTCCTCTGTGTCCGATTGTCCAGGCCGGTCCTAGGCTATCAGCTAGCCCTGCAGATGTAGTTTATGGCCACAGCTGTAAAGAATCACCCCTCTTCAAAGGAGTTATAGTAGATCAAGGCCCACACTCGATGAGATCCGTCACAGCAGAAGCGTTGCTATTATCTGAAAACCATCCTGTATTGTGATTGGGGAGGGGACCGAGCGTGAAGCGGAAGATTCCAGGGATGACTCTTTATACATCAAAGTTTTTACAATTATGTGTCACATTAAAAATATATAGCACTCCGACAAAGTAGTAAGATTATAAAACTTTAATAATTTATAAATATATACAAGAAAACAAAAATAGTAATAACATATAAACATTTTTAGGGAAAAACAAAGAAGTAGCGGTCGGCTGTGCGAATAGTCCCAACGCAGCACAACGTCCATATTTCCGGCGTGGGGCGTCGCGGGGGGTGGGTCATCAGTAGCAAACTGTTGTGCGAATAGTTCCAAGGCAGCAGAACGCGCCGAAATCTAGATGACACGAAAGTGATGTCTAGTAAGTTGCCACCCAGCAAATAACGGCGTGGGGCGTCGCGGGGGGTGGGTCATCAGTAGCAAACTGTTGTGCGAATAGTTCCAAGGCAGCAGAACGATGGCACCAAGGTGATGTCCAGTAAGTTGCCGCACTGGTTTTGGTATCCTACAATGCTGCTCCGAATAACGGCGTGGGGCGCCCCGGGGGAGGCGGCGTGAACGGGCCTCTCCAGGTGGAGTGTCATCTGTTGTAGTGGGGCGCCCCTTTACCGTTTCAGTTGCCATTCCGTCCGTTTTTGGTCCACTGTGTCAAAAGCCGCAATTCAGCTGAGTTGCGCCCACTCTTGCGGTGCAGCGATAGGCGGCTGTCACAGGACTCTCAAAATGGCGGCAGGCTCTTTCCTTTTTGGGCCTGGTCCACTGAAATGGCCCTGGGACACCTTGGAAATCGGACGCTTGTCTGCTAGGTCTTGGACCCCATTCTCGAAAGCGTCCCCTCCGCCTTGAGAATTCATCAAAAGTTTTGGGGGCCCCGACTCCTGCAGGCTTCTGGTGGGGAGCGGCTGCCATGATTGCTCGCGGAATGACCACGACGGAGCTACGAGATGGTGGTGCTCTCATGCTGACGCCAGTTTAGTCTGAAACATCCAGAAACAAGGTGGGGCTTTCATCGTTTGGGGAAAAAAAAAGTTTTCATCCAATGAAAAGTGTTGTTTTTAGGTCATATGATCAAGCCTTCCATCATTAGGAAACCAAAAGTAAAATGAACCAATGAAAAGTTTTATAAACAAGTCACATGACCTGTTATGCGGCATAGGGTATAAAATGCGGAGAAAATACGTTGGCACGTGAGGCGGCGTCAGTAGCGGACCGATGTGCGAATAGGCCGAAGGCAATACAATGCGCCAAGATCCGGATGGCACCGAGGTGGTGTCCAGCAAGTTGCAGCACTGGTGTGGCCATCCTACAATGCTGAAAGTCGGCGTGGGGAGCCCCGTTGGCCTGTGAGTTTGCGTCAGTAGCGGACCGATGTGCGAATAGGCCGAAGGCAGCACAACGCGCCAAGATCCGGATGGCACCGAGGTGGTGTCTAGTAAGTTGCCGCACTGGTGTGGCCATCCAACAATGCTGAAAGTCGGCGTGGGGCGCCCCGTTGGCCTGTGAGATGGCGTCAGTAGCGGACCGATGTGCGAATAGGCCGAAGGCAGCACAACGCGCCAAGATCCGGATGGCACCGAGCTGGTGTCTAGTAAGTTGTCGCACTTCTGTGGCCATCCTACAATGTTGAAAGTCGGCGTGGGGCGCCCCTTTGGCCTGTGAGATGGCGTCAGTAGCGGACCGATGTGCGAATGGGGCCAAAGGCAGCGCAACAATATTTTCTGACTGACACCACAAGGCGCTGAGATGCCAAGATCCGGATGGCACCGAGGTGATGTCTAAGTTGCGGACTGATGTGCGAATGGGGCCAAAGGCAGCGTAACAATATTTTTTGTATGGAAGATACCACTAGGCGTTGAGATGCCAAGATTCGGATGGCACCGAGGTGATGTCTAGCAAGTTGCTGTACTGGTGTGGTCATCCTACAATGCTGAAACTCGGCGTGGGTCGCCCCATTAGCCTGTGAGATGGCGTCAGTAGCGGACCGATGTGCGAATAGGCCGAAGGCAGCACAACGCGCCAAGATCCGGATGTCACCGTGGTGGTTTCATAGTTGAGAGGCACTTCATCTGCAGTGGGGCGCCGAGATCCGGATGGCACCGAGGTGATGTCTAGCAAGTTGCTGCACTGGTGTGGCCATCCTATAATGCTGAAAGTCGGCGTGGGGCGCCCCATTAGCCTGTGAGATGGCGTCAGTAGCGGACTGATGTGCGAATGGGGCCAAAGGCAGCGCAACAATATTTTCTGAAGAGAAGACACCAAAAGGTGCTGACATTCCAAGATCCGGATGGCACCGAGGTGGTGTCTAGCAAGCTATGCAGTTGAGTTGTGTGCGCACTTGCGGCGAATAGGTCGAAGGCAGCATAACAATGTTTTTTGAATAGAAGACACCACAAGGCGTTGAGATTCGGTTACCACCGAGGTGATGTCTAGCAAGTTGCCGCACTGGTGTGGCCATCCTACAATACTGCTCCGAATAACGGCGTGGGGTGCCCGAAGGGGGGGGGAGCCGGCGTGAATGGGCCTTCCTAGGTGGAGGCTCGTCTGCTGTAGTGGGGCGCCCCTTTACCGTTTCAGTTGCCATTCAGCTGAGTTTCGGCTGCTCTTGATGCTACAGCGACAGGCGGCTGCAAGAGGACTCTCAAAATGGCGGCCTGTTCTTTGGATTTGGGCCTGGTCCACTAAAATGGCCCTGGGACACCTTAGAACTCGGACGCTCGATTTTTTTTTCCTTTCCTGTACATGCAAAAAAAGGTAAATGCCCGGTACGTTACACGCTTCATCTGCCACGATGAACACTCCAGAGGAACCGAAAAAAAATATAGTTGTGGTAACTATACCATGCATCGTCATATGGAGAGGTGGCACCAATTAATTATAGTGCTGCATAAAAGAGAGATTTGGAGGAGAACCCCTGACCTGCTAGTACATTCATCAAAGAAGTGGCACTGAGAGCTTCAGAGGCAAGGGAAACGGTCCCAAATATTTAGAAGAACTTTGGAAAGATTAAAATGACATGTTTAGATTGTGGCAAATTAATTTCATGTGGACAGATGAGTGTTACTCTAATAAATACAGCATATGAACATCATCATAGTCGATGGTTGGTAGAGACATTTTGACTATATCCTGGACCTGCCCGTCCTCGCCCAAAATGGCGCCGGAATAAATGGGACTCGTAACTCCTTGTTGTGTACTGGTTGCAGAACCTTGAAATCACGAGATACGTATGCAGTTTTGAAGCACATGGCGGGCGGGGACGAGAATTGATTGACTATTTCGACATCCCTATTGATATTAAGTTCTGATGTGTTATTGATTACTGTACTGTTGAAAGTTCGAATTAACGTCACCCATGGTACTTGCCCGCAAATGTATATCTAGATAATTTTATTGTAACTGGCCCTGTCGTATTTTAATTATAAAATGTACGTCCACCGATTCCGTAACTGTTAGACACCTTAGTTCTTGCAACCTAATGGCCCGCCCGTTACGTTCCTCTACAGTGTAAATGTCTATTCATCATATACGATTACAGTTTGCTCTGTGGCAGGCCCACGTGGTTATAGGCTCGTATTTGTATAATGAAATTTTCACAATAAAGGTTTTTAAAAGAAAACATGGTAGTAGTATATACATTGGTAAAGTTTTTAATAATAGTGACTGTTTTAGAATCATTAAAAGGCAAGTGAAATAAAGCAGACCAATTACATGAAGGGTAAAAGGTATAATACGAAGGAACGCAGTAAAGATAAATGGTCAAGGGCTGTTGTGTTTTCTATTCCTGCAACATAAAGTGATCGATAAGAATCTCATATTCAGGCGTATCGGCGACTAAGACAGCAGGTCGACCCTCTTTTGCTCAACGGCTCCGTCATGGGACGAAGAAACGCTCTTTTTCTCGAAAAAAAGAATATATTTTACTTGCAGGACAGTTGTAAAATTTCCGGGAAAGTACATTAGCCTGGAACATTATAACATATATTTAAGAAAAAATAATGTTCGGAAGTAATGAAAAGCGTAATTTTTAGGTCATATGACCAAGCCTTTCATCATTACAATAAGAAAAGTAAAATGAACCAATGAAAAGTTTTATTAACAAGTCACATGACTTGTTATGCTTACGTTACGCGCTGCGCGCCCCGGATGACTTCCGGATGCGCTAACGCGGCGCGTCATATGACGCATTACGCGACAACGCAGGTACAGAATATAGTCAAAATGTCTCCACCAACCAGCGGTCGGAACACAACCCCTTTCAGCAGGCTAAATAGTTCTGTTAAATGACAACAGAAGGGACAGGCAACAAGAACCATCAGTCAAAGAGGGGAGGGCTAGTTCTTCTCTACCGGGTTACATTGGGGCGCTACCGGAACTGATCGAATTGGTAGTCTACAGTGTTTCTGGATGTTTCAGACTGAAGCTGGGGTTAGCATGAGAGCAGCACCATTTCGTAGCTCCGTCGTGGTCATTCCGCAACCAATCGTGGCAGCCGTTCTTTATCGTTATTTTGGGCGGGGTGGGTGGCGGAGCCGAGCTGTTTTGCAGCCATCATTGTGTGGAGTTCAGTTCATCTCACTAGTTTTGTATTTGTCATGAGGGGTTGTTCCTAATGTTTCTATTTTAGCGAGGTCAAAAAGAGATCCCATTAGTGGCGTACTGATTTTGCTCGATTCCTTTTCTTTTTTTTTACACGATTTTTCGTTATCTGCAAAGACTAAACAGAGTATTGCGACTCTGTGTTTGTTTGTAAATAGAGAATGAACCAAAGAGAACTAATTCTAAAACAGTAAATACTTGGATAACAATCAATGAAATGGAGAGAGAAGCAGGCACGACGGATTACAACGGGGGCAAAGGCCTGCGTTAACTACCTTTCACTATCTGCAAAGAGAGAGTACTCCTAATAGAAATGAGGGGGGGGGGCACCATTCAAAGCAGATCAGTGTGCATAAACACGAAAATGTTTTCACTTACCACGTACTTGACATTCGACAGCTTATGATATTTGCTATTAAAAAACCATTGAAATTCACTGAAAAAACCATAGGTTATAGACCATATATAGTTAGGAATTAGCATTTACAAAACCTTGAAAATTCACTGAAAAAACCATAGGTTATAGACCATATATAGTTAGGAATTAGCATTTAAAAAACCTTATTTTACTCACACAAAACCATTGAAATTCCATATATAGTTAGTTGCACTAACTATATATCGCGCACCTGCAATCCACTGCTGATCATGTCACATATTACATCATTCATGACATGGTCAGTGACATCACTGATGACATCACTGATGACATCTCAAATGACATCACTGATGACATCACTGATGACATCTCATTTGACATCATTCTTGTGCTAATACGATAAACCTCTTCAGACTCTAATATAACCTTAGATACACTCAGTGTATACAGACACTCACACACTGCCACTCATCCATGGAGTTACTCACACACCCAGTCAGTCATGCAAAGAAACAATCTCACCTCCATTTCTTCAACTATACAGTTAAACACACCTTACTTATTGAAACATATACTAACACATATTTACTCTCTTATACAATCCCTGATACAAGTTCACAATGATCGATACAACCACTCACTCATTCAGTGGCTCTCATGCACAGTTATTTATATATGCCAACTCTCACATGTACTGTGTTTTACATATGTACTTACTATGACATGTAGCATTGAGATATCCATTCACTCATCAATACACTCATGCACACAGTCAACTGCCCATGTAGCTGTTTCCACATGCACTCTTGAACTCATACACCTAGTGAATAAACTGCTCACACATCTATGCATAGAGTCACACACCTTCCAGCCACCCCCACACAAACTCAATCTCCCATAGAAATACTTGGGCAACCAATTAATAACACATATAGCCTCTCGTATAGCTAATGATCAACACATGCAGCAGTTTACAGAACAACAGACATAATGATGCACAAATTAAGACAGTTTAGTCACTAACCCATGCATTCAGTGAGACACATTTAATCACTCACTCATACAGTCAGTCACGCACCTACTAAATCCTTCATCCAGACACTTATACATCCACTCATTCTTCAATATGTAAGACATATTTTAACTTTACAGAAACATACAGTCACTGGATGTTGTCATCAGTGATGTCATCAGTGATGTCATTTGAGATGTCATCAGTGATGTCATCAGTGATGTCACTGACCATGTCATGAATGATGTAATATGTGACATGATCAGCAGTGGATTGCGGGTGCGCGATATATAGTTAGTGCAACTAACTATATATGGAATTTCAATGGTTTTGTGTGAGTAAAATAAGGTTTTTTAAATGCTAATTCCTAACTATATATGGTCTATAACCTATGGTTTTTTCAGTGAATATATATATATATATATATATATATATATATATATATAAATTCTGCACAATGTGATACAACA